>NC_137428.1:40851311-42313811 GCF_964374335.1 Astatotilapia calliptera | reverse complement strand
TGCTAATGAAAAACATTGATCAGGCAGCTGTGATTGAGCAGCAATGTAGATCCAACTATTTTCACGGTTGTTGTGGTCGTGATAATTTTGTGAGGCCACATCGAAAAGGCTCAGATGAGCTTTCCAAAGTTCTACAAGTTGTGCCTCCATCGCTTGTGTCCAGATCACACGCTGCACTGCCGTGCTGCACCGTCTTTTTCACTGACATTTGTGTTTGCGTGTTCGCAGCGTGAGAAACTGTGGTGACACCCTCATGACGGTCGTGAGGATTTCAATGTTTGAAATCCTCACGACCAAGCGATTGATGATCGGGAGCTGGTCGTGAGGTGTTAATCGCTTCTCGTTACCCCACGTATACTACACGATGCATGACGCACGATGAAGGCCAATATCGGGCCGATCGCCAAAACGGTCGCACGACTAAAAAATCGGCTCAAAATGGGCCAAAAATCGCACAGTGTGAGCCCAGCATAAAACACTAGTTCAAACCCATGTAATTGAGCATTGCGTGGCACATCCGACATACTGTTTTACTTTAGCGCTTACCTTCAGGGTCATACGTCACATGAAAACCAAAATAATTCCAAACGCCACATCTGAATGAGGGTGGGGGAGGTTCAATTTGCCATGTTGCAACGAGCTTAACTTCTGTCTCGCTAGCTTGCCCTGCGCTCAGTGAGTCTGCGTTCGACTACTCCGCCTAGGCTGCACTGTCGAGCGCAGATCCACTGAGCGCTCAACACAGACAGCATCGTCAGAAGGAAAGTTGATAAAATAAATTGAAAATTTTGTATTGTTCGATACACATGCGTACCGAACCAAAAGCACTGTATCGAACGGTTCAATATCGATACGAGTATCGTTGCACCCCTTATGAATAAAGGCAAACTAAATATTTAGAAAAGAGTGCTTTTCAACAACAGTTTGTTCAGTAACATTCAATGTCTTTTGCATACCTGTCAAAAACCTTTAATTAGAAACTGACACAAGTTTAAAAAAAAAGGAACATAATTTAATTTTTGTTTGATATGTATGAATTTCTTTACTTTTTACTGAATTGAGAAATTGTTTTTAAACTCTTAAGTCTTCTATAATTTCAATGGATGTTAAAAAAGCTCATTAACAACTTGATAGCCAAATGCTGGTTTGTTATGTAATCTTTGTTTCTGGTATTGCAGACAGAATAAAGACCCTCCTTATCTTTCACATATGTTTGACACTGTGTGGAAAAAAAGTAACATGCAGATGCAATAGGCTCTATGCAAAGAGCAGCCAACTTTGCATTTACAGGTTGCTTTATTTTCCAGCCAAAACTTGAATGATCTCAATGTGGATGGAGACACAAATATGTGATGAATGGGCTGAACAATAAAACAGCAGGCAGACAGACTCACAGGGAGTTCCACATATTTCGCAGCAGCTTTCAGCTTTCAAGATCTGGTTTCCAGCAAATAACAGGTTGCCTGGATAAGCAGTGAAATAACAGCACAGCACTCCATTTCCAGGAACAAAAACATGGCTACTCACTGTGAAAGACAGGACTGAAGAGAAGAATGTCCCTTCATCATATCTTGAGAGCTTGGAGAGGACACCGTTTAAAACAGCAGCAAACTACAGAGAGGTGGGAGCACAAAAACACTTCTAAGATTAGGTTTCTAGCTGCTTTCTTGAGTCTAGTGAGGAAAGTTATTATCTAATCTTGTTTCAAGATTCTTGGAATATTTTTAGAACAACAAAAATTAGCTCCCCCTTTCTGTAAAATGAAACTCACATTTCTTTAACAAAAAAAAAAAGCATGAAATTAATTAATCAAAGGAAAAAAAGTGTCTAAATACCAAAATCTGGAAAAACAAAACAAACAAACAAAAGCTAGGCTGGGTTATCAAAGAGTATGGTTTGACCCCTCTCCCTACTAAAATATTTTTGAAAAATATACAAAATAATAAAGCGTAAAAGAGTAAAGGTGAGGTTTACCTTTGACACGAGTGATGTAATAATGTCCTTTAATGCCTCGTCAATCAAAACATCAATTTTGGAGTGGTACTGTTGCTGTAGGGATGAGGGTAGGGGGGGACAAAAAGTCACATTATTTATTTGTTATTTTCAGGAAACTGACCAGGCACAGACATAATACAGACTACCCCTCTGCTCTGATATACAACAGTATTGTCTGTGCTGCAAAAGAAATAAAAACCTACAACAAATCCTCACACATGCACCCCTTCCCAGGACAGCCTAGAAAACCTTCCCATCCGTGTAACGCTGCTGTGTTAAGCAGCTAATAGGGTGCATTATGCAGCTGAATAATATGCCCATCTGTGCTGGAAACCTGACGGAATCTGAAGGATACTTTTTGTGCATCTCCCTACAATTAGAGCAGCCTTGTATTCCTCTAAAGCAGTGCTCTAGCTGAGAGGACCAAAGTCTCACACAAGATTCAATTAATCCACTATTTCATGTCTCGTTTGCCACTCCGTAAAAAATAAAATAAAATGAAAAAAAATATATACATATACATATATATATATATATATATATTTTTTTTTTTATGGCACCCTTTTCCCTTCAAGGAAGGAGAGAGAAAGAAAAAATGCAGGGGCTGGGCACTGAATGGTAGCAGCAGCAGGGGGGTTCATCTCATAGTGACAATGCCCTTTCACTGGCCTTCTAAAGAACACCCAAATTAAAAATTTCAATCAACAAAGCATACAGATCGCTGACAAATTGTGGGTCCAGAGAGGTCATCGCCAATTTTTTTCCCTTCCAAAAGTCTTCAATATGGCAGCTCTCTTTCAGTGCTCTGAATCTTCCTAGCAAATCTTGAGAACTTTTCTTTTTTCTTCTTCTTACCTCAATTAACACTACTGCTCCTTCCTTTTTCCTACAATGCCTGCCTTAAAAAAAGCAGAGAGGAGGAGAAGAAATTGTTTGGTCTTTGCCATATGGGACACAAAACTGAAAAGAACAATTATATCTTTTAAAAACATTTATTTGCCTGTTGAGCTGTAACTACTGCTGCTACTTCAGCCTTGCGAATTGGCTGAGATCAGAATTAGGTCACATTTTTAATATGAGCCCCCCCCCCCCCTACCCATCCCTCACCATTTAAATGTGCTCAGCAACAGAACAACAGCACATTGATTAGCAATTTCATGGGCTTTGTAAAAGCAAAACTGTTAATCAACCAGAGAAGTCTTTATCAAGGGTGGACTTTTCACAGACTCTGTGTTGCCTTCCAGTCAAACCCCTCACAGTTTTTTCTAAAACGGCAGGATTTGGCACAGAGGGATTTAAGAACGTCCAAACACTTTTCTGGAGATCAGTAGACTCTAAAACTTAAACAGAAAATTGTTGGTTTGGATTCAGTTCAGACTCTCATGGGGCTCATTCACAACCCCTACAAGCAACTTAAGTCAAAGTCAAAGTCAACTTTATTGTCGATTCTGCCACATGTACAGGACATACAGAGAATAGAAATTGCGTTACTCTCAATCCCTAGATAAATAGCAAATGAACATTTAAATATATTTAAATATAAAAGTGATTAAAAATGCAAGTAAAATAATTAAAAAGTAAAAATTTAAATAAATACAATTTTACATATAACAAGAAAGCTATATAATATACAATATAATGGGTAAGTGACATTGAGTGTAAACCAGGCAGAGTAGTGCAAATAGGCAAATAGTGCAAATGGAGATTTAGTAATGTACGGTAAGAGAAAGTGTAGCAACAAAGTCTTATGAGGTAATGGCAGTCCAATGCTCCACAAAGTGACTGGTAACTGGTGCAGGCCAGTGAGTGAATCAGAGAGTGTGTGTGTTTGTGTGTGTGTGACAGAGTTCAGTGAGACCGTGGAGGAGAGAGGGGAGAGGGGGCAGAATCGGGAGGGAGTTAGAGGGGCCAGTTCACCTCAAAGGTATCAGATTTGGGCAATCACATTTTCATTTGGTAGGTGGTTACCCTCAGGGATACACATTTTCCCCTAGTGGTATGCCAGGGCTAGCATTTAGCATACAGCTGAAGGATGGGTAGACATTCTTCTTCACACTGTTACAAGTTGGAGGTGTATTTTCTTTTAGATGAAAGAAACTAGTTCTTACATGAAGCTGTTTACAACATTCCACCAGTTTTACCGACATACTTTAAAATGGTTTGAATCAATGACTGCAGAAAATATATATTTTCTACAGTCATTGGTTTGTACGGTTAGACCAGGCTTAATTTTGCTAATAGATTAGTCTAATGCAAAATAGACTGTTTAATTTAAAACCAAACCAAAACTCCCATCTTCAGGTTGGCACTCTTTATTAGTCAAGCTGAAGAATCCTGACAAAACTTCACATTCACATAACACTCAACATCAAAATATTTTCTAGGAAAAAAGGCTAACGTTAATTCAGTTTTTATAATTAGCTGTTTTAGCCGAGTTTTATAAGTTAGCTATCGTCAACTCAAACACCAGAAATATCAAATCTCCTGAGTATGAATATCACGTAATGGTAATGGTACTCTTTCCAGGTACTGCAAAGTTGCAGAACATATTTATTCACTGTGCTTCATATGCTTAAGAGTTTGGAGATAGCAACATATCTATTAACTGACCATTAACCATCAACTGGACAAAATAAATGGCTCAACTTTACAGGGTTCAAAGGAAGCTAAAATAAACTTCTGTTCATTCTTCATCATTTTATTGATGTTAATTTAGATTTCCTAACAAGGAAATGGGAAGGGCTGGGGAAAGGAAGGTTAATGAGGAGGTGGAGGCACTTACCCACTGTCCGTCAATCTGGTGTTCAAACAATGATGAGAAGGAAACATGGATATGAGGGATGGTGGAGAACATGAGACAGAAAAGAAAAAAAGGACAGTAAGCCAAGATTTTCTTATTTTTAGTTTTTAAATGCATCAATTAATGACTTGCAATATTCAACTCATTCAACACATGTCAAACAGATGATGCATATGACGACACTGAAACTGCTTGTGGCCTTTTCATAACATAATTAACATAACAGCCAGAAAAGTAGGTGTAAATGAACTCCAATCCCATCTTTTAATTCCCAAGTTGGAAATATGGCTTGAAAACTGTTTGCGTGCACTTTAAACCAAACACTCAAAATAATTAAGTAAATTAAGTTTTGTAAAGTTTTTTTTTTAAACAGTCCTAACTTTAACAGTTTAAGTTCATCTAACATTTTCTTCCATTTGAATTAGTTCATCTTATTATTTTTGACCAACTTCAACGATTTTGCATATTAAATACCTACTACTTAAATATTACATTTAATTTTACTTAGTTATTTCAATTATATGGCAGTCATGTTTGGAAGGTTTTGTTTCCTGGGGTCAATTTGACCCCCAACATAAAATGTAGCAGTCTTTTGTAGCAGTAGCAGCTGGACTGATTCAGATTCTGATAAAAGACCATGGAGTAAAAGTAAGATGTCCTCCTCTTTTATCAGTTGCCCACAGGTTCTTACCCTTCTTACAATGTCCACAAAGTTTAACATTTTTTCTTGTTTTATTTTCATTCTTTTTTTACGCTTTTATTACTTTTTGAAACATTACATTTTTTTCATTTTCCAAATTTTATTTTTATCTGGCAGGTAATTTCCTGTCAAATATGGAGGTCTGCCCACTTGTCTGCTTTTGCTTTTGAAACATGAGTAGGTGTGAAGACTCAGTGAAAGCCCAGAAACAACAATCATAAGATAGCTCTGCATTCATCACTGTTGACCACATTGTTTCTGTGACAGTAAGTATTCAAATTTTCTGTAGATTTCTGTTTTTCAATCCATTTTAGCGAGATGTCAGCAAGGCAGCTCTCACTCAGTGGCACCACAGCCACTTCACCATGTATCTGACTGAGTTCACTGCAGTACCTGAGACAGACTGCTAAGTTTTTAAACTGTAGATAGTATTAAGAAGAAAAAAACAAATGCCTCAGAATAATACTTGTTTTTTTTTTCTTTTTTTGATAAAATGCTTTTCATGGTGTAGAGACATTATACGAAAGTAGAATCTTTCAGTTTAACTGGAAGGAGTTAATATAGAATTCAGAAGTAATGAAAAAGGATAGGAATAATTGTTAGGTGAGTGACATCAGCTGGAAAGAGCAATGAGAGGTTAACCTTTGGTGATAGGACCGTGTACAGAAATCTCAGAACTTTTTTGGAGGAATTTGTTGCTGCACATCTACTCAGTTAAAGCAAAAGATGGCAGCAATCCAGAATTAGTCTTCTTTTGAAAAAACCTTGCAAATTTGTTTGTTCGAGTCTTTGAAAGTCAGAATTCTTGTTTTGTAAAATCAGTCTCTTGCAAAAATAACTAATATTACTAAAACCAAATGTGCTAACCACTTAGGTCAGTCTGATGTACAGTTTACGTTCTTATTCTCACCATAGCAAAGATGCTGGCAGGTCAAAACGTGGAGTACCCCTTACAACTTGTTTGGAGGAAGAAATACTACTGTATGGAGAAGAGCCATAACTATCACCTTATCAATTTATTTTGAGTGGTTTTGCTATATTGTACCTTTGATCTTTTTTCAGTGTAGGGTTTAAACAGAGCATGCCCAACATGTTCTACTACAAAACTTGACAGCTGTGTGATTCAACTCATGACTTCATTCAGATCCATTTGTGGTTTGTTCTCTAAACAATAACAACAAAAATAAGGTTGTAACTAAAACAATAGAGCTTTCAAACATCCTACACAGCAAAAGTTGTTGGGTGAGGCTTAAAGACATAAGGGTATTATGACAATTTGCAGAATAGTCTTTCTCTCATTCATTCATAATGAGCCTGATGAGCCAGATCTGAGATGGTGCAACGCTGTCATCATTGAAAGTAACTTTGTGGAGGTTTCCCAAGAACTGCTGATGAACTTCTTCAGCAATCTCGGTCCTTTAAGATAAAACTAATTTTCATTTCTATTCTATAGTTTACTTTGAAGCAATTGTTTCATCTTCAAAGTTCTGTTGTCCAACAATATTGGCACATTTTATTATGACACTCAATGAAATATTTCAAGTAAGTAGTTTTGAGAGTTTGCAACAATCCTGAGCCACAAAACTCAACATGACCATGGTATTCAATTTTCTTCAGTCATATTTGCAACCACTCAACGACACAAGTAAAACATGTAAAACCAGTAAGCTGTAGAAAAGGTTTAAAGAATTTCTTCCTCTTAAAAACTTCAGAGAATGTTCTATTTCTTCATCAAGGTTATTTAGTTATTTAGGCAGACTTCAAAATCCTGACAAAACTGACTGAAACATCTGATGTCAAACTGACATTCGCTGTGTTTGGAAACCCAGGATTCAAGGACAATATATAATCAATTTGTCCCTCTCAAGGAACAGAAAATGGTCAGTTAACTTTTTTCACTGAGGTCTCCATTCAATAAATTAAAAGTCTAAGGCTAAATTAATAATAAAACTATTGGAGATGTAATTTTCAGTAGACAATAACATACATTTTGAGAAAATCAGAAGTCAGAATCGATGTTCTTTGTTTCACCACGTTTGGTTCTCTATTACTGTGACGGTCCGTCTGCACTCACTGGTCGACTAGCTCTTCTGTCTTTCCCACCTCTTATCTCTCTCTCTCTCCTCTGTCGTGTGTATTTGTGTATTCTGGTTTTGGTACAGAGGCAGGACTCTCCAGGGTATCTCGCCTTCTGTGTCCAGACACCTGGTTTAATCATGCACCTGTACGTCTTGATGCATGCTCAATCATCCAGGTCAGTAAATCTCCAAAAGTTGATTCTGTTCATCTAGACGTAGCGTTTTGTGGGAGAAACGTTTCGTCACTCATCCAAGTGAAGTCCCAGCCCACTGAAAGAACAATGGGCTGGGAGGTCAGTTCCTCATGGCCATTGATCAGTGGTCTTTGATCAGTGGGCTTTGGTCAGTGGTTGTTAATCAATGGTCATGAGAATTTGCATAATTAAGATTAAGGAACTGACATCCCAGCCCATTGTTCCTTCAGTGGGCTGGTTTCAGTCGTTATGCAAATGTACTGTTTATAAGATTGGGGAAACCTGCAGTCAGCTGAGACTGAAGAAGTCACTTGGACGAGTGATGAAACGTTTCTCCCACAAATTGCTACGTCCAGATGAACAGAATCAACTTTTGGAGAGACACGCTCCTGCTCCTGATGTCCTTTCTGTGGTCTCTTCTTAAGGGAGTGGCAGATTTTCAGTCTTACTTGGATTGTTGTCTTGCAACAGTCAGTGCCACCCAGCTCCAAGCCTCGAGTTAATGTTTCCACTAAACTGTGAAAGCAATACTTACCTGTATATTCCCTCTGCTCAGGTTTACCTGTCATGGAGTGGTGAGAAGTCTTGGCCTGGATTTGCTCAAACTGAGGAAACTCGTTGAACTCCTCTGCAAGTTTGAGAATGCTGTAGGGGGATTTTGTAGATGGTGAGGGTATGGTTGTCTCTCCACACATGGCAAGGGTTGTTGTCAATGACCTCTATCCACCTCCTATGGTCCTCCTTGACCTCTTCGATGCCCGTCCCTTCAAGCTGGCTCTGGCAGTGTTGTCCAGAGAATTGTTCCTCAGCCTGAGGGCTGAGTTTCAAGTTTTGATCAGAGCCTATTCTTCACTTGTCATCCAAAGTTTTTGGTTAAGAAAAACCTGGATGGTTTTGGTCACTGTCATTGAGTGAAGGTCTCCAGGTCCTGCTGTTCAAAGATGGACCAGTTCATCAGATCAAAACAATCCTGTAGCTGGAAAAGAGCATCATCTTGCCATTTAATGACCCAGGTACTCAGAGGGGTTTGTTTCCTAGAGGGGGTGTAAGAAGTGTAAGGAGGAGAGAGAGAGGTAGTCAGATCGCCCCAGGTGGGGGAGGGGTGTCACTCTGTAGGGCTGCTTGATGTTATTGTACACATTGGCACAGTGTCGTGTTGATGGAATTTGGGGAGTACAGATTTCAAAGGTGTATTGTTAAAGTTCCCAGAAACAATATGGATGCCCTCCGAGTGCTCACTTTGCGGTTTGTTGAGGATGAGTTGGAGATGGTTGAGTGCTGAGCAAATGGTAGCACTGGGGGGGATATAAACGATGGTAATTATGGCTACCATTCGCTCACGAGGTAGATGAAAGGGCCTGCACTGAATGGACATGGCCTCTAAGTCTGGTGAGCAGTGACTGTCTATAATTCTAGTGCTACGGCACCAGTCCTGAAGGACATAAGCACAGAGCCCACTGCCCCGTCCCTTACAAGAGTCTTTGTAGATCGTAGATTTATTTGGGACTTCGATAATGTTGCCTTGCCTCTAATAAATCTCACCTCAGACAGGGTCTCGTTCCAGTGGAAACCCACAGCTCAGGAATCTTTAGACAGCCTAAGCAATGTTTTGCTGCAGCTCTTCATCTCAGAGGAAGAAACCCTCTTGCCTCTGTCCTGTGTTATCAGTTCTCAGATCAGCTGAAACACTCAGTTTATTTAAATCAAGTTTGAAGACTCACCTGATCTCAGCTGAATTTGAATAAAACACCAAATCCACACTTTTAAGCTTAAATTTCAAAACTTAAATTTTAACTACTGATTTTATATACTGTTCCTTCCTTTTTACTTTTTTTACTTTCAATTTTAAATCATGCTTTTTATTTGTTTTTGTTTTTTAATGTCTCTGTAAAGCACTTTGAATCACCTTGTTGTTGAATTGTGCTATATAAATAAACTTGCCTTGCCTAGTATGAAACAATATCTATCTTATAACCTCTGTTCTGGTGGTCATCTTTGGCAAAAGATGTTTGTATGTCCTTGTTTGATCGGTTTTTGGCCAGAATGAGCCATTGAGCTTGCCACCTGCTGGGCTGTTGAGACTCTTTCTTCCTATGCCTGGCTGCCCATTGTCCCATTATCGCTTTGGATTTCATCACTGGCCTTCCACCCTCATCGGGTAATTCACCATCATTAACTGGTTTTCTAAAGCTGCTAATTTCCTTGCTTTGCCCAAGCTTTTATCCACCCTTGAAACAGCCCAGTTACTTACAGAGCACTTCTTCAGGTTACATGGGATCCTTTCTGAGATTGTCTCCAACTTTGGCCAATAGTGCACCTCACGTGTCAGAAAAGAATTCTGTTCAGCACTCGGAACGCAGGTTAGTCTAGCTGATTTCCACCCACAGACAAATGATCAAACCATGCGTGCCAATCAGGAACTGTAGGCAGTTCTCCACTGCATCGCTTCATCCACCTGAAGTTCACAGCTTCAATGTACGGAATATGCCTATAATTCCTCAATTCCTCTACCACCAAACTTTCATCATTCAAAGCGTCAATCGGTTACCTCATCTCTGCCTTGCGGTCAAAGTTGAACTCTGTCCCCTCTATGCAGCACCAACTTTGTTGCTGTTGCAGTTTGTGGAGGTTAACCCTCCTGAGAACAAAGGAACAAAACAATCGTCTGACTGATCAACACTACATCCCTGCGCCATCCAACCAATCATGTCAGAAGGTTTGGTTGCAGTGGCTGTAGCTCAGGAGGTAGAGCAGGCCATCTACTGACCAAAAGGTTGGTGGTTTGATCCCTGGCTCCCCCAGTCTGCATGCCAAATATCCTTGGGTAAGATACTAACCCCAAGTTGCTCTGAGTGCTTTAGTGAATGGGTAAATGTGGCATATTGTGTAAAGTGTTCTAGGAGAGGAGAAAAGTGCTTTATAATAATCAGTCCATTAACCATTTACTATGTGTCTGCAAAAAAATCCTGCTTCACATCAAGTCTAGGAAACTTTAAAGGACTTTGAAATAGACACCCTGTCACTTTCCATTTGACACTGGCACGCAAGATGAAGGTACCCTCATGTGTCTCAGCTCACACCTTTCCTGGGACATTCAAAACTTTTCTAATCATTTTAAAAGTGTTACCAATAAATGCACCGTATTTTATCCCTTTGTGTGAGTCCAACCTGTCTCCCTTGATACTATACAAATACCTGATCAAATTATGTTTCCACTCTGCATTTAATCATTAGTTATTCTTAATCTCTGACTTTGTTCCACAGGGTGTCTTTGTCTTGTCTTCCTCCCCTCATGCCTAACCGGTTGCAGCAGATGGCCGCCCCTCCCTGAGCCTGATACTGTCAGCAATTTCTTCCTATTAAAAGGCAGTTTTTCTTTTTCACACTCACCAAAGCGCTTGCTCATAGGGGGTCATCTAATTGTTGTGGTTCTCTCTGTATTGTACGGTTTTTACCTTATAATATTAATGCCCCTTGGGGCAACTGTTGTTGTGATTTGACACTATATAAATAAGACTGAACTGAACAGAAATGAATTGAACTTGGATGAAGGAACTCCAATTGCCAACAGGAGACCAAGGCTGTTCATTTTCATGTTTTCTAAATGGATTGTTGGTGTGGAACACAGACGGTATAAATAATGGACGTACCTAATGTGACCCACTGGTTTGTTAAGTCCTGTTTTGAAGACTCAAGAAGAGTCTTTATGCTGTTGCTATCTTGGTGTTTGGTGAGTGGGGTTTGACTCTGGTTGTTCAACTACAAGCTTATTGGTTAATGGCTTGCTAATCACAACTCATTTACCAATGAGCAAATTCTAGAAAATCCTCCTTTTCTAAATTTAAAATAATTCAAATTTACAGAAACAATAATGAAATGCCCCACATTCTTGCAAATTACTTGAACATGAAAACTTGAAAATATGAAACAGAGTAGCAGTAACAGTCTGAGTAGATGTTATTTACAAAGCTGGTATACAAAGGATGCAGACAGGAATTTATTGTGTGTCTGCTGGAAAAAAAATTACAGGAGATGTTTTTCAACAGCAGAGGGCTGGTGGAAGCTGAAGAATTGAGGAAGCTTAAGGTTAAGAGAACAGTGAGTCTAGCTTTCTGTCAAGATTGCCAACAGCCAAGGGTTTTGCTCTTCATGATGCCAAGGCCCCTGCCTCACACAGACTCCACAGTTATCCATTTAATAGCCTCTGACAGTTTCAAGTGAACATGAATACACCTGAACTTCCCTTTTGCTGGGTGTTTGGTAGAAAACTTTAGTGGCTGATCTGACAATTTGACTCAACCTTTTCAGACTAAAGCCAGAAATAAAAGACTGCTAAGGTTTGTTAAAAGCTCACTCACTTTCACTCTGTAGGGAAAATTGATGGTGAGCTGTGAGATTGAAATGGAAAAATATAAATAAAGCCATCTAAATAAGTGATTTAATCTGATATTCAAACCAGGACTAAATTTTCCACAGACATTTCTGATCACAATCAGTAAATTTCAGAGTGACTTCTGCAAGTGAGCTGGGACATGGTTAAACTGAGCATCTGAATTAACTCAATTAAATTATCCCACTTAGAACTGTTATAAAGGAAACTATCCACCAAGACCAAAACGACTTTGTAGCAGACTGTAAATATGTTTATGTCTGAGGTAAAATTGGACATTATAACACATGAGTGGATTGGTGACTCACGTTTTGTTAGCTGACTTACTTGTGGCTATTAGAGGAACTTTACTGGCACGTTTACATTAGTTTTTAACACTTGGTTTTGACCTGGCTAGGACACCGTTAGCTATCAAACATGTTTCCAGTTGGCTAGTCAGCCACCGAAACTCACCAGCTAGCCCAACAAAGTCACTAATTTAACATCACATTACACAGGATAAGATAATAAAGCCAACACGCGTTCATTCTGAAACCATGACTTGGTTTCAAAGTAAAATCAGCATGACTGGAATTGGAGCCACTACCAAAGTGATTTTTCTGTCACAGCAGGAAAAAACTTTTAACAATCCCATCATTATAATATGTAAGAAAGCATATTAAAGTGGCAGACTGTTGTTTATTTATTTATTGTTTTTGTTTTTAAAGAAAACCACAGGAGGACACAAAAAGAATTACATTAATAAAATGCAAAATGTTCTTTCAGAGATTTTCTCATATTAACAATATATTCTTATATTATTAAGTGTAATGACAGTAATAACCCCTTTTGTCATTGGCTAATAACTTCAAATGTAAATTTGATCCAACAGAACTACAATTATAAATAGTTTACCTCCTGTTCGCTGTCCAGCACACAGAGTTTGGAGCATTGGTTTTTGGCATCAATCAGCACGTTGAACATGGTGCAAACTGACAGTGGTAGAAGGGAGTCTGTTGACTTACACACTTTCTGCATTTTGGCATCAAATGCAGATTTTGTTCTACAGGACAAAACAGAAAAAAATGTTTAAACTGTGTTAGTCTTTTCCATTAAGCAGTGACACATGTTTGTGGATGGTTACATTTAGGTAAACTAAAACAATTTAGCCATTTTATGATCGACTGAAGTAAAGCACTTTTCAAAAGAAAAGCTTTTATATTATCAGGTAATAAATTTTTTTGGTTATATACATTTAATGCTGTCTTCTATCTTTTTAAATAATCCGATGAACACATAGAAGGTAGTACTTGAAATTTAGGCCTCATTCACAATTCAATTAAGTTCAATTTTATTTATACAGTGCCAAATCACAGCAACAGTTGCCTCAAGGTGCTTTATATTGTAAAATAAAGACCCTACAATAATACAGAGAAAACCCCAACAATCATGACCCCCTATGAGCAAGCACTTGGCAACAGTGGAAAAGAAAAACTCCCTTTAAACAGGAAGAAATTAGATAGATATGATTCAAACCACATAAAAAGATCATTTATAACCTTCACAACCTGACTGAAACTCTTCAAATAAGCCATTCCTCTGCAGATGTTCAGTAACCATTTTACAACTAATCTTTCAAAAACAAAAACAAACAAACAAACAAAAAAACAAAAGGCTGGTGATTGGCCTTTAATAAGACAGCTGGGTCAACTGATGGATTTCTTAGTAATGGTTTAATTATTGCTAGCTTGAAGATCTACTGACAAGATATGAAATATTTATTTTACATTTATGCAAGAGATGTCCCAGGGTAGAAGTGAAACCAGGATTGTGCAGTAGCCTCTCGCCATATTGCTCACTTGCTTAGAGCCCAGTGAGTTACAATAAATAAGTATTGAAAAAAATAAATATCACTGCCAACAGTTGAGTTATGTGCAGGGAAAAATAAGACAAAATGACAGAAAAAAATAAATGTAAATCAAACTTCTTTTTAAATTGCATGGTTCATGTCCCTTTAAAGATCATAAATTTTACTTTTGTGAAGTAGTTGAACGTTTTTGTAAAGTGATGGATGTAGCCATCATGAGCTTTCTTTTTCGAAGTTCCATCAAATTCCCATCTTTTTCCACTGAGAATAACACATCTGTTTGTGACTTCATATTGTCTGACAACATCCTCCTAAATTAAATCTGATCTTTAATATCTGATATTATGTTTTCCATATATACCAAAAGTATTCAGTCACCCATCTAAATCATTGAATTCAGGTGTGCCAATCACTTCCATGGTCACAGGTATATAACATTAAGCACCTAGGCATTCAGACTGTCTCTACAAAAAATTGTGAAAGAATGGGTCGCTTTCAGGAGCCATTCCTGTTGATGGTTAAGTACCTCACAAATGTACTTTTGGAAGAATGGTCAAAAATTCCCATAAACATACTGTTAAACTTTGTGGAAAGTCTTCCTAGAAGAGTTGAAGTTGTTATAACTGCAAAGGATGGGCCAACGTCATATTAAACCTTATGAATTAGGATGTCACTCAAAATCATATGCATATGAAGGCAGATGAGTGAATATTCTGGTAATATAGCTTATGTCTAAGCAGGTCCTATCATGCATCATGTTTATCTATTTCCTATGAAGTAATTAAAGGTGTTTGTGCAGTCTGACCTTTTGACGCAGGCCTCCATCATGTCACTGGCCATCAGTTTGAGTCTTTGCTCCAGATGCTTTGCAAACTCTGGTTCTGGCCAGTGAAGGTCCATCACAAACATTTGTAGAGTGTTCAGCTTCCAGAACAAATCCTCTGAGGTAGCTGAACCATTGCTGCGTGAAAGATTGAGGGGGGTTAATAACTGAAATGGACTCCAACGACAATGAATACAAGCTCTAACAAGCTTGTAAGTTTTCCGCTGGCCCAACAGGTTCTTTTATAATTCACTTTTGTTTTAACAACTCTGTAGTACTGTATGAGTCTGACTATGAACAGAGCATGAAGTGGATATCTCAGTGATCTCAGTGGATAGACTGAAAGCCAACTTAACAACGATTACTAGAATAAATTATTTTCAGCATAATGTACCAGATAAACAACTTTAATGAAATACATGTTTTACATCCGCAAACTTAATTTCAGTGATCCACATTTCCTGTTGATGGTCATTCTTAACTTGACTGTATTTTTATTTTATCATTACTTTTAAAAAAGAAATGTTATTGTACTCATAACGTACTAATAGTTATTTATATGCTGAAGAACAACACTTTATTTGTAAATGAGTCTAGCAGAGTAAACTGTGCTTTCTAGACACTTTTAGGACTCAGTGTGTGTAGAGCCTGAATTATTATTTGACAGGAAACACATACACTGGCTAAATAGCGGTAACTGATTAAATATTTAAATTTAACCAAAAACCAAAGTCCAACTTTCTTGGATGGCCTGGTATAGTTAACTGCTTAAAAAGTTATTTTTATTTGTTAGGTAATTTCATAAGAATTACCTAAGCCTGCAGTTCTCCATTGCATCTAGTGTGTGTGTGTGTGTGTGTGTGTGTGTGTGTGTGTGTGTGTGTGTGTGTGTGTATGTGTGTGTTTGTGTGTGTGTGTGTGTGCTTATATCTATGGACTCAAATCAGGGTCACAAAGAATCTCCAGCACCAAAGTCAATCCTCAGAGGGAATGGTAGAACTAACCACAAGTCTCAGCTGCCAGATCTCTTTTAAAAAAGCAAAGACGCACATCTGGGATCATTACATCAAAGCAAGCAGATATAGCTGCCAAAAAACCTTAAGTTCAGAAAAGGAATGACCCCTACTTACAGCTCCTGCAGCAACATCAAAACATACACAACACAGTGCTAGAACAGACAAATGTGTGGTACAGACCACTAGTGGATGAAGTCCTTATTCTTTGGGTGATTTCCATGAGTCTTAAAACGGAGACCCTTAGCTATCAAATCTGACCTTGAAACAGATAAGCATGCAGCTACCTACTTACTTAATTCTTAATACAACAGGACAAGTGGACAAAGCAAGGTCCATAAAGACACAGGTGAGTGTGTTTGATGTAGAAAAATCTGACCGGCTTGGCTTTAACCTGAAAGAACACCTTTGGGATGAATTAGAATGTCGACTGTGAGCCAGCCCAAAAATGTGCTACTGGAAGAATGCTCAAAAATTCCCATAAACACTCTCCTAAACCCTGTGGATGGCCTCCCCAGAAGAGTTTAAGCCATTATAACTGCAAAGGGTGGGCCGACATCATATTAAATCCTGTGGAATAATACTTTTGTTAATGCAGTGGTCCCTCGCTATAACGCGGTTCACCTTTCGCGGTCTCGCTGTTTCACTTATTTTTATTTTTGAGCAATTTTGCATGCTTTTTTTTTTTCTTACAGCACATTGTGTTCTGCATCCTGATTGGCTGTAGACTATTGTCAATCAATCTTGTGCCATGTCTCCTGTACAGCACAGAATGCGTTCAGCTTGTTATATTTACATAAATCTTCTATCGCTAGCAGTGTGACTCTGAAGTGCTGCATTGTATGTTTATAAGTTTTCTCCCCAATGTTCATGCCTGTCTGAGAAAAGTATATAGTGTGTAGTGTGGGGTTTAATAGCTTTAAAACATCTATAATAATTGAAAAAATAAAGTTGGCTACTTCACAGATTTCTCATATCGCGGGTTATTTTTAGAACGCAACTCCCGCGATAAACAAGGGACCACTGTATATCATATGATATCATGTATGCATATCTCATGTAACATGTATCATAAGAGCTTAGCATCTCTGGGTATTCTGCATCTGTTGTGGTTCTTTAATAGGTTCTGCTAGTTTGTGTGTTGATCTGTTCAGCTTCAACACACTGCCAGGCTGAAACAGAGACAGGCGGACACTTCCCGACATTCTCCCCTGTGCACAGGTTGCACAGCAACACATGGTAAATGCTTACTGACATAGAAGTGTTCAGTGCCCAGCTAGACTGGAGTGGGGAGGGTGGAGGATGGAGGAGCAGAGAGAACAAAGGTGACGGGGGTTAAAACGACCACCTCTCACAACCTCACTTTTCTCACTTCGCCTTTAAAAGACTGTTACCTTAACAAGTGGCACACAGGAATACATGCTTTGGGCCGAGTCCGTAGTGCAATTAAATGCTCAGTGGTTATCCCCCTCATGTCTAATTAGTGGTGCTCGTCTCTGACTGTGCTCTGCCATACTCCCTGGGGAACAGAACAATCCCACTCACCAGTCTGTGCTCATTAATGAAGTGCCAGCTTTTTAGTTTCTCTTTTTTTACGGATAGGGGAGGGCCAAGTAAAGTGAGCTAGAGGAAAATTGTGGTCTATGTTGTGGGAAAGACTGGGGGAGTAAGAATGAGGAGCCTTTTTAAGAAACACACCCTCAACCAGTATTTTGAGACCCCCCCACCACGCAATATGTCCACCAATAATGTCAGCTCTAATGCAGACTCTACAGACAGACACACACAAATACTTTGCAATAATTAAAGAAAACTAGACTAGACATGCAATTTCACAGATGAAGGTGAACCCACAGTACAACTACAGTCTTAATTCATCATTTTCTAGTGCTCATGCTGAAGCTTAAACATCATCTTATGTGTAGCAACACAGTCAAACACATTCAGTCCATAATATACATAAAAGAAAGAGAAGGTAGTATCTGCAATTAAGGTGAACATTTGCCTCTTTTATTCAATTAAACCACTATTTCCAGGCCACATTTGAAGGGAAGTTTGTTTATTTTAAAAAGAATCATTGTCAATAACGGATTTTTATCTGGAGGTAAATTAGATAAAATAATGGACAAATCATTCACTTCTATTTAGGGATTATAAGTTGCACTTCATTGTTTTTCTAAGCTTAGCAGCTGCATCACTTTTCAAATCATAAATGATGGACATAATCACCATGAGTTTTTCAGATGAAATTACTTGTAGTCCCCCTCTTTTTAAGTCAGGCATGTAGTGCATATATAATGCAAGTCATGGCTTGATTTTTTTTTTTTTTTTTTTGCAGTGAATGGCCAAAGGTTATAGGGACAGCTACTTTAAAGATAGTCCTCATATTCTGTATGTTGAAATTTTTTTTAAGTATATTTCTAATAAAATGCCAACTGGAGAACAAATATAATCCAAACTGTAAAATCAGGACAATCATGTTGATTTTCTGCATATTTTGCCACATAATCACTATTAAAAAAAAATTTGAGGTAAAGAGAAGCATACAGGTTTTCTCACATAATCTTTTTTCTTAATCTACATCACATAGATTCATTCCTTGCAGGCTGCAGCAGAAAATTGAAGGTTTGTGTTGTTATTACACTGATACTTAAAACACTGAGGCATGCACAGTGCAAAGCATAAAGACTCAACACACATGAGGGACCTTTAGCTATATCACTGTAATCTCTCTGAGGGACAGAGTTTTATCTGAAACCACAAACCTCACACTCATGCTGAGCCCAGCTCATTCAGACAAGAAAGAAAAGTACATACTTCTAAAGTTCACTCTCTGAGACGAGGAGTAAATGGCAAAGTTTTTGTGTCTCTGAGGTGAAAGAACACCTGTGTGTCTTGTCACATGGCTACTCTCTGTTGGTCATTGGACAGAATGTAAGTTTGGGACGCTGCAGTTGCTCCACTTTTCTGGTCACAGTCTACAGTCAGCCTTCTATTGCTTTAGCGTAATGATGTCAGGCTCCAACATGAGCATGCTACTATTAGCTTTCAGCTTCTTATCAAAATATTGCTAAAAACAAAAAAGAACGTTAAGCGACTTTCTAAATTTTAAAACCTTTTAAACACAGCTTTCTGACACAAACGATAAAATAAACCATCAGCTATCTTGGTGTGTTCAATTAAAATTAGACAGTGGAGCATTTAACATGGACCTTCTGTACCATCTCCATTTAGAATTTACTAGCATGTTGATTGGCTGTGTTAAAGCAAAGCAATAGACAAAGCAGACAGCTCACAATTCAAGTCCTGTGACAGAATGTCGACCTGTCCATGGAGTACACCCCACGGCTTTTAAGAGGAAGAGAATGGATGGATAGCAAGTTTTGGATAATTCAGAACATTTTCACACCACTAGTCCAGAGCCTCTGAGATCCCCATCCACCCATCATCGTGTTGGGCAAGTTACTTTGAAAAAGTAATTAATTGTAGTTACTTGTTACTTCTTCAAAGAAGTAACTGAGTTACAATATTCTAAAAGTAATTAATTACTTGTAAAGTAACTAAAGTAACTAAAGTAAGTAAAGTAAAGTAAAAAAAAAAAAAAAAAAAACGTTTAACCCTCTGGGGTCCAGGGTATATTTGGCCATTTTTAACTACTTTTGATGTTTCCTCTACATTTTATCTTTAAAGACTATTTACTTTGCCTTGTTTGGTATCATCCTTTAAAGCACAACCTCACGTGTTTGAATTTACAGTTAAGTTTTCATTTTGACATACTGTACTAACACAATTGATCTAAAATCAGACAAAAAACATAAAATCAGAGTAGAAAAAGTTATATTTTTTACTGTAACAACCGCAAACATGTTTAATGAATCATATTTCATAACTTCAAATGCAAATATAAATTGTCAATTTAAAATCCTATGCACAAGTTTTGCAAACAAAGTTATTTGCAGCCATTTACCTTTTACCTTGATTTTTTAAATAACCATTTCAAACTATTTACAGAACAATCAGCTCTTCTGCATTCAATAAGATGCCACAAATTATTTGTGCCACTCCAAATATTTCTGTCCACTATAAAGGAGAACATCACAGCCTGATACCTGCAGGTCTGACAGCAGCAGGTGTATCACTCCTTTTTCTACCTGGAGACAGCAGGTTCATTGTTCTGACACACAACACAAAACTATCCACAACACTACACACTAACTACACAAGACAACACATTAACTACACACTCCAAACACACTAAACGTCACAAATCTCTCACATCTCAAAACTCACTCTCTCTCTTTTCTGCTGTCTTTCTCTCTCTCTCACTTCTAAAACTTCCCCTGCTTTTTTAAAAATTTGTTGCTCATAAGCAGAGAGCGCTTGCTACGCTGTCCTTAGACAGTAAACATCAGAGATGGGCAGTAACGCGTTACTGTAATCTGATTACTTTTCTCAAGTAACGAGTAAAGTAAGGGATTACTATTGCAAAAACGGTAATTAGATTACCGTTACTTTCCCGTAGGAACGCTGCGTTACTAAAACCGTGATTTTTTGCGAGAGTGTCTCATGACAGTGACGTAAGTGCGACATTCGTGACAACAGCTGTGTGCAGATCAACAATGGATCATATATCGAGTGCGGGAGAGAGTATGAGCGTGCAGCGTTTAAAGCGTGGACGTACTGACCTTACTTTGAGTTTGATTCCATAAAAAGTGACAAAAACATTAGCGTCCGTTGTGCGTGGGAAGAAAACTTCTTTTTACAGCGAAAAAACCCCCTAAACTTCCAAACAAGCACCGAGTGCGCAATGACGTAATGGGAAATTCACAGAGAAACTCGCAGATTCTTCAACTGACCGCTGCGACACACCTGCACCAGGGTAAACCTCCGCCTACCGCAGTCCTGCTTTACAGGTGAAAATAGAGCAACAGGACCGCTAGTCTTTGACTTTATTTATGTTCTGCTGTGTTTTACTTGCATCTATTTGAAAGACTGAGTGTAAACACACAAAAAATATTTTATTTTATGGGCTGGAATGTGCAGAAAATAGGTTTAAATGTTAAACTAATTTTTTCAAGTCAGAGAATGTTGCATATAATTAAATTTTTGCTTGATGCATAAAGTTAAAAGATTAAAACTAATAAAACAAGTTTTAAAAAGAGACTTTTCCATTTGATTACATTTTGTATGATGGATTATGCAGAAAAAGTAGAATTGGGTAAGCTGAACACAGCTTCAACCGTCTGTTTGTTGAAAAATAGTAACGGACCACGTTTTCTTGTTAGTAACTGTAACGGCGTTGTAACGATAGGAACAGTAATTAGTTCGATTACTCGTTACTGAAAAAAGTAACGGTGTTATTCCCATCACTGCCCATCATACATATGTGTTGCCATACAGCGGCCCCAACCAGGCAGTTGCAAAGAAGATTGGTATCTGCGGAAGCTTAAGGGGGAAGGCTGGCTACTTTATGCAGAAGAAAGCTTGCTAGATTGTCTGTTAATGATCTGCCAGGTCAGAGTAAGTGCAAGGTTCATCAACGGCAAAAAAAGAAAATGTCAAAAGGATATAATAGGTGAAGAGAGAAAGAAGAAACACTGAGTGTAAAAGTAGGCGTCCTTTTCCGCAGCACAAATACAAACCAGAATAGCAGCTACTTGTTTTGTCGGCAACATCTGATGAAATCAAAGAACAATAAAGAAGAGTCACTGCTCACTTCTATTCATGCCATTTTCTTTCACTACAGATGCTTTTTGTCAAAGAGGGCAGTGTGTCCTTGCTGTTTGTGTTCACTTCCATCCTAGCTTATTATTTAGTTTCGATGATGACACATCAACAATCATTATTGCTGATAGCAAACAAGTAAAATGACAATACTTCTTCTTTCATAGGAAAACTGAAGAAAAAATATCATATAGAGCAAAAGCAGAACTCAGATAAAGAATGGGAGAGAAAACAGAGGCTTCTGTTCAAGCTGTTTTCTTTGCCACAGTTCCTCCCAGGCAAATTTACGTGTACTCACTCCTTCGCTTTTACTTTAAATGTCATTCTAAAGCTTTTAAATTTGCTATGATTAAAGTGTAAACTGTTTAACAATAATTCAAAGAAGTAATCACAGTATGGAGGAACCATCTCATGTTTATACTCTTTATATATAATGGCTAATATAACTTAATTTCACAAACTAGGTATACAGAAAGGAATTTGTAGATCACCGGACTTGAGAATCATGAATCCACAGAGAAATAACAGCCTAGAATTTAAATATGAAGTTGATGCTAAATGCACATTTAGAAGTCCATGTCTCAAAAGTAAAATCCAAATTTCTGGTTGAGAAAAAACAAACAAAACACTTTTAGTTTTAAACATTGTAAAAAAGTTGCCTATCAACAGGTTTTTGGATCTGCACAAATACTCCAACACCACTGTTTGCAGGAGGTCAGAGGTTCAAGAGAACATTTGCAAGACTGAATGCATGTCACCTTTAAAACACTGTAAAGAACAAAACACATTTGTAGCAAAGAAGCAAAATTTCATGAACACCTGACGAGGGCATGTTAATGTATTAGTGAAATATTTAAGATATTTGTTGTTTGATATTTTCACTTTTCATGTAAAAAGCTCAGTAGGAATATAAACATTTGCATAATAAAGAAGAAACTCAAGGAGTATTTTATGCTTATAAGCATAGTGACGGATTACATGGGTGAGCCTTACTTGACAGGCTGCCAGGTTTCCTTCTGGAAGCTGCGGTGGATTGATTGAGCAATGGCCAACTCCATTAGATCAATGTATCGTACCACCAGTGGGATGTACAGGTCTTGGAGGTGTTTGTGGAACATCCCATTGCACAAGTGAGCTGTTTGGGGGGGGGATGAGAAAAATGTTATAACTATGTGGACTTTCTGTTCACATTAACAGTCATTAGATGGATTGAGCCCGCAAAGTCTCATTTCAAACTTCAAAATAGTTTTTAGCTTTTTAGCAGGTTTCCAGTCCTCACGACTGAAAATGTGCTCTTCTGGATTAAAGTAAGGAATAAGACAAAACAGAAATGATTAAAGGTTATTCAATAGTCAAATACAAGTTTTCTGGGATAAAAACAAACAAATAAACATTAAAAAATCCACAAAAATTTAAGCTAAGACTGAGTATTTATTTTGTTTATGGTTGAGATTATTACTTCAGATATAAGAAACGTGATGGATTTTACTTCTGATATTGTTCTCTCTCACACACAGTATGCTACTATTTTTCATTCTTGCCCTTTATTAACTTCGCTTAAATTTCAGTGTAAGCTTTAGCGACACCTAAATTACTACTTGTTTAAAAGTGTAGAACTTATTACGCAACCATTGTAATATGACAAATCCATTCATGCATTGCTTTTCTGGTGTTACAGCAGCCACATCCAGTCTTCATATGGAGACTGGGAGAGCTGTTGGCATTGGGATATTTTAGCCAACAGTGTGGCTCCAACTTTACATTAAGAGTTTTTGTTTTCTTATGTGACATTTCCTAATTGGACAAGCTGATACAGACATTTTACCCAAATTAATATCTATTTGATAAATTCTAAAAGTTTAAATTAAAAAGCTTCACTAAATTCAAATGTATACTCTAGAAGGTCTACACGTCTTTTATCAAATGTCATTGTGTCCACAGGTGTTCCTATTATCACTCCATTATCCCCCATTCAAACTGTAATGGTGGGTTTTGGAAAGACAGATAAATCCCTGCAGACAGTCGACAGTCCACAGTGAGGAGAGACAAAGATAAGGTGTTGGTGAGAAGCAAGCAAGCTGGTCTCCCAGGACTTCATTAGTTTTAATTCCTCTCACTCTGCTCCATCATGATGAACACTAGCCTTTTTGCCCACTAGAGAGTAGAATCCACCTCCCTCACGAAAGCTTGTCACATATGACAATCAAGTGAGCATTTAAATAATCTGCAACCGAGAGATAATACACACGCTGAAGAAAATACTTAGAAATCAGCCGACCAGTGAGTATTGCAGAGGATTTGTTGTCCAAAAAAACAATGATGTGAATGATTAAAAACAACGACATATTATATTTTTGTGAAGCTTTGAGAAAGCGATTCATAAATAAACACTCTTGTCCATCAAATCGTTTTTTCCCTCTTTTGTTTGTGAGCTGCAGCGTTTTCAGTGATTGGGACTAAAACTAATCAAACCAATCCCTTACCTCTCACTTCAAGCATAATTATAAGAAGGAAGACCTCATTTGTGCAAACAGTGAAAACTATGATTTCGCTCATACTCTGTTTCATCTTTTTCTATTGCCTCGTTACACTCCAAATCAAGTTGGCTAATGTTGTGACACTTGGAATAATTATGGTACAAACAGAAGATGGTAATTAGAAAGAATGCAAGATATGAGCCACAGAAAAGAGATTTGTGGTTTCTATGCATAATGAAACACTGAGTCTTTATTCTCAACACCGCCCTTGGGCTGTCTATCTGCCTGCCTGTCTGTTACTGTATTTGAGGTATTTTGGCATCCACCATGTTAAATATTGCATCTTGCCAAATCTCTGCTGGCTTGAAGACAAAGCCCCACAGCTGAGGGAGGGTTTGAAAGGAGAAACACAATGAGCCAATTAGATTTTTTCTCCAGCAGTCAAATGAAATATTTACAGTGAAAGAAAGTTTATCAAGGAAGAGAATTCAATATTTACAGTGAAGTACAGTTCATTGCGGTAGAAAATGTTAACAAAATCTCAGGAATAAAAGTGCAACATTTATGTTTGTCATAATTTGAATTCTCCAGGTTCCCCTTTTAGGGAGTTTTCTTTTTCCATTGTTGGGACTTTGACATGAAACCTACATTCACATAACTTGGGTATTAATAAACTTCCCATTAGCTGCAACTTATTCTTTAGGAATCTTGACAAAGCAAAAAAATTAGAAAGTATTATTAAACTGGATCTGTTCCTCTCATGTCTTGCTCTACTTGTTTGCTCTTAGACGGTGCTAGAGTAGCTTTGCACCAGTCACAGTGCAAAACAACCCTTATTTAACATGCAGAACTAAGTTTGTTGTGAAGAGGGAACTAAGTGCCAATATGAAAACAGCAAATGAAGTATAACAGAGAAGCATCATGCTTTGTTGGTTGCTTTAGATAAATTTACCAATGATTACTAGGTGCTGCTCACACATTCTATCTGCCACCACCACTACTTTTGGAACTTGTTGAAATGTGGGCTTGTTCCCTTAGTGTACCAAGGCAGAACAGGTCTGGCAGCAGCACTGCTTAGTGGAAAACAGGCATTTGACATCATTTCCTGTAATGAGCTTTAGCAATCAGCTCAAAGCAGTCCTGAGCTTTAGAGAAGGCCTTAAAAAACGTGTTCAGAAAAACCAAGACCTACGGTCTGTTCGTAGAAAATTGTTGAAGAGCTGAAATAGTGGGAAGCTATTCCAGGAATCGATCGACTGGACCTGAAGAGCTGCCTCCATGTCGGCTCTGTACAGAGACAGAAACTTCTCAGCATGTTCAGCCATCAACTCTGGCCAACATGAAAAAGCCTGGAACAGATGCAGATGAAACGAAATTATATCAGAAAAACAGATAATGCAATCACAGAGTGTTCTTTTGGTTTTAATACATTGATTTCTGCTCATTTTAGATCAGTTCTTTGTGTCTGTACTCATTCCCAGTAGTATAATAGTGAACCCTGTGACTAGTATTACTAGTGTTACTAGTATCTCCCAATTTGACCTTGGGACTTCCAGGCCAAATTCGGCACAGATGTTTCTATATACTATGCCGGCCACTTGGTTATGGCGTTCCATGTATGCCCGAGCAAGTAGTCGGTCGTGGTCATCTTCCTCATGTACACGTAGATATTCATCGTCTCATCCTGGACTGTGATACTACAACTCAAAAGTGTCGGGCCTCCTTCCGCTTAGTGTACAGTCTCAGGATACTTGGTGGTTGCAGCTTTCATAGCAGCCTCTTCCTCTACATCCCAGGACTCTGGGCTTGTAGCTTGAAAGATAGAGACCATCCACAGGGCGAGGGGGGAATTTATTTTATTTTAAAATATGGTTTGTTTATCATGAATTTGTCCACTGGATAAGAACTTTGGTGTGGCTTTCTTTAAATGATTGTTGTTGTTGTTTTTTAAATGCAGAATATTTACAATGCAGTGAAAAGGAGTTGCACAAGAGGATAATATTAAGTGGGAGATCAGCCAGTCAATTATCATTTATATTTTATAAACCTTTTTGACTGTAGCTTTATAGAGTTGCAAAGTAAGTATGAGGTGAAAGTTGAGGAGGATATATGTGGCAAAAAGTAGAGGAAATAATGGAATGGAAATATTATTTATATGTACACTCATACAAAAAGCAAAACCTACAATGTACATAAACATCTAGAAGAATCAATTTTCAGAAAACCTCAATGTAGTCTATACTGTAACATCCTTACAAGACTTTAAAATAATATAAAAAGAAAAATCCAACAATCAGATGTCACCCTGTGAGCAAGCACTTTGGCATCAGTGGGAAGGAAAAACAGCCATCTGCCTCGACCGGTTTGGGGTTAAAGTAGGGAGATAGGACAAAGGACATGCTGTGAAAGAGGGCCAGAGATTAATTACTTAAAGGACTGTTGGTAACGTCACATCACTTGATCATCTTTTTGATGTTAAAAATATGACAACAAAATTATTCCCCAAATATAGACAGAGAAAAAGGATTCACATTTTTGTTTTTGTCTGCCAACTTTCCAAGGCTAACCACAATTCTGGTAATAATACATAAACACACACATATACAAACAAACACACACACATATTATATACATATATATACATATATACACACATACACACACACCCCTTGTGTGTGTATGTGTGTATATATGTATATGTATATGTATATATGTATTAGGGGTGCAACGATATTCGTATCGATATTGAACCGTTCGATACAGTGCTTTCGGTTCGGTACGCATATGTATCGAACAATACAACATTTGTAATTTATTTTATCAATTTTCCTTCTGACGATGCTGTCTGTGTTGAGCGCTCAGTGAATCTGCGTTCGACTACTCCGCCTAGGCTGCACTGTCGAGTGCAGATCCACTGAGCGCTCAACACAGACAGCATAGTCAGAAGGAAGAGCGCAGGGCAAGCTAGCAAGACAGAAGTTAAGCTCTCCTTGCAACATGGACCTCCCCCACCCTCATTCAGATCTGGCGTTTGGAATTATTTTGGTTTTCATGTGACGTATGACCCTGAAGGTAAGCGAGTCATGGACTAAAGTAAAACAGTATGTTGGATGTGCCACGCAATGCTCAATTACATGGGTGGGAGCTAGTGTGTTAGCGCAGTTAGCTCGTTAACGGCCGGAGATTTGCCGTGTTGCGGCGTTAAGGTCATTTCAACGAGATTAACCTGAAAGCACTAGTGGGAACACAACGAATATGACTGCACATTTATGCCGACATCATCCTAGTGCAAAGACAAAAACAAGAAGCATGCTACTAACTTTAGCCGAGTCATTTAGACAGCTGTTAGCACATGATTCTCCTTATGCTGCTGAGAATATAGCCCAGAAGAAGCGGATAGTATAGCTTTTATTTTGGAAAGAGACATTTCTCTGTAATAAACTCTCTTTTCCAAAGATGAGTGATTCCTCAATCAGATACAGGGCTCGCAAAATCGCTAGCCCGACGTCCTGGGGCTAGCGATTTTTTCAGTCGGGCTACCAAAATCTATCTCTTCCCTGCCCGTCGGGCTATTGTAGGAAGGAAAAATATATGTCAATGCTTTTGCATTCTTTCGGAAATGTAGCTGGGTAATTATGTCATTGGCATCGGTGAGCCACTGTCAATATGTGACATATTGAAATCGCGTTTGAATTTGCGCTTGTTTTTTTGCTTTCACTTTGCAATCGTGCGAACTGTGTATAGAGAGCGACAGCACATAATTTGTGCACCAATTCCTCTGACATCGTCTTATTAATCGTTAGCTTACTATGCAAACATGACAAGTGAAATCTCCCGCAGCTTAAACATGTGAGAGGTTGATCGCGCAGAGAATCGCTGAGCTTATGTGAGTGCGTGTGTAAAAGCAGCAGGATTTATATTTCAGTTCTGCTGAGCCAAATAAGACAGGTCAGGGTGAAGAAGTGACAGCCAAAGAAAAGCTTACCACAAAACGGAAAAGTTATGACAAATCAGACTATAAGGCAAAAAGAAAGTGCAGCTTTATGCTTTCATGGACAAAAGAATTTCTGTGGCTGCAATATGACGAGCTATATAACCGGGGCTGCACATAAGTGGTCCGCTGGTGCGCATTCGCTGTCAAAATAAAAAACACGCACAAGGGTTAGGGTTAAATTTAAAAACTGTACTTTTGAGTTAAAATATATATTTATAATTTTAATAAATGACAAATTAAAAAGGCATGAACATTTTTTTTGTATCGAAAAAATATCGAACCGTGATATCAAAGTATCGAACCGAACCGAACCGTGAATTTTGTGTATCGTTGCACCCCTAATATGTATATATACATACACACACACACACACACACACACACACACACACACACACACACACATATATACACACATACACACACACACACACACATATATATTTATATATATCATTCAGTCATGCTTCCTTGAATGATTTGATGCCTTTTAGTCTCTTTTTTTCATTTAATTAACAGAATTTATTCACAGGCAACTTGAATGAATACGGCGTCAAGAAATCATTCGACATTAATTGTGGAAGAATTGTCAGCCTGTGTTTTCATTTTGCAGTTTCCAGCATCAAGAAACTGAAAAGGAACATTTGAAATATCGCCTGATTCTCCCCTCAAGGTCACAAATACAAGGCATTACCATGTCAAAGGAGCTTGCAAAGAAAACCGTCTGGACTCTTTAAGTTGCTTGAAGACGTTTTCAAGCAACTTAAAGAAGTCCAGATGCTTTTCTTTGCAAGCTCCTTTGACTACGATGACCTGGATGACTGAGAACCTTCACAGACATACGGCATTACCATGTCATTTTTTTCTGGCATCTTACATATCTGCCTCATCTTCCTCTGTTGAACAGAAAAACTGACCTCAGCGCATCAGCATATGATTTGAGGCTGGATGCACTTTTCTCTCCAACTTCATGTAGCTATCAACAGCAGAGGTCGACTTAGCGAAACAACCTTTGTTCACTGGACTACTACACAGCCTTGATTCTCTTCAGTTAGCTGAAGAAACCTGTGTTAGTGAGTCGTTAAAGTTTTCACAACAGCACCTGTGGGTTTTTTGTTAAAACACTTAATCGCTTTACAAAGAACCAGCAGTCACAGTAGTGACCTTGGCTCACATCTACTTTTAACAGGCCAACTTTACTTTCCTAATTCAGTTTTAGTCATCAAACATTTTAAGAGACATTAGCCCTTTCACACATAGTGGTTACTACAGTGGACAGCTATTCAAAGGCTGTATTCTTGTATTTGTGTCAGTGTTGATGGTATACTTGCACATAAACCACTACACTGGACAGTGATGTGTCACTCCATACCCGGCCACCCACTGGTCCTTCAATGTTACTATAGATGTATGACATGTCTCATTGTAATTTTTTTTATGCCTAAAGATGAATAAAAATACTTAAGAAAACAATGCTGATCGAGGTTGTCATAATTCATGCATGACAGCCCATATGGAAAAGATACATATAAATCTTATAAGGTTTGTATCGGTCTTGTGTGAAGCTTGTATGAAAAGCATACAAAAGTGAAGACAGATATAAGATCCCTTGAAAAATCATATAAATGAAACTTGTATGTTTTGGATAATTACTAAAACAATATATGAAAGTGGCCACTTTCATGAGTAAATCATATAAGCCTTATATGATTCACTACATGAAGTAGGCCACATCTGATGCAAGTCTTTTATTAGTTTTTTCTATTTCTTTTCCATATGGGAGGGTTAAACACATGGTAAGTGGATTAAACATAGTTTCTAATAAAATAACTCCACTTCCTGTTTTTGCTAGATACAGGATCTATTCCAGATGCTCAACTGTTTGAGTGGTTTTCTAGCCAAACAAATGCATGCAGGTAAATGTGATCAGAATGATACTAAGGGTATTTTTTGGCACCACAGGAGAAATTGTTATAGTAAGTGATAAGGTCTGTTTGGCAGACTAGGTTGCATTTGTCCCAAAGATACAAGATTTAGGTCAGGGTTTTGCACACGGTAGTTCTTCCACCCAAAACTGGGGAAAACTAGGAAACTTTTCTTTCTACTTTTAGGCAACACATTTGTGTTGTTATTTTGGGTTTATACTGCTAAACTGATAAAGAGATGATTCATTCTATGAGTGTGAGGCAGACAGATTTTATAACCAAAGAGTAAAATAAACCAGTAACTTAGAGATACGATCTTATATGAGCCCTGAAAAGGTTAAATGCACTGGTTCTTATATAGCGCTTTTCTACACTACCGGAGCACTCAAAGCACTTTATACAACATGCCTCATTCACCCATTCACACAAGCACTTTTTTCTAAGCTTAAGTGTCTGACATTTACACGCATTCATAGTTGGAGCTTTAAGTTGCTCATCACATTATCATCTACTAATATTTTGCTCTGTAAAAGATACAAAAGTTAACTACATGGCAGAGAAAAGTGAACTGTAAACAAAAAGTATTTGCCCGCTTCCTGATTTCTTTTTTGCATTTGTCATATTTCAGATGTTCAAACATATTTTAATATTAGACAAAGATAACCCAAGCAAATAAAAATGCAGCTTTTAAAAAATGATATTATTTATTAAGGGGAAAAAGTTATCTAACCTACTTGGCTGTAAATGAAAACCTACAGTGGGGCAAAAAAGTATTTAGTCAGCCACCGATTGTGCAAGTTCCCCCACTTAAAATGATGACAGAGGTCAGTAATTTGCACCAGAGGTACACTTCAACTGTGAGAGACAGAATGTGAAAAAAAAAATCCATGAATTCACATGGTAGGATTTGTAAAGAATTTATTCGTAAATCAGGGTGGAAAATAAGTATTTGGTCAATAACAAAAATACAACTCAATACTTTGTAACATAACCTTTGTTGGCAATAACAGAGGTCAAACGTTTACTATAGGTCTTTACCAGGTTTGCACACACAGTAGCTGGTATTTTGGCCCATTCCTCCATGCAGATCTTCTCGAGAGCAGTGATGTTTTGGGGCTGTCGCCGAGCAACACGGACTTTCAACTCCCGCCACAGATTTTCTATGGGGTTGAGGTCTGGAGACTGGCTAGGCCACTCCAGGACTTTCAAATGCTTCTTACGGAGCCACTCCTTTGTTGCCCGGGCGGTGTGTTTTGGATCATTGTCATGTTGGAAGACCCAGCCTCGTTTCATCTTCAAAGTTCTCACTGATGGAAGGAGGTTTTGGCTCAAAATCTCACGATACATGGCCCCATTCATTCTGTCCTTAACACGGATCAGTCGTCCTGTCCCCTTGGCAGAAAAACAGCCCCATAGCATGATGTTTCCACCCCCATGCTTCACAGTAGGTATGGTGTTCTTGGGATGCAACTCAGTATTCTTCTTCCTCCAAACACGACGAGTTGAGTTTATACCAAAAAGTTCTACTTTGGTTTCATCTGACCACATGACATTCTCCCAATCCTCTGCTGTATCATCCATGTGCTCTCTGGCAAACTTCAGACGGGCCTGGACATGCACTGGCTTCAGCAGCGGAACACGTCTGGCACTGCGGGATTTGATTCCCTGCCGTTGTAGTGTGTTACTGATGGTGACCTTTGTTACTTTGGTCCCAGCTCTCTGCAGGTCATTCACCAGGTCCCCCCGTGTGGTTCTGTGATCTTTGCTCACCGTTCTCATGATCATTTTGACCCCACGGGATGAGATCTTGCGTGGAGCCCCAGATCGAGGGAGATTATCAGTGGTCTTGTATGTCTTCCATTTTCTGATGATTGCTCCCACAGTTGATTTTTTCACACCAAGCTGCTTGCCTATTGTAGATTCACTCTTCCCAGTCTGGTGCAGGTCTACAATACTTTTCCTGGTGTCCTTCGAAAGCTCTTTGGTCTTGGCCATGGCGGAGTTTGGAGTCTGACTGTTTGAGGCTGTGGACAGGTGTCTTTTATACAGATGATGAGTTCAAACAGGTGCCATTCATACAGGTAACGAGTGGGGGACAGAAAAGCGTCTTACAGAGGACGTTACAGGTCTGTGAGAGCCAGAGATTTTCCTTGTTTGAGGTGACCAAAGACTTATTTTCCACCCTGATTTACGAATAAATTCTTTACAAATCCTACCATGTGAATTCATGGATTTTTTTTTCACATTCTGTCTCTCACAGTTGAAGTGTACCTCTGGTGCAAATTACTGACCTCTGTCATCATTTTAAGTGGGGGAACTTGCACAATCGGTGGCTGACTAAATACTTTTTTGTTAAAGTAACCAAAGCATTACTGTGACCTCTGCCCCAAAACCTACGGCCTCACCACAGACAGTAATTACTTCTTATTTTATCATTTACACACTCAATTTTATAAGAAAAAACTCAGTTTTACCAGAAAAAAAAAAGATGTGTAACCAGTAAAGCCAGTAAGTATTTTGTAACCACAGGCCATACTATGAAAACTTTACAGGCTGGTGTAATGATGTACAGTGGAGGGGAGGATAACTGCAAACAGCAAACTTGCCTCTCTTCCCTTCCCATGACAGAATAAAGGAAAGGGAGAAAAAGAAAGGAGCCAAATAAACAATCATGCTAAAACAGTTTTCTGTTATATAAAAAAAACAAGTCAAAGTGTTGTTTAAAAACAAGACTGTTTTTATATCCATCATATTCAAAATGGACTTTTACGTGATGAAATGCTTCATTCACTGCTTTAGTTTCCTTAGATAATCCCCCCAAACATATTGAAGAGTCAATCTTTAAACAAAAAGACTCCAGAGAGAAAAAAGCAGCATTAGTAAGAGCTGATTTAAACACTAGGTTGTCACTCTGACATCTCTGTATAGAAACAGCAACAACACAAACTAGCAAGGCAGTAAGCATGCCATCCAAAGACACAGCAACTGAGTAAACAATTATTAATTTCTAAATTTAAGCTGTGACAGCTTGCGATGGTCTGAAAAAAAAAAGGCCTCTAATTTGTAGTTAACATCACATCTGAAGCATCCACCAGTCGCCATGGCAGCGGCAGAGCATGGCTTGTTAATAATAGTGCAGAAACAGATGCCTGAGTGCCATGCTGCCACTTAGGGCTGATTAAAAACACCACATCTCAACACCTAGGATTGATCAGTTTTACACTGTGGCATAAAATTCTATGTGCATATGGGGTGTGGGCGTTGTTTTCATCGTGCCTCTACTGCAGACGTTAATGCAACGCAGCCATTTGCCATGTCATCTGCCATTTTAACATGAGCTGCCAAACAAGGCAAAGAAAAGAAAAGAAAAAGGAAGTGCTGTGAAAGTGATCAAGAGACATATGAAATGATCAAGTGACATGTGGCATCTTTGCCACTACCACTCAGATGACGAAAAAACCCCTCATAGTTCGAAAAGAGTTTCAGAGTTACGCTTCTGCAGTTTGAAAAGACTTGTTAGCGAGACGTATTCTCACAACACTGAGAACACACAGTTTTGAATACTTTAACATACACTACGTCAGATGCAGTCGGCTTTTAAGATTTGAAGAACTTACTAGTTTCATAATGCTTCTTCACTATATAATGGATAATTCTGGTTGCAGTTTTTTTCCGTTGATATCAGCATCGGTGTGACATCCAAGGCCCTAGAGTGGCACCAATTGATAGTTTTTAGGTCAACCATTTCTTCTTATGCCAATTATTTTATTTATTTACTCAATGATTCAGACTTTAGTTTAGATTTTTGGAATTATCCATTTCTAAATTCCTTAAGCTTAAAACGTTCCTTTTTTGCTAAAGCATATAGTTAGGGCTGGGTCAGGTGACCCTGAATCCTCCCTCAGTTATGCTGCAATAGATGTAGACTGCTGGGGGATTCCCGTGATGCACTGAGTGCTTCTTCTTCAGTCACCTTTCTCACTCACTGCGTGTTTATATACTTTTCTGCATTGAATCGTACTTGTTATTAATCTCTGACTCTCTTCGACAGCATGTCTTAGATCCTGTCTTCCCTCTCTCACCCAAACCAGTCAAAGCAGATGACCGCCTGGTTCTGCTGAAGGCTTCATCCAGGTAAAACCTTCCTTCACACTGTTGCCAAAGTGCTTGCTCATAGGTCATATGATGCTGGGTTTTTCTCTGTATGTATTATTGTAGGGTCTACCTTACAATGTAGAGCCCCTTAGGTGACTGTTGTTTCAATTTGGAGCTGTATAAAAAAATTGAATTGAATTAAGAAATTTACAATACAATTTTATTTATATAGCACATTTAAAAACAAGGTGTATGCCAAAGTGCTTCACAGAAACCAAATAAGAGCAATAATAAAATAAATAAAATAATATAAGTACAAATAGAATATACTAACAGGTGGGAGACATAACTAATCAATGATACCAGGCATAGTCTCGGCCGTAACAATAGTAGGCACGAGCCGAAAGGCTGAAGGCTGAAGGCAAGGCTAAATAAATACGTTTTTAATCGAGATTTAAAAGATTGAATTGAATCAGACGCGCGGATAGCTTGAGGAAGATTATTCGAGAGGTAGGGTGCGACAGCGGTGAATGCGCGGTCACCTCTGGTCTTGAGGCGGGATCTAGGTCGCACCAGGAGCATTTGGCCTGCTGATCTAAGCGCTCTCCTAGGGGTATAGAAGCTGAGGAGATCCTTAAGATAGCTGGGCGCGGTGTTACTTATGATTTTAAAAGTGAGCAATAAGATTTTAAAATCAATGCGATGTTTAATGGGGAGCCAGTGCAGGTCGGAGAGAACTGGAGTAATAGACTCAAACCTACCAGTTCCGGTTAAGAGACGCGCAGCAGCGTTTTGAACAAGCTGCAGTTTGTGAATAAGGGCAGAATGGAGACCAGTATAAAGGGAATTACAGTAATCTAATATTGATGTAACAAAGGCATGGATACGTTTCTCCAGGTCCTTACGTGGTATGTAGGGCTTGGCCTTAGAGATTACACGTAATACAATACAAAATACTACATAGAGTGCACTATACAGGTCATCGGATGTTCAAGATGGGCTTTACATCTTCCAACAACTGCTCACACTGTCAAGGCAATACACCAGACAATTATATCCACGCTCTTTGGTTCTGTCCACCAGTGCAGATGTTTTGGCGCGAGATATGTGAAGACTTATCGAAGTGTCTGAAATGTAACATTCCAACTTCCCCCTTAGTGTGTTTGTTGGGCAGCTTAGATAATGTCACTTCAGAAAAGAATATCGCCCATATGGTTTTCACTGCCCTATGCATAGCCAAGAAAACTGTCCTCATGAACTGGAAAAATAAAAATAATCTTAATTCTAACCAATATAGAAATTATCTATTAGATTACATTAGTCTTGATACAGCCTCTGCCACCACATCAGATCAATTGCTCTGGGCTCCTTTGATCAGCTCCATCACCTAGTGGGGGTGGGGGATCATAGTTTGGTCCCGCCTTCACTGTTGTGATTGGTGTGGGGGTAGGGACAGGCTTAGGGCGTCGGGGGGTTCCCCGGAGGCATCTTCCTTGGGGGGCTCAACCCGGGGTAGCGGTCATGTCCGGTTGGGGGCTCTTTTGGCTCTCGGGTGACTGTTTCCTCGTGGCTGCGTGCAGCGGGGCTAGGGGAGGGTCTGTGCTGACGGACGTGGGTTACTGACCTGGCAACCTGGCTGCCCCTGGGTGGGTCCGGGATGGGCGTGAGGTTCTGGGGGTGCTCCGTCTCTGGGCTGGGGCCCTGGCCGGGCCTCGGGGCCTTGGGTCCTGGTTTGTGTGTTGCCGAGGTTGTGGGCGGGTGAGTGCATGGGGGCCCATCCCTGGCGCAGGGTGCCGCCGGTGCGTCGAGCCACCTGGGGGGCCCTTCAACTGGTGGGGGAGATTGTCACACCTTGCAGGAGCTTTCCTCTCCTCAGGAACTCTCTGCAGGAGGGGGAGATACAGGAGAGGTGGAGGAAGATCTCAGCCTGGGCGTCTATTGTCTCATGTAGTCTGGAAGATGAGTGGATGGTGGGGTGGGTGCAGTTTTCTCTGTGGTGGGGTTGGGTGGACTGTCCCGGGCTCTGTGGGGCGCTGCTGTGCTGGGCCCCGGTCTGGATGGGCCTGGGCCCCCTTTCCCTGGCGGGTCGCGGAGTATGGGAGTGCCTACTGGGGTCAGCGGGGGAGCTGGCCCCAGGGAGAGGGGTCACCTGCCCCTCCCTTCCTTCCCTCCCCATCTCCAGCTGCCTCCCTCTTCCCGCTCCACCACAACCACCCACACATGCAGGGCCTTGGAGTAGGGGTATGTCACCAGGGTGCAGACGAGGCTACCCCCCCCCCCCCCTCTGTCCCCTTCTGGCTGCCTCTGCCTCAATTTTATCCCACAACTTAGACATTCACATTACTCACACTCTCATTACACATACATATAGGATCTTGGGGGTGGGCACGATACACGGAGTCCAAATTACCATCAGGGTGTACACCTCACCCCTGGCGTCGTTGCCCACCTCTCAATTTTAAATACACGTAGACATTGAGGGCTAGCAGGAGGGACTATGCGCTTACCTGCTGCTCCTTGGCAGGTAGCTCCATGCCCTCCTGGGTTTTAAATGCACCTTAGAACACACATGCATCAACACTACAATGAGCGGGTAGAGGGAGGTTTGGAGTCTTCTCTCACCCCCATTCTCTGCGGCCTGCTGGAGCGGGGGGCTAGGAGGAGTTGGCTGTCCGACTGCGGTCTGGAGTGTGGGGCCTTCCTGCTGCTGCGGAGTCGGGGCGGTCTGCCTCTCCCCACCGCAGGGAAAAGGGTAACACCACCTGGGTCTGGGTGCAGTTCCCCCCTCCAGGGGCAAGGGTACCTAGACCCAGTTCGTAGAGTATGCTTGGGGAGTGTGATCGTGTGTACAGCGTCTCTTTATGTCTGTCTCCACGTTGGTTGAGTGTTGAGTAAGTGCATATGAGAGCATGAGGGTGGGAATGGATGTTTGTATCTGTGTGTGCCTGTATGTCTGTGTCTATATGTCAGGTTGGGTATCAGACGCCACCTCTCTGGGGACATCTCAGGCCCTCCAAGGTTTGGAGGCCTATCTCCACCCACCACCACTTCCCCTGCCAGTGGCGGACTCCCTCAGGTGTCGGTGCGTTGGTGGTTCTTTGTGTCTGGGGTGGGCGTCCAGGTACACACCGGCTCACTCCTTGGCGGCCGCTTATCGGGGCCTGGAGCCTGGGGCTCGCTCAGGCCACTTCGGAGGTGGGGTGCCCCCGGCCTCTCGGCCTGGGCCTCGGTCACTCAGGCACAGCTGGCTGCCGGGCGCGTCACTGCAACTCCCCCTGGCTTCTGCTCCGCGGCTGCTGAGTGGGCCCTCATCTGGGACTCTCCTCAGCTCTTACTGGGACAGTGGCGCGGCTGCCCCTCTGTTGGTCTTCCTTGGTCTCTTGTGTTCTGGGGGCCTCTGGATGTCTGGAGTTTTGATCTCCTCCATACCTGCTTCATACCCTGGAGGACGGGGCTGTGGCCCCCCCACACTCCCTAGCAGATCGTTACATGAAGAAACCTTTGGAATGCAAGCATGCTGATCCACACAGGTATGCACACAGGTGTACACACGGGTATTCACAGACGCGGACTACAGCTTTCTTGGCTGCTGCCTCAAAGCACATTGTGCGCTGTCTATCTTGCGTGCTGCACAATATCGTTTATTATTTAGTATCTACTGATATCTACTGCTAGCTAGTTTATTGTGATGGTGCTGTTTTTTCTATTATGTTGCTCTTTGTTGTTTGCTTTCTCTTCTTTTTTTTTTCTCCATACAGGTGACCCAGGTGTTTTGTTTTTTTTGTTTGTTTTTGTTTTTCTTTCTTTCCCCCTTCTCACCGTCTCTTCTCTCCTTTGGTTTTCTTTCTCTCCCTCTCTTTCTTTCATTCTTTCTCCCTGTCCTATCCCCCAGTCATGTCTGTCCCATTTGTAGCAACTGAAAATAAAATAAATTCATAATTATAATAAAGGTCAATCAAATGGACCAATATGGCAAGGCCATGATGATCCACTTGGTAAAATAAATCCGCTTGGCATCTTTCTTGGCCTTAAGACAACAATTCTGATGGCTAAAGATCCAAACGGGACACAAAAAAAAAGAAAAAAAAAAAGAGATTAGACGTAATTGATAGAAGCCAGATTTAACTACAGAGGACACATGTTTGTCCAGCTTGAAGGAACTGTCCAAGACAACACCCAAGTTCCTCACAGTGTCAGAAAGGGAGTTGGCAAAGGGCCCAAATACACCAGTTAGTTCAGCCCGAGGGATGGGAGTATCAAAGATTACAATTTCTGTCTTCTTATCATTTAAAATGAGGGAATTGCTCAGTAGCCAGTTTTTAACTTCACTCATACAATCAAAGAAGTGTTGCAACGATGACGCGACATCCTCAGCTGGTTCAAAATAGATTTGAATGTTATCTGCGTAAAAATGAAAGGAAATATTATATTTATCAAAGATTCGGCCCAAGGGTAACAAGTATAAAGAGAACAGCAAAGGACCCAGCGCAGACCCCTGGGGGACACCAGAGGTGACAGGGGCAGTGGAGGAGGAGTAGATAGGATTTAAACCAGCTAAGGGCACTGCCCGTGATGCCCACCAGATGCTTAAGCCTCATTAAAAGGACATTATGATCCACCAAATCAAAAGCAGAGGACAAATCAAGCAAAACTAAGACCACAGGGTGCCCTGAGTCAGCAATTGAGAGAAGGTCATTAAAGACTTTCAGTAATGCAGTTTCCATGCTATGGCGTGGCTTAAACCCCGACTGAAATTATTCCCCAATATTATTTGCATCCAAATAAGTTTGGAGTTGGGAGTGAACAATCTTCTCTAGGACTTTAGACAGAAATGGGAGTTTGGAAATAGGACTAAAGTTAGCGAGATCATTCTGATCGAGGAAGCTCCTTTTGAGTATAGTTTGCACTACAGCGTGTTTAAAGGCAGCCGGAACATAGCCCAATAACAATGACAGGTTCATTAGTGATAAAATATAGGGCCCGATAATGTTAAACCCTTCTTTAATAATGCGAGATGGAAGAATGTCATGAACAGCGTTTGCATTTTTCAGGTGATCAATTATACCCCTGAGAGTGGGCAGTGAAAGTGGATCAAACTGATTGAGGTTAGTGGAGCATCGTAAAGCTGGGGCCTGACTCATCACAGTGGGGTGCGAGACTCTTAGAGATAAGATTCTGCCTGTAAAATGATTTAAAAATCCTTCACAAAGAGCTAAGGAAGCCAGTCTAGGCATTACAGGACAGGGATTAATCAATGAGTTAAAGGTTTTAAATAAAAAATGTGGATTGTGACTGTTATCTGTAATGACAGCCGACAGGAAACCTGCCTTAGACAACCTAACAGATTTCTGGAATTCCAGGCGGGTCCTGCGAAGGATGTCAAAAGACACCTGGAGCTTATCTTTTTTCTTTTAAATTTGCATATTTTTGTCACTCAACACATTCTGAGGTGGGAAAAAAAGGACCTTCTTTGAAATAAAAGTCAAAAGTCTAGCAGTCTTTTAAATTGCATCTGAAGTCCTAATGTATTAAAGACAGAAAAAAAGGAATAAAATACCTCAGAGTGATGTTCTTCATTCTGTTGCAAGACTTCGATGCAGAGCTCTCCCAGCCTCATCATGTCCTCCAGTCTTTTCTCTGGAGGTACCTGATGTTCCACTATGTGGGAAAATTCCATAGCAAAGAAGCAGAAGCCATTGCAGATTAGTTTTACACTCAAACATGACTACAGAACATTTCAGAGAAGCCTCTGTTGTGTGTACAGTATGTTGGGTTCTGGGTCAAACCCTACTGATCACTAACAAATCTATCATTACGTTATTCATGATCATCTATCGTTTACTGTGATCCTCTGTTCTCCCTTCAAGCACCACCCTGAAGTGACATCTTTTGGTAAAAATCAAGCTATAAACTCTCACCCTTGATTTTAGCATATTCAATCAACTGACTATAGTTGATTTGAGCTGCTTGTTCCAGACACCTCTGCACCAGTTTCTTCATATCCTCTGGAGGAACAGGGGTAGTGATGTCTTTCATCAAAACCTGAAAAAACACATATCTCATTTAGGTCTTCTTAGAGCTCAAGAGAAGCCCCACTGTATGGCTTGTCAAACCTTCTGTGTGTCAGATGCAGCCAATCAGAATAAAACCGGTGGTCAAACAGTAGGATAGCCTCCTTGGACATAGAGCCACATAAAGTGGGGTGTTGAGCACCAGAGTAAAAATATGACGTGAAAATAAGTTGGATAAAACTTGATTTTAGTCAGGATAAAAGTCAGAATACTTTCTGAGTGCCGTCATGTTGAGCTTTATTTAAATTTCCAGGTATCCATCCATTTACATTATATATAATATATACATTAGGTGAATGTGCAGTAGTAGCATGTATGCAGCAAGCAGGTGAATTCTGTACATTAAGTGAATTAGATTCACTTAATTAATTGACTTACTTGAACAAAGATTTGTTCAAGTAAGACTGGGGTTAGCTTTCTTGCCTTTCTAGCAGCATAAGTCTTCTTCAAGTCTTATTCCCTTGAAAACTGGTCTGTACTTTGTCTGAAGACATTGATAATCACTTGAAACCAAATTGCACAGATACGTGATTAAACTGATTCTAAGACAGCTGATAAACAAAGGCAACACGCTTTCCTTTTCTATACATGTATGTTACATGTTTCATGAAAAAACTGTGCAGGACATTTGTCCAGTGGTGCAAAAAATATTTAAGCCCTTCCTGATCTCCTAACTTTTTTTGTATGTTTGTCACGGTTACAGTAAATGTTTCAGATGATTAAAAAAATGTAAATATTAGACAAAGACAACACAAATAAACACAAAATGGGGGGTGTTTATTATTAAGTAGAAAAGAAATACAAACCTGGATTATGACACATACAAAAAAATCGGGGCAAACACTTTTTCACACCACTGTGCTGTATGTTAAAATATGATTTAATCAGAGGCCAATTACCCGTTCCTGAAGGGAGAGCGTGGCCTTTAGGGCCCCATCTGGTCGTCCAAAGGGAAAGCAATACCTGCAGATGCAAAACGTAGGCAGCCACTTAGAAACAATCTCAAGGACAACTTCATAGAAAAAAAAAAGAAAAAAAAAAGAGAAGAAGAAGAATAGGAAAATGCGTTCAGTGGCAGAAAACGGTCAGTTGGCAACAGATGGCTGCCTGCTCTTGTCTAATTACACTGATGAAGGAAGCGTTTCTCACCTACAGCTCCATCGGAGTACAGATGAGGCAGTTCATGCAGGTTTCTCGTTGTTAATTGACAAGTGAACAGTACTTAATAAACAAAGGCATGCAGTCACACAGGTCAGCCATTTATTAGACCAAAAAGAAATACAGGCAGATGTTTTGCTCTGCTAACAGAGAAGAAATTATGAAACTCACTAAACTAAACTAATATCACATCGGACTTTGTTTAAAGATTCAATTCATACTTTATGTCACAAGTTCATGATGTTCATTTAAAAGAAAAATCAATCTCCACTAAAGACCAAAATGCTCAAAAGGCCTGAAATGTCTTTGATAAATACGTATTTTATCTGCATCGGCAAGCAAGCTTCTGACAGAAAGGAGACATAAGTGGTGATAATGTTTAAATGAGTGAATATGAGATATCTGATTAAAGAGAAAATCGGCAGAATTTTAGTCAGTCAATTCTATTTTAGTCAGTATGGGAAAACGAGGATTTTTAAGTGCTATAGTAAAAATTTTATAAAAAAAACCAAGACTATTTATGGTAAATCTTCAAAGTTTCTAAGCATATGTAATGATAACTGTGAAATTGTATCTTTATATATTTAATATTTTTTAACATATTTTTAAAAAACCAATGAAAATGTTGTGCTTTTATTTTTAATAGTGTAATAGCTTTTGAGGTATTCATGTTCAAACATATCCACAGATTTCAATCTGGGATGGACCATTTTTCAAGAGACTTGAAAAGTATTTGATATTTGAAGCTAAAATTTCACTGAATCCTCTTTGGACCATAAATGTCTATTTTATTTTAAATAGTTTTTTGGAATTTGACTTTAATGAATAGAGACAATAAAGACAGACAGGAAAGTGGAGGAAGGAGAGGGGAAGACACGCTGCAAAGGGCTGCGGGTCAGACTTGAACCCAAGCCGCTACTTTCTGGCCATGCGGCATATGGCTGCCTGCTCACCCACTGAGCCAAACCGGCGCCCCGACCACAGAGCTTTTACACAAATGGGGGAGGGATGAACAGAATGTTCTAAAACTTGGCTGACAGGGCTGAGACAGAGCGACCCTTATATAAATTTAAATGACACAAGGGAAAGAAATTGATGATGTGAAAGATATTTAATTGTTGATGGCACTAGTACAGCACATTTACTGTTATGACATCTACTAAGGGAGTTTCAACAGCGTTTCTCTGATTAACCTTCACAAAGAGAAATTTTAGTGAAGTGATGTAAAACATGAGGGTACAAGCATCATGTTATCATCTTTCTGACCCATTCATCCACTCCAACCTCTTCCAATGTTGAAGCACTACAGATGCATGATGTAAGTTAAAATTTCCTTTGTTTTTCTGGTTGAGACAGTAGATATGACAGTGCTAATAAAGGTGAGAGATCGTTTCCAGTCTCAGACATGAAAAGCTCTTTTTCATGTCTGATTTTATTTCATTTCATCATCCAAATATTGTCTAAGCAATCTGTTTTGCTTTCCAAAAACTATGAATCCCACATGCACTTAATAAAAAAAACCAATAACAACAAATAGTAACTATGCATTACTATGTACTGGACCAGACAATATAAGTAAGAGACTGCAGGGATTTTCAGGTTTCACTCAGACAGCCACACTGAAGCCTACTGAGAACTTACACTAAAATTACAGACTGTCAGACTAATTTTCAGTTTGTTAACAAAAAGCTGATATTTTTCAAATAAAATAAACGGTGGTCTGCCTGAAAAATGTGAAACTGGAGGAGCAGGACTGATTATCAGTGATTCAATGTAGGTACGGGGGCAAATTTTATAGTGAAAGGAAGTTAAAAGACATTAACAACTCTGACTTAATCCAAACCAAACTGTGGAAATCCATCTCTTTTCTGGGTGACATTTGCATAATCCCTGCCTTGTCTTGGCCATTGTTTATCAGCATTAGCCTCTTGTTTAGGTGAGTTAGTAATGACTCCTGCTGATCGACCCCCTCTTCCCGGCCCCTCCTGTGTTCTCTGGAGCCAGATGGAGGGCCCTCTCAGACATGAAGGGTTTAAAGAGATGGGTTTCAGTACAGTTAATGGCACAGGTCCATTCAGATGAGTGTTGCTCAAGGTCTTGGGGCTGTCGCTTTCACACCATCCTCACAATGTGCTCAAACAGCAGCGGCATTGCTGAATGGCAGCACGCAGATTCAGGGAGGTCTCATCAGCTGCCATCAATACATGTCTTGCACCTGTTGCATGTTGCCGATGGTGCTAAAAATACCCTGACTGCTTTCATTTATGAGAATGAAGATAATGTTTTTATTTTTGTTTTACAAATTTTCGGCATTTTGTTTTTTGTTTTTGTCAATTTATTTTTAAATGCTTTTTTTATTAAGTTTTAACACCCCCACCCTCCCACGACAGTCCATCTACATAGTTGGCAAATCCACAATCATAGATTAAGAAAACCACACATTGTAATAAGAATATAAATGATTACAATAGTAATAATAAACAATCTTACTGTGTAGTCCAATTTATGTATGTCTTTTTAAGTTAACCAGTTAGCAACAGCCATCAACTTAACAATTACAGGCATTATTATTTCAACAAGTTCCTCTGAAATAGATGACCTGAACCTAGAAATCAATTTATACTCCCAGAAGCAGTGACAATATGAACAGCACTTAATGTGCAGAGGAGAGCGAGAGCAGTTTATCTTGTGCAAAACAACAGAATGAAGAATCTAACACTGAGTTTCTCTCAGTCTGTTGCATATGAAGGTAGATTTGATCAGGACTATAGCTACCTGCCTGTCATCCCTTACATATTCTGTGCCTAAATCCTTTACCCACTTATGAGGAGAAAGAGAAGGGAGTAGAATACAGAAGGTGCTCCAAGACAAATATCCAAAGAAGCGTTCCTTTGGAAGTTTTGCCTACAACTGTTGGCTCATCTTCAAACAGGTCTCCAAGTACATGAATCCCCCTGTCCCACCATTAATGCTGTCATATAAAATAGGATTGAGCTTTACCACTGGACTTCTATTACGGACATCACAAGTGACCAGACTCCATGGGGAGTGTGGAGAACAACTCCACGAATTAATACATGATTCCTTTTAAAATACGCATGTAGCTAAGACCAAAAACAGCAGGCATGGCAAACCCAGTTGTACAACAGAATTTTAGGCATCCGTGTCTGTATGTAATTGTAAAAGTCTAAGCCTCTGTTTAGGTTTTTTGCCATCCCGTATAAAATTAGAGACGGCCTTTTCTGTATCCTGAATTTTCTTCTTCGGCAAGTACAGAGGATGCATCTGCAGAGAGTATAAAATACGAAACAAAGTGGTAATTCATGCCATCATTCAAGGTCTATTTTAACTGCATGCAATAAACTGGAAGAAAATTGAGCTTCCACAGGTCCACATGTTTGGTGATATTTTAATTCCTAAATATGTAAATCCAGATACTGACCGACTGAAGGGAATATTGTTCATTGTCCCCCACATTTCCAGTAGTGTGGCCTGAGATTGACTAAAGTTGACCTTTTAACGAGTTATAGAGCCTAATTCACTAAGGAGTGTTAGAGTAGCCACAACTGATAATCAAGAGGAGGACAAAAACAAAAGAATATCATCAGTCAGACATTTCTGAGGAGAGAAAAAAAGTCTATTCTAAAGTTATGGAGGGCGACATACAAGTTGTAAAGAGATTCACACATTTTCTTGGAGGGAAACATAAAAGTACATACAGGCCCTCCTTAATAGTTATTGTTTTGTCAAGTGTTAAGGAGGGCAGCAATGTAAAAAACTAATTCCCATGCTTTTTGAGTTATATGATGCCAGCCTAGCTCCTTTGCAATTTACTAAGGTTCAGATCTGAAAAATGAGTTTCTTAAAATTTGCCATTTCTTTCTTAAGGAGTGACAGGATATTGACGACATGGTTGATGCCCTTCAGATTAAGTGATAGAATTTTAATATCACTCATATGTATTATTTTTCATGTGATTATGAAATTAGTAATCACACACACAAGAACTGGTGCATAGCACACATGCAGTGTAAAAAAGACTGTCCCTAATAACCCACCCACAACCACAAACTCCAGCTTTGAACAGCCCCACAAGACCCCACAAGAACAGAAACAAATAAACACAGAATGGAATTATGACCTCTTGAGCAAGTGAAGCCAAGATCCGTCCCTCCACCATAAAGAGAGAACCATATACCGCCAGCAGGGGTATCCCACTCATGATGTTAGTTCCCCACACACTCCCACACCCTGGCCAATTGGCAGTGTCAATGAATGCAAACCACAGTAAGTCAAGAATTATTTGAGAATAAAAAAAAAAAGCAACATAAAGAAAAAAGGGAGAGACAAAGAGAAAAACAAAAATAATAAAATTCTTAAAATACTAATGTGTTAGTATGGTCCAACACTGCTTACTCATTTTGTAATGCAGTGCACCTCCAAAGAAAAAGAAAAAAAAACAAAATCGGCATAGCCTGTTCGTATCTCCTTATCACAAACAACTGCAACTGAGTTTCACTCAGAACACTGAAATATATACGGATACTGTATTTCCTCTCTTTATAGGGTGCTCACGCGCCCCGTTAAATTGCCGTCTGGCCCCTCACCTGCGTTAAACAATCTTGGCAATGTAAATCTTGCTTCCTTGAAACGACAGGTCGCCTTTCTCCCTGCCCGCTGATTGCATTCTGCTTTTGTCACTTACGTTGTGCAGTTTGATGATAGTAGATTGTTGTCGTTTTTCATCAGGGGGCCAAGGCTGAGCCCTGTCAGTTCTTTGTTTAGCTTCCAGGCCCAGCATCTTCTGAAGCCAGGTTTCAAACAACTAGATTGCCTGTTTTCCTTCTGTGTCTCAAGTTCATTATCAGGATCCGTGACTCTTCCCTCCAACGAGACTGTGCAGCGTATATCATTTACAGTTTCTTATTGGTACTGTTTCGAATTTATATCAGTGCAAGTCAAAAAGCCGCTGGGTCAGCTTTTTGACTTGCACTGACATACCTACAACCATGAGGGAAAATAATGACAAACCTGCATTCATATACTAATGAATAAGGAGTATCAGTGTTTCAATGTGATTGTTACATGTGAAAAATTAATTTGTTCTCAAATGTGAATCATGTATGCAATGTCTGGTGAGTCATATAAAATCTTGTGAAAAAGTATTTCACCCTTACTGATTTCTTTTCTGTTTTATGTTGTATATTTGTCGAACTTACATATTTGAGATCTTCAAATTAATTTTAACATTAGACAAATATTACCCGAATAAATACAAAATGCTAATTAATCATAGTTAATTAATGATTTAATGTAAGTTAACAATGATGAACCACATTATTTTGGGAAAGCTGACTTCAATTTCACAGGCCACACCCCCCCCTGAATACTGCTAGACAAGCTAAATCAAGAACTCACTTAAACAGAATCTGTCTGACTAAGTGACTCTAGCTCTTCTGGGAGACACCGATGGGCACCTAAGCTAGCTGAGAAACATAATCTTGTCTCTATATCACAGGTTCCCCTTTCCATAATGAAACTAATATTTAAACAAGTCGACAAAGTCTAAAATAAAAGATCAACACTGATTTTTGGCAGAAGGACAGAAATCTGAATTTTCTATGTAAATGACATTGAACAGTTCATCCACACAGAAGGTTTTGATTACAATTTTAAATTCCATGACTTCCATGACAGAAATTTCATGACCACATAAGTCTTGACACTTTCTAGTTTTAGCTGAAAAAATAAGTCTTCAGAAACAAATATACTTCTATTGGTCTTCAATATGAAGGTGTTACATACCTAAAATGTGTGATCTGGTTCTCCAGCAGAGCAATAAGACGACTTCTGATTGCCTCAAACTGCACTTTTTCCTCCATGGTCACTGTGCCTATCCCATCAGGCCTGATGAGAACGAGAGAGAGAGGGGGAAAAAGAGACAGACTCATGTTTACATAATGGTGACAAATTACTGCTTGACGGTGGGAAGCAGCTGGCGTTTTTAGCATGACCAACTGATAATGAATCGTGGAGTCTAGATTTCATGTAAAAAGCTACGTTCAGAGTTCGCCACAGGGGGTAGCTCTGCATGCTTGATTTGACATTTGAGTCTTATGTCTAATGCCCTTCCTGACACAATCTTAAAGGACCTATTACTTGCTAAGCAAATATGTAAACTACTACACTATACATTATAAAACTAAACTTGAAGCTTGAAAGCTAAGCTTGTTGTTTCCCTTCTACAATGTGGTTAGCATTGTGAAAGGGTTTATTTTAATGCAAATCAACATCTTTTCTTAAATATAAATTGGTACTTTTGGTTGCTAACCCTAGTAGTAAGTGAACCGCACAATACTAAAAGAAGTCTCCTTAACTCAACTCAGCATGAAACTAAAGTGCTAAAGTGCTTCACAGGTAAAAAAAAAAAAAAAAAGGAGATCAGGAAGAATACTTTTGCAAAATCTTACCAACATTAAGACAGTAAAATGTTCAAGATAAAAAAATAAAGCTGAAAATAAATAAAGTAAGCACAATAAGTATCACCATGACTAAGTTGTCTTCCATTTAAAAAAGACAACTATCCATCTACTGTCCTGCAGCCTCAACTTCTGGATGCCAGATGGAGATGGGTGCCAGGTCACCTCAGGTATAAATGATCTCAGAGCAGAGGCAAAAAAGCTTTCTCCTGGCAACACTTCCAAACAGTCGTACTGGCTCAGTGTTTTTCTAATGATACTTTCATGAAATAAATAATGCCATGGTGTAATATTTCATGTGTTGTTGTGTTTCAAGGTTGTAGTTTACAAATAATAATAATAATGATAATAATAACAATATAAACTAATAATAAAATAATAATAGACCTTAATTCAAAACCTTAGAATTGAAAGTGGCAGTACTGTGTAAACTGTGGGCTGTATATACTATACATAATTCTTAGTCTTCATTCTTCATCAAGACTCTCTTAACCTCCTAAGACCCGAACTCTTCCACGACATGCATGTTTAATTTCTCTTTGATATTTGGGCTGGTTGGGGCCCGATGAATGTAAAAACAAAGAATTACCAGATTTTTTTTTTTTTACCTTATTTTTGTTTTTAAGAAAATTAAGAGCCACATATGAGGATATTTGTTTAAATAATAGAACAGTAGCAGTATAATGCCCTCGTAAGTGGATATCAGGCCCTTGTAGACCAAAATTGAGTATTTTGTTCTAAATAACCCAAAATGTGATGTCCACATATGTGGACACCAGGTCCTAGGAGGTTAAAAAGCAAAAGATTTTTATAACTAAGAACTCTACACCAGCTAAATGCCTGAAACATCAAGAACCGAAATAAAAGCAAAATTCAACACCACAGAAAAGAGTCAGGGTGCTTTTTCTCTCCTTGGCTTCTTTTTTTACTCTGGCTTGTTTCACAAACAAACAACAAACTGATCAGTCAGCCAATTTTTCTACGATAACCTCAAAGTTAACCAATCAAACGCTCAGACTTGTCCTGCTCCTCACAATTCATCTGGCTGTCAGCAGGAGAGTTGACAAAAAATGTTTGGTGAATGCTTCATTAATGCTTTTAAAGCCTTCATTCTGTTCTTGCCTTGGTCTGAATAGCAGTTTGTTAAAAAAAAAAAAAAAGGGAAAAATGCAATCAGGACCCAGAGCAAGCAGCCTTGACTTTCTGGGCTTTCTCTGTGCCTCTGAAAGAGAAAAGAACCCTCTCTAAACGGCACTTGTGGGCACAGGAGGGAAGAAGCACGGAGGTTGTCTGTTAATGAGTTGTTCTTATAAAAGCTTTCAGTGGTTTAGCCCATGACTGCTGCATGTTGAGTACCAACAACTCTGCTGAGCTCTTCAAGGCACATCATGACTCTCCAAAGTTGAAAATAATAGCATGACAAGAAAGCAACAAAGTCTCAAAGACAGAACTGCGGATACTGAATCATCAAGCATTAACCTCCTGAGAAGCATAAATGTGACAATAATAAATTTACTTTACTTTACTCAGAAAAATGTTTTTCTACAGCAGAGTTGTGGAAAGGACACCAGTGAACACAATGATGGAAGAAAACAAAAGAGAAATGAAACTAAATTATATTTTTATTCTCTGATGTTCAATAGTGCCACCTGCTCTCTTGTAGAAAAACATATGTTTAATTTAAAAAAGGAAAGAAAATTTAATTCAGTATATAACATGAATAATATAAACATAAATATTTCATATAATATAAAATAAGTAAAACTACTTAGCATTACAAATACAGACTTTTAAATTAATAAAGATGTCAGTAGTTACTTATAAGGGGTTCAAATTAAACACATTTAAAAAGATTTTTTTTAAACTAAAACAATTACATAAATTAATTAAATAACTTTTTTCTTTTAAAGCAAAGACATGCAAAGTTAACTAAAATCCGATTCAGTGTTATTCACAGCCCGGGGAAGGTGGAAGTTGCAGAGGTGGTGGTGGATAACAACAGGACGTTGTCATGTATTGTGAGAGAACATCAGTGCCACTCTTCAGCTCCACTCAACTCAATTCAATCAGTAATGAGAAGCAGCTTTCTTTGCACAACAGCACTTGTTAGCACAACTTGTAAACCCTGTTGTTCCCCAAATCTTTCAATTCATCACAACTCCCCCACCGCACTGCTCACAACCTTATTTAACAAGCACCAGTTAATCCTGAGGGAACAGAAAGCAGAGCCATTGTGAGGGGGGCGTGTGTGTTCACTCATGTAAAAATTTGCTTTCATGCTGAAGAAGCCAAGGGTCTCATTGCACAAATGAAGATGTGAAGACTGTGATGGGAGCAAGATGCATGATAGAGGGACTGCCTGAGGCTCCAAGCCCCCACAGTTATTGCCAGCTGTTCTGTAATCTGAGTTGTTCATCTTGCTCAAACAATCAATCTGCATCCCAGAGAAAGATGACAGAAAATAAAAATGGCTGTAGAGTTTTGCAGCTCTTGCCTTTTTGTAACAAGACTATATGAATAGTTTGAAGGTCAGGTGGTTTTTTTATATTGAGTTGCTGTTTTTAACATATTAGACATCTATCTTGGTGCATAATTTGTCATATTTGACTATAATACACAAAACCTCAGGAGCTGAGCAACAAATCTCAGCACACAGATACATTTTAGGTTCCTAAAGGTTCTTATTTAGATATTATGTTGTCTTCATACTGCCAAAAAGGCAAAACAGCCTCTACTATTCTCCATCTGATGTAGCTCAGGAGGTAGCGAAGATCTGCTAACTGGAAGGTTGGTGGTTCGATGCTCGATGATATTTAGGCATACATTTCTGCATGCCTAAATATCATCGGGTAAGACTATGAACCCTGAGTTGCTCGCGAATGCTCCCTTTAGAATAAATGTGTGTGAATATTAGCTAGCTCTTAGGTGGAGAGAAAAGTGCTTGTACGAATGGGTGAATGAGACATGTTGTATAAAGCACTTTGAGTGTTCAGTTCAGTTCATTTTTATTTCAAACATTTCAAACATGTGCCTTCACAATCATTACAAAATATCATTCCATTATTTGTTTGAAAAGGAGTAGGCTGAAGTATTTACTTATTTGTCCCTACCCCCTCAAGTTTTACCTCTCAGTATGAACCTGACCCAGTATGAACCTTCCAGATCCCTCAGGTCATCTGGATCCGGTCTTTTATCAGTTCCCAGAGTCAGAACCAGACACGGAGAAGCTGCATTCAGCTTTTATGCTCCTTATATCTGGAACAAACTCCCAGAAAGCCTCAGATCAGCTGAAACACTCAGTTTATTTAAATCCAGGTTGAAGACTCACCTATTCTCAGCTGCATTTGAATAAAGCACCAAATCCACACTTTAAGCTTAAATTTCAAAACTTACATTTAACTACTGATCTTATCTATTTCTGATTTTATCTGTTTTGATTTTATATACTGTTTTGTTTGTTTGTTAAGCTTAAATTTCAAAACTTACATTAACTACTGATTTTATCTACTGTTCTGATTTTATCTGTTTTGATTTTATATACTGTTTTGTTTGTTTGTTTGTTTGTGTTTGTTTGTTTGTTTGTTTGTTTGTTTGTTTGTTTGTTTGTTTGTTTGTTTGTTTGTTTGTTTGTTTGTTAAGTGGGTTTAGAGCTCTGGGTAGCTCCCCAGCTGGGTCTAGACTGGGTCTAGAGAGTATTTTAAATTCAGGGAATTTAAAATAGAAAGTAGCTCGTCCACAGAAGGACTGGTAGCTCCCCTTACGATAAGGGTTCAGATTGCGCGAACAGGTGTGGGATTAGAGCTCTGGGTAGCTCCCCGACTGGGTCTAGACTGGGTCTAGAGAGTATTTTAAATTCAGGGAATTTAAAATAGAAAGTAGCCCGTCCACAGAAGGACTGGTAGCTCCCCTTTCGATAAGGGTTCAACAAACAAAAAAAACAAAAAAGAACCGCAACACCATTTCCAGCAACATTACCGTCCTGAGTGTTCACGTAGAGTAGAAAAGTGCTATGTAAGAAAGAGTCCATTTACCATTTATAAAAGCATCATATCTTTTTTATTTCACAATACTAACATCTAATTTAAAAAGGTTGAATTATGCATGTTAGTTTGCCTGGAAACCAACTTACAATTGGTGGCTTACAGGCAATATTTTACAGGCAAGTCCAATGAATAGCTTAAAATGATACAAAAGTAAGTGGTGAACTGCCAGAGGTTAAAAAAAAGGTAAGGTTACTCAAAACTGAAAAATATTGTGTATTTCATAATTATACCAAAAAAAAAAACAAAAAAAACCCCCCAGCAACACAAAATGGGTTAACAGTTTAAATCTGTTCTGCACCAATAGAGGTTGATCAAGCCTTGAAAGCTGGTGCTACTAATTCCTACAGGTGTTCCAACTTTTTGGGATTACTTACAACCCACTCTGTCTGCATAAAAGCAGTGCTGGAACACACTGTGGTACCATACCCATCAGTGAGCCTCAGCTGAACAGCATTGTGCTGCAGAAAGTAGTGTGTAGCTATAAAAATGGCGAGAAAAAGGCAATTAACAATGGAAGAGAGACAGACCATTATAACACTTAAAAATATAGATCTTTCCTACAGAGAAATTGTGTCAGTGATTCCAGTTTCCCTCAGCATCAAAAAGCACTCAGAAACTACTTGCTCTCAGGCTAGAGCAATAACTACCATTGTTAATTTCTCCAGATCAGAGAGGTTTCGTGAAGGGTATGCATGGTTTTTTCAACCTGCGCAGGTTTTTAAACATATTACACACCAAGTCAACTACAACCCCTGAAATTGCCTTATTACTCGATGCTGAGAAGGCATTTGACCGGGTGGAGTGGGATTATCTGTTTTATACTCTACATAAATTTGGATTTGGCCCTAATTTCATTTCATGGATTCAGTTACTTTACTCCTCACCTTTGGCACGTGTTAGAACAAATTCGTTGTTCTCTTCTTATTTCCCACTTCTCCGTGGTACGAGACAAGGTTGTCCCTTATCCCCTCTTCTTTTTGCATTATCAATTGAACCATTGGCGATTAAACTGCGAGCTGACAGTTGCATTAAGGGCATCTTCAGAGGTGACCAGGAACACAAAATATCCTTATATGCTGACGACCTCCTGCTGTATATGTCAGAGCCTTTATGCTCTCTTCTCCGTGCTCTTGCCATTTTTGAATGTTTTGGTAATATTTCAGGTTACAAGTTGAACCTGCATAAAAGTGCACTTCTCTGTGTCAACTCTATAGCCAGGAAGATTTCATTTGCAGATTTTCAATTTAACGTTAAATCAGGGTATGTGACCTATCTGGGGGTTAAGGTTACCCATTCATACAAAGGTCTTTATGAAAGAAACTTTGTCCCGCTGCTTAAGAATACTGAGACAGATCTTCAGAGGTGGAACAATTTACCACTGTCATTAACTGGCCGCATCAATTCTATCAAAATGAACATACTTCCCAAGTTCCTTTATTTGTTTCAATGTATCCCATGCTACTTACCCAATAAGTATTTTATAACACTGAATAAGCATATCTCTGCATTTATTTGAAATGGCAAAAGTCCACGAATTCGTAAAGATTTCATGCAGAGGACTAGGCCAATGGGTGGATTAGCCTTGCCAAACTTTCAGTCTTATTATTGGGCAGCAAATATTCGAAATATGCTGTACTGGATGAGTAATTTTACTACAGAGACTCCAGCTTGGCTCCAAATTGAGTCATCCAATTGTGGCAAAATTTGCCTATCGGCTTTGTTGAGTTCAGCTCTCCCATTAGAACTATACACCTACAGGGAGTGCAGAATTATTAGGCAAGTTGTATTTTTGAGGAATAATTTTATTACTGAACAACAACCATGTTCTCAATGAACCCAAAAAACTCATTAATATCAAAGCTGAATGTTTTTGGAAGTAGTTTTTAGTTTGTTTTTAGTTTTAGCTATTTTAGGGGGATATCTGTGTGTGCAGGTGACTATTACTGTGCATAATTATTAGGCAACTTAACAAAAAACAAATATATACCCATTTCAATTATTTATTTTTACCAGTGAAACCAATATAACATCTCCACATTCACAAATATACATTTCTGACATTCAAAAACAAAACAAAAACAAATCAGCGACCAATATAGCCACCTTTCTTTGCAAGGACACTCAAAAGCCTGCCATCCATGGATTCTGTCAGTGTTTTGATCTGTTCACCATCAACATTGCGTGCAGCAGCAACCACAGCCTCCCAGACACTGTTCAGAGAGGTGTACTGTTTTCCCTCCTTGTAAATCTCACATTTGATGATGGACCACAGGTTCTCAATGGGGTTCAGATCAGGTGAACAAGGTGGCCATGTCATTAGTTTTTCTTCTTTTATACCCTTTCTTGCCAGCCACGCTGTGGAGTACTTGGACGCGTGTGATGGAGCATTGTCCTGCATGAAAATCATGTTTTTCTTGAAGGATGCAGACTTCTTCCTGTACCACTGCTTGAAGAAGGTGTCTTCCAGAAACTGGCAGTAGGACTGGGAGTTGAGCTTGACTCCATCCTCAACCCAAAAAGGCCCCACAAGCTCATCTTTGATGATACCAGTCCAAACCAGTACTCCACCTCCACCTTGCTGGCGTCTGAGTCGGACTGGAGCTCTCTGCCCTTTACCAATCCAGCCACGGGCCCATCCATCTGGCCCATCAAGACTCACTCTCATTTCATCAGTCCATAAAACCTTAGAAAAACCAGTCTTGAGATATTTCTTGGCCCAGTCTTGACGTTTCAGCTTGTGTGTCTTGTTCAGTGGTGGTCGTCTTTCAGCCTTTCTTACCTTGGCCATGTCTCTGAGTATTGCACACCTTGTGCTTTTGGGCACTCCAGTGATGTTGCAGCTCTGAAATATGGCCAAACTGGTGGCAAGTGGCATCTTGGCAGCTGCACGCTTGACTTTTCTCACTTCATGGGCAGTTATTTGGCGCCTTGGTTTTTCCACACGCTTCTTGCGACCCTGTTGACTATTTTGAATGAAACGCTTGATTGTTCGATGATCACGCTTCAGAAGCTTTGCAATTTTGAGACTGCTGCATCCCTCTGCAAGATATCTCACTATTTTTGACTTTTCTGAGCCTGTCAAGTCCTTCTTTTGACCCATTTTGCCAAAGGAAAGGACGTTGCCTAATAATTATGCACACCTGATATAGGGTGTTGATGTCATTAGACCACACCCCTTCTCATTACACATCACCTAATATGCTTAATTGGTAGTAGGCTTTCGAGCCTATACAGCTTGGAGTAAGACAACATGCATGAAGAGGATGATGTGGACAAAATACTCATTTGCCTAATAATTCTGCACTCCCTGTATAAACGTAACCCTTTGTTGTCTGACTCGCTCAGAATCTGGGTGCAATGTAGGAAAAGGTTGGGGTTACACTTAATGTCAATTAAAGCACCTATCTGCTCAAATCCTATGTTCCCACCCTCCAGGATGGATTCTGTCGTGGTCTGGGTGGTTTTCCACAGCATCGGCTCCTCCCCACTGGGTGGAGTCTTTGTTGTTCCTCACCTGATGGCAATCATACCAGCAGTATTTATGACCGGCGCACTCAACTGGTCTTCGCCAGATTATCTGCCAACTTTAGTCAGTTCTCGGCCTCACGTCTGTTCCTTGGTGACTCATCGTGTGTATTAACCTTATTTCCTCTGTTTTCTCGTCAGCCTCTGAAACCCACCTACCAAGCTCTCCTGGATACAAGTTTGCAGCCGCCGGTAATCTCTCCCCATTTTGGAACTGCCAGTCTCTCCTGCCTGCCTCCCTGCATTGCATGCAGCACCCACCTGGACCTCTCCTGCCTCCCCCCTCCACGCAACCCCCACCTGCAAGCTTGTAAGACAGCTCAGTGTATTATCCTCAGATTCACTCGCAGCCCTCTGTGGGATTCCCCTGACTGCTCTCTCCTCTGTTTCAGTGCCCTGGCCAGCCACAGTTTCCCCTGCACAGTACCTGCACCCAGTTATCCCTGCCATCTAGTTATAGTCACAGTATTTTCTCTCGCCTCAGACATCTAGTTTATGTTCCTTAATTCTAGTCTGCAATTTCTGTTAGCCTCTGAGCATTGTAAATAAAGTCTCTTTTCGTTACACCACACCTCTGGCCTCCGGGTTTGAATCTGCACTTGAGTCCATCCCATTTCCACGGGCCACTGCGCCATGACAGATTCTGCCTTTAAAATATGGGAAAGTAATGGCCTTAGAAATATCAAAGACCTTTTTGTAGATGGGATTTTTGCCTCATTCACGCAGCTCCTGAAGCAGTTTAATGTTCCTCGGCAACATTTTTTCCGCTATCTACAAATTCGCCACTTTGTAAAGAGTGGATTTCCTTCCTGAACTACCTGAGGAAACTTCTTTGGATAAAATTATTAATATAAACGGTCATAAGAGAGGGGCGATTAAAGAAATCTGTGCTATATTATTAGATCTTCAATCTCCTTCTTCTCCATTCTTAAAGCACAGTGGGAGAGAGACCTTGGGATGACTATAACAGATGAGCTCTGGCAATCTTTTCTCCAGAGGGTACACTCTTCTTCGATATGTGCCAGGCATGGGCTCCTTCAATTCAAGGTCCTACACCGATTACATATCTCCAAGGAAACGTTAGCCAAGTTCTATCCAGGAGCTGACCCTCTGTGTAACAGATGTAAAGCAGAAACAGGTTCGCGCCTTCATACCTTTTGGACATGCCCCAATCTTCATAACTATTGGGTGGGAAAACCAGCACACTGCAGACCACGGCCTCTCTGTGTGAGGATCTAAACGTATTCTACGCTAGATTCGACACAGCGAACACCATGAGACCGGACAGTGTGCGCACCGCGGATGACGTCAGTGCGCACACTGTGTCTGAGGAGGATGTGCGGAAGTGCTTCAGGAAGGTGAACGCACGCAAAGCTACTGGTCCGGACGGGATTCCCGGCCGCGTCCTCAGGTCATGCGCGGCTCAGCTGGCTGGAGTGTTCACACACATCTTCAACCTTTCCCTCTCTCTGTCTGTAGTCCCAGCCTGCTTCAAAATGGCCACCGTCGTCCCTGTACCCAAATCCTCCACCATCTCCTCATTGAACGACTGGCGACCTGTAGCCCTGACCCACATCGTAAGCAAATGCTTCGAGAAGCTGGCCAGGGACTTCATCTGCTCTGCACTACCCGACTCACTGGACCCTCTACAGTTCGCATACCGCCACAACAGGTCCACTGATGATGCCATAGCCCTGACACTACACACTGCCCTCTCACACCTGGAGAAGAGAGACACGTATGTGAGAATGCTGTTTGTAGATTACAGCTCAGCATTCAATACCATCGTTCCCTCGAAGCTGGACAGGAAACTGCAGGATCTAGGACTGAGCAGCTCCCTCTGCAGCTGGATCCTTAGCTTCCTGTCTGACAGACGCCAAGTGGTCAGACTGGGCAGCATCACCTCATCCCCCATCACACTGAACACTGGTGCTCCACAGGGGTGTGTACTGAGCCCTCTCCTGTACTCACTCTACACCTACGACTGCACAGCCACTAACAACTCCAACATCATTGTGAAGTTTGCGGACGACACTACAGTTGTGGGTCTTATCACCAACGGTGATGAGACGGCTTACAGGGAGGAGGTCAGCGCCCTGACCCACTGGTGTCAAGACAACCATCTCACCCTCAACGTCGCAAAGACAAAGGAGTTGATAGTGGACTTCCGGAGGTGCAGAGAAGTACACACCCCCATCACCATCAGCGGCGTTGCTGTGGAGAGAGTGAGCAGCTTCCAGTTCCTTGGTGTACATCTGGCTGAGGATCTTACGTGGTCAGTACACACAAACAAAACAGTGAAGAAGGCCCAGCAGTGCCTCTTCTTTCTCAGGAGACTGAAAAGATTCAGCATGAGCCCCCGCATCCTCAGGACCTTCTATCACTGTGCCATTGAGAGCATCCTCACTGGATGCATCACCACCTGGTACGGCAACAGCACCGCCTACAACTGCAAAGCTCTCCAGCGAGTAGTGCGGTGCTCTGAACGGATAATTGGAGGTGAGCTTCCCTCCCTCCAAGACATCTACAGGAAGCGGTGCCTGAGGAAAGCGGGGAGGATCATCAAGGACTCCAGTCACCCCAGCCATAAACTGTTCAGACTACTTCCATCAGGAAGGAGGTTCTGCAGCATCCGGTCCTGAACCAGCAGACTGAGAGACAGCTTTTTCCATCAGGCCATCAGACTGCTGAACACGTCATAGACACCTCAGCTTCACTACTGGAACTTCAACATTATGCACTCCATACTGTACAGTAATACCACTGTTTTGCACATGTCTCAACTCTGTATATTTTTATATATTTTATTTATTGTTTACTCTATTTAATTTGTAAAATATGTGTACACACACACACACGTAGAAAAACATTTAGTATACACATCCAGAAATGCATATACTATTATATATTGTACATATATTTATTAGTTCAGATGTAGCCATTCTTGTATTTTGCTTGTTTACATTATTGTATTTTGCACAACTCTGTTGCTTGTGAAGCTCGCACACAAGAATTTCACTCACATGTACTGTACCAATGTACCTGCACATGTGATGTGACAATAAAAGTGATTTGATTTGATTTGTCTATATTTAACACTCTGTCAGAGATGTATAACGTTAAATATGATCCTTCTGCTCTAACGGCTATCTTTGGGATGATACCTCAAGACATCACTTTGCCAAAATGCTATTCGAATTCTATTGCCTTTGCTTCACTTATCGCAAGGCGCCTTATACTTTTAAGATGGAAGCAGGAAGCTCCTCCCACACATGAACAGTGGCTTGCAGAGCTCATGAGGTTTTTACATTTAGAAAAGATGAGATATACATTGGCAGGTTCAACCACCAAATTTCTTAAGGCATGGCAGCCATTCCTGATGTACATGGAAACATTTAAAATGACCACCTTGTCATCACCAGATGCCATATCTCTATATCACTATCATAGTTAACTGTACACTGAATGTCCCTTATACATTTTATTTTTATATTTGTTTGTTGTTGGGGTTTTTTTGTTGTTTTGCAGGGGTTTCTTTGGTTTGTTTGTTTTCCTTCTCCATTTCTGTTATTTTTTGGGATATTGTAAATACTGAGCAGCAAACTACTGTATGTTCAATGTTTTGTTATTAACATGCTGCTGTGACTGAAAATAAAATTTATAATAAAAAAATAAAAAATAATTTTTTTTTTTTTTAAAAGCACACAGAAACTGGGGCAAACTGACAGGAAAAGGTCTGGCAGACCCAAAGCCACCACTGAACCAGAGGACAACTTTCTGTGTGATAAGCAGCTCACAGGACAACAGCTTCAAGCACAGCTTAATAGTGGTGGTAGTAAGCAAGTCTGAGTTTCAAAGACAAGACTTTGAGCTGCAGATTTGACAGGATGAGTTGCAGCAATAAAGGCATTGCTAAGATGTCAGAATAAGGCAAGAAGGCTTTCCTGGGCCATTAAACACCATCATTGGACTACTGAAGTCTGGAAGAAGGTATTACAGACTGATTAATCAAAATCTAAAATCTTTGGTTCATCACGCAGGATCTTTGTATGCCGCTAAGTAGGCGAGAGGATGGTTCCACAGTGTGTGGCATCAACTCAAACATAGAGGAGGAAGTGTGACAGTCTGGGGCTGTTTTGCTGGATCCAGGGTCACTGACTTGTACAGAGTGGGAGGCTCCCTGAACCAAAATGGCTACCACAGCATTGCAATACCCTCTGATATGTGCCTAGTTGGTCAGGGGTTCATTCTACAGCAAGATAACAACCCAAAGCATAAGTACATGCTATGCCAGAACTATCTCAGGAAAAAAGAACGAGATGGTGAGCTTGAAAACATGAAGTGGCCAGCACAGTCTCCAGACTTAAACCCATCGAGCTGGTTTGGGGTGAACTGGACAGAACAGTGAAAGCAAAGCAACCTACAAGTGCCACACATTTATATGAACTTATGTAAGAGATATGGGAAGAACTTTCTGAAGAATATTTAATGTACATTGTAGAAAGAATGCCATGAGTGTGACCGGTAGTGTACACACACACACACACACACACACACACACACACACACACACACACACACACACACACACACACGCAGTTGGCAGTGTAGTGTCCAAGGTGACATGGTTGAAGTCACCTGAGATAGCAATAAAGGCACTCGGGTGCTTAGTCTGTAACCGGGCTATGGCGGAGTGGGTAATGTCACATGCAGCTGTGGGGTTAGCAGAAGGAGGAGCATAAACCGCCAACAAGATTACATGAGTAAATCCCAACAGTGCACCGTTCAGTGTCCGGGCAACAAATCTGCTCTTTCATTGTTATGTGAGCAGGGTTATACCACTAGTTATTAACAAGAACGGCAAGCCCTCCTTTCTGCTCACCACTGGCTGCACTGTCCCTGTTGGCCTGAACAGCTGCTCCAGACCTTCTGCAGATGTGTTGTGATCAGGCATATCCTGATGACAGACATGTTTTGTACCTCTTTCTCTGTTTAGGCCTCTGCTATCTCGCCGTCTCCCTCCTTCTCTTCTTCTGTCCTCCACCTCTGCATCCATGGTGTATTTTTCTCCAGATTTCAGCCGGTATATCCATGGTTCTGGCTGGTTTGCTGGCTGGCATCAGGGTGATCAGCTGATCTCTGGAGTAAACAAAGTGTGCGGTGTGTAGCTGCTGCGCCACGGTCCCATTCCTCAATGAAAGTAACAGTTCCACGGTAACAAGGAGAACCAAAACGAGCTCGATCCACATTTTTGAAAAGAAAGATATTAAAACAAACTCTCTAAAATACTAAGTACAAAACTAAGAAAAAATGCAAGAAAAGTAAAAGTAAAGAGAAAAAAACAGGATCAACTGAAAAAACAGGCTGCATGTGAGTTGATCCATGTGTGCTTCTGATTACATAGTAAAGCATAAAATTATTTAAATCAAACTAATTTTTCAGCATCATACACAGGATGTTTCTAATTTAAGAGGAAAAAATGGAAGAAAACATTTTAATTTTAGCAGCATTGTGCAGATGACAGAAAGGATTCAATCACAGTCAGTTAACGAGCACACTGAAGGGTATATCCTGGTTACAAATGACTTCAAGATTCCTCACAATGTCATTATATACAGAGGCCAAGGCAATGCCATTCAGAGTAGGTACCTGCTTAGAAACCATGTTTCTAAGACTTTTAGAAACAAGTTTTGTCTGAATTCAGAAAAAAGGAAATCAGAGGTCATCAGACCTTTAGTACTACACTGAAAAAAAGGGACTGGCCATCTCTTGGATTTATGTAAGCATCTTGCATGTATTTAACACAATTGCCTCATGTTTTAAAGTTAAATGTAACTATATAGTGTAAAAACTACATGATATGCAGAAAGGGTGTATTAAATTGTTCATATCATGTTCAGGTGAAGTAAGTTAATAAGATAGCAACGTTAAATCTCGTGAAACCACGCGTGATTTCATCTCGCGGGCTTTGGATCGTGGTTTAAAAAAGGCATCCATCTCAGTCAAGTCGAGCAGCCAACTGTACGTTTTTGGTATGTCTTGATTTTTTGAATTAATTTTTACCATATTTCAGCCAAATGTAGTTAAACGTCTAGAGTGTCGCCATGTAACATGCTAAAAAAGAGCCGTTAGCTTATTTGCTGTTTTATCTGTTGTCAAAGAATTGGCGCTTTTTCATTTGAATTTGTCTTTGGCACAAGAGCCGTAATATCACATTAAACCTAATTACGAGGCACTCATAACATAATTTGGTTTTCTGTGTGAATAGATTTGCCAACTGACTCTTCAGTTACATTGTGTATTTACTGCACCGTGGTGTTAGTGAGATTTTGGACATTGAACAGCTTTAGCTAATATCATCAGCGGCATTATGCTAGCTTACATCCCTACCCCTCCTGCCCTCACCTGCTGTCCTTTTCTTTTTGTTTTTGTTTTTTTTTGCTGCACATTGAGAGACGACCTCTATTCTGCATTTCACCAGGAGTCAGCTGATGGATTGTGGGTTCAAGGTGTTATGGTAAGAAAGTATATTCTATTTTCGTTTCTGTAACTTAATTATAATAGGTTTTTTATAATTATTAGGTGCATGCATACTCACCCTATTAATACAACTGAGAAATCCAAAATCTGCCATAGGTTTATCTTATACCTGTATGTATTGCCAGAAAGGTGATTACTGGACTCGCATTAATGCACACTTGAACTGAAATGAGGTTGTAACTTGTGGGTTGTTGGGTTGCAAATCAGAAACAAACATCTTTGGATTTTTTTAATCCCATAAGATCTGGAAACACAGTTTTTATTCAACAAAACATTACTGATTAACCAAGCACAGTGCCTGCTGTTATTTCAAAATAATTTTATGTCATTTCAGATGAAATGCAGCATTCCAGTGCATCCCAACCATGCCTTTACAGTCAAGGTTTCTGACGGAGCTGAGTTTCTCTCTGACAGTCTGCTGAAAGTGTTTGCAAAGTGATCGGGGGAACAGGGCACAAAGCTAAAGGATGTAGCTGCCATTATGACAGTAAGAACTTTAAAATTCTTTAACTACAAAGTGTATATGTATTGCATTAGGTCAGTAAAAGATTTTTATGCTGCATCCATTGAAACAGTCAACTATTACCTGTGAGTAATGATTCCACTAAAAGGATGCCATAATTTTCGTCATGCATTTACTGGCCCACTGAGAAAAATTTATCTTTTTTTAAAAATAAATGTTCTGGAAACTATATATCCATAAAGTTGATGTCAAACAGGAACTTTTGATATTGCTTTGTAGATGCTGGTGTTGCATGTTGACTGGTTTAAAAAGTCAAGAGTTTTTGTCTGGGATCATTTTCTTCTGTGCTACTGAAAAGTTCACAAATCTCTGTTTTCTTTGTTATAATACTTTAGGATGACATTAATGCTCGGAGTCCCTCATCAAAGTGCTCCGCATCTGTGTGAAAGACAATTGCAACATCTTGGTGCAGGAGTTCATGGTGAGTGTTTTATGAGTAGATTGTGGCTTTGCAACATTTAAAAATGCATTTAGTTATCCACTTGATCCTCATTGGACTGGTTAGGACCAGTAGTCCTCTTTAATAATTTGAAGTTCACATGAGGCCTGGTAGTGAACTCAGCCGCCGGCCCTTGAGGCCCCACCCCTGTATTAGGGGTCACATCAGTGTGAAAAAACTTTAAATTTGTCATTCTAGTGAACAAAGAAAAATCCCACCAGTATTTACATTAGCTTTTGTTTGAAAAAAAAAAAAAAAGACCAACAGCTAACCAAATTGTGGGGCTGAAAGTCTAAATTCTAACATCTTCTGAGTGACATAACCTGGATTTCTGATGGGCCGGTGTCTTTCTAACAAAAACTAATGTAAAGCATTTGAAATTATTATGTTTTTCACCCTCTCTTAGAAACTCTGTTAGACCATGAATGGCAGCATGGCAGGCCACTCTTTGGCTATAGCTATTTACTATGTTGCTTGCATTGGTTTAAATTACTCTAACATTAGAACTGGTAGATTCAAAAGAGATGAGTTTAAAAAGGAATCTTAAAGAAATGTTTTGTTTTTAACCAGGACTTGACTGAGGCCACTGCACAGATTGAGAAAACCACAATGAACATCTGTCTCCAGAGGGTGCACCAGGCAATGACTTTTCTGACGTTGGCATCATCATCGAGGGTATAGTAGTTCTTCAAGATCTGGATAACGTGACCTTTGCAGTAGCCATGCTGTTTGGACCTTTTTTATTCCTTCAACATGAGTTACCCATCACAACTCTGCTACACTTTTGAGGTGATTCAAAGGGTGGTAATGGAGTTGGATGCAACTCAGCTCTCAAGAAAAGCTCACAACTAAGACAAAACTGCTCCTGCAACGAAGCTCACTGTTATGCATGCAAGCTGATCAGCTCTAGGTGAGAGGACATTTAAATCTCACACTTGTTCTGCTGCATTTTTGAAGCTCAATTCCAGGAACGGATCGCAGGGTTCATTTTTATATACACTGCAACTGCCATGAGGACGAGCCGTTTTTTTTGTTGTTTGTTTTTCCTTTTGCTCTGTACAAGTTCTGTTTGTCTGTTTGGCAGCATTTTTAAATTTCTCTTTGTATTTTTTCTTTCTTTTACTAGTGAAGAGATGTAGCGTGAACAGTTATGCAGTCTAAATATCCCATATGGGTCGTGTGAAATGGTATTTTCAGTTTCATTCAGTTGAAGTAAAGAACGTTGAATATTTCTAAGTGTGCTGTTTTGAACCAAGATGTCACAGTATGATCAGTGCTGTAATTTTTGACAGTCACTGTATCAATGTTATTTTTGCGTCTCTTGAATAAAGGTTTTGACCTGCAAGTGCTAATTTCTTTAGTTATTGGGGTAAAATGGGAGGTGTTAATAGGAAGGTGTTTGCCAATTCAGTAACCTAATTTAATGTTAATGGAAACTAACATTACCTCAAATTGTTTAGTTATAATTGTTGTTTAACTGAATCTTGAGGTCAGAGGCCTTAAATAGAATGTTTTGATTTGTTCTTTCCCAACATTTTTCAAAAGAAACAGTCTAATTTCTTTACTGTGATTGATTCCAGAGAACACGGAAGAACTGACATTATTTAACTGTTGATTTATATAGATTCAGTGGAGGAGTAATGTCAGTTTAATTCTTTACCTACTGTCAATGCAGTGAAATTAGACATTTTGTTTTGAAAGGTTACTGGTGGATGCCAGCAACCATCTTGGAAGAGAACAATACAATCTGTTATAAGGCCTCCATTTGAAAATTGTGTATTTGATACTAGAATATAATAGCAAAATGTAATTTGAAGATAACATGTAGTATTTAAGTGACCAAGTAGTATTGGGTAAAAGTTATTGAATCGTGTTGGGATAACGTGAGAAAATTGTGAAGGATTAAAATATTCCAAGAGCTCAAATTACTTCATCAAAACATGTTTAAGTCACATTTTATCAACACAAATTGCACAGGTTTATGGAACATGAATAAATTGTGTTAATTTAACTCAATTGTTTAAGTTGCTGCCGAAGCAAAACATCTGTGTGCAACAAATGTCCACCATTGAATTAAGTAAATCCAACAACATATTTTTTTCAGTGTACTTCCAGCAGAGAACCTCATGGAAAAGGAAAACTATAAATCTCTGTGTGTAAAGAAAACTCCCCGCATGAGAAATCTTTAGAGGAATTACTTTAGGTAGGAAATACCCTCAAAACTAACTCCTGTAAGTAACAGCAGTTATTCAAGTTGCTGTTCTTAATGATATCTGTGTCCTGAGCCACAGCGGTACACATAAACGGGGTAGGTTGCATCAGGAAGGCCATCTGGTGTAAAATCTTTGCCAGATCAAACATGCAGCTCATCAAGAATAAGATTTTGTTACTGGATCGGTCAGGCACAAGTTAACAACTATTCAGTCAACCAATTCTTTCCATTCTGGTTGCTTCCATTAAAAATCTTCAACATCTTCAGCTCTGCTATTTCCAAGTCAGCCTCTCGTCTTTTTGTTAGTGCCACCGTCTCCAAATCGTAAATCATGGCATGTTTCACTATTATTTTATCAACCTTCCCTTTCACTGCTATCCTTCTGTCAAAGATCACCTCTAATATATGCCTTCAACCACTGCCTACACTCTCTTCTTCGCCTCTCTTGTGCACTGTCCATTGCTTTGGATAATTGACCCCAGATACTTAAACTTGTCCACCTTCACTACCTCTACTTACATCTTTACTACACCTTCTCATTCACACATATGTGTTCTTCTCACTTTTAGGACTGTATAAAACAATCTGGTTAAAAAGTCCACCGGCCTTTCTCCTAAACATTTCCATACCTCCAAACCTGAACCAAGTGTCTTTCCACTCTACATCCTCTTGATTGTCGTCCTCATTTCCTCCTTACTAATCCTCTGCACTTCCTGGTTCTTTAATGTCCAGCCTGACATTTTTTGAAGGGCGCATTTGAAGATCGATTAAGCCACATCGAGGCAACATAAGCTGTAAAATTCCAAATGCAGTCTAAACAGTCTAAACAAAGCTATCAAGGAATAACATTTCACAAGTTATGTTACATATGTGACAATAGTGAAACAGGCCCCATTGTTTAGGTTTTAAAGCTTTACTTTAAAACCTAAACAATACGAAAACTGACTTTAATATTTCAGAGTTTGTTGCAATTTTATGCGTAATTAATATAATAATATTTCCTATTTTTCATTTACATGAATATCACTTTTAACGTCCTTGACTAAAGCAGTTTGATACCAAAGTCTGTTTGGCAGTATGAAGCCAGTCAAGTGTTCCCATAACTGTCAAAACATTGCCTAATTCAAAACAACTCAGACAAAATAACTGATTTTTTTCCAATCAATAAGGTTGAATGTGAATGCACCATGCCAGCAGATTTGTTGTCTGTGTGCACTTTCTGTAACATTTCCATGAAAACTTTACAACAAATAAAAAAGCAAGCACAAAGGCACAGAAAAATCTCTTTTAAATGGGGTCTTTAGTGGTTACTAAAATCAATTCAGTGAGTTGGAAGCTGACATATTTTCTCTGATACTCACAAAGAGCTCATCAAGAGCTTTCAAATGATACGAGAAACTGAATTTTCCCAGCAAATGTCACTCAAACCCTCTGAATGAAATTACAGCTGAAAACAAATCAGACGGGGCACAGGTTGGCAAGAAGCCAAACTCAAAATGTGCCGAGCTGAGAGAAACACAACACAAAGCGGTGTTTGGTTTGGTAGCACTCAAGGCAGAGTGTTGAGTGACAGCTTGTCGGGGCTTAGATGTATTGTTGCTGCTAAATGAAGCAAGTGCAATGGAGGCGAGGCTGCTGTCAATGCTTCTCTGGGGTTGGGGATGGTGATGGGGAGATGTATCCCTGTAGACTTAAGTTTGTGTGTTTGCTTTCAGTTTGGCTCAAGTGAAAACAATAAGTACTACATCTGCCTGCGGGATCCAACTAACCCTCTGGCTCTTTAGTGATGATGTCAGTTGACAAGAGTTGTCATGAGTCGAGCTTGCTGAGCGGCATGGCAGAGCACTGGGTGTAGATGCCACTTCACCTTACATTTGTAGAAAGGAGATGAGGCCGAGTGGCATGTGATTCTGTTTGTCACCTACCTCCTCTCCTATTTACGTCTGTGTAGATGGAGAGGATTGTTGTTTAAAGGGTTGGGGGAGGTAAAAGCTGCTGTCACATCCTGTGTTGCTGCGGTGTAGATGGCTCTGAGCAGAAGAGATCTCAACTGACAGGTGACTCCCGCTGGCTCTGATAATGCTCCTTTAAACTCGATCCTGATTCAAATCCATCTCATCAAACTTACGCAAACCTTCAAACAAGTCATCTCAGAGTTCCTTTTGAAGCCGGCTAAAGTTTGACTGTTTTATCAAACACACAGCACAAGTTATTGATTTAAAGGTCAGACACAATTGATTATGTTGTATTTTACAAAATTTGTGTAGTGTAGTGACACTTTGGCTCCCATTATCATAAGGGACAGGGCCTGTAAATAAACACTTCCACGAGGAACTTAGCTACAACTGGGAGGATTAGAGATGCTGTAGCTTAGACACTTGCTTCTTTGCTTTTTTGATGCAGGAAACCGCTTTATTCCAAAGATGCAACCATTAGCCCCACAATGTTCACCAAATTTAGATGGATCCAATTTGATTCTGTCATAGCAGACAAGGTACAGCTTCCTGACACTGCATATCAGGAAGATGTTTGCACTGTTATTGTTGTAAATTGTGAAAAACGTGCAATATTTGCTCACATCTCTTAAGACTAAAAGGTTATTATAAAGGCATTAACATATAACTGAACACTACTGTTTAATCCTGTAAGTTATAATACTGTTTTATAGTTTCTTCACAAAGGCTGCAAAGCAGGAAAATCAAACCTTACAAAATTGCTTTGTTGTTTTTCATTACTTAAAAAAATAAAACACAGTCATAGTGTCATTTAAGCCACTAAAATAGAGACATAAGCTGCAAACATGTTTTCAATTTGCCATAAAAATGAAAAAAGCCACTAAAACAATAAAACGATAAAACGATAAGACATGAGAAAATAACTTTTAGTTTGGAATTAAATTGTGAGAAGAAATAGGTTAATGGCCGACCCTTCAGAATAAATTATCATTCATAAAGGAGAGAAAAACTAGCTGTTAACAAGAACTGTTAAATCACAACTGAGGTGGAGCTACTATACAAAAATGAAACAAGGAAAAGTATATAAAGAGTGTTCTGGAAGTAAAGCTGAAGGTGTGATGTTGACTGTTGTCAGCGCATTAGCCCCACAAGTGGGATTAGTGGCAGAAAGTATTCCTGGTGGAAAGAGTGATGATTGGACAGACTTCAGTGGACATGTAGGTGAAGCGAACACAGGTGATGATTAGGTCTTGGGTTGGTATGGTGTTAAGGTGAGGAATGTGGAGGCAGATGAATTTTGCAAAAAGAACAGAAATGGCTGTGGTAGTGAGGGAAACTGCCAAGAAGATATGTAGTGTATGCTGTGGACGGAGGATAGAAGACAAAGCAAAGCTAAAGTGGGATAGTCGAAGAGATGAAGAAAGTAGACAAGCTGTTTATTGAGTTGAGCATAAGGTCGAACATAAAGAAAGGAGTAAAGATGGAACTGTACTAACAAGAGAAGAGACTGTGCTGAGAAGATGGAAGGAGTACTTTGATGGGGGAGATGAATGAAGAGAATAAGAGAGAGAGCAGGATTGATGGAGAAAAAAACAGGACGAAGAGGGTAAGTAAGGTGAAAGTAAGGGCAGCTATGAAGAGAATGAAAAGTGGAAAACCACTGAGAATATTTATGAATGCAATTAAGTAGGACTGAACTGAATGCTAGGGTGAGATGGAGGCAGCTGATCCACTGTGGTGAACCCTAAAAGGACTATGTGAAAGAACAAGAAGAAAGATTAGTGCAAAGCAAAAGAGTACGACTGCTTTAAGAAGTCGTGAAATATATGTTTATATAGTTTTTCAGAGATAAGAGTCACAAAGTGCCTTACAAAAGCTAATATAGAAAGGTCTAATTAAACGGGAATACAATTTTTATAATTAGGAAATTAAAAAGTAAAAGAAGCAGAAATAAAGCCAATATAAAAGAATAAGGGATAAATACAGAAACATGAATAAAAATGACCAAAACTGAGGTGCCTTTAACAATACGTAGAGGAAAAAACAGCAGCGTCTGTGATTTTAGCAAACAATTAAGAGAAAAAAAAAGGATTTTTGTTTATATTCAACTACTGAAGCTCTCTAACAACCATAAGGAATTGTGACTCTGGTTCATCAGGAGCAAAGATAAACATTGTGATATCATAAAACACACACACAAAAGTTCACAAAGGGTGTTAGGGGTGGATGTGCAGCTCGAGTTTGCTACCCACACACAGTGCTGGCATTGGTATACTTTAATCCCTGCAGTCCCAAAACCTAACATTTTAGCAAGCACCAGACTACTTTACATGGAATTATCTATTCCATATAAATATTTGACATATCTGAAATTCCCAAATGGAAATCTTGAAGAACTGTAAGCTAAAATGTATGTTAGAGATTTGATTTTAAAGTTAACATCTTCTAGTTTCCTAAACTATGCTTATTTACCATGTGGATAAAATAAAACCTAGCCCTAACAATAGCACTAAGTGATTTGCCACCAAGCGAGTGGATGTTAAGTGATCAACATTTGTTACCATCTATGCTCTTATTTAGACCTTTTCATTCTGTAGAAATGAGACAAAGATCTCCATGCCTGTGGAGTGCAGTTACTCTAATGATTCCTAACTACCTGTTTCCGTGGACGTGGGAGGCGCAGAAGGCATAGCTGTAGTGTAGCAGCATTGGGTCGACGAGAGCATTGTTCTCCGAATAATCCATCAGCTCCTTCAGGTAGCTCAGATGGCGGTGGCAGCCTCGAACACCATACCGAGCACAGTACTCATCCAGGACAAACACCTGACCAGGACTGAACCAGCCCTAAAGATAAAATACATGCACACCAGACAGATAAGTTAAAACAAACCAACAAAGATTGGCTAATAAAGCGTCAGACCTTAGTGACGTGTACGGGTTATTTAGACTAATTTTGCCTTCTTTTTTGGAGAACTTCCACAGATTAAACATTTCTTTCAAGCCACTCATCTTATCAAACTTAACATCCGCTAGATAAAGTTTAAAGTATAGTTTAAAATTATATTGAAACGATTTTCAAAATCAAGACGGGGGGGGCAGTTGTGGTGTCTGATGAGGACTCATCTGATGCCTCTGCTACTTCAGGTTTACCTGCAGTTTTTCACAAACCTGTCCATGCCTTACTATCAGCATAGAACAATGCATTAGTTTTATTTTTCCTCCTTGCACCTCCCTTTATAAAACTTTTTAAATTAATCTATAGACTTTATTATCATTTCAGTGCTTTTCAATCGTAAAACAATAAATTCATGTTACATTTTTGTAAATATTCTTTGTTTATCAAACATATGAGTGTTGGGATCCTTATAGCCAAAATGCATGACTAATAAAAGATAATTTATGTGAATGATTTTATTGTTTTAAAAAAGATAAACCTAGGACTTGAGAGAAAACACAGTTTGTTCCAAAGTTTAGACATGGCTGAACATCCTCTTCACAAATTCCTGTAACTGTGGGAGATGCAAAACAAAATGCCACAATCAGGCACTACAAACTCAAAAATACTACAATTAAGAACCAGTCCAAAGGTTAACTCTTCTATTATTAATTCTCTGCTAGAATTTAAAAAGATAAAAAGCAGGAAAAAGGTGTGGAACAACTGGAACATCTTGAGATGTTCATTAGCTCAGTCATCTCGCACATAATCACTAAATTAGGCATGAAGCTTACAACAGTAATTAGGATTCCTAACAGAAGGAACATTAACAAATTAGCGCCTCTAGTGAGCTGACAGTCCCCCCCCCAAAACACACACACACACACACACACACACACACACACACACACACACACACACACACACACACACCTCTTCACCAGGCAACAAGCAACTCAGGAGAGAAGACAACCAGGAGAGAAACAGTTTCACCTTCAACACAGGTTGCGTCTGTACTGGATTACCTGTCATTTGAAAGTCAAAAGAGTCCGTTTGTATAGCAAAATGACAGTGGGTAGATCAAATGTTTCTTTTAATAAAATAAAGTGATATTGTCTAAAATTCAAATACATGAAATTGTAAAGTGAAGGTTGTTCTTTTGTTTGATTGTGCTTCTGTGAAATAGTTTTTCTTCCAGCTCAGCCACTTTAGGATACAAAATGTTACAGAAATGTCATGACTTTATACTTTGATTTCAAAGACTCTTTGAAAAACTAGGCGAGAGATCACTGGTTGAAATACACTGAATCTTTTGTGAATTAAGAATAAATAGCATTCGTGCCTTGATGATTCTGTAACTCACTTGGGAAGAATACTTTTTTCAATGTTCATTTGTTCATTTAAAAAAAAAGGTTCCAGTCTGTGTAGAGTTTGCGTATTTGCATATTGTTGTGATTAAGCCGAAAGAGGCAAAGATTTATGCTGACATTCAGTGTTAAGACGTGACTGATATTGAAAGAAAAATCAAGTAAAATGAGAAAAGGCAGAAATGAATGGTCTTTCCAAATAGAGCAGGGCGATATGGCCATAAATATTTATCACGATATATATTTGAAAATTTGCGATAACGATATATATATATATAATAATATAACGATATATAATTGATGCGAGACAAAATACAACTCCACAACATTACTAGCGCAAAAAGACAACCTTCCATTTATTTTCACTTAAACAAGCAGTTGTTTTTTATGTGTATTAAAGCTATATAAAAATTTAACAGTGCAAATGCAAATTCCTTGCTGAAAGTTTAACCAAAAGGCATTTCCAGTAGAAATGGGCTGACATATCCTGAGCATAACCATGTATAATATCCACTGAAGTTAAAAAGAGGTGCTTTGCAACATTAAACTGCAGTGTGCAGTACGTATTTTTCGGACCATAAGGTGCACGGGATTATAAGGCACATTAAGTGAAACAAAGCAGTCAGATAAATCAAACTTTATTAAACTCATTCTTCTTGCTTCCTCCACTTCTGTACCATTGATTCATTAATGTTGAATTCTCTGGCAGCGGCTCTATTCCCATGTTGTTGCAGTATATTAATGACTAACCTCGTATTGTGGATGGATTATCTCAGTTGTTCTCCTGACTGAAGTTTGGTCCGTTTACAGCATCCTGCCATGCGATTGCATTTGTCTCTAACCATGAAGAACCTTAACGTTAACTTTTATAAGTGGAAAAGTGTTAGTGTTCGTCCTCCAGCTTCACTGTTTATGTTATGCTAACATAGCTGTGTCGCTAGCGATCACGTAGCACATCATTATATACCAGCTAGCCCAACTTCAGTAACCCTACAAACGTCACTGCTATTTAGTTTCCTCTCTTCATTTATGTTGGAAGTGATAGCAGAGCTGTACGTTTGAATTTTTTCAGAAATCTCTCAGTCAGAACATGCAATATCATGCTTAGGTAACTAGCAAAACTAGCGAGCTAACTCCCGCTAGCTTCCTGCTAACTTCTAACTCCGTTAAATGTAATAAATTTTGTTTTCATGGATGCCTGGAAGTTAAACTTCATAGTTACACCTGCTAAAGCAGCAATGCTGATCGTTTTATTAAAGATGAAAGAATTTAGACAGTTTTTAACTCTCAGTGATGCTGCAGTGTTCGTTTGACCTGAAGCATATGGAGTTACCCAGATTACTCCCAGATTTAAGAGCATCTTAGTCCGACAAATACGACAATAACGACGGCCGCTTGCATGACTGCTCCCCTACCCATCTCTCAAACACCATCTCAAGGGGGGATGAGTCGGACTACAGAGATGAGGTTAACAGACTGACTGAGTGGTGTTCAGTTAACAACCTCCAACTGAACACCATGAAAACTAAAGAACTTATCTTGGACTTCAGGAAGGGCAGAGCAGACCCGGCCCCACTTTACATTCACGGGAACTGTGTGGAGAGGGTACGCTCCATGAGGTTTCTGGGCGTGCAGATCTCTGATGACCTCTCCTGGACTGCAAATACCACGGCAGTGGTAAAAAAGGCCCAGCAACATCTCCACTTTCTGAGAGTGCTCAGGAGGAACAACCTGGAGGAGAGGCTGCTGGTGACATTTTACAGAGCCACCATAGAGAGCATCCTAACGTACGGCATAACAACATGGTATGCAGGGTGCTCAGCTGCGGACAGGAAAGTACTGCAAAGGGTCATCAACACAGCCCAGAAGATCACTGGCTGCTCTCTGGCCAGCCTGGAGGTCATTGCAAACTCTCGGTACCTCAGCAGAGCTGGCAATATCTAGATGTGAGAATGGGCAACTTCTACTCCACTACTACTCACAGTGAGCCTCCTAAAAGTATTGGTTGAATTTGAAAATTCACTATGAACACCATTCAATTCATAAACCACAAAAAAGAGGGTTTTTTTTTTTTTTACATCTTTCCAAAAGAAGATGCAAGAAATTATTTATGTTGACTTAAAAAAAATCTGCTTGAAAGATCATTTAAGGATTTGAAATGAAAACTACTTCCAGTTTTTTTTATTTAGAGTCTAAGTGACATGCTGTTTCTTGTCAGGTTTAACTGGACCTGACAGAGCCCCCTCACCCCCAACCCACCCACCCAAACTCTCAGTTTGTTTGTCACTTCTTCAATTTCTTCATTTTTCTTTCCGTCTGTGGACTTGAGCTATTAATATCGCACCACGGAAGGAGAGAGAGAGGGTCTTGTCGGCAGGCGTTAAGCGACAAGATGTTCCTCTGTGACAAACAGATGGCACACTCCAGTCTTGGCACTAACAGCTCAATTAGCAGCTAACGAGCCGACTGCCTTGTTAGCTCCATCAGCCGTGGCTGCCTATCTCCATGTCAGAGCGCCAACGTCCGCCACCCCCTCTGAGGGATGACATGACCCATGAGGAGTCAAAGCAGTGTGGCAGCTCTGAAGTAGCGAACAGCTTGGCTTTTCATCACCTTACTACAGATGGAAAGCTGAGAGTAAAATGCTAAGGATTTTTTACCTCAGGGTCTTGCTGACTTCTTTTTGGCCAGTTAGGCCATTTTTTAATCCAAGAATTCTTCTGACCCCACCAGACAAGAGTAGTCACTTCATCATGCAGATTTACATGGCATATGTAGAATTGTATGCTCTACATATTCTTCATCAAAAATATCACTGTCTTTGTCTCACTGGGAATCCAAAACAAAGGCAAGACATGGCTGGTATTTAAGCACTACTGTTTAGTTTCTGTAACCTGTAGATATGCTTGCGTATGCCTATCAACAGCAAAGTGAAGCTGAAATGACAGCAGCTCAGCCAAACAGACCCAATAGAAGGTCTACAAGAAAAAAACAAGAAGAGTTTACACACTGAATTTATTAGTTTTAGTGATTCTTCTCACAATTACTGACATGTTACTTGAGGCCTGTACCACAAAGTTGGTTCAGCATACCCATGGTATCATTAGTCAATCTGGATTCACTTACCCTAACAGTGGCAAGCGGTCACATGAAGCTAGCTATCAACTCACTAAGTTTCCCCAGGGTTTCCCTTGTACATTCACATAAAATGGGTGACGTTAGCAGAAATGACTAATCACAATTATGAATAAATGTACTGGCATTAGAGTGACTGATTTTACAAAGGAAGATGAAACTATACTATGGGGAAAAATCTGAAGAGGTTAAACAAGTAATACGACCAGCAAGGTAACTGCCAGAGACCAAGCAGCTGAGTGTGAGAGGTAAAGAGAAAAGCACTGTAGAGTAACATAGCATTAAAAGTTTGCACTTTAAGGGGTTTGGTCAGTAAGACTGGAAAACAGCTACTATATTAATCAAGTTTAGTCTATCTGAAGCCTGGAAAGAAAGCCAACAAAAATACAGACTAAGTTAACTGCCTTATCAATGTGACAATGCTATCATTCAGACATCTGATAGATTTTAATCAAAGATTTCATTAAATTAATGTTTAAAGGACAGTTTTAGTTTTTATTCTCTCAGCTGCACGCTCAGTGGTGTTTAATAGTTTGACAGTAAAGAATAAATATAAACAGAACACAGGTTTAGTCTATGTGGAAGTTTGATACAAGGTCAGCATGTACAGTGTAGGTATACTGCTTTAAGATCATATATTATTGCTTACAGAACACTAAAATTGTTCCTGGGTGAGAGAGGACAAAGAGCGATTCTGACAGGGAAAAAAAATAATAGTGGAAAAATTTAAGGAATCCACGTCTCCCTGCCTGAGACAGGATCACCTGGTGCCTTAACCAACTAGCTATAGTCAGGCTCACCACAGTACACAGTCTGCAACCAGTTTCCTGGAGAGGTGTTGGACTCTGTTAAACTCAGGATTTGCCCTAGGTGAGAGGGGGCAGGCAGGGGTAGGTATACTTGTACGCTACATGCACATTGGGGTTTTCCTTGGTGGGCTGTTTCCCTGCGCCTCCGGGTCAGGAAATGGGTCCCTAATGTTGTTTGTGCCTATATGCGCAAGTACCCAGACTTCATAGAGTCACTGATGGAAAAGCTTGGGTGAAGTTAGACATTCCACCGCATCTCTCGAGGTTTAAAAAGTGTCCGCTTCCTCACACATAATTAATGGCAGATTTAATGCAACATTAACTCAAGCTGAATTTCTGAGAGGACTGAAAATTATAAGAGTATTTTGGGCCAATGTTCACGAACTGCCTGTAATATTGTTTCCTGTTTCTACTTGATATCTCAGTTTGTGTGCTATCAGTGACACAGCTGATATCCACAAACTAAAAGAAAAGTTTAATTTTAAATCTTAAAAAAAAGCAAAGCTACATCTTTATGTGCTGAAATCAAATGATGGCATCTGGCTGTCAGGATCTGGGCAGACTGTGTGTGTTTTTGTGTCTTCTGCTGCAGGTGATTTGGTGTGCAGACACCCTGGGGTCTGAGTACTAATTTCTGGAAATCACTTAGGGGAGCGTTTTTCCACACACACATAAAGCTTTGGTCACTTTTACAGCAAGAACAAATCCAGACCTGGGCGCAGGTCCCCCGCCCCCCACCCTAGAACAGGTCACATAATGTTGCTCCTGAAGCATTCATGTTGACAGCCAACTTTGGAGTATGTCCTGTGGTGGCTTTAGTTCAGGTGGTAGAGCAGGTCACCTACTAATCGGAAAGTTGGTGGTTTGTGATCCCCATCTTCTCTAGTCTGCATGCCAAATATCCTTGGGCAAGATATTAACCCCAACTTCCTTTTTGATGGCTGTGAGTCACACACTATGAATGTTAGATAGAAAGCACTTACATAGAACGAGGACAGAAAAAAGTGCTTGTGTCAGTGGTGAATGAGGCAAGTTGTGTAAAGCGCTTTGAGTGCTCAGAGTAGTAAAGCTATATGTAAGAACCAGTCCATTTAAGATTTTTCCATTATGTGCAAGCAGTAAGTCAGGAACACAACCATCTGCCAGTTAGCTCAAGTCATCCTTGGTCCCAGATTCACCATAGCTGTACATTTCATGCCACTACCCAAGCTACCCTCAGCATTTTAAACAGCTAAAAGGTTAACCAAGCATGTGTTCAGTTTCTATGGCAACCCTAGTGACATTTTTGATATTGTGATTTTTTTTTTTTCAAGCAGTCAGGTTACAAAGTATTCTAAATTATTCTTAATGAGGAATTAGGCAAAAATTTACATGTGCAGTACTCCATACAGTTTACATCCTTTTAGAGAAATATTATGCAGAATTAATATTCACTTTAGTTCAGTTCAATTCAGTTCATGTCAAATCACAAAAACAATTGCCCTAACAATCATATGACCCCCTATGAGCAAGTGCTTTCGTGACAGTAGGAAGGAAAAACTTCCTTTTAACAGGAATAAACCTCCAGCAGAACCAGGCTCGGGAGGGACGGCCATCTGCCACAATAAGTTGGGAGTTATGGGAGGAAGTCAGGACAAAGACATGATGTGGAAGAGAGCCACTGATTAATAATAACAAATGATTAAATGCAGAATAGTGTATAAACCCACTTTCTGGAAATAAAAGATTGACATAATGACTATTACCTACACATTACAAATCCTTATGATAATATTTTTGATGCTGACATTTTTGGGGGGGTTTTTATAACCAAAAGTGAACACTTAGAATTCTACGCTCAAGTCTCGAAGTTACCAGCTAATGCTAACTAGCTTTGGTAGCAAGCTATATTCATAGACTTTACAAGGTACAGTGCACAGAGACACATACCTGATTGGTAAATGGACTGGTTCTTATATGGCACTTTTCTACTTTAACTGAGCACTGAAAGCGGCTTTATACATCTTCCCTCATTCACCCATTCTCAAGAATTTTTTCCAGGCTTTTCTTATGTAAGTGTTTTCAATCTAACATTCACACACATTCAAAATTCATTTGTTTGCAACTACAAGCAGAACTGAATCTGACTTTTTCCCCTCAGTTGAGGCTCCCTCTTCCCAGTTTCACATTTGCCAAGCTTGCCACATCCTTAATAAAAAATAATCTCACCATCTCCAGGTCTGCCTTCTGGGTCCAACTTTAACCTCCCTGACATTATCAATTTGTTAGTCAAAGAGAATGAGCTGGAAAGAATATGCAACAGATCCGGGTTATTAAAATAAATGGAAATGTACTAACAACTGAAAAGAATATGTTGAGAAGTTGGAAGGAGTACTTTTAACAAGGTTATGAAATAAACAGAGAGAGAAAAGAACCAATGGAAAACAGCAAATCATGAAGGATTAGTAAATAGGAACTGAGGGCAGCTGTGAAGAGAATGAAATTGGAAGGCAGTTAGTCCAGATGACATACCCATGGAGAAGATAAGCAGAGACAAGCCTTCCACCAAAGACTAGTTTATCCAAAATGCTCATGCGCCTGAAAGGAGAAGTCTAAAAAAAAAAACCACCTGTAATAAGTTGAGCTCTGTTCTGTGAAGATTGACTTGCCTATTTTGAGAGTCACTGCCCCCAGCGCTCCCATCCTATTAATGTAGCCCCTTGCGCTGATGGTTACATAGTAGCATTCCAAAAGTGCCTCATTTTCATGTCTTGCTCACCGATGCCATCTTGTTCTATTAGCACACTTCTCATCAGGGTGTCCTGGTTCCTCAACACTTGATGTCAACCTTGTTAATCTGGGCACCATTCGAGTTGGTATGGCTTCATATTTATGTCTCTTGCTCATGTCTGAGGTGGGCTTGGCAGCAGTGCTTAGTGACATGCTTGTCTTCAAGGTGAACAGCCACAAGTAACAGTATCCTCATGGAGGATGAGACCATAGAAAGGTGCAATAAAGAAGTTGCCTAAGAAGTACAGCAAGCTGCTCATACTTCTAGCCTTGGAAACTGCCAAGAAAAGACTCACAGCACTGGCCAGCCACTTGAAGAGGTATACCAGAGAGATAGAAGGCAAGAGGGTAAGCCAGCTCTACTCCATGTAACCATCTAAGGTATACTCCCAGTGGCAGGGGAACAGTATGAGAAAAGCACCATCAAAGCTAGAGATGGATCAATACTGGAAGAGCATATGGGAAGGATGAAATGCATAACCATCACAGACATCCAAGAATGGGTCTCCAGTATGAAGAGTTGGGGTTGGACAACCTTAGGCCCTGACATGATTCACGCTTACTGGCTGAAGAAGCTGACTGCATTCCATGAGCATCTGGCAGCACCACTGAACCAGATGCTAGTCGACGAGAGACAATCGTAATACCTAACTGAAGGCTGGACACTCCTTATCCCAGAAGGGAACAGTCCCATCCAACTACCGGCGAATAAACTGCCTCAGTACCACATGGAAGCTCCTATCAGGCATCATAGCAGCTAAGATGAACAGGAACGGGATTCAATACATGAGCGGAGCACATAAAAGGAATTGGCAGAGGAGCAAAACACCAGCTACTGGTAGACAGAGCAGTCGCTCAAGACTGCAAGACCAGATTGACCAATGTGTGCACTGCCTGGATTGTCTAATAGAAGGCCTTTGACTTGATGCCCCACACCTGGATCCTGAAATGCCTGGAACTGTACAAGATCAACAGCACCCTAAGAGCCTTCATCCGGAACTTAATCAGGATGTGGTGTACAGCACTCACCCTTAAGCCAACTTGAACAGCTTGACAGCTGCAGGACCAGTTGGTTCCTGGCCAACAACGCCGCCGGCCTCATCAGGGTCCTTTGACTGCATGGGGAATGGAGGCGACCCCCACGCCATTCCGGAGGTCAGCGTGTAGTGCATGTAGGAGGAACCTGCCACGCCTTCGCCAGAAGTTGTCACGCCGGTGGGACGTGCTCTGGCCGAGCCGGAGATTAGTGCACCGGATGGACCGACAACTGCCAAACCACCTGTGAGCCCTGTCTCATGTCACGCCTACTGCACCAGACACCTGGCAAGCTGCCCATGAGCCATGGGTTGTGCCTGCTGTGCCGCCGCTGGATACGTGATCAACTCCCAGATCCCATTCATCCCTGCCACTGGTCCATTGGCCACTGGCAAGGAGTAGATTCAGCCGGACCTCCCTGGCCTCAGTCGAGCAATGAGGGTATGTGGCAGGTGTGGTTTGTGGCGCGGCGGCAGGGGAAGCCGACGCAAGGGAGCGTCATCAGCAATCACACCTCCCTGCATAAAAAGAATTAACTGGGTCCTGAGTTTGTTGTTGTTATTGTGTATGTATGGCTGGCAGCTGAAAAGCTGCAGGTATGTTGAAACATCAACCAAGGATTAAAGTGTGTCAAAAGTGTGAACTATGGTGGTGCGGTCCGTCCTTACTGCCACAATACATAAAGGATGCTGAATATGGAGATGCCAGGGAAAAGTAAAAAACAAATGAGAAGATTCATGAGTGAAGGAGGACATGCACAGGACTGGTATAACAAAAGAGGGTGCTAAGCATTGGGTGAGATTGAGGCAGATGATTGAGATGATCCTTCAAAGGAGCAGTTGAAAGAATAACTGAGAAGTACACAAAGAATTATATTAACTAGAACAGTGGTTCTCAAACACGTACCACTAGAGGGAGCCCACCCAAAAACTTTTTTAAGATTAATTAATATACCATGTTCTGATTGAGGGATTTCTAAAAAGTTAAAATGTACAGCTCTGCTATCACTTCCGACATAAATGAAGACAGGAAACTAAAGTGATGTTGTAGGGTTACTGAAGTTGGACTAGCTGGTATATAATGATGTGCTACGTGATGGCTAGCTACACAGCTATGGTTAGTATAATATAAACCAGGGGTCAGCAACCTTTAAGACCCAAAGAGCCATTTGGACCCAGTTTCCATGCAAAAGAAAACACTGGGAGCCGCAAATACTTTTTGACATATAAAATGAAGATAACACTGTATATACTGTTTTTTACCTTTATTCTTTGTGTGAACAACTAAGGTGTGTTGCTTATGAAATCCATGAAGTGCTACAGAGAAAATTACATTTTATTTATGTAATTAACACATTTTGAAAGCTACAGCCGGCTCTATGCGTCAGCAACCATGTGTGAAAAGTGGTCAATAAAGAGATGCTGAAAAGCGTGTTCATGCAAACATCGTCAGGTCTGCCGTGGTACAATGGAATTTCTGCTCCCGAACCTCCGAACCCCCTGAACAGCAGGACTGTAAGCTGTCATCTGTGAGGCATGAGCGGTGTTTGTTTTTAACATAGTTCACGGTGGAGAACAGCTGCTGACATAATGTGGATCCGAAGACCCACAATTGGCCTACCTGGGGTTGAAAGTCTCGATAAATGCACGGCATTTTGGCAGGTACACTGGCTTCCGCGAGTGTGACGCTTATTTTGAGCAATGAAAAAATAATAAAATATAATTTTATTTTTATATTTCAATATCACAATAATCTTCCAATTTAGAACTACAAGTTAAAAAAAGAACATAAATAAAATACACTTCAACTAAATACTTGTTTATTACTAATCTACTTTCCCAAACCACGCGGAGCCGCACTATAAGGACTAAAGAGCCACAGGCGGCTCCGGAGCCGCAGGTTGTCGACCCCTGATATAAACACATTAGCACAGTGAAGCTGGAGGATGAACGCTAACTTTGCCACTCGATAAAAGCTAACACAAGGGTTCCCGATGGTTAAGGACAAATGCAATCGCATGTTGGGATGATGTAAATGAATCAAGCTTCAGTCAGGAGAACAACTGAGATAATCCATCCACAATACAAGATTATTCATTAATATACTGCTGCATGGGCTGGGCTTTAGTTACATTGTAAGGTTTTAAAAACTGAGCTTTAAAATGAACAGTGGTAATAAAAACCAAGAGAGTCCGACAGTAATCACTGCCTCATTTTTAGGGTCTTACTGAGATTAAACAGAACAAGATACAAAGCATTAAAACATGTTAAAAACACAACAGCCTTGATAAAGACAGACTAGCTTTGACCCGGAAGCGGGATTCATACTGTATGTCTTCACTTAAAGACCGGATAATCTACCTGTTCTAAATGTTTTAATGCATTACAGTTTTTATTATTATTTTCACTGTCACATCCTGTTTATGACAGTTAAAATAAATAACATTCATAAAAGAAATAAAATTGTCTCATGTAAGCTGTATATGGTGCTAAATAGGCATACACTACTGTACTTTAATGTTGGTACTTCAAGAGCCACATACTTTATGAGGTGGTATTCATTGTAAAAAGTTTGAGAACCACTAGTACATCCCAAATTTAGCCTTCATTCACAGTAAGTAACACGTTCATTAGTATGGCTCCACAGATAGTAATTTCCATCATTCGGAGACTAGAGAAGTCAGTTCAAGGAAATCTTCCAGTTTAGCTAATCTCACCAAGAATGCACATACAGTAACTACTACCATCAAACCTGCTCGAAAGAGATGGTTAAATGTTCATTCTGAACTACATCTGAGTGTATGACTGGGTATAAACGTTGTCAACTTTTATTTTTAAAGGGTCAGGAATCATTGAAAGTTTATTGGAGCACAGCGCTAAACGAGTGAAGATTTCACACAGTTAATAGGTACCAACTTCACCAAAAGGTTACAAAGTGTTTGCTCAAAAGGAGTTATCAGGTTCTTTCTATAACATTGTAAAGCGCTCTGAGCTATCAATTCAATTCAGTTTTTTTATGTTCCACCAAATCACAGCAGCAGTTGCCTCAAATTGTTTTATATTGTAAGGTAAAGACCCTACAATGATACAAAGAAAAACTCAACAATCATATGACCCCCTGTAAGCAAGCGCTTTGGTGACAGTGGGAAGTAAAAACTCCCTTTTAATAGGAAAAAACCTCTGGCAGAAATGGATTTAGGGAGGGGGCAACAATCTGCCATGACTGGCTGGGGGTGAGTGGAGGAAGACAGGACAAAGACATACTGTGGAAGAGAGCCAGAGATTATTAATAAAAATAATTAAATGCAGAGAGGTATATAAACACATAGTGAGTGAAAAAAGTGACTGAAGAAGAAACACCGAATGCATCATGGGAATCCCCAAGCAGCCTAGACCTAACACAGCATAACAAAGGGAGGATTCAGGGTCACCTGGTCCAGCCCTGACTATATGCCTTACTAAAAAGGAAAGTTTTAGGCCTAATATTAAAAGTAGAGAGTGTCCGTTTCCCAAAACCAAACTGGAAGCTGGTTCCACAGAAGAGGGGCCTGAAAGCTGAAGGCTCTCCCTCCCATTCTACTTTTAAATACTCTAGGACAGGGGTGCCCAATCCCGGTCCTCGAGAGCTACCGTCCTGCAGCTTTTAGATGCATCCTTGTTCCCACACACCTGAATCAAATGAATGGCTTGTTATCAGGCCTTTGCCAAACATGATGGCATGCTGAAGAGGTAATCAAACCATTTGATTCAGCTGTGTTGGAGTAGGGATGCATCTAAAAGCTGCAGGATAGTAGCTCTCGAGGACTGGGATTGGGCAGCCCTGCTCTAGGAACTACAAGTAAGCCTGCAGTGCGAGAGCAAAGTGCTCTAATAGGGTGATATGGTACTACAAGGTCAATAAGATAAGATGGGGCCTACTTATTTAAGACCTTGTATGTGAGGAGCAGGATTTTAAATTCAATTCTAGATTTAACAGGAAGGCAATGAAGGGAAGCCAGTACAGGAGAAATATGCAACCGAAGGCTTTTTAGGGAGTTATTAGGATATCCTTATAATAATGAATTACAGTAGTAAAAAAAATGTAATTCAATATAAAAGATTACATTAATACTGTCAGGTAGTGCAACTATACTCATATTTTTGTTCAACTAATGTTTTAAATATTGTTGACATATTTAGGGTGGCTGTAGCCCCAACGACAGAGCAGGTGATTTACTCATTGCAAGGTTGGTGGTTTGATCCCTGGCTGCTCCAGTCTGCATGAATAGAATACAGTAATATCTTCCAACCGACAATATACTAAAAACAAATCAAAAAGATTTATTTATACAATAATTAGCAACAGTAATCCTTGGTTTGGTTTTTAGTTCATTGGTTTGGTTCTTATGCAGATCTACACTTGAATAAACAACAGCTTTGTGCTACAGTATTTCACTCTAAGCAGTATTATCTGCTAATATTTGTTAATTACTAACATCCATGACAGTATATATGTCAGCTGAAAAGTTAATTAGTGTTATAGGTAATTTAAAAAAAAGTGTCACCATTATAAATGTATCCACTAGAGAGCTCTAGATGGAAAATAGACATGGTAAATCCCTCCCAACATTTTCCTACTTGGATTTTTTCCCAGGAGGGCTGGCAGTCTATCTCTCCATACAACACAATCTGGAGCCTGTTAGTTTTTCTTATGCAGATTCCTCTAATTAGTACAAATATAACTGAATAATTTGAAAGCTTCAGAATTAAAGGAGTGAGAGTCTGGACCGTGTGCAAGCATAGACCTAAGTAATTACATTAGGATCTATAATGATAGAAGCATAACACAAAGTTAATTTAGCAGCAGGATGCTCAGACAGGTTCAAAGGGAGGTGAGGACACCTGCGTCTTCATCCTCCAAAAGTATGGTGATGTGATACAAAGAGTTTTTAATGTCTAATGATAAACTTTTTTTTTTAGAATTGAAGGTAAATTACTGCGCTTCAAATGTTGTCTAGTTCAGTGCACACTTTTACAGGCCCCTTTATATATAACCCAATAAAGGGGTGGTGTGGGGGTGGGTGGTTATAGAAAAGCACAGCTGATGGTCAGATCCATCACCTCATGACAACATCAATTTTTGTTTTTGTTTTATTATAAAGATTTTGCATTATATCATAAATAAATGTGGGTCATCCTAAAGCAAGCACAATACCCATGATAAAATACATATTTGTGTGTTTGTGTGACTTTTTGTACTACTTTTTCGTGGCTTGGTCTTCCTAAACCAGAGCTCTTTTCAACGCTTTACTTCAAATATGGAATCCTAATTCCAACAATGCACTGGATGAGGTTTTCAGAATCCACAGTGAAAAAAATACATGATTTAAATGAGAGAGAGAGAAGCTGCAATAAATCCCTCCCAGGATGACAACTGTGTGCCCATCCCAGCAGAAGGAGGAGGGAGGCTCCAGATGGAGCCCTCACGACCAAAAGACAACAGCTCCAGAGAACCAGCGGCAACAGGCAGTCTACTCTGCAACAGCCCATCCATCCCGTCATAAGCCAACAGCGATCCCCAGGTGCCAGAGAACTGCGCCACTAAACGAACAGCGACCCTGGGACGCGGCCAGCCTGGCCCTCGAGCCACCAGGCAACCACTGCCCTGGCAGGGTGCAGGAACACCCGCCCACTCCCCTTCCCACTCGTCAAAGTTGGAAGTGATATATTGGTGCGTATGTTGGTGTACGGTAGTGTGAAAAAGTGTTTGCCCCCTTCCTGATTTCCTATATTTTTGTATGTTTGTCACACTTTCAGATCAGCAAAAATGTAAATATTAGATAACGCTAACACAAAACACAAAATGCAGTTTCTAAATTAAGGTGTTTATGATTAAGGAGGAAAAAAATCCAAACTTATATGGCTCTGAGTGAAAAAGTGATTGCCTCCTACAGCTAATAACTGGTTCGGCCACCATTAGAAGCAACAACTGTAATGAAGGACTTATGATAACTAGCAATGAATCTCTGTGGAGGAATTTTGACTCATTCATCTTTGCAGAGTTGTTGTAATTGTCACGGCGGGGTGCGCCGATGTGTGTGGAAACAGGACCCAAAAGCAGATGATGACGAGGAGTTGTAAGGTTAAACAGAAAAGTGAAGCTTTATTTAAATGACGGCAGGGATAAACCAGGAAACCAAAACAAACTGGCAAAACACTAAGAGGTACTAAGACCAAAAACTATAACTGTGGAGAAAATAAACAGGCAAAGACAAAAACTAAGGCTAAGGTCAACATAACAAACGAAAACCGTAACTAAGACTGAGGTCAAATAAACAGACGAACCGATAAAGGCAAGCAGAAAACAAAAGGCTTAAATACAGACATGAGGTGATCAGGGGAAATGGCGACACATGGGGGAACAGCTGACAAACATAACCCTAATGACAGGACCAAGAGAGAGTGAAACTAAATACAATGACCAAAGAACACACGACACTGTCAGAATAAAACAGGAAACACTGAAAACTAAACATGACAACACAATAAGACAGACCTAATACGTGATGAATGAATACAAAACCCCAAACATAAAAAGCCCAGGAACAATAACCAATAACTGCCCAAACTAAAGGCAAAATAGGAAATAACACAAAAACTAATAACATATCAAAAAATGAGAAAAATACAAAGAGAACTCAGAGTGCTGGGTCGGAGACCCAGCCTGTGACAGTAATTCAGCTACATTGGAGGGTTTTCAAGCATGAACCACCTTTGTAAGGTCATGCCACAGCATCTCAATCATATTCAGGTCAGGACTTTGCCTAGGCCACTCCAACATTTTTCTTAAACCATTTGGAGGAGGACCTGCTGGTGCATTTTGGATCATTGTCCTGCTCCTGCACTTCAGCTTGAGGTCACAAACAGCCAGCCGGACATTCTCCTTCAGGATGTTTTTGTAGACAGAAGAATTCATGGTTCCATTTACCACAGCAAGTCTTCTAGGTCCTGAGCAAAACAGCCCCAGACCAGCCTCATACTACCACCACCATATGTTACTGTCGGTATAATGTTCCTTTTTTTAAAATGCTGTGTTAGTTTTATGCCAGATGTAATTGGGGACACACATTCCAAAGTTAAACTTTTGTCTCGTCAGTCCACAGAGTATTTTCCCAAAGGTCTTTGGGATCATCAAGCTGCTTTCTGGAGGAACGGAGGCGAACCTTTATGTTCCTTTTGCTTAGCAATGGTTTTTGTCTTGGAACTGTGGAAGGGACGAACACTTTTTCGTACCACTGTATGTGTACAAAGTGAAAAAGATGGGTATAACTTTGTGTAAACTAGAGTGCTATTAAAACTGATGGAATAGATGTGACATGAGCACCTGACTGTTGGTCATTGACTACAATGTAATTAAAAACCAGGGGCAGGTCATCGCACAGCACATCAAGCAAATTCATATAAATGGCCCAAACCACTGTGGTCCATGCAGACCCTATGTCTGGGAGTGGTGTGTTGTTTAAGGGAGTAGCGGGGAGGGTTGGGATACATATGACCGGGAGGTAAAGGAGTACCCTCAGAAGGAGAGAACCATGCTAACAACTGACTCAGTAAGGACCCCTATTCCACAGACCTCACTGCAAAAAAAAATAGGATCCAGGGCCCGCAATGACAACACCCTGGACCACCACCACGTCCCAACGCCAGTCATTAACTCAAAGGACTTATCTTATCTTAAACATTTATATGTATATTTTGCAAGAGTAGATATGGGAGCAGGTTTTAAAAGGCTATTTAAAAGCAATTTTACAGTGGAATTTTACAAGAAATTGTGATGCAGTCTTTTGAGGTCTGAAACTTTCAAACTAGGAAGTATTACTCAACTGCACTTTTCATCAGTATTACTCATTTCTGGCCTAATTTCAAGTGTGAATGCGTTTTCATACTTTGAAATGTGTATGAGCTGAAGACATCAAGGGATTGACTTGACCAGTTTTAAAGTTTAGGGTATCTTCATTCAATGATAATTCTGTGAATTTTAAAGGATAGAAGGAAGTTGTCATAAATAATATGAAGTTATCGTGTCTCTTTGCACAGGCTATCATATTCTCCAAGCACATTCACATATTTATGTGAATAAAATATTAAGCTCCAATAACTGAGAGCTTATTTTCCTCAACAAAAAAATACTGCACATAGAGCAGGCAATTTGGTTCCCGGTGATCATTCCCTTGTTTGAAAATCACTTGAATGTTTGGTTAAACACTCTTTCTCCCATCTGGATCAGCCTCCTGCTCATAATGACTTTTATGATTATTTGATTAAAACTTCTACAAACACCTAGTCAGCCAGTTTACTGCACTTTTTAAACTTACAGCACCTACATACATGTATTTCCTCATTGTGTGATAAATGCAAAGCAATGGAAGGAACTCTTGGCCACCTTTTCTGGTCTTGCCCTACACTTAGGTGTTTCTGGGAAGAGATATTTAATATATATAGCTGGATCTATGACTTAAAATTAAAGCCAGAGGGTATACTTGCAGTGCTAGCCCTATGTGAGATGATTGCATTTCTGTATATTGTAGAGGTTCGTTATGGTCTTGCTAACACTCACTTTAAATTTTTTAAAATCTGGAACTCTTTTCTCAATCATATTAACAGAGAATCAACAATGTTTAACCCATTCACCTGCACTTTATGTTTATGTGAAACTACACCTCTGCCGGACCCTAACTCCTTCTTGGACTTGTTCCCCACATCTTTTAGACTCTGAACTTTCTGTTGCCCTGTCTAACTTCACACAGAAGACCATTTTGTTCGGACTCCATTATTTCTCTTGTACTTTTAATATGGACTGACTAACCAGTGTTGTTGTTGCTGTTGTTTTCTTTTCTCTGTCCTTTGTACTTTTATCTTGGGTGATTTGATGTCATTTCGAACTTAAAATGTTATAAATAACCTTTAAAAATAAAAGAAAAAGAAAATCACTTGAATTACTTTTACTAATAAAAAAGATATTAAAAGATTGATTCCTTTTTTTCTTTAATGAAAACTTCCATTGGTATATTTTGTTAATGAACAACACTTTGTGGATTTGGATCAATGCTTCCCAACCACAACTGCACACACTATAAAAAACAAAAAAACAACAACAACAAAAAAATCACATACACATATGGACTCGCTTATTTAGGCTTCACTTCACTGCTTCCTCCTCCTCCATTGACTCAGAACAGCAGTTGTCCATGAGGGTCATGTTCCTATTTGGAAAGTATTGATTAGAGTGCTTATCCCCTTAATCAGTGTGAGAGAGCGCCCCAGGCTGAACACACACACACGCACTGAGCTCCTACATCTCTTTCATTCTTCAAACTGTTCTGAAAAGTTTTAGTTATTTTTGTTTTCATTCATTTTTTAAATATGCAGTGCTTCAACAATAATTTGGATAGAAAACAGCAGAACCTAAATTAAAATTATATTTACGAGTTTAAAAATTCTTATTTTGTTGGAGCACTAATCCAAAACCAGCAGACATTTAAGCACAACTGAAGGCATCACAAATTATTCACGTTTGAAAAGATGACTATTTCCACCTAGGAGGTCCCTGGACTGGGGCCAGGCTGCATCTGTTGTTAAAATGCAACCCGTCACCATTATTTGAAGGTCACCGAGCATGACAAATTAGCTGAACGGCTTGTCTAGTGCTAAAATGAAGTTCAGTGACATCAGTGCGTACCGATTCATTGTTAAAAAGCTTTTAATTCTTATTTTATCTTTTGTTAAGGAGAAGAAAAAATATATTAAGTTTATCTTTTTATCTTTTGTTCAAATAGTGTGTTATTCATTTTGGCCTCACAATTGGCGAGGTGAGTGAATTTGGGGATTATGTTGTGAGTAAAAAATCCAGGGATTAACCGGTTAAAGGCAAGGCAAGGCAAGGCAAGGCAAGTTTATTTGTATAGCACAATTCAACAACAAGGTGATTCAAAGTGCTTTACAGAGACATTAGAAACAAGAACAAATAAAAAGCATGATTTAAAATTGATTAAAACAAGCAAATAAACTAACTAACTAATTAACAAACAAACAAACAAACAACAGTATATAAAATCAGAAATAGATAAGATCAGTAGTTAAATGTAAGTTTTGAAATTTAAGCTTAAAGTGTGGATTTGGTGCTTTATTCAAATGCAGCTGAGAACAGGTGAGTCTTCAACCTGGATTTAAATAAACTGAGTGTTTCAGCTGATCTGAGGCTTTCTGGGAGTTTGTTCCAGATATAAGGAGCATAAAAGCTGAATGCAGCTTCTCCGTGTCTGGTTCTGACTCTGGGAACTGATAAAAGACCAGATCCAGATGACCTGAGGGATCTGGATGGTTCATACTGGGTCAGGAGGTCATTGATGTATTTTGGTCCTAAACCATTCAGAGCTTTATAGGCCAGCATCAGAACTTTAAAGTCTATCCTCTGACGGACAGGCAGCCAGTGTAAGGACCTCAGAGCTGGACTGATGTGGTCCACTTTTTTGGTCTTAGTGAGGACTCGAGCAGCAGAGTTCTGAATGAGCTGTAGTTGTCTGACTGATTTTTTAGGTAGACCTGTAAAGATGCTGTTACAGTAATCAAGCCTACTAAAGATGAATGCATGGACTAGTTTTTCCAGGTCCTGTTGAGACATCAGATCTTTTATCCTTGAAATATTCTTGAGGTGATAGTAAGCTGACTTTGTTATTGTCTTAATGTGTTTTTCTAAGTTTAGGTCTGCATCCATCACTACACCCAAATTTCTCGCCTGGTTTGTGGTTTTTAGATGTATAGATTGAAGTTCTCTGGTGACCTGTAATCGTTTTTCTTTGGCGCCAAAGACTATTACCTCAGTTTTGTTTTTGTTTAGCTGGAGAAAATTGTGGCACAACCAGTCATTGATTTCCTCAATGCATTTACCAAGAGCCTGTACAGGGCCTCGGTCTCCTGGTGACATTGTGATATATATTTGTGTGTCATCTGCATAGCTGTGATAGTTTATTTTGTTGTTGTTTATAATCTGTGCCAGTGGGAGCATGTAGATGTTAAACAGAAGGGGTCCCAAGATGGAACCTTGGGGAACTCCACATGTGATACTTGTCTGCTCAGATGTGAAGTTACCTATTGATACAAAGTATTTCCTGTTTTCTACGTATGTAATTGAACCAGTTTAGTACAGTTCCTGAAAGACCTGTCCAGTTCTCCAGTCGTTTGAGTAATATGTTGTGGTCAACTGTATCAAATGCTGCACAGAGATCCAGTAAAACTAGGACTGACATTTTTCCACTGTCTGTATTCAGACATATGTCATTAAACACTTTGGTCAGAGCGGTTTCAGTGCTGTGGTTCTGTCTAAAACCTGACTGGAAGGCATTGTAGCAATTATTCTGTTTTAAGAAGTAACTGAGCTGTTGAGAAAGCATTAAACAACATTAAAAGTAGTTGTTGAATAATCTTTGGTCGGTTAATGAATAGACTGATTTGATTATTTACACATATACTACATGTACAGACATAAAGCTATAAATTATAACTATATTAAATATCTAACTGTATCCTAGCTATAAAAACAGACAAAAAATGTTACTAGATGCAGAAAATGTTTATATATGTTGTAATTTTTCCACACACACATTAATCCATCCAACTATTCATTTCTTCTGCTCATCCATAAGGCGCTGTACACTCTGGACAGCCTGCCACAGTATAGACAGTATTAGCTCATGAAAATATTCTGATGTAATTTAAAAAAAAACAGGTGGACAGGTGTGCTTTTTTAAAATATATTTTAGAAAGTCACAGTAGCTATACATCTACGTGATGTACAAAAGAAGTTGAATTTTATTTAAAAGTCATCAATTTATCCAATAGTTGAAAGTCTGGTTGTGATCAGAGTGTGTGTAGATATTTCTATAAAGAATGTATGGCAGTAATTAATAATTTATTGTGAACACCATGCATTTTACCATCCATTCGTTTTAGTCTAATAAGTATTTGATGTTACTTACTAGTTGTTGTTTTTTTTTTTTTTAGAAATGATTCCAACTGAATGCCTTTTTAAAAACATCAACAACATTTGGAGCTCTTTGCATCAGTGTGTTGTTTTACTTTTGTCTTTCTATTATTCTCACACTTCATTAGTGGGAACCTTTCTGTTTTGTAGCGTCCACTTTTTTCTGCTACCCGGCAAATTTACTGGCAGTACCAGAAACCAAAAACAATCCTCTTATTGTTTTGGTTGCACAGTCAAGCCATCATTATAGACTGAGAACCCTGAAGGTAAAATGTACTGTATGTACACAAATATTATCTACGTATTAAAGTACTTGTTGGTTATTTTTTTGGTGATTCATAAACTTTAATTAAACAACTTGTTTTAGCAATACCATTACAAGCTCACTGCAGGTTCTTCTTTAACTGCTCTGTTTCATGAGGATTTTAAGCAGCTTACGTATTTTGGTATAGATGATAGAAGAAAGTTTGTGTGATGAATGAGCAGTATTGTGGATAGTCAATGAAGACGAATGATGAAAAGGTTCTTGTTCACATACCAGGCAGGAGAAGGAGTCGTTCATTCGATGCTGGAGTGTGTGTTTCTGTAAAATGGTGAACAGGGCAGCGTGGTCGAACTGACACGGAGACGCTGAGATCAACTTTTCCACTGCCTGACGCTGAGATGGATCAAGACCTGAAAAGAAAATACAGAGGTGGATGAAGGAACGACAATTAGATGTGCACAACCTTGCCAAGAGTTTAAAAAAATTGAACTCGATAACTAGATGTGAACTGTAAAATCCATACTATGCTACTATGGTGTTTTTTTTTTCAGAGCAGCGGAGTCTGGATGAGGTTAGGGAAACATGCTCTTTGGTCTGAAACTCAACAACAATTGAAACAATTAGTGATAAAGATATGAGAGATGTTGCAATCCTGAATATAAATCTATGGGATATTTCTCTAAAGATTAGTTAGAATAATTAAAGTAGATGTCCCAACACTACCCACAAAGAGCCATTTAACAACTGACTCAGGAAACATGAGGTGATCATTAAACACTTGAAAGTAGGGTAGAAAAAAAACACAGACAGGAAAATAGCAATAAATCAGTTATTAAAACAGCAGATCAGGCTTCATGTCTACATTCAAACATTGTGCAATGTGCCATGTTTTACTGATGACAAAATGTGAGTTGCTCAACAGCTGATGGGACAAATGAGACTGACTTAAGAAACTTTGAGGAGGCAATGACAAGAGACTTCGACTTCTGACAATAGTGTATGTGTTCAGTCAAGTCTTTGATCTTAATTGTATATAAGCCAGTAGGCCAGAAACTGAAATAACATCAATAGCAATGAGTTTGTGCAATCATGCTCAATCATGTTCAATCTTGTGTCATCACTGGGTCAAGTCATATGATTGAGAAAATGGAGTTTGCAAAATCACTGGGTCAAGGTTTGGTACCGTTACATCTGTATGTTTGAGTTTACAGGAGACAGAAAGACTGGGACATCTGCAGAGTCCCAGTCCCAAGGTGTTTTCAGGCTGGATATACTAAAATCTCTCCGGTCCATTCTGAGGGTTTCTTCCCAGAGTTTAGAAATGAGCCCATCCTAAAAACATTGAAGTAGAGGCGCCCAGGAAGAGCCGAACCACCTCATGTCTTGACTTAAAAGCTTCCCACCACATGTCTGAGTTCCTCATCCCTTCTCCAAGTCTGAGCACAGTTGCTGCTCAATTCAACCACTTGTATCCACAGTCATATAATTTCAGTCATTTACCCGTGTTAATGACCATCGGTAAGTGCTGGAAAATACTTAAACCATGGCAATAAGAACATGCCAATGAGAGCAATCCACTATAAATAAAAACATGTCAGTTACTTTTATAATAATATGTAAATATTTAAAAAGCTACAGCTCAGGTGGTAAAGGGGATTGCTACAAATTACAGTGTTATTAGTTTGATTACAGGTCAAACTAATAACAGGTCAGTATGCACAAGACAAATCACTGATTCATCCTTTTATCCCATCATTGGCAGTGCTGTTGCCATAGACATACGATGGATGGACAAGACAGACAATGAGAAGCACTTTGTGGAATTACTAAGGTTAAATGAATACTGCAGTTTCCAAACACAGTCATACATGAGAAACATGTTAAACAGAAGAAAATATTAGAAAAAAGGGGTTTTAAAGGGGTGATTAATAGGAAAAAAAAAAAAAATATATATATATATATATATATATATATATATATATATTTTTTTTTTTTTTTTTTTTTACTAAAAATATGGAAAGTTTGATACAATACCATGGATCTATTCATGTCTTGTCTCAGGTCTTGGTATCAGACATGCTAAAGTCCTAATGTGTGTACTGCAAAAGAAAAGTGACTGCATAATGTAAAGATGCACAATATTGGAAAAATCAAGCAAATTGCAGTTTTTATTTCTTCTTATGAGTATTGTGGGGTGGCAGGTGTGTATGTGACTGTGTCAAAACAAAGTGCAACAAATGTGGGACAAAGTCCAGCTATAAAACTAAAAAATGTATTTTAAAAAAATGCACACAATACATGCATTTTATTTCATTAACTTGGGTGTGTTCCTGAGTTTTATTAATGATAACAGAGAAAAAAACATTACAAGATTTTCATATGAGTACATTCTGGAATAGCTAGTAATGAAGTCATTTTTATGCAGCAGCCCTGACAGTTCACTTTGGATGTGCACTGCCTGAAGCTGCAGGCGATAATGAGGCTTTGGGGTCAGTGATGAAAGAATCAACAGAAAATGAAAAAAAAAATAAAAGAAGCCGAAGAGGCGCAGGGTGTCCCAGCCTGAGCAAACCTGGGTCATTTCCAGTCCTTTCAGGCCTTTCTGATAATGGCCCTGCCAAATGAAAAGCCTAACACTCTCCACTCTGCCTTTATTGTGGGAGTACATTTCAGGATGGGAAGCTTCTGACCGTGACACATGGCCCCACAAAAGACCACAGCTCACTGAGAATACTGGCGCTGTTTCCACGCCTGTGGCTCATGCCCAAGACAAGCTTTAGTGATCACTTTTATTATCGCTGTCATTTTGTTTTTTGTGTGGATGCAGAGAAGCCCATGAGGACTCTCAGGCATTTGTGCTTTTCATCTCCTCCTCATTTTCTTGTTGCCTTTGTCCAAAAGAGAAAAGCGAAAAACAAAAAAACAGGAGAAGTGAAATCTCCACAATCAACTTCCAATCAACGCTCCTCTGCTTTCTTTTTCCATCTTTTCTTTTCATTCTTCCACTTTTCTGTCAGCGACTGCCCTTCGGGTGTGATGGCCTGCTTTCTCTCTAATTCCGATGTAGGTCATTTTAAATTTGTTACCTCCATAACAGTGTACTGTCCTCAATGTAATTTAGAGAAAAGACAGGGAGTGAAGGAGATAGGACTCTAAAGAAAGCGAGACAAAGAGATATAGATTAGTACTGATAATAAGAGGAGGGAAAAGGAGGGGTAATATTGATTGGGAGACAGACGGCCGGAGGAGTGATGTTGATTTCTGTCAAGTCCAACTTTCAGCTATTATGTTCAGGTTGTGTGTGTGCGCGTGTGTGTGCGTCTGTGTGTGTGTGAATGAGCAGAAAATATGGATCGATCTTCATGCATTTTTCTCGGCTATCTACAGGTTTTTCTGCTCTGGAAGTTTCTCATTAGTGTGACTACATGAGCATAATTTTCTGGTTTTGCTGAACATGACACACAATTGCACAAAAAATGGTCAGTCAAAGGCACAGATTCAATTGATTATTCTTAGGACTGGTTTCTGTTGGGGACACCAAACTATGACTAGTATTAGTAGCTACATGCAACCTAAACTAAACACGCACAGCCATTGTTTATAAGTTTCATAAATGAATAAAACAGACACACAAATCCATACACCAGTTAAGTACAGGCAGAAAGTAAAAAAACAAAACAAACAAAGCAAAGAAGCAACCAACATTTTTAAACTTCAGTGTCAATAAAGAATGAATACCTTCTTAAAACTAATTGAAACAAATAATAATATTCAGGCAAAACATTAGCAGCCTGAATTAACTGCATTCAAGACATTTAAAATTGCCTTAGATTTATTAAGTTCGATACATTTTTGTTTACTCTGCAGCTGATTACAAGAGGAAGGAGCTGCAAATTTGAATGGTCTTTTTCTAAATTCAGCACAAACCTCTGAGACAGAACTCTTGGGATCTAACACAATACCTTTTTTGACGAAGTCTATAAATTACATGCAAGCAAACCAAGAACAGCCTTATAAATGTGAATATATCAGTGGGCGAGTCTACAGCATACTTTGGTTTCGACCAGTCCTCTATTTATCGTCTCCAGTTGGTCCAAAAATGCAACTGCTTGTCTGTTGACTAGTACAAAATGGAGGGAGCATATAACCCAGTGTTGGCCTCTTTACACTGGCTTCCTATTAGTTACAGGAACCAAATTAACATTTTACGTTTTGTTTTTAAACAGATAGGTAAGACGAGCCCCTTCTTACCTATCTGAGCTTCTATCAATGCATGCAAACAATGCAAACTAATGTTATTTATTCCAAGGTCGAAACCTAAATCTCGCTGTGAAAGGACCTGCTACATCTCTCTGTTGCAGGTCCCAGACTCCGGAATAGACTACTGCCAAATATTAGATCTACACAAAACACTAGAATATTTTAAATCTCTACTACTAATTACAGCATGGAGCCCTACTCTAAAAGAACATAAAGGTAAACACTGTCTGTGAAGCTGGATTTAAGAAATAAGTGTTTAAGTTGAAGCATTTATAACAGTTGAGGGCCATCTTGTGCCAGCACATCCAACCAATACATAAAATAACAGGTTACTACATGTGCATCACATCACAAAATATATCTTTTTTTACCAAAGCACAATGAAATCCCAACACTAACACACAACATACAAACCACTTACTGCTAAAGAGACAGAATGAAAGTGGGCAGTGTATCTTTGCCTTTTTAAAAATAAAAACCGCTGCAGCAGGGGGCAGTACAAAAGCAACCCCTTACACTGCTTTTTGGTTTTAGTTTCCTTGTTTACACTAAATGATCAATTCTGTCACTAGTTAACTAACAAACTACTCTAAGCAACAAACTCTTAGCAGCAATCAACCAACCCAGTGAAGTTATGTTCTCTACAGGCACGAGATGGTGCTCAACACCTTCTAACGTTCTAAAAAATGTAAACACGTATGGCTTAAACCAAGTCGCACACAGTCTTAAATCTACAGCAGTTGTTTTAGATTTATTTCATGAATAATATATGTAGTGTTTAAGGTCCACTTTAATAAATTCCTTTAAAACATTAAATCATTATTTATTTACATTTTTTAAATCCGCAGATTATGTTTGTCTGTTATTCAATACTGATGATCTGAAACATTTAAGTATGAAAAATATTTTAAAATGTTAGAAATCATGGAACAAAAAGGACCAAATTCAGACTCCAGCAACAGAATTCATAATCAATAAAAAAACAAACTTTTATTTAATCTACTTTGACGATGAGATCTTTAAGATGTGATGATCATTCAGGATAAATAGTCACACTGTATGCATCAAAGTTGTTCAAGTGTTTATGACAGCATGCAAGCTTTAAATATCCTTTTTTAAATAAAAAGAAAAAAAGTTAAAATTGAGCTGTCACACATCTGTTGTTGGCTTCTCTTTACTGGCAAGAGATGGAGACGTTATGGTTGTTTTTCCTGAAATCACCATAGAATTAACCAGTAATAAAATTTACTTACCCAGTACTTAAAATATAGCATAACGAGTATTTTGAAATTATGGCTATCTTACAGGAAAGGAGACACATGGTGACGGAATTACCAAGGGACTTTAGCTTGCATAACACTCAGGTATTCTATGTATGAAAATATCTTGCTGGAGTGGAAGTTGCTAACAGGAGAAGGTGGTGCCAAATCTCAAACCTTTAATCATCTCAAACTGGTTCGCTTGGGATGTGGTGAAATGGGGTATTTTCAAGATGGATGTGCAGATTGATTGATTGATTGAATCTTTATTTTGAACATGTTGAAAAAGTATAAAAAAAAAAATAGAATTAAAAGAGACAAATGAACAAAGCAAACAAAAGGAAAACGAGCAACCACAACTCCAAATAACGTCCATGTTCAAAAAGGAGCAGGAAGAAGCATAAGCTTATTTAATCCCACCCCTTTTCCACTATCTAGTATCAATAGACTACAGAAATACCTCCTTGCAATTACATTATATGTTATGTGTAATTTTTTTTTTTTTTTAATATATACACATATATGTTTCTATCTATCCATACATACGTATATACACACATACGCACATATACACATTTTCAATAACCCCATTAACACCTCAAGGATACACAACCTACAATTATATATATATATATATACCCATACCAACAAACCCGTGCATGCGCACACACATTTAAATATTAGACAAGAACACCCTATCAAATCTCTACCTTTTCCCTGTACCCTGTAATAACCATATCCTTAAACCGCTTTTTAAACTGTGCCATGCTTGGACATTGCTTCATATCTTTACTTAGTCTGTTCCACAGCTTCACTCCACACACAGAGATGCAAAAACTTTTTAATGTTGTACGGATACGAGGATGTTTTAAATTTAATTCCCCCCTCAAATTGTATCCCCGTTCCCTTTTAGAAAACATTTTTAGAATATTGTCAGGAAGCAGGTTATTTATTGCTTTATATATAATTTGTGCTGTGAGAAAATGAACCAGATCTGTGAATTTTAGAATTTTTGATTTTAAGAATAGTGAATTTGTATGATCTCTGTAACCAGTTTTATGGATTATCCTTATGGCCCTTTTTTGTAATATAAAGATTGATGATAGCGAACATTTGTAAGTATTGCCCCAAACCTCTGCACAGTAATTCAAATACGGTGCAATCAGGGAACAATAGAGAATGTGGAGTGATTTGTGGTCCAGAATGTGTTTTACTTTACTCAAGATTGAGACACTTCTTGAAATTTTGTTATGTATATGATTTATATGAGACTTCCAGTTTAATTTATCATCTATAATCACACCAAGAAACTTATGTTCAAGTACTCTTTCAATTTCCACACCATCTACATGAATCTGCACTTGTGCATTTCTAAGGGAATTCAATTCAATTCAATTCAATTCAATTTTATTTATATAGCGCCAAATCACAACAAAAGTCGCCTCAAGGCGCTTCATAGATACAGAGAAAAACCCAACAATCATATGACCCCCTATGAGCAAGCACTTTGGCGACAGTGGGAAGGAAAAACTCCCTTTTAACAGGAAGAAACCTCCGGCAGAACCAGGCTCAGGGAGGGGCGGCCATCTGCTGCGACCGGTTGGGGTGAGAGAAGGAAGACAGGATAAAGACATGCTGTGGAAGAGAGACAGAGGTTAATAACAGATATGATTCAATGCAGAGAGGTCTATTAATACATAGTGAGTGAGAAAGGTGACTGGAAAGGAAAAACTCAATGCATCATGGGAATCCCCCGGCAGCCTACATCTATTGCAGCATAACAAAGGGAGGATTCAGGGTCACCTGGTCCAGCCCTAACTATATGCTTTAGAAAAAAGGAAAGTTTTAAGCCTAATCTTGAAAGTAGAGATAGTGTCTGTCTCCTGAATCCAAACTGGAAGCTGGTTCCACAGAAGAGGGGCCTGAAAACTGAAGGCTCTCCCTCCCATTCTACTTTTAAATACTCTAGGAACAACAAGTAGGCCTGCAGAGCGAGAGCGGAGCGCTCTAATAGGGTGATATGGTACTACAAGGTCATTAAGATAAGATGGGGCCTGATTATTTAAGACCTTGTATGTGAGGAGCAGGATTTTGAATTCAATTCTGGATTTAACAGGAAGCCAATGAAGGGAAGCCAAAACAGGAGAAATATGCTCTCTCTTTCTAGTCCCTGTCAGGACTCTTGCTGCAGCATTTTGGATTAGCTGAAGGCTTTTCAGTGAGTTTTTTGGACATCCTGATAATAATGAATTACAGTAGTCCAGCCTGGAAGTAATAAATGCATGAACTAGTTTTTCCGCGTCACTCTGAGACAGGATATTTCTAATTTTAGAGATGTTGCGCAAATGGAAGAAAGCAGTCTTACATATTTGTTTAATATGTGCGTTGAAGGACATGTCCTGGTCAAAAATGACTCCAAGGTTCCTCACCGCGTTACTGGAGGCCAAGGTAATGCCATCCAGAGTAAGAATCTGATTAGATACCATATTTCTAAGATTTTCAGGGCCGAGTACAATAACCTCAGTTTTATCTGAATTAAGAAGCAGAAAGTTAGCGGCCATCCAGGTCTTTATGTCTTTAAGACATTCCTGCAGTTTAACTAATTGGTGTGTGTTATCTGGCTTCATGGACAGATAGAGCTGGGTGTCATCTGCATAGCAGTGAAAATGTATGCTATGTCTTCTAATGATACTGCCTAAGGGAAGCATGTATAATGTAAACAGAATTGGTCCTAGCACTGAACCCTGTGGAACTCCATAATTAACCTCAGTGTGTGAAGAGGACTCTCCATTTACATGCACGAATTGGAGTCTATTAGATAGATATGATACAAACCACTGCAGCGCAGTACTTGTAATACCTACAGCATGTTCTAATCGCTCTAATAGGATATTATGATCAACAGTATCGAACGCTGCACTGAGGTCTAGCAGGACAAGCACAGAGATGAGTCCACTGTCAGAGGCCATAAGAAGATCATTTGTAACCTTCACTAAAGCTGTTTCTGTGCTGTGCTGAGCTCTGAAACCTGACTGAAACTCTTCAAATAAACCATTCCTCTGCAGATGATCTGTTAGCTGTTTGACAACTACTCTTTCAAGGATTTTTGATATGAAAGGAAGGTTGGAGATTGGCCTATAATTAGCTAAGACTGCTGGGTCTAGAGATGGCTTTTTGAGTAAAGGTTTAACTACAGCCAGCTTGAAGGCCTGTGGTACATAGCCGATTATTAGAGATAGGTTGATCATATTTAAGATCGAAGAATTAATTAATGGCAGGACTTCTTTGAGCAGTTTTGTAGGAATGGGGTCTAAAAGACACGTTGATGGTTTGGAGGAAGTAATTATTGAAGTTAACTCAGAAAGATCAATTGGAGAAAAAGAGTCTAACTTAATATCAATGGTACTAAGAGTAGCTGTAGATAATATTACATCTGTGGGATGATTATTGGTAATTTTTTCTCTAATGATAAAAATTTTATTTGTGAAGAAGTTCATGAAGTCATTACTAGTTAACGTTAAAGGGATGGTTGGCTCAAAAGAGCTCTGACTTTTTGTCAGCCTGGCTACAGTGCTGAAGAGAAACCTAGGGTTGTTCTTATTTTCTTCAATCAGTGATGAATAGTAAGATGTTCTGGCTTTGCGGAGGGCTTTCTTATAAAGCAGCAAACTATTTCTCCAGGCTAAATGATGATCCTCTAGATTTGTGACACGCCATTTCCTCTCCAGATTACGAGTCATCTGCTTTAGGGTACGTGTTTCAGAATTATACCACGGAGTCAGGTACTTCTGATTTGAGGCCTTAGTTTTCACAGGAGCTACAGTATCCAGAGTCGTACGTAGTGAGGAGGTGAAATTATTAACAAGATAATCGACCTCTGTTGGGGTAGCGTTCAGATAGCTGCTTTGCTCTGTGTTGGTACAGGGCATTGGAGATGATAACAGTGGGTGGATTATATTCTTAAACTTAGTTACAGTGCTTTCAGAAAGACATCTACTTTGATAAAGTCTACTCTTCACCGCTGTGTAATCAATTATTGTAAAAGTAAATGTTATCAGGAAATGATCAGACAGGAGAGGGTTTTCAGGAAACACTGTTAAATGTTCAGGTTCGATGCCATATGTTAAAACAAGATCTAGAGTGTGATTAAAGTGGTGGGTGGGTTCTTTTACATTTTGAGAGAAACCAATTGAGTCTAATAACAGATTAAATGCCATGTTGAGGCTGTCATTTTTAGCATCTACATGGATGTTAAAATCACCCACAATAATTATTTTATCTGAGCTCAGAACTAAATCAGATAAAAGGTCTGAGAAATCAGACAGAAACTCTGTGTAAGGCCCAGGTGGACGATAGATGATAACAAGTAAGACTGGTTTCTGAGTTTCACTGCTGGGGTGGACAATGTTAAGCATCAGGCTTTCAAATGAATTAAAAGTCTGTCTTGGTCTTTCATTAATTAATAGGCTGGTGTGAAAAATTGCTGCCACACCGCCCCCTCGGCCTGTGCTTCGAGATTTCTGGTAGTTAGAATGACTCGGGGGTGTTGATTCATTTAAACTAACATAATCATCCTGCTGCAACCAGGTTTCTGTAAGGCAGAGTAAATCAATTTGTTGATCAATTATTAAGTCATGTACTAACAGAGACTTGGAGGAGAGAGACCTAATATTTAATAATCCACATTTCACTGTTTTACTCTTTGGTTCAGATGTGGATACTTTATTGTTCTTTCTTTGTGATTGTTTATGTTTAAGTTGTTTGTTGCTGGTTTTTAGTTTGTTTTTTGTCTGTTTGGGAGCTGACACAGTCAAATAAGATAATTTTAGTTTTACTTAGATTTAGCGATAGTTTGTTCCTGTTAAACCATTTTTTAATTTTGCACATTTCTGAAGTAATTGTATCCAGCAGCTCCTTTAGATTCCCCCCAGAACAAAAAATATTTGTGTCATCTGCAAATAATACTAATTTTAATATATCAGATGCCTTACAAATATCATTTATATAAATAATAAATAATTTTGGACCCAGTACAGAGCCTTGTGGAACACCACAAGCAATGTCCAAGCATGATGAGGAATGGACACCCAGCTTCACAAATTGTTTCCGGTCACTTAAATAATTTTTCACCCATTGCAGTACAACCCCCCTAATCCCATACCGTTCCAGTTTATTAATTAATATGTCATGATTGATTGTGTCGAATGCTTTCTTGAGATCCAGAAATACTCCAGCTGCATACTGTTTCTGATCTATAGCATTCGTAATCTCCTCAATTGATTCGATTAATGCCAGAGATGTTGATCTTTTTGATCTGAATCCATATTGACTGTCAGAGAGTAATTTATATTTATCTAAGAATTTGTCTAATCGTTTATTAAACAGGTTTTCTATGATTTTGGAGAATTGTGGTAGTAAAGAAACAGGCCTGTAATTTGTGAAGTGGCGTCTATCCCCGGTTTTATACAGCGGCACAACTTTAGCTATTTTCATTTTGTTTGGCACTTTTCCCGTCTGAAATGATAAGTTGCAAATATATGTTAGAGGTCCTACAATTCCTTCAATGACCTTCTTGACGATTTTCATGTCAATATCATTACAATCAGTAGATGTTTTATATTTACACATGTGTACAATGTCAATTATTTCTTTTTCCTCCACTGATGTGAGGAACATTGAGTTAGGGTTCCTATCAATCAGGTTTTCACTACATTCTACTGATGGCAGTGACTCAGGAATTTGTTCTGCCAGTTTTGGTCCAATATTTACAAAATAATGATTAAAGCTGTTGACCTTATCAGCAGTGTTTTCCATAATATTGCCATTATCGATAAAGTATTGTGGATAACTTTGTTGTCCAGAATTATTTTTAATGATACCGTTTAAAACATCCCATATTCCTTTCATATTATGTTTATTGTTGTTCAATATTTTACTATAATACTCCTTTCTACATACACGTATAATATTGGTCAACTTATTTTTGTATTTTTTATATTTATTTTCAGCATCTTTTGTTCTTTGTTTTAGGTATTCCCTATAGAGTGTATTTTTCTTTTTACATGCATTTTGTAAACCCTTAGTGAGCCATGGTCTATCTGAATATTTGTGCTTTCTGTTGTATTTTATTGTTGGACAGTTTTTATCGTACAACTCCATGAATATTCTTAAAAATATGCCATATGCAATATCAATATCAGCTTCTTTGTACACATTGTCCCAGTCCTGATTTAATAGATCGTTCTTAAATGCAGTCATAGTTTCTTCTGTCCTTACACGTCTGTATCTCAGTTGTTCTTCATGCTGATTTTTCTTATAATTAGTGTCATAAACTGCAAAAACTGGTAGGTGATCACTGATGTCATTAATTAATATTCCGCTCACAATGTTGTTTTCCATATTGTTAGTGAAAATATTGTCAAGTAAGGTGGCACAATGTGGTGTAATTCTGCTAGGCCTGGTTATTTTAGGATGTAAACTCAAACTGTACATAGTGTTTAGGAATTCGTCGGTCATTTTATGCTTTTTTGGATTCAACAGGTCAATATTAAAATCACCACAGATAAACATAACTTTTTGATTTGTTTTAGAGAATATTTCCTCTATGAAGTCATTAAATACTTGAATACTAGAGCCAGGTGTTCTATATATACAGCTAATTATTACATTTTTTTCTTTTTCCTTATAAATTTAAATTGTTATACATTCTAGTAAATTATCAATTACAGTTGTCATACTTTCTACCACCTTGTAGTTTAGGTTTTTATCCACATACACAGCTACTCCCCCTCCACTCTTGTTCCTTCTATTTACAAAATTCACTTCATATCCCTCCAGTCCAAAGTCCATTCCTTTCTCCGCATTGATCCATGTTTCAGAAATGGCAATAATTCCAAATGGATTTGTCAACTCATTTAGATATTCCTTTATATTGTTGAAGTTGGCATACAGACTTCTGCTATTAAAATGGATTATTGATAATTTATTTTCCGTGTTGATGGTGTGCTTAAACTGTTCATCAGTGAAGTAGCAGCAGTTACTGCTAATGTTGTAGAAGAAATTATTTTCCGGGTCTATATCCTTTTCTAAGTCTAGAACATTATGGTCTGTGTATCGAAATGTTCTCAGTTCCAGATTATCATAAAGAGAATTCCAATGAGTCATGTTGATATTGTTGCCGGATGCAGATGAAGTTCTTTTGGACTGTGCCATGTGTTGTGTTGTGTGTCACGTCACATGTGTATTCATACCTCCAGAGTAAGTTGACCTCAGTATTTGTCCAGCTCTTCCATATTTCTGATGACCAACACTTTGGCTTGTTCCGGTGTTCCATTGAGTTTAATGAATACTTTGCAGTTGGTGGTCCATGTATTTTGAATTTTTCCCTGTTTCTTCAAGTAACGTGCTTTCCTGGCAATGTCCGCATTTCTTTTTATCAGATGTTCGTTCATGAAGACATCGGATCCTTTCAGTTTCCTTCCTTGTTTTAACAGTGCTGTTTTCTGTTTTCTGTTTGCAAATCTCACAATGATGGCTGGTTTGTCACTGTCATTTTTTCGGGGTAGAGGGTGGCAAGCCTCAATGTTGTTATAATCCACTTCCACACCTTTGGACCGTAGAAAGGTAACCACTTGATGCTCCGTGGAGTTGACATCTTCCTCTCCTGGCCCTCCTACATTGTCAGTGGTGACCGCCCGGGCGTATGACCGGGGTTTGATGCGAAGCCCCGTGATGATAACATCGTTCATCCGGGTGTACTGCTCCAAATCCGCCACTCTGTTCTCCAGGTACGCCAGCCGCCGATCCTTCTCGGCGTTCTGGATGCGGAGAGCCTTAACTTCCTCGACCAGGTCCAGGATGGCTTTCTGCTGCAGTTTGACAGTAGAAATCTCCTCTGTCATAAACTGCAGCGACTTCTTAATATCGTCTCCTTCCTCGGCTGACAGAAATTTTTTCGGGCCCATGCTGAGAGACGCTCTTGTAGCTTTGCCGTGACGACCGGCTAGCTAGTTGATGCTAGCGTCCTTCCTCTCACTCACCGCTACGGTTCAAAAACATCAACTTATGAGTTTTCGAGAGGTCGCAAATGACGAGCCACCACTTCTGGACGGTTTCCCACACACGCTCTCAAAGATTAGTATGTGCAGAGTATTGTGGGGGTCTGCTAATCCTGGAAGACCCCAGTGTCATCAGTCTTGGACAGCGTCCGTGTCCACAGGAGTGAATCTCCTCAGATGACAAGTCTGCAGAAACTTTGTAATGCTATCATGTCAGTATGGTGAAAAACATCTGAGAGGAATGTTTCCAGCACCTTGTTGAACCTATGCTACGAAAAATTAAGGCAATTCGGAATTCAATTCAGTTCAGAACTGAAGAAGCTTCTCGGATGAGAGGTAACATTTTCAAGCAACTTAAAGAAATCCAGACGCTTTTCTTTCCAAGATCCTTAGTCAAGTAATTCAAGTGCAAAGGTCACAGGGAGGGTGGATCTTCTGCCAGCTGTCATAGGACAAGTAGTTCATTTATGATTTTAATGCTAAAGGGAAAAAGTGTATTCAAGACTGCTGAAAACATGATCTTCAATTGTCTGATTGTCTGTACAGGTGGACATCACTCAAAAAGGAGAAGGCTTTGGTGTGCTACCCTGTTATTTGGGATGACTGCGAAATATGCAGTCAGTCTCATGTTTTTGGACACTTGTTCAAAGGAAAAAGCATTTTCCAAATTGAGAGGAAAACAGAAACTTCTGAATTCCACGGTGTTTCTGAGTGTAAGTACTGTTTTGTACAGTGCTGTATCCTTAAAGCCATTTTTTCCAGAGTTATGGAATTGTTTCATGTTATTGTTTTTAATTAATGGTTAATGAAAATAACAAATTTTGTCTCCATTATTATAGGATCAGATGAGCTTGCAAAGTTTGTATGGATGAATGTATAGTTTGTAATAAGAAAGGAAGAAAAGCTCGTATTACACTATCATTTTTATATTTAACATAACAAGAGAGTTTCATAGTGAAGCGTCCATTATGCACCAAATTACTTAAGCAGTCTTTACTTACTATCTAATTACACTGAACTTAAAATTACTTACAGTACAATTTGCGCCCTTCCCTGTAAAATATATGGAAGTTAGAAAGCTTAAGTTACTCCATAAGGCTCATGCCATGAGAAGTACAGCGTACTTGTGATGTAACATAAGGGGAAAAGAAATGTCTGGGAATTACCATGAAATTAAGCCGTACTTAAAATTACATGCACTATAATATGCTACCGCCATGCTTAATTAGACCTTTCCAACTAGTCTTTTGGCCCAGCTCACTTCATTCCAGTCAATACAGGCAATAGGTTTCAACAAGAAAGCACCAATTAAAAAGAAAGAAAAAGAAAGATTATGTTTGCTAGATTATTTTCGATTGTTTGCCAAAACACCACCCATCTCAGGTGCGCAACTAAAATGTAACACATGCTCATCTGTATCTTCTCTTCATGTGTATTCATCTCTGTCCAACCTCTCTATACCCATCTAGTCTGCGTTTCATTGCCATCATCACAGCAACAGTCACATCTATGTGACAACCTGCTCTGAAAAGAGGCAGTGGCCCCTGATGGCAGGTTATTGACGCAGACAAAGAGGATAAGGACAAAGTGTTTCAGTTTCAGGTGCACATGGTTGAAAGATTTGACATGACCTCCCTGTCGGAGCAGAGCAGCTCTGCTGATGACAGAACAAACAGAGACGAAGACACAGACAGACAAGTCCATCAGCCTTGGTCTGGCTGATTGCAGCTTCACACTGTGTAGAGCTTAAAGAGACAAACTAAACTCTGTCAAAAAATAAAAAGGAGCACACACAAACTTTCAGAGCTCTTCTTCTGCATTTAAGAGGGATGCTGAACCCCAAGAGCGTAACATAATTGGACATTCCCCTCAGGATCATCCTTGATTTCAAACCAACCACCAGCTTCTTTCAAAAACACAGATGACAGGTGGAAACATCTCTTCAGGAGCCATTCTGTAGATCTGTCTTAACATATTAACAAAAAAAGTCGATGTCTGTGTGAGAAAAGTGGAATTCAAGAGTCCAAAAGTCACAGCCTCCGATGGTTTCCACTGATTTGGACTTTGTTCTTGGTCCATTTCATTCAATCATTGAAATCATGTTAACTCAAATTTCTTTCAGACTTGGTTGTCCTTTCAATAAAGTTCGGAGGTGAGAACATTAGCAGCTTAATTGACCCCACAAAGAGCTAACATATGTCTTGAAAAATAGGTTTTCTCATTGCTAAATATAAAGACTAAACTTTCCCATAGCCTCTAGTGATTTATCCTATTTAGATCAAACTTTTAAGTCAAACTACTGTAATGCTTGAACTACTGGCGCAATCGAAGAATCCCAGCGGTCCCCAAAAGCATCAACTCGGTGCTTTTTCGATGATATTAGGATCATTACAGTAATCCCAGGACAGGGGCCACATCCAAATCTCAGCAAACAAGACAGCAAACACCCACATCTAAACAATTAAAAAAAAAAATATGGTAAAAGGAAATGCACAATAAAAGCTCCACTAAAGCTCCACTTTTTAGACAATTCCTCACACAGTAAAAGATATTTTCCAAATTAAGAGAAAAGCAAAAACTTCTGAATTCCATGGTGTCTCTGAGTGTAAGTACTGTTTTGTACGGTACTACTGTATATCCTTAAAGCTATTTTTTAAGGTTATGGAATTGTTTCTTGTTCTTGTTTTTAACTAAAGGTTAATTAAAATTAAATTAAATTAAATGAATTAAATCAAGGTTATAGGTTTGCTGTGATTTGGATGTGGCAAGGATTACCATAATGACCCTAATATCACTGAAAAGCACAGAGCCACCGCTTTCAGGAACCAGTGAAATTCTTTCAATTGAGCAAATGGTTCAGGAGATGAACCAGGACATCAACTGTGGTGTTCAAATTTTTCAGAAGGAATTCAGGAGAAATATCTGTTGTTTAAAAAGATTTAATTTGCTTTGGCAGTTGAAATTATAAGTTTTACAGCACTGGACATTCACAGAAGAGATCCTGAAAATGAAAGTTGCAAAACATCTGTCTGGTGTCATGTCTGGCAACATGTTAGGCTTTAGAGAGTTAACATTTCTAAAACAAAGTGATTAAGACTGCATTACAAGCCTATAAAAACATTGGTATCCTTTTGTTTTTGGTCTCATCTCTTTGGCACAGAGATTTCGCACGAGTCTTTAGAGGATATTACGTACTACAGATAACAGGATTATTTGCAATTTTATGTTAAAGGGAACATTATTGTGAAATTGCTGAACCTTTGCCCCATCTTTACTTTACCAGAATAAACTGGTTGTCTGCCAATTAACCTTCCTCCAGTTGTTTTTGTTTTCTGTACTATATACTTTTCCAGCCTCTTCTTGCACCTATCCCTGCTGTGGAGCTGCCCTTAAAACGAGGTACTAGTTTATACTAAAAATAGTAAAACGTCTCAATTTAAATATTTGTTATATTTCTATGTTCTATTGTGAATAAAATGTGTTTATGAGATCTGCAAAACCCATGTATTCTCTTTTTAATTACATATTGTACAGTGTCCCAGGTATTTAGAAGTGGAAATTGTAACTCCAGTGTCTTGCAAAGAAAAGATCATTTTAACATATCTATATTGTTTCTCATTTTTATGGTAGATTCATTTTGATAAAGAGAGAAAGAATATCATCCAAAAATCCAGAAAAAAAAAACATTAGATGAAAGTTGAGTGAAATAAGAATTTTTGAGGCCTGGACTTCCCAACCTGCTGGTCTATAAGATATGTTGACCGTTAACTCAGAAGGATCAATTGGAGAAAAAGAGTCTATATAAATATTAATGGTATTGAAAGTAGTAAACAAACATGGAGACATTGACTGGCAGACACAGAGACAGTCACCAGAATGGGGAATAAGGGTAACTCAAGATAATGGAGAACATGATCACTAGGCCGGGGAACATGGGAAGATAAAAGGACAAAAGCAGATGAAACTGGGACACAAAGGAATACAGAATGGGAAGACAACAGGACTGTAACTACAGGGAGTGCAGAATTATTAGGCAAGTTGTATTTTTGAGGAATAATTTTATTATTGAACAACAACCATGTTCTCAATGAACCCAAAAGACTCATTAATATCAAAGCTGAATGTTTTTGGAAGTAGTTTTTAGTTTGATTTTAGTTTTAGCTATTTTAGGGGGATATCTGTGTGTGCAGGTGACTATTACTGTGCATAATTATTAGGCAACTTAACAAAAAACAAATATATACCCATTTCAATTATTTATTTTTACCAGTGAAACCAATATAACATCTCATCTCAATATAACATCAGATCAGGTGAACAAGGAGGCCATGTCATTAGTTTTTCTTCTTTTATACCCTTTCTTGCCAGCCACGCTGTGGAGTACTTGGACGCGTGTGATGGAGCATTGTCCTGCATGAAAATCATGTTTTTCTTGAAGGATGCAGACTTCTTCCTGTACCACTGCTTGAAGAAGGTGTCTTCCAGAAACTGGCAGTAGGACTGGGAGTTGAGCTTGACTCCATCCTCAACCCGAAAAGGCCCCACAAGCTCATCTTTGATGATACCAGTCCAAACCAGTACTCCACCTCCACCTTGCTGGCGTCTGAGTCGGACTGGAGCTCTCTGCCCTTTACCAATCCAGCCACGGGCCCATCCATCTGGCCCATCAAGACTCACTCTCATTTCATCAGTCCATAAAACCTTAGAAAAACCAGTCTTGAGATATTTCTTGGCCCAGTCTTGACGTTTCAGCTTGTGTGTCTTGTTCAGTGGTGGTCGTCTTTCAGCCTTTCTTACCTTGGCCATGTCTCTGAGTATTGCACACCTTGTGCTTTTGGGCACTCCAGTGATGTTGCAGCTCTGAAATATGGCCAAACTGGTGGCAAGTGGCATCTTGGCAGCTGCACGCTTGACTTTTCTCACTTCATGGGCAGTTATTTTGCGCCTTGGTTTTTCCACACGCTTCTTGCGACCCTGTTGACTATTTTGAATGAAACGCTTGATTGTTGGATGATCACGCTTCAGAAGCTTTGCAATTTTGAGACTGCTGCATCCCTCTGCAAGATATCTCACTATTTTTGACTTTTCTGAGCCTGTCAAGTCCTTCTTTTGACCCATTTTGCCAAAGGAAAGGACGTTGCCTAATAATTATGCACACCTGATATAGGGTGTTGATGTCATTAGACCACACCCCTTCTCATTACAGAGATGCACATCACCTAATATGCTTAATTGGTAGTAGGCTTTTGAGCCTATACAGCTTTGAGTAAGACAACATGCATGAAGAGGATGATGTGGACAAAATACTCATTTGCCTAATTATTCTGCACTCCCTGTATATACCAGCACAGCAGACAAACAACTACTAACATGCAACAGCAACAAACCCGGACAGAAACGATAACGACACAAAGCACAGAGAACACAGGGCAAACATGATAACGAAAACAAAGAATGAATCACACCTAATAACCCAGAATAGACTCAAGACACTGGGACCAAAACCTAGGAACCCTTGTTTTGCTTGAGAATCAAATAGTTATTTCATTCACTGACATGCAAATCTACTTTCACTGATATTCTCCCTTCATTAAACTACCAGAAAAATCAGTTACTGTTCATTCCTTCGTAAGTGAGCAAACTTGCAAAATCTGCAGGGGGGATTTCCCCCACTATATATATATATACACACTGTAGCCTTTTTAATTTTACAGTCAGCACAATGGCAATTTTGCTTTTTTTAAGTACTATGTTTGCATAGGTAATATATGGACAATAGTGATAGTGAAGTGCTAACACTGTCACTTCACAGCAACATTGTTCCTGGTTCCTGTGTAAGTTTTCTCTGCCTGCTCCAGGTTTCTCTCACAGCCCAAAGATATGCATGTTATCCCTTTTGGAGATTCCAAATTGCTGATGGATGTGCAGTTGTTAAAGTGCTCAGAGCCTAAAATGACCATATAAATGAACAGTTACAACGTGACATGTGGTCCAAAGTCCTTTGAGGGGTCAGTAAGACAAGAAAAGCACTATAAAACCAATTAATATATAAATACATTATATTTCTCTGGGGAAAATGATACTTAGTATCATTTGTGTGGCTTCTCCAGAAAGTCTAACTGCTGATAAGTCTGGTAACCCATTAGCTAGTGGGTTTACTTAGCACTGGAAGTATTTAGGGCTCTCACTGTAGTCAGAATATTTGGTTAGCAGATAACAGATCCACTCCAAGGCTTCATGTTCCAAGTTCTAGTCACCATTTACAAATGCAGACAACTTTAAAGAAGCCATTGAATTCTAATGAAATTCAGTGATTATGGCATAGTGACCCAACTACATAACAACTTACAGCTCACATACATAGTCATTGGAAAAGGATCATCAAAAGCTCGACAACCCCTGCTCAATAACCCTTATTATAACATGAAGTTAATCTCGTAAATCGTAAATAGACTTGCTCTTATATAATGGTTTTGCAGCAATTCAAAGCGTCATGTCTCATTTACCCAAGTATTTGTTTTTATATCTAACATTCACACTCTGACGAACATTTCATCCTTGGGGCAACTCAGGGTTCAGTATCTTGCTCAAGAATCCTGCTGACTGGAGTACTCAGGGATTGAACCAACAATTCCCCAATTAGTAGACAACCTGTGCTACCCCAGCCTGAGCCACAGCCACATTATTATTATTATGTAAGTTATTGTCCCCAATAGTCAGCCAGTGAACCTCTCTGTTCCTGAGTCAGATCTATGGTTTTAAATGGCAATAGCAGAAACGCTCAGACTGATGTTCCACAACAGTGTTTTTTTTTTTTTAAATCAACAGATAACAATGGCTACAGTCATCTATTATATATACAACAACAGTCTCAACCAGTCTGAACAAGCAACAATGAAAGACTGCTGACTGAATTCACAAATATCTAAAGGTTTTACACAGAAAACCATTAAGTGTGAGAAAACTGTTGGGCATCAGCTGGTACATAAAATGACCAGTTTATCCCTGAAAACAGAAAGTGTGGATTCACGGAGCAGGACAGTAACTGTGAGTAGGCTGATATGTGTGAGCCTCTGACATGGCTTCCATGTGTAAACAGCTTCATTATTAGAGCTGACACGCCAGTCAATAAAATCTGATGCTGCTGTCTGTTCTAAAGACAAAGAAAAGATACTGTGACTCTGCTCTCATTGTCTCACCTCTGAGTTATTAACCTTCAAATAGAAAACAAAACCATCTCGCTCATGTTTAAAAAAAAAAAATTGCAGCTATTTCCATGGAGTCAAGACAGAACAAGTGGGACTTTATTAATGGTAATAACCCATTTCACATGCAGTCATTAGTGAAATGTAACCCCCACATTGATTTTTATCAAAAGCACACCTGCAGGGCGACTGGAAATGAAGATGCAGGTTAACAGCTATGATCGTTATTAAAGTGAGAATGACTTCCTCTCAAGCCCATTACGCACAAACATGCTCACACACACAGCAACACTTTGCACCCAGTTAAGAGCTATTTCAGGGAAACTTTCCATTTCCTTTTGCAAACACTGTGTCAGCACCTCTCGCGATTGACGTTTCAATCTATTCCATTAAACACTAACGAGTTGTGGCGAGAATGGACCGCAGTCACACCACATTACATAAATACAGCTATAATCAGCTTCATTTCACAGTACCTGGCATGGGAGGAGTTGAAAATGTAGACATGTCTTCTATATACAGGTTTAAAAAAAATAATGTTTGTAGGTCCAGTCAAGGAAGAGTAAAACAGAAACGTCCAAATGAAAAATTATACAAAAGATGAAAAATAAATAAATACAGGACAAAAAATATAAATAGAACAATGAGGGAAATACAGAAAAAGACAAGTGGTTCATTAAGTTTTTTGACCACAAGACGTTTTTAGGGACAATTACAATAACCTCAGTTTTATCTGAATTTAAAAGCACAGAATTTGAGGTCATCCAGCTCTTTATGTCTTTAAGAAATTCCTGCAGTTTAACTTATTGTGTGTGTTATCTGGTTTCGTGGATAGATAATGTTGGGTGTCGTCTGCATAGCAGTGAAAATGTATGCTGATGTCTTCTGAGGACACTGCCTAAGGAAAGCATGTATAATGTAAACAGCTTTGGTCCTAGCACTGAACCCTGTGGAACTCCATCACTAACCTCAGTGTGTGAAGAAGACTCTCCATTTACATGAACAAATTGGAGTCTCTTAGATAGATATGATACAAACCACTGCAGTGCAGTAGCTGTAATACCTACACAGTGTGCTCTAATTGTTCTAATAGAATATTATGGTTGACAGTATCGAACGCTGGACTGAGGACAAGCAGGACTGACTGACCAAAGTACATGAGAACTCAGGGCTGTGTGTCAGACAGGGTCTTCTGCAGTACGGTGGCCCCACAGGGAACTGTTCTGGCTCCGTTCCTCTTCACCATCTACACTGCAGACTTCTCCCACAACTCCACCCAGTGCTTTCTTCAGAAATTCTCTGATGACTCCGCAATAGTCGGCCTGATGATCACTGATGGGGATGACAGGGAGTACCCTTAACTGACCCAAGACTTTGTGGACTGGTGCCAGCAGAACTACCTCCAAATCAACACTAGTAAAACCAAGGAGCTGGTGGTAGACTTCTGCAGGCACAAACATCCTCCAGTGCAACCACTGAACATTCAAGGTATGGACACTGAGGCTGTGGACAGCTACAGGTACCTTGGTGTTTATGTGAACGATAAACTGGACTGGACAGGACAGAGTCTCAGGTCTTTTGGGGTGAAGGGCCCACTCCTGAAGACCTTCTATGACTCTGTGGTGGCCTCAGCCATCTTTTATGGTGTGGTCTGCTGGGGTGGCAGCATCTCTGCTGGGGACAGGAAGAGACTGAACAAGCTGATCCGAAGGGCCAGCTCTGTTCTAGGATGCTCTCTGGACCCAGTGGAGGTGGTAAGAGACCGGAGAATGGTGGCTAAGCTGTCATCCTTGTTGATGAGTGCAATTCTCTTTTTCTGACAACGTTGTATTTTATTCTATTGTATATAGTATGTTATTCTTATTATACTGTCCTATTCCAGTGTTTTTCTTAGTTTTTGCTACTGTAACTTTCCACTGTCCACTTTCTGCTGTGACACAACAAATTTCCCACGAGTGGGACTAATAAAGGTTATCTTATCTTATGAATAAACTATTTCTCAGCAGATGATGAGTTAGCTGTTTCACAACTACTCTTTCAAGATTTTTTTAGATAAAAGGAAGGTTAGAGATAAGACTGCTGAGTCAAGAGATGGCTTTTTTTAATGGTTTAACTACTGCCAGCTCAAAGGCCTGTTGTATTTAGCCAATTATTAGCGGTAAGTTGATCATATTTAAGATTGAAGCATTAATTAATGGTAAAACTTCTTTGAGCAGTCTTATCCGGTTGTTCAGTGATGACACGACGAAACTTCCGGGCCTAAAGTAGTCTGCGTTTAATATGGCTTTTGTGTTGTTAACATGTTTAATGTTATGTATTTTCTTCTATTTGATCTCAAAAAGCTCCTAAAACAGTCAGTAATCACTGTTGACCTCCCTCGGCTTTTATTACCGCTAATCATTTATTTAAGCTCAGTTTTTAAAACCTTAGGATGTAACTAAAGCCCAGCCCATGCAGCAGTATATGAATGACTAACCTCGTATTGTGGATGGATTATCTCAGTTGTTCTCCTGGCTGAAGTTTGGTCCTTTTACAGCATCCTGCCATGCGATTACATTTGTTCCTGACCACGAGAACACTCACATTAACTTTTATCGAGTGGAAAAAAAGTTAGCTTGTTTATATTATACTAACATAGCTGTGTCGCTAGCGGTCACGTAGCACATCATTATGTACCAGCTAGCCCAACTTCAGTAACCCTACAAACGTCACTGCTGTTTAGTTTTCTGTCTTCATTTATGTTGGAAGTGATAACAGAGCTGTACGTTTTAATTTGTTTCCAAAACCCCGCAGTCAGGACATGCTATATTGTATTTAGATAGAAGCTAGCGAGCTAACTTCCTGCTAACTTCTAACTCCGTTAAATGTCATAAATTCCGTTTTCATGGATGCCTGGATGTTAAACTCAATTGTTACACCTGGTAGAGCAGAACGCTGATCATTTTATTAAAGATGAAAGACTTTAGACAGTTTGTAACTCTCAGTAATGCCATAGTGATCGTTTGATATATGGACCTGCAGCGGAGTTTAGGTCCAGACACGGCTAGTGACGTCAGACTGAACAACCGGATAGGAATGGGGTCTAAAAGACACTTTGATGGTTTGGAGGAAGTAATTACTGAAGTTAATTTAAAAAGATTAATTGGTGAAAAGGACTAAATGAATATCAGTGAAAGTACTGAAAGTACCGAAAGTAGCCGTAGATAATGCTACATCTATGATATCATTATCAGTGATTCTTTCCTCTAATCGTTAAAATTTTATTTGTAAAGAAATTCATGAAGTCATTACTCGTTAATTGTTAACTATTAATAGCAAGCCAACCATTAATACCATTGTATTAATGTTTGGCTCAACAGTGCTCTGACTTTGTGTCAGCCTGGCTACTGCACTGAAGAGAAACCTGTTGCTCTTATTTTCTTCAATCAGTGATGAATTTTAGGATATTCTAGCTTTAAGTAAGGCTTTTTTTTTTTTTTAATTAAAGCAGCAAACTATTTCTCTAAATTATGATCTTCTAAATTAGTGAGACTCCATTACTGAGTTTGACAGTTATACCAGGGAGTTAAGTACTTCTGATTTGAGGCTCTCTTTATAGTCATGCAAGGCATATGTAGTGAAGAAGGTAAATGATTAACAAGATAATCAACCTGTGCAGGAGTAGCTGCTCTGCAATATGTTGGTAAAAGGCATTAAAGATGATAACAGTTGGTGAATTTTATCCTCCAACTTAGTACCAGTACTTTCAGAAAGATATCTGATGTGATGAAATCTATCCCCCATGGCTATGTAATCAATTATTGTAAAAGTAAGTTTTTCAAGGGTGCAAAGCGAGTCTCTAATTCAAACTGGCCTCCAGACTTGAAAATAGGCTACATTTATTACTGTGTGCTGTTAAGAAAAAAGGAGGAAGTCATTTCAAGAAGATGAGAACACGGCAAGAAAATGGATGAACAGTATGTGATGTATTAAAGAAAAAAGTGTCACCATTTAATTTTGTCTTCATACTCTCTTCCTTCCATCTTTACCATATGTTGTGTTTGTTTTTCCTCTCTCACAGTAGTGTGACCTACAATGCTGTTAAGCTGTTTCGATCTGACTCTTGCTGTGTGACTGTGTGATACAGAACCAATCAGCATGTGAACATGAAACCCTCTCCAAACAAAAAACACCATCTTGGAACCTGCTGTCTGATTGGTGTTCTGTAATGAAAAACTCTTCACACTGTGTACAGTGGAAAGAAGGGAGCAACATCGCAATAAAAACGTGTTATGGTAAAAGGATGGCAGTGGATGAGAAAAAAAAGGAAAGAATTACTTTAAATTAAAGACTGTCAGGACCAAAAATTAGAAAAACATACAGTGATATCAAACTCTTCAGATTTGGTCTGCAGGCTTCAACAGAGTTTTATTTATTTTAACATAACCTGATGCTAAAAAGGTGCTGTTTCTCTTCCATCAAACTGTTTTCCATTAGGCTGACTACAGAGTACCAAAACAACCCCAGGATAAGGCTGTGCTAATGTAATACTATGAGCTATCAAGGAAATAATTGCATAATCCAATTGTATTATATTGTATTGTATTGTATGACTGAACCAACAAACACAATGCTGCTGTGAGGTTTCTACAGCAGTGCTGGTGCTAAAACACTGAAATGCTATATAATGGTAATCTCAGGATACATGATGGTAACGTTGTGCATGTCAAACTGTTAATTTGTCAGTATTCTGACAAATTAGTATAATAGTATAATAAACTTGTATGAAGGTGTACTAGGGCCACATTAAGAAAAAATATTATTGATAATTTTGAGAATAAAGTTAAAATACTATTTTGAGAAAAAAGTTGTAATTGTATTTTCGACTGTAATCTGTAATCCGCACATCCAATTATGAGCAGATTACAGTTACGGTTTCAGAACAAACTGCCTCAACTGCTGTAACCTCTACAAAACGCCTCATGTAGATGACTTAGTAAAACAAATTGATCAGCGGTCTGACACAACACACAATCTCTTTGCTGCATGAGGGTGTAACTATTGATAACCTTGCATTTTTCCTTTACCAGCCACTTCATTTTGAAAAACACAAACTCTTCCTTGTTTCTGTGTTTTTCCATCTCACCAGATGCAGCTTACTCAAACCATCCTTTCAATGCCCTTATACATACACCGCATCGTTTATGTGCTAAAAGAGAAATCATTTCCTTTATTGCTACTAAAACATTTTCTGAAGTAGGCTTTAATTAATTGACAGGGTATAGCAACCGTGGTGATCTCCACATTTTGACTTTTTTCTGGAGATGCAAATACAAATGTTTTCTCAAAATAAATTTTCAATTTTAATATGAAAATTTTGACTTTATTCTCAAAATGATCAATAATCTATTTTTTCTTAATGTGACTATAATATAATAACAACAACAATAATAATAACAATCTTTGTATCGTTATTATTATTATTCATTTTGTCATTGTTTTGCTGTGTTTTATTTTATTGTTAAGTGTCCGTGGGTGTCTTGAAAGGCGCTTTTAAACAGAAGTTGTTGTCGTCGTCGTCATCATCATCATCATCATCATCATCATCATCATCATCATTATTATTATTATTATCATTATCATTATTATTGTTATTATTATTACAACAACACTTATACCTTAAACTTTTCTTGAGTCGGACCTGGTACATAAAAAAAAAAAAGTACATTCCCACCAACCTGTTTCACTGTTAGGAAGTAAATTATGGGAATGCGACAAAAATCATCAAGTAAATTTGGATTTATCTCTCAAGAGAAAGATTTGTAACTGACCTGCTTTTATACAAATGGTTCTATTTACAGTTTTAATTTCACTAAAATAAACGAAAACTAAAGGTTTTCTAATGGTTTCCATTTAAGAGCAACCACAATAATAAAGACACTAAAACTTAGAAAACAACAACTTACAATCACTCAGGTTCTGCCAAGTCTCTATAGATAAATAAAGATTGCAGGCAGAAGCATTCAACAGAATATGTAACTATGCACCTGAACTCTGTGTTTTACAGTTGTGGTTCCTTTCCCAATAAACACTGTTTGATTTTAAAAGCTATTCGAACACTTTCTGTAGTTTGCCACTTTTCATTTCTTCAATGACATTCAGATAATCAAAACAGATCGAGTGAGAAGCTGAACTTACTGATGGGGGATGTCAGTTTTTGGTTTCCTCCTCTGCAGTTTGGGGTTTTGTTTTTGGGGTGGAGGATCGGTTTGTAGGACTGTCCAGTCGCTCGGTACATGGCCTGGATCCACAGCACCCGTTCCTGCTCATCATCACAAGCAAACATCACCAAATCGCCTTCCTTCAACACGTTAAAAAAAACCCGACCACCTTGCAGACCTAAAGAGGAGATAAAAGAAGTGAATGTTAAAGGGCAGAATAATGAAAAATAAGCACATCCAAATCTTACTTTGTGACAATTTCATCATATTCATCATATTCCATGAAATCATTTCTTGATGATTTATAATTAATTTCTTTTTAAACTGTAGTAAATCTGTGCTCCCTACTTTTCTCAAAAGTGAGATATTGAAAAGTCTGTAATGTAATCTTCAAAATAGAGAACGTGGTTATGAACAAAATTTAGCAGAGAAACAGATAACACAACAAAAATTATAAAAATTGCATTTAAACGTAACATTTAAACAGCTTTTTTGACAGTGTTTTGGGGAGATTAGTATAATTCCATAAATTAGAGTTGTTTTAATTATTTTATTGGCTCCAATAACTTTATTCTTTGTACACAATCAGTTTCAAGATGATCAAAATCTATCGTGCTATTGTTTTTAACATTTCTTTTTCATGTCTACCTGGCCGAGGCTCACAGGAGTCCACTGTGTAGCCCTCCAGCTGCATCAGCTCCTGAGGCTCAGCCTTCTTCTCTCTATAGCTGCACATTGCAAATGTGTACTGACTAACCTGCAGGACAGCGACACAAATTCATGAGCAATCAAAAACAGACACACATGCATGCACACACACCCACACACAGTCCATAGACATGAAAGTTCTCCAGGTTCATTTTCTTTGCTGTCCCACAAAATGTGCTAAAAAAATGTAAAATTTAGTGTTAGGGCTACGCAATGACTGTTAAATATGAATCATGTGAACTTGTTAAGATTATGACATATTCTGACTGTCACATCTGATTTCAGAAAGACGGTAAAAGCAAACTCAAGTCTTCACAAATCAGTGGGCAATGTCATTGTGTCCACTTTGGCTACACAGTGTCTTACTACCAGTCGTCATTAAATATGAACAGCCGTTAAACATTTGATTCCAGGTGCAGAGAAACAGTATCTGAGGACGTTACAAGCTCGTGGGGGTTGGCTGTCACAAAAGCATGGGGTAGATTTGCAAGAATCTGCCCCATGTGCCTCTAATGCTCAGAAAGTTAATGTCAGCTTAAGTTGAAAAAAAAAGTGTCAAAGGAATTGAGACAACCGGTTTCCTATGAAGGCCGAAGCTTTCATATGTGACTGCTGCGTCCTAGCAAAACGCTGCCTGAATCAGATCCTTCAAATGTCAACACTTTGCTGCTGCTGTATTACACCTCTGTCCATATCAGTCACAGCTTACAAATTCATCTGAGCAGCGTCTCACCAGTTTCATACCTGGACAAGAACAAAATATCTTTTTTTCCAGCGTTTCCAGACCCTCTGCCCCATAGCGTACAGGTATCTGAAGCACAAAGAAAGACAGTGAGTTACTGATTGCTTTTTTAAAAAACATTTTTTCCTGAAGTGAACCGCATGTACGATACTGTGTTTCACACACTAATTTAACAGATGACTCACTCATTTTACCCATTTATATACGTCTCATTTTAGCTAGCTAAATAAGCTGGCTAAAATGAGACTAGATTAGTTATTCTGATGGGTACTTAAAGCAGTTGGAATAGTTACAAATAAATTAATCATATGTAATAGTCCTGCCTAAAATGGATTTACATCCATTTTAAACTATTTAACCCAATTTGTCAGTTTTACTATTAAATCATGTAGAAAATATTTTTTCCAAGGTGAGAAATTTGCATAAAACTTAAGCCACTTATCTCTTAAACTGACTCACAGACTCTGCTCAAATTAAATAAAGATATTCTTGAGAATAAGAAAATACTCTGAGGCATTTTGCCTGATGAACTGTGGTTGCAGTGGATTTTTAAAAATGTCTGTGGTCCTCTAAATCACAAAAACAAGCAAAATTACTTTTTTCCTTATAAGTAGTAGAAACTCTTATTACTCTTGTTCTTTAAATGGTCTGTAGAATTCGGTTCATCGGGTTTTGTGCTCACCAACAATTTCAGTAACATTTTGAGAAGTCCTACTTTACAGAGTGTTATGGTTTACTCTTTCTTTCTTTTTCATGCCCACACACACCACACAAGTGCTTTTAGTGCTCAGAGTAGAAAAGCGCTATATAGGAACCAGTCCATCTATCATGTACAAAATGTTACCGAGGGCTGCTACTGGCCTACAGGATGCACTTTCAAAATATTTGACATATAGTTTGTCATCTCTAATTCAAACAGCAACCCAAGTCTCACACTGAAGAGTTAAAAAGCTTTTGAAGATTTCCAGCAGCTGATAAAGATCATGCAATACCATTGAAAGATCCAGAAGAGCCACTAAAGGGGTCCTGAGGAAAGACTGTTTTGTCAAATGTGAAATGGATTTGTGGAGCTCCACAGGAGTTTTTGTATTTTCTAAAATAAAAGAGCATACTTATTTTCTTTTCTTGTAGTTTAATAAATTCGAATGTCAAATGCATTAATTTTGATAAACGCCTAACCTTTAAAGTCAATCACTCTTTGGATTTTGGACTGCTGCCTTGGGTGTGGGCAGTGTCGTCTTACAATTCACCAATAAATGAAGGAAAAACTGGTTACTATTACTGTTCTTGAAGCTTGTAGGTACAAATGACAAAAAACCAAGTATAGAAATGCATAACTTCAGGAGAAATTGTTTTCAACGTTTTGCTTGAAATATTCATTTGCCTCCTGCTTCAGATAAAAGGTTAGTATACTGTTTTAATGCAACCCACCCCAAGAAGAACAAAACATAAAAGAACAAAAACTACATTTACATTTAAAATATTTACAAGCTTTTGTGAGCCTCTTTGTACCAAATCATTATTTTGATATTATTTTTATTGTGTCTCATATCCCAATATGACACCAAATTATTAGTAACAATTATTTTTTATCTAAAGTGAAACTAAAGTAATGAGTTTTGAGCTGAAAGAGGCCATGACAACAGCAGCAGCTCAAAATGGAAGAATAACCAGCATGGCCTCTCAATCAATGGCTGCTCCTGGGCCTCCTAAAGCGTGGGATACAGGCAAGTGCAAGTGAGGAAAATCAATCCATGGCGAGACCTCTTTCTTCAGCCCTGATGCCTGCCCTTAAAGAAAAGGCCTCCAGTCAAGGCTGTGGTGTGTCTGGATGGAGAATCTGGGCCATTCTGCATGACTCCAGGTTAACATGTGGCACTGTTCGCCAGCCACTTGTGTAAATTATTTGGTTGCTGGTCCTGCTCCTTCCTGCTGTTTCAAACATCCTTCAGCTGCAAGGATCCAAAGAGATGGACGGTTGATGCCAAAAAGTTCACTGCAGACATTTAACAGTCCTCACAGCACAAAAACATCCATCTTAAACTGGTCATTTAGCCAGACATTTAGACTCTGAGGGTTTTAAAGTCTGTCGACACACTGAGCAACTACAGTGTTTCTCATTGCATTTATATATTAGGCACCATTTGTTTGAAATAAAAGAACCGATGTTACAACAATGAAGAAAGTTTTTGTGTCTAAATCTGGTTATAACCGTAGCAGATTGGCTGCGATTTTAAAAATTGTAAGAAAAAAAGACATACTTTAAGACAAAGTAATAGAACAGATTATCCGCAGCAGTATTACTGAGTTTGTAATAGACTTCATTTATTTCAGCACAAATAAAAAAAGAGATACTTTGCCTCCTGGAGAGATGATTCTTCTTATTTAAATAAAAAGTGTCAGTTATTTATAGTTCGTAATTAATCAGTACTGTTTCACACAATACAATTTATAGTGATGTGGAGAATACGAAGACATTTCCTTGTTAAAATAAGAAAAAAACATTTTTGGAAAATGATGCGTTCATGTTTTAAAACTAACATAGATGCCTACGGTCAACTTATATTTGTTTGTAACAAATGACAGATAAAAACAAATATCTGCCATAAAATAATGAATGTTAGATTATGAGAAAATGAGATTTTAGCAAATGAATCGGTTTCACTGGGAGAATCTGAGCAAAACGACATTTTTCATAAAACAACTTTGTTCTCTCACACACACACACACGCGCGCGCACACACACACACACACACACGCGCGCGCGCACACACACACACACACACACACACACAAACACACACACTCGCGCGCATGCACACACATGCACACACATGCACACACACACACAGTCAAACATTGGACTTTAAGACAAGACCGAATCATATTTATGATAAATGAGTGTAGACTGCTGGTTTTCTTCTACTGTTCACATAAAATACAAAAACACATTTGAAATAAAGAAAACGCTACGTCCAGATGAACAGAATCAACGTTTGTGGATTTAAATAAAGTATTTCCATTTTGTTTCCCTGCCCGTTTTATTTTGACCATCAAATGTGTTTTTGCATCTGTTGGTCTCCTAATCGAGTTTGATTCACTTTGACTACTTTTTTACTGTTTTGTTTTTTTCTACAGTTTGAACCTAAGCCCACAAACACTGCCAAATGCAAAATGTCTTTTAACAGAATAAGTTTTCTATTTTTATATATTTTCTTTGCTATAAGAGAAGTAATGAAATGCTTCAGTTGGACTCATTTCATTGACATGTGTGGAGTTATTTTGATAATCTTATAGGTAAAACTCAGAAATGCAGCATGTAAGACATTGACCTCAGTTGGTGGAACAGCATCAAAGCAGCAGGCACAGCACAACCCTTAATAAATCAAATGCCAGAAAACCAACAAAGAGAAGAGCTGAACATGGACCAGAGAGGCAGAAGTAACAGAGAGACCGATACTGACCCCTTGTGTAAACCAAGAAGGATACAGATGGAGTGCAGTTACCAACCAGCCAGTCAATTATTAAAACTGCCCGACTCCCACATTGTTACAGTAATGAACAGAACCGTTTGTCAGCTCCTGCGGGAGGCTCATTAGATGTGTGAGGCTCATTCATACACAAGACTCATTCACATACACATTCATACAAGCGCTTCTTCTAAACCTAAGTGCCTAAAATTTGAAGGATACATCACGAGCAACTTAGGGTTCAGTATCTCGCCCAAGGAATTGGAAAGCAAACACAGACCTTAGAATTTTTAGACAAACCACGTTTCTGCCTGAGTCATAAACCATGAGTCAAAATGAGAGGTGTGACTCATTCCTCTCGTCTTACTGAAAATACAGCAGAATTTAGTTACATGAAGTCAGATTGTCCACCGGATTGTTTGTTTTTTGTTTGTTTTCCACAAAGAGTGGAAACACTGAAAACTGCTGAGACCATAGACTCTGCATCATCTTTTCCAAGGAAATTTGAATTTAAAACTGTTAGTTTAAAACCAATTCTAATTATTACTGTAAATTTTGAAGGAAAAAAAAACCTGACTCCATACAATATATTTAAAAAAAATGAACTCTTCAATTGAGACATGAAATGTTAAAAGAAAATAAATATTTCTCTCAGCAACACTTGCAGGCTGGAAAATTAGAATTTGCTTCCATCTTCTGGTTAAAATAAAAACTACACAGTAACAACTCAAACAGGTCTTACACAGAAATATTTTAAAAGAATAGTGATTCTAATTTTAGCTGCCATTGAGAAAACCAACCAGGCTAAAAAGTGCTGATAAAAAAGCAAAATAAAACCTTCCTCAATGAACATATGTGAACATTTGTGACTTATGTCCAGAAAGAAAGAACAAAGCATAGCAATGTGATATTTCTTTAAAATCTATTTATCCCAATGTGGAATGTGGCAGTATTCCTGATTAAATTCTGCAAGTGTTTTGTACAATGGCAAACCTCAGACACTGCTGCCTGAAACCAATTACTTGATATACTTTATTGTCCCCTTAGGGAAATTTGTTGTGGACTCAGGTGCTGCCGTCACAGAGTTAACAGACATTAAAGAAAGGAGAAATAAATAATAGATTTAAAAAAACAACAACAAAGACAAAACCTTAGTCCATCTTTAACCACAAACTACTCCATTTGTTTGTTTGTTACAAACACGCCACAGCACAACTCTACTATACTGCAGAAAATATATTTTGGATTTTTTTTTTTTTTTTTTTTTTTTTAACACTCCGAGCCGCAACTGTTTTATTTCCATAGAGAAGAAGGACGTAAGCCTACAGTGATCACCCTCAGTCTCCTAGGAAATAAACCTATGATTCCAATTTCAAAATCCTCCTCAGAAAACTTGACTTCTGATGTCAAGGTCATCAGGGTTCGAATGTTTCACTAAACATGTTGGTATGATTTTGAAAATCCTAGGTGACTCCCGTCTCAAGTTTTCGCATTCACAAGATCGAGAATTGAACTTGTCAGAGATTTTTCGTAGACAGACCTATGGTGTCAAGTCACTTCCTTCTTGAGTTATTACATTTACAAACTTGGGCTGGGCTGTGACCTCTTTGCTATCCAACTGTCAAGCACTGAAGTAAAAAACTTTGGGGAAAAAAACCCAACTGAAACCGCGCCCGCCAAAAAAGAAAAAAGAAACAGGATGTAGCATGTGACTCACCCGCTGTGCTTCATGTTGGGAGGTTTGTCCATGCGGACAGCCAGTTTGATTTTCAGCTCTGTGTCCTGGCTGTTCTTGGGGACAATCATACGATGGAACTCTGTGTGCTTTGGTCCATTGGTAGTCGGGTTCAGGATTACCTGAGAGGGAGGAATGGAGAAATAGATCAGGGAAAAAAAACAAACAAACAAAAAAAAAAGTATAATGTCTATGGGAAAATAGCCCTCAGCTTCCTGACCTAAAACCGCAGTAAAGACCTATTTAACAGTTCCTACTAAATTTATGGTCTTGAGTCTTATTTATTAAAGCATAATGTTTTTGTAAATTGTGGTTCGATTCAAAGTAATTGATAAGTTGTGTGATGCAAAGATAACTTCGGAGGCTGTGAGAGAGTGGTTATGAGAAAAAGATGAGGATGTGTGAGTGAGTGACACCAAGGAGCAACTCATGTAAAACAATGTCTGACCTTTTGAATGTATGATTTAATAAGAGTATATTGTGATGAGCAAACCCAGAGATTTAAAGAAAAAGGTAAAAGAAAGTATTCCTATGTAAGTGAATAAAAGAACATTTGATTTTAAAGTGTGTATGTGTAAGTCAAATGGAGAGAGGATGATAAAGTGTGGCTGGACTGTGTGGTTGGATGTCACCGTGCATGATGCTAGTTGTCATCTCAGAAGATATAAGGTCCAGTAAGAGAAGAGAGGCGGTAGAAAGGATGACAAGCTATAAATGCTTTGTGCAGAGGAAATAAGTGGTTCTTCCCATTGTTTTCTGTGAGATGAGCCGTTCACATTGGATCAAAGAGTACTCTGTTCATTTTTGACTATTTTTGCCAATACCTTGTTATAGTGTCTTTATTTTTTACTAAGAATGGAACAGCTTCAGAAGACAAGTGGTCTGCCAAACAATGACAGGGGCAGGGATAGCTCAGTAGGTAAAGTGGTCGCCCCATGATCGGAAGGTCGGCGGTTCGAATCCACTTAACGGCTACCCTGAGGTACCCCTGAGCAAGGTACCGTCCCTACACACTGCTCCCCGGGCGCCTGCTTAGTGGGCTGCCCACTGCTTCACAGAGTGAATGGGTCAAATGCAGAGAAAAACAAGTAATTTCCCCATGGGGATCAATAAAGTATCTATTATTATTATTATTATTATTAATGACCACATCCTCGCCAACAATTAAGTTGTTCCCTGGTCCGTCTGGCCTTTTGTTTTGGAGTTATAAAAAAACCTTACACTATTTTTTCATGAAATCCCTTAACATATGAGACCGTATTAGTTCTTTGGGCTACACTAAATATTAAAATTTTAATCTTGATTGTTGTTTCGACTTCCCAAAATTAAATGAATATGTTCAAGCAGTATTGAAATCACATGCTTCATCAATAGAACAGGAAGGAAACGCAAATCAAGCATTCCCTAAATCGGCACCTGACCACATGCTTGCATGTACCAATCACAGCTGCTCTCATGCAGTAAGACGTTTCATTCATATAGTCTGGAAGAAATAAGAAACTTCCAACCAGCAACTGTCAGTCATTGTTTTCACTGTGCTTTGACTTCCCTGACCTTCAATTATCTCCTCCATACACACAATGAACTGTGAATTCAGCTTAATCGGGATTGAACTTGTATACAACAACAACATGTTTGGATCTTGTAGATATGTGTGAAAATTACAAATAACATCTGAAGCTTTTAGAACTTCGAGTTGTCTCACCTGCCAATCAAATTCTCTAAACCTTCACTGATGGATTCCTTTCCTCCAAACAAATTTTTCATGACCTCTGAAATTATTCTGATCTTGTACGGACTTATCAGTTATAGTGCTAGGTAACTGGACTTTTTTCCCCCATGTCTAGTGTTTCTTCAATTTCTGATTGTCAGAAGACGTCTTGGGAAGTCTTGGTACCCACAGCCCTCTAACAGATACACCTGTGGTACCAATTTCAAAATTCTACATCACTTTGTTCTCAAGTTACCGTATTCACAATCTTGGGTGTCCATGTTGCCTGCCCATCCGCTGCCCAGCAGGGTGACAACATTACCCAATCAGCCCATTGTGGTCAAAGGGTTAAAAAAAAAGAAAAAAAAAAAAAGTATCTGGTTCACTTAGCAGTCACCCAAGTTTCTGAGCAAAAAAACCATCTTTGATACAACATTAAGGTTGTATCAAAGTTTCAAACAACTTTCACACGATACTCATTTATAAATGTGGACAACCTGGAGAAAAATATCAATTCATTATCGAAGTCTGGAAATTAAAAAAAAAACAAACTCACAACAGAGAAATGAAATTGAAGAAATGTTGTATCTAAAGTCACATTTATTATCAATAACACTACGCCTAAAATGACAATGTAACTAATGCAGACTAAATTACACAGTTATTTTCATTTTGATCATTTGAATGTAGTTAATTATCTTTATATAGAGAACTTTTCTAAACAAGTAAATATTATCTACTAAACATTATACACTAAATAGACTTTAATAAACCAGAATAATAGATTTATTCACCTTGCCCAGCTCCTTGTCATCCAAAGCTAAGACCCTGGTGCTCTCTAGGAAGAGCTTCACTTTAACTGAAGGCAGAGGGTGAGTTGTGGTGAAGTCCCCCTGAGTCCCCCACCTGAAAGACATGAGAATTTTAATGATTTGTAAAATTGTAGGTTGGCACTGCTGTTGACACTGGGACAGGGAGGAATTGAAGATAAACGGATTTAACTCGAGCTAACATTAGCAGCCTTTTTGCTGCCTCACCACTGTATGTTCTACTACCACACCATCTTGGTACTGCTTTGGCTGCTAACCGCACAGCAAGTCACATTATTTGGCAGACAATTGTATTAAAAATGCCTGTTAGTCAAAGCAACCACCTCCATAATAGAGAAAAATTTAAGGTTATATGAGATTTCAACTAGTTACATTTTTTTTAATCCACCACCTTATGGAACTCATAGAAATATTTGTTTTTAAAGAAGCAACTGTAAAATTAGACATAATTAGAAATTTTAACATTGAAATTCACTGGAATGTACTCATTTTTGGAGTGTTTTGGGGGACTTCTCCTTCAACTGGCTTCAAATTCAGTCCTAGAGGTTATAATTATTGTACATATTTTTCTACAAAAACAAAATTCTGCATGTTCCATCTTGTCTAGGTGGTCATTAATCTGCATAGCATGACTTTTATTGCTCCAGTCTGTCTGGGTTTCTCCCTTTTTTCATTCATTTTGGTTCCGACCTGAACTGAATAAACTTGGTTGGTCTCCTGCTGTAATTTCCCCTCAACCCTTTACTATGAAATTAAATTGAAAAGAATATTCTAACAAAATTCTGCCTGGGATAGTATCAGCCCGTTTTATTAATGGGCCAACAAACTGTGCGGCTAAAATTGACACTTAAAGATTAGAAGCTGGAATTATGAGTTTAGCCTGAAGTAGTTAGTCCCACTGTATATGGGACTGTACAGCAATTTGTCCCCTTCTCTTTTATCTCTTCCCTTCTCAAGTTATCGCATTCACAAAATTTTCCTTGACCATGAGGTCGAGGTCACTGAACTGTCCAAGACTTTTAGATATACCTGTGGTATCAGTTTGAAACTCCTTTGTTCTCAGGTTATAACATTCACAAACTTGGGTGGTCAAAACTGAGATTTGGGTATTCTAAACAGTCTAAATCAAATGTGGGCAAATCATTTTCCCAAGAGAGTAATAAGACAGTAATAAGAGAGAAATAAGTTCAACAGGAGATGAAATAACATGGAGCAGGACTGAGTTCAGCTTACTGCTGCAGACCTCCACAACAGTCACAATTTCTCATGTGGTCCCTTGGTAAAAAATAATTGCCCACCCCTGGTCTGAACAGATCAGGAAGATTAACTCACTGTGGTCTTGAGGCTTCTACTTGGTCGGTCTGTAGCTTTTCTTCTCCTTCTACCTCCATGGTACAGTAAACCATACGGTCTGGGGCCACTGACTTCAGGCCCTGGACCTCCATGATTACAATCTGAGAAAATCAACAGAGGTTTGGCACCAACAAACAGAACAACAAACAAACTCAGTTTTCAACCCAGAGTAACCCATTCACATCCCCAGCTTTTACCACTGACACTTTCTCTTTGAAGAGGTAACAGAAAGAGGAAACACACCCAGCTGGAAGAGTTTTGAATGAATGAACTACAGGCCATGAAGTATGCTAGGATTACCTGGATTTCAAATCATACAATTAAAAAAGAATTTTAATCTACTCAGGTCATCTTTGTCTAAAAAAAATTAAAATGTGTTAAATGATCCAAAATATTTTTTTGCATGTTTGTCACAAGCATAATAAATAGTGAAGGGGGCAAATACATTTTCACAGCACTGTATTTTGTGAGCAAGTTACCAGCAGACATTTCTATAAACCCAAACACACCTCCAGAGTGAAAGACAAGACGATGTCCGACTTAGACAGATCTCCCTCATCTCCAAGATCTAGAAAGGAGTTATTTACAGTGGAGCGTTTGAGCTTCTGTTTGAAGTCTGGACCTCCTTTAGACACAGGCAGACTCTCCAAATTTGCCATCAGTAGGTTGACAGATGATCGCAGCTCCTCCACATACAGAGCCTCCATATCAGCAGAGACAAACTTTGGGTATTTCCGTTCCTGAAGGAAACACAACATACATTAAAGTTCATCTTAACGTAAACATCAACATTGGATGTGTATCTTTCAGGAAATAGAAGTCATGTGACATTTTCTGGATGCAAGTAATCAGTTAGTACCTTGGCAATCTTTTCGGCCAACTGTAACCTGCCATCCAGCTCTCTACGGATCTGAGCTGCCTGTTCATCCATGCTATCGAGCTGAAAAAGAAGGGAGGAAAAAAAAAAAAGATTGTCACTAACTGTCCAGTGAAAAGTGAAATTCTCTGACATACAACCAGTCAGCAGCTGAGGGGTGAGGATGTGAGAGTTTCAGCAGGATGTCAAGCCTGTGAAAAACATACCACGCACGCACGCACGCACGCACGCACGCACACACACACACACACACCATGAAGAGGCCAGTAGGAAAACAACAACCACCAAATACTTGCAGAAAGTGAGGCAAGTCCAGAGGAGTCAGTTAAATGGCAATAAACACCTACGTCCCTGCTAGTCGTCAGATACCCTGCTGGGATAATCGACTGGCTGAAAGTGGAGATCAAACCCCTGACATCAAAACAAGGAAGCTCCTTATCATGCATGCAATGTTTGTTTGTTTTTAATATACACCTTTAAAAACTAATGTTAGTCAACATACAACATTGTCAGATGTTATGTAGGCCAAACAACAGACACGCAAGTGAAAAATCTGTCAATGATGATTTTTCACTTGTTGTTTGTCCAATAAAATATTTGGTTCTTGATTGGAAGTTGTTGACTGTCAACTGTTCACAGTTTATTTAAGATGGTGCTGCTTGGTGTTTCATTGTCTAATGAAAAGCAGGTGTGCTCGAAACGTCACTAGATGTGTGCAGAAGTGTGCAGATGTTATTTTCCTTTAATCATCCTATTTATTGTTATTTATTTATTTTTAAATGGCTCCAATGATTGAACCAATCTATAAACCCCAATCTTAATCTTATAATCTTAAGATTTATGATACAGACATGAATGAATGAGTTTGTGCGTTTTATGGACTTTCAGGGTGCAGGAGGCTTTTTTGTTTGTTTGTTTTGTTTTCTCAATACAACAAGTTAATCACATTGTTCAGTGCTACTTTGAATTCCTGTTGTCTGTGGTTACATTCAAATCTGATTAGAGGTACTGACAGGAGAGCTCACAATCTGCTCATTAGACACTTTATTCAGCAGAGTCAAACAAATGTCATAGCTGACATAATGAAATAAAAAGCAAAACACCGTATTTTCCAGACCATAAGGCGCACTGTCGATGAACAGGTCTGTTTCCATACATAAGGCGCACCAGATTATAAGGCGCATTAAGTGAAACAAAACAAATAAGTCAAACTTTACTCAACTCATTCTTCTTGCTTCCTCCACTTCCGTACCATTGACTCATTAATGCAGAATTGTCTCACAGCTGCTCTATTCTCATGTTGTTTCAGTATATTAATGACTAACCTTAGCTTATCACATACAAATTGATGAAAGAGGGAAAAACATGTAATTCATGCACCATTTATAGCGCTATACCAGTGGTGCAGCCACAACAACCTGGTGCTGAATGCCCAGAAGACAGTGGAGATTATTGTGGACTTCAGGAAGCACAAAGCTCCACTCCCCCCATCATCCTGACTGACACCCCCATCACCTCTGTGGACTCATTCCGCTTCCTGGGTACCACCATCACCCAGGACCTGAAGTGGGAGCCCACCATCACCTCCGTCATCAAGAAAGCCCAGCAGAGGATGTACTTCCTGAGGCAGCTGAAGAAATTCAACCTGCCAACACGGACGATGATGCAGTTCTACACTGCAATCATCGAGTCCATCCTCACCTCCTCCATCACCGTGTGGTACGCTGGAGCCACTATCAGGGACAAACAGAGACTGCAGCGTGTTGTGCGCTCTGCTGAGAAGGTGATTGGCTGCAGACTCCCATCTCTGCAGGACCTGTACACCTCCAGGACACTGGGGCGTGCAGCTCGGATCTCAGCTGACCCTTCTCACCCTGGACACAGTCTGTTTGACCTGCTCCCCTCAGGCAGGAGGCTCCGGTCCATTCGCACCAGAACCTCTCGCCATAAGAACAGTTTCTTCCCCTCTGCTGTTGGTCACATGAACAATAACCGTATGACTGTTCCCACCACTAACACATGACCCTACGCTGTGTTCACTGCATCATTCCATGTTTGGCACTGATCACCACCTGCACTCATGTATATATCATGTATATATCTATCTACTTAGCACTTTTAATTCTTATTCTTATTTTTATTTATTTATTTATTTATTTTTTCATGTCTATTTAAGCGTAATTTATGACAGTATGTTTGCACTGAAGCACCGCAGCAATTTCCTAATGTTGTAAACCTGCTCAACATTTGGCAATAAAACCCTTTCTGATTCTGATTCTGATACCCAGGGGTTAAACAGGGCCAAAAAGATCTGGAACGGCATTTTTGTTCTGTTTATCCTGCAGCTTAGTGCAGGATAAACTGGTTTGCTTGCCATCAGAGATGGGCTGTAACGCGTTACTGTAATCCGATTATTTTTTTTAAGTAACGAGTAAAGTAAGGGATTACTATTTCAAAATCGGTAATTAGATTACTGTTACTTTCCCGTAGGAACCCTGCGTTACTGCGTTACTAAAACCATGATTTTCTGCGAGAATGTCTCATGACAGTGACGTAAGCGAGTGCGCCGTTAGTGACAACAGCTGTGTGCAGATCAACAATGGATAATATATCAAGTGCGGGAGAGAGTATGAGCGTGCAGCGTTTAAAGCGTGGAAGCACTGACCTTACTTTGAGTTTGATTCCATAAAAAGTGACAAAAACATTAGTGTCCGTTGTGCGTGGGAAGAAAACTTCTTTTTACAGCAAAAAAACCCCTAAACTTCCAAACAAGCACCGAGTGGGCAACGACGTAATGGGAAACTCACAGAGAAACTCGCGGATTCTTCAACTGACCGTCGCGGCACACCTGCACCAGGGTAAACCTCCGCCTACCCCACTCCTGCTTTACAGGTGAAAATAGAGCAAAAGGACCGCTAGTCTTTGACTTTATTTATTTTCTGCTGTGTTTTACTTGCATCTATTTGAAAGACTGAGTGTAAACACAAATATTTTATTTCATGTGCTGGAATGTGCAGAAAATAGGTTTAAATATTAAACTAATTTCTTCCAGTCAGAGAATGGTGCATATAATTAAATTTTTGCTTGATGCATAAAGTTAAAAGATTAAAACTGATAAAACAAGTTAAAAAAAGAGACTTTTCCATTTGATTACATTTTGTATGATGGATTATGCAGAAAAAGTAGAATTGGGCTGAAAGATCTATCACTTTATCACCTATTCAGATTGTAAATCGTGTTTTTAAAAAGTAACTAAGTAACTAAGTAATTAATTACTTTTGAAAATAAGTAATCAGTAAAGTAACAGGATTACTTTTTTGGGGAAGTAATCAGGAATTAGTTACTGATTACTTTTTTCAAGTAACTTGACCAACACTGCTTGCCATACTGTGGTGAACTTACAGTAACGGACTGTGTTGGATTGCTGCACAGAGGCCGTGGTGTTTATGGTCAAAGTTAGGTTACATCAAGTGTAGCAGGGACGAGTTTGGATTTAAAGTGCTTAGATTAATTCACAGAATTCTACATTTACATAGGTGAAGTACATACTGTGGTATAAAGACAGCAGCACAGGTCAGCTGATCACACCATGAATATAAGAGTAAAGATAGTGAGTTTTGACTCTTTACCCCACAGTGAGCCAGTATAACTGATTCTAGGTTTATTTATTTATTTAAAGTATGGACACAACAATTTGTACAACAGAATAATATTCTGATTCTCGTGGAATATGTTTAAATTCTGAATAGAAATTAGAAGAATATATGAAATGGAAACATGGTGGTGCTGCTCCTTCAGCCAAAACAAGTAAAAGGGAGAAAAACCCTGATCTGAAAGGGACTGAGAAGTGTTATAAAAAAGACACACAGAAGAAAAAAAAATGTACTGTTGAGAGAAGTTGGTTAGGGGCTTTCCACTGATTTCAGTATTTTCTATCAAGCAGGTCTAGCAAATAATTAGAAAAGAAGACAGGATTTCTCTTTACATTTAAGCAATGGACGTTGAAGTATTCACTATTATGCATTCAGTTTGTGTGTCTGGCTGTAACGGTCACCCTCAAGCAGCTCACCTGGCAGGCATTGTACAACAGCTGGTGCTCAAACTTGCGGATATTGAGGATCTGCTGGAACATCTCGTAGAGTTGCTCTTTACTAAGGATGAGCTCTGAAACAGCACTTAGGTGTGCCCTCTGTGGTTGGCGCCACAGGTCCTCATCCCCTCTGTAGATAGCATCATACTTTGCAATCCAGGAACTGAGCACAGTCTCTTTGCTCAGCCCATCGATCTCAGGAAGGCTGCGGACACGGCGCTCAATGTTTTTCTTGAAAACCTCACGAAAGTCATTAGCTGAACAGCCACCGCTCTGAACCATCCGGGAAATACGCTCACTCTTTAGGAAGCCCTGCAAAGGAAAGACGGCATTACAATAATCTAAACGCGATTACACAAATGCATGAATAATTTTTTCTAGTTCAGCAGAGGAGAGCATATGTTGCAATTCAGAAATATTCATTAAATAAAAGAAACAGGAACAAGCCAAAGATTTTACATGAGAGTTGAAGCCCAAGATTTCAAATGCTGGACTTAGCAGTGGGCTCTCTGTCTCCTTAGCTTGGTCATTGTGGGCTAACTGCACTGAAACCTGAACATCCACCTGTTAGCTAAAATATTGGGATTTGTACAGCACTTTATAAAGGACCATGTGGAGGAGAGCCTGTTTGAGCCAGGTGCACTGGCGTTTCAGTGGACGAGCAAAAATAAATAAATAAACACCGTCCCTCTGTGTTGGACTTCTCCTGGTCAGTTGGACAAACCAACCAGGGCAAGCAGCTGACAGAGCATATGTCCACGAGATCCAATCAGCAGTTTTATGCAATTAAACAGTCTGTCTATTCTCAAGCATATCCAAACAGTTTACCACAAACATGAACAGGTTTCTTACCAAAGCACAAGGGTCAGTTCTTTGTGCTGATGTCCAGGATGTTGAAAAAACAAACAAACAAAAAAAAAAAAACCCAACTCCTTAGTATAGGTTCCTTCACTTTATATTTGGATTTCACTTTTTCTCACTTCTAGTATGGTAAATGGCCTGTATTTGTATAGCGCTTTTACTAGTCCCTAAGGACCCCAAAGCGCTTTACACATCCAGTCATCCACCCATTCACACACACATTCACACACTGGTGATGGCAAGCTACATTGTAGCCACAGCCACCCTGGGGCGCACTGACAGAGGCGAGGCTGCCGGACACTGGCGCCACTGGGCCCTCTGACCACCACTGATATGAATCAGTATCAGTGAGGTAAGAATTTCTCAATAAAAACAAGGAAATAAGGTTTCCAAAAAGTATAGCAGCTCTTGTCGTTTTCTCCTTCTCTGTTTTTGTCCATCACATACATCTATTTCCCTACAGACATGCTGATGGATATCAAGATTTCTGATCATGCTATGTAAGAAACATACAAAGCCTATTAGTCTGTTAGCAGCAACCAAACCAACCAACAGCAGACCAACAAACCTAGTGAGGTCATTTAGTATTCGCACAGGATGACACTACAGATTCTCTGAAAGCTATAACTTTAAACTTTATTTCTTCAATCCAACTTCACATAGTGTTAGATCTATAACTTTTTTTTTAGACCAGTCATTTGTCTTTAAAGACAAATGCATCAAAACGACACTGTCAAGACTTAAGATGACGTATCAGCAGACGGCGCCTCGCCGAGACCAAAGTTTTAATTTGCGTTAAAAGTGCAAACTTCAAACTCTATACCAGTTTTTAAATTGTGTTGACAGGCCAACAAAAACTCGAGTTCTAAAAAAGAATTTCCAACATAATTTTTCGCAAGTACTGTTGTCACATTTACTGCAGGAACACGTGATAAATATTGGACTTTCTAAACACAGCGCTCACCTTGCTAGTGGAAAAATCCACCACATTAACAAATAAAAAAAAAAACATTATGTCAACCCGTGGTTAGTTGGTGTGTGTGTGTTCTACTTTGTATAGCACTTTGGTCAACCTGTGCTGTTTGTTTTTTTTGTTTGCTTTTGTTGTTTTGTTTTGTTTTTAAACACGTGCTTATAAATAAATTGATTGATTGATTAGTAACAAGTCATTCATTTTTGGAACAAGGATGCATCTAAAATGCATCTAAAAGAAACTTCCTTTCTTTCATCACAGCTGTCCTGTGCCAGATGTTCTATTGACCCACTGAGAGAGGCATCATTTTAGAAACATCAGGAACACTGAAGCTGAAGCTCATCGCAGGGATCAAGGACTCATCTTCGCCAGCAGCTCCCTCACAGGGAAATCTTAAAAGCTCCACCATAGGCCTGCCCCCGAAAATGGATAAACCCAGCATTTCATCAACACTGTGATGGAGACTTGCTTTACATATAATTTGTACTCATTCCTGTAGAAAGTTATATGTGTAAATATATATTATGCTCTACACTACTAGCAAAACACAGTTTGGAAGAATTGTAGATTAAAGTTTTTAGTTCAACATAAAAGTGATGACCTTTGACCTGTATCAGGTTTCAAATTGTGTCAGAGAAAATCTCATGTCCTCTTCATGGAGCTGACTACATTCAGTGTTTAAAACAGAAGCTCTGCAGGTCTGAAATCAGCAGCTTTGTGAAACACCAAACTGAGGTCCCGTTAATGCTGATATCCAATGATGCTCTTTCTCTGCATTTGGCATGTGGAGGAGCTTTACCTCCTCCACACTGTCAGTGATGATTTTCTGTTGCACATTGAGAGTAAAGGTTTCATCCATTAGGAAGTCAAGAGACTTTTCAATGTCCTCGACTTCTCAGCTGTCCAAGTCCTCCTCATGTTACTGGTGCCTGTATTTTCAGTTGTCAACATGTCATTATCATTTTCGGTACTTTGCATACATTTGTGATTTGTATGGAAGTTTATTTTAGCATACTGCTTTAGGTCTTATTGCCCGTTATTTGATTTCTATATTAGTGTGATGACCCACTGCACCCTGCCTTCCTTTTGGCTCATGTGTGTCTTGTTAGCAGGCATGGGAGAGGTGGAGTTCCCGTTTACAATCAGTGACACTGGCAACACCTGGGCCAGTGTACCAGGACTCTATATAAAAAAAGCCTTTAGGGCATAGTTTTAGTTGGCTCTGAGACACCAGGTTGGACTCTGGCTTCGTTAGGTTTGGTTTTTGCTTTTGACACTATTACATGCATCATCTTCCACTCATCCATTCCTTCACACACTACTGATGGTACTGATTACACACACCACTGTTTGTTTTTGACAGTAGGGTTTCTTTTCTGTTTTATTTGTTTTAAAAGAATAAAGCAGCTTGGAATACATTCCTAACCACGTCTGGGGTTTTCTTTGTCATGACCGTACGGCCCGGTTCGTGACAAGTGGGGGCTCGTCCATTTGGGTTTGATTTGATGGTTGCTGATTTGGTTTTGGTTATGTGGATCTGGTCTCAGTATGGTGGGTTTGTTGCTTGATTTGTGTGGTGCCTCAGGTTCATGTGGCATCAAGTAGGTGTGACTTCTTAGCAGTGATTGCAGGGTTCTCTGGGGTGGTAAGTGTTTTGTGGAGTCTCCCTTTGTAGGTGCAGCAGCGTGTTCCTTTTGGACTCGGTTTGTTTTTTTGGTTTGGTTTTTTTTTGTGTGGTGTGCGGTTAGAGCATTCGTCTCGGGGACACTTCCAGGGCTGTCAGGTGAGTACCCAGCTTGCTGGGGGCCTAACCAGGTTACTGGGTTGAGTGTTTAAAGAGCCTGTCGCTAATCTGCATGAAGACTAGGGTTATGGTGTAGGCAAGTTGGGGTAGGCAGGTTAGTAAGGGGGAGATTTCCACTTTAGCGAGAGATGTTTGTCTTTCGGGGCATGATTTGACCTGGGGAACCACTGTTTTTTTGCTTGTTTGTTTTCTGCTGTTTTTTTTCTCTTCCTCCTCTTTCCTTTACTGCACTCTTTGAGCCTTGCAGCATCATGGCAGGTATAGAGGAGTTTGTTGCTGCACCTTGTGAGGATTTCCTGGATCGCTGCACTAAGGACCAGCTGTTGAAGGTTGCAGATGAGTATGATCTTGATTTGAGTGGGCTTGGGGATAAACGTCGCAAAGATACTGTGAAATCTGCGGTTAAGTTGCAGTTAGTTGAAAAGGGTGTTTTGGTGGCTGGGCAACAGAAAACTGGTCAGCCAGTAACTGTGCCATTGGGAGTTTTTCCGGGAAACTTGACTTTTGAGCAGCAAAAGGAGCTGATGTCATTGCAAATTTCTTTTGAAAAGGAAAAGCAAGAGTTGGAGCTGGAGAAACAGAAGATGGACATGGAAAAACACAAACTGGAGGCTGACAAGCAGGTGGAGATTGAAAGGTTGCGACGGGAGACTGAGCAGGCAAAGACAGATTTGCAGAATACTCGTTTAACTTTGGTTAAAGAGGGTAAGCTTTCAGGGGACGTCTTATTGGATGAGGGGCGTTCATCTTTGTCATCTCCTGATATGGTGAGCAATTTGCGTCTCTTACCTAAGTTTAATGAGGAAGACCCTGATGTTTTTTCTTTTTCTTTGTTTGAACGTGTCGCAGAGGCAGGAAAGTGGTCAGATTCTGAACGGATTCTGCTTTTGCAGTGTGTGTTGTGTGGGAGGGCGCAAGAGGCATATGCATCATTGGGCAGTGATGGTTTGACGTACAAGTCTGTTAAGGACTGTGCTGTGTTGAAGGCGTATGAGTTGGTCCCTGAAGCTTATCGTCAACGGTTTAGGACACCGGAGAAGAAGGTTGCTCGGTCACATTTGGAGTTTGTGAGGGAGATAACGAACCATTTTAACCGCTGGTGTGTGGCTTCCGGGGTCAATAATTTTGAAGGCTTGTGTGATTTAATCATTCTGGAACAGGCAGGGATGTGTGTAATTATTGTCAGGAGTCTGGTCATTGGAAGGTGAATCGTCCCATCCTCCTGGCAAGAGACCGCTCTGGGGAGGGGGGGGGGGGGGGGGGTAAACAGGGGAATCCTATTGCCCTAGCTGCAAGCCTTCCTGTTCCTTTGGGTTTGGACAGGGGGTATGGTGAGTACAAGGAATGTGACATGTTTGACGGGCCTAGGAAGTCTTTGATGCCTGTCTGGGGTGGGTTTGTTACCCTGCCTGGGGGGCACACGTAACGGTGTGTTCACACCGAACGCGATAGAGGCAGGCAGAGCGTCAGGCTTACATGTAAAGTCAATGGAAAGGCGCTGACCCGCGATTGCGGCTCCCGCGAAAATTCGGAAGCAGATTTGCGTCGCCAAAACGCCAAAACGCCTGAAACGCGCGTGAGTGTAGCGCGTTTCAGGCGTTTGACTCGCGAAAAAAAACACGCGCGTGAGTTTATGTGTTGCATTTTGTGCATACACGCGTTTCGCGTCCCCCGCTCGAGTTGGAAAAATCTGAACTCCAGCGTCAAATCGCGCCGCGACAACCAATCAGGAGCCTGGTGACGTGGCTGTTACCTAGTTCAAAGGGGCAGATCCAGCCAAAGCCCTTTATTCTTCAATAGAAGGAAGGCTAATCAATGCCGTAGCAAACAACCCGGAGCCATACGACACCAGCTGCTTTCTGGACCGAGACAGGAATATAAAGGACCGAGCTTGGAGGAAGATATGTAAAGAGATCGGGCAACCTGGTAAGTTCATTCATTTTTCTCAAGTTTTCTCTAAAGTTTTCACTGACCCGGGGAAGCCGCACAAAAGCTAGCAAGCCACCGCTATTTTCCCACTGACATACAAATACCGTTCTGCTTTTAGGCATGTTGTCATTTAAGAATATATTTTATTGTTTATTAAAAAGCAGCACACAGTGGTCCCGCTGTTCATCCGTCACTGCCTCTTTTTTCTTAATTTTCATTTTCTCTTTTTTGCACCGGACAGCATTGCATTCTGCAGCCTGATTGACAAATCTCCTGCGCTTGCCAAATTTATCATGTTTGGTTTTGATAACCATCACGTCCAATAGAAAAAACAGCACAAAAACACCCATAACTATGAGCCTCATTCGGAAATAGACACCTGCACCGCGAAGGAAAAAGGCGCACGAAAGTGGCAGGCAGATGAAGACAAACCGCGGCATAATAATACGTTTACGTTTTGCAATCTACAAAGGTTTGCACTTTGAGAATCAATTGTGAGAACTGTGACCAATGTTCATGTGTGTGTGTGGAAAACAGTGTATAAAGTGCGTGGCCAGGGGCTAGTTATTCTGAGAACCCCTGCTGCAATAAATGAGGGACCACTGTCTACTCTATGATTATTATATTCAACCTGTTAACATTTAATACTGTATTGATAGAACCAACTGATTCTGCAGCAGAGCATCCCCTGTTGCTTCTCCTGGCTCCCCAGTCCCTGAGCTCCTGCTGCTGCACCCACAGATATGTACAGCAAGCACTGATACCTTTTTAGTCGGTGGGATTGCCTGTGATGACCTTTACTAAATATCTACAACCAATCTGATTATATCCTGTTTTTAGTTTGTTTGTTTTTTTCAATGTTGAAATTAAAATCTAGTAGCAGCCTTCTCATTTCTTTGTGTTTTGTGCTGTTTTACAGGCCCACAGGGGAGGACGGCTCCGAGGCAGATGAGGGACGGGTCCCAGGACGGTCCATCGGTGGTGGAGCTGGCCATCCTGGTGTCCCTGAAGAGGCCACACCAGTCTCCAATGGAGCATTTCCTCCTCAGCCTGGTTCCTGCTCTGGAGAGCAGCTGGTCCTTTTTATTCCTGTCTCTCTGTAAATTCTTATATTTTATATATTTATGTTTAATGTATTTCTGTGTGAGAATTTTAACATTATTTCAAATAAATTTTTATAATGACTAATGTCTCAGTTCTACTACACAGCAAATGTTGGCACACGACTTGACACATGTAGAATTTATTTCATATTATACTAATGACAAAATATACTAATACAGTGGGATGCAGAAGTTTGGGCAACCTTGTTAATAGACATTATTTTCCTGTATAAATCGTTGGTTGTTACAATAAAAAAATGTCAGTTAAATATATCATACAGGAGACACACACAGTGATATTTGAGAAGTGAAAAGAAGTTTACTGGATTTACAAAAAGTGTGCAATAATTATTTAAACAAAATCAAGCAGGTGCATAAATTTGGGCACCACAAAAAAGAAATGAAATAAATATTTAGTGTATATCAATGTGTGTGTCTCCTATATGATATATGGGGTGCCTTTGTCTGGACGTGCTTCCCATCCAGAGCTGCACAGCACAGAGGGAAGTTCCAGCGCTACTGGAGTCCCTCTGTGATGGACCACCAGTCTCCAGGTGAAGGCACAGCCATGAAGTCGTCCACTAGACAGTCCCAGATGGCCGTCGCTGCCTGGGGGGTGATCTGACACACCGACTCTGTAACTGAACGCTTGGTGCTGAAGGAGTCCGCGGTGACAAGGAACCTGGACAAAATTGTTCAAAATCAGTATTATGTGTACTGCAGTTACAAAATACATTATTCAAATTCCAAAATACTTTTGTGATGTCAGATTTAATCACAAAACTTAAATCTTACATAAAACATTTTGTAATTATAAGGATAATTACAAAATGTATATTAGATAATATCTAAAACAGTTGTGTTTTGTTTTAACTTTAACATATTATAATTTGATTGGTAGCAACTTTCGCAACTACAGTGAGCCAATCACTCATAATTCCTAAACATGTCAATCAGGTAGGAATGAAGTGAGACATTAATAGAAATAAAGAGTTGTATGTTGACATGTAGCCCTTTCCTTGCTTAAATCATTAATATTTTTGAAAAATTAATCTGTGATAAGACAGCTTATCAAGATAGAACCATGTAACTAGAGATGAACCAAACTGTTCACAGTTTTATCTAACTCTGTTTTAATAAAGGCTGGTGACCCCTGTTATAGAGTCTGACAGCTGCAGGGATTATATACAAATATTCAACTATCCCAGAATTAAACCAGGTCTAAATAAAAAGGAGTGAGTATCACTACAAGGTTAACTCAGTGGTCCTAATGCTACAGTTTGATATCAGCAAACACCGAGAGCATTCACTGTTAGCATAGCACATCCATGTTAGCAGTGTATAAATGGATGGTTTAGCATATATTAGCACAGGTATCAATAAAGGACTACGTATTAAACACTTTTACTAACCTCAGGCAGACGGACAGGCGCTCTGCAGATGGGATTGAGCGCCCGTAGTCGGTGTCTAGGCGGGCGATTCTGGGACCGACGCGGGACAGCAGGTCCTCAAACTGGCCGAGTGAATGACGGTGATAGCGCTGGAATCGGCCGTCATCCAGGCGCAGCTCCTGGAGCAAGTGGTGAAACTCACCAAACTGCTCACGCCTCTGGAGGACCTGATGGACCCAGGTACGGCAAGGATGTCCTTTACGCCGCTACTCTGCTCTCCACAGTAAATAGAGAAGGGAGACTCTCTCTTCAAGCGCTAGCTCGACAGCTGCCATCTTGCAAAGATACCGGTCTTGCAAAACTTCCTCCCACATCCCTCCCACATTTCCGGTTCACGCGCGTTAAAATATGATATTTTGGGGCGCGATGGATTTTTCTTGGACACGCGTAGAGGTGCGAATGTGCACGCGTCAAGTTAGGGGCGTTTGGGGCTTTTTTCACGCGCCCATCGCGTTCGGTGTGAACACACCGTAAGTCTCAGTTAGGATCTTGAGAGACACTGGCGCTGTCAACTCTTATGCTGTGGGGTCCATTCTCCCACTTTCAGATGAGACAGCTACTGGGGATAAGATCCTTATGCGAGGAATGGGGATAATGGTGGTTCCGGTTTCGGTGCATAGGTTGAACACTGAGGGCGAATTGGTGAGGTTTTAGTGGGGGTTAGGCCTCCATTGCCAGTGGAAGGGGTGGATATCATTCTAGGTAATGATTTGGCCGGAGGTCAGGTGTGGGGAAAGGTGTCATCAGCACTAGTAGTTACGGATTCGCCTTCCAGGTTAGATCGGTTGGATAGTGCCAGCAGTCGTCACTTCTCTTACCCGGCCTGTGCTGTTACACGGGCAATAAGTAAAGGTGAGTGTACAGAAGCCGCTGTTAAGGATGAACCTGTTTTACTGACTTTGCCAGCTTCGCCTCTGGATGTGCCCCGCAGTGAGTTGATGAGTGCGCAGAGGGCTGACCCATCCTTGGAATGGCAGTTGGAGTCTGTGTTGTCAGCTCTGGAGGTGAAAAGTGTGGCTGGCTATTTTTTGCAGGATGGTGTTCTGGTGAGGAAGTGGGTGCCCCATGGGGAGGACTTTGGGGGGGGATCCAGTGTTCCAGGTAGTAATTCCATCAAAGTATCGTGGTCAGGTGTTGAACCTAGCTCATGATAGGTCAGGGCACTTGGGTGTGCGGAAGACATATGACTGAGTTTTGCGTCATTTTTTTGGCCACATTTGAAGAAGGATGTATCAATTAGCATCGCAGAGATGCATTATTGTTGTGCTTAGGAAAGTTGCCCAGCTGCCTAGTTTTGTGACATTGTATAAAACTTTCATGTTTAATGCAGCATTTATACAGTAGGACTTGTTGTTTTTTTACATTGTTGTTTACAGTGTGTCTCCATTGTTTATATGGCAACCTACAGTGGGGCAAAAAAGTATTTAGTCAGCCACCGATTGTGCAAGTTCCCCCACTTAAAATGATGACAGAGGTCAGTAATTTGCACCAGAGGTACACTTCAACTGTGAGAGACAGAATGTGAAAAAAAATCCATGAATCCACATGGTAGGATTTGTAAATTAGGGTGGAAAATAAGTATTTGGTCACCTCAAACAAGGAAAATCTCTGGCTCTCACAGACCTGTAACGTCTTCTGTAAGAAGCTTTTCTGTCCCCCACTCGTTACCTGTATGAATGGCACCTGTTTGAACTCATCATCTGTATAAAAGACACCTGTCCACAGCCTCAAACAGTCAGACTCCAAACTCCGCCATGGCCAAGACCAAAGAGCTTTCGAAGGACACCAGGAAAAGTATTGTAGACCTGCACCAGACTGGGAAGAGTGAATCTACAATAGGCAAGCAGCTTGGTGTGAAAAAATCAACTGTGGGAGCAATCATCAGAAAATGGAAGACATACAAGACCACTGATAATCTCCCTCGATCTGGGGCTCCACGCAAGATCTCATCCCGTGGGGTCAAAATGATCATGAGAACGGTGAGCAAAGATCCCAGAACCACACGGGGGGACCTGGTGAATGACCTGCAGAGAGCTGGGACCAAAGTAACAAAGGTCACCATCAGTAACACACTACAACGGCAGGGAATCAAATCCCGCAGTGCCAGACGTGTTCCGCTGCTGAAGCCAGTGCATGTCCAGGCCCGTCTGAAGTTTTCCAGAGAGCACATGGATGATACAGCAGAGGATTGGGAGAATGTCATGTGGTCAGATGAAACCAAAGTAGAACTTTTTGGTATAAACTCAACTCGTCGTGTTTGGAGGAAGAAGAATACTGAGTTGCATCCCAAGAACACCATACCTACTGTGAAGCATGGGGGTGGAAACATCATGCTATGGGGCTGTTTTTCTGCCAAGGGGACAGGACGACTGATCCGTGTTAAGGACAGAATGAATGGGGCCATGTATCGTGAGATTTTGAGCCAAAACCTCCTTCCATCAGTGAGAACTTTGAAGATGAAACGAGGCTGGGTCTTCCAACATGACAATGATCCAAAACACACCGCCCGGGCAACAAAGGAGTGGCTCCGTAAGAAGCATTTGAAAGTCCTGGAGTGGCCTAGCCAGTCTCCAGACCTCAACCCCATAGAAGATCTGTGGCGGGAGTTGAAAGTCCGTGTTGCTCGGCGACAGCCCCAAAACATCACTGCTCTCGAGAAGATCTGCATGGAGGAATGGGCCAAAATACCAGCTACTGTGTGTGCAAACCTGGTAAAGACCTATAGTAAACGTTTGACCTCTGTTATTGCCAACAAAGGTTATGTTACAAAGCATTGAGTTGTATTTTTATTATATTATTATTAATAATAATAATATATTATTATTATATCATTTTATCCTGTCTTCCTTCTCTCACCCCAACCGGTCGCAGCAGATGGCCGCCCCTCCCTGAGCCTGGTTCTGCCGGAGGTTTCTTCCTGTTAAAAGGGAGTTTTTCCTTCCCACTGTTCCCAAAGTGCTTGCTCTTAGGGGGTCATATGATTGTTGTTTTTTTTTTCTCTGTATCTATGATGCGCCTTGAGGCGACTTATGTTGTGATTTGGCGCTATATAAATAAAATTGAATTGAATTGAATATTTTTGTTATTGACCAAATACTTATTTTCCACCCTGATTTACGAATAAATTCTTTACAAATCCTACCATGTGGATTCATGGATTTTTTTTCCACATTCTGTCTCTCACAGTTGAAGCGTACCTCTGGTGCAAATTACTGACCTCTGTCATCATTTTAAGTGGGGGAACTTGCACAATCGGTGGCTGACTAAATATTTTTTTGCCCCACTGTATGTAAATGAGTGTCTGAGCAGGATATGTTTGTTGATTTCTTTCAGTTTCACTCTGACAGCATTTTGAAGGAAACTTAATAAATAAACTTAATAAACTTAATAAGAAAATCTTAATAAATGAGACAATAGGCCTGTCAGCTTGAAACAGTAGAAGCTCCCAGCAAGAAAGCTGTTGCCACTAAAGATTCACATTTCAAATTAAGTAGTGCATCATCAATAACAATAACTCAGTAGAAATGAAAAATAGGATTTACTTATACTTATATATGTTGCTACAGCATTCAAGGCAGTTTATAAGCATGAAAAGTTATCTTTTGTTTCATACTAGCTTCAGTCAGCTTTACAAAGAATAAAGATAGTTCTAGTTGTTTCATGTCAGCATTAATATTGACAAACTGGGTAAATTCACCACCTCTGTTGAAAACAAATAAGAAGGACACAGTCAAGTAACTATAAGAGTATATCGTCAGGTTGGTTCCACCTTTCTGTCAGACGGTTTGTGGGTCAGAAACAACATAACAGGAATTAAGGCAATGCCTGAAGAGAGTCCCTGTCCTGCCATAGAATTGTAAAGCTAAAATCACATTTGTTTCTGTGAAAAATGTTTTACAAAACTCACTCAATCACTTTACCTCATAGTAGCTTCTCACGGCATTGCAGAAAGCTTCATCAGCCACAATTTGAGTTTCTCCATTGAGGAAAGCAAGAAAACGCTCCTTTACTGCCTGTAGCTGCTGCTTATTGACCTAAGAAAGACAACAATGAAGAACAGAGAGAAATGATACAGAGTGGTGGTAGAGAAGGGCATAATTATTATGAAGTGAGAGTTTAATATGAGGTGGTGGCGGTATGAATGAAAAACAAAACAAATATAAGCTTAAAGTCACTGTTAAAGTGCTAGCAAAAACCCGCTTTGTGGGAGGTTTTCAAATTCTTCATTCTGTTTTTTGTGGCAATTCAAACATAATTCCACCACGAATAAAAGTTGTGGTGACCGTTAAGCTACATACATGCAACACGTGTTGACTATAACACATCAAGCAAACGCAAACAGAGAATGTGGCATCTCATTTGCAAGGGCACGTTGAATACAAAAATATAAAGAACAGTGATTTATAATAAACCTCTGGTAAAAAAGAAAGATTTTAATTGCTTGGACGTTGCTTGGATTAACAAGGTCTGTGTCAAGTATTGAGGAACCAGGACACACTGATGAGAAGTGGGCTACTGGAACAAGAAGGCATAAGTGGAAAAGGAATGAGAATAGGGAGCTACTGGAATGCTACACGAGTAATCCCTGCAGAAGGGGTTACATGAAAAGTATGTGGGACCTATGGATTCTTTGACATCAAATATGTAAACTAACGGTAAAATAACTCGTTTCTCAGTGTTCCAACATCAGCAAGATGGCCACAACTGATCATGTGCTTAGAGAATAGCTCAGGCAGCAGAAACCCAAGAAAGAAGAGGAGCATAAAGAGGAGCCATTATGGAAGGACAGGCTGCTTTACAGCATATACAACCGCCAAACAGAACAAGTGATACTGAGAAATCCTACCAACGGCTGGACCAAGCTAGACTGAAAGACAGCACAGAGGCACTAATCATGGCAACATCGGAACAAGATCTAAGCACAAGATCAATAGATAGAGACTAGATTCTACCACACCAGGCAAGGCCCTAGTGCAGGTTGTGCAGAGATGCCACTGAAATAATCTGGGACATAACAGCAAAGTGCAAGATGCTAGCAGGCAGGGCTTACATGGAATGCCATGACCAAGATACTGGCAGTTCCCAGACCTCTGGTAGAGAACCAGATAAAATAGTCAGATGGCTCTGGGTTGATGAGGAATCCTAATGTTCAAACCATAAAAACATAAATCAATATATCTGATACTTATTCTGGATACTGTTACGTTGGTCTCCAATAAGAATGTGAGGAATTATTTTCTGTGTAATGCAAGACGGGGGGAGACTCGTCATGGCAGATCCAGTCACTGAGAGAATAACCGAGCTATCAGTAATTCAACAAGACTATAGCTGACCAAAAGCTGACAACTGTCAGAATGCCCATTTTGCACAGTTTACTTCACTCACCACAAAATGGATTTGAATGCCACTCCAAACACCTCAAAACCATGTAGAGGTACGATTGTTTCATCCACAGACACCAACAATCTGTAGTGTACTGTCTAAACAAAAAGCCTGGCCCACTAATAACAATTCTTGATAATATCAAAGAAAACTCAAACAGTCCAACAACTCCCGTTAAACCCTCATTAAAGCACTCAGCAAATGGAGTTGGTCATGACCAGAGATGGGCAGTAACGCATTACTGTAATCAGATTATTTTTTTCAAGCAACCAGTAAAGTCAGGGATTACTATTGCAAAAAAATTAGATTCCTGCTACTTTCCCATAAGCAGGCTGCGTTACTGAGTTGCTAAACCACGATTTTGTTTGTGAGTGTCTCATTACAATGACAATTATGATAATAAAATATATCTGTTAATTAAACTGTTTATACACAACACAGGACCTTCCTTGATGGCACTCCCTCAGCTTGGATGTAAATAGTTCTTGTTGTGTGTGCACGTGTGTGTTTTAAAAGTTAATTCATGCATTTCCTTTCCCTCTTTCAAAAGAGGAGTAAAGGGCTAGAAGAACTGAGATAAAGAAAAATGCCCCCATTCTTTCTTCTGCTTTTTTTTTTTAAACTAATCTTAGTCAATTACCTTTTTGTGTACTTGCTTTTTATGTTGTATCCATTTTTAGTATCACAAGAATAAGAAAAATTCCTGGTAGAAGCCTTTTGCAGAAGTGCTGTTTCCTAATAAAGAAAAGGAAAGGTTGAAAATGAACTTTGGTGAAAGTGTGGTATTAGTCACCACACGTTGCACCTTTAAGAGATAGAGATATTTTAACACTGACCTCTACAGCTGGCTATAATAACATAAACACGTTTTAATAAACTATTGCAAAAGTAAAAAAGGTAAAGTTTATCAGTTTGTCCACATCTGTCACCTTGTCACCAAACCTCAGTCAACAGCTCTTCAATTCTGCTTTTCAGGTCTGAAGTCCTCCAAATTTCACTCTTTATTTGCTCTGATTCGTTTTCCACACTCTTGAGTCTCTGCTCTGTTCAACTGTGGTTCCTCTGTTGCTCTGTACAACCAGCAATCTGTCAGGTTCCCCATATGTACATAATACACTCTCCCGTAGCCCAATACTCCATGCGTGACCCATTAAACCAGCAACAATTATCCATCTGTTATCTAACTGCAGCCTGCTAGTTCCCACGGTAATGGCGACAGATGGCTAATGTGGCTATTGGGTAATTGTTCATAGTTGAACAGCTAATGTTAAGGTTTACTACTTAATTACTTCCCAAGAAGTAGATTCTGTTCATCTGGACATCACATTTTCTGTGGGAGAAACATTTCATCACTCATCTAAGGGACTTCTTCAGTCTCAGCTGACTGCAGGTTCCCCCAACCTTATAAACGGTCCTATTGAACATCATATCATGAAGTGCCCTGAGTAAATGTGGTTATCCCAGTTGGACATTTGTGAAAGCTGGGAAGCCACCTAAAGAATGCTCCAGAGAGAGATAAGGATAGCTGCTGCATAAGTGACAACCTTTAGTGATCCCAGCAGTATCAGAACAGCTGAGATACATTTCTGTAAGTACCTCGTCTCTGTGGCTTTCAAACCTAAAACACACTGCGCAAAAATTGGTCCACCCTAAAGATCTGGTCACCTGGCACAAGTAGAGTAATATAGTGTACGCTGTTAAGTGCCAAATAAATTAAAAATAAACCACTGGTGAACCAATAACTGGTGAAACCAAAATAGCTTATTGGCTAAATGTTGGAAAGACTTTGAAGAGCAAAATTACTGCACAAGAAGGCTCCATCTCATCTGTGAGACAAGGTGGTACTTTTGTTATGTCTTGGTATTTATGGTTGCAAGAAACACACTGACATTTCTTCAGTTTTGGAAAAAACATCAGGATGAATGCAGAAGTAAAAACACTGGCAGCCACCAGTGCTACCCCTCAGCCTCCCAGTAGACACACCTATCACATCAGTTTCAAAGTCCTACTTCCTTGACCTCTGACCTTGAGGTCAAGGTGACAGATTCAAACTCGGTATATTCTTGGTATATGCACCTATGGTATCAATATGAAGCTCTTATGTTGCCTCATTCTCAAGTTGTCACATTCACAAACTTAGCTCTTCATGCCACCTGCACACACAGCTGACAACACTACCCCATCAACTTTTTATGACTGAGTCACTTATTCAACTAAATGCAATCAAACACATCTGATGACTTTTAATCAACCTGTCGGAAAGCTATCCTTGTCGCGTAAGACAGGAGTGGCTTCATAGTGCAGTGGTTAACACAATCTAAATGCTTACTAAATCTAGATTGTGGCAGGAGCTATCACAGCCTAAACATTAAAACTGTAAAATTAATTCAGCTGGTAATAATGTATGATCAGTAACTCCTTGTATTATGAGGGGTATAATAATACACAAACTAGATAGTTAAAATGGAGTCAAGTTCAGTGAAGCTGAGAAAACAGAGATATGAAATAGCTTAATTTTTATTTTATTTTCGATTTTCATGGTGATGCTCATGTCCACTTCTCTCCCTACAATAATTTGTTATTCTACTTTTTCTAACTTGTATTATTTAAAAACAACAACAACAAAACTGCTCCCTCTGTCAGCTATAAATCAATAACATCAAATGAGGCATGTAAGAGTGTGCTGTAAATTGATTAACTACAATAAAGAGGCTGACGTCACATGCCTACAGCAAACAGAGTTTATTGAAACAGGACCTGAAGGAGTCACTGAGTGGCTGAAGGAGAAATTCTGACAGACTACTCCTTGGTTGTGACTGCAATGTTTGTCAAAAACAATTCTCTAACTATCACGTTTGGCTGGAGCTGGAAACCATAGTCCTTCATAGTCGCCTCTGTCAGTGCGCCCCAGGGTGGCTGTGGCTACAATGTAGCTTACCATCACCAGTGTGTGAATGGGTGGATGACTGGATATGTAAAGCGCTTTGGGGTCCTTAGGGACTAGTAAAGCGCTATATAAATACAGGCCATTCCAATGAATTTGGCTTAGTTTCTGTTCCATTCTTCTCCATTTGCTACAGGTTCTCCAGCTCACAGCAGATCACCAGATAAGAACAAGGTCTACAGTCACCTGCTGCAGTGTATGATGGAGACGTTAGAGTTTGACAATGAAACACGTGTTTCTGGAGAGGAAAAGGACCTGAACAACAAAACTTTGTCAGCCTGCCAAAAGAAAAAACACAAGAGGGAAAGGCCATGTCTAGCTCGCTAATGGCAACGCAACATTCAAAATAAGGACAAGGAGATTTTCAGTCATAAACAGAGTGAATGTTGTTGTCTCAGATGAAATTGTTAAAATGTAAAGTTTATGTGAGGAAAACACTTGACTGAGTGAAAGAACTACACCCAGCTAAAATAACTTAAAGATTTAGGCTAAAAGGAAGTTGGCCAACTCCCAAAAATACATTAATAATAATTATTGAAACATTTTTGTTTAACAAATTATTAAAAATAACAGAAAAACTATATTTTTGACAAATAAGAAGACACAGGCTCACTGTGCACTATAAAAAGACAGATCATTTTATCTGTCTACAAAACGTCCATTCTGAGCCTGAAAAATGACTTTCATCATATTAGCAATTTTGCTGACAGTTCTGTAAGAGTTTCTTCAAAGAACCAGCTCTGTCTCTTTCCATCTGCCTATGAGCTTGATACTCAACTTTTTGATAACAGTTTTCATGTTAGACCTAGCAAGCCGTACTAACCTGACAGTCAAGTAGTCATTTCTGTTCTACGTCTTTGATGTATAAAAGAAATGACCAGGATTCACATTTTGTCTTGTAATTACTAAATTAACGCTTATGATGCAACTGCTCCGATATAATACACTCTCCATCATTGTTATTTTTGCTGTGGATTGTGTGAAACTAATATAGACTATCCAAGAACCTAAACAATGGAATCCAAAATGTAGTAAAATAAACACTATATAGATATATAAATAACATAAATATCTTATTTTAATTACTGGCATATAGATGAGAGAAAGCGAGAGACAGAGACTGTTGGGTGAACTCCATTCACTCCTACACAGCAAATTCAAAAGTGTTAAATGTTTTGGTGTTAATAGTCTTCTTGCAAAAGTAGAGTTAATTTTACTCTAAGCAGAGTCACATTCTTTTAATGTAACTCTGAGGTGTAAAATGATAGTAGTTAAAATCGAGTGTTAAAAATGAGTGTTTCTCTGTCAAATCTGGAGGTGTTACAATGGAAACATTAACTCTTGACCTCTTAACTCTGAACTCCTAGAGGGGCTATGACACCAACAGAGTAAATTCACAGACTCCGCCCCCAGCACCATAGGCTTCAATCGAAGCTGAAGTGAAGCCGTTTCAGAACATTTTGCTCTACATATTTGAGTTGTTTGCCATGCTTGGTAAGTCATTTTTTCAAAGATTGTTTCAATTATTATTATGAGCTTTTACTTCTGTGGCTCTTTGGAGTTGAGACAAAGCTGTGTGAAAGGCATTAGCCATGTTGCTCGCTGATAGCATAATATTCTGTTTTAGCTAGCTGAAAGGTATTGTTTGCGGGCAAATACCACAGCTTTGAAAAAAAGCTTGCATGTGAATTTTCAGTCAAACCTTTGGTCAAATACACCTAAAACAATGTCTAGAATGTGAAATGTTGGTATAATGGTGCTACTTGAAGCCTGAAAACGATCGCCCATGAAAAAAACGAGCAAACAGCAGTAGCAGACGTCCTGACTGGATTCTACGTTAGCATTTAGATCCCTCCAGAGTTTTGTGCACACGGTTTAGGTAAAAATGAAAAAGGTTGAGGTTTTACATTTAGTTCAGTATTACCTGTTGCCTGTGTCCTTGTCTTTTGGGAAAATACTTTACACAAGTAATGGCTCAAAAAGGATTCGTTTTTTTTTTTACTGTGCTGCAATTGTTTACTGGATTATTTGTGCCGTTAATTAGTGTCAACTAATTTTTATTCAATCTCCACACAGGATATGCTTGTGAAGATGGAATATGGGGGAGAGCAGAAGTGCGTTGAAGTTCCACAAAGGGATGAATGAAGGACATGCATATTGTATGGAAGAAATAAGTGATGAGAATGCTGTTATTTGCATTTACCATGTCAGACCTTTTGATAAACAAAATTCTAATGAAAGTGAGAACATGTACACTGTTACATCTTTTAGAAAATGTTTTCAAATTGTGGTGCACAGTTCAGAATAAATGTTTTTCAAAAACTATTGCATCTTTTTAGTAAATGTTTATTTCCAAAAGAAATTTCTAGAAGTTCAGAACAGTAAAATTCCCGCTTTTTAGAATGAATTAGAAGATAACTCTTACGTAGTTAAACTAAAATACTCTTTGAGAGTTAATATATAAACTCTTAACACCAAGTGTTAAATTATCAACTCCAGACAGATTTGGTGTTTAACACTAAATCAGAGTTAACGTACCAACTCTCTAAAAAGAGTTAAATTAACACTCTCTTGTGTGGACCCATATAGACACTTTAATAGTGTTGAAATCAAATCCGACAGTGTTAATTTGGACATGCTGGATTTGCTGTGTATCAGCAGAGAGAGAGTGGCACACTGCGCTCTAAAATCATGAAATTATCTCAATAAACACCACCTCTGCTTTCATCGAGGAAATAAAACACGGATAAATTTTCAGTTCTGACTTAGTTTTCTAGTATTTTTCTACTTTCAACAGAAAATGTTATTTGCTCCGTCAAGTGACGTCATACACTGCGTTACTCACACACACCATAAAGAATATATTCATACTGTAAAAACAAAAGCTAGAAAAACACATCCATTAATTACAGATGATGTATTTCTTAACAATTTTCATGACAGATGAATTTTTTGTTTTCCTTTTTATTCTTGCTGACGCTTCCGTTGTGAATATCTCAAAAACAACAGGAGGCTCGCATGGTTAGAAGTTGCTCAGCAGAGGATGAGGATTGGTCAAAAAACATAACACGTGTTAACTTACAAAAAAGGAAAGCACATAGCATTTTATTTAAATATATATTCTTTTAATAATTCAAAACAAAAGCTAATGCTATGCTAGCTTCTAGCTTTGCTTGACAGTTTATAGAACAAGCCTGTTGACATACACCCCGAAAAACTTAATAGTCAACCAAAAACAGCTGGAAACCTGTGTGGTTATTACAGTAAACTTGGCTGTCTTTTGTCAAAGGAGCTTGCAAAGAAAAGCGTCTGGACTTCTTTAAGTTGCTTGAAGACGTTTCACCTCTCATCCGAGAAGCTTCTTCAGTTCTAAGGTCAAATGGTGGAGAGTCCCAGATATAAACCTAGTGGGAGTATCCCCCCACAGAGGGACAAAAGGACCCCCTGATGATCCTCTAATCGCCTGAGTGAAACGTCTTCAAGCAGTCCAGACGCTTTTCTTTGCAAGCTCCTTTGACTACGATGACCTGGATGACTGAGAACCTTCACAGACATATTGCCGTACATTTTGGGAGGAACACCCTTCAACTGGTGCGGGAGTATGAAAGGGAATCAAGGAAACTAGCGGATTATAGGAACCATCTCCGTTTCAACCTAAGATGTAGACAAAGCAGAGTTGTTCCTAAGAGCCTGCGCCTTGGATCCACGGTCAGGGGATACAGAGCAGACTTGATTCTACAGAGAGCACAAAATCACCTTTTAAGTGAAAGGATAAGACAGGTCCATTTCACCATAGATGCCCTCCAGATCAAGATCAGCCAGACTCTGCAGGAACTGGAAATCCTTCTACCCTCTCCAATCTTAGAAGAGGTTTACAAGTTTGTGGACAAGGCTCAGCGGGTCCAACACTCTAAAGGAAAAGAAAGACAACGCAGGACATTTCACACCTTGCTTTCAAAAACACACACTCCTCATCCTGAACCTACACAACCCAGAGAAGAAAACACACCTGATGCCAGTCAGGAGAAATGGGTTAAGAACTTTTCAGACAGGATTCTCACTGAACCTGAAAAGAGAGTATTAGCCAAAGGACTCAATTTTGCCATTTCTCCACAACAGTTGCCCATAGTGGACCTCATCACAGCCACAGAATCTGCCATACGGATTAATAAATTATCACAGACAGAAGCAGAGCAAATCAGGATGAAAGTCTCAGCCACGCTCTCCAGTGCCAAAGTCCCTCCATCCAACCTCACAATACAGGAAAAGAAGGCCATCACTTCCCTGAGCAAAGACCACAACATCACTGTTTTACCAGCTGATAAGGGAAGATGCACCGTGGTCCTAAACACTACAGATTACCATACAAAGATCACTACTCTCCTCAGTGACAACAATACCTACGAAGCCCTAAAGCGAGACCCCACAAGCAGTTACAAAAAGAAAGTTATAGCTTGCCTTCAAGACTTTGAAAGGGACAAAATTATTGACCGCCTTACATATCACCGCCTTTATCCAGGGGATGCCATGCCCTGCATCTATGGACTTCCTAAGATCCACAAGGAAGCTGTCCCACTCAGACCCATAGTCAGTAGCATAAACTCAGCCACTTACAACATTGCTAAACACCTTGCTACCATCCTTGTGCCTCTCGTGGGGAACACCCCGCAGACCACGGCCTCTCACCGCAGACCACGGCCTCTCTGTGTGAGGATCTAAACGTATTCTACGCTAGATTCGACGCAGCGAACACCATGAGACCGGACAGTGTGCGCACCGCGGATGACGTCAGTGCGCACACTGTGTCTGAGGAGGATGTGCGGAAGTGCTTCAGGAAGGTGAACGCACGCAAAGCTACTGGTCCGGACGGGATTCCCGGCCGCGTCCTCAGGTCATGCGCGGCTCAGCTGGCTGGAGTGTTCACACACATCTTCAACCTTTCCCTCTCTCTGTCTGTTGTCCCAGCCTGCTTCAAAATGGCCACCATCGTCCCTGTACCCAAATCCTCCACCATCTCCTCATTGAACGACTGGCGACCTGTAGCCCTGACCCACATCGTAAGCAAATGCTTCGAGAAGCTGGTCAGGGACTTCATCTGCTCTGCACTACCCGACTCACTGGACCCTCTACAGTTTGCATACCGCCACAACAGGTCCACTGATGATGCCATAGCCCTGACACTACACACTGCCCTGTCACACCTGGAGAAGAGAGACACGTATGTGAGGATGCTGTTTGTAGATTACAGCTCAGCATTCAATACCATCGTTCCCTCGAAGCTGGACAGGAAACTGCAGGATCTAGGACTGAGCAGCTCCCTCTGCAGCTGGATCCTTAGCTTCCTGTCTGACAGACGCCAGGTGGTCAGACTGGGCAGCATCACCTCATCCCCCATCACACTGAACACTGGTGCTCCACAGGGGTGTGTACTGAGCCCCCTCCTGTACTCACTCTACACCTACAACTGCACAGTCACTAACAGCTCCAACATCATTGTGAAGTTTGCGGACGACACTACAGTGGTGGGTCTTATCACCAACGGTGATGAGACGGCTTACAGGGAGGAGGTCAGCGCCCTGACCCACTGGTGTCAAGACAACCATCTCACCCTCAACGTCGCAAAGACAAAGGAGTTGATAGTGGACTTCCGGAGGTGCAGAGAAGTACACACCCCCATCACCATCAACGGCGCTGCTGTGGAGAGAGTGAGCAGCTTCCAGTTCCTTGGTGTACATCTGGCTGAGGATCTTACGTGGTCAGTACACACAAACAAAACAGTGAAGAAGGCGCAGCAGCGCCTCTTCTTTCTCAGGAGACTGAAAAGATTCGGCATGAGCCCCCGCATCCTCAGGACCTTCTATCACTGTGCCATTGAGAGCATCCTCACTGGATGCATCACCACCTGGTATGGCAACAGCACCGCCTACAACTGCAAAGCTCTCCAGCGAGTAGTGCGGTGCTCTGAACGGATAATTGGAGGTGAGCTTCCCTCCCTCCAAGACATCTACAGGAAGCGCTGCCTGAGGAAAGCGGGGAGGATCATCAAGGACTCCAGTCACCCCAGCCATAAACTGTTCAGACTGCTTCCATCAGGAAGGAGGTTCTGCAGCATCCGGTCCCGTACCAGCAGACTGAGAGACAGCTTCTTCCACCAGGCCATCAGACTGCTGAACACGTCATAGACACCTCAGCTTCACTACTGGAACTTCAACATTATGCACTCCACACTGTATATAAATGCCACTTGTTTTGCACATATTCAACTCTGTATATTTTATATATTTTATTTTATTTTTTTTTTTTTTTTTTACTATTTAATTTGTAAAAATGTGTATACACACTAGGGCTGCCACGATTAGTCGACTAGTCACGATTATGTCGACTATTAAAATCGTCGACGACTAATTTAATAGTCGACGCGTCGTTTGAAGCTTTGTAAGATCACAAAGGACGCAGGAATGAGTAGTAGGATTTAAGGGTGTAATAACGGACTGAAACAGAAGATGGCAGCACTGCATGTACAAGGATGCCAGCTGCCGTTAAACCCCGAAGAAGAAGAAGCTGTGTCCCAGAATTCATAGCGCAGCCCAGCGCAGTTGTCAACAATGGCGGCAGCTAGTTAGTTTTAACTTTACTCTTATTATTCTTTCTGGGTCACAAAATAAACGTTTAACATATTTTCAGGCGAGAATGTAGCTGTGTAAACCTCAAATATCTGCTCAGTTTATCAAGACACCACATATTTTCAAAAGCGCTCCGACGTTTTCAGAGACGTCTGTTACCCACTAGCTCGTTAGCTAGGCGGGGGCAAGGCTAACTAGAGCCGTGAGAACACCGGACTCCCGGCAAATCGTTTTCAAACCCACCACTGTCTTTCGCTACTCAGGTTAAACATATATATAAGTCACTTAGATAACTTAAAATGTTATTGTTTGGCTTTTTTTAGTATTTTATTTGTTCCTGAGTGAATCGGTTTGGCTAAGATTAAAGTTATAGTTTTTGCACAGCTAAATAAACTTCAAGCAGACAGCTGATCATCAGAAGTTTGAGACGCTGGATAATATACTCCGGTGTCCTGTTATATTTTAGAAAGCAAGGAGTTTATTAAACTTCACCGAAACAATCTGCAAATTTCATTAAAAATTAATAAACTACCATCTTGTCTTTATTTTTAGTTAGCACAAACACTTCAAGCTGTAAGCTAATGATAGTTATATAAGACCAGATGCTGCTGGTGCAATAAGCTGTACGCTGTACGTCCAATGGATGATGATCTGATTAGTCGACTAATCGCAAAAATAATCGGTGACTAGTCGACTATCAAAATAATCGTTTGTGGCAGCCCTAATACACACACACACACACACGTAGGAAAATATTTAGTATACACATCCAGAAATGCATACACTATTATATATTGTACATATATTTATTAGTTTCAGGTTGGCCATTCTTGTATTTTGCTCGTTTGTGTTGTTGTGTTTGCACATCTCTGTTGCTTGTGGGGCTCGCACACAAGAATTTCACTCGCATGTGCTGTGCCAGTGTGCCTGCACATGTGATGTGACAATAAAAGTGATTTGATTTGATTTGACCCCACACCACATCAAGAACTCCACCGACTTCACTGACAAGGTCCAGAAACTTACCCTGGATCCAGATGAAACCATGGTGTCCTTTGATGTAGTCTCTCTTTTCACTTGCATACCCACCACGGAGGCCGTGGAGACTGTCAGAAAACGACTACAAGAAGACAGCTCCTTGGAGGACAGGACCAACTTCACACCTGATCAGATTTGCACACTGTTAGACCTCTGCCTCACCACTACATATTTCAAGTACAACGAAGGCTTTTACAGACAAAAACATGGCTGTGCCATAGGCTCCCCCGTGTCACCTATTGTAGCCAACCTTTACATGGAGGAAGTGGAAAGGAAGGCTCTTGGCTCTTTCAAAGGAAGAGTACCCAGCCACTGGTACAGATATGTGGACGACACCTGGGTCAAAATCAAGACACAAGAAGTGGAATCCTTCACTGCGCACATTAACGCTGTGGATAAAAACATCAAGTTCACCAGGGAAGACACAAAGGACGACTGTTTGCCTTTCCTGGACTGCGCTGTGCACATTGAAGAGAATGGCAACCTCAACATCGAAGTTTACCGGAAGCCCACACACACGGACCAGTACCTCCTGTTTGACTCCCATCACCCTCTGGAACACAAACTTGGAGTAATCAGGACCCTACACCACCGGGCAGAACATGTTCCCTCTAAGCCTGAAGGAAAAAAGAAGGAACACACGCATGTAAAGGAAGCACTCAAAACGTGCGGCTATCCTAAATGGGCGTTCTTAAAGTTAGCAAAGAGGCACAGAAAAGAAGACCAGACACCAGCGAGGGAGGATAAGAAGGACAGACGCAACAACATTGTCATCCCTCATGTAGCCGGTGTATCAGAAAAACTCAGGAGAGTTTTCTCCAAGCATGACATCCCAGTGTATTTCAGACCCAGCAACACGCTCAGACAAAAACTGGTTCACCCGAAAGACAAAACGCCAAAACACAGACTTAACAATGTGGTGTATGCTGTACAGTGCAGCGAGGAATGCCCAGACCTCTACATTGGAGAGACCAAACAGCCACTTCACAAGCGCATGGCACAACACAGAAGAGCCACCTCCACAGGACAAGACTCAGCAGTCCGTCTGCATCTTAAGGATAAAGGACACTCTTTCGAGGATGCCAATGTTCACATTTTGGACAGAGAGGACAGATGGTTTGAAAGAGGAGTGAAAGAAGCCATCTATGTCCACTGTGAGCGACCATCTTTGAACAGAGGCGGTGGTTTACGACACCAACTCTCTGCCATCTATAATCCAGTTTTGAGATCCCTTCCCAGACACCTTAACGCCCACTCACATCCTGGGCCATCTGACCTCAGGAATTCGCATGATAAGGTGGGGCCAGGTTTCACAATGAGCTCACCCGAAACTCTGGCTGATTGGGACCCACACCCAGTTTCACACCTTGGCTCAGGCGATTAGAGGATCATCAGGGGTCCTTTTGTCCCTCTGTGGGGGGAAACTCCCACTAGGTTTATATCTGGGACTCCCCACCATTTGACCTTAGAACTGAAGAAGCTTCTCGGATGAGAGGTGAAACGTCTTCAAGCAACTTAAAGAAGTCCAGACGCTTTTCTTTGCAAGTTCCTTTGACTACGATGACCTGGATGACTGAGAACCTTCACAGACATCTTGGCTGTCTTTTCTAAGAATGTTTTACTTTATAAATTGATTTACTGTGACCAACACGAATATTAACAGTTTGAGAGTTTTGCTGAAGCATACTGATCAGCACAATCACAGGATGCAGTCTTTGTGTGGGGATTTCTCCAAAACGTGTTGATCACAGTTTTTGACAGTCTGGTATAGTAAGTAGTTCATTTGTAATTGTGCTGGGCTTGTCTGTGTCATTGTTTCACAGAATAGCATTATCAAGATGTAGGGATACCCAAATTGGCCAAAGGTGTCGTGGTGGAGATGAGTTCGAAGCCTCGATACAATTCCGGCACAAACATGCTTCAGTGATTCACAAAGTCTTGCTTTGCCCATCACTAGACCTTGTTGACAAACCCACAAGGTCATAAAAACAGACAACAACATGGACGTATGTAGGACTACTCGCGCTGATGAAATTCATGCGACTCGGACCAGAGTAGCCTCTAGCTGACTCACAGATGCAGAAAGTATTATTCTTGTTTGAAACGACAAAGAAGCCAACTTTATAACCGCTCAGCTTGATCTTTGACATTGTTATGTAAATAAATATAATCTCTCCCATTTCCAGATTAATGTTCTGTCATTTAACTAGACTTATCTTGTATGATTAAATTATCTATAACATAATAAATGCTGATTGGAGAGGCTCTTTGTGAATTGTAAAGGACCCAAAACACTAGATTCACAACTGCTCTTGGTACAAGAGCCTGATCCACTTAATGAGTTTGTCATCCATCCATCCATTCGCTTCCGCTTATCCTTTTCAGGGTCGCGGGGGGCGCTGGAGCCTATCCCAGCTGTCATAGGGCGAGAGGCGGGGTACACCCTGGACAGGTCGCCAGTCTGTTGCAGGGCCAACACACAGGGACAGACAACCATTCGCACTCACATTCACTCGCATATTCACACCTAATGGCAATTTGGATTTTCCAATTAACCTATCCCCTCAAGCTGCATGTCTTTGGACGGTGGGAGGAAGCCGGAGTACCCGGAGGGAACCCACGCAAACATGGGGAGAACATGCAAACTCCACACAGAAAGAGCCCGGCCTGATGTTGGTATTGAACTCAGGACCTTCTTGCTGTGCGGCAACAGTGCTAACCACCGTGCTGATGAGTTTGTCATGAGAACATTTATTGATTTACTGAACCAGATGTTGGCTTCCTTTGTCTAAACACTGTGGAAAGATCCTCCACACTGTTTGCTTTTCACACTGCTGCAACATGTATTTATGCCCACCATTAAGGTGCAGGAAGCCGCTGCTGAACATCAGGTGTAACCACTTACGTATGGCTATCCATACATTGTGAGATGAGCCATAACCCTATCCCTAACCTTAACCAATAATCAGTAAAAAGAAAAATGTGCTTATGTTTAAATAAACATTATTTGCTTAGCTTTTGTCGTCTGTGCAATAGAGCTGGGCGATATAAGATTTTTTCATATCACGATATGTTTTTTTCATTTCAGGCGATAACGATATCTATCACGATATAAGCCAAATAACTATATTTGTAAGATTTAAATGTGCCGTTGCTCACAAGTAAAATGTGAAATAATCAGCAGCTTGTTTTTATTTAAATATTTATTTCCCATAATAAGTTCAACAGGGTAGATGTACTTAAGGAACATGAGACTTTTTCAGATAAATAAAGGCAAATATTGCAAACTACACAAAAGGCAGCCGCTAAAGCGTTTAAGTTTCAAAATAGAACAAACGAAACAGACTAAATTGTCAATTCCACTTAGAAACAAAATATTAATTCTAAAAATAAATCTTAGTTTGTTTTACAGAAGAACAGACAAAACTGACTAACTTTTGTCAATATCAAATAAACTGAGAACTAAAAGGAAATTCTCAATCTCTCCTTGTTGTATAGCTGAGCTTTTCAAACAGTTTTAACAGTTACTTTAGTCTGACAAAAGCCGAATGACGAATTAGCGCTTCCATTCAGAGACTGAGGCTACGTCCACACGTACACGGGTATTTTTGAAAACGGAGATTTTCCGTTTTCGTTTTAAAAAATAATCCCGTCCACACATAAAGGCAGAAATGAAGGAAAACGCTGCTATGAACATGCCAAAGCAGCAGGTGGCGCTAGATTCCTAACCGTGCAGAAATGTTGGCCAATCAGAAGTCTAGAAGCCTCGGTGGGAAAAAGTAAACAAAGCTGGGGCATAGAAGCAGAACCGAGTCGTATGTGTGGAGGGACAGTAACTGTGTGTATATGTAAGCATTTAAACACTGCAGAGAGTACAATTAACAGTAACAGTATTGTAGAAATTCATTTCACCGAAACAATAACGTGGCGCACAGTGTGACGTCAAAAAATGTGCACACCTTTGACGCTGCGTTTTCTCAGTTTTCCTAGTCCACACATAAATGCAAAAATGGAGTTTTTAAAAATCTTCGTTTTCAGTGACCAAAAACGTCGTTTACGTGTGGACGAAAGGTGCAAACGCATAGAAAAATCTGCGTTTTCAAAAATACCCGGGTACGTGTGGACGTAGCGCATGCACCAGTTTATTGTATTTCCAGACTTGCTTTCGGCACAATTTACAATGAACGCTACTCTGTTTTTTGTCAGACTTGAAATAGCCGAAATACCTTCACCCTACGGAACTTCTATGGCTCTTCCGTTCGACAATCTCTCCGGCCTTGGAACCATCATCTGTTTTCTCTTCGGTCACGCTCGGTTGATTTTTCTAGTCAGCACACTCATTTCCTCCATTACCCGGGCGGTACGGTGGCTGGCTGCTTCCCAAACAAATACACATGTGCGGCTTGGCACTTGTGCTGTACGTATCAAGTCACGTGACGTGACGCTGCGGCTGTGATTGGTTCGGCTCTGCGCTACTTAATTTGGATTGTCTGTTCTTTTTTTAAAGAGGACAAGAGCAGCGAGGTCTATCGCGATAGTTGAATTTCTCTATCGAGTAAAAGTTATATCGCGATACATATCGTTATCGTTCTATCGCCCAGCTCTACTGTGCAATGAACTGACGACTCCTACATATGTGGTAGAATTTTTCGACAATGTATGATACTCAGATGTGTATGCTGAAATGTCAAAACATTGGGCTGCACTCCAGCTCTTCACAAATACATTCATGTGATTCTGATGTGGACAAACAGAAGGAAACTATTCACATAATCAGCTGAATCGTCCTGCATCCTGCAATCCAATCTAGAGCTGTGTGTTTGGCTAAAATGATTTGAGCTGGCTACTAGCTCCTTGAATGTGTCATACTCTTAGTACAATCAACCTAGTTACACTAATACATCCTAGTGGTAGTGTGCCAATTCATAGTTTGCAAACCAGTCGCAACCAATAGCAAAAGCCAACCGAGAACACCAGCGTGCTGTGTGAGAAACATGCAGGAAAGTGTGCACCAGTGTACAGAGCCCTCACGGAGATCTAGTATAAGTCAACCAACAAGTCCCACATTCTCTAATGTTGTAAAGGCACTAACAGAGCGAGGCCCATAACATCACAGAAGCTAAAATAGATTTCTTATCCTAATTTTAATTTATTTTTAATGAAAAAAAGAAAAAAAAGAAATACAAAACAATAGTTTGATATAGTTGAATAGTTATTCAATACTAAAAATATCTAAGTGTGTTAAATATTGATACCAACAGTGTCATCTTGGCCTCTTCGAGCTTACGGAGAACTTCATCACTCCTTCCCTCACTAACAGCTGAAGTTCATCGTCATCACTCTGAACAACATTTTTGGAGAATTTTCAAGAGATGTGTAAAGCTCTCGTTTGAACAACATTAAAGTCTTAAACAGGTATCATAGACGTCAACATTGGTCATTCAACTATTAACAATTATCTGAGTGCCACATTAGTAGTCTTTTGTTATTAGCATAGTTGCCATCATGTGGTGTTTCTTCAGATTTCAATCATTCAGTCCAATAAAGGACACCAAACAAGAGTTAACAGCTGAATAAGCTGTTTGGCATTGACAGAGAAGGCAAATCTTTCCTGGAGGCAACTTATTCAGCTCTGCTGCACTATCCACAAAAAGTCATTTTCCTTACAAATGTAGGACCATTTAAGTGGAACTAAACAGGCTTACCAACAGTGTAAGATGTATATGCATTTGTAACAATGTTACAAAAAAGAAATAGACAACCAAACAGATTTCCTTAAATTCTGTGCTGTAAAGCAGATATATTACGAATGGGTTCATAAATCTGCCTAAACAGAAAAAATATCTCTTGCAACCACAGCTTTTAATGAGCTGCAACTCGTAAAACAACATTTTTGTAAAAAAAAAAAAAAAAAGTTTAAGTTTAAGCACCAACTCTTTCTCTTGTGTCTCTCTTTTCTCTTTTTTGTGAGTTTATGACTTGCAGACTAGCAGGTTGCTTCTCCCCTGCAGATGCGTCAACTCCTGCCGCAAAATGATGAGAAATGAATTGATTATCTGCTGAAAACGACTTGTGAAATATTCCAAGTTGTGGCACTGTATGCTTTCAGGGTATGACCGTGTAATCATGATCTTGTTAGACTTGTAATACCGGTTAACACAACTAATCTCCCCGAGCGTAGCAATACCTGAAGCCGCTGCTCAGAGCAGATGCGGTGAGAGGAAAGAAGAACCACGACGGAGGACGGCGTTAACCCGAACGGTGAAACTGGAGGTCCGGTAAAAGTTCGTAAAACATCCTCCGTACGGTCATTGCTCCCCTGATGCCAAGAGAACTTTCCCAAGCTCCGGTCTGGGAACGCTGCTACGAAAACCCTGTAACATTCTGCGAACCTTCACAGGATGTCCCGTCGTTTCTGGGTATATTTGGTTAAAATTGACGATTAACTGCGGATTAAATATAAACCGAATTGACCGGTTGGTTCTAGTGATCACAAAAACGATGCAGTTTTCTCGTTTGTGTTGACTTTTTAGACTGGTAAGACCAATTGCTTCCAGTTAACACATTTCCAGTGGTAGACAGTGGTTTTTGCATAGCAGACACTCAACAGGTGTGCAGCAATAACTCACCTTCTGCTGCCGACGGGACATGTCGGTGGGCTGCTTGGCGTTGAACGGGTAGGCTATGCACCGGAGGACGAACACATAAATCTGCAGTTTTATTTTCCTCTCCTCTTCCTCCTTCTGAATGGACTCACGTTTCCTCTTTTCCTGTTCTTCATCTGTAGCGCTGTTCACTTTCGTACTTTTGCCGGCGAGGCTTCCAGGTGTCGCGGAGCGCAGCTGCTGGCTGCCCGGGGGTCCCGTTTCCCGTTTCTCTGCAGAGGAAGAGGCGTCCGGTTTCCTCTGAGGCTCTAAGTCGGACTCCCCACCAGTGTCTTCGCTAGAAGACGAATCTAACATAGTGCACTGTGTCAAAATTCTGCTTCAGACTGAGAAAAAAGTCAGGAAACAATTTTTGAGCGTCTTTTTGTTTGTTTTAGTCGACGTGGCCTTGACGTCTGCGTAGGTGGCGCGCTCTGAACCACGACTTCAGTGGAATGTCAGGTTACTGCGGAAAGCAAAGGTAGGCGGAGTTTTCATTGTTAAGAGGTGGTCTCCGCGTGCACTTCGTTCCTTCACAGCTTTAAAGAATGCGTTGGCGCGTGCACAATGTGTTGTGCCCAAAACTAATTTCCCGTGTTTGTGTTTTTTATGTATTATATCTTTGCTTATGCTCATAGCCTGCAGTCAACAGGATTTAAGAAGGGGCTGTGTGTAAAATAAAGAAATGATCTGTTTTGCAAGTTTGCAAGTCTTTATGGCTCTGTGTTATTGTACATACATTATAATCAATTCAGTCCTTTTAGGCTGCTTAAAATATCTCTATATAACTGTTATATTTATTGCAGCTTCTGCTTCCCTCTCGACCTGATCTATCTTGAAAAAGTGAAATGTGTATTTTTGATTATTGTTTTGAGTGTCATTTGTCAACATGGTGATATAAATTTATGATCATTGTTGCAATAGGGGTGGTTTCATCTTACTTACTTTTTCAAACTGACCATAGGACTTCATCAACTGGTATCAGCGCCGATTCCAGGTTAACACAAAATCAAGAACTGGTGGTGGATTTTTAGAAAGACAAACATGCTGGGAATGGGCATTGGCAAAACGGACTCATATAACCACCTGACCAATAAACTGGATTGGACTAACAATTCAAAGGCCATCTAAAACAAAAGTACAGGGCAGGCTGTATCTGCTAATGAGACTCTCAGATCTTTTAGAGCAAAGACATGTATAGATACACATACATACACATCATATATACAGTGGGGCAAAAAAGTATTTAGTCAGCCACCGATTATGCAAGTTCCCCCACCTAAAATGATGACAGAGGTCAGTAATTTGCACCAGAGGTACACTTCAACTGTGAGAGACAGAATGTGAAAAAAAAATCCATGAATCCACATGGTAGGATTTGTAAAGAATTTATTCGTAAATCAGGGTGGAAAATAAGTATTTGGTCAATAACAAAAATACAACTCAATACTTTGTAACATAACCTTTGTTGGCAATAACAGAGGTCAAACGTTTACTATAGGTCTTTACCAGGTTTGCACACACAGTAGCTGGTATTTTGGCCCATTCCTCCATGCAGATCTTCTCGAGAGCAGTGATGTTTTGGGGCTGTCACCGAGCAACACGGACTTTCAACTCCCGCCACAGATTTTCTATGGGGTTGAGGTCTGGAGACTGGCTAGGCCACTCCAGGACTTTCAAATGCTTCTTACGGAGCCACTCCTTTGTTGCCCGGGCGGTGTGTTTTGGATCATTGTCATGTTGGAAGACCCAGCCTCGTTTCATCTTCAAAGTCCTCACTGATGGAAGGAGGTTTTGGCTCAAAATCTCACGATACATGGCCCCATTCATTCTGTCCTTAACACGGATCAGTCGTCCTGTCCCCTTGGCAGAAAAACAGCCCCATAGCATGATGTTTCCACCCCCATGCTTCACAGTAGGTATGGTGTTCTTGGGATGCAACTCAGTATTCTTCTTCCTCCAAACACGACGAGTTGAGTTTATACCAAAAAGTTCTACTTTGGTTTCATCTGACCACATGACATTCTCCCAATCCTCTGCTGTATCATCCATGTGCTCTCTGGCAAACTTCAGACGGGCCTGGACATGCACTGGCTTCAGCAGCGGAACACGTCTGGCACTGCGGGATTTGATTCCCTGCCGTTGTAGTGTGTTACTGATGGTGACCTTTGTTACTTTGGTCCCAGCTCTCTGCAGGTCATTCACCAGGTCCCCCCGTGTGGTTCTGGGATCTTTGCTCACCGTTCTCATGATCATTTTGACCCCACGGGATGAGATCTTGTGTGGAGCCCCAGATCGAGGGAGATTATCAGTGGTCTTGTATGTCTTCCATTTTCTGATGATTGCTCCCACAGTTGATTTTTTCACACCAAGCTGCTTGCCTATTGTAGATTCACTCTTCCCAGTCTGGTGCAGGTCTACAATACTTTTCCTGGTGTCCTTCGAAAGCTCTTTGGTCTTGGCCATGGCAGAGTTTGGAGTCTGACTGTTTGAGGCTGTGGACAGGTGTCTTTTATACAGATGATGAGTTCAAACAGGTGCCATTCATACAGGTAACGAGTGGGGGACAGAAAAGCTTCTTACAGAAGACGTTACAGGTCTGTGAGAGCCAGAGATTTTCCTTGTTTGAGGTGACCAAATACTCATTTTCCACCCTGATTTACGAATAAATTCTTTACAAATCCTACCATGTGAATTCATGGATTTTTTTTTTCACATTCTGTCTCTCACAGTTGAAGTGTACCTCTGGTGCAAATTACTGACCTCTGTCATCATTTTAAGTGGGGGAACTTGCACAATCGGTGGCTGACTAAATACTTTTTTGCCCCACTGTATATATTGGAGGTATACCAAGAGCTAAGAGAAGGGCTCAAGAAGATGTGGAGGGTGAAGGTAACAGTGGTCCCAGTGGTAATTGGAGGACTAGATGAGGTGACTCCCAAGTTAGATGAGTGGCTCCAGCAGATCCCGGGAACAACATTGGAGCTCTCTGTCCAGAAGAGGGTAGTCCTAGGAACAGCTTAGATACTGTGGTACACTGACACCTCTACAGGAAAACATGTCTATTAATCATGGCGTTAGGGGGAGCACCCTCTCTCTCTCTGCCCTCCCCTTCTATCCAGTCTTTAAGTCTGACGTTATTAGCCGTTTCTGGGTCCAAACTTCGCTCCAGGTCCCAAAATCAAACGAACACTGCTGTATCACTGAGAGTTACAAACTGTCTAAAGTCTTTCATCTTTAATAAAACGATCAGCATTGCTGCTTTACCAGGTGTAACAATTAAGTTTAACATCCAGGCATCCATGAAAACAAAATGTATGAAATTTAATGGAGTTAGAAGTTAGTAGGAAGTTAGCTCGCTAGTTTCCACCTAAACATGATATAGCATGTTCTGACTGAGAGATCACAGCTGTTAGTATAATATAAACAGTGCTAACTTTTTTCCACTCGACAAAAGTTAACGCAAGAGTTCCCGATGGTTAGGGACAAATGCAATTGCATGGCAGGATGCTGTGAATGGACCAAACTTCAGTCGGAAGAACAACTGAGATAACCCATCCACAATATGAGGTTAGTCATTAATATACTGCTGCATGGGCTGAGCTGTAGCTATATTGTAAGGTTTTAAAAACTGAGCTTTAAAATGAATAGTGATTTTATATATATATATATATATATATATAAGAAACAAAACACAACAGTTGTATTAAAAACACAACAGCCTTAATAGACGCAGAGTAGTTTGGACCTGAAAGCAGGATTCATACCTCATGACTTAACGACCGGATACGGCTGACTGGAGGATAAGAGATGGTTGTCATGGTGAACTACAGGAGGCCTTATTACAGGGAGATGTCCAGAAGGCGTAAGATGACCCAAGAGATGGACCCACGCCAAATAAGGGGGATCAAGTTTAAACTGCAGTCTTTCCCCAACCTTTTAACCAATCATATTAATATTTTGTTCGTCACATAGGAAAAATGTTTACTGCCTGGATGTGGTGCTGTTTTGTTCATTTGGTTTGCACAATGGAGGAAGAGCCATGGCGCCATTATTAATTAGAATCTTCAACTGCTTAATAAATTGAGGAAAATAAATACTTTGAGTTTCTTCATCTTCTCTCATAAATTGAACCTGACAGTATGCAGTGAAGAAGTAAAAATATTAGCAAGATAATCGACCTACGTGGGAGTAGCTCTTCTGCACCGTGTTGGCACAAGCATTTGAAGATAACAGTGGATGAATTATATCCTTAAACTTAGTTACGGCACTTTCAAAAAGACATCTGTTGTGATGAAATCTATTCCCCACTGCTGTGTAATCCATTATTGTAAAGGCTAAGCAAGGATAAGCATAAAAGCATGAAAACTTGCATAACCTACTAATGTTTTAATCAGTGCATGATCACTTGACAAGTCATTTTTAATCACCACGTCATTTATTAGCAGCTAGTACAAGTTCTCCTCTAACAGAATTGCAACGGGATGTTGTTCTTCTTCAGGCACGGCAACATAAGCAGTCATTGTAGTTGTTATCATCTGTGAAATCATTACTCTTAGGCATGGCAACACACACAACACTAATATGAGCAGTGCTATCATGATGAGACCTAGAAGGAAAAATGGCTTTGCTACAGCAGCCAGCCATGAACCGCTGAACAGCCAGTCCAGCCAGCTTTGTGCTGTAGCTGCTCCAGGTGTGTGTTCAGTGACATATTTTTGCAGAGCGGTCAAATTCTGCAAAGCTTCATAAATGTCTCCTCCAGTTTCGTATCCATCAGGGATAAAAGTGCAACATGTTTCCCCGATCAGCTTGCAAACTCCTCCTTGTGATGCTGTTAGCAGGTCTAGTGTCAGTCTGTTCTGCAGCACCATCGTTCTGATGGCCTGCTGTTCTCCTGCTAAGGCGGTTCCCAGGGTCTTAGTCAAGTTGATGTGTCGTAGCAGAGCATATCGGTTGATTTCCACATGATCCCGCACCTCGGCAACTCCAATGCCGGGGATCAAGCTCTGTAAGAATTTCACTCCTCCTCCCCAGATGCGAAACTCTCCCGGCACTCCAGTGTCCACGGTAATGCCGAAAGAATTGGGGGAGGCGATGTCCACTTCACGTCTCTGCCGGCTGCTTGGGTGATGTGCAACACTTTGCATGAAGAAAACGTGATCTGATAATTCCACCAGGGCGCACAGACCTCCCCAACCTTCAGGGAGTGACAGATAAGCCTTGTTGCCACATAGGAAGTACCAGTCAGCCAAAACTCTGGTTCCTCTGCTGCTGGGTGCCGTCCGTGCACATCCTGTCTGGTACTGAGTCTTTGTTTGTAGTGGCATTCGGTAGCTGTAGTCGGAGCGACAGTTTAGGCCCATCAGCGTCGTGTTACTGGCACAGGTGGCGTTGATTGAACAGGCCATACACTTCCTCTCGTTCCTTGGTGGGCAGAAAGTGTATATGGACTTACATAGGTGAGTAGGCAGCTCCCCCACTGCCCGCGATCCATTGTTCATCACACATACTGGCAGTTGTGATGCGTTCAGTTTGTTCAGTAGAATTACATCAGGCAGTGGGTCTGAGACTTGGGGCCAGGTCAGTAGGTAGGTCTGTCCGGAACAGTTCACATTTGTGAGTGATGATGACCTCCAGGTTGCTTTTGCTGGGATGCTGTAGTTGGCTTTGGACCAAAGAGTACCGTAGCCTGGATGTGTTGCCAGGCCCAACAGACACCAACTGCGATCTTCAGGTATGCTGTACGGCCACAGGCCAGACGTCTGCGAGGATAGGGGCATATGGGTACATGCATAGCAGTCAGTTTTGTTATTCAAATGAGCTGTAGTGTTCATAAACTGCCACCAGAAGTTAGTGGCGTAGCCATGGGGAAACTTGGTGTACTTTCCTTTGTCATACAGTGTCTGCCTTTTCTCCATATAGCGTGACTTGTTGTCCCTCAAGGAAGCAAAGATGAGGAGCCCGGCCATGGTCAGGGCCGCTGCAGTTGATAAGAGCCACCACCTCATGACGACGGAACACACCCTCCTGTCGCGAGTAGACCCCCCGGCCAGGAAAGCTGACCCCTCCACCGGGCGAGATCACGACAAGTAGGCAAGCCTGCCGTCAGCTGTGTTTAGATGGCTTCACTGACTCGCCTGCAGTGACTCTGATGGACCCAGGATGGTCGTTCCGCAATTTTGCAAGCGGTCGGTGTAGTGAGGAGGACTTGGTATGGCCCCTCCCACCTGGGTGTGCTCCAGTTTTTCCTTTGGAGCACCTTGATCAGAACCCAGTCACCGGGCTTTAGTCTGCAAGACACTGGAGAAACATCATCAGGTTGTTGATTATGTACAACGATCTCTTTGTTTTCTAACAGCTTAGACATCCACTCTGCTAATGTGTTTTCTCTGATTGCTTTGTCTATTGGTTGACTGGTAATAGGCAGTGGAAACGGCCTGCCATGAATGATTTCAAATGGAGTTAGTTTATGGGAGCCTTGTGTTAAGCGCATCCACATTTTCACTAAACCCAAACATTCAGGCCACGGCCTTCCTGTTTCTGCCATGCATTTCCTGAGCCTTTGTTTTATAGTGCCGTTAGTTCTCTCTACAAGGCCTGCGCTCTGAGGGTGATAAGCACAGTGGTGTTTTATGCTGAAACCGAGTGCTTCTGCATAGAGGGTTGGGCTATTCTGGAAACCCTGGGGCAAACGAGTGTATGTGTACCTCTGACCCTCAAAGGTGAAGCCAAACAATGGCTGTGAGTCTGGATGTAGTGGAACTGAGAAAAAAGCGTTTGAAAGGTCGATTACTGAGAACCACTGTTCGTTCGGTGTGACCTGATTTAAAATAGTGTGTGGATTAGCAACCACCGGTGGGATTTGTTCAGTCACTTCGTTTATAGCTCTCAGGTCATGTACTAGACGGTATGCACCCGTGATAGCTTTTTTAACAGGAAAGATAGGAGTGTTACAGGTGGCTGTCTTTGTTTTTATTAAAATTCCTGCCTTTTCCATGTCTGCTATCACTGGGCGAATGCCATGTCTAGCCTCAGTAGTGAGTGGGTATTGAGATATCAGTGGTCTGTGTTTTGAGAGAGGTTTTACTCTTACTTCATCTGCATTTGTTATAAGGCCTACATCAGCAGGGCCTGTAGACCAGAGAGTTTTAGGCAGCTGAGCTAGTGCTGCCTGATGTCATTCAGTTAATTGTGCATGTGTTTCAGCGGCATCGGCTAGGTGTACAGCGGGCCTGACTGCGACCAGCCAACCCAGTGTGTGTCGGAAACAACCCGTCCGGCGGCCTTGAAGCCAGCCTTCATGAGTGTCTTCCGTTTTTTCATAAGTGTCTGCTTCAACCCTGGCTAACACATTTCCTAAATCCTTCCAGTCTGAATGATAGTCATGCGCTACAGACACGTGTGGCTTAGGCATGCGGTTCAAAGCCTTCACGGCTGCTGATTGGATTACTGAGCACACTGCATTTCCCGACTTTGTGACATACAGGTGTTGTAAAGTCAAACTCTGTTGTCCTAGCTTCCACACTTGCTGATCGTAAAGTGGGTCTGGGCCTGGAGTTTGTTTAAATCTCAACGTGTTGTGATAGTCAGTGGGTTTCTGGAAATAGGATGTGGGGGGTGTATATTTGCGGGCCACATTGTGTAGCTTTGTGAGCTCGGGCAACTCAAGAGTCCAGTAATAATGTGGGACACCGTAGCCTTGAGAGAGACACACGTTGCTGCTGTGTGCCGTGTTAATGCTATCTGGCTCTGGTGTGTTGTCATTTAGCATGCATTCAGCAATCATGCCATTCTCTTCCGGTACCACGCCTATCTTGAGTTCTGTCAGAGCGTCTCTTCCTAGTAGGTTTACTGGGCATGACGGGTCATATATGCATTTAATGAAGCACCTGCGGCCACTTTCGGTATGCATTAATTCTAACGGGGCAGTTAGTTGTTGTACAGTGGTGTGGCCTGTGGCTGACTTCACAACTAATGCGTCTTTTGAGTACTGTAAGTTTTTAGGCGGCTGCCTTAGAACCGTTTTACATGCTCCGGTGTCACACAACATTTGGATTGGTTGCCCGTTCACATGAATTAGCAGCGTTGGTTTGTATTCTGACCCTAATAGCAATTGTTCTATGTTAAAAACTTCCCCTCCCTCATCAATGTTCATGTCTTGTGTGCTGTCTAGTCACATGTCGTTGTTCTCCATAGATTCGCCACTGTTTTGCCTGTCATTGTTCCTCCTACTATTATGTGTCTGTGGCTTACTTCTGCACTCTCGTTCAAAGTGACCTCGTTTTCCACAGTTGAAACAGGCATTGTCTCTTTCATATCTGCTGTCTCTGTTTCTGTGTCTGCGGCCTTGCTGTCGATTACCTTGCTTCCCTTTCTGTCTCTGATAGCCTCCCGAAAATGCAAGGAAACCTGTCTCTGAATCTATGGTGAAGACGTCAGCCTTATTTTTCTGTTTGTGCACTTTTGCGGCGTGTTCAGCATGTAACAGGGCATCTGGCAGGTTGCCAGTGTTCATTGTGACCCAATGTTTCTCTACATGTGCTCTGATTGGTGGGAGCAGGCCATTTAGAAACGCATTTTTTAATTGCTGCTGGAATGGCGTTGCATCGCCATCGGCATAATCTAAACCTGAATGCTGCCTAAAAACTGGGCGCAGGCGGTCTAAAAAGTCTGATGCAGTTTCATTTTCTTTCTGTTTTACCTCTCCTATTTTATTGTAGTTTGGCTTGGGGGCCAGCTGTAGTTTCACACGTTCATAGAAATTATGTAGTTGGCCTTCTAATTCAGGGTCACCTGCACGCAGGGGTTGTGGTCCGTTGCCGACCACTAAAGAATCTAAAGGATTATTAATTGCCCCCCCAGTGAAAGAGCCTTTCACTGAGCCAAACTTCAAACCTAAAAGATCTTGAAGTACCTGGTACATTTCATGACCGTTTAAATACCACTGAGTCCTAATTGCTTCAACTGCTCTCTTCCATGTGTCAAAACCGTCATGCAGGGGCGGGACATCTTTAAGAACATTTTTGCGATCCTCATGTGACCATGGTCTAAACACAAGAATTGTGGGGTGTGCGTCTTGATGCCCCATAGGTCCAATCGGCTGACCATATCTGGGGTTAGGTGAACTTATTAATGGAAATACTCCTGGGGGGCTTGGGGGGTCAGGCCATATTTCCCTGCCTACATGATCTTCCCCTATATCTGCTTCAGGTGCATGTGTTAATGACATTTTAGCTAAATCTGCCTGCACTGAACCGTAAGGGTTATTCACAGCTGCATCTTTGTCTGTTTGCTTGGGAGTTGATGCAGAGGCAGTAACATAGGGGGGAGGGGCTGCAGCCGTTGCTTCAGGCACCTCACAGCTTTGCTTTTGTTTTTTATTCTGTTTCTTTTCTCTATTCTCAGCACGTCTCTGTTGCTCTTTTTTCCATGCATCTAGGAAAGTTAATTCATTTGTGCGTTTTCCTTTCTTTCTAAGATTTGTGGTTGCACTTATTTCCTTTAATAAGCTATCTTTGAGCTGTGTTAAAGCTGCGGGGCTGCACGTACCCTCCCACCCAGGACATGACGTCTTTTTAGGATTACGCCATCTCCTTGCGCTGATTTTTCCTGCACCTGGATATTTATTTTCTATCCATTGTTCGTCATTAATGAACTTTTGTGTATACTGCCCATTATTGGCAAGAGGTTTAGAGGTTTTATTCCCCATTTTTCAATTTTTATTATTTAGTGTATCTTACTTATGTATTTATTTAGTTATTTATTTTTATTTATTTATTTATACACTGGCAATACAGCTGCTATCCACCTTCGCTGGTATGAGGAATGAGAGTGGTTGTTCACACGCCCTTCTACTTTCGGACTATTTCCAAAAGCGGTGTGAACTTTACGAGGCGGAACTCGACCGTTCTCCCAAACCACCAGCACTTCAGCGAACAGCAGTGAAAGAAAAACACAGTAGGAGCGGCTCAGTCTCTTATTGGACCGTGAAAAGTCAGCTTGCTCCGTTAGTTACAACAATACACACATACATTCACATTCACACTTATTCGCGCGATCGGAACCCTTATAATAAGGGGAGCTGCCAGTCTTTCTGTAGACGAGCTACTTATTCCCTTGACCCAGCTGGGGGAGCTACTCAGAGCTCCAAACCTAACCCACAAGAGTGGGGAGCTTCCAGTCGACGAGCTCCAAGCTACCAGCCGACGAGCTACTTTAAACCCACAGAAGTGGGGAGCTTCCAGTCGCGACGAGCTACTTTCGCTATTTTAAATTCCCTGAATTTAAAATACGATTTTACGCAAGATTGTGTCAGTGTGTCTGTATCTACCTGGTCAGTGTCGCCGGGTCTGGTCCACCTCGATCGGGCCCCACCACCGTGGGTCGCTTTCTAAGAACGTTGGCCAAGACTCGAATTTAACGCCCTTGGTCTTTGACCACACACCTAGTGTGTGGGCTGTCGACAGACGAGCAACGTGGACTGGTCACGGAGATGGGACACGATGGAGGCGATCCGGCTCGAAGGACCAAGAAATGTTGGGGGAAAACTCTGTAAAAAACCCAGGAGAAATAAAGACACAATGAGACAAAGTTACTTTCTTTATCAAACGTGTACACGGGTGAGCTGCTAAGAACAACTCACACCATGCACAGTGGCTTGGTAATTTTTATAGGAAAGACAGTGAGAACAGGATAAGAAAATACAAAACAAGTAAAATAAACAACTCCATATGTGGCGCTAGTCTCGTCAGCAGAGAGCTGGGAGAAGGCTGTGAGAGATAAAACAATCTAAAACAATATGTCCCAAAACAGTATGTCTTTGCTGAGAAAGTCTAAAAAGATAATTCTAAACTAATCTAACCATAGGCAAAGGGCATGCTTGCACATTTAAAAGAAGGTAAAGAAACATAGAATCATTTTTCCTGTAACACAGATGAATTAAGAATTTGTCTAGGTCTTTAGGTCACAGTTATGAGCTAAAATTAATTTTATTAGGAAATGTGTCCAATTTTAGTGCAAAGTGTTTTATCTTTGCATTTCCATACTCTTGGCAGTGGAAAATCTTCACCAGCTGATGCTATTAGTCCCAGAGGAGCTATGGAGAAAACAGAGTGTTAAAGCTGGAGTTGTTCCACTGATCATTATGTGGAATGTTAAGTGTTTGAACCATGAAGTGGTTGAGTACGGTGAACTGATTAAGATCCAAAGAGGAACACTGAGAGCGGACTTTGATGTGCTTCATGGAGTATTACAGCTCATTTCAATCCTTTATGCTTCAGCTGAAATTTGTGCCAAAGCTTTATCTGTAACCTACAACTTAACCTGATGTGCAGGGTCAAGTGATGGGTTTATAAGGTAAAGGTATAATTACTGTCACCTTAAAGACCACTGGTACATAGTCCATTAAAAGAGATAAATCTGAAATTATGATCAATCTAAGAATTAATTAATGGTACAGCTTCTTTTAAAAGACTGAAGCAACCAGTGATTGAACCATTCTGATTAATAGATGCTCTACCTGCTGAGACATTTATCTGTTTTATTTGTGATAAATAACGTAATCTTGTAATCTATCTTATCTGCATCACCAGGAGTGTAAACCAGACTTGGCTTCCCTCAATTGATATACCATATTTTCTAACAGGCTGCGGGTATAAAAATGATTACATCAATAATAATCTATATTGCACTTCATGTGTCACTCGAAAAGGAATTTGTGAAAATGAGGCTGGTCTGATATAGAACAGGTTACGTGTTCAAAATTAGTTGCTATAATTATCTAGATAAGACAATCCCCATTGTGATATTAAAAACTCCCACAGAGACCAGCAGTTGTTTCTGATGGCATGTGTTAGGGGGTCCGAAAGAGACTCAGGCGCAGGCCAGGGTTTCCCTTTAAGCGAAGAACAGTGCGTTTATTCACAGTGAACACAATCACCAAGTGGCTATGTACAATGTGCAGGGGAAACGGGTCCGGGTCGCCAGGGTCCGTGGGAAACAGGGTTAGGGGAAAAGGTGCTCCACACTTTCTGTACAAAAGCTCCTCCTCAGTCACTCCTCTCAGAATCCGGTTCCAAAAACGATCTAAACACAAAAGGTCGGGTTAGCGGGATAATAACAAAGGGCTTTCAAGATACAGGTTGGCAGATACACAAGTTTGACTGACGCTGATAGTTCAACGATCCAGCGAAGACTAGTGCAGACTCGCCATCTAAGTAGTGCAGTAATCAGCTGGGATCAGCGGCCGGTGTGGTGATGAGCAGGTGTGTGGGCCAGCAGCGGGAGCCCGCAGTGAGCATCGCCGTGGCGAGAGAGAGAGAGAGTGAGAGAGAGAGAGGGCGAGAGAGCAAACAAACCACAAACATATTGCCCAATAGAGGATTGACCAGCAGGGCACAGGGACCATGACAGTATGTGTGCTGTGGATAAACCTCTGGTCTGTGATGGCAAACTGAGTGGAGACCAGCAGCTGATGAGCTTCGGTGATTTATCATTGTAACACAGTGGTTCTTAACCTTGTTGGAGGTACCGAACCCCGCCAGTTGCATATGCGCATTCACTGAACCCCTCTTTAGTGAAAAATAAAATATGATTTTTTTCAAATTCAAGACATAGATATGTTTTTTACTGGTGCACAAAATGAGCCGTGGTGGAGGCTCTGCCGAACCCCTGAGACCGACTCACCGAACCCCTAGAGTTCGATCGAACCCAGGTTAAGAACCACTGTTGTAACAGGTGAGTTTTGTCTTGGTGAATATGGTTGATGTAGAAAAGGTGGAGTGTGAAAAAGTTATCAATAACCCCTTTAGTACAGGGCGGGCCATTTATATGGATACACCGTAATAACATGGGAATGGTTGGTGATATTAAAGTCCTGTTTGTGGCACATTAGTATATGTGAGGGGGCAAACTCCTCAAGATGGGTGGTGACCATGGTGGCCATTTAGAAGTCGGCCATCTTGGATACAACTTTTGTTTTTTCAATAGGAAGAGGGCCATGTGACACATCAAACTTATTGGTAATGTCACAAGAAAAACAATGATGTGCTTGGTTTCAATGTAACTTTATTCTTTCACGAGTTATTTACAAGTTTCTCTTTGTTCACAGCCATTGACATGTCGAAGAGGTTAACACGTGAGGAGCGGATCGAAATTGTGTTGATATCTGGTGACCACTTATAAAATGTGTTCAATGTGCTGCCCATTGTGTTGGATTGTCAATGCAACACTCTTCTCCCACTCTTCACACACTGATAGCAACACCGCAGGAGAAATGGTAAATGGTAAATGGCCTGTATTTATATAGCGCTTTACTAGTCCCTAAGGACCCCAAAGCGCTTTACATATCCAGTCATCCACCCATTCACACACACATTCACACACTGAGAAATGCCAGCACAGACATCCAGAATCCGTAGTTTCAGGTGCTGCACATCTCGTAGGGTGTCTTGCATTGAAATCTGCTGCAATGACCCGGTTACTGCATTCACCAGATATCAACACAATTTCGATTCGCTCCTCACGTGTTAACCTCTTTGACATGTCAATGGCTGTGAACAAAGAGAAGTTATGTTGAAACCAATCAACCTCAAGGCCACTGGATATTTGAAATTGCTACATGACGATGTCTTTCCCTCGTTTTCCAGCAAGATGGTGCACCACCACATTATGGGTGCTAGGTCCGAGCATTCCTAGATGAGCAGTTTCCTGGAAAGTGGATTGGTCGTCGTGGGCCAGTTGAAAGGTCTCCCGATCTGACCCCCTTAGACTTTTATCTTTGGGGTCATCTGAAGGCAATTGTCTATGATGTGAAGATACGAGATGTGCAGCACCTGAAACTACGGATTCTGGATGTCTGTGCTGGCATTTCTCAGTGTGTGAATGTGTGTGTGAATGGGTGGATGACTGGATATGTAAAGCGCTTTGGGGTCCTTAGGGACTAGTAAAGCGCTATATAAATACAGGCCATTTACCATTTACCATTTCTCCTGCGGTGTTGCTATCAGTGTGTGAAGAGTGGGAGAAGAGGGTGGCATTGACAATCCAACACAATGGGCAGCACATTGAACACATTTTATGTGTATATGTGAGGGGGCAAACTCCTCAAGATGTTTGAGGAGTTTGCCCCCTCACATATACTAATGTGCCACAAACAGGACTTTAATATCACCAACCATTCCCATGTTATTACGGTGTATCCATATAAATGGCCCACCCGGTACATCAGCAAGAAAAACTGTGAGGATGATGAAGAAGGGAAGGCAGCTCTGTCAACATGACAACAGTTTTTTTTTCGGTGATATGGGGCCACTGTAAACATATGATTTATATATATTAAGCTTGACATTAAACAGAATTCAAATTATTTCAAATGAACTCAAAGTATGAAGCAGTAATATTATCCCATTTAATACTGATTGGGAACATTTTTCTGTAGAACAATTATTTTCACTTTATGCACAATTTTCCACTAATGCGTCGTCCCTGTACCAAAGTTGCCATGTCCCAGTGGCCCCCAGGATTACAGGCCTGTCATCCTGTCATCATTACATCATGAAGACCCTGGAAAGACTCATCCTGGACTAGCTCCGACCCATAGTAAGACCACATCAGGATCCCCTTCAATTTGCTTACCAGCCCCATCTAGGAACTAAGGACGCCATCATCTACCTGCTCAATCGTGTCTACACCCATCTGGACCAGTTGGCGAGCACTGTTAGGGTCATGTTTTTTGACTTTTCCAGTGCATTCAACACCATCAGGCCGACCCTCCTGGGTGATAAGCTGGGTGAGTCCTTTGTCACGTGGTGCGAGCAGAATTATCTGCAGCTCAACGTGGCAAAGATCAAGGAATTGATTGTGGATTGTAGGACGACCAGGAAAACCTTGACCCCGTTTCAATATTTAGTATTTATAATCCTCCACAACGTGGACATTGTGGAGGACTATAAATATCTTGGAGTACACATAGACAATAAACTGGACTGGGTTAAAAACACTACTGCACTTTACAGGAAGGGCCAGAGTCCACTCTATTTTCTGAGGTGGCTGAGGTCCTTCAACATCTGTCGGACAATGCTCAGGATTTTCCATGAGTCTGTTGTGGTCAGTGCTGTCCTCTATGCTGTTGCATGCTGGGGAAGCAGGTTAAGGGTTGCTGATGCCAACAGACTCAATAAACTGATCCGCAAGGCCAGTAACGTTTTGGGGATGGAGCTGGACTCTCTTAGGGTGGTGTCAGAGAGGCAAATGTTGTCCAAGATAACACAAAGTTGGACAATACGTCCCACCCACTGCATAACATGCTGACTAGCCACAGGAGCTCGTTCAGTGAGAGACTGAGATTACCAAAAAGCACCACTGAACGACAAAGGAAATCATTCCTGCCTGTGGCCATCTCCCTGTACAACACAATCTAATACTCCGTAAACACTGCTATAGTTACATCTTTTTGCACACGCTCTTTCTTACTTATTAATGTTGCTGTCTATGGCAGATGTGGTTATATTTATTCATAACTACATCTGCCAACCCTGGATATTCATTATTTGGTGATTTGTATATATTGTATATATTGTGGTATTCCTTATATCTTAACATATTGCATTGCTAATAGTCTAGTCTGTTTTTGTTTTTGTTTCTATTAGTGTTACTGTACTGGAGCAACCGTAACCCACATAATTTCCCTAGGGATTAATAAAGTATTCTGATTCTGATTCTGATGTCTACTGAGGTATTTCCATAATGTTTCATTGCTTCCTTTTTTATAGGAATGTTTTCTTCGAACACTAAATAATTTCTGGAAATACATAATAGATATTCATTGATGATCCTTAGATGACGGCCTTTAGTTTTCCTACAATATGTTGCTGGCCTCTTCTGGGCAAAATGATAAACTGCAGCCATGATATTTACACAAACAGCTTTATTTCAAGCATTTTCTGTATTTATCTATATCTATGCATCTATAGAAAGCTATCATGCATGAACAATTCAAATATACACATAATTATCTAATAATTCACTGGCTTTACCAGAGCTGGCATGCTAGATTCTTGTTGTAGTACCACGTCACTGTGTATCCACTGAAGTGAAATGGTTTTTAGGCCTTTTTCTCGATGAACTGTCAGTTTGGATTGCGTGTACACAGTCCGAGCTGGTGTGTCTCATCTCTTCTGGAGGTAGTGTATGAGGACTTTCTCTGAGCTCAGAATGTGACTGGGTCTTTTGAAGTCCAGCGACTGCAGTTTCTGGATGCCTACGTACACACACATGCAAGCACACACAAAAAGGGAGGTGTTTAAACTGCCATGTCAACCAGACTTTATTATATTTATGCACATCAGTACACTCTTTTTCAAGAATATAGCAACAATGAAACTTTTTACAGTACATTTGATTATAAACCAACTTGAAGTGTAAGTCGTTTAAATCAGCTTTTTTATACCTCTACAGTAACAGTTTCTGAAGTGTGTAAAATGTGTTGCATAATGATAGAAATTCATTGGAATAAATGAACTTATTACTGCTTCTGAGTACAGTAAATTATTACCGTTCACATTAAGACTTCTGTTTCAATGTTCTTAGTTTCTCAGTCCAGAAATAAAAAGCCACGATCATGGGAGTTGCCATAATGAAACTATTTGTTTTCAGGTTACTCTGGATAAGTTTAGAAAGGCCCTGTAGGTTTTTGTCTCATGGTAGCCTGGCCTTCAGATTCCCTGCACCAGCAACCGTGGGTGTGATATTTCATAAAGAGTTTGAACTTTGCACACAGCCTCTGGAGGACAAATGGTGTCACTGCCTCTATGGATGCCCTTTTCAGGTTGTGCTGCTCTCTTCAAACAGGAAAGAGCTGCGTCTAGACTGAAGAAAAAACAACCCAAACTTAAAAACCTTTATTTTCACGGGTTTACATTTAGGCTACTGTCTGTGTGTATAAATGGACTGATTCTTATATAGTGCTTTTCTACTCTACCTGAGCACTCAGAGCACTTTTATACAACTTGCCTTATTCACACCCATTCATACAAGTGTTTTTTCTGTGCTCTTTCTATCTAACATTCACATACATTCATACTCCAAGATCGGAGAACAACGTGGGGTTTGTATTTTGTCCAAAGATGTTTGGCCTGCAGACTGGACCAAACCAACAACCTGCTGATTAGCAGAAGACCTGCTACAGTGACCCAGTGTGTGCAGGTGTGTCTGTGTGCGTGCATGCACAGGTGTGAGAGTTTGTATGTTTGTGCTTTAACTTCAAGGTTGACTCTTTATGACATTTTGTTTTGTTGTTTTTGCTATAAGACATTGTAGACCTTCCACCATCCATCACATTTCTATCACTAATACATTTCAGGGTTGTGGGGGACTGAAGTCTATCCCAGCTGCCATGGGGGTGTAAGGGAGGTACACCTTGGACAGGTCACCTGTCTGTCACAGGGACCTACACACTGTTCTTTTTCTTTTTTTTACAGTAAATTATAAGCCCATTGTAATGAAATGTGTTTTATAAATAAAATGGACACTGATACTGGTAAATGGACTGGTTCTTACACATCACTTTTAAATTCTACCTGGGCACTGAGAGTGCTTTATACAACTTGCCTCAGTCATACCCGTTCATCTAAGCACTTTTTTTCTATCCTTTTTCTACACAAGTACTTTCTATCTAGCATTCACACTTCCATGGATGCATCGGAGAGCAACTTGGGCTTAGTTTCTTGACAAGGATATTTGGCATCCAGATCAAATGACCTGAGCCACAGCCAATCCATATTGATGCTGATGCTTTGGAAGCCTGTGTTCTGGCTGTCATGGCCGTCATCTCTTTGCCTCTAGCCTCAGCACAGGTATAGGTAGGTGGATCAGTGAACTATGTATATCTTGCCTGTCAATATGCAATTCAAGTTCTCTGAAATTAAGATACCAATCTGGAGCTGTGGGCCTCAGGAGGAGGAACGCATCAGACCATGGTTAAAGAATTGCCAGAGACTAGCAACGTGGAAGTGGCCACAACAATAATCGGGTAATGAATGTCAGAGTCTCTACGCATTTTTTAAACCACATCCCGATCACCTCTCTGTAGTGCTGTGTGCATGAGCCTGATGTACACGACTTCCATAACGCGAGACGGAATTTCTCATTTAGATGTTACTACATGTGAGAACCAGAAGCTGTAAGAAGAGGAGAGCAAAATAACCAACACACCTGATTTTAAGTAATATAGAAACTGCATAATTTTCATACATCATAATGATGGATGATGGATTGAAATGCCCTGCAGGTATGCTGGTGAAAGCCATTAGAGAGAATCGTAATCCTTGATTTATACCCATGGGCCTTGTGAGACAAAAGGTCAGCAGCAGAAGATTGTATATAGATTTCAGGACACTGAACACTGTAAGGAAAGATGATTCACCTGGCCTACATGTGTGGAATGATTTCTACCATTAATGGTTGCAAGCACAAAATTTACTTGTGTGTGCAACCTGTTTTACTTATCACACACAATGACGGATGTTTAGAGAGTAATTTGGGATTCTTTTGCTCAAGGACTCTTACCAGAGTGGAGGAGCAGGGAGTCAAACCATTAACATTCTGAGTATTGTTAGGAGCAGTTTGGTTTGGGTTCAAGGAGGGAGGGAGCATATATTAGCCAGGGGAAACCTACACACAGTAATGCCAACTACAGTTTATTTAACTGGAACTTGAGGCCATTAAATGCTGCAAACTGAGAAGGATAATTTGACAGGAGAATGCTTTACAGTGTACTGACAATAACGTGCTTGCCGAGTTATGGACAGCAAACCGAATACAGCAGAACTATAGAGAGTAGCTCAGCTTGCCTCTTTTGAGTCTGATAGTAGTGTAAGCAATAAATATTGTCTTTCCAGTTTTCCAGCAGGTTCCTGGTCAGTTTCAGTGCCCAGGAAAATATGATTTCACAGGAACTGGGACGATCAACCATTGAGCTAAATACTGTAAAAGAATGTAATGGAGAGTCTAAGAGCAATGGATGGATGCCAATGACGCCGGCATACCACTGTTTAAAAGGTATATATGATCTTGCTGGATAAGACAGTATGGAGTGTTTGTTGCAAAATGTGTTAAACATGATATACTTACTAAAGCTAGCTGACACAGAGCTGCTGGTTAGAATACAGTGGGGCAAAAAAGTATTTAGTCAGCCCCCGATTGTGCAAGTTCCCCCACTTAAAATGATGACAGAGGTCAGTAATTTGCACCAGAGGTACACTTCAACTGTGAGAGACAGAATGTGAAAAAAAAATCCATGAATCCACATGGTAGGATTTGTAAAGAATTTATTCGTAAATCAGGGTGGAAAATAAGTATTTGGTCAATAACAAAAATACAACTCAATACTTTGTAACATAACCTTTGTTGGCAATAACAGAGGTCAAACGTTTACTATAGGTCTTTACCAGGTTTGCACACACAGTAGCTGGTATTTTGGCCCATTCCTCCATGCAGATCTTCTCGAGAGCAGTGATGTTTTGGGGCTGTCGCCGAGCAACACGGACTTTCAACTCCCGCCACAGATTTTCTATGGGGTTGAGGTCTGGAGACTGGCTAGGCCACTCCAGGACTTTCAAATGCTTCTTACGGAGCCACTCCTTTGTTGCCCGGGCGGTGTGTTTTGGATCATTGTCATGTTGGAAGACCCAGCCTCGTTTCATCTTCAAAGTCCTCACTGATGGAAGGAGGTTTTGGCTCAAAATCTCACGATACATGGCCCCATTCATTCTGTCCTTAACACGGATCAGTCGTCCTGTCCCCTTGGCAGAAAAACAGCCCCATAGCATGATGTTTCCACCCCCATGCTTCACAGTAGGTATGGTGTTCTTGGGATGCAACTCAGTATTCGTCTTCCTCCAAACACGACGAGTTGAGTTTATACCAAAAAGTTCTACTTTGGTTTCATCTGACCACATGACATTCTCCCAATCCTCTGCTGTATCATCCATGTGCTCTCTGGCAAACTTCAGACGGGCCTGGACATGCACTGGCTTCAGCAGCGGAACACGTCTGGCACTGCGGGATTTGATTCCTTGCCGTTGTAGTGTGTTACTGATGGTGACCTTTGTTACTTTGGTCCCAGCTCTCTGCAGGTCATTCACCAGGTCCCCCCGTGTGGTTCTGGGATCTTTGCTCACCGTTCTCATGATCATTTTGACCCCACGGGATGAGATCTTGCGTGGAGCCCCAGATCGAGGGAGATTATCAGTGGTCTTGTATGTCTTCCATTTTCTGATGATTGCTCCCACAGTTGATTTTTTCACACCAAGCTGCTTGCCTATTGTAGATTCACTCTTCCCAGTCTGGTGCAGGTCTACAATACTTTTCCTGGTGTCCTTCGAAAGCTCTTTGGTCTTGGCCATGGCGGAGTTTGGAGTCTGACTGTTTGAGGCTGTGGACAGGTGTCTTTTATACAGATGATGAGTTCAAACAGGTGCCATTCATACAGGTAACGAGTGGGGGACAGAAAAGCTTCTTACAGAAGACGTTACAGGTCTGTGAGAGCCAGAGATTTTCCTTGTTTGAGGTGACCAAATACTTATTTTCCACCCTAATTTACGAATAAATTCTTTACAAATCCTACCATGTGAATTCATGGATTTTTTTTCACATTCTGTCTCTCACAGTTGAAGTGTACCTCTGGTGCAAATTACTGACCTCTGTCATCATTTTAAGTGGGGGAACTTGCACAATCAGTGGCTGACTAAATACTTTTTTGCCCCACTGTATCTCATCATTTCAGTTCAATTCATTTTCATTTGTTCCAATTTTGAAGAGAAATCTCTTCACAACAGCCAACCAAATGATCAACACTCTCCAGGAGGTTGGCGTATCAATATCCAAGTCTACCATAAAGAGAAGACTGCATGAAGGTAAATACAGAGAGTTCACTGCAAGGTGCAAGCCACTCATAAACCTCAAAAACAGAAAGGCTATATTCGACTTTGCTAAAAAACAAACAAACAAAAAACATCTAATAAAGCCAGTTCTGGAAAAAACATTCTTGGTACACATGAAACCAAGATCAGCCTCTACCAGAATGATGGCAAGAAAAAAGTTTGGAGAAGGCGTGGAACAGCTCATGATCCAAAGAGAACTACATCATCTGTAAAACATGGCAGAGGCAGCCTGATGGTTTGAGCGTGTATGGCTGTCAGTTGCTCTAGGACACTCGTGTTTATTGATGATGTGACACAGGACAGAAGTGGCTGAATGAATTCGGAGGTGTTCAGAGACATACTGTCTGCTCAAATCCAGCTAAATGCAGTCAAATTGATTGGGTTTCATAATGCAGATGGACAATGAACCAAAACCTACAGCCAAAGCAACCCAGGAGTTTATTAAAGCAAAGAAGTGGAATATTCTTGAATGGCCAAGTCAGTCACCTGATCTTAACCCATTTGAGCATTTCACTTGTTCAAGACTAAACTTCAGACAGAAAGGCCCACAAAGAAAGAGCAACTGAAAGCTGCTGCAGTTGAAAAGGAGGAAACCCAGCATCTGGTGATGTCCATGATTTCAGGACTTCAGGCTGTCATTGCCAGTGAAGGACTTTCAACTAAGTATTAGAAATTAACATTTTATTGTCAGTTATTTAATTTGTCCAATTACTTTTGAGCCCCTGAAATAAAGGGATTGTCTTAAAAATCCTTTAGTACCTCACGTTATTATGCAATCTTTTTGTTCAGCCCACTGAATTTAAGCAAAAAGTTTGCACTTCAACTGCATCTTAGTTGTTTCATTTAGAATTAATTGTGGTAATGTACAGAACCAAAATGATAAAAAAGTTGCCTGTATCCAAATATTTATGGAGCTAACAGTAATAACTGCAGTTAACTCAGAAAGACCAGTTGAAGAAAAAGAGTCAAAATAAATATCACTGGTCATGTAAATAGCAGTACATGATGTTATGTCTGTGAGTAGCTTTTTCCACATGTGACAGACACCGGGGCACATATTTTTTGACATACAAATGCACAAACACACAGACATCCATACACGCAGATGCACATGAATACTCAAAAATAGTAGCATATAGCAATAGTCAGTAATATCAGTAGGATTATTCCAGCTTTTGATGAGCACCATTGACAGTAACTACAGTCAGAGGTCCAGGGAATGAACACGTTTATCTAAATTGATCCTATAACCCACTCAATTTTCTTCCACTAGGCTATCAGAAGTCCACGACAGATTTAGCTCTACTAACGAAACATAAAAAGAGAGAAGCACAGAAGAGCAAAAGAGAGAAGCTCACTGACCACAAGCTCTCACAGACTCACTGGATGGATCACCATACCAAAAGAACTCCTCATTCGACGATCAGTTTATAGACCAAAATGGATTCTAGTCCATAATATCTTCCAGTCTTCAGTAGTCCAATGATGGTGTTTCATGGCCCAGAGAAGCCTCTTTGTCTTATTCTGATGTCTTAGTAATGGCTTTCTTGCTGCATCTCATCCTGTCAAACCTACAGCTCGAAGGCTTCCTTTCACAGTTGAAGCTGAGACTTGCTTACTACGACTACTATTAAGCTGTGAGCTGCCTATCACGCAAGCTGTTAACTCTCAGAAACTTGTCCTCTGGTTCAGTTTTCTGCATAAAGATTACTTAAAGCATAACTTACATATATAGTAGAACTATTATAATATGTCCACTTTATCATAACACTTAATATGGGGGAACTGTCCTCACTGTGAATGCTTACAGGCTGCAGCCTATGAACAAATAAAACTACTTCAGCTGTTCACAGTGGGTCACCACAGCGGGTAGAGCTCCATATTTGATATGGCAGACTTACATGAACTGACAAAAATGTCCCTCCAGACACAATCCTCTCCGGATTTGGATCTCCTCTTTGGAGCTTTTGCTGTTCAGCCAAATGTGTAAACCACTGCACTGTGGTGCTACTACATGAGTGAAATACATGTTGTGTATTTTGGAATGATATTTCATCTTTAGGCTGCTTCTTTGAGGTTACTACTGCAGTGATTTGGCACTATATAGAAAGAACTGAATTTAACTAAATTATCCAAAAATTGATTATGACTGCGGAAGTAAGTTGTAATTCAGCTCTTCACTTTTTTTTTACCTGGTGCTGAGTGGCAAACTTTTGAAGTTGAAGTCTTGAAGCTGTGAAGTTTTGAAGCTCCCATTCTTGAGGGTTTTTTTTTTTTGTTTGTTTTTTGCCTTTTGCTTTTTTTAATGACTTCATCGACAGCTACATTTTTTCCTCTGTTTTTTTGACCACAACAAAGAATGGGAGGGAATCTCAGTATTTTATTTGTTTCTATAATGGCTGACATCCCATGTAAACATCCCATGGAACATGACCACATGGTAAGTAACACTCTACACTCTCTCTGTAGGATCTACAAAACTTCTTCAGTCATATTCAGTAAGGGCTGACTTAGACTTTATCGTCCTGTGAAGGAACGTTTCTATGGCTTGAATATTAAACTGTTAGAATGCACAGAGGGAGCTTGTCTTTGCTGTTGCAATTTGAAACCAACATGTTGTTTGGATTTCTTCATCACTTGAGGCAGAGGTCCTCCAAATGACTGTGGCTGTGGTGAATGGATGTGGATAATTAATGGATTTAGGCCATCCTGCGACCAATTACTGCACACGCAGCTGAGCACTTTCATCTATTTCAACTCCACTGACAATTTCAGAAAATCTTTCATTTTCTATTTAATCTCTTTATTGTATCATATTAAACTATGACTGTCTGAGACCTGATTTTTTTTTTCATTTTTTACTTATCTATACATGTATCTGTCTATTTATGGCTGCTGTAACACAGGAATTTCCCAGCACGTGAGATAAATTGGGCGTGGGGAGTGGTGGGGGGTAGAGTTGTTGATATTTTTTGGCCCATTGATAAGGCACTTCAAAGTTGGGTTACGTGAATGCAATTTTATTCCATTTTGAATGGAACCAAGTTATTCTCTGTTTATTTTTTGTACTTTTTGGTTTTCTTTTCTGTTATTCTCAAGTTGGTATGAGGAATCCATTTCTTTTTTAGTACCCATTTCACCTACCTCATCTCTTCCTTATATATCCCTTTAGAATAACTTTGCTTAAGGATACTATGTTAATAAGTCTTTCAGAAACAGAATGAGATAAAATCATGCCATACTGTACCTCGGATCACTGCATACCAGCCAAGGAGGCACTGCTTCAAAACACTGTTGTTGTCCTCTGAGACAAACCTCCTGCCATCTGACAACAAAAATTGGAGAAGACACTTTGTGCTAACACTGATCTTCTTACATGTATGATTCTCAGATGTACTGTAAAATAAAAAAGTCAAAGCTAACACAACTAACAGCTGAACTCAAGAGCTTCTACGGGAGATCAAGTGTGTTACTGATATGTTTTAATAAACATATGGTTCTGGGGCGCACAAGCGAAATGAGAATTATAGGAAGTGACATGTATAACCAGATTTACTTATTTTAAACAACCCTATCTCAACAAGCTTGAATCATAAGATGTTCTTTTTATTATTCCAAAATACATTGTGAAGATTTGTGTTACAAAATTATACAAAATGTAATGCATATGCAATAACAGTAAACTGAGTGCAGAAAATTGAGACATATTATTAAAAAGTTGGGATGATTGTTTTTTAAAAAGTTTAAATTAGAACTAAAATGAGTTTGACATCCCCGATATAGAGAGAAAAAGCGTCTGTGTTGTGGTTAAACTCACGTTTGCCCTTCAAGTACATCATGGACTGAGGGCCCCAGTGGATATTCAGCTGAAGGGGAAATACACAACAAATGTTTCCTGGTAAAATATGTGTTACAGAAAATCAGTGGAACAAGTGAGTGGCTATGAGTTTTACCTTCTGCGCATAACAGTAGTCAACAAACAGGCAGATGACTAAAGTACATGTCCAGATAACTGCCACTTTCGTCATCTGGGAATAAAAAGCAAACAAAAAAAATGTTTGTTGTCCAATATTTTGTATCCTGTACATCAACATGCCAACATTGTAAGAATCAGAAAAGTGTGTTAAGCTTCATATCACTTTATCATGCCGAAGAGCTGAAATTGGCACATGTTGAATGTATGTTGCATATTTTATATACATGTATCTGTAAATAAAATGTTTTCAAAAATCCAAGAATAGGTCAACAAAGTTGTTGCCTTTACTTTAATATAATTCATCCATTCATTAGTGACAAATCAGTAACACAGTAGATTAAAATAATTGTGTCTATTAGTCAAAAACAATGCAACTAGTAAAATAATTGAAATCCAAATATAAAATAATGTAGTAGTTAAAGGCATGAAAAAATGTCATACACACACACACACACACACACACACACACACACACACACACACACACGTGTGTGTGTATATGACATTTTCACTAAAAAAATACTAAAAAAGCTGATGAATCTACTTTAAATAGGATGCCCCCAAAGAAGCAAAAAAAACCCCCAAACTAATAAAAAAACAACACACACACACACACACACACACACACACACACACACACACACACACACACACACACACTTATTTCCACTTACTATATCTGCTGTAGCGATAGCATTCAATCCAGTTGCAGCATGTGTGAGTGTGGGTCAGAAAGATATTCCAGTCTGCTTATATCTCCAATGAAAAGCAGGAGTAACACGTTCGATCCAGCCCCACATGAAGCCTGGCAGGACTCCTGTTTACTAAGAGCTAAAAAACAGACTGACGTCAAGACTGTGAGGTGCAGTGAGGAACATCAATCGTGGATCTGTTATATGAGGTCTATAAGTGGTGTGTTTGTGTGTGAATGTGTAACATTGTCCCAGTGAGTAACAGATATTTTGTATGTTTACTGTTTTATTGTTGCTATTTTCATGAAATGTTTCCTAATATCAGAAATTATTATTCTTAAAAGTTTCTGTCATTCATTATCATTTATTGTGTCATTCGTTATCTGAGTCCATGGCCCTAATTTTCAGTTCATACATTCTAATAAACTGGAGATTTAAATGTTATACATGCATGACTTCATGACTTTCATGTGTGTGTGACACATGAAAAGAGGTAATTTTGCAATTTCGTTGACCAGGTGCTGTCCGCCGTGCTTGAGCATTTCTGCAGCATTTCTGCAGACACCATGTCCAGACCCGGTGATTGTCCAAGTCAGTGGCTCGGTTGGGTGTACTGAAGGCGAACGTGCTATCGACTGGACACTGGTTCAAGGTGTCTTTGAAGTGTTACAAACAAAAAAAAACATTATAGTAAATGTACATCTGAAAGGAATGGCTTTATATGGCTTTATATGCCACCACAACTACCTAAACTTTATTTACACACAAGCTGATTATTTCTTTGGACAGTGTTGCAGACTCAATGTGTGTAACACTTTCTTTTTCAGATCTAGTTGCTATCGGGAAAAGAAAACAGCTCAGAAGATTGGCTTAAAGTAGACATTGTAAGGCGTTGTGGTGTGGATGTGGAGAAGAGAGGACCCAAACAGAGGTTGGTGAAGGATGTGCACATTTTTTTAATGTAAAGGCAGGATGAACAAAACATGAGACTGACTGGCTGAAGGGTGAGCTAACTCAACTGGAAAACTGGCACGTGGGATTGACGATAACAAGACAATGAACTGAGGGAAACTGAGAGCTTAAATACACAGGCTAATGATGATGATGATAAGAGACTGGTGAGTACACAGCTTAACTTAATCTAACTTATCTCTTGTTCTGCTTCCTGTGTTATAACACACGTAGACAGGTGGTTAACACAGTAAGACAGGAAACACATGGAAAATAAACAGTGAATATGAACAAACTGAAACACTGGGTCAACAACCCATGAACCCTGACAGACATAGAGATAAAGATGACTTTATTGTTACTATACTTCGGCATCGTACTCTCTAGTTAGCTAACTTAAACTAATGCAGTTATATTAGCAGCAACCAGCCAACCTGGTGATGTCACTCTCGCTACTAGCACATAATAGTGCTATACTTCCTCTACAAACTTTAAGCACTTTTTTCTTAAATCCAGCTTCAAAGTGTGAGTGTCTCAGTGCTGAATTTGACAGCTGATCACAACAATTTCTATGCTGATCCCAGTAAATTTAGTGTGGTGATCAGTCAATAATCTGATAAGGTCTAATTTGTTCAGTTTGCTGATTACCCTCGTCATGGACCCTGGGTCAGAGTTGTTGTTCTGGACTTATTTTTGAAAGTGTAAGATAATGATGTCTGGTTCCTGAATATGTTATTTTCTAGACTTTCATGAGTTTTGTGTTTTAGCTTAGGTTGACTGTCTCTCACACAAAATCACCATCGAAACACAGCACACATCCCGCCAATGATTCAATTCCTCATAAACCACTGAATCAGGAAGTTTTGGACATCACTGATCACTTGACTGTTCAGATGAACCAACCCTCGGCAGTGTTTCTGAAGCAGTGTGTTGATTTTTTTGACACATGCACCTGAGCTTCAAATGGGCCATCACTAATTTAAATTGTCTTTTTAAAGAGTTCCTGAATTATTTTATAGTTAAAAATGTAGAACAAAAATATTGTTAAAGCACAAATAGGCTTTGATTTCGTCACCATTATCCACACAGGATTATTCAGACTGGTAAGAAAATAAATCCACACTACGTACCAGATATCAAAGAATATCTTTATTATCTCAAGGCTAATTTATAAATAGAAACATTGCCCTATATTCACAACAACATAAATAACACAAGAATACACAAATTAAAAAAGATAAACATGTCTCTTATGTAACAACTCTGAAAGCTAAATCTGAAGCTTAAAATAAGAAAAGGAAACAGTGACATGAATTTACATTAACAACAAACATTTCAGAAAGTTATTCAAATTTCACTTTGACCAGTAAAAGCTTCCAGAAACCAGAGATTACAACTTGTAAATATACAGATAAAGATCATCCAAGTCTACTTTTCTGAAGTTGCAAGCAATCGGTTTTTCCCATCTCTACAGTGTACAAGTGTTAGTTTGTCTTTTTCTCAAACATGGTTTTAGCAATCTGAGAAAGACAGCGTCCAAACTCACACAGGACCATGTGCTCAGCCTGGGCAGGGCTCTGAGTGTCTCTCTCAGCCATCTCAGCCTGAGCAAAAAGACAGTCACCTACACCCTCTAGTACAGCTGGGGTTATCACCGATACAGGCCACCTGAGCACACAAACAAACATTCACAGACATGAGTACTCTGGTATCTTTTTTTAATAAGATAAATAAAAAAAATAAATGGGCTTGTTAATTCAAGAAATATTTTAAAAAAAACTCCATAAATACCTCTAATTGTAAGTAGATGAGTACCACTTTCATAGAATTAGTGCGATCAACAACTTAAACAGAGTTGTTTAGGTTGTTGATCTGTTTGTTAACATAAAGTTTTCTGCTCCAGCAGTAGTGTGAGAGAACATATTTAAGTGCTTGATATCTAACATTCACACTCAAATGGATAATGAGTACCTTGTGGTTAGTATCTTGCCTAAGCTTATTTGGCATATAGTCTGGAGCAGGCGGGGATCGAACACCAACCTTCTGATTATTAGATCGGAGGACAGAAGGAGATAGATCAAAAGCTCCACTATTGAAAAGAGCCAGAGTTTAACCCTAATTAGTAATGATTAAATGCACAAATAATATATATATACACACATAGAGAAAAGAGGTGAAAAGAGGTGAGTGGAGAAGAAACAGTGCATCATAGGAATCCCTCAGCAGCCTACACCTATTGGAGCATAACAAAGGGAGGATTCAGGGTCACCTGATCCAGTCACAACTATATGCTTAAGCAAAAAGCAAAGTTTTAAGCCTAATTTAAGCAGGACCAGGCTGAGCGGCAGACCAAAGTGCTGGAAAATCTGGTTGCTCTGCCGCTACTCCCCCTTGGCACCAGTGATGATGCTCTGCAGGATGTGGGTAGGGGAACACCCCAAAGCCTCTTCTGGATGGTTTTCAGGCCGCAGTAGAGGCCGTTGGCCTGAGCAGGGCGTGGACGTGCAGCGATGGTGCGTGTAGTGTCAGCTGGTTAACCAGCCGGCCATTCAAAAAGCGCTTTGTGCCTGTTACCTTTAATGGAGGTCCTATTTGTGCATATTGGCATGGACCTCATTGGGCCATTTCACTGGGGTGCACTCAGATACCGCTTTGTATTAGTTCTGGTGAATATGCAACACGATATCCCGAAGCAGTGTTGAACCTAAGAGCAAAGCTACACATGTTGGTGAGGTTATCACATGAGAATTTGCTCCAGGTTCAGGAACGTCGCCAACACTAAGCCCAAATGTAGCAACTTATTAGCATTAAACAATATTCAAAATACGTTATTCCCCCATATAAAATGACAATTTTACTTTACCTCTTTAGTGAACATCCTTGGTTCTCATGTGGCTAAGCGTCCTGTGTTATTGATTACTAGAGTAATTGCTAAACTCTGATGAAAAGGCATGGTGATGCAGCATGGTACAACACCTGTGTTTGCAACAACTGACACCAACTGCTGTCTGGTCTCTGAGAAATGCATAAGGTGTCTCTGGTGTTGATGCTTTGATACACTGATACTGGCCATAGTGAAAAGAGTGTTACTTCCAATTTGTTCACACACTAACCGTAAAAGACACCTATGTATCTCTGTGTTGACACAATGACACTATTTCACACCCTGGTTTGAGATTATGTTTGCCTAATCATACCAATTCTGTATGATTTTCTTGTGTGGGCTTATCAAAAAGAAATACTTTCATGACTCACTTGTCCTTCGCATTGACAATCTTGTCTTTGGAGCCAGTTTGTGGGCCTGCGTCATAGTTCCTACAGCCAACACACTTACAGCCGGAAGTACACATGATGTTGGCCTAAACACAAATCAAACAAATATAGGTGAATTTTTTAACAGCTGATTCATGATCACTGGTATTCGTACTTATGCTTCAAAGGTAATGTAATTCTTAGCCAAATATCTGCAAAGACCCAAACTGACATTAATACAACCAGCATAATATCATTAAAATAATATAGTCAGTTGTGGGGGCTGCCAAAACAGGTACATGGAATGTCAATGGTGGTGAAGAAGTCTGATAGCGGTAGTGCAAGGTTCAGAGGTAGTGGCTGGATCAAGCTCACCTCAGCACAGCTTAGGTCAGGGGTCACACCAACCTTTTTGAAAGTGAGAGCTACTTCTTGGGTACTGATTAATATGAAGGGCTACCAGTTTGTCACACACTTCTCAAATACCAAATTTCCTCAATTTAACTTAATTATGTGTTATCGTGGTAAGTGAAAATGTTGTAGAAGTGATCACTTGAAAGTGTAAATACTTGCAGAGATTTATAGAAATAAAGCGTTGCATATTGATATTTATCTGTTTCCTACCTGGTTTCCTACTTGCATTCTTTATAATTATGGTGAAAAATAATTAACATAATTAGTGTCTTTACATAGATGAATATCATTAATTATTAATTACAACAATTTTTAACAAATCATGCACTGTGACATACATTATTTTTGTATGTATGTAACATACAAAAATCAACTTAGAACTTAGTTGCTCAGCAATGCATGTTGTGTCCACATTCATGAAAGGATTGGAAACGAATGAGACACATGGCTCAAGCTGATCAAGGTCACAAAACCTGTTCTCAAACTCTTGACCAAGTCAGTTTATGACTTGAGTGTACTTTTCTGCAACTTTGTCAAAAGTCTCAGATGCAGAAGCATTGTCTTTCAGCACCATCTGCACAGAGGGAAAGTGCAGCACCTTTTTTCTCTGTAAATGCACAGAGAAGATGCTCATCTGGTCTTTTTTTTTTTTTTTGCCTGTCCCGTTTGGCTCTTTTGCCATCAGAATTGTTGTCTAAAGGCAAAGAAAGATGCCCAACGGATTTACTTTACCAAACTGACCATCCCAGCCTTGCCGTAATGGTCCATTTGATTCACCTTTTATTGTTTATTTTATTTTCACTTACTGAATACGGGACAGACTTGACTGGGGGAAAGAAGGGGAGAAAGAAAGAGGGAAAGAGAAACAGCTGAGAAGAGGGACGGGGGAGAAGGGCAAAAAACAAAAACCAACAGAACGGGCAGAGAAAAAAAAAATGCATATATCAATCACCTGGGTCACCTGCTGAGAAAGAAAAAAGAAAGCAAGCAGAAGAGAACAAGAGTAATAGAATAAACAACATCACAATGATATATGGGAATATGACAGTAAATACTAAATATTAAACATTATTGTGCAGCACATAAGATCAACAGAACACAGTGTGCTTTGAGGTAGGAGCCAAAAAGGGTGTAGTTTGTGGGTGTGATCACCCGTGTGTACACCTGTGAGCATGGACGCGCTTGTTTTTTGTTTTTTAAAAGGTTCCTTCATGTAATAATCTGCTAGAGGGTGTGGGGGGGCCACAGCCCCGTCCTTCAGGGCATGAAGCAGGTATGGAGGAGATCAAAACTCCAGACATCCAGAGGCCCCCAGAACACAAGAGACCAAGGAAGACCAACAGAGGGGCAGCTGCGCCACTGTCCCAGAAAGAGCTGAGGAGAGTCCCAGATGAGGGCTCACTCAGCAGCCGCGGAGCAGAAGCCAGGGGGAGTTGCAGTGACGCGCCCGTGAGCTCCGCCGGCAGCCAGCCGCGCCTGAGTGACCGAGCCCCAGGCCGAGAGGCCGGGGGCACCCCACCTCCGAAGTGGCCCGAGCGAGCCCCAGGCTCCAGGCCCCGATAAGCGGCCGCCAAGGAGTGAGCCGGTGTGTACCTGGACGCCCACCCCCGGACACAAAGAACCACCAACGCACCGATGTCCGAGGGGGACCGCCACTGGCAGGGGAAGTGGTGGTAGGGGGAGATAGGCCTCCAAACCTTGGAGGGCCTGAGATGTCCCCAGAGAGGTGGCGTCTGATACCCAACCTGACATATAGACACAGACATACAGGCACACACAGATACAAACATCCATTCCCACCCTCATGCTCTCATATGCACTTACTCCACACTCAACCAACGTGGAGACAGACATAAAGAGACGTTGTACACACGATCACACTCCCCAAGCGTACTCTACAAACCGGGTCTAGGTGCCCTTGCCCCTGGAGGGGGGAACTGCACCCAGACCCAGGTGGTGTTACCCTTTTCCCTACGGTGGGGGGAGGCAGACCGCCCCGACTCTGCAGCAGGAGGAAGGCTCCACACTCCAGACCGCAGTCGGACGGCCAACTCCTCCTCCTAGCCCCCCCGCTCCAGCAGGTCGCAGAGAATGGGGGTGAGAGAAGACTCCAAACCTCCCTCCACCCGCTCATTGTAGTGTTGATGCATGTGTGTTCTAAGGTGCATTTAAAACCCAGGAGGGCTTGGAGCTACCTGCCAGAGAGCAGCAGGTAAGCACATGGTCCATCCTGCTAGCCCTCAATGTCTACGTGTATTTAAAATTGAGAGGTGGGCAACGATGCCAGGGGTGAGGTGTACACCCTGATGGTACTTTGGACTCCGTGTATCGTGCCCACCCCCAAGATCCTATATGTATGTGTAATGAGAGTGTGAGTAATGTGAATGTCTAAGTTGTGGGATAAAATTGAGGCAGAGGCAGCCAGAAGGGGACAGAGGGGGGGGTAGCCTCCTCTGCACCCTGGTGACATACCCCTACTCCAAGGTCCTGCATGTGTGGGTGGTTGTGGTGGAGCGGGAAGAGGGAGGCAGCTGGAGATGGGGAGGGAAGGAAGGGAGGGAGGGGCAAGTGACCCTTCCCTAGGGCCAGCTCCCCCGCTGACCCCAGTAGGCACCCCCATACTCCGCGACCCGCCAGGGAAAGGGGGCCCAGGCCCATCCAGACCGGGGCCCAGCGCAGCAGCGCCTCCCGGCCCCACAGAGCCCGGGACAGTCCTCCCAACCCCACCACAGAGAAAATTGCACCCACCCCACCATCCACTCATCTTCCAGACTACATAAGACAATAAACACCCAGGCTGAGATCTTCCTCCACCTCTCCTGTATCTCCCCCTCCTGCAGAGGGAGCTCCTGAAGAGAGGAAAGCTCCTGCAAGATGTGACAATCTCCCCCACCAGTTGAAGAGCCCCCCAGGTGGCTCGATGCACCGGCGGCACCCCGCTCCAGGGCTGGGCCCCCATGCACCCACCCGCCCACAACCCCGGCAACACACCAACCAGGACCCAAGCCCCCGAGGCCCGGTCCGGGTCCCAGCCCAGAGACGGAGCGCCCCCAGAACCTCACGCCCATCCCGGACCCACCCAGGGGCAGCCAGGCTACCAGGTCAGTAACCCACGTCCGTCAGCACAGACCCTCCCCTAGCCCCGCTGCACGCAGCCGCGAGGAAACAGTCACCTGAGAGCCAACAGAGCCCCTAACCGGACATGACCGCTACCCCGGGTTGAGCCCCCCAAGGAAAATGCCTTGGTCTTTAAATCAATTTAAAGCACTTATCATAAATAAAAATAGATGCAGCTTACTGGTAAGTTGTTATGGCGAGCTATTTTTAGAACAGGCCCGCGGGCGACTCATGTGGTCCTTGCGGGCAACCTGGTGCCCGCGGGCACCGTGTTGGTGATCCCTGGCTTAGGTTCTAGAACGTGTCTTGACTCAGTTGTCCAGGGGGTGGGGGGCTTCGAGACTGTGATTATCGATCTGAATATGAATGGTGTTTTGTTATTGGACTCCTGTAGTAATCACAGCTTTTTCCATAACCTACACAACATTCAGGCATATGCGTATTCATGAGTGCACTTGGCACCGGGACACCCTAGGTCACAGGCCAGCGACTGATTTTGTAATTATATCATCACATCTGCAGATGTAGATATATCTTAGATTGTATGGTGAAGAAGTACTTTGGCGGCAGCGTAGAGTAGCGATTAGCAATGTTATCTCACGGAAAGAAGGGTGCTCAAACCGTACCTGGTCTTGTGTGTGGAATTCACATGTTCTCCCTGTGACTGTGTGGTACTGCAACTTCCTCCCACAGACCAAAGAAATGCATGTTGTGTAAAATACTTATTCTAAAGTGGCTGTATATGTGAGCTAGATAAAGTGTACGGAATAAAGTACTGTAGGAATACCACCACTTCCCCTGCCGGTGGCGGACTCCCTCAGGTGTCGGTGCGTTGGTGGTTCTTTGTGTCTGGGGGTGGGCGTCCAGGTACACACCGGCTCACTCCTTGGCGGCCGCTTATCGGGGCCTGGAGCCTGGGGCTCGCTCGGGCCACTTCGGAGGTGGGGTGCCCCCGGCCTCTCGGCCTGGGGCTCGGTCACTCAGGCACAGCTGGCGGCCGGCGGAGCTCACGGGCGCGTCACTGCAACTCCCCCTGGCTTCTGCTCCGCGGCTGCTGAGTGAACCCTCATCTGGGACTCTCCTCAGCTCTTACTGGAACAGTGGCGCGGCTGCCCCTCTGTTGGTTTTCCATGGTTTCTTGTGTTCTGGGGGCCTCTGGATGTCTGGAGTTTTGATCTCCTCCATACCTGCTTCACACCCTGGAGGACGGGGCTGTGGCCCCCCCACACTCCCTAGCAGATCGTTACATGGAGAAACCTTTGGAATACAAGCGCGCTGATCCACACAGGTATGCACACGGGTGTTCACTGCTCGTAGACCCAAATTACACCTTTCTTGGCTGCTACCTCGAAGCACATCTGTCCTGCGTGCTGCACAACAACATTGAATATTTAGTATTTACTGCTGTTTACACTTAGCTAGATTAATGCGATGGTGTTGTGTTTAGTATGTTGCTTTGTTTCTTTTTTTTTTTTTTTGTCTTTTTTTGCTTGTTTTCTATTCTTCTCTCAACAGGTGATCCAGGAGATTTTTATTTTTTTTCTCCCCCCCTTTCTCACTGTCCCTCTCCCCTTCTGTTTTTCCTTTCCTTCCTCTTTCTTTTTCCCTTTCCTATCTCTCACTCATGTCTGTCCCGTCTGTAACATCTGTAAATAAAATATAATAAATAATAAAAACAAAGATCGACCAAATGGACCAATACGGCAATGCCACGATGATCCATTTGGCAAAGTAAATCCATTGGGTATCCTTGTTGGTCTTCAGACAACAATTCTGATGGCTAAAGAACCAAATGGGACAGGCGGAAAAAAAAAAAAAAAAAAAAAAAGGAATATATGGTTAAACAATATTGTTAGGGTGCCTGGGTCGTCGACCCAGTGTTTTGTGTTTTTGGTTCTTTGATTTTGTTTGTTTCATTATAGTCTAGCTTTGCCTTATGGGTTATACGATTATTCTTAGTTTAGGTTCTCTGTGTGGGTTTTGTTAGAGTTGTAGTGTTCTGGTTTTCTGTCTGTGATCCATAGTTGCTGTCTCCCCTGTCTGCTTTATCCCCGTGTCAAGTCTGCGTCTCTGTGTTATGTTTCCTGTTTTACTTTGAAAGTCCGTGCCTCATGTTAATGCGTCTGGTTTCGCTTCCTTTGTCTCGTTAGGCCTGATTTGCCCCAGCTGTGTTTCCCTCCTGTCTCTCATTCCCTGATTGCTCCCTCTATATAAGCCCTGTGTTCTCATCTGTTCGTGTTGTGATTGACCCTCATCTTGCTGTGTGGCCCGCCCGTGTTACTGTTATTTTCAGTTTAGTATTTGTATTCTCAGTTTTGCTAGTTCTGTGTTTGCCATCTAGCAATAAATCTGAGTTTGAGTTTACTTTCTGCCTCTGAGTGTCTGCGCATTGGGTTCTCCTTACCACCACTCCTGCCTGCACACAGCCTTCATATGACAAATATACACTATGGGGTCCTTAAGTTTTTGGATAATTACTCATTTTTTGTAATTTTGGCTCTTTACACTATCGCAGTGAGTTTTAAATCACATCAAGATTTTAATTCAAATAGTTTCACAAAAGTACTGTGTGAATTGCTTAATAATTAGAGCCATGTTTTTACATAGTCTCCATTTTCAGGCGTAATTGGATAATTGCCTGACAGGCAATTTCAAGGCCAGGTGAGGCTCTGTTTCCTTCTCATTTCCAGGTTAGGTAGATAAACGATCTGCAGTTGGTTCAGAGAGATAAGCTAGCTTTTTATTGGAATATAAGGAAGTGTCTGAAATTGAGAGCAAAAACTTTAGGAGGCCAATGTGGTATATTCTAAGACTGAATGCTGAAGCATATCACATCATTTGTCAAACATGGCGGAGGTGATGTCATGGTATGTCCACATGTGGCTGCAAGTGGAACTGGGTCATTAGTGTTTATTGACTGAACTGTTAAAGACGAATGCAATAGATTAAATACGTCTGCAATACAATCACATTGAGATTGTTTGATTCAAAATCCACTGTGTTGGTGGGGCAAAATGACCACAAAAAAAAAAGTCCAGTAATTTCTCCTGTGCCCACACTGAGGATATATGGCAACCGGAGACCACAGAAAATGAATGACATTTCATGACTTCTGGTAAGAATGATCAAAATAACTGAAGGCGAGGAGATGGTGGGCAGGACCTGAGAGAGATTTTTCTCTATTTCCAGGCAAGTTAGTGAAGGGACTACCAGTGAGAGTGAAAAATACCACTGACTGACATGACACATGACATGGTAGTAAGTACAGTGCACATGCAGATTTATGGATAACTGTGCTGGTAGGTATGTCAAACTAAGCCATCCACTAGAAGAATCATGTGCCTTGTGTATGTGACTTTGACTCAAGCAGATATACCCTCTCACCAACATGAAAGATTGAAAAAGGTACCTCCACATTTAAACACGCAACTTGTTTTATGATTATGGGACCATTACAATGGTACTCTTTATGTATGTGTGTACCTCATAGCATTCACAGTAGCGCTTAAGGCAGCCAGAGCGTTTACAGTTGCAGCCTTTGTTGTGCCAACCTCTGACTGCTCCTGACTTCACACCAGCAATTTTTGGCCTGAAGGCATCTGGGTTATGACCTAAACACCACTACATAATGACAATATGGGTATCTTATGGTTAGAATAAGAAAGAAGCACAAGCTAAGCAAAATATACACATACATACATACATACACACACACCATCTACATACTGCAATTTCCAGGTGGAAACAACACAGTTTATAAAATTGTATTTTTGGAGGTGCACACCTCCAAAAATACCACATTGGTTGTACAACATTGGTTGTACTGATACTACTTTTTGTGGATGAGGCTCCCGGTCTTGGAAATATGCTTTAAGCACTTTGACGACTTTTCAAAAATGGTTAGATTGCTTGATAAGAATATCAATACGTAAGAAGAAATGTTCCATCCAAGAAAGTGTTAAACTAAGTCTCAACTTGGGTTCAGATCTGCCAATTTTAATACCAGTCAATCCATCTGGCATCTCATTGACATATACAGTATACGTACAGATTTTTCATTATTTTCTTAGATGTTAAAACTAACTCACACAAACATTAATGGGGTTTTTGACTTGACCATGTTTTCAAAAAGCACTGCCAACCTTAATCGCCTTGAGACGCTTCATTTCATGCTCTGCATTGTTGTGGCAGTTAGAACAGTCACAGTTGCTGCACATCACTCCATTGGAAAAACACTCACAGTAGCTTAAAGAGAAACACAGAAATACACATCAAACAACAATTACCTTTAAAATGTAATTTGTAAGTGTCTGTTAGTAACATTACACAGTCAACTGGAGGGAAAACTTCATGCAAATCCAAACATTTTAAGGTGAAGACTTGGTTTAAGGTTAGGAGAGAATGCTCAGTTATGATGTAATGACACAAATTTCAAAGCATAGTTTCACCTTAAGTTACAGTCATGTTGGAGACCCTTGGGCCTAATCTGTGTGGCCATGTCCAGGCGTTTTACATGTGGTGCCAGCCAAAAGAAAGAATTTAAATTCTGGGTTTTCCCTCCCGTGTCCCTGCTCTTTGTTCTAGTCATTTTTTTCAGGAGCAAACATATTTTATCCTCAGGTTTTTCAACTTTTTTGTACGTTCCCGCAAATCTATCCCGATAGAAATTTGCAAGTTTTTATATTGTATTATGTGCAGGTAAAAATACCTTTGCCGGCCCACAGAGAGTAGATGTGGGTGAACTACTCCCGTGTGTGTACAGTTTCCTCTGGACAAGCCCCACTATAGCCTTTCTCATAGAAAACCCAGTTTTGCGCTTTGATACACCCACTTGAAACCTGTGTTGGATAAGTAAATTAAGCCAAACTAAATTAAGAGATGCTCTGCCCACCCTACCCACAGAGCCCCATGGTTTACCCACAAATACCCACTGTGGGCTTGCACAGGCATGTAGAGTATACAGCAAATTTTTCACCAAAAGTGATCAATTTCAGTGAATGCTGATTAGGCTTTATTTGCGTTGCCCCATGTGAATTAGTGTCAGTTCGCCTCACTGCATAGACTTTGTATGTAATCACATGATGCAAATGTCCTTTACATTTGTTGTAAAAGCACAATGAGCCTGTAATAAATTACCATCAAGCACATCTTATCGGTGACTCCCACCCAACCCCCTGAGAGTGACTTGATTTATTTTTCATATCTTTGGCAGGCCATATTTAATGAATCCATGCATAATACTTAATATTACAAATTCAATACTTAAAATAATCTCATACTATGAAAATTGTCATCAGCCCTCTTAACTCTTAAAGCCACATGAACAACATTTTAGTGTTAAATTTTAGTTATTGGTTAATCTTCTAGTGTTTAGTGACATTGTTTTGAAGTAGAAAAGCAATAGTATGATGTCTACTCACAGTTTGAGGCATTGTGATCTGGTACAATGGCAGGGCTTCCTGGACTTTGAGTCACAAAACATGCCAACATTTCTATAAGGGTAAAAATTAAGAATTTATTCCCATTAAATAATATACATATACTATTGGTAAAAATAAAAAACAACAAAAAACAAAACATAACAAGGAATTCAAGGATTTTTTTTTAAAATGTATGACAGTGCACACACACACACACATAGACGCACACACAAGCTTTATGTAAATGAAGCACAGACAAATCTAAGCTGAAGCCAGGGAGGCATATATAATTCTAGTGTGTCATTAGTCGGCTAATTAACACTAATAAGTACACCATCAGTGAAAAGTTTGGACACACCTTCTCATTTAATGCCAAAAAGTTTATTCTGTCCATCAGCTGACCCAACCTGGTTCACTGGGGAAACCTGCAGTCAGCTGAGACTGAAAAAGTCACTCGGATGAGTGACAAAAAGTTTCTCCCACTGAAAACGCTACGTGCAGATGAACAGAATCAACCTTTTTGGGATTTCCTTACCTGAATGATTAAGCATACATCACCTTCTCATTTAATGTTTTTTCTTTTTTTGTGACCATTTACATTGTAGATTCACACTGAAGGCATCAAAACTAAGAATAAACCCATATGGAGTTTGTGAGTAAACAAAATAGTTTGAAATAACTCAAAACATACTTTACATGTTTTGGCCACCCTTTGCTTTGATTACTGCTTTGCACACTCTTGGCATTCTCTCGATGAGCTTCGTGAGGTCATCACTTGAAATGGTTTTCCAACAGTCTTGAAGGAGTTCCCTGAGACGCTGCGCACTTGTCGGCCCTTTTGCCTTCACTCTGCGGTCCATCTCATCCCAAACCATCTTGATTGGTTTTAGGTCAGGTGACTGTGGAGGCCAGGCCATCTGGCGCAGCACTCCATCACTCTCCTTCTTGGTCAAATAGCCCTTACTCAGCTAGGTTTGTTTGGGGTCCCTGTCCTGTTCAAAAATAAAAGATAGTCCAACATCATGTCGCTGCAGGATGGTGTGCTGGCCACGCTGGTTCAGTGTGCCTTCAATTTTGAATAAATCCCCACCAGTGTCACCAAAGTACACCCACACCATCACACCTCTTCCTCCATGTTTCACAGTGGGAACCATGCATCGCACAAAGACATGGCAGGTGGAACCAAAGATCTCAAATTTAGACTCATCAGACCAAAGCACAGATTTCCACTGGTCTAATGTCCATTCCTTGTGTTTCTAGGCCCAAACAAATCTCTTCTGCTTGTTGCTTTTCCTTAGTAGTGGTTTCTTAGCAGCTATTTGACCATAAAGGGCTGATTTGTGCAGTCTCCTCTGAAGAGTGGATGTAGAGATGAGTCTGCTCCTGGAACTCTGTGTGGCATTTATCTGGGCTCTAATCTGAGATGCAGTTAACATGCGATTTCTGAGGTTGGTAACAGATGAATTTATCCTCAGCAGCACAGGTGACTCTTGGCCTTGTGAGTCATGTGAGCCATTTTCGTGTACAGTTTGATGGTTTTTGTGACTGCAATTGGGGACACACAGTTTGCATAATTTTCTGGAATGACTGACCCTCAGTTCTTAAAGTAATGATGGACTGTCGTTTCTATTTACTTTGCAGATAGTTTCATGCCATAATATGAATTCAGCTGACAGTTAGGGCTGTCAGCTGTGTACCAATCTGACTTCTGCACAACACAACTGATAGTCCCAACCCCATTAAGAAGGCAAGACATTCCACAAATGAACGCTGACAAGGCACACCTGTGTCGTGAAAACCATTTCAGGTGACTACATCATGAAGCTCATTGGGAGAAGGCCAAGGGTTTGCAGTGCTCTCAACTAAGCAAAGGGTGGCTACTTTCAGGAATCTAACATATAAAACATATTTAGAGTTATTTATCAATGTTTTCTTCGCTGCATAATTCCATGAGGCATGTTGTATAAATGCTGTCTGTTAGATTTTTCCTCTCTCCTAGTCTTCACACTCACTTACACAGTATTTTAACAGAGCAAATTTACACTAAATTTGCTCTGCTGTTTATATTTTTCTTTTCCAGCTGTAAATAAACAGAATGACAATGAAATGTGAACCTGGCCTATTAACTAAAGGGTAAACTGCTAATATGCTCAAGCCATTAACCCGAGTGCTCAATGAGAAAGGTAGAAGCCACAGTGTCTCATTCAGGTCTGTGCTGTTGTGTATTCTAGGGAATGAGCCTCACGGCTTCCTCTTGGCTAATTATCAGACATTCAAATCTTTTCTCTGAAATGGGTGGTACTAGCAGCCTTTCAAGTTAGATTTACAGTTTACAGATTCTACAACATATGTGCATTATTGGACCTTTAAGACAACAGCAGTTACTGTTGATTTTTTTTCCCCTACTTGGTCAGTATATTAAGCACAATGCTCACACTTTGGTTTCAGTTTCACAGTCCTAACCTTGTGGGAAGCTGCTTTTTGAATGGCTGATCTTGAGCCTCGTATAGTGGACCAGCTGTCTGGTGGTACAGGGGAAATAAAAAAAAAAAAGAAAAAAAGACTTAATACATGACTGATGAAATATTAGAAATTCAGTTAATCAACTGATCATTCAAAATGGGAAAAAATAATTTCTAAGTAATTCCTACCTGACTGGAAGTCCCCAGTACAGTCACTTCTGATAAACACAAAAGGAAAATCACCATCTACAGAAATCCCAATTTAATCAACAACTGTAAAGTGCCATAGCTGATTTTTAAAAATTAAAATCAGCTATGGCACTTATCGGTTACAACTGTGTTGCAAGAGACTATAGGAACATAAACTGAGCTTGCAACATCTGTAATAACTATTATGACATCTTTATGTTTAAAAATCACAATTTTCTACTTTTTCTTTTTCTATGTCCAGGTTTGTTGGTGAAAATGACTTAGTCCTATCTTCTTGCTGCAAGGAAAGGAAATTCAGCAAAAAAAATAAAAAAAATCCTGGTTTAAACTCTGGCAAGGGCCTTTCTGTGAGGAGCTTGCATATTTTCCCTGTAAATATATGGGTTTCCTGTGGGTACTGATGATTATAAATTGAGAAAAATTGTTTAAAGCATATAGAATGAAGCTATAATCTAAAGTGCTTTTAGTGGCCAGTAAGACCCTGAATGAGATCAGCACTTAAGAAAATGAATGGATGGATTGTTGAAAATGCTAATTTTTCTCATGGCAATGTACAGGTGATCGTTAAATATACTATAAAAGTGATTATACTTCCACAGAACAGACCAGAGGTCATGGAAAAAAAATACAGCCACGGAATGAAAAAAGCGATATACATACAAAGACAATTGCCAGACATAATAAAATACTTATAAAATAAACATCCACGTATCTAGTCTTGTCTTTGGCTGCTCAATCTGAACACACAAGTGGTGCTCTGTTATTGGACTTCTGTGCAGACCATCAAAAAGGATGGAGTGCCCACTCTGGGTCAGATATGAGTTGGGAACCCAAATGGAGGAGTTTAAGCATCTCAGGGTCGTGTTCATGAAGGAACCCCAAAGGCTTTTTGATTAAATTTCTGGAGATGCATTAGTAGATGAAGACTGTAGTAAATTCTTAAAAATAAAATGCAATAAAAATAAAATTGTGCGATGAGGAAGCAATCTCAAAATACCAGCTAGGCTGGAAGCTATCTAGGCTGGAACTTGTTTGAAAGCCAATATAAGATTAATATTAAAAATGCTAATAGCAGGTCACTATTTTCAGGAGGAGGTTAAAAAAGAAGTCCTGTTAAAATGAGTCAGATAAAACCATAAATCAAGGTTTAAGACTTGCTCTTTTATGTGTCAGACTTTATCTTATGGCTGGCACAAACTAAACTTGAAGCAATATTATAACCTCTAGTACGTAAATTTACCATAACCTTTCCCTTGAGTTAGAGTGTCATTTCTTTGAGCTGATGCAGATTCCATGGTAAGAAGCACAGGTCCTTGCTGGTGTGGATTAACTAGCGCCAAGTGCTCACCTCCGTTGACCATACACACCATCTATAGGGTGATAAAATAATAAGAGCAAACAAAATTTCTTATTACTTCTATTTTAATTTAAAACTTCAGTTTACCATTATACATTAGACAAAACTTCAGAATGAATTCAGGCACAAAAAATTATTAGAAGCAACATGGCCAGAGAAAGCCATTAATATTGAGCTACTCCAAGTGACAAAGTAGTTGAAGTTGAATTTTTCTCAGCAATAAGAGTGACTCCACACAGTATCCTCAGAGGGAAAGATACTGCTGCTTTACATGAAAGTGTAGAAAACGTAGTAAATGTAATTACAGGGCTACCTAGACATTCAGAGCCTGTAATGCTGCCAGCAACCACTCCTCAGCAAAAAGTGAAATGTGGGACAATGTGATGTGCAACAGCGAAATTGTTTCTTGTGTGGACATCCTTTAACAATAGTGCTGGAGTAAATATAGTTTGCACAGGTGGTTGTCACAGGGGTAACCAAAAGCTTTGTTTTTCTTCTGATTTCCTGAGACAAATACATTTGATATAAATGCAATTAAGCCTGGCGGGGACATCTCTCCTCAATTGTATACTTACCTCATTTCCTTGTGTCAATAACTCTCACCAGTTCATCTTTAGCCAGCCTCAGTCTCACCCTGGATTCTCCACCACCATTCCCTCGCTTTGCTGTCACACCAATTAAATATTCATTGCTTAACCTACCTGTCCTCCTGCCGCCCGTCTCAAAGCTTCCTCAAACTCAGGTTGGAGAAACAAACTATAATTCACCAGTCTGCTGCTCACTTGGCCCCCCAAACCTGAAACTACCGCACCTGCGAGTAAGCTATCACTTCAAGTCTTTCTCCAGCCTTCTGATGCTCGGTTCACTTTTCTGATCACTAATCTCTCTCTTCCTGTGTTACAGAACCACTCGCCCCCGTGAATCCCTGTTCCGAGCCCTAGTGTTGTTTCACGTAATTCTCGCCAGTAAACTGTCTCCTGCGTCTCCCAAGTCCCTGTGTCTTTTCAGGCGATTGTCGCTAGTTAACTGTCACCTACCTCTGTGCAAATAAAATCTATGAAATTGTTCACTGTCTCCGTGTGGTATCTGCACTTGGGTCCATATCTCGTACCAGCCTCTGGGCCTTGTGGCACAGCTAAATCAAGTAAATATTATTCTGATGTTTTTCAGTTCCTCACATCACAATAAGATTATTTATGAAATCATAACTTTAGTCTATATATCTTTAACTAAGCGATGCAAAATATTACTTTCATAATATGAGAAGTTTCCAAGTTAAAGGCCGTCAAATACATGGGAAATGGGTCATAATTATTTTTCTATCTATCCATCCATGCATCTTCTGCTTATCTGAGGCAGGGGCAGCAGCCTAAGCAGAGAAGCCCAGATCACCCTCTCCCCAGCCACCTCCTCCAGCTTGTCCGGGACAACACCAAAGAGGTGAGGAAGCTTTTTTGAAGGAACGTGCTCAAACAACAAAGGCGAGGGTGGCGAAAAACAGAACTGAATAAAACCTAAACTGAGAAAACTAAGCATAGAAAGCAAACCAGAAACAGAGATGCAGGGAGCGACGACCAGAGACGACGGAGTGAGATAAGCAGACGAACCAGCCATGCACACGAGAAAACACAGGGCTTAAATACACACAGGGCAATCAGGGAATGGGAAACAGGAGGGAGACACGGCTGGGAGTGATTGGACATAACGAGACAAGGGGAAGCGAAACTAGAACACTGACGGGAGACGCAGACCTACAACATAAAACAGGAACTCACACATGCAAAGACACAGACTAAAGCTACGTCCACACGTACCCGGGTATTTTTGAAAATGCAGATTTTTCTATGCGTTTGCACCTTTCGTCCACACGTAAACGCGTTTTTGGTCACTGAAAACGAAGATTTTTAAAAACTCCGGCCAGGGTGGATATTTTTGAAAACTCCGTTTTTGCATTTACGTGTGGACTAGAAAAACAGAGAAAATGCAGGTCAAAGGTGTGCACATTTTTTGACGTCACACTGTGCGCCACGTTATTGTTTCGGTGAAATGAATTTCTACAATACTGTTAATTGTACTCTCTGCAGTGTTTAAATGCTTACATATACACACAGTTACTGTCCCTCCACACATACGACTCGGTTCTGCTTCTATGCCCCAGCTTTGTTTACTTTTTCCCACCGAGGCTTCTAGACTTCTGATTGGCCAACATTTCTGCACGGCTAGGAATCTAGCTCCACCTGTTGCTTTGGCATGTTCATAGCAGCGTTTTCCTTCATTTCTGCCTTTATGTGTGGACGGGATTATTTTTTAAAACGAAAACGGAAAATCTCCGTTTTCAAAAATACCCGTGTATGTGTGGACGTAGCCTCAGAAACACGGACTTTACCCAGAGGAAAACCACAGACAGAAATGACTAAACATTAACTGAGGAAGAACAGAACCAAACACCAAAATATAGCACAACAATAGAAAACAGAAAACGCTGGGTCAAAGACATGACATGACAGTTTTTCAAGTGAAAATGAGCCACATACATCTATGCATTCATATTCTTTACACTTTAAACAGTTTATCTACCATGTCTATGGACTGTGAGAGGAAGCTCGAGTGCTCAGAGGAAGCACCACATGACATGGACAACATGCAAACTTCAAACAGAAAGATGTAAAGCCTGTTTGAAACAAGAGCCTTCTTACTGTGAGGTGAGGCTCCACCTAGCACTATTGTGTACACTGTTTTACTATTAAAGCTATGATACATTATGGGATACTGATGCTTAAAACTGGGTATAGAGGGGAAAAAAAATCATGCTCAGTATATTTGTTGCAGTTTTAACAGCACTTAAATGTGTTTCTGAGTCCTGAAAATTACATGAGGCAAATTCCTGTATTCAAAAACATTGTGCCTTAAAGTCTGCACTGTTTTTTTTATTATTATATTTAATACAGGCCTTGCAGTCTACTAGAAGTTCCACAGATAATTCAACAATACAAATACATAATTATCAGTGTGTTAATTACATGCAAATTGCTTGACTATTGTTTACAAAATAATCATATTAGCATAATAAATTCTGTGTGGCTATAGAGAGCTGACATCTGGTGATGTTCTTTTAGTTTACATACAAGAAGGCAGGGATAAAGTGTTTTCCCTGTAGGAACACTGTACATGGATGCAAAATTAAACTTGACCTGCTGAAATCTAGTCTTTCTTAGTGAATAGAGAGAAATTTGTTAAACTTACAGGGTGTGTGATGTGAGACATGGCTTCAGTCAATCCCTCCTGAAACTGTTGATGATCCATGGGAAAAGGCTTGTGTAACTCACCCTGAAAATACACAAATATACAAACGTCTTGCATTGTTTATAATTTGCTTTCAAGGAGCCAGAGTTTATTTTTTAAATGCACAACAGAACACTGTCAGTCAAGACTGGAATCCCCAGAGCCTGGGCCTCAAAAAAAAAAACATTGAAGCAGCACAGCATCATCTTGACAGAGAATTGAACAAAAGACAGCCAACATCCAAAGAAGAATGCCCTTCGAGAAGCCTGGAGGAGAAAGCTTTCCTAACAGAGTTCAGGCTACATTATAGAAAAAAGATTCTCATACCAAATATTACATTTCAAGCTCATTAAAGCTCAAAAACTCTGGGTTGAAATGTTGAATGCGCTGAAATACATCGAATTATTTACCTGAAAGCCAAAGTGAAGAACTGTTGAAAGCTGAACTTCACACAGAAGAAGTTTCAAAGTTGAAAAGTAGCTGAACATCTTTAAAATGTACATTAGAAAAAGCTGACTAATGACAAATGAAAATGGAAAAAAATTGAAAATACAAATCTGATTAAATATTGAAAGCTCATCTTTAAATAACTTGAAAAGTTAAATTATGTATTTTACATTTCTAAACTCAAGAATCTCCAATGAAGAACCAGAATATTTGCAGAAAATCTGCTGTGTGTGTGTGTGCGCTTGCATGCGTTTGTGCACGTGTGTACCTGTGTGTGTTTGTGATTTGGATCTCAATACTGTGAATGCTTAATCAGCATTTACACAGAACATTGGAATGTCACCTTTGTGGTGGAGAAGAACCCTGAGCTTGTGCAACTTAAGAGGTACAGGCTACATACAGTGGAATATATACCCAAATATTGGTTAATAAAGTACTTCATATATTTCTTAACTCACAGTAAATCCTAGAAAATGGTTAATTGAACTAACCGGCATCATGCTGTAGAGACTGTGTTCATTGGTACACCAAGAAGCAGAAACTGAGTTGTGATGGCTGCCATCTGGTGGAGCAGGCACAGGGCTGAGGAAACAAGACACATTACTTTCCTTTCACAAAGGTCCAGACATAAAAAGCAAGGTTTAAATCTTCATACTTATCAGAGTCATTTTGAATAACACACCAGCAAAAAAATTGATTGTAGTTCAAAAGTAGTTAGTTACTTAATGTGTCTATAATGTGTAAAGCTTACCCACTGACAAGGTGGTACTGGCTCAACTGTGGCTCCAGGAAGCAGTCTGAATAAGTCAGCTGACACTGAGTCGACTGATATGGATCAATGAAAGAATCAATATGATACCTTAAGTTGAGAGGGTCCAACATTTCTGATTGGACAGTATGGTGATGAGGATTGGGAACTATCCCTGGCAAACTGATGTTTGAAGTAGGCCCAGACCAAATGGGGATCTCTATTGAGATTGGACAGACATTATTGAGTCTCTCAGAGCAGCAACCTTTTGAAGAAGAATCAGCAGTATCATCATGTTCCTCGTTGTACTGTGGCTGTAGCTCTGTCGCAGGGCTATTCATCCTGGCAGAATAGAAAGACCTGCTTTAATAAAACATCCATCAAATACATCAATAGTGAATTTTGGATTTTTAAAGCTGAAGATTCAGTTCAACTGCCAAGTTGGCTTTAATAATATATCTGAAGACAGTTAAACACTACATGTATATAGGCTCATTTATACCTTGAAGCCTTGCTTTTCAAAGGCCGACATACAAGTCACTGTCTGTGAAGCTGGATTTAAGAAATAAGCGCTTAAAGTTTTTAGAATATTTTTACTATAATTATGTATTTTATGTCAGTGCAGAACAACACCAGGTTGGGTGGTTAATTGGGGTTAAAAGACTTACATTAGTTTATGTTAGCTAACTAAGAACCAACTACAAGATGCATTTCCTGAAGAAAATGCAGTGTGAATGCTGATAGCAGAATGGTTTGAGCTGAATTTTTAATCATTGTTGAATATTTGGTGAAATAACTTTCAAATGAGCTGAAATACACTGAATCGTTCACCTAAAAGTCAAAGTGCAGAACTGTTGAAAGCTGAAGTTTACACAGAAGAAGCTCATATTCCTTAAATCACTTGAAGAGTGATAATATGTATTTTAAAATGTCTAAACCCAAGAATCTTAAAAGAAAAAACAGAATATCTGCTGTGTGTGTAGATCAGTGACTTCTTGTCAAACAGGAAGTCAATAAAATAAGGCTTAAGTGATGGACAGCAGCCTCTTGCCAGAGGACTGTGTGACAAACTGTTTATGTGAGGGGTCGTCAGCATATTCTTAGCAGAGATGATGACGTGCTGTATTTGCAATTCTGCTTTTGTTGCTTCCTCAAGCTTGACTCAAGCTTGTCAGTTTGGTGAACCAAACAGATTCTCCTCACACAGTCCTAATTTATAAAGTGCTTTAGAAACCTGAACATTACAGCTAACAGGTTTGTGCTATATAAATAAATAAATAAATAAATGAATAAATAAATAAATGAATAAATAAATAAATAAATAAATAAATAAATAAACTATAACTAACAGGTGGATTTTCCCATGTCAGTGGAGCTAGCCAGACAATAAAGATCCACTTACTGCTTAAGAGATACACAGAGAAGGTGGACAGCATGGCTGCAACTATTTGTCGACACTACAGGAAGCTATGGGGGCAATATTGCCTATATCATCTGCCAACACTGCACTCAATACTAACGAAGAACATAGCGCGAACAGCAAAACAGCACGATGGAAGAAAACGAAAGCAAGGATTTTATAAAAAAATGTGAAAGCATTTCACAAAAAACGTTAAATGTAAACTTCGAAAACTTGTTGTTTTGGACTGGAAAATAAAATCCTTTTTTTGTCAGAAGCCATTTTTAGTTTTGTATTTGCACATTATTTTTTGTTTAAATACTACTAGAATTTTAATTTGTATTACCTAATTTTTTTAAAACTTTTATTCTAATGGTCTTATTGAGAAATGCTAAAAATAAATTTATTGTCAAATTCATGTGTTTCCTGGGTCATTATTTTAAGGTTTTGTGAGACAGGACAACAGGGTGAGATTCACAGGTGGGCAGACTTGAACAGGTGAGGTACTGGTGCCTAAAAGAGGAGGCTGCCCACAGGAAGTAGGGATAAAATGTACTGAAATAACTGATATTTATATAGCACTTTTCACAGAATAAGAACCACAACGTGCATCACAATAATGTCAAACAGATGTACATAAAACAACACAATCGATCATACAGCACAACTCTAGTTAAAAGCCAATCTAAATAGATTTGTCTTTAGGTGCTGTTTAAAAGAATAAACACAATCAAGGCAACGTAAACATGGAGGCAAAGCACTCCACAACCTGGGGGCCACTGCTCTAAAAGATCTATCTCCTCTGGTCTCAAAACGTGTTTGTAGGACCAACAGCCTTTGATTAGATGATCTCAGGTTGCGAGAGGGAGCATGGGGTTCTAAAAGATTGGAAATGTAAGCAGGAGCATCATGATTCAGAGCTTTAAAAGTCAGTACTATGATTTTCAAATTGTAAAATGCACTGGAAGCCAGTGAAATGAGAATAAAACTGGTGTAATGTGCTCTCTTTTTCGTGTCTTTGTTAAGAGCCTTGCAGCAGCATTCTGGACTGACTGGAGACGGTCAAGATTCTTTTTGCTCAAACAAAGAAATAAAATAAAATCGTCTCTTTTTGCTTTTCATCCGTAAATACTCTGCATACTCTTTCATGTGATTCAGTTTATTTTGAAAAGACTCAACAGCATCTTGAGCTTTATTGTGAAAGTTTTATATTGAAAATAAACAAGCGGACAGGGGATGGTTTTACTGTCGTTGTTGTTGCTAATGACAACGTATAAAAACAGGTGCTTGTCTGTCTGTAGTGTGGTTATATTAAATATAAGAGAAAGAGAGAACTTTAAGAAATTAATATAGCCACTACAGTGACCATCAAAACGATGAAAAAATATTGCCGTAAACAGCTTATTTTGCGACACCACGAAACAAACTATAGCATAAAATGAAACATAGATGTTTTTATAAACAGAACAACATTTAACTTTGTTCACGATTCTCCAGCAACAGTATTTCAGAATGACTGAAATTATTGTTCATTTTTACTGTACAACATTCATTACACAGTCACATATGATAATATATTGTCAAATTCAGCACAGTTCGTAGAGTAACCACCTGTTTACTGTCATAGTTCCTGTGTTTGTCTCGCTGCATTTGCTACATTTATCAAGACAGTCAAATTCTGTTTACTCAGCACTTAGAGTAACCACCTGTTTACTGTCACACCCCAACTCCGATGAGAGCTTCCACTATTTTGTAGCCTACTTTTTAAATTTATAATGTGTTCTGCGGTAAAATATCTGCGGTGTAAAGAGAATCCGTTTTATACATGAGAGGCCGTTGAGCTCATTCTACTTCAGCTGGTATCTCGAAATGTTAACTGGTTCATTAAAAGTCAGACGTTACGTTATTCCGATTAGCCTAGGTTAATGTATCCGTTAACCTAACGGTACTTATAATTAATCATTTTGACATCTTTACCTGAATATAAATCAGTTACACAATGCTAACTAATTTTTAAGTTTTAACCACACAATGTAGCTTATTGGTGACTTACACAAATAACTGTGAATACTTACCTTACTACAGCGGTTTCTTGGGTCTCCTAACCTAGCCTTTCAAGACAGCCAGAACACCGGACGTTACTACGGTTACAAACGCGGTTCTACATGTATACATTACGATCAGTTACACGTGTGTTCACCGTTTGGATTCAAGTGTGAAAAAGATTGTGGCCGTTACTGACAGACTGCTGCGCTCATAGCCTACTTCAAGGAGAAGAACTGCGGGCTTTATGAGCGATGCTGGTGTGCAACACATCTATTTACTGCCTCTTTTCTTTTATCACTCACAATTTTATTTTGCCCTCAAAGTGATTCCCGAAATTTATTCCAGTAACCGTTTCACAATAAAGGCTTTTTGAGGAACAGTGAAGGGCTTCTATTACCGCGAACGGCTACAGGGCTTTTAGTTTGAAACAGATACAGGAAGTGTTCGGCTTTTCATCGGTCGCTTAATGCACAGGTGGTCTTTAAAGTAATAATAATTAAAAATAAAAATAAAAGAATCGAAACAGAAATGGGCAGTTAGGTAAAGATGATGGAATATTTAATCGATAAGTGATTTTCCAGCTTCAACGCAGTGTTGTCACTGATGGAGATTTTACACCGGAAATTTAAATCCCTGACGGAGTCTCACCCATTTCAGTGAAGAAAATAAGAAAAATGAAGGAGACTGTCATCAATCTCCAGGCCCGTTGTATGAGAGATAACCTTGTCTTTTCAGGTATGTTGGAGAGGACTCAGAAGAAACTATTAAAAACTTCATCCAGACCCACCTAAAGCTTCCAGAGGACACCATGAAGAACATCAGCTTCGATATAGTCCATTGTCTCTGAACCAGGAGGCCTGGGGCCCGGAGGCCACGTCCAATTGTCGCCAAATTTGACCATTTCAAGCAGAAGGAGCAGGTGAAGAGTCACGGTTAGGGAGCTGAAAGGAATAGACTTCAGCATAAACGACCAGTTCTTTAAGAGATCGTCTATTTACTTTTGTATTTCCACATCACAGTGTCAGGTCTGTGTCTTTGTGGAGGTCTCATGTTTCCTTTTTTATTTTGATAGTGTTCAGTGTATTCAGTTTTGCTTCCTCCCCGTCTTGTTATGTTTGATTAGTCCCAGCTGTGTTTCCCTCCCGTTTCCCATGCCCTTGTTACCCCCATGTGTATTTGAGCCCTGGGTTTTCCTCTGTCTGTTGTCATGTTGTGCATCCTCACTGCTGTGGTTTCCCTTGTGCTCCTGTCTAATTCCTAGTTCTCAGTCCCAGGTTTGTTTTCTTGTTGTCTAGTGTGAGTTTATTGTTTCCCAGTGTTTTAATTCTTAGTTTCCATGTTCAGAGTTTTGGTTTGTTTTGGGGTTGTTTTTTTTTAGTTTATTTAATGGAGGATTTTTCAGCAATAAACCATATTTATTATAGTATAATGTAACCAACATACCTCTGTTTATAAATTGTATTTATTATAATAGCAACCAGCATTCCTACCCCTAGACATACCTCCTACTCAGTGTGCACTACCACTGATTACATTGCACCGTATATTGCACTGATCACTTGCTCATTACATTGCACCTGCTCCTTTATATGGTACATATAACTTGTACTTATCGGTGTAGATACTTGCATTATTACATACATTCCCTGTGTAGGCATCTCTTAAATTTCAAGGTTTTTTTTCTAAAGGAATTTTAATGTAAAAATCTACATGCTGCTAACAGAGAGATGCCAAACTGTGTTTCCTTGTTCTTGTAACAGTGACAGTAAAGATTCAAATTCAAATTCAAATTCAAATTTTATTTGTCACGTACACAGTCATACACAGTACGATATGTAGTGAAATACTTGGACAACTGCTCGTGACCTAAAGAAAACAAAAAAGGAAAAGGCTATGAATAAGATAGGAAATAAATATGAAAAATTAAAAAGGGTAAATTTAACTAGGAAGGAATAAAATATAAATTAAGGTTAAAAATGAAATAACTGTACAACACAAATTAGAATGAAGGGTAAATTTAACTGGGAAGAATAAGATAAAATATATAAATTAAAGTTGAAAATAAAATAACTGTACAACAAAATACACAATATAGAACTATATAAGAATGTATGAAGAAATCTAAATATAAATAAATATATACACAATAACAGCAGCTGTACAAGTATTAACCGGAAATGAAGAATATAGTGACCAGTGTTGTGCAAAAACAATGTCCAGAAAGTCCAGTGTGTGTGTAAGAACCATATGTGTGGGTCAGTACTGTGTGGTGGTGTGATTGAGAGACCGTATCGCCTGCGGGAAGAAGCTCCTCCTCAGTCTCTCTGTGTTGGTCTTCAGGGAGCGGAATCGCTTTCCTGACCTCAACAGAGAGAACAGTCTGTTGTTGGGATGGCTGAGGTCCTTCACGATCTTCCTGGCCTTGGTCCAGCACCGCCTGCTGTAGATTGAGTGCAGGTCAGGGAGCTCGGAGCGGATGGTGCGCTCAGCTGACCGCACAACCCTCTGTAGAGCTCGTCTGTCCTGCATGGTGCTGTTCCCGAACCAGGTTAAGATGTTTCCCGCCAGGATGCTCTCTATGGTGCACGAGTAAAAGTTCCTGAGCACCTTGGAGGGCAGTTGGAAGTCTCTCAAGCGTCTGAGGTGGTAGAGACGCTGTCGGGCCTTTTTCACCACGGTGTTGATGTGACAGGACCATGACAGGTCCTGCGTGATGTGAAGATCTATTCTATTCTATTCTATTCTATTCTATTCTATTCTATTCTATTCTATTTAATAAAGCTGCCGTTTTCAATTAACTTCCTGTGCTGTGAGTCCTGTGTTTGGCTCCTACATCCTGCCTGCCACATAGCAAACCTTGACAGATAAATCGCTGACAATTACTGTCAATGACATACACACACGACAAGTGTGTACACGCTAGCTTATATAAGTTGATATGCACACACATAATCAGACAACACCAAGCACCACTCTTGTCTACATATTACACTTTTATGGAACCTTTTTTTTTTTTTTTTACAAACGTATGACGTACGAAGTTTGTCACATGGATGTGCATGAAGCTGGCTACAGACAGAAGAGTTTAAAGATATTTAACAAGTTTTAAAAACTACAGGCAGATGTTGTTTTATTACAAGAGACTCATAGGCCTGTCACAGCTACAGACGAACTTAAAACACCTGAGTGAATGTGAGAGCGAATGGTTGTCTGTGTTTCTATGTGTTAGCCCTGCGACAGACTGACGTCCTGTCCTGGGTGTACCCTGCCTCTCACCCTATGACAACTGGGATAGGCCCCCTCTCCCCCCGCGACCCTGAATAAGAGAATAAGGATAAGAGAATGGATGAATAAATGATTTATACTTAACAAAAAGTTATATATTGTAAATATATATGGCCCAATGTTGATGACCCCTCATTCTTTCACGTGTTTTTTTAGTGCACTCTCTGAACACCAAGATTGCTCACTTGTTCTTGGGGGTGATTTCAGCTTTTGACTAAATGAAGACATTGACAGGTTAAGTACAGCACGAACTCAGCACAACTGGTAATCGACACATATAGATAAACCACCTTTTGCTGCAATTACAGCTGCCAGTCTTTTAGGGTATGTCTCTACCAGCTTTGCACATCTAGAGACTGAAATACTTGCCCATTCTTCTTTGCAAAACAGCTCCACAACTGCCCTGTGACAGCCTCAGAGGTTGTCTAAGAGAATATTAGGAGCAACAACACCATGAAGTCCAAAGAACACACCAGACAGGTCAGGGATAAAGTTATTGAGAAATGTAAAGCAGGCTTAGGCTACAAAAAGATTTCCCAAGCCTTGAACATCCCACGGAGCACTGTTCAAGCAATCGTTCAGAAATGGAAGGAGTATGGCACAACTGTAAACCTACCAAGACAAGGCTGTCCACCTAAACTCACAGGCCGAACAAGGAGAGCGCTGATCAGGAATGCAGCCAAGAGGCCCATGGTGACTCTGGACGAGCTGCAGAGATCTACAGCTCAGGTGGGGGAATCTGTCCATAGGATAACTATTAGTCGTGCACTGCACAAAGTTGGCCTTTATGGAAGAGTGGCAAGAACAAAGCCATTGTTAACAGAAAACCATAAGAAGTCCCGTTTGCAGTTTGCCACAAGCCATGTGGGGGACACAGCAAACATGTGGAAGAAGGTGCTCTGGTCAGATGAGACCAAAATGGAACATTTTGGCCAAAATACAAAACGCTATGTGTGCCAGAAAACTAACACTGCACATCACTCTGAACACACCATCCCCACTGTCAAATATGGTGGTGGCAGCATCATGCTCTGGGGGTGCTTCTCTTCAGCAGGGACAGGGAAGCTGGTCAGAGTTGATGGGAAGATGGATGGAGCCAAATACAGGGCAATCTTGGAAGAAAACCTGTCTGCAAAAGACTTGAGACTGGGGCAGAGGTTCACCTTCCAGCAGGACAACGACCCTAAACATAAAGCCAGGGCAACAATGGAACGGTTTAAAACAAAACATATCCATGTGTTAGAATGGCCCAGTCAAAGTCCAGATCTAAATCCAATCGAGAACCTGTGGCAAGATCTGAAAACTGCTGTTCACAAACGCTGTCCATCTAATCTGACTGAGCTGGAGCTGCTTTGCAAAGAAGAATGGGCAAGGATTTCAGTCTGTAGATGTGCAAAGCTGGTAGAGACATACCAGCTCTACCAGCTGGTAGAGACTGGCAGCTGTAATTGTAGCAAAAGGTGGTTCTACAAAGTATCGACTCAGGGGGCTGAATAATTACACACACCCCACTTTTCAGTTATTTATTTGTAAAAAATGTTTGGAATCATGTATGATTTTTGTTCCACTTCTCACGTGTACACCACTTTGTGTTGGTCTTTCACGTGGAATTCCAATAAAACTGATTCATGTTTGTGGCTGTAATGTGACAAAATGTGGGAAAGTTCAAGGGGGCCGAATACTTTTGCAAGCCACTGTATTTCATGTCTGTGTGTTCCACATCCTTTTGTCAAACTCATGTTGTCATGTTTACGTCTCATTATGTTCCCTGTTTTATTTTGACAGTCTGGTGTTCCATGTTCAGTGTGATTAGTTTTGCTTCTCTTGTGGCGTCATGTTCCTTCGTGTCAGCTGTGTTCTCCATGTGTTTCCACTTCCCTCATCACCCTTCTGTGTATTTCAGTCCTCTGTCTCCCTTTGTTCATTGTTGGGTTGTCTGTTTATCTCGCCTCATGTTTAAGGATTTTCATGGCTCCTCAAGTCTCGGTTTTCCGTACTCCTGTTTAGGTTCATGTTTATGTTTATGTCATAGTTTTCATGTCTTGTTCTAGCTGTTCCCACTTTAGGTTATCATTTAGTCTTTGCCTGTGTTTGCCTTTGTTTTGTTTTGTTTTTCTCTATCAGCCTAAATAAACTGATTGCTTTTTGTTATACCTCAGTTTTTCCTCCCGTGCATTCTGTCTCTGGGTCCATACCACAACACACCGGCTTCTCAGCCGTGACTGTTTGCAATTTTTATTGAACCACTAGCAGCAACAGCAATTAGACAGCCATAGTGATTAAGGGCATAAAATGCAAGAATGTAGAACATAAAATCAGTGTTTATGCTGATGATGTGTTGCTTTTTCTCCAGCATTCACAAACCACTCTCTCTGAGATAATTACATTAATAAACTCTTTCTCAAGCATTTCAGATTATTTGATAAACCAGTTAAAATCTACAGTTCTTGCGATTAATTGCTCCTTTCATAATCCTTCTTCACCCCACAGCAATCTGGAAATATTAAATATTTAGCTTTAATGTTTCTACTAGGTTTGCAGATTTAACTAAATTAAACTACATCCCACTTTTAAAGAAAGTAGAAGATGATCTAGATGGAAGTCTCTATCCATATCACTCATGGGAATGGTTGCTTCAAAAAAAAAAAATTATGGTCTTGCCAAGATTCAATTATTTATTCTCAATGATCCAGAGGCCACATCAGAATTTCCTTCAGTTCACTTACCAGCCCCACTTCAGAGCTGAGGATGCCATTATCTACCTGCTCATTTGTGTCTATGCCCATCTGGGCCAGCCGGCGAGCATGGTGACGGTCATTTCGACTTTTCCAGTGTATTCAGTATCACTAGGCTGACCTTCCTGGGTGATAAGCTGATAGCAACACAGGTGGATGCCTCTTCTGTGTCCTGGATTGTTGATTACCCAACAGGAAGATCCCAATATGTGCGTCTTCAACATTGTGTGTCTGATAAGGTGATCAACAACACAGGGGTACCACAAGAGAGCGTCCTCTCCCCCTTCCTCTTCAACACAGACTTCAGCCACTGCACAGAGACATGCCATCTTCAGATGTGTTCTGATGACTCTGCGGTGGTTGGATGCGTCAGTGAGGGTGATGAGACAGCGAACCAGTCTAACAAAGACCAAAGAATTGATATTGGCCTTTAAGAGGACCAGGAAACCTGTGACCCTGTATTTCAACTGAGGGGGTTGATGTGGACATTGTGGAGGGCTATAAATACCTTGAGTACACATTGATAACAAACTGCACTGGATTAAAAACACCACTGCACTCTACAGTCATCTCTATTCTCTGAATCAGCTGAAGTCTTTTAACATCTGTTGGACAATGCTCAGGATTTTCTATGAGTCTTGCATGTTGGGACAGCAGTTTGAGGGCTGCAATCAACAGACTCAATAAACTGATCTACAAGGCCAATGTTGTGGGGGTGGAGCTGGACTCCCTTACAGTGGTTTTGGAGAGGCGGATGTTGTTCAAGATAAGGACAATGCTGGACAATACCTCCCACCTACTCCATGACGTGCTGGCCAGTCACAGGAGCATGTTCAGTATTCTATTTAATGTCTGTAATAGTCTGGATATTTATAATCGAGCTATTTGTATACATGTATTCTGATTCCTATTATGGTGAGGGGCTGTTTTTCTGATCAGTCTCCTGTCAGTCCAGAGAAGTTACTGATGGACTTCACGGCCACTCAGCTTAAGAACCCTGCAGACACTGTCAACCAAATAACTTTTCACCACATCCACTATCTTGATGCTGCTAAAAAAGGATGCTAACAAACCAATACCTATAATTGCTCATTTTGAATATTACAAGAACAAGAACTAGTGAAAAACAAAACAAGGAACTAAAAGGAACACACTAAGGTATAAATGATAAATTCCCACCCGAAATTCTGTCCCTCATAGGAAAGAAGTCATCTACGTTGAAAAACTCTGTACTGATAAGTTTCCTGGGACAAAGAAATAACTCCTTGGCTGTAATAATGAAAAAATGAAACATGTAATTAAAAATGCTATAGGTACCATGCTACATTTTATACAATGAGAACAGCACACTCACCTCAGCACCTCATTTCTTACTGTCAAGCTGCTATAAATAAATAAATAACACTAGCTTAATGTTAGTGTTACCACAATGGGAGCAAGTCAATGTGAAGAATCAACTTTGATAATGCTCTCATGACTTATGAGTTAAGTTCAAATTCAAAAGCTCACCTGTCCTTCATTTGGTAATTAATTAAAATAATTAAGCTTGTGTAGCTCTGAACAAGCTGAACATAAGTGTGAAAAATTGGCATAAACCACACGGAGAGGAGAAGGACGTTTTTCCCTTGGACTCTGGAGACAAGGGAATCTGCCAGTGTCGTGAAAAAACAAGCAGTGCCCACCCGTGCAGGAACTGGTCGACCTGGGCATCAAACTGTGACCTCATGCACCTTACAGTAGTCAACACAGAATTGTATAGACCTGAAATCTTCACTACAAGAACTATGGGGCTTGTTGTGTTCAATTTCTTCAAAGGAAGTAGAGGAGAAATATCCTCTGTTTAAAAAGATTTAATTTGCTTCAGCAGTTGGAATTACAAGTTTACAGTGCTGGACCTCTCTGTGAACACAGTCATCTGTCTTCACTGAAAAGACGACCCTGAATTTGCCCGTACAGTTTTATACCCCAACAAAATCATTATTATGATAATTATCTTCTTCTGGAACCACGTGGCGCTCCTGATGTCTCCCTTCGAGTCCCCTGCTCCGCTCACGTCTGACCTCGTATCTGCTCCTTTTCCTGGAATGACAGAGACAAATACACCTCCCTGTCCAGCCTTGATTATTTAATATTAACCTACTTCTGATTCCATTTATCTAGTTCGGGACATTCTGTTCAGACTCCCTTTGCCCAGAAAATGTCCTTCTAACCATTATCTGGTGTGATGTGTAAGCATGCAGCAAAAAAGACCCTCTGCACTTCTACGTCAATTCTCAATATTTCAGTCCAGTCAATACCACTGAACGACATTTTTGACCGTCTAAACACAGAGTGCCAACTCGTTTATGAGCACATTGCATTGTGTATATAAAATCATAAAAAACTGCATCATTTAATCATTTTAAATCCTAACAGGCTACACCACGCACTGTGCAACTCTTTTATTACCCACATCTTTAGGAGTTCCACCAGTTCATTCGAAACAACAGGTAACTGACAGGACTGTGAATGCAACAACCATAGCAAGGTGCATTTCAAAATGGTGCTCTTTGAGCGAGGTATTACCAGGCAGGAGGGAGAACTCATCTGCAAAACGATGTCGCAATACAGCAGCATCTACTCTCTGGGCTTGTGTGAAATGGTCATCACAACAGAGGAAGATGGGAATGGTGGAATTTAGGAACTCCAGCCCCAACTCATCTCTTTCCTTCACCAGGCTCACGAGAAAAACTGTTTCAGCCTTTCTCCATGCTTTAAGGAGAGTAGGACCATTTCATAGTCAACATCTCCCACTTGCCGTGTGACCATGAAAGGTCCTTGCCACTTGGCAAGTAGAAGAATGGATAATACAAGCACTTTGTCTCTTGGTGAAAATTATCTGAGCCTTATCCCTCTGCTGTACAGGCACTGCTGAAGTTCTTGGGCCTGTAGTAAATTTTATCGTGATAACCTCCACAACGTGTGTAGCTTTGCTCTCGGGTCCAGAATGTACTGAATTTCTTTTTTAGCTGGGCTTGGACCTTCCTCCCAGTTTTCTTTAATCAGGTCCAACACACCTCTGCAGCTTCCTGCTGAACAGTAACTCAAAGCTAGTCAGCTATTATCTCTTCATGGGATGCCCACTTGAATCAGTGCCAGCTCCACACTCATGGCAGAAATGGTGCACAGTAGCACTGCTTCAGACCGAATCAAGACCAAGACAAAGTCAAGACGAGACCAAGATTGAGACCGAGACAGCGAGACCAAGACAAGACCAAGACCACGTAAAAGTGGTCTTGGTCATGGTCATTAACAATATTGGTCTCGAGACATCCAACTCTAAAAGTGATATCCCGCTGCACTCTGGTGAAATGGCCCAATGAGGCCCATGGCAATGTGCTTAAATGGGACCTCGATTAAAAGTAGTGGGAACAAAGGCACTTTTGAAATACCTGGCTGGTTCACCAGCTGACGCTCCAGGCAGGACCACACCACTGATGCAGATCCTCTGGTCAATTATTGGCTGGGCGTAACTGGGCCATTATTCACTCCTGAGTTTTGTCATATCCTGTATGCCGTGCCACAGGGTTATTTGGCACCAACAACTGTTGTGTTCTTTTATTGTGTGAGTGTCAAGACTTACTTGCTACAGGTTGTCTCTAACCATTACAAAATGAGTGTCGGTCAGAGCTACGTCATTGCACACTATTTGACCTTCAATTTTCAAGTCAAAGGCTGAGCATAGAGAGTCGTCATGAGACTAAGAAATCTCCTGTGGCGTCAGTAATTCTCAGGAAGGCCCCAGTGTCACCACTTAACACTGTGCAGACACTACATAGGTAAAACTCTGAATTTAGATTTTTTAACATACATCAAAGAGGTGTAGGCATGTTTGTTACAAACTAATTGTAGCTAAAATGTAAGTGATAAACAGTGTAATTGACTGTTAGAAGGAAATAAATTCAAATTATTCAGTGAGTCTAGTGCCATTTATTTTATTTCACTCCATTCTCTGAAAACACATAATAGTATATTCTGGTGATAATATAGAGTTGTTTTATACAAAAGTACCAATTCTGTAGATCCACCTATAGTCAGCACACAACTACTGGCTTTAAGAGGATATAAAATTTTGTTTACACAAGAGGAGAAAGATCTGATATTGAGGGTCAGTCAGTCAGATGGTACCAGAACAAATCTACCAACCTACCAGTGTGCTAGGAGCTACAATATTGTAACATTTAGGAGCTACAATACATTTATGGCAGTTGGAGTCCAGAGAAGAGTTGAAACACAACAATTATAACAGAGAAGCAAAAGCCTTAGGGATTGGCCAGTTCATCTGATGTGACAGAAGGAGGCAGGCTGTCCAAGGCTCCCATCTCTGTAATGTTGCACAAACAGAACAGACAGAACATCAATACTGAGACATAATAGGCAGAAAGTTGTTTTTCATTTTATCATACCTCTGTTTGTTTGCACTCAGCAGACACTCTATTAGATTCACCTTGCTAACTGCCTTAATTCTTTGTGGCATTGAATCATCAAGGTATTATCCTGAGATTTTGGACATGACAAGAAAATTTTGACATGATTTTATCACATGAAGGATCTGGTGACTGTTCAGTGAACTCATTGTCATGTTCAAGAAATCAGTTTGAGGTGAGTTTGTGAGATGGCACGCTATCCTGTTAGAGGATCAGTACACTGTTGGTAACATAGGGATGGACATGGTCATTAACAATATGATCAGTTGGTACCATTCTGCCAAGACATACAGCTTGAACCTTCAGCACAAGCCTGGATGGATTCACATTTTCATGTTGTAGATGCAGAATTCAACAGGCCAACTTGTGCATCACTGAGTTCCTGCAATGTAACTGGCTGATTAGAAATACTGCACTAGCAGTCAGTTGAACAGTCTCTGACATGGTAATAATACTATCAGTATACATGGCTATACAGGATCCCTGCCAGGTTTGATCTGATGATAAACTTGTATGTTTTATTGTATGATTAGATTAAACAATTTTCAATATTATCACACCTCTAGATGTCATAAAGTCAAATATGCAACATTACATTTTCACATTTAGTTTTGTGCATGGGGTAATTTGTGTGCTAATTCAATAGAAAATGAAGATTCTATCACTGAAAGAATATTTCCATGTTTAACAAATGGACCGATATACAGACCTGAAAAAGTTCGCTAATCAAACTTTGGTGTGCTTTTAAGAGTTTGTCGTTGCAGTGACTTCTGTATGCAGACCTGTATTATTTTGTTCATGAACTCCCCTCGCTTTCAAATAAGTGAGAAGCATTACCTTTAAGTTTGAGGTATGACAAGAAGTCAATGACAGTGTGGATAATTTCTTCATCTGCTATTCTCAGGGCGCCTGTGGAGGTACATCAAGAATGACAGGTTGAAATGGCAGGAGCTCTGATATACACAGATCATACAGAGAAATGAAATTCTCTCAGATACTAAGGTTTACGATACAAGTAGGAGTATTAGATTTAAACAAAGCATCAGTTGTGAACTCATGAACAAAGGTTAATGGGAATGAAACATGAAGGCTACTGAATTCCATACAAAGTAGATGTGTCTAAGCTTTCTTTAAAAAAAACAAAACGTAAAAATGTAAAACATTTCACCTTCCAATGATCCTAGTTTGACTAGCCCTCACACTCTGTGATTATTGCTTTCAGCCTTAGTCCATCGCAGTGGAAATGTTTCGCTGCTGAAAACCAGTGAAGATTTCTACAACAGTAATTTAAAGGCTTGATGAATGGAAAATCTTTATGACACTTTATGACGCGGTGAAAGGAGAGAGATCGCTTTAATTTTGGTATGCTTTAAAAGATGTCTTCTTTTTTTTTAGATTAAACGGTACAAGCACTGCTTGTCTTGTTTTTGCTGTTATTTGTTTTTGTTAGATTTCTTTATTCAGTGTTTTAGATAAATGATCATAAAACACATAAAACATTTCCAGAGTTTCCAAAATATAAACTAGCATTTTTTTTGTAAAAGACACAAAATATTAAATAATACATCAATAAATAATCTGGGGTATTATTTTGTTTAGGAACTTGAGGCTTTATTGCACTGTTTCCCTTTAAAATATATGTGGCTCCTCTTCTTTTGGGCTATTTAAAGGACTTAAATGACTACAAGTTCCTATTTTCTTCAAGGCATTTTAGGTCTCCCCCTCTACCATCTCCTTCCTCAGTGTTCCTTATACATTAAAGGTAGCTAATCAACATGACAGCTATACATAAAACAGTAATAAAAGCAAAACATTCAGTATATCAAATTAAATTAACCAAGAAGATACATCATAAAATACCTTTTGATTATTGTTAAATAACACTCGAAATAAAATATCTTCTTTAAGAGGAAGAAAGATGGTCCTGTTTCTTTGTGAGACATACAGACCTGTTCTGAAGTCCTCCTCCTGGCCTATGTCCCTCTTCCCAGCCAGACCCGGCTTGTCTCCTAGTCTCGTGTGTCCATGTAGTCCATCTAGTCCATCTGGATAATGAGGAGTGATCGCAGTTGATGCGCTCATACAAACATCAGATGGCCCAACTAAGCATTTAATTAATTCATTCCCATTATCAGCTCAGTTCACTAGAAATTCAGCAATTTTAACATTTTGGTAAATGTGATTTATGTGTAATTTTCATGTACTTACAATAATAATAATCCTTTTCAGCTGCTTAATTTTTAATATACTGGCTGTGACATTTAATTTTCTGTTTGATTAAGGTGAAAATGACAATTGACAAAGTAAAAATAATATGGAGTAAATGGTTAAAGTTTTGTGTATGTAACAGAAAATACGTACAAATATCCCACTGGTTTAGAGGCATCATACAACAGACACACACACATACACAGTGCACACCGCTACCTGATTCCTGTAAGAAGTTCTAAAGGACATTGTTCACACGTCACACAGTTTCAGCATGATATTTGGTTTGTAATTGTTTGGTTCACTTTCCAAACTCGTACAGACCACCTGCAGGGCTTGGCTCATGGAATTGCAGTAAGTAGAGGTTTGATGGAAGGAATAGAAAAAGCACACTTGTTGAACGGCAGTTTTAACAGACAAGTAAATGCACTGAAACACTAGTGATGATGAAAATCAACATAAAATAACAGGCAAGCAGAGGGTTTTACTTAGCCATGGTAGTGTGCTGTAGACTGTCGGTGTGTCTCCACATTTACATTTTAATTTGTTTTTTATGTGCCTAAAGAGCAGGTTGAGGTAGCATGTGCAGAGTTCAGTGGCCTCCGGTTAAAATTGTAAATTAAAAAGATTTGCATTTCCTTTTTTTCATTTGCTTTAATTACTAATCATACTCTTCCCAATTCCAATAATAACGGTAACTGTACTATTGTACTACATAGTATTCTTAAGCTAGACCAATAATTAAAAATGTTATTGTGATATTTTGAAATTAAAGAACAGACAGCAACCTGACTGAGATTTGTAGTTTAACATGTGAAGCTCACATGAGTTGAATACATTATATTGGCTCATATTTGTATTTGAAGAATGGAAAACATGTACAGTATCAGGCCAGTTTGTCTCACTTTGCAACATTACTCACCAGCTACGTGTTGTTATAGTGAGCTCACATACTTCAGTGCTGTCATTTACTCTGAGTGGTTTTTACATGTGACAATTGTTTGACTCTAATTGGGGGCTTCGTCATTAGCTAAAGTAGTCCTTGAACTAATACCCCCTGTTCTCTTTGTGTGCTTTTAAAAGTCTAGCTAAAGTTTTACATGTGAGACCCTGGCATGAAAAATAAGGTATTTTAATGATGTTTGCCATCCAGGGTAAAAAGGTCCTATTGGATCTACCTTGTGTTTTGATCTTTACATACAATCTTTTATCAGCAAATTGTTAATAAAATAAATTGGTAGCATGACTTGAAAATATTTTTGATAATATTAAAAAATGTAAAACTTCTAAATTAAGTTACTGGGCTATCAGCTCTTTGTCAGCTGTACTGCTATTTCGGATATCACAGTGAAAACTCTGTGTTAGTCAGTGCTACATCTTCTCTGCAGTGAACGTGACGATAGTCTTCTAAACGATCGTATTTTCTTCCCATTCTGTCAACACGATGCATCTGGAGTGTAATCCTCCAAAGTCTCAAAAATGCTGTATGCTAAACCTTCCTTAACTCATTCTTGAGGTCATCAATGCGTTACTTGGCTCAAAGCACAGACAGAATTGCAACATTTGTATACATAAGCAAAGAAACAAAAGCAGCTAAAAGGTGTGATGTTTAAACAGAGCAATTCCTGGTGACCCCAAGGCCCTGCAGCAGCTGTATGTTTCTATCTTACATTGAGTGACCAGCTCGTCTCTGCCTCTGGCACTGGGAGAATCCTTTATCTGAATTAGGTGATCAATACGACCTGAAACACAGGATGAGGCAGGAGCAACCTTTACCTGGGCTTCACACACACACACACACACACGCACACACACACACGCACGCACGCACACACACACACGCACGCACGCACACACACACACACACACACACACACACACACACACACACACACACACACACACACACACACGCATGCACACAAAGGGACAACATTCTTCAGGGTTCCTGCCCTGGAATGACTCAAACTCCAGCTGGTAAGAATATATACCTTGACACACAGAACTGGATACCCAACAGTCACTCATGATAATCTTTGAATAACACTAAATTAGCATTGGGCCATTTCACCACATACTATTAATGAGGCTTTTGTAAACAACGTTACTGGAACAACCACAAAACAATATGCGCTGGTGTGTGCATGTAAGCTTCTGTGTGTGTGTGTGTGTGTGTGTGTGTGTGTGTGTGTGTGTGTGTGTGTGTGTATACACTTACGGGGCCCTAACAAGTAGCCAGCGCTGTTCATAGTCCAGCCTCGCTTTTCTTTTGCCTGCAAGATATAAAGATGGATACAATAAGCAGCTAAAGGACAAGGAGACAGTTTTAATGAGTTTTTGATGTGTAAATCTAAGAGCATTTTTCTTAAATGTAAAACATCCTTATTGTCATGGTCTGTAGGCTTGTCATATGCCTGCAGGGAGTTTGTGTATTTTACTTTCCTAGTAAATTTCTGAATATGTTTTTTTCCCCCTTAGTTTTCTTACATGTGGATTCTTAATGTGGGTTTATTTAGGGTCTCTTGGAAATCATGGAATCATGGGTTGGTTCCTTGAATTGAATTTAACCTCACCTGCATCTCTGTGTTACATGTTGTAGCGTCTGCTATTGGGAAGTTTGAGCTCTTGGATTTGGTCATGGTCTGTATGGTTTCATTGTGAATCTGTGATTTTAGCTTGTTTTGTCTTCATTCACTTGAAGATTTGAACTTTTTACTACTAATATACTCACATATACACATTTTTTTTTTGTGATTGGCTGCTTAAAAATTTTGTTGTAAACTAAAATAGATTACTTTATAATGATATTTGATATCATTTTGACATTTCTATTAGTCTCTGTTGTCTTTATGTCTTTATTGGTACATTGATTCTTGGCACCTAAATTTAAGTGGGAGGTTAACATTAACGTTGTTCTGAATTTTGAACTGCTTACCGCAACAACTAGCCCGATGGTCTCGGAAAGAGTTGCACAAAAGATGAGCGACATGCAAAATATCCCAAAGCCCCTCTGCATCTGAGAAAGAAAAAAACACAATATTAACATGACAACAAAACTATTTGAAAGCATGCCTTTAAAGGCTACAAAAACTGTAACTTACCTTTGATGTGACTTCCTTCAGTCTGGTTCACGTTGCAGTCAGCAGCAGAAGTTGCCTGGCGTGTGGAGCACTGGATGAAAAGCGGACTCCAGCCACCTTTTATTGTGATTTCAGCCCGACCCTCCTGCTCTCTTTTCACGTCAGCAGCCCCTCCTGCACACAGCATGGGCAGGTCACGAACAGAACGCATTATGAAATTCAATAATATCACATAATGCTATCATCAGATTTTCTTTGTTGCCCTCAGAGACTAGGCATTGAATTGCTGTATTTTTCTGTCCTAATCTGATATGCGACTGTGACTGCTTATTGCACGAGCTTCATGTACAGGCGGTCAATAAAAAAATCTACTTGCCAGTTTTTCAGGATTTGTTGTCATTTTTTTTTAATTTCATGAAAAAATTCATCTTTGTTGCTCTCACTGCTTTTAGGTCTGATTTTATGAAGCACTTAATTTTGACAAATTATATTTTAACAGAGCAGTAGTGCCGATTTATTAAAGGTATAAAAATAATAACAACCTGCAACGGCGTTTACAGTCATGCCATTTACAGTCCAAAGTAAAGTCACAACCCAAAGGATTTACAAAGAGTGTAGTGAGCAGAAGTGTACAAGTAGATCACTTTTAAGGATGTTTCAGCCTTAGTGTGTCACAGTTATAATTTACATTTACCTCGGAGTCATTGAAAGTCATGTCCCTTGCAAATAAGAATCTTTGTTTGCACTGTTGTTAAGTTATCCTGTAACAACAGTGTTCTGCAAAGCTCACCGTATGTTGTCCATGCTCTGAAACCCGTGTAGATGTCATTTTTCTTTTATTATAATTTTATTTTGTAAAACTGTTATAAAGAGTCTCCATCAAATCAATAAAGGAATATAACGTAAGGAAGAAGAAAGAAGATCAATAACACTGAAAATCTTTTTACACAATAATTCTTCATTTGGCTGCATCAGGGTTTAAGCACAGGTTCAGTTTTTCTTTATAGATCAGGGTGGCAGTTTATACGCCCTGCAGCAGATACAGGAGCCATCCTTGCCTCTCTCTTTCTTTTTAAATGACCTTGCAAATGACGAAATGTCCATATTAAAGAACAGAAACAGACAAAAAGTTTACATGAAAAAGTATTTCATGTAAACTGATAATAACTTGATATGAAATTGACTCACTAAATTCACCATGTCAGGTTAGTTCAAAACATTATTATGCTTTTAAAACTTATTTTGCAGATTTTTTTTTAATAGTAATTTTTAATTAAATAGTTGATTAATTACCTTTTGTTTGTTTTTTGCTGTTCACTAATGCAAAGGTGAAAGTGTACTTAGAGTATAGGAGTTTTTGTAAAGGTTTGTGACTTGAAGGTTTTCTCAGCTTTTTCCTGTCTAACATCTAACTGGAAATCCTTTCCAGATGTGGATAAGAATACACTCGATTTTTTAAAAAACAAGCTTAAACCATTCATCTCCTATATCCCGTTGAAACTCTTTGCATCCCACTGTTCTGAATTCATATATAAATGTGTCCTGTTTGTATTGTGCAGCAACACGTTGACAAGAAACTTCTTTTGTTAAACAGGGTAATATTTCTTTTTTAAGAAAATGCCCCGTTCATTCTCCTTATTCTCCTGGCCTTGGTCAGCAGTTAGAATAATTAAATATCAAATAATTAAATAGCTCAGCTGCTGGTAAAATCTCTGTGTATTAAATAAAATTCATAATGATGTCTGCATCAATCGATATTACTCATGTCATGGACATTTTTCATATTCTTAGTGTCAATTAATACAAAATATCCTACATGATCCAGTGTGATATAGTTCTGCTCAGTTACAGCCAAAATATTCTTCAGTAAGCTGCTGTGCTATTTTGCTCATTGGACCTGTGTAAGGATCCACTGAAGCGCTGCAATTAGACTCATTTTTAAAGCATTCAATTTGTTTGCTTTGCAGAGATGTGCCTTGGGAAGAAAATAAACGGATGGGATTAAAATATATTTTGTTTGTTTTTTAATTAGTATCAGAGTAAGAATTCCTTCCAGCGTGGAGTCTAAGCATCATCTCCACTGGGCCCCACTTGAAAAGAAACATTGTTTCAATTTCACAGTTTTAGTCTTTAATGTGTGCTAATCATTCTGGCTTTCATTGCTGTTTAAGGAAGACTAACCTGATCTTCTATCTCATTATACTACAAATAAGAAGGTACATATTAAATAACATCAAATTCTCTTACAGTTATGTGGAAGACAATCTAGGTATCTAGGCAATTGAGACAGTAGATATGCAGGGCTGTACACTGCCAAAACATGAAAAAAATCCAGTATTACTATTTTGTAAGCACTGATCAAGACATAGACACACAGCATCTGGAGTGTGCTTTGGTGCATTGGTAGCTGAGATGTAGATCCTTTGTGTTGCAGGGTGAGGCCTTGGTCTTGTGCCACATCCTGTGGGTGCTTGTTCTGATTAATATCTGGGAAGTTTGGGGCAGGATTAATGCCTTGAACTTGGAAAAAACTTCTTGAAGTGAAACTTTTATTTGTTTGAGATGTTTCAGTGATTAATACCATCTGTATATGAATGTTTACTATACCTCTTGGCTAGCTTGGGAACACTCTGGTATTCCCCTACAAAAGCTGGGAAGAGTGCCTGAGGAGAGAATGAAAGCAGTAGGGATCTCACACACTATTACACATCAAACTTTGGATGGGACCTTCCTGGAATTGAGACAGGTTGCACCTTTTAAGGTCAATAGTATCAGGCAAAATCATCAGTATTACCAGAATCGGGGCACCTGGTGATTATGATGGAGCAGAAACACAGTGGGACATGATCAAAGGAGAAATGGAAGGGAATCTAACATGTCAAATCAAAAGGGAAGCAACACTGAAAGGACAGAATATAGTGAGTATGTTAAAGTGAGAGGGTGAGAAAAAGGGAAAAAAAACATGAAAAAGATGTTTTAGGATTTACATACTGGACTGCACCATTGTTTCAGTCAGGAACTAATGTGCTCTTTATGTAGAGAACTCAAGTTCATAGATAGTCAGGTCCCTATGGAAATAAAAGCATGAAGGTCTTATTGCATCTGTTTCATTTATTATTTTAGTAAGTGAATTGTCTTTTGAGGACCTTAACATGCTCAAAAACTAATGAAATTTTGCACATACGTCAGGTCTGGTGAAAATTTATGTATTGTATTGGTTTGGCACATGGACGATTCAAAATGGCTCCCGAGCCATAATGAAGCTATAATGAAGTGTTACAGATTACACATGTGTAACATGCAAATGACAGACAAAAATATGTGTATGGCCTTATTTACCCAAACGCAACAGGAAGTCAGACATTTTGAATTGAAAATGGCTATTTTATCATTTCCATGCTTTTGCAAACTGCTCTTAGGGATTTTCTCAACACAGTCTAACTAACACAATCCCCACAGATACAGTGGCCAGAGAAGCAGAAGAACATCATATGAAGAAGGCCCTGAGTTAATGTGGTTATCCCAGCTGGATATTTGGATTGGCTGGGAAGGCACCTAAAGAAAGCTCCAGCTGAGCCAGGAGAGAAGGACAACTGCCGCCTCGGCGAAAACCCTTAGTGATCCCGTATGTGTCAGGAGTATCAGAACAGTTGATGCATTCTTTCCAGTTCCATAGCTCTCTTCAATAAATGTTGCAAACTGACTCCACAGCACCACGTAAAATCTTTTAGAAAGCAGCCCCTGTATTATGTTTGATCCGAGTCTGAAATTTGGCAGCCTTCTGTAATATCTTAAGATGCACAAAAAAGTCTCTTGGACTCATATCCTAAATCCAACAGGTAATCAGGCATTTTGAATTTAATGTGTACATTTCGCGGCATTGTTAAAGCCTTAGGCTTTAAAAACAGGCACAATTCTGTCATAGAAATCAATGGACGAACACATAGTGGAAAACTTTTCTAAGGTCAGATTAACTGAAATTTGAAATTCTTTGGAGAAAAACTGCATGCCAAATCTTCTGGAATGAAGAGGAGCGGGGCCATCTGCATGACTAGGTGGCTGATTATATATAGCTGTGGCCATGGAAGTGATTGGAAAACCTGAATTAAATAATTTGAATGGGTGAGTGAATACTTTTTGTAATAGCGTGTCTTGGCTTTATTATACACTACCAGTCAAAGGTTTCTCGTTCAATGTTTTGTCTTTATTTTTACTACTTTCTACATTGTAGATACAAACAGAAGACATCAAATATGTGAAGCAAGATATATGGAATTATGTAGCAAACAATACATTGATAAATAACTAAATATGTTTTATATTTTAGATTCCTGAAAGTAGCCACCCCCTGCTTTGTTGACAGCACTACAAACCCTTCCCTTTTCTCAATGAGCTTCATGATGTAGTCACCTGAAATGGTTTTCATGACACAGGTGTCTTGTCAGCGTTCATTTGTGGAATGTCTTGCCTTCTTAATGGGGTTGGGACTATAGTTGTGTTGTGCAGAAGTCAGCTGACAGGCTTATTTGACAACTGTTAGAATTCATATTATGACAAGAACCAATCAGCAAAGTAAAGAGAAATGACAGCCCATCATTACTTGAAGAACTGAAGGTCAGTCAGTCTGGAAAATTGCTAAAACTTTGAATGTGTCCCCAAGTGCAGTCGCAAAAACCATTAAGCCAGTTTTGTACAATAAAACTGGCTCACATGTGGACCACTCCAGGAAAAGGAAGACCAAGAGTCACCCCTGCTGCTGAGGATAAATTCATCTGAGTCGCCAGCCTCAGAAATCACAAGTTAACAGCACCTCAGGTTAGAGCCCAGATAAATGCCACACCGAGTTCCAGTAGCAGACTCATCTCTACATCCACTCTTCAGAGGAGACTGCACGAATCAGGCCTTTAGGGTCAAATAGCTGCTAAGAAACCACTACTAAAGAAAAGCAACAAGCAGCACAGATCTGTTTGGGCCCAGAAACACAAGGAATGGACATTAGACCAGTGGAAATCTGTGCTTTGGTCTGATGAGTCCAAATTTGAGATCTTTGGTTCCACCCGCTGTGTCTTTGTGCAACACAGAAAAGGTGAACAGATATTCTCTGCATGGTGGCTGACAGTATGTCTAATCCTGACTGTTCTGCTGCCTTACATCAATTTGAATTAATTTCACTTCCCACTCTGAAGCGTATAACTGAGAAACTAAACAATACTAATTGTGTACATGATGTTCTTCCATCTCGTATAGTCAAGGATTGTTTTAATGTAATTGGACCCTGTCTATTGTCTATATTGAACCTCTCCTTGCTTTCTGGTTATGTACCTTCAGTTCTTAAACATGCTTTTATTCAACCCGTTTTAAAGAAAAATAACCTGGATCATAGTGATTTTGCCAACTATAGACCGATTTCCAAGCTTCCTTTCTTGGCTAAAATCCTTGAGAAGGTGGTTCTACTTCAACTGCAGACCTACCTGGACGAGAATAATATAAATGATAAATTCCAATCAGCCTTTAAACAACATCATAGCACTGAATCAGCGCTGCTTCGTGTTTTTAATGATCTTTTACTTATGGCTGATAATGGTCGTCCTTCTGTTTTAGTTCTATTGGATCTTTCATCTGCATTTGATATGGTTGACCATAACATCCTAGTCGCAAGATTAGAGCACTCTGTTGGCATTAAGGGCACTGCCTTGGACTGGTTCAAATCTTACCTCTCCAATCGGCTTTCTTCGGTACATCTGGCCTCATCTTCCTCTTCCCCTGTACCTGTTTGCTGTGGTGTCCCAGGGTTCTGTGTTAGGCCCGACCCTTTTCTCACTGTATATGCTTCCTTTAAGTGCTATCTTTGAGAAATACCACATTGCTTTTCACTATTATGCGGATGACATCCAGATTTATTTTGAGTTACATGATGATCTCGCTTTATCTTTAAATAACTTTCGTGAGTGCATGAGTGAGGTCAAGAAATGGCTGTTGGCAAATACTCTTATTCTCAATGAAAAAAAGACTGAAATCGTGATTTTTGGCAGTAATGCCCTTCCCGCCAAACTTCAAGATGCCTTTGGCTTTCTTACTAGTTCTTTCTCTGATACTGTCAGGAATCTGGGTGTCTTGTTTGACAGCTCCTTTAAACTTGATAAACAGGTGTCTGCTGTTGTCAGATCTAGTTTTTATCAGCTTCGTCTCATCTCCAGGGCCAGACACTATATCCCGTATAATGACTTAGAAAAGCTCATTCATGCTTTTGTAACGTCAAGACTAGATTACTGTAACTCACTCTATTCTGGTCTCCATGCTACCCTTCTACATAGATTACAGACAGTTCAGAATGCTGCGGCTCGTATTCTAACTAAAACCAAGAAGTTTGACCATATTACTCCGGTTCTTGCTGAGCTGCATTGGCTGCCTATCAAATACCGTATTCAATTTAAAATTTTGCTGCTTACTTTTAAAATGATCAATAATACTGCACCAACCTATCTTAAGGAACTTTTAAACCCTTATGTCCCTGCCAGGGCTTTAAGGTCATCCTCGCAGTTATTGTTAGTTCAGCCCAGATCTCGGTTGAAATCTAGAGGCGATCGATCGTTTGCCTTTGCTGCACCTGAGTTATGGAACAGCCTCCCGATTGGCATTCGGGAGTCTGATTCTATTTTTTCTTTTAAAGCACGCCTTAAAACTTATCTTTTTGAACTTGCCTTCTCTACCCGTTAAATGCTGACTGTTAACTGCGACCTATTGCATTAACTTTTTACTATTCCTTCATTATTGGTGTTCTCTATCATGCGGCACTGGGTCTGCTATAATCTATGTGCTGCAGTCCATTTTATTAGTGGCTTTCTACTGTGAACATTGTCTGCTGTTCTTATTATATTTGATATTAATGCTCTTAACTGTATTATTTTATTGTTTTTCTGTAAAGCACTTTGGTATGCCTAGGCTTTTAATGTGCTCTATAAATAAAGGTTGTTGTTGTTGTTGTTGTTGCATGGTTCCCACAGTGAAGCATGGAGGAGGAGGTGTGATGGTGCTTTGCTGGTGACAATGTTGGTCGATTTATTCAAAATTGAACGCACACTGAGCCAGCGTGGCTACCGCAGAATCCTGCAGCGACATGCCATCCCAACTAGTTTGCATTTAGTTGTATCATCATTTATTTTTGAACAGAACAATGACCCCAAACACTGTTTAAGGGCTATTTGACCAAGAAGGAGAGAGATGGAGTGCTGTGCCAGATGGCCTCCACAGTCACCTGACCTAAAACCAATCAAGATGGTTTGGGATGAGATGGACCGCAGAGTGAAGGCAAAAGGGCCGACAAGTGCTCAGCGTCTCAGGGAACTCCTTCAAGACTGTTGGAAAACCATTTCAAGTGATGACCTCATGAAGCTCATCGAGAGAATGCCAAGAGTGTGCAAAGCAGTAATCAAAGCTATGTGTTCATTTATAGTCAGAGGAGGGAAATAACGAAGTACAAATAATTTTCAGTTATCTGTATTTTACTTGAGTAGTTTTTTTTTCTGACTACTTTTTGCTTTTACTCCCTACATTTTTGAACAAATATCTGCACTTTCTATCCTCACATTTACAAAACAGGCTTGTAATTTTTGGTTTAATGCCTTTAGGTCAAGTTATTATTTCACGTCACGTCACTACTGGCTGACCTTTCAATTTCAGATTAAAATTAATTAGTTACTCATTGAGAAAAATTGTGTAACTTTTTAAAGAATTGTTTACCATAACATTGTAATAGTTAATAGTTGCACTTGCAAGAATTTGGAGGAAATGAGGTATCTTGACATGTCATTTAAATAAACATGGAACATTTCAAGGTCTTGACTCTGAGTCTGACTCTAAGTCTTATATTTCAAGTTTATATTAAAGCTGGTACGATGATGGTCAACAGAGAGGAGGCCTGGATGCCACATTATTGTAGAGATGGATAGACTGAGATACAGTTGGTCTTCAAGCTAGTCCTCTGAACCAACTCTTCCTGTTCTGCTTTGTCTCAATATTGTCTTACTGTTGTCAATACAGACTACTGCTGTGACGGTCTGAATTAAGTTAGTCAGTCAGTTATGAGTAGATCTCTATACTGTAAACTATTTACCTGGCTGCATTCATATTGACCTGTCGTCAAACAGGGCCTGGTGTTATATTGTGTGAGATTTTTTTCTTTTAAATATAGCTACAACGTTGTCATCCCTATTTCTTTCAATTTTGTGTCCAAGGAATTAGAAGACATGAGTCACCCATCATTTCTGGTAATTTTAAAAAAGTGGTCTTGAGCAACAGTTCTCCAGGTTTGCCGGAAGAATAACCTCCATCCACCCCCATTCGTTTTCAACTCTGTCCTTATACCTGACCATTTTCAGGGATGTATTTATTTATTTATTTTGCTTGTTGAACAACTTGTGAATGAGCACATTTCTTCAGCTTCTAGTATAACTAGTGGTACCAAGATAACCAGGTCATTGTTAACTGGAGAACATTTGTAGTATAATGCAAGTCTTTGTTGTGGTACTGTTGGTTCATGTCTGTTATTGTCAGTAGTTATGACAATAGTAGTAATACCTAATGTTTCTGTTTGTGCCACCCTTTATCTTGTTTCCATGTTTATTGCTTTGTCCTGCAACAGTGTCACCAGACTTCACATTTCAAATGTTTTGCAAGAAACATTAATTCACAGATATTCTCATGGAAAATGTAGAAAAATACAAACATGACAAATGACAAGAATACAAACAAGGAAATTGCTAAGCAAGGAGAAAAAATACATAAGGACAGCAGTGTGATTTGAAGGGTACTTTATAGGCATGTAGCAGACCCCATTATAACCAACCCAGGAAAAGGAAAGTGAGGAAAAGACATTTTATTTCTTCCCTAATTCCCAATTATAAAGTGATAAGAGCTCAGGGGTGGGGGGCAACAGTGATCCAGTTTCATCTGCTTTGATATCTGTCTATGCTGTCCTCAGCATCAAAGGAGACCCAGCAGCAGTAGCAGAAGAAAAAAGAACAGACCTCTGTTTTTTGAGAATGAACAAAGATCTTGCTGTGACAAATAAGACAAGAATGTGACTAGCTATTACGGCACCATTGACAGGTCCAGGAAAAGGTAGTTGGAGAGAGGGCCACAATAGGACAGCCTCAGCATGATACAAAGACATGAAGTGCAGAGCAAGTCACTCTACACTGGTTTTCATCCTGTAATTTGGAGTCTTAAAGGGAACGAGCCTTACCACATTAAAGTGTTTCAAAGTAGTTTTCAAGGCTTATTAGTGTCATGAAATAACTTCCCTTAAACCACATCTAATATTTAGTAAAGCATTAAAATATTGTTTCACTTGGCCATCTCTCTTTCTCTCTCTCTCTCTACATATATGTAGAGAGAGAGAGAGAAAGAGAGAGAGAGAGAGAGAGAGAGAGAGAGAGAGAGAAATGAAAAGCTTCAGAAACTATAGATCAGTAATGCTTTTGTCTCTGCTGGTCTAAAAATAAGGCTCTGCTGGAAGCTTTGTTACTCACCTACACATGTTATCAGCATTTAGAGAGGCTGGGACCATCCTGGGATACACAACAATACCACACTTGAAATCCAGCAGATAGCTTAAGATTTAGTTACACACAGAAACAGCAGAAACCTCCGATTGAAATTCTATTTCTGTTGGATGACGAACATCTGTCACTAAGCAGTTTTATGCTCAGCCAGATCAAGGCCAAATCAGGACAGGTGCTGAATAATTTCTTCTTTCATTCATATTGCCTCTGTTACACATGATAAGAATGCACCATATACACTCACACTCATCTCACCAGTCATTCAAATGGTACTGACCCAATACATTTAGTCATGTAGACATGTGTGTGTGTGTGTGTGTGTGTGTGTGTGTGTGTGTGTGTGTGTGTGTGTGTGTGTGTGTCAGGCAGGAGTGGGGAAAACAATGGAGGTAGAGTGAGTCTGTGGAGAAGGAGCGAGAGCGTTAGTCTAAGGATCATTAAGCAGTTGGGCTGAAATGGATTGCCATGAATTTGTACACCCTTAATATCTGCATATCTTCTACAGAGAAATAATGCAGTTTTACAGTTTGATAAGAGGGGCACCTGAAATTCAACCATATATATTTAATTTGTTTTATATACTGGGATATTTATAACTGAGCTATTTGTATATATTTTTGTTACATTTTGTAACTTTTTAATATACTGTATTATTTCATTTAGTTTATTTAGTTATTGTTCTTACTGTCTTGGAGCAACTGTGATCACATAACTTCCTCGGAGATAAATAAAGTTTTCTGATTCTGATTTCATTTTCATAAACTGTATTCATTATCTTACTTCAGGTTTAGAGGGGAACAGAAATGGAAGATACTTGCAGGGGGAAGCAGACATTGACCGGGAGGAGCTGAGGTGTGGGCAGGCAGGTGAGGGTTTGGTGAAGAGCGTCTTCCAGAGCTGTATCAGGAGTGTGAGTGGTGAACAGGAAATCCAACATGCTGAACAGGTAGATCTTTGAAAGCTTTGCCACTAGTGATGGGATTTCCGGTTCTTTTTAGAGAACCGGCTCCTCAGGTTGTTTTGTTGCTTTAATTAATTTATTATTAACAATAATATAAAATTATGCACAAAAGGAATTACTAATGTAAAACAAGTGGTTTTATTTATATATGTTTATATATAAATATATGCGGTGGCCCCTAGAGACAAAACACGTACAAACTCCAAAACACATTTCTAGTTTTAACTGAACTTCCAAAACAGAGCTACCTAGATCACTTAAATTACACAATTGAAAGCATGTGTGTATTGTTTGTGTATTTATACACAGGCACTAATATATATTCAAATAATTTAAAAAAATGTTCATTTACCTGTTACTACCACACACCAAATCCGGTCGTTGCTAATTGCTGGCTTGTGTAGCCACTAGGCAGTGTTGGTCAAGTTACTTGAAAAAAGTAATCAGTAACTAATTACTGATTACTTCCCCAAAAAGGTAATCCCATTACTTTACTGATTACTTATTTTCAAAAGTAATTAATTACTTAGTTACTTTTTAAAAACACGATTTACAATCTGAAGAGGTGATAAAGTGATAGATCTTCAGCCCAATTCTACTTTTTCTGCATAATCCATCATACAAAATGTAATAAAATGGAAAAGTCTCTTTTTAAAACTTGTTTTATTAGTTTTAATCTTTTAACTTTATGCATCAAGCAAAAATTAAATTATATGCAACATTCTCTGACTTGAATAAATTAGTTTAACATTTAAACCTATTTTCTGCACATTCCAGCACATAAAATAAAATATTTTTTGTGTTTACACTCAGTCTTTCAAATAGATGCAAGTAAAACACAGCAGAAAATAAATAAAGTCAAAGACTAGCGGTCCTGTTGCTCTATTTTCACCTGTAAAGCAGGAGTGGGGTAGGTGGAGGTTTACCCTGGTGCAGGTGTGCCGCAGCGGTCAGTTGAAGAATCCGCGAGCTTCTCTGTGAGTTCCCCATTATGTCGTAGCGCACTCGGTGCTTGTTTGGAAGTTTAGGGGTTTTTTTGCTGTAAAAAGAAGTTTTCTTCCCACGCACAACGGACGCTAATGTTTTTGTCACTTTTTATGGAATCAAACTCAAAGGTCAGTACTTCCACGCTTTAAATGCTGCACCTCATACTCTCTCCCGCACTCGATATATGATCCATTGTTGATCTGCACACAGCTGTTGCCACGAACGTCGCACTCGCTTACGTCACTGTCATGAGACACTCTCGCAAAAAAATCATGGTTTTAGTAACGCAGTAACTCAGCGTTCCTACGGGAAGTAACAGTAATCTAATTACCGTTTTTGCAATAGTAATCCCTTACTTTACTCGTTACTTGAGAAAAGTAATCAGATTACAGTAACGCATTACTGCCCATCTCTGCCTCTAGGTAACAAAAGCTCAACACTGCCCCTAGCATCCTGGAGCACTTCTGTTGTCTTTTGTACGTGTTTTGAGTTTTTATGTGTTTTTACGTGTTTTGGAGTTTTTACATGTTTTTATGTGTTTTTACGTGTTTTGGAGTTTTTACGTGTTTTTATGTGTTTTTACGTGTTTTGGAGTTTTTATGTGTTTTTACGTGTTTTGGAGTTTTTACGTGTTTTTATGTGTTTTTACATGTTTTGGAATTTGTACGTGCTTCAGGGTTCGTAGGTGATTTGAAGTTTGTATGTGCTTTGTCTTCCTGACAGCCTGATGGATGAAGCTGTCCTTCAGTCTGCTGGTCCTGGCCTGGAGACTCCGCAGTCTCCTCCCTGACGGCAGCAGCTTGAAGAAGCTTTGCATTGGGTGCGTGGGATCAGCCGCTATGCAAAGGGCTTTTTTAGTGAGACGGGTGCTGTAAATGTCCTGGAGGGAGGGGAGAGAGACACCAATGATCCTCTCTGCAGCTCTCACTATGCGTTGGAGGGTTCTATGACAGGACGCATTGCAGGCTCCAAACCACACAGTGATGCAGCTCGACAGGATGCTCTCGATGGTGCCTCTGTAGAAAGTGTACATGATGGGGGCTGGTGCTCCTGCTCTTCTTAGTTTGCGGAGAAAGAAGAGACGCTGCTGTGATTTCTTGGCCAGTGCTGTGGTGTTGTACGTCCAGGAGAGATCCTCTGTGATGTGCACACCCAAGTACGAACCATGGCTATGCTTTCGCTCCTTACTTAGACCCACAAAATGGCGGATCGGGCCAAAATCCTTTCCACGCCCACCCCCGTGACATCACGCTCCAAAGCCCTATATATCCTCTTTGGTAGAAGAACGACCAAAGTCGACAACGGCCAAAGGGGAAAACCCCAGAGCAACCTACAAGGAAAAAATTGCCATTGGGCCACTTGCCCTAAACTCTAATATCCTGCAGTTCAAAGCCAGTATAATATTGTTGAAGAGGGGATTTAAATGACTTTGAACCTAGGATGGCTTGTTGGTGCTGGATGGGGTGGTCAGAGTATTTTAGAAACAGTTGATCTGCTGGGATTTTCCTACACAAGGGAGCCCATCTCTAAGATTTACAGAGAATAATCTGAAAAAGAAAATATCCAATGAGTGACCGTTCTCTGGGTGAAAAAAATCACTTGTTGATGCCAGAGGTCATAGCAGAATAGCCTGACTGCTTTGATCTGAAAGGAAAACAGTAGTATATCTGTGGTATAAACGACCCAAGGCATACAGCATTTTAGGCACATGAACATTTTATTTACATTGTTACATGTATGCTTGTGCAGTTCTAGTTGTCTCGCTCCAGTGCAGTACACATCTCTGTTGCCAGGTCCCGACATCCTAGGCATACAGGGGAGGCATGTTTAGATAATGAGAACAGCTGTGTGGGTCAGCCTCCTCTGACATCATACTCTGAACCCACCACTTGCCTGCAGCTTAGCCACCAACCACAACCTGTCACAATCACCTTACAACCAACATATGTGAAAGAGTATCTCTAAACTCACAACACAATGAGCTTTAAAGCAGATGGGCTACAGCAGAGAAGACCACACTGGGTGCAGGTAATGGTGTGGGAGTTATTTTCCTGGCACACTTTGGACTCCTTTGTACCAAATGAATGTCATTTAAACTACTAATACTCCTTAGTGGAGGTGCAGAAACATAACTTTAATAATTATAGTGGCACTCTACAAGCTCATTTAGGACACTGATGTCTCATACCCACACAAGATTTTTATAACATTACAGATAGGCCACACTGGATGGTGGAGACAGCTCCATGTATTTAAAAAAATATTGGTGCAATGCTCTTTTGATAGATGTCACTGTAGAGAGAGTTTAGAGGTGCATGGATGGGAAAATGGGTGTGGGAGAGTAGGGACCTCAACCTATCGCTTGATTTCTTATCCACTACTTTAAATCTGTTCAATGATATCTACACACAATTTTGGGTGCCAGACTTTGTCCCCTTTGACAACTCGTTTTTAGCAAATCCAGAATAGTCCTTTACCACCATTTGCCTTGTGACAAATAAAAGATCAGTGGAAGCAGATTTAGAGGATGTGGATTGGGAAGTGCACTCCCTAACACTCAAGCACCACACAGTCTCCCAACACCCTGCTCATAGTCTCTGTGGTTATTATCCGCTTGCTTCCACAACACTTCGCCCCCTCAACCGTTCTGTCCCGAGGAGACACAATGTTAAGCAGCTTTCTTCACAGCAGCGGTTTATTCAGGACATGTGAATAAACACACTAAGTCACTTTAAAATGTACAGATTAAAAAATGTGTTTATCAGTGTTCAGAATCATAAAGGCATCAGTTGACAAGCTGTCAAATTTTGTATTTACTAAATAATGTTTCACATTAATCCAAAAGTACCCTATGTCTGACTGATATAATGTTATCACTTTAGAATTAGCAAAGACAATATTTTCCCATGTCTAAAAAGGGCTTATAATCCACAAAATGCATTTTGTAGGTTGTTTTACAGAGCAAAATAACTAGTAATGACTCGTGCTGCTTGTGACTAATTAGCAGGGAAGGCAGGATTAAAGGTGTAATACCTCTTAAGAATCATAATTTAAATACACTAGGAAACACTACAGAGATATAGAAGAACACCTAGAACACTTCTTATAGATTAATTAAAAAAATATTTCCCAGACTGATGTTTCACCAGGACATTTAAATGTTTGCTAAGTGTCTATAAACTAAGTTAGTAACTCAGAAGACTAGAATTTGTCTTCTAAGAAAATGTCTTGGAAAACATTCTGGTTTATAGTAAGAACACAGTGTATTAGACAGCAAAAAGTCTAAGAAGCAAAAAGAGAAAGGCTCGAGCAGTAATCATTGTACCTTCTTTTCACAAATAATACATAATTGCCTTTCCAGAATGTAATGTGTTTATATGGTAGGCACACAGCTCCATTTGAAGATGACCTAAATGACTAGTGATTAAGTGTAATTTGCACATATTATTAATAGCAGGAGGTGACAGAGTGATGCTAGTAATCTGCTGGGTTTTGTAGAGCTCAAATTCAATTAGCTCTGTGATCAAATATCCAAAACAAGTATAATGACTTGTTTCAATGTGATGACCATTACATGAAAGATAGCGCAATGATCAAACTTTGAAGACTGATTTTTTTGTTCTTCAAATGTGACATTGTCCTTTCTTTAAAAAAAAAAAATCTAAAGCCTTGCATGTATGTAAAATCTAACTCAAAGTGATATATATTTTAAAGCCAAAAAAACACCATTATAGAGTGAATAGTTTAACAATTTCAACAAAGCAAGCAAGAATTATGCAGGAAATTTTGTAAATTTGTGCATGTGGTCTCACTTTTACGGCAAATGTAATGGGACACACAACTCAACATGTTCATCTTTTGTCTCATCAGTCAGGTTCACCATGGTTACATGTTTTCACCATTTGTGGATAATACCTCTCTCACTGTGCCAAAAAGTTGATTCTCTTCATCTGCACGCAGCATTTTCAGTGGGAAAAATGTTTCATCCTCTGAGGGAATTATTCAGTCTCAACTGACTGCAGGTTTCTTGATCATTAATATGCAAACCTGCAAACCACTGATCAAAACCACTGATCAATGGCCATGAGTACCATTCACAGAGAGTTGGGGAATGGCTGCAATCACAGCATTGTAAGATGGTGAAAGATGTACCCTTAGGCCCCCTCCTTGATTCAGAGATGATCTCTCCCTTTTCATATCCCATGTCCAGGATGTGTGCATCCTCAACATTGAAAGAGTTTCCACTGGCCTGTTGGTGTAAATGGAATGCAAAGTCGTGACCTAATGAGTTAGCTTTTCTGTGTTGTACCATCCGCATCGACACAGGTTGTTTGGTTTCCCCCAAGTATAACTCATGACAATCCTCCTGGTACTTAACAAAACTACACTATATTACTCTGCCCAAGGAACGGGTCCCACAACCTGATTCTTGGGCTGGACCGATTTTTGGCGCTGAGTGTTTTGGGGTTTGAAAACCACAGAGAAGCGGTGTTTAGAAAAAATGTATCTCAACTGCTCCGATACTCCTGACACATAAGGGATCACTAAGGGTTTTTGTTTAGGCAGCAGTTGTCCTTCTCTCCTGGATCAGCTGGAGCTTTCTTTAGGCGCCTTCCCAGCTTTTACAAATCCAGCTAGGATAACCACATTTACTCAGGGCCTTCTTGATGTGATGTTCTTCTCTTCCCTGGTCGCTGTGTCTGTGAGGATGGTGTTCGCTCTGTGTTGTCCTGATGACACCCAGTTTGTGCTCCAGTGGATGATGAGAGTCAAACCTTAAATACAGATCCTTATGCGTTGATTTACGGTACACAGCTTGCCAGCTGAACTACCTCCAGATCAACACTAGTAAAACCAAGGAGCTGGTGGTAGACTTCCGCAGGCACAAACATTCTCCACTGCAACCACTGAACATCCGAGGTATGGACATTGAGGCTGTGGACAGCAACAGGTATCTTGGTGTTCACCTGAACAACAAACTGGACTGGACTCAAAATTCAGAAGCCCTCTACAGGAAAGGGTAGAGCAGGCTGTAGCTGCTGCGGGGACTCAGGTCGTTTGGAGTGGAGGGCCCACTCCTGAAGACCTTCTATGACTCTGTGGTGGCCACAGCCATCTTCTATGGTGTGGTCTGCTGGGGTGGCAGCATCTCTGCTGGGGACAGGAAGAGACTGAACAGGCTGATCAGAAGGGCCAGCTCTGTTCTAGGATGCTCTCTGGACCCAGTGGAGGTGGTGAGTGACAGCTGGTGGCTAAGCTGTCATCACTGTTGGACAACATCTCCCACCCCATGCAGGAGACTGTGACAGCACTGAGCAGCTCCTTTAGTGGCAGACTGCGGCACCCACGGTGTGGGACGGAGAGATTTCGCAGGTCTTTCCTCCCCACTGCTGTCAGACTCCACAACAAAGACTTTAACTGAACAAACACACACATCCACTGTATATAGTATTTTATTTAATTTTATTCCATTCTGTACAGTTGTGTACTGTATTTATTCTTATCGTATTCTAATTTTTGCTTCATAACTTTTGCACTGTCCACTTCCTGCTGTGACAAAACAAATTTCCCACGTGTGGGACTAATAAAGGTTAACTTATCTTATCTTACAACAGCTAATGAAGAAGCTAAGCTAAGCTAAAGCCAGATAAGCCACAAAATAAATCAGATGAATGATAACATAATGCCCAAGCACTGGGTTTTTACTCTTTAAATTCCTTCACCTAATCCGTAAACCTATCCAAGGGCATCCTTCTAAGTGCACGTCTCTGCCTTACTCCAGCTACTGTTAGCAATCCAGCTACCAGCTTTTTGTGTACCTGAAGACTCTTTGTTTTTTTGTTTTTGCTGGCACGCCTTCTTTTGTTGATGATAATATTGGATTTTTTTCCTTTCCTGTTTTTTGGAAAGTGTTTTTAATTTTTTTTGAGTAACATAATTTATTTTGGAAAAAATACAAATAAGAAAAAAATACAACTAACGATTTAAGATAGGCTGTGTGATTCCCGCTGGCCTGCAGACTAAGATCTCCCTGTCTATTGTTACAGGGTGGGAGTCTCCCCCTCCTCTCCAAGTGGGCCAAAGTAAGGATACCTTAAATAATTTTTAAAGTTTCAATAATCACGACCTTAAAATATATGATAATCATGTGCATTATCTTCCTCCTTGAGTAGGAGGTCTACTGGCCCATGAAGTAGATATTGTGCATTTGCTCATACTACATAAAGAGTGTATGTGTGAAACAATCACGGGGCATTATAACATGTGTATGATGATGTATTTTTGTGTATATACATCTTGCACTTGAGATGGTCCTTCTTTAGATATTATAGCTTAGTGTGTATTTGATCATGCTGCAATTTGTGTGTATGTGGAAAATCTGTGCTTTTGAATGTGAACGCACCATGTGATGTAACGTATGACTCGTGGTATACACTGGGGTCTCAGGTGGGTCCTCAGACACCTATTGGGAAAGGCCTGCTAATGGTGTGACTTCCACAAAGCGTTTATCTGGTGCCTTACTTCTGTCCATTAATGTAGCAGCTATCTGCACTACCTGTGGTGCACACGACACATAAAGGCATTACTGTGGCTTCACAAAACTGTTCATACAGTGAATGAAGAATAATCACATTGTCTACAGTAGGCCAGTTTCCTCACAGTAACCACCAACAGCAGCTCCCCGTGGCTGTGTATCTGCATCCACAGCCACGCACTGACGGCATAAAAAGGTTTAATTAGCAAACGTAACACAGGTGTGCCAATCGCCTCACCTGTCTGCTTCCTTAATCACTGTCTCACTGCTCCACCTGAACCTGAAGCCACGCCCACACTGAAATGTAAACTGTCTTGTTTAAATGTCTTTGTAGGTAACAGAAACTATTTTTCTGGCACAGCACAAATAATCTGTGGCATCTTCGTGTGACCCCTGATGGTTTTGTGAATGCCTGAGGCAGTGCCGGCATTTTAATGTCAATAGTTTTGTGTAATTTTGTTGTTAGCTAGAATTTGCAAAACAAGTTTATCTTTTTTAAAATTTGGATTTCAAGTTGGATTTCGAGGCTCATGAAAACGAATCAGCTTCAAACTTTTGAAAATTAATTTTTTTCTTTTTATTCCAAAAAGTGAAAACAAAATATTTTACTGAAAAACAAAAACAGTAGATCAGTGTCTGGATGACATAACTCATGATGTCACTAATGACATCACTCAGACAGCCACAGTTTGAAGGTCCGATCGTAGGAACAGGTGGCGATGAGTTTCCCATCAGGTGACACGTCGACGCCCATCACCTGAAAACACAAACAGGTCAGAGATCGCCAGCAATTAGGAGCGCCCGAATGGACCAATCAGAGCACAGCGCTCATACCTTCCCCTCATGCCCAGCAAGTGTCTTCAGTGGCATCCAACCCGGATGACTCCAGACCTTCGCTGTGTTGTCGTATGCACCCGTCAACAGGAAGTGCCCGTCTGTAGCTGCAAACACAGGAAGTACGGTCACATTAACAGGAAGCAAGGTCAGTAATATTTAGTTTTGTTGAACAATAACGTTTTTTACGTTGAAAGCGGACGGCAGACAGCAGGTTCTGGTGGGCGGGGACTGTGTAAAGGCACTTCCTGTTTCTCAGCTCCCAGACCTTACAGGTGTTGTCTCCACTTCCTGTTGCCAGGTGATACCTGAGTGGAGAAACATTATTGAAGCTGTTAATTCTGATCAAACCGTGAAATTTATCATTTTAACATGTTTACAACAAAAACAATCTCTTCACTTCCTGCAGAATCCCGATCATTGATTCGGCTGTGTGTTTTGTGTGATGCTTTGTGATTGGCTGACCCGTTGGGGGAAAAGTGCAGGCTGTAGATCTCCTTCAGGTGACCCTCAAGGAACACCACGCAGCGTCCCGTCCGGAGGTCCCACACCCTGCCAAACGCATCCAGGCCACTGATTGGACCACAGACAGAGAGAGCTGATTTGTTAGTTACAGAGACGTGCTGAGACGTGCTAGAGCAGGGGTGTCAAACTCAAATACACAGTGGGCCAAAATTCAAAACTGGAACTAAGTCGCGGGCTAACGTTAATATTTATTGAAATATATTTATTGCTCCAGATATAAGAATGAATCTTTTCTTATGGACTCAAACACGTTTTGCTGAAAAACTGAATATGGAACAAGCAAAGCTTAATACTAAACAATATATATATTAGCTGTATAACACCAGTAGGCCAGCTCTGATAGTAATTTGGTATGGCTTCGTGGGCCAAATGTAAGTAGGCTGCGTTGGCCCGCGGGCCAGAGTTTGACACCTATGTGCTAGAGGATGTTGTAGCGTTTGTTTACCCTGTAGCAGCCAGAGAACCGTCAGGGTGAAAGGTCAGGTCGTGGACACCTTTGCTGTGACCTTCCTGATGGAGGATTTCCTCCTGAACCTCCAGATCCCAGAGACGCCACGAGTAATCGTAGCTGCACTCCACACGGACAGGAAGTATGTCACACACAGAAAAAAATATTTCTGTGTTAAACTCAGAGTAAAACTTTCGAAGTAAAATGGAAAAATTTTTTAAGGAGAGAAAGTAGGTGGTGCTTAGTGTTTGAGCATGCTCTGTCTCTACACGTTACACAGGTATTTTGACTCATTACAGTAAGAATGAATATTCAGAGTAATTTCTACTTTACCAGGTTGTACCCAGGAACCGTCCTGACGGATGCCACGACACCCGAGAAACTCGCTCGCTGTGGCCTTCAATGTCTGCCACTGGCTCATCACTACAGCAACCAGAGACACAAAGCCATTAATTACTGATGGGATATGAATCAGACCCCACCCCCAGTTACCTGCCCCTTGCCCTCACCTTTCCAGGTTCCACAGCTTCACTGTGCCATCAGCAGCACACGAGGCCAAGCTGACATCTGATTGGTTAAGAGAAACTCCGGCCTGGGGGCGGAAGACGAAGGCACCCACATTGGTGTTGTGACCTTCAGCCAATCAAAGAGCAGGACAGAAAAGGGCGGAGCCTCAGACAAATGATTCACAAGTGATCAAAGTATTGATCAGTTATCATTTAAACCCTCTGGGGTCCAGCATTTTTGACTACTTTTTGATTTCACATTTAAAAACTGTTTACCTTCTCTTGTTTGGTATCATTCTTTTCAGCACAACCTCACATGTTTAACAGTTATTTTTTCATTTGACATACTGTATTAACACAATCAACACAATCGTCTCATTGTTTTGACATGCAAAACAAAACAATCGACTACACTACACAAGATACACACAACTATTTTATCGATCAATTACAAGCCCCCTTGTAATCATCATATAATGTTTGACATTTCTGTGGCAATAAATCTGAAACCTCTAATTTATCTCACTAACAACTAATCAACAAGCAATTCCAATGTAACCAACAACAAAAACAAACATTAAGCACTGCCCACCTCTGAGTGTCCGAATCAGGTTGCAGTCAGGGACGGACCACAGCTTACACAGACCGCTCCTGGAGGTGTTAGCACGTTAGCATTAGCTTCAATACAGCAGTTAAATAAGCTAACATTTACTCATGCTAATGCTAACTGTTTGCATTTTATGCTAGTAGTGGGCGGTGCTTGTTACCAGGAGGCCGTAGCCAGCATTTTGGAGTCGGGGCTGAAGTGGCAGAAGCTAATTGGTCGATCGTCCCCAATCTGACTGCAGAAGTTGTTCAGATTCTGAAGAAGCGGAAGAGGGGGTGGTTAGTGCTGCTCATGCTCACTGAGAACGAGGACATTCGCTGTGACACTCAGAGTGTTGTTTTTGGTGTGCTGCTATCTGCAGTTAATAAAATTGACTCACCCTCAGGCTCTTGTGCAGCTCTTGTTGTCGGATTGTTTTGGTTGCCTCGGTAACTTCCTTCTGAGTGCGTGCAGCCTCCAGGCGCCTCATTGCTCTGATGGACCAATCACAGAGATAAGGAGCTATAGCCAATGAGAATCAACCAACTGACATGATATTTTTATCATTTCTTCTTGACAGATCCTGGCGGCTCATTTACCAAGTCTCAAATACTTTAAGATCGCAGTGTGCGATTGTATGTATGGAAAGTCTAAGGAGTCAAACGCGTTTCTGTACAAGTGAAGACTCTGTTATCGTCCACAATAATACGGTATGAATTCCCGCAACAGGGATATTATTGCCATAGCAACACTGTGTTTAAAACTAGGGGTGCCCAGCTATGTCTGACAGCCAGAGCCGTGTGCCCACCTCCGAGGATGAGTTAGTAAATAGGAAGTTGTCTTGAATCATGCTCAATTATCCAGGTAAGTAAATCCCCCAAAAATTATTCTGTTCATCTGGACGTAGTGTTTGCAGTGGGAGAAACGTTTAGTCACTCATCCAATGATTTCTTCAGTTCAGCTGAGTGCAGGTTTCCCCAACCATATAAGCAGTACATTTGCACAATGACTGAAACTAGCCCACTGAATGAACAGCGGGCTGTGAGGTCAGTTTCAGCAAAAGGGCTGAACTTTGCTGTGACACCAAGACGAAATCCCACAAGTGGAACTGATCACAGCCACAGAAACAGCCATTCAAAACTACAACATTGCAACTGCGGACGAACGTTTCCATCCCATATCAGCATGGAGGACAGGAAGGCAGTCACATCACTTAGTAATGACAACAACATTATCATCCTTCCAGCAGACAAGGGTAGGTCCACAGTTTTGCTAAACCATAAAGACTATGATGAGAACATTTTGTCACTACTCAGTAACAAAAATAGGAGGGTGAGAGATTGTCTGAAGCTGTTAGACCAAGACAATGCTATTGACCGGACCTCATACCACAGGCTATACCCAGGGGAATCTACACCAAGTCTGTATGGTTTACCTAAGATACATAAACAGAGTGTACCTTTAAGATCAATTGTCTGTATGATCAACTCGGTCACCTATAACATCTCAAAGTTTCTGGCTTTGATCCTCAACCTGTTGGTAAGCAGCTCTGAACACCACATCCAGAACTGGATGTGTCTTAATTCCACCTATTTCACATACAAGGGTCAGTATTACAGGCAGAAACATGGGTGTACCATGGTTTCCCCAGTTTCACCCATTGTGGACAACTTGTACATGGAAGAAGTGGAAAAGAGGCCTCTGTTATCCTATCCTGGAACACCACCAAGTCATTGGTTCAGGTACTCTGTGGACTAATACATCAAATTCACCAGGGAGGATATAAAAAGTGGCAGGTTAGCCTTCTTAGACTGCGAGTTTTCCATCAGTAATGAGGGACATTTAAGAGCTGATGTGTACTGTAAACCAACGCATAAGGATCTGTATTTAAGGTTTGACTCTCATCATCCACTGGAGCACAAACTGGGTGTCATCAGGACAACACAGAGCGAACACCATCACCACAGATACAGCGGCCAGGGAAGAGAAGATCATCATGTCAAGAAGGCCCTGAGTAAATGTGGTTAACCCAGCTGGACATTTGTCAAAGCTGGGAAAGCGCCTAAAGAAAGCTCCAGCTGATCAAGAAGAGGAAAACAACAACTGCTGTCTAAGTAAAAACCCTTAGTGATCCCATACTTGTCAGGAGTATCAGAACAGTTGAGATGCATTTTCTCAAAAGACTGCATCTCTCTGGCTTTTAAACCCCAAAACACGCTGCGCCAAAAATTGGTCCACCCCAAGGATCGGGTCCCCCGACACAAACAGAGTAATATAGTGTACGCTTGTTAAGTGCCGGGAGGATTGCAAGGATTTATACTTGGGGAAAAAAAGTTACTGTTTATAAGGTTGGGGAAACCTGCAGTGAGCTGAGACTGAAGAAGGTGAAAACAGCCAAAATCACATTATCGAGTATGATCAGGCTACGATGGAGGAGATATCAGCAATGATTCCACTGAATGTCGCTGGAAAACTGGTCATCTGCATGTCATGTGACAGAGCCAGTTGTCACTGATGTGGTCACAGTAGCTATTAAAAAGTTTGTAGCGTCTTTACTGTCCAGTAAAAACTAAAAAGTGCCTATTGTGATTTGGCGCTATATAAAGAAAACTGCCCCTTTGAGGGCAGAGCCAGGACAAGCTGGACAGATTACATCTCTCAGCTGGTCTGGAAACACCTCGATGTTCCCCCAGATACGATAGTGGCCGCGGAGAAGGTCGGGGCTTCGGTCCCCTGTCCCGTGACTGGATCCCGGATAAGCAGAAGAAAATGGATGGAACAAACTGAATCGACCTGCACACAACATCCTGACAGGAAATTTCTCTGACTCCGAGCGTATTCAGCAATTATTTGACAGTTTTACTTCAGATTTACAGGGGAAACCCAAGCTCGGTTACTCTGCTGCTTAGATTTATTCTTTTACCCGTGCATGTGGAAAGACTAAATATAATATTACCGATTGGTTATTGGTTGTTAGGGATGGGTATCGTTTAGGTTTTATCCGATACCGGTGCCAAATCGGTACTTTTGAAACTGTGCCGGTGCTCAAACGGTGCTCAAACCGGTGCTTAAAGAATAGAGAACACAAAATTGGTCCAAAAGCCTCTCATGTTCAGCTGTTTTTTTTGTAAAGAGATTACGATGTTAGCCTTTTCTGCAGCTATAGGGGATTTATGGCATCACTCTTGGCTGGAAGCAGTGCTTAATCAATGGAAAAAACACAAACTTTGTCCTAAACCTCTCATGTTTAACTGTTTTCCACTTTTTCTTTGGTCATTTTAGCCTTTTTGGCCAGGGTGAAGGGAGTATCTGCCATCAAACAAGAGGACAGCCGCATGTAGCTATGATGATGTTTGCTAGTTCACCTTACATGCATTAATGTAATAAGTGGTTAGCCTACTCAACGTAAATTACACACGAACAACATTAAGCTACTCACGCAGAGAAGAACGGCTGCTGCATCATCCTCATCATTTCTGCTACACTGGCAGGGCTAGGGGCCAGGACTCTCCTCTTCGTGTTTTTGGGGGATGTTGCTAACTCTGGGTTTTAAAAAAAACGCTATGTGTCTCCAGGTGTTTCATCGGATTCGAGGTGTTACCTCCTTTGACAGTATCAGCTTAAAGCACTTGTTGCAGGCTGCTGAGTTTGCATCTTTTGCTGTGAAGTACAGCCAGACTTTTGACCGCTTCGCCTTGGACATTTTTAATCTGTAGCTCTGCTCTAAAAGAACGTACATACCTGGGCCCGCCTACTATCCTCGGAAACGTAAAATGATTGGCTAGAAGTGTATCACAGCTCAGGAAAAAAAAAGCACCGAAATAAAGCACCGAAATGTGCGCTGCTTTTCGGTCTGGTTACTACCGTTTATGTAAGAACACACCGGTACCCATCCCTATTGGTTGTCATGGTGATATGGCTGTTCATGAAACATAAAACACAGCATTCAGTGGTGAAGGTTAAGGTTGATGTTTACGTCTTCACCAGGCGGGTTTGAGACGGAGGGATTTTTAGCTCTTTTGTCCTTCTGTGATATAAGGACTCAGTGTGGTGCCCTGCCTAGTTACTGAGAGAGGAGTCTGGTAGAAGCGGTGCACTCAGTGGTTGTCTTTGCTCCTCCTCCTCTCACGCTTTGATAATGACTCACCGGGGAAGAGAATATCTGGCCAACCAGAGCCGAGCATCCTTTAGGGAAGCGGAGCCTTCGTGGTACCATGTCTGCTGGCACTGTGATTGGTCAGAGAGAAAATGTTTAGATCATGCAGCCAGGTGTTCTGAAGCCCCACCCACACTCCAGGTCAGCTGACCTCATCCTGCGACCTCTTCGCTCGCTCTTCGTCCTTCCTGGATTTCTTCAGAGCGTCCGGACCGACCACGGACAGCACACTGCGCAGCCTGAAGACACACACACACACACACACACACTTTTACTTCCTGTCTGCTTCCTCCCTGTCACACTGACCAAGTTTGACAGGTTTTTTTAATTAAATTATTGGCCCAAAATATTCCTAAGATGACTGCTGAGAGTGTTCTACAGAAGATTACAGAAGTTATTTTGCTCCACCTTTCGCGGCGGTCAGCTGGTCCCTCTCCAAATAACGTGATTGGCTCCCCCAGTGCACGGAGGCCGGCTTTCACCTCAGCATCATCAGTGGACACAGTGATCTGTCGGGCTCGTCGCCGTCGCTCAAACTCAGCAAGCGCTTCCTGCTGCCGCTCACTGACCCGCTCCTCAATCTCCAGAGTCTCCCCTGCAGGGCATCAAGGAAAAACAGAGTCAACCAAATTTCTGCTATCAATTAATCACAGATCTGATTGAGCAGATATTATTGATCACATGATTGATCAGAGTCTTGACTGTCGGCACTGTGATCAGCAGAGGGTGGAGGTTCTTCTAATTTCTAATAATTTTTAAGAGACATTTTATCAGAGAAACTGAACAAACTGCTAACCTGATGAGATGTTGATGTTTCCCGCCTCAATTCCCGCCCTGACTGCATCACTTCCTGTTGCTGAGCTGCTCGCCACATTGGCGCTCAGACGCTCCCGCTCTTTCTCCTCCAGGCTTCCATAGAAAACTCTGCTCTTCTTCACGGCCGGAGCCACATCCTCCTCATCGGACATACTGACTTCTTTTTTCTGGAGAAACAACAAAAACACATGAGGAAGATAAAGGTGACATTTTTAATGACAAAAAGAAAAACTGCTCAGAAGAAAAACCTTATTGATCCATTGAGCAGCAGCAGAGTGGCTGAAACGCAAACAATCACCCTGATCAGTAATAAGTGATCAATCAGCAATGTCAATCAGACACAGTAGCAGATTCATACTATACTTGGAACACCTTTATTTTTAACTTCCTGTTTGAGCTGCTGCAATTTCCTGCTCAGCTTCACTCGCTGCTGTCGGTCAAACAGAATGACATGCTCACAATGATCAGCATCTGTTACAATGATGAAATGACCTTAATGCACCTGCTGACATGTTAATCTCACCGCAGAGCTCCACCTCACTGGCCTACAGGTGTGGGTCACAGACAGGTGCTGCACCTGAGGCATGGATTTCCTCTCATCCAGGTAACTTCAGGTTATGCTGGGTTTCTGTACTATTATGGTCAGAGACTTCCTCCTCGTGTAAATCACTGTGGTAACTGATGGGATTTACCCCAGGTTAGAGATCAACAGGTATGAAATCACGCCTACTGACCAATCACCATTCCTGGATGATCCCTCAGAGCTCTGCAGGGAGAGTTGCAGGGTGCGTTTCCCTGGTCGTCAGTAGTAAATACTCAGTTTTATTCCTGTTTAAGCATCAATATCTGAGCACAAAGCCCCTTTTCCATTAGTACGACTGGTTTTCCATAACAATCAAGTACCACCTGATCTGTGTGATCGTTGTTATAGCAACGCTGCTCAGTTTCCTGTGAAGTAATTAATATCCAACATGAATGCTACAACAAAGGTGGACGTGGAGGCGACGATATACCTGCTGCTCGGTCTGTGGCTTTTCGTTAGACTCAGGGAACAGGACATTATTCTTTGTAGCCATTTCCTTTCGTTGCCTGTTTTCAAAAATGACATTTTAGATTTTCGTGAACAAGACGCTCTCATGACTCATTGAGTGACGCCACTGACCAGCCAATCAGCGGCATGCAGTCTGACGATGTCACATTTAAGTACCTGCTTGGAACCCCAGCCCGGCAGATATTAAAAAAAGTACCTGGTACCAGGTACTATGACCTGATGGAAAACCCTGGAAACTGTGGTGAGTACTAATGGAAAAGGGGCTTAAAACACCTGTGCTGTACCTGATGACCTCAGGTCAAGTCAGTTTTTAGATTTAATTTAGTCTTCTTAAACAGCAACGCGTCTGCAACTGAGAGAAAAACACTGCATTAATGTTTCTGGAGTAAGTTATGTTAAGAGTCCATTTTTAAGGTTCCTCACTGAGAGACCTGACCCACAAGGATCTGCGTGGTGGCCACACTCAGACCTGTTCCAAACACTAAGGAAAGGAGCTTCAACGCTTCCGTTGCTGAACAGACGAGACACTGGAGCATTCTTTATGAAAATGGAGGAGTCCCATAATTCATAGCGACAGACTTATCTGACCATGAAAACAATGATATAATAACCAAAGTGGAGCAGAGCATGAAAATTTTCATCATAACTTTTCCATTTCATCCACAAGGTATATATATATATATTCATAGTTTTTAACAGAAGCTGTTAAACTCACAGCTGAACTCTGAACATCACACTGCTGGAAAACTACTTCCTGTTGAGTTGTTACTGCATTAAGAACAAATTTACATAAACTCTCTAAACATTAAGAACTCTATGAGCTGTTCAGTAAGTTTAAGCTTGTGAATATTCATCCAGTTGTAATACACTGTGTACCACCGTTGCGCCTCGTTTCAACGTTTAAGGCGTCTTCAGTAAATCCAGCAGACTTTTGACCTCCATCAGTACATCTGAGTCTTTGTTCTGCTTTAAAACTCCACCCTGGTTTTTCACAGGCTTTGGCACAACAACGGCCTTCGCAGAATCAGGCTGAGAACATGCTGTGCTGAATTCAAATTGGTGATTAGTTTGAAGACCGCGGACATATTTACAGGCGCCGCTCTAGGTGACCTTTGACTCCGTCCCCGTGTTAGGGTCAATGATAACGAAAACAGAACTTCGTAGTTCAGACCTCTAAGCGTCCTCCTGCAGCTCTGCACCGATCAGTAATCGCTAACTCCTCACCGTTTCTCACCTGTGTGTTTCAGGTAAAGCTTCGCGCTCACCGGAGTCAGTGGACAGCGCGAACCCAGAGCCTCTTCAAGGGCTGAGTGTCTGTAACGTGCCGGAGCACGCGCTAACGGATGAGGGGGTAGAGCAGAGTATGGCTGATTTACGCTTTGACGTCTCTCTCACCTGTGCAGTTGAACACAGCGGCTCAGAATGCCGTTAAACCGTTCAATGAGAGAAACTTACCGGAGGAGACGAAGGACACACCGACGCGGAGCACCGTGACCCGGAAGTTCTTCCCTGAAGTGCCACCGGGTCAGAGGTTGCACACTTCCGGTGGACGCAGCAGCTGCAGAAAATAAACAGAGAGAGAAACTGCGGGAAAGAGCATTACAACTCCTCTATCAGGTACCTGCACACCTGTTCACACTGAGGGTATCCGCAAGGACTGTCCGTTACCGGTCACTGTAACGTCACTGCGACTTTACTTTAGCGCAGCTTAGCTTAATTTAGTTTAGCTTAGCTTAGCTTCTGTGAACCCCATCTGCGTGCGCAGTGCGCATGAGTGGCGACTTAAGGAGCGGCAAGGTTAGGGGTCAGAGGTGAGACTGTTATAGATATTTCAGCAGCCAGTCAGATGAGACCATTAAATGTGTCTGTATAACCTCCAGAGCATCCTTTAGAAAAGCAAGCGAGCTAATCATGCTGCTGGTTCCTGTCTGAGCGGTAGGTGTAGTTTATTTAGTTTCTATTGCTTTAGAAGCAGTTGGACGCCCTGAGCTCCGCCCTGAGGCCCTTACCCCGGGAATCTCTCGGTTACCCTGACGTCAGTAATCAGGAGACTTCGGGAGTCAGTGTTGCTGTGGTGATAAGTTACCTGGACTCCTGCTGTGGCTTGATATCAATACGTTCACCATCAGGATCAAACACAGAGATCAAACAGTGTGATCAATGATTCTGATCACAAATATCAGGAAACATTTTTTAGATCTGGTCGATCCTAATTATTGATCTGATGGAAACGATAACTGAAGCTGATTGCTGTTATTGATCAGATTTCAGAATTAATTAAAGCTCCTGTGTCTGAGCTAATGATCTATTGAGTCGGTGTTGTTGAAAGGTTGAAAAGCCAAATGGCTGCTCTCTGGGACTCTAAGTTTAACCTTCATCACTTGACTTTTTTCCTTCCTCTGAAAACTTTTGAAGTCATCCTGCTCGATGTAGGCATCATCATGACAACAGGAGTTGTAGTTTTATTTTTAAATTACAGCCAGATGTTACAGCCTCATGATATTCACAGTAAAAACACAACAGCTTGTTTCTTTTTGTGCCACCATCAACCTCAAAGCCCGTAAGGATAAGCTAAGATAACCCTTTATTAGTCCCACACGTTGGAATTTTTTTGGTCACGAAAGCATCTGGAAATAGGAAGGGTTCTGATTGGCTACACTGACTTCAATAGAACCGTGAGATGTTTTATTTTGAAAATGTCCAGGAAATGTGTGCAGTAAATCATATTCAGCAGGTTTATAGAACATTGAACTTGGAGGTGAATCATTTTCACCATTTTCACCATTCAGTAAGCATGTCAAAAAGCAAATCTGATCACTCAATCCATGTATTGATCGTCTGCTTTCAGCCTGGACTCTAAGTGAAAATGTTGAGGAGGAAACCGACTCGTCTGGAGCTTAAGATCGACGACACTGAGGAGTTCGAGAGCGTCAAGAAGGAGCTTGAGGTCTACTCACTTTTGTACCAATCAATCAATTAATCAGTAATAGTAAATGAGAATGAATAACAATCAGTAACATCTGACACTTTAAAGGAAGTAAACTTCAAACAGGACATTATCAGGTTTTCTTTTTCTTTAGGCCAGAAAACGTCAGCGAGAGGAGGCAGAGTCGGGAGGTGGAGTGGGTGGGGGATCTGTAATTGGTGTTGATGTAATTGGGGGTGGAGCCTCTGCCTCAGCATCGTCCTCCACAGCCGCATCAAGGGCAGAGCTTATCAATGAGCGAATTGGCTACAAGCCCCACCCTAAACCGGCGACCCTGCCGACCTTATTTGGAAGTTTACAGTTTTAATGATGAATAAAGTTTGAGCAGAAAAATCTTTGGAGTTTGGAGTATCGTTTTATTTTAAATGAGCAAACATAAAGAATCTCAGAGTGAATCAGAACCCCCCCCCCCAGCATCATGTGACCTGGTCAGTCAGATGGTCTCCAGTAAGTGGGCCAGAGATGGAGTTCCTCGGCTTTCCTGCCTCAGTCAGGCTGGACTTTATTGACACAACAGCGTCTGACAGCTGTTGCACATTCATACCAAGCTTTTCTTCACACACACAACTGTGTTGTATTCAGTCTGCATTCTTCATATTTTATTTTACCATTTTATATTTAAAATGTCTACTTTTTATCCATGACTGTGGTTGTCCAGAGACTGCCTGTTGTGTGTTAATTCCAGTTGATAAAACTATCAAGTGGAATTAAAACTATTATTTTACCGCTCTGTGCACTAAATCACCTAATTAACTGAAGAATCTGCTGCATTTAGCTCATCTTCTTAAGAAGCGCTGCATTCTGTTTTTTGTCCTTTAGACATTTTTATCACCATTTGATAAGATTTCCACGTGACCAATACAGGTGCTGTGTTGTTGTACGGCAGTGAGATGCCAAACTATGTTTATGGGAAGAAAAAATTTAGACTCATGTGTATTCATGGTGACAGGAGGCCATCTCTGGTGCTATTTGACAGTTTACATTTTTGGCTCAATTATGATCTAGTGTACAATCCACTAAACAATTTTTTTCAAGTCTGTAAAAATTTTGAAACCAAAATGCTAAATAAGGTCCCGTTTCCACTTTTAACTCAGACGAGAACTGAGCAGTTGCTTTTTTCAAATGTATTAACATTATTTTATTTGCACATAAATGTGTTTTCTCCACTTATACTTCCTCATAAATTCTGCATTTGCATCATCTTTTTTATAATCAACTTAATTTAAATAAATACACTTCTCTCATTCAGTTAGCGCTTTATCCTAGTTATGTAAACAAGAACCATTCACCACTGATTTGATGTCCAGGGCCCTGTTTCAGGAAGCCGGTTTGGAAAACTCAGAGTGAAAAACGATACTCAGGGTTGAGTAACCCCGAACTGTCCAACTCGGAATATTCCGTTTCAGAAAGGCTGATAACAATTAGTTCAATCAAGGCGGAGTTGCTTTAACCCCAAGTGAAGCGCGCGGACGAGGATACATAAAGCCCTGATAAGCGGAGCACAGATTAAGCGAGTCACCATGGAGACGGAGGGAAAGAAGGCGCGGTCAATGTATTTCACAGCGCTTGAGGCCGAAATGCTGATGGCAGCATATGCCGATAACATGCAAATTCCGCGGAAAAAAGTAACACAGCGACAGCTGCAAAAGAAAGTGAGCATGCATGGCAAAACATAGCCGACAGAGTCAATGCGTGAGTGTTAATTTAAACATTGATCGAGGGATTTCCACCCATTTTACACGTTATTTTATCATATGTTATTTTATTTGTTATTTTATACATTTTATTTTGTGACGTGATGTGAGCGCAGGTGCAACCCAACAGGCCCCAAACGTTCCTGGCAGCAAGTAAAAATGAAATATAAAAATATAGTCCAAACAGGTAAGGTGTAATTGTATTATGAGCCATAGTGCTTGGTCTGTTTGTCCCATGTAAATCAATTGCAGTTAGAGGTTACATTAATTTTCTGTCTGTAAGCACTTATTGAAATTATCTGAGCACATTACAAGTACATATTTGCTTACTCTGTATGCTCAAATGTGACCCGTTATAGCCAACAGAAAAAAAGCGGAGGCCCGAAAAACAGGTGGGGGTCCTCCTCCACCACCACTCACAGAGGCTGAGCAGTTGGCCCTCAGCCAAAACAGTGGGCGCCCTGTGGCCGAAGGCATCTCTGCGGGGACATCCTCTGAGTCAATAACCCCGCAAGACACAAGTGCCTACATAAGGGGTAAATTCAAAATAATACATGATGTGCATACATCCTTTCTTCACAGTCACCTTCGCAGTGCTGCTCATTCATTTGATAAACTCTTTACCATAATGGATTATTTTGTAGTGAAGTTATTTTCCTACTGATTTTGCCTTCCCTCAGCCTTGGTTGTCTTTGAGAGCATAATGACAATGAAGTGTAAGGTGCTTGGTATGTTTGTTAATTGCCATTTGGTCCCTTGTAAGTTATAAGTGACCTGTATAAACCTCATATTCTATCAGTTGATGGTGATGGTGTACTGCATCTGGTGCAGCCTCCTGTTGAGCCAGACCAACATGCAGTTGTGAGTAATACTCCACAGATTATATGAGTTTACAGTAGAACAGCAATGTTGTCTATTTCTTTACTACAGGAAAATAATGAAGAAACATTGACAGCTGTTACAGAGGAGGAAGCAACAGAGACACTTTATGAGGTTTACATCTTTTAATACTTTGTGTACAGGAAACACAGGCGACCAATAAAGCCAGTTGAACAAAAAATCTGTTTATTCTTCTTTCAACATGTTGAGGTGATGGGTCAAAGGAAATGATTGTGACATATGGTGTCTCTGACTGCTCTTCCATCTTGTATGTCCGTGGGAGGGTCAGGATGTTCATGGTTTGGATCACTGCTGATGTTTGGTTCAGAAGGACAGTGTTCTCCTCTAATTGTGGCAATGTTGTGAAGAATCACACATGCCACAATAATGTCACATGCCCTTTCTGGGGTGACCCTGAGTCTTTGCAGGCACTGGAACCGGGCCTTAAGCATTCCGATAGTCATTTCAACTCTGGCTCTTGTCCTGCAATTAGCCAGATTATATCGCTGCTGTGGGCCCGGTTCAGGGTCAGGGTAAGGGGCAAGCAAATAGGGTAAACATGGATACCCCCTATCACCAAGCAAGTAGCCAGTGAACTCTCCTAAGACAGAAGGATACACTTCAGTTCAAATGTCCCTGAAGCAATTGGTCTTTATATATTTTAAAGTATTTTCAACTCACCATGTCCAAATTTTGTGCTCAGTGTACATTCACGGAATATTTGTGAGTCATGGACAGAGCCTGGCCACTTGGCTTCCACATTTGTGATAATGTTGGCAGCATCATATATGATCTTCACAGTGCAGAGAACACAAATTAGCATCCATTACTATGATGAAATAATTTGTTAGTTTGAAATGCTACAGGGAACTATGTACCTGTACATTAATGCTGTGGAAAGACTTCCTGTTCACATAGTCTCCTTCATTTACTGAAGGAGCAATAATTGGAATGTGAGTACCATCTATACAGCCAATCACGCCTGGGAACCGTGAAAATAAATGTAAAATTTAAGTAGTAGTTCAAGTATCACCACATCATAAATTAAGTTTTGTTCATCCTGATACCTGCAATTTTGTGGCATCCCTCTTTGATGAATCTTGTGGGTCTGTGACCGGGGAACACCACAGACGAGTACAGGAGACGTTTCAGTGCAACTGTAACATTCCTGACTGCCCGACAGACGGTAGCCTTGGAAACGTGCTCAGCGTCACCAATATTATACAGAAAGCTCCCGTTTGCAAAAAACCGAAGTGCAATACAAATAATATGTACAGAACTGAGAGCATGTCCGCGATGTGTCACATGCGTAATATATGGCCTGAGGATGTTATCCAAATAACTTATAGATTGTGCTGAGAAACGGTAACGTTCGCACAGGAAATCATCAGGTAATGATAAGATGTCCAGACGCGCTCGAATCACTCTCTCCCGGCGGAGAGCTCTGCGGAGAATTTGGGCTTCGATATCTACCGGCTCTTCAAGGAAGGGACACGCCATGTCTGAGACTTCCTACTGTCAGGTTTCCGACAAAGGGGCGGAGACAGTCAGGGTTAGTTGTGGTAAACCTGCTAGGGGGCAGGTTAGCTTCACGGCGTGTGTCGTCATAGTGACTCACTCAGGCTGCAGCTGAACTCGCTTTGTGAAACCGAAAACCCAGAGTTTTCGTTAACTCAGGGTATACTTACTCAGTTTTTCCACTAAACCGGCTTCCTGAAACAGGGCCCAGAACGAACCTAGTTCAGACCCTCTCCACCTTCTTCATCCAGGTTACCTGCAATGTCTTTAAAATCCAGCAGATGTTGTTCTTGAGCAACACATCACCACAGTTATGACTATCGGGCATCACCTAGGGCTCAGTTCGTTATAGCCAATTTACTCCTTAACTCACCTGCTTAAAGTCTGCATAGAGGCATGGCCTCTTTGGCTGATAGGTGAAAAGCAACTCAGTGGTGTAGCTGTAAATGCTGAACTACACCTCTGGACTGCATTTGTGCTGTTCCAGCATTTTGAATGGGCATCAAACACTGGCTTATTTTCATACAGTTTATTTTCATAATAAAGGTACAACAATAATATTTTAAAAAGACGATTAGTGTCGGAACTCAGAAAAACTTGTATTTACAGTAACAGTCAGTAGGTGGAGCTCTCAGCTCTGATGTCCAAGAAGTGATGCTTACCAAACACTACTCAAAGTTCTTTTACTCTGAACACATAGCAACCTGAAAATATACAAAGTGCTGGTGATAAAAATCCAAGCTGTTTGGTCAAAGAAACTTTCTGGGGGGGGAAAAAAAAAAAAAACCGCTTGTGGACGTGGTCTGTGTGATGAAACTGTGCATCATGTGCTATTAACCAATCAGCAGTGATGTGCAGAGAAACCCCGCCCCCTAAAAAAGGACGTAAACATTTTTATTTTTTAGTGTTTTTAGTTTTTGTTGGAATGCATTTTTGTTTTGTTCAAGTTAGTGTCTTCAATTAAGTTTAAACTGATATCAATGACATGTGGGCTCAGTTACCGCACGCGGTTTCTGTCTTTTAGATCTTTCAGATTTTAAGATTTTCCCAACTAAAAGCTTCTTCAGATTAATGGCAGAAATAAAAAAATTAAATTAAATAAAACAGTTTTAGTGTTCAGAGCTGATGGTCAAAGGGAAGGATGTGTGGCCGTTATAACAGAAGGGGGCTTCACATCGTTTCAACTAAAAAATAGAAATATTTGAGTTTAAAAAAGAAAAAAAAGAAAAAAAGCTTGCACAAACATTTTAGCAGCTTCTGTTTGTTTGTAGTGTTGTTATTGATTCAGTGTTTGTTTACTCTGTTTGTTTATCATTTAGTGTAGATCAATCGATCAATTACTCATTCAGTTTCTTGACTCGAGGCTGGCGTCCTTCCTGTAATGCAGTGTTTCGTGTTCTGATCTCGGAGTCTGCGATTGGCGATCTTACACTTTAAGGGAGTGTCCTCAGACTGGCCTCATCAACCTCATCACTTCTTCTTAATAGCAGCAAGGTCCCGCTGCAGCTCGGAGAACTTGGGCCGGTCCTCGGGGCTGTACTGCCAGCAGCGCTGCATCACTTTGTACACATCGTCAGGGCAACGTTGAGGGCAAGCCATCCTGTAACCTAGCAACCAGGAACACATGGTCACCACTTGATGATATCACTGATTTTGTGATGCAGCTGATTGATTATCTGAGTGTTTACCTTTCTCCACCTGTTCTCGAGCCTGCTGATTGGTCATCCCCGGGTAAGGACATACCCCCAGACTGAAGGTTTCCCACAGGAGGATACCGTAACTCCACACATCGCTCTCTGAGCTGTAACGACCTGCAGCGCCCAATCACAGCACAGCACACAATCAGCAGCCACTCTCTGCTCTGTTTTTATTAACTTCTGTCACAGACTCAACAGCTTCTTTAAAAATCAACAGGCATCTCAGGTACAGGTGTGTGTGTGTGTGTGTGTTACCATAGTTGAGCGCCTCAGGTGCAGTCCATTTTATGGGGATCTGTTTGAGTCCAGAAGAAGAATAAATGCCGTCATCCTCCTGACGACTCATCCCAAAGTCACTGATCTTCAGCACGCTGTTATCCCCGACAAGACAGTTCCTCGCTGCCAGGTCCCTGAGATACACACAGACACACACACATACACACACACACGCATACACGATGGTTAAACTCAGAAAATACTTAAACTTTGAACTCACTCCGAGTTTGATGGCAAGAACAAGTCTCTGCAAAGTTTTGACGGGTTTTATAACCCCGCCGTAACCGTGGTTACCTATGGATGCAGTTTTTGCTCTCCAGGTACGCCATCCCAGCCGCAGCATCAACTGCAAAGCGAAGCAGCTGTTTGGTCTTCAGCTCATCCTTCTTCTTTCTCAGGAATGACAGAAAGTCTCCACCTGGACTCATAAGACACACCTGTTAGAAACTGACCAATAACAATACAAGTTCACTCAATTTAAGCTTCACCCACCAGGAACGAGCTCCATGACAATGTAGATCGGCTGTCGCTGGGTACAAACGCCAATCAGCTTCACAATGTTCGGGTGGTCATACTGCTTCAGGATTCTGCAGCCAATCAGAGAGGAGCAGAGTGAGCGTTCAGCCAATCAGAGAGCAGAGTAAGTGTTAAGCCAACCAGAGAGGCCATTTTTTATATTTCTCACTCTGTTTAATTAATTTCTGAATGTGATCATCACCTCTTTCTTTGGTTAGAGGTAACTATCCCACGCTTCTCTTTCTGGAACAAACTCCTGGAGGAGGCGGGACTCTGGGCAGGTGTGGGATACTCACAGTGCCTCTGGTTCAGAGTTTTCCTCAGGCGGGTTGTCTCTGTAAGACTCGGGGTCACTGACTAAGGTCAGGTAACAGGTCAAAGTGCCCGATCCTCTCAGAGTCTTTGGGTGAAATCCAGAGAAACCTGTAGGTGTCACGGGGTCATCAGCCTGCTCTAAAAAAAAAGTGTTGGAGGTATGGAAGGTCATAAGCACCTCAATCCACCTCACTCCCCGAAGGCCAAAGGTCACTGATTGCATTGTATAAGCTGATCTAAGGCCACGTGTAATACGCTTGGCTGAAGATGAGCTGAGCGCTGAGGAGGATTAGAAGGCGGTGAAGCCTTAGCAGAGTCCTGGCAAACTTAAACAGAGAGTGAGGGGTGAATGCTAGGGGGAGCTCCTTTTTGATCCATGTCTTTAATGTCATGTAGAGTTCTGAGACAGAACCAGTGGAGCAGCAGAACTGCATGACAGATCCTTTCTTTAACACAAGGACCAAAGCTGTGATCAGGTATCACCCTGCTCAGCCTCCCTTATGGAGAAGAGATGCGATGTAGTTTTGGCCTTTCTCTGACTGTCCCATCTACAGTTTGAGACAACCCTAATGACCATCACTTCTTGGACATCAGAGCTGAGAGCTCCACCTACTGACTGTTACTGTAAATACCAAATCCAGGAGGATCTGACTGGAGGAGCGCAAGTCGACCTTGGTGTGATGAGCCTTTTTCCGGGTTTTTAAACTCACATCTTTCTGTTCCTGAGGCTGATAGATGGGTTGAACTTTCTGAACTTGCTTTATAATTTTCTCTTCTTCTCTTCTGGCACCGTGGATAATGATTCAGGGTTCAGGTTTGGCTTCCAAAGTCAAAACCGTGCCCTTAACATTCAGCTCGGACTCAGCGGGTATAGAAGAGGGTTTCCTGTTTTCCACCTTCAAGGTTTCTACCTGAAGGCGGAAAACTCTGGACCTGTTGAGATGGGAGGAGACTATGGAGGGATTACTGCTCTGGGAATACCGACATTCCAGCAGGAAAGGGAGAAAAGGACGTCTGACATCGCCCGATTAGATGCTGACATAACAACCCAAGTTTGACAGGGAGTACACAGACAGACATTTGGGCTGTTTCCCGATATGTGGTGTAAAAACTGTTTGATTGATTTGCTACTGACTGATTTGTTGATGATGATGATGATGTTGATGGTGCTTGCATGAAGGGCTCACCTGGCCTCAGACAGAAAGCGGATCTTCAGCTCTGGAAGCAAATCCTCTTTACACGTTTTCACGGCGACCGGTGTTTTGTCTCGCTGCAGAGTCCCTTTGTACACCTCGCCAAAGTTACCCTGTAATAAAGACAGCAACGAACGACGGGAAATGAAGGCGGTGAGTGAAAGATGAGTATAAGGACAGGTAGATGCCTCACCTTTCCCAGCAGGTCCCCCAGCACCACATCCTCATGGTTCAGGATCCACTTCTTGTCCTGCAGAGAAAAAACAGCCAGTGAGCACCAAATACCATCATGATAACTAACCTCAATGCACAACTGTATGTGGGTGTAGGAGGGGCTACCTTTACAACGGGGTTTTGCAGCACGACTCCAGACTTCTTGGTAATGACTTGCTTGGTGGTGAAGTGATGCTCAATGAGCTGAGGGATGGTGGTGAAGCCCGTCCCCTCAAAACGGTACTGATTCTACCAGAGAGGGTGAGAGACATTAGCTTAACATATGAGAGAGACACACACACACACCGGGTTACTGTGTGTGAATATATGTCGATATATTGGATGATGAAGTGTGTGTGTGTAATCGCACGTACATCAGCATACTGGATGATGAAGTGACGTCTCTGATCGTCAGAAAAGACAGACAGGACATACTCGCCCGGTTTGCCATGGCTCTCCCTAACGAGGAATTCTCCCTGTTGCCGTAGTAACTCCTGAGCCTCAATGCGGGGGATGGCGCCGTGGTACCACTCTTGCTCTGCTAGAGGGCGTTCCGATGTGGGGATCACATCAAAGAACTGCTGCAGAGATGCAGAAGAAGAAAAATCTCCAATATAATCTGATCCTTCCACCTCTGATTCAGACCGCCCTCTCCCCCCACCTCCTCCAGCTCTATTTGGGGGAAACCGAGGCGTTTCCAAACCAGATGAGACTAACGATCTCTTAGGTGTCCTGGATCTTCTCCCAGTTGGAGATTAAACACCTTAGTAAGGATCAGCACAGCATCCACATCCCTACAGCAACCGCTCCATCAGTCACTCTTCCACTCTGCTCTCTCTGAGATACCGAAACTCCTCCAACCAAGGACCCTAAGCCTCCAATACCTAGAGTGAGAACATGGCCTCACACATGGAGCTGCTCATTCTCATTCTCTGGAGAAGCTGAAGGTGATGTGAATCAGTTGACCCGTGATGCCAGAAATGCCAATGAGAAATTCAAAGAGGCGGTGCCAAAGCCAAGTCCCTGAAATCCACGAGCACTCCCTTTGTTACCCTGTCTCTATCCGTAAAAGTTTTGAACAGCATCAGTAACAAAGGGCAGCCCCAGTGAAGTGCAGCACCACCACCACCAAGCCCTCATTGAGGCCGTACAGGGGCTGAATGCACGCAACTACGAGCTAGAAGGCTCTTACTTCCAAAGCACCCTCTAGAGGACTGCCCAAGAGATGTAGCTGAATGAGTCCACAAAGCACAGGTAAGCAAGTTGGACAAACTCCTTCCACACCTCAGTTACAGCTTTGGCTAATGCCAGAGTCACTCTCTGATTAGCTGCTTCCTATCAGATCTATCTGGACTCCCACAGGCTAATCAAGACTCCTCCGTCCTCTGGAGGCTTCCTTCACCTCTGATTCTGTTGAGATATAAACGGGTTCAGTGTTGAAAAGTCTTACCGAGGTAGAGGAGCCCAGCATTGCTTTGGGAGATCGAATCATCCCAGCCAGAGAGTGACGAAGAGTGTCGAACCGAGATCCACGGTCCTTCACTTTGTCCTACACACACACACACACACACACACACACACACACACACACACTTTTAATCCAGAGCGCTACATTCAAATGTTAAATGTGGAAAAAACGCTTGTGAAAATGAATCTCTTCCTGTCAGTTCTAATCGATAAATGAAAACTAATAATTGAATATTTACAGTTGATCCGACAGAGCGAGTATCGTCCTCGTATGGCAGTGCGGGGGGTGGTGGTGGCGGGGGAGGGGAAGCAGCAGCATCTGCCATCTTGGCGTCGAGCAAGGCCTTCTGGGAGGCAAGGCTCGCCTCTGAGCTGCGCAGTGATTGGACAGCGTGCCGAAGCTCGAGGAGAGAGAGTTTCTGACTGAGCAGCAGGACGCAGCTGAGGGCGAGAGACACAGACAGTCAGAGACAGAGAGAGAGAGAGAGGGAGAAAGAAAGAGAAAGCTCCGACTCCACCTCCTCGCACTCACTCGCTCTTCTTCTCCGCACTCTGCTGACTCGTCTGGATTTTGTTGTCCAGGTCGTCAGCCAGCGCCTCCTTGCCCTGCAGATTCTGCTGAGTCAGCTGCAGCTCCTCTGTTGCCGACGACAACCTAAAGGCAATTAAAACAAGGGTTAGTAGCCACACCCACATACACACAAAGACAGTGGTGTAACTCCACTAAGTACACCACCCCCCATCACACAGACCCTAAAGCCAAACAGGCCAAAGCAGGCAGAGTGGTGCTCAGGACCCCAGGCAGAAATCACAGAGCTCTGCGCTCACCAAAATCAGATACTAACAGGTACTACAAGCTTTTAGTTTGGTGGGTTACGGCAAACACTGAAATGAAAGTTTGAAAAAACGCACTTGGCTCTCAAGCTTTCAACTGTCAGCGTGTTCCACAAAATCTCATTGGCCGGCAGGTTGTCCATCTCCTCCGAAAGAGATGCGTCAAACTCCACAGTCGCCTCTGGCGTCTCCGGAGACCTAAGAGAGGTAGGCAGGTGGTTACCAGTGCAACCCGGACAAAGAGGTGTCCTGTCCAACAGGTGTGAGCTGACCTGTAGGCGTCGATGAAGTGCTGATACTCGGCAAGAGGATCGATCTGCTCAACTGCTGCCGCAATCTCCTGATGGACCTTCACGATCTCCTCAGAGAGAAGACTGCTGATCTCACAGTACTCCTCAAGAATACTTTTCCTGCACCAATACACACACAAAAAGTAGCTGACAGTACTTTTCCAGAATATTTTTACTGCAGTAATAGATAGGTATGAGATGGTATGACAGTGGTCATGTGACTCACAGGGCAAGTGTCATGTCTTCCTGCATCCTCTGCAGAGCGTCCAGCAGGGCGGGTGCGGCATGGCAGCGGTGTTCATCCTGCTGCGTCCGGGCGCTGCACACCGCGAGCACATACTGGTTGTGAAGGTTGTGGAGCTTCCCCATAGCCTTGTCATAACGGTCGCGGGCACGCTCCACCTCACGGCCTTTAATTGGAAGTGAGAGACGGTTAGGGAGGAGTCAAAAGGACAGTGTAACAAAGGACAGTGTAACAAAGAGGGTTTCAGGGACTCACCTTTGGCTACAGCCTCTCTGTATTTCTCTTTGGCGTTGCTGGCATCACGGCTCAACTGACGATACGTCACCTTCAGCTTATCCAGGTCAGTCCTGGTTACCTAGCAACCATAACCATACCGAGAAGTAACGAATGAAATCTTAACCACATGCCTATAAATTTAAATGGTGGATGACATCATAATGATTAGTTTTTAATTAATTGAAATTATTTAAAAGCTGATGAAACCTAAGAGACGTGCTCAGGTGAGCTCACTCAGTCCAACATGCTTGTAAAAGCCCTGGCGTGCTTATATTATGCACCAACAGGAAACTAACTTTTAGCTAAGGCTCTGACTCAGTCTGCTGCCCCTCCCCCTGCACACCTTGTGGATGTGGCTCTCCAGCTGCTGATGAAGACTTTGGTAGCTCTTCTTCACCTGCTGCTTGTCCCGGATCAGCGTGGCGAGACGGTGCAGTGGCCCCGAGTTCAAATCGTCGGCGTGACTTCTCATTATCCGACCCAACGCCTCCGTCTGACGAATCACCTGCGACCACGACTGGGACACACACACACACACACACACACACACACACACACACACACACACACACACACACACACACACACACACACACACACACACACACACACACACACACACACACTTACTTAGACTGGTCCACATGCTTTGCCCCTCCCATTAAACCAACAACTGAGCCACTCACCTTACTCACGGTGCTGACATAGTCGGCAGTTTCTTGTTTCTCCATCTGCTGCGTCATGCTGAGCAGCAGAGAGGCATACTCTTTATCACTTTTCACCCGCAGCGTCATGAAGCGCTTCACCGTCTCCAGCAGCTAGAAGGCAGGCAGCAAGAGTGAACCAGACAAGAAGTGACGAGTGGAGAGGAGGAGGCGCAGAATAATGACATCACACAAAAGACAGGTGTTTGACACAGAATGTAGATAAAAGATGGACCTGGCCACTGTGACACACTGATTTTTGGAGTCTCAACGTTAGCATTTTGGAAGGTGCTATGTTATTTATTTGATTAAGGAAGTGACCATATTTGTCCGAGAGGGCAGATTTACTTAATGCTGTGTAATATTAAATCAAAATCTTCAAATTTCACTCTCAAAACTGAAGATCACCCTTCTCAGCCCTGTTAGTACAGTAACCTCACAGCAGCCATATAAATTAACATAATTAAAAATGCTCCTAAAGGCTCCAACAAACTTTACTATACAAACTTTAAAAAAAGTGTTATATAAACATTTGCCCTTGTACGGGTGTAATAAACCAGGAAATTATCTATAGAGACTAGGGATGGGTATCGAAAACCGGTTCTTGTTGAGAACCGGTTCCCACTGTTTCAATTCCTTGGAATTGTTTGCCATTTTTGCAAACGATTCCCTTATCGATTCCAGTCGCCCCAAATGACGTCATCACGTTGCGGAGCGTCATTTACCTCGCAGGAAACACGGCGCGTAAGCCGCTCAAAAGTTTGGTTATACTTTACGAGAACGGATGACAACAGGGCAACTTGCAATACTTGCAAAGTAGATATTTCATTTAAGGGAGGAAACACTACGAATATGCAAAAGCATTTGCTCACAAAACACGCGATGACCTTAAATGAATGTCGTGTTTTTAATTCCGCTCCGGACTCGTGAACCTCAACCCAGCAGCAGCGGTAACGTTTGCACGTCCTCTCCCGTTAATGCGGCAGGTAAATAATCAACTAACAGTGCATATTATGTTAGCGCAATCTGCCTTATTACAAGACCTGCCATTACTGTGCATTTAGGTGACCATGATGAGAGAGACAGAGTCTGGCTCAGATGCTGGCAGCTCTCGCTGCAGTCTACCGGTAGCGTCTCCTTTCAGGCCAGGATAGACGAATGTCACCGAGCAGTGACTAAGTTTGTGGTAAAAGGCTTGCACCCATTTGCTACAGCAGATGCCCCCGATTTTCGGTAAGTGAATGTGTTTAATTGTAGGCAGGGACATTACTGGATATTCTTGTGTAATTGCTACAGAATAATTTATGTTATAGTTTGTTATTGCTACAGAAGAATATTTATTTTATTATTTTACATTTACAATTTTTTTTTCCTGGGGCCCCTTTGACACCCCATTGAAGAGCCGTAGGCTGTGGATCTCTTAAGATCTCACTGTTGGGTTTGTAAGGCCATGTTACTCCTAAATTTCTATCTTGTTCAAAGAGAAGATATAAAACAAAGTTCTAAGCTAATCGACCTTAGTGTTCTCCTTTTTTAAAAATAAGAATCGATAAGAGAATCGATAAAGAATCGAATCGTTAAACAGAATCGAAAATGGAATCGGAATCGTGAAAATCTTATCCATACCCATCCCTAATAGAGACCCCAAATTTTGTGTATTAGTCTGTAAACATGTTTATTTCTGCTGCAAAGTTTTAAATGGAGGTATGTGGGGACTGACTCACTGCTGCCCCTGCTGGACATGAGAGGAACTGTATCCATCTTTAATTACAGTCTGTATAAACAGTGCCCACCACAGGTCAGACTGTGAACTGCACCCCTCTGATAGTGATCTCCGCAGGTGGAAACATGTTGAGCTCTTTGAGTATTTGAGGCTATATCAGACCTTTAACTCCCAGTCCTGCAGCTTCAATAATCCCTCGTGGGAATTCCTTAGATCCCGACCGAACCCCATCCTGGATCTCAGTCTTTGTGTTTAACAGCGTGGATTAGCGGGCACTGATAGCATGGCCGTCTATGGAGAGACAGAAATATCAGCAGGTTCATAACAAATAGATGATCTGAAACAAACTCTTCAAACCTCGACATCTCCCACAGTCACTTCTAAACCTCTGAACAAATTGAGCAGGATATGTTTACTCTGCTAAAGCCACAGCCTGAAACCTCATAACCCATTTTATACTCTCTAACAACCCTCTAAAAACCGCTGAAATCCTCAGACACCAGAACAGGGTGATTTCACCTCCAGCACAGAAAAATTCAAACTGTCCGACAACAGAAATGAAACCATCAGGTGTGAAACACTCACTTCCTCCTTGGCTTTAAAGTGGTTTAAACTATAAACATTAGCTTCAATCTGCTAAAGCTAACTCAAAAACTTTCCAAGACTTTCCAAAACACGTTCCAAGCATATTTCCAACATCTTCACTACTTCCTTCTAGGACGCTTCAAAACTTTTCAGACTTCCTTCAAACTATCTAATCACGTCACAAAACCTTAAAACACATGAAACGGTTTAAATATAGCTTTAAAGCACTTTAAGATGTTTAAAAACTGTTTTAAAAAGTTAAAACGGCTTGTGGCACTTTAAGTTTCAAACTATGCTAACGCTAGCCGCTGCTCCCGTCTAAATTAAAGGGAAATGAAGCTAGCGTGCTAAAAAGATAACGGCAGCTTCCTTTGGAATTGCAGGAAAACTGACTTATTAACATACTAACAGCTGCTGTTAAACTTTGTTCAGAAGTCTTTAAAACTGAAGCCGAACGCACTCAGAGACCCCCTGTCCGCTTCTCCGAACCTTTTCTCCGGGTACGAAGCTCCAATGGAGCGGCGGAGGAGCGCCGGTGTTCCAGATCAACTGGCGTTTAGATCAACTGGCGTTGGTCGAACAGATGTGTGGCAGTCTTGCGTTTCAGGAGCTCCTACCGACAAACCAGCAAAAAAACACCAAATGTGTCATCTGTGACACTTGTGAGGTTATCTCAAACACACTCCGTCAGTCTTGATGCTGTTGAACAACAAAATGTTTAAAAATGTGGCGAGTTTACCTGGTGATATCCTCATGCGCGACGCGATCGCGAAAACAGCAAACAAGTAACACCACGCCGTTGTTGTTCACAGGACAGCAAGAGTAAACGATCGGGAGACCCTTGTCGTCGTTATCGTTCCACTCGCACGGTTTATTTCACCGAATTCAGCGTTTTTGCTTCACAACTAAAGCGAGCAGTTTGCTCTGTGCACCAACATGGACTCGAGTCAACCAGCGCCACCTCTGGCCAAGTGCCACAGCCTACAGCCAGATCAACCTGTGACACACATCTGCACCACGTTTGAATTCGTGTCATGCACATTTGTACCTTTCAATTGTGTGTTTGTGCGTCATGCAAATAAACCTTTGAAAAGAATGAAATGATATCATATATTCCTTATTGGCCTACATTTGTACAAAATTCCAAATTATATACACAAAGTCATAGAAATCACCACTCCAATTGGTCATCATGATTTTAATATTCTCTTTTTCCATAACAATGAAATACGCCTTGGACAAATATGACACATCAATATTTCATTAGTGTTGTAACATCACATGTCGCTAGCATAGTCTGTCTGTGTCTTTTCCCTGAAAATGAATATTTCCAGCCAATATAGGCAATTCATCAACATGGCTGGAGTTATATACAGTCTGTATAAGTGTGGTTAATCTAATGAAGATTTGTAAGGAGACGGCAGTTACTGTGAATCCACAGCAGTTACACAGTGATTAGTAATAAACAGCCAGTGAGAGTGAGTGGATATGACTGTTCCCACCACTAACACATGACCATAGCCCACTACTAGATTAACTTGTGACACATCTGCACCTGCTGCTATGATCACAGTGAGTAGAGGCTGAGTGGCTGCACTTACCCCTGGTACATCCAAATCTGCCCACAAACATGTTGAAAGATGCAATGCCAGCAATGTGGATTGTCAACACTGAAAACAATCAGTAAGCAAAGACAACAGGGATCACTTTTTTCTGTTTATTTAGCACCCACAACATTTGTAGTCGCCTTCTGCACAGGGGAAGTCCACACACACTGTGTGGTACCACTTTCCACAGAAGGTGCAATCTGCAAGATTGAATGAGATTGTCAGAGTCATTGTCTGGCTGTTTATTACTAATCACCTGCTGTACATTCACAGTAACTGCCATCTCCTTACAAATGTTTATTAGATTGACCACACTTATGCAGACTGTATATCACAACCAACTCTAACATGTTTGTTTGCAGAGGGAAGACACAGACAGACTACGCTAACGACATGTGATGTTACAACACTGGTGAAATATTAGTGTGTTCACGACATTTTTCGTATGGGCAAAAGTATTGATATCAGGATGGTGATTCTTATGTGTATGTCATTTGGCATTTTGTACAAATGTAGGCTGATATTAAATACATGATATCATTTCATTCATTTCAAAGGTTTGTTTGCATGACGCACAAACACACAATTGAAAGGTACAAATGTGCATGACACGAATTCAAACGTGGTGCAGATGTGTGTCACAGGTTGATCTGGCTGTAGGCTGTGGCACTTGGCCAGAGGTGGCGCTGGTTGACTCGAGTCCATGTTAGTGCACAGAGCAAACTGCTCGCTTTAGTTGTGGAGCAAAAACGCTGAATTCGGTGAAATAAACCGTGCGAGTGGAACGATAACGACGACAAGGGTCTCCCGATCGTTTACTCTTGCTGTCCTGTGAACAACAACGGCGTGGTGTTACTTGTTTGCTGTTTTCGCGATCGCGTCGCGCATGAGGATATCACCAGGTAAACTCGCCACATTTTTAAACATTTTGTTGTTCAACAGCATCAAGACTGACGGAGTGTGTTTGAGATAACCTCACAAGTGTCACAGATGACACATTTGGCGTTTTTTTTGCTGGTTTGTCGGTAGGAGCTCCTGAAACGCAAGACTGCCACACATCTGTTCGACCAACGCCAGTTGATCTAAACGCCAGTTGATCTGGAACACCGGGATACTCGCAGGGGGTTCCCAGTTTTTCCTGCGCTCCTCGGACGCTTTCTGCCGCTTTAACGCACCAGGAAGTGGGTTAATGCGGCAGGAGGCTCGCTGTCCGATCACCGCGGTCCTCTGTCGTCCTTGGCCGGTATCATGTCCTCCGGTTCTTCTGGATTCTCTGCTCCGTTTCCCGGCTTCTCCAGCTGCTGTCCGGCTACCGAGCTAACGGCTAACAGGGAGGGGCTTCCGTGGGAAACGGAAGGAAGGGGGGAGGAGGGGGTCTTATTGTGTGGCTGAAGACGTGAACGTGTAACATGCGTGGGATATACGTTGGAAAGAGGAGCCGTAGGACACAGAACATCTGGATCAAACACTCCGATTTCACACACCTGGATTAAACACACCTGGGCATCATTTCTTATCGCTGCACCCTGTGGTAGAAACTATAAAAATAAACCTGAGAATGTGCACACCTGTATCTGAGCCAGGTAAGCATCTTGGTGACCCGCCAAACTAAATCTTGCAATAAAACCCATTCAGCTTGTTTAGATAGTGTCAGAAATATCCAGAGCAGCAGGGAGCCTTACCTGTACTGTTATCTCTCACTGTAGCAGGTATTAGCCCTTCGTCACTCCCCACATCCTTGTTATGAAAAACAGAGGTGGGACCAAGTCATTGTTTTGCAAGTCTCAAGTAAGTCTCAAGTCTTTATCCTCAAGTCAAGTCTCAAGTAATGTCAGGCAAGTCAGAGTCGAGTCTCAAGTCACTGGTGTAAAAGTCCGAGTCAAGTCACAAGTCTGAAACTTTGAATTTCAAGTCCTTTCCAGTCTTTAAAAAAAAAACGAAAAAAAAATGTTGCAGTTATGCTAAATGTAAATATTAGACCATGTAATTTTAAAATCTGTGTTTTTCTCAACACATGACAAAATAGTGAACTTAGAAAATATACACAAATTGTGAAATTGCACCTCTTTAAAATGCAGCTCAATTAAACCTAGCTCCAAGAATAATTTTCACCGACAGTTCTGAGATAAGCTGCATGTTATTCTTGGATGCGGTTGTAGGACCAGCTTTAAAATCGCATGACAAAAATATCATACACATTAAAAAAAACTGCATCACCAACGTAGCCTGGACAACATTTGCTAGTTAGATGAAGTCAGCTATCTCATCGTAGCATATTTATATGCATATTTATAATTATACGGTTCTTGGAGTGAGTGCATACACTCATGAAGTTTAGTAACTTCCGGTCACTGCAACAAGCCCAGGTACAGTTTACCGACGGATGGGTACAGGACCTTGAAACGCACCGTGTAGAACGAAAGACCATCGTACGTATCATAAGTTTACCAGTCTCACAAATTGTCTTCATAAATACACATTCCTTAACCGTTTATTAATAGGACCTTTGAGCTCAACGGTAATTAATTAGTAGTGGAAATAATTTCTGGTAGCATCACAGAAATGTAGCAGTGACAATAATACTGTATGCTGTAATCGTACTGGGCAATTAGTGATACAAAACAACTGTTTTATCCTGTGAATAAAAGTATATGTTTTTGTCAATGTACCATAATAACAGAGGCGAAACACAATATTGTGTCAGGACAATTCACTATTTATGCACAATAAACAAAGGAGCATAGCGCGACAATTTCTGTTCAGCGCCAGACTTGCTTGTAACCTATATCACCAATTATGTTAAGAAAAATGACGCATTAACTACAACAGCAGACTGACCTTTGTGTAAATGCTTGGAGCAGACTAACCTGTGAGCTGGAGTGTTCTGGGACGTTATATTTGATCTTTGAATGGCTGCAATCCAGTCGCCTCTTTGTTACTTCGGAAACATGGCTGAACAATTTCTCTTCCACGATGTAATCCGATAACAACCGATCTCTTTACCCGTCGGCTTCCCGTGGCTGTCATGCGACCGGCTATTGCAGTTAATAATACAACAGCTTCTTGACATTTTTGTGTTTCTTTTTATCGCTGTATAACTGATTTTAATTGAAAGCCTGCGTGCGCTAGTACCGCTTGCCACGAGTTCCCAGAATCCTTTGCGGTTCTACCCGTGAATGACGTCACATTTTCAATCTCTATATAATATGCATGTTAAATTTTATATTTGGGGTAAAATATCAAGTCTTTTCAAGTAAACCGGTTCAAGTCCAATTCAAGTCCCAAGTCATTGGTGTAAAAGTCCAAGTCAAGTCACAAGTCTTAGAACATTTTTTCAAGTCAAGTCTAAAGTCATAAAATTAATGACTCGAGTCTGACTCGAGTCCAAGTCATGTGACTGGAGTCCACACCTCTGATGAAAAATACCAAACATTTTTCTCTCTGACATTATCAAAGCGCTCAGATTAAGGTAATTTCCAGCGCACAGAAAAACACTTAAAGTTTCTGCTTCAGACTCATGCATGCTCATATCAAAGCACCTCCTCCTCCAATCAGAGGTGTTACTAGAGCGCGGGTAATAGAGCTCTGTGAAGAACACACCTGAAAATATGACTACTGTGGCATGGGACAGCTTTTATCTGTGAATTTATTGAGTACATGTTTTTATTTTCTGTTATATTCCTCATGTAAATGGGGAGTCCTCTTCACACACTAAGGTTAATTATAAAGTTATATAAGGCCCAATGCTAGAACCAATTCTGTTTACATTATAATCCCTTGGGGAGTATCATTAGAAGGCATAACATACATTTTCACTGCTATGCAGATGACACCCAGCTCTATCTATCCATGAAGCCAGATAACACACACCAATTAGTTAAACTGCAGGAATGTCTTAAAGACACAAAGACCTGGATGGCCGCTAACTTTCTGCTTCTAAATTCGGGTAAAACTGGGGTTATTATTATTAAGCCCTAAAAATCGTAGAACTATTGTATCGAACTAGTTGTTTTTATGTTGTTTTTAACCAGTTGCTTCTCAATGCCAGATTAAAAACATATGTAGGACTGCTTTTCTCAATTTGTGCAATACCTCTAAAATTAGAAACACACCCTGTCTCACAGTTACACTGGAATACTAGTTCAGTTCAATTCATTTTTTTAAATAGCACCAAATTACAACAACAGTTGCCTCAAGGCACTTTATATCATAAGGTAAATACCCTACAATGATACATAGAAAACAGAGAACCCCCCCCCCAAATCCTGTGAGCAAACGCTTTGGTGACAGTAGTTCCCATTTAACATGAAGAAACCTTTAGCAGAACCAGGCTCAGGGAGGGGCGGCCATCTGCTGCGACTGGTTGGGTCTGAGCAGATAAAGACAGGAGAAGGACATGCTGTAGAAGAGAGCCAGAGATGAATAATAATTAATATTTAAATGCAGAGAGGTGTACAAACATATGTGAGTGAAGAAGAAACTCACTCAGTGCATCATGGGTAGCCCCCGGCAGCCTACACCTATTGCAGCATAACTAAGGGAGGATTCAGGGTCACCTGATCCAGCCCTACTTTATCAAAAGGAAAGTTTTAAACCTAATCTTAAAAATGGGGATAGTGTCCGTCTCCTGAATCCAAACTGGACACTGGTTACATAGAAGAGGGGCCTTGAAAGCTCAAGGCTCGGCCTCCCATTCTACTTAATACTCTTGCTTTCATGGGGTGATACTGAAGTACTATAAGGTCATTAAGCTAAGACCTTATATGTGAGGAGCAGGATTTTAAATTCTGGATTTAACAGGGAGCCAATCAAGATAAGCCAATATAGGAGAACTATGCTCCCTCTTTCTAATCAGTCTTTGCCTGTCAGTACTCGTGCTGCAGTATTTGGGATCAACTGAAAGCTTTTCAGGGAGGTTATAATAACAAATTACAGTAGTCATAAATACATAAACGAGTTTTTCAACATCACTATGAGACAGGATGTGATGCTGAGGATCTAATTTTAGAGATATAGTGCAAATGTAAGAAGACTCCCAGATTCCTAAAGCGCCTTGAGGCGACTGTTGTTGTGATTTAGCACTATATAAATAAAATTGAACTGAATTGAATTCCTCACAGTGTCACTGGAGGCCAAGATAATGCGATTAAGAGTAAGTATATGGTAAAATACCTATTTGTAAGATTTTCAGGGCTGAGTACAGCCTCAGTTTACCCAAATTTTGAAGCAGAAAGTTAGCGGCCATCCAGGTCTTTATGTCTTTAAGACATTCCTGCAGTTTAACTAATTGGTGTGTGTTATCTGGCTTCATGGACAGATAAAGTTAGGTGTCATCTGCATAGCAGTGAAAATGTATACTATGCCTTCTGAAAAGATCATTTGTAACCTTCACTAAAGCTGTTTCTGTGCTGTGATGAGCTCTGAAACCTGACCGAAACTCTTCCAATAAGCCATTTCTCTGCAGATGATCTGTTAGCTGTTTGACAACCACTCTTTCAAGGATTTTTGATATGAAAGGAAGGTTGGAGATCAAGTGATGGCTTTTTAAATAATAGTTTAACAGCCTGGCTACAGTGCTGAAGAGAAACCTAGTGGTGTTCTTATTTTCTTTAATCAGTGATGAATAGTAAGATGTTCTAGCTTTACTGATGGCTTTCTTATTAAGCAGCACACTATTTTTCCAGGCTACATGATGATCTTCTAAATTAGTGATACGCCTTTTCCTCTCCAGCTTACAAGTTATCTGCTTCATGGTGCGCATTTTAAAGTTATACCAGGGAGTCAAGCACTTCTGATTTGAGGCTCTTTTTCACAGGAGCTACAGTATCCAGAGTCATACGTTGTGAAGAGGTAACATTATTAACAAGATAATCGACCTCTATTGGTGTAGCGTTCAGGTAGCTGCTCTGCTCTGTGTTGATATAGGTCATTGAAGAAGATAACAGTGGGTGGATTATATTCTTAAATTTAGTTACAGCTCTTTCAGAAAAAAATCTACTGTGATGACATCTATTCCTCACTGCTGTGTAATCCATTACTGTAAATGTAAATGTTCTGGTGTTCACTGTTTGCCTGCTGTATCAGGAATAAATGAAAATAAGATGAATTACCTCAGCTTATTTTTTGGCTCAGTAATATTGATGATCAGCTTTGAATGCCTAATAAGGTTTTGGAGGGTCAGAGGACATTCACGGATTCCCGGCCGCGTCCTCAAGTCATGCGCGGCTCAGCTGGCTGGAGTGTTCACACACATCTTCAACCTTTCCCTCTCTCTGTCTGTAGTCCCAGCCTGCTTCAAAATGGCCACCATCGTCCCTGTACCCAAATCCTCCACCATCTCCTCATTGAACGACTGGCGACCTGTAGCCCTGACCCCCATCGTGAGCAAATGCTTCGAGAAGCTGGTCAGGGACTTCATCTGCTCTGCACTACCCGACTCACTGGACCCTCTACAGTTCGCATACCGCCACAACAGGTCCACTGATGATGCCATAGCCCTGACACTACACACTGCCCTGTCACACCTGGAGAAGAGAGACACGTATGTGAGAATGCTGTTTGTAGATTACAGCTCAGCATTCAATACCATCGTTCCCTCGAAGCTGGACAGGAAACTGCAGGATCTAGGACTGAGCAGCTCCCTCTGCAGCTGGATCCTTAGCTTCCTGTCTGACAGACGCCAGGTGGTCAGACTGGGCAGCATCACCTCATCCCCCATCACACTGAACACTGGTGCTCCACAGGGGTGTGTACTGAGCCCTCTCCTGTACTCACTCTACATCTACGACTGCACAGCCACTAACAGCTCCAACATCATTGTGAAGTTTGCGGACGACACTACAGTGGTGGGTCTTATCACCAACGGTGATGAGACGGCTTACAGGGAGGAGGTCAGCGCCCTGACCCACTGGTGTCAAGACAACCATCTCACCCTCAACGTCACAAAGACAAAGGAGTTGATAGTGGACTTCCGGAGGTGCAGAGAAGTACACACCCCCATCACCATCAGCGGCGCTGCTGTGGAGAGAGTGAGCAGCTTCCGGTTCCTTGGTGTACATCTGGCTGAGGATCTTACGTGGTCAATACACACAAACAAAACAGTGAAGAAGGCGCAGCAGCGCCTCTTCTTTCTCAGGAGACTGAAAAGATTCGGCATGAGCCCCCGCATCCTCAGGACCTTCTATCACTGTGCCATTGAGAGCATCCTCACTGGATGCATCACCACCTGGTATGGCAACAGCACCGCCTACAACTGCAAAGCTCTCCAGCGAGTAGTGCGGTGCTCTGAACGGATAATTGGAGGTGAGCTTCCCTCCCTCCAAGACATCTACAGGAAGCGGTGCCTGAGGAAAGCGGGGAGGATCATCAAGGACTCCAGTCACCCCAGCCATAAACTGTTCAGACTGCTTCCCTCAGGAAGGAGGTTCTGCAGCATCCGGTCCCGTACCAGCAGACTGAGAGACAGCTTCTTCCACCAGGCCATCAGACTGCTGAACACGTCATAGACACCTCAGCTTCACTACTGGAACTTCAACATTATGCACTCCATACTGTACAGTAATACCACTGTTTTGCACATGTCTCAACTCTGTATATTTTTATATATTTTATTTATTGTTTACTCTATTTAATTTGTAAAATATGCGTACACACACACACACACACACACACACACACACACACACACACACACACACACACACGTAGAAAAATATTTAGTATACACATCCAGAAATGCATACACTATTATATATTGTACATATATTTATTAGTTCAGATGTAGCCATTCTTGTATTTTGCTTGTTTACATTATTGTATTTTGCACAACTCTGTTGCTTGTGAAGCTCGCACACAAGAATTTCACTCACATGTGCTGTACCAATGTACCTGCACATGTGATGTGACAATAAAAGTGATTTGATTTGATTTATTGAATTATTTGTTGATTCTTTGATTTTAAACTGCATCAAACACATTGTCACAGTTTGGACATTTAAAACGTCTCGCAGGAGCTGAGAGTCTTCGTCAGCACTGAAAACACAGGGCGTCATAAGAGGAATGAGAAAAATGTCAAATCCAGCCATTAGGAGCAGAGTGTGGGCGGGGCTTTCATCAGGAAACTGAAGGAATGAAGTGGTTTCTGTTCAACCGGTCAAGGCGCACACGTCTGCTGAGTTTACTGACTTCTGTTAAACACAGTTTGCTGTTTGGTTTTTAAAAGTTTACCAGAAATTAAATGCACGACTTCCTGCATGTGATCACACATATTGATCATCTGGCACGCGCGCTCTCGCTCTCACACACAGACACACACACACAAGCCCGTTCAGCTATCTTAGTGAGGACCTTCATTGACATAATGCTTTCCCTGGCCCCTAACCCTAAACATTAAAAATGACCCTAACGCCGTCAAATTTGTGAAGACCGGTTTGTGCGCCCTCACAGTGACTGTTGGTTCTCCCAAGAATGCAGATTTCGGTCCTCACAAAGACAGCTAGACAGGAACACACACACACACACACACACACAAAAAACACATGCACAGCAAAAAATGACATTAAATGAAGTCAAATTCAAATAGAGACCAACTTATAGTTTGCGTTTGTGGGGGGGGGGGCACCGAAACCACAGCGAGGAGGTGGTGTCGGGTTTGCAGTGACAGTGGTCGAGTTACATAGAAAATGAACAGAGGGAGAGAGAGGGCGTGTCGGCCGGTAGAACAGGTTTGGGCGAGGCGGTCAAGCGAGCTTCACGCACATAGTGAGCCAGAATGAGAGAGAGCAGAGTCAGATTTGTTTCCATTTCAGAGAAGAAGAAGAACACGGCGGCGGCGACCGACGAACATACAGGTGAGTCCCTGAAACCCCTTTAAATCCTCTGTAGTACAAATACTACAATACATCTACTTCAGCTAAACACTGGAGTACGTCATGTTATAGACGCAGTAGAAGTAACTCTGTACTTGGTTACTGCAGTACCTCTAGTTTATAAATACTTTGATTCACTCGAGAGGACTTTAAAATGTGACTGAAACCTCAGTATAATGCAGTACTCTGTGCTACACTATAGTACAGTACACTCTGCCGTACACTACAGTGTACTGTAGTACAGTAAATCAAAGTAAAATACACTACAGTACTGTGTTTACCTGCTCTTTACCCCACCATATAAATGGTGGAATCAGACCTCTGAATGTGTCTAAATACTAAGATTTGCAGTACTTCAACTTGTAACCTGTGGTACTTTTTACTTCAGTTAAAGTGTTGAGTACTTCACTGCTGACTTCATGTGATGACTCAGAGTGTGTACACCTCACAGCCACATTCATCCAGGTAACATGCCTCACCTGTTGGTCCAGGAGTGTCATCAAATGGTGCCTTCACTTAAAGCAGGAAATCTGGGCCTCGGTGAATTAATCTAACTTCAGTGTTACTGCACGAGCTAATCAAATCCAATCAATCAACCAAATTAATGGGCAGATGTCTGGGCGTGGGGCTTTTGCAGCATCACTGAGTACTATCACATACTTCAAGGGTCACAAGTAAAAGTATAAAGCAGAGGACAAAGTACTCAGATCCTTAACTTTGTTTTACTCTGTGAATGTACTCAATCAGTGAAAGTACTCAGTTACTTTTATCATTCATTGAGTAATCAACCACTCCTCTTATTGGTCAGATCTGATCAGTCACTCTGATCGGAACATCAGTTCTGCAGTAAGTGTACTTATTGATCACCTGTATTGATCTGTTTCCTTTCACATAGGTCTCTTCCTGCACTGCATTAACTGATTGGCCAGCTGCCTGATTGGACATAATTTTAGCCTCACCGTCTTGTGACGTGTCAGCATGTCCTCAAATATCAACGTCTCTCTGGAGAACCCCTACGGTCAGGTAACTATTCCACGGGCTAAGCTCCACTCTTCCAGTGACTCCACAGTGATAGCCAATCCAATGGTTATTACCAGCAATGAGAACCCGTACCAAGTGTCGAGCTCCGCCCCCCCACCATACACGGTGAAGGAGGATGGAGGGGGGGATGATGAAGGGGGGAGCTGCCGTGCCTGCTGCTACCGTTGCAGGAGAAAGAAGTGACATCATCGCTGCAGAGCGTGATGTCATAACAGTAGAAGGATTGTGACTGGCTCAGATTTATTTATTTGCTCTTCTAGAGGAAACAAGGATGGAAGGAAATGAGGAAACAATGAAGGAAGGAGGGAAGGAAATTTCATGAACTGGAGGATGTTTTCTCGCTGTGGCCATTTTGTGTCTCAAATACTTCACTTACATGTTTGTGAAGCTCAAACCTCCACCCCTCACCACCATCCCTACCCAGAACTGGGATTTCAGAGGCCATGGGGACTTGTGTGGTTACAAACACTTGAGGGGTCATGGCGTCTTTGTGGTGCCCTGCGGACTTCGGGGATCACAGGGACTTTTGGGACTCGGGGTCTTTATGGGGTCCTGGGTTTTTTTTGCCCTTGATGGTATTTTATTTTTTTACTGGCAGTTTTATATCAATACATATAAAAAAATATTGGGGAGATGATTTTTAGACACAAAATGGCCACCACTGAACCGCAGTTTCACTTCTGTGCCTTTGTCAAGAAACCTATAGTTTTGATGTTTTTCCTGTAAACAACATTAGGTATGATTTTATAGTGTTACTGGATATAATCAATATGTTGGATTATAACTGATTATATCTAATATCAGACAGAGGATTGTTCTCCAATGTTCTACATGGTTATATAGTGATGTTTGAATTTTGTAAACATTCAGAATTCAGCTGAAAAATCTTTAAAATGTTCAATTCAATGATTGAAACTTTATTGATTATTACAAAAGTTCTTGATCATTACGAACTCCAAATGAACTGATCTAAAAATATTTTTTATCAGGTTGTAAAAAAGCAGCTGTAAATTATACTGTTTGTTTTTCTTGATGATGATGAACATTTGTGTTTGTGTTTTTTTTGTTGTTATTTGTTGTTTTATATTTGACACATAATTGGCATTATTCTTGTTTTTTTTCTGTTTTCATCACAGTGACTATGCAAATCAAATGAAGCAATCAGAGCACAGGTCATCATGTGGAATAAAATTTTAAATGTAAAACTTCATCTCTGTGGCTGCTCGCACAACATTAAAGTCTCAGTAACAGCGAGCCAAACATTTCTCTGATTTTTAGAATCAATCATTACAGATTTTATGATAATCATCATTAATTATTGTTAAAATATAAAGTCACCATTTAATTATTTTACTGTTAACAATGAAACAATTATTGATGATGTAGTTGATCATATATTGTGATCGGAGCTGATAGGAGGCAGAACCCTGCCCAATTTGGATCTGCGACCTTTGATTTGATCCACAAGCATAAACTAAGATGTATAACTCTGTACAATGGCTTGTGTCACAAATGTGTGCACCAAAACATAAACACAAATAAAAAAAATTATTTGAAGATGTAAATTATTTTAAAATGTCTGAATCTAAACCTGAGTAAACAGCAATCATTTGACTTACAAACATCTTTTTCACTTTCAGAGCTTCCTGTTGGTACAAATCTCTAAAAATACTTGGCTTTCTTTTCGTTCACTTACATCATCAAGCATGGGTGCATGAATTGGCAGATGTGCACGGATCATGCTGCATGTGTGCAGTGAGTTTTGGGGGGGTTTGTAATGCATTTATTGAATAACAAAAACATGGCACAGTACAGTACATCATTCATAATCAGTGTTACAAGCAGACAAGTGCAGATGAAACAAAGCAGAAAGAAAGATACAACAGTATATACTGACAATAATCAAATTAGATATATTAAAAAAATCATAATAATAAAAATAAATTATCAAATAAAATGGGATGAAATGTGCTAGGAATTAACATTTAGTTTATATTTTTCAAAAGTGTCCCTGAAAATCGAACCTTTGGACCCTTTCATGAATTTTAAGGAGAAGATGTATACGAATTCTCTATGAAAGGGAATGAGAGCATGCCTTCAGGTTGGGAAACAGGTCATTCGACTGTGTCCCTTGGAGTGTCCTGTGGGGGATGCTTCAAAAGTATGGGCGAATGCCCTCATGCTATGGGCCATTCGATCCATGTACAACTGTTGCAGGAGTGCAGGAGCTTAGTCCGCATCACAGGCAGTAAGTCGGACTCATTTCCGGTGGGTGTTGGACTCAGAGCTGCCCTTTGTCGCAGATTCTGTTCATAGTTTTATGGACAGAATTTCTAGGCATTGGCAGGTGGATAAAGGCTTCCACTTTGGTGGCCTCAGAGTCTAATTTCTGCTTTTTGCAGATGATGTGGTTTGGACCCTCAGTGTGGTAAGGTGTAGAGCTCAGCCATCCGGAAGGGGCTCAGAGTAGAGCCACGAGTCCTCCGCACTGAAAGGAGCTAGACATTCCTGGACAAAGGCAGACCTAGGACACGCTGGAGATATTATATCTGTCAGCTGGCCTGAGAAAGCCCCAGTGTTCCCCCAGATAAGCTGGAGGATGTGGCTGGGGAGAGGGAGGGCCTCTGCTGCCCCTGCCCTGGGTAAGAGGAAGAAAATCGATAATTGTTGTTACTTTTCAGGTAATGGAAGACATTTGTTACACCTGACTCTGACCTGGACTCAAACAGGACGTTGGGATGAAATATTAGGTTTTATTGCAGGCAAAGAGGATAAACAGGTAGTATTGTAAGGCAGAATTTCCAGAGTGACATTTGCAGAGGAGCAGGCAGGTTATCCACTGAATTCTCTCCACAGTTATTTTCACTGAAGCTTCACCTTCAGATTGTCCTGAGTAAAAACAAAATACAGTTTTTAAATAATGAATTCAGCTATTAAGGGGAAAAAGGAGAAAGAACAGTCTAAAAAGTGATTGCCCCTCTTGATAAATCATAAATTTATGGCAATTAAACATATTTTTTGGAAAACCGAGATAGGTTTCACTTCCACACCCAGGCCTCAATATTTTCAGACCTGCCAGACATAGGTATTGAATAGTTTTCTTGTTTAATTAATACCATAACTCAAAAATGTATTTTTTTCATGGTTCTGAGTCTCTTACCCAGTGTTTCATGTTTTGAATCTTGTTAATTCATTATTGTTTTGATTTGAAGAAGTGGGCTTGTTTCTATTGATTCTAATTTAATTACGATTGATTTCCTTGTGTTTAGAAGTTTTTCAATTTCTTTTTAGTTCCCTACTATATTATTTGAGATTTTTAATTTAGTCATAAAAGACTTTAGGATTATTAGTTTACATCCTGTTCCCTTAGTCTCATCTTTGTGTTTCTTACCTTAGTGCAGTGCTTCCCAAACCTTTTCCAGCCACGTACCCCTTGAGACATGTCACCCTCAGCCGCATACCCCCTACTACGAACGACTCTTAATTAGTGTCTATAAATACATTGCAATATCGCATGCATAAAGATAAATACTGCACAGTTGATTATTTCTCACCACCAAATGAATTTATCAATATTTTTTAGTAATGACAGAGTTTTAATAACAAACTTTACTACTTAATACTAGCAGTGTATCAAAGGATTTATTAGAATTCACTTTTTTGTCGAGAGCATAAAGGCCATGAACTTTCATTAAACAGAACTTTATTTAATGTGATGGATGTGCTTGAGCAGAGGCACACAGCTCTTCAATGTTTGGCTCAATTTGGGAAAGGCTGAGTCTTAAATCGTTTTCCACACAAAGTCTTGCTCTGTATTTTGTTTTCATGTTTGTTAAAGCAGAAAATCCCTTTTCGCATAAGTATGTGGTGGCGAAAGGCATCAGAGTCTTGACAGCGCGCTTAGCCAGCGCGGGCTGTTCAGTGCGCAGCCCTATCCAGAAATCCGCCAGGTTCTTTTGAGCGTGTTCAACTTTTAGAGATCCATCTGTGGCGATTTCAATTAGGCTCTCCTGGTCAGACGGTGATAACGAAGTAGGCACGGCGGTGAACGGGTGACGTATCCAATCATTTGAGCCGTCCGTCTCTGGGAAGTATCGGCGTAACTGCACCGCCAGCTCCTCAAGGTGCACGTTACATTCGCGCTTTACACTTTTAGATAGTGTGAGATCATTAGAGCACAGAAAATCATGCAGCACAGGAAAGACTTCAGTGTTGTTTGTATCCAAGCAGTTCTTCCAAAGGTTTAACTTCTTTATCATGGCCTCAACTTTATCTTGAACATTGAATATAGTTGCAGAAACGCCTTGTAATCCGAGATTGAGCTCGTTCAGACGAGAAAATATATCACACAGATAAGCCAGGCAGGTAAGGTACTCTTCATCATGCAAATGTTCAGACAGCTCAAAGGGATGGTTACTGAAGAAAACTTTAAGTTCATCCCTCAACTCAAAGAAACGGGTCAGCACTTTCCCTCTAGATAGCCAGCGAACCTCTGTGTGGAGTAATAATGTCTCATGCTCGCTGCCCATCTCATTGCACAACGCAGCAAATAAGCGGGAGTTCAGCGGCCTGGCTTTCACAAAGTTAACCATTTTTACACTCGTGTCCAAAACATGTTTCAAACGGACAGGTATTCCCTTTGCAGCAAGAGCCTCTCAGTGGATGCTGCAGTGTACCCAGGAGGCATCTGGCGCGACTGCTTGCACACGCGAAACCACACCTCCGTGTCTCCCAGTCATGGCCCGTGCGCCATCAGTACAGATGCCAACACATCTGTCCCACACGAGTCCATGTGTGTTCATGAATGTGTCCAGCTTTTGAAAAATATCTGCGGCAGTTGTCCTTTGTTCCAGCGGTTTACAGAACAGCATGTCCTCCTTGATGGTTCCTTCATGAATGTAGCGCACATATACGAGAAGATGCGCCAGGCCAGCCACATCCGTGGACTCATCTAGCTGTATTGCATAACATTCACTGTGGCGTATGCGCAGAAGTAGCTGCTGTAAAACATTTTCTGACATTGCATTGATGCGCCGTAAGACAGTATTGTTTGATGATGGAATGGACTGTATCGTCTTTTTTGCCTTTTCCCCCAACATTGTCCCTACCATATCTAAAGCAGCAGGGAGAATGAGGTCCTCCACAATAGTGTGGGGTTTGTTGTTTTTAGCCACTCTGTAACTGACCATGTAAGATGCTTGTAGTCTGTTTTTATTCATAAGATCTGGCACCTGAATGCAGGTTTTACTTGTTGAAAGTGATTTTAGCTGTCGCTCAAAATATTCCCTTGGTTTATTTTTCAAATGGGGATGATTTGTCTCTAAATGTCTGCGCAAAAGTGAAGGTTTCATTGAGTTCTGAGACAATACTTTTGCACAAATAACACACTGTGGCCGGGGAAATCCACCAATATTTATACACGTAAACCCCAGCGAAATATAATTGTCATCATATTTGCGCTTCTTTGATGAGGTTGTGTTACAGTCCGTGCTGTCATGCTTTCTCCCACTTTGACGCTCCGCATCAGACACTTCATCACTTTCCACATGGCTGGCTCCAGCTATGCTAGCCACTTGGCTAGTAACCACAGATACATCCCTGCTAGCACTGCTAGCATCCAAATCTGACGAACACATTGTTGTTGAACAATCACCTGTGCGGTCACTGGAAAATGCATCTTCAGATATGAGCTTATTGGTTGTTGTGGCCGGTGTCTCTGTGGTAGGGCCTTTTTTTCTTGTTAACCACTTGTCCATTTTCGCGCTGCACTGAATGCTTGGAGGCAACTTCAACTGTTAGGTGTCAGTCATTTGGGCAAATCACGCCCATGTATTTTGTCAGAGCTATTTTTTTGCTGAACACCAGAGGGTGGTATATAGTCATGTATTTGACAGGCAAAAAAAACTGCATTAGCGCAAATTTCGGCTTTTAAAACTTTTGATCCCCACTCCAACCCCAACCCACGCGTACCCCCTACAGCCACTTGCGTACCCCCGAGGGTACGCGTACGGTAGTTTGGGAACTACTGCCTTAGTGTATTCCAAGTTAAGTGTGTCACGTTGCCTACGGCTGTGTCTCAACTCAGGGGCTGCATCCATCGGAGGCCGCATTTGAAGGCCGGTTACGTCACAGCGACACGACGAAGGCTGTCCCAATTCAAAGGCTGCTCCAAATGCAGCTGACAAATGCGTCCTTCATTTCCCCAAATTTGAAGGATGGGTCGGGTGTATCCTTCGTGGCCCAACCTATCCCAGAATTCATAGCACGGCCCAACCAATTCCAGTTTCCAACAATGACGGCAGCTACTTAGTTGTAATATTACTCTTATTAGTCTTGTCAATACTTTATTAATTAAATTATTATTTATAATATTTTTATACAAGCATCAAAATACTTTTCAAACGTGGCAATGGCAGAGGAGCACGGCTTAAGAGTTTGAAATATTTCTCTTTCTGGGTCACAAAAAAAACTTTTAACATATTTTCAGGCGAGAATGTAGCTTCAATATCTAGCTTCAATGTAAACTTCAAATATCTTCTCGGTTTATCAAGACATCACATATTTGCAAAAGTAAATAAGTCCAGTTTCACTTTTCATATCACCAAGCTTTTTGATCAATTGTCTTCTTTCAGCATCATATTTCTGACAATGCATTAAAACATGTTCTATTGTTTCTTCTTCTGTATTGCAGTCACACTTTCCTGTACGGTGTTTCCCTATTAAAAACAACGTGCTATTCACAGAGCTTTATATGTTCACCAAAGACGGTAGAAGTGTTAGAAAAACACACAAAAAAGGACAGTTGGACCAAAGGAGTCAAAGTTCAATGAGGGCCCAGTCTGAGTTTAAGTTTGAATTTAACCCCAAATTTAAGAGTTTAAAACATTCATGAAACTCATTTAAATCTGATGTGAAATAGTTAGGCCTAATTAGAGTGTGTAAGGAGTTTCCTGCCTTGTTTATTTGAAGCAGCATTCAGGTGACACCCAGGTGGATTTAATCTACTCTAAACCTGTAGCCACAATCCCCTGTTAGAATCGCATCTTTTCTATCGATCTGCAAGTGAGGGTCTGAAATGCTGGGCTATGATCCTGAGGTCTCTCAGAGTCACCTCAGGGCTAATGCTAAAACAGGAAGTCCAGTCTGAGCATCAGATATATATAGAAAAGTCACTTTAGTTTCTCTCTGAGATGAACAAAGAAGAGGAAACAGTGAAAGAAGGAGTCCGGTGATCAGTCAGGTGAGCTCCTCACCTTCACTAGATTTACTCACACACTCACACAGTTCCAGTTTCTCTCTGAACCTCTGAATGAGCTGCTGAGTTGAGACAGTGGTATTGTTTCCTGTAACATCAGAATGTGACCGATGAGATGTCAAACCCAGAGAGACCTGCAGGGGGCACTCCAAACCTGCTCACAGGAAACAGGTTGCTCTGAAAAGAACTCTGGTCGTATGTTTTTTTCTGTCTGGCTGAAGTTACAAGTATCTCTCTGTGTGTGTGCAGCGTTTTTCTCACTCAGAGAAAAATTCATGTGGCCCTAAAGGTGTGCAGACAGGGGATCAGAACAAAAAACTGCAGGTGAAACATAAACACTCCTCTGTACACCAGCTGCCTCCTCCTCCTCAGGCTCATCCTTCTTATGTGGCTCCTCCTCTCATCTCCAACTCTTTCTCTCTTGCTCACTCTCTCTGTTGCTAGGCGACCTTAGTTTATACTGAGCTGTAACCTGATAGGTTGACACAGAAACCAGAAAATAGTTGTACTTTCTATTGTATTTATATTGTACTATTGCTTGTTTGATATGCTTTTATATTTCCTCTATGTTGCTATATTGTTTGTTTGACATGTCTTCATGTGAAGCACTTTGTAACAGCGTTTTTGTCTTAAAAAGTGCTATATAAATAAATTTTACTTACTTTACTTACTATTGGCTGATCAGGTTACAGGTGAAATTGTTGGGTTTTTTCATGTAAGAAGTTTCAGTTTGTCTCTTTCCTGAAACTAGTTTTTATTTTCACTGTCAGTACTTACTGATGAGTTTTTAGATTTGACCTGTTATATTTTCTATGTGTTTATTTTCACTGTGTAACTAATGAATACTGATTTAAACAGCTGTGCAGTCTTCATGTTTTATGCTTTTAAGATTGGTGTGTTATTTGACTCTGAGAGAGCTGCGAGTCGACACCAAACAGGATGAATTATTGATAAAGACGAGTCTCTCTCTGAGGAAGGAGTAAAATTGACACAAAGACCAAATAAAGGAGCAGAGAGAACAACAAGAGAAAGCTTAAGAAACAGGAATAAAAAAAGTAAAACAACACGAGGAAGATACAAACCAATAAGAGACAACAGAAGAACTGAAGAACAACACCAGAGAGAAAATAAGAGGATTAAAGAGATAAAGACAAAAAAATAAAAGAGGAAAAGGAGAAGATGTGAAGGACAAAATCTGGAAAAGGTAAAACCAGGTGGGTTTCTGTTCCAATCAATCAGAACGTAGGAGGTGAAATGCAAATAAACCCAAAAATAGGGTTTTGATTTTTGAGCCCTTATAGTAAGTACAGAGGATATGCAAATGTATTTTTCAGGTCTGCTCAGTTTTAGTTTTATAGCAACATTCACAGTCTAAGACTGAACCTGGTTTCTGTGAGTGGATGAAAGCATCGGTGTGATAGATCTGTAGAGGAGCAGCCAGCGTTGGTACCCTGATGTCTAGAATTAAAACTGTGATGATGATGCAGAGAGCGTGTGGTGTACTCAGGTGTGGTTTGCAACTTTGACCTTTTGCTGGAGGTATGAGTTATACACTCAGTCTTGATAATCATGATGTGATGAAATACAGTTATCACACGTGGTCATTGTGAGCGCTTGAAGTTTAACTTTCACACAGTCTGTCAGGGTCTGGTCTGTGACCCAGTGCTCTCATTTGGTTTTGATCTCTTTTGCTATATTTTGAAGATAATGTTCGAGGTTAATTATTTAGTTGCCTCAAGTTTAATCTAGCTATGTTACACTTACGTCTTCTGGTTAGTCTAATGTATTTCTTGTCTGTGATTTCAGGTTGTCAAGATTGTATTGCCACGTCTGCGTCTCATGTTTCCTGTTTTACTTTGAAGAGGTCTTGTGTTTCTATGTTCGTTGTGTTTAGTTTTACTCTTCCTCTGTGACATCGTTATGTTCATTTGTGTCAGCTGTTTTCCCATGTGTTTCCACTTCCCATGATCAGCTCCTGTGTGCTTTTAGTCTCTGTGTGTTCATTCATTTTTTGTTTGAGCATCTGTTATTCTATCTAGTCTCCATGATTATGCATTCATGCCAGGTCTGTATGTCTATGTCCGTGTTCCAGGGTTTTGTTATGTTTCGCTCAGCCAGTTTAGATTATGATTTAGAAAGGGGGAAAACTAAATCCAGCCTTTAATAAACGGCTCGTTTTTCAGTTAATAATATGTTTTGTTATTTTGTGTGTCCGCACTTGGGTCCACCTTCTTCACTCCTTACAGTCTGCCACAGCCAGACTGTGACACAGTCAGTGCAGATGGGAATATAATTTAAAGAGTTTAACTTGAGCAGTCTAAAGCAAGCTGATTTGGGGTGATATGGTACTATAAGGTCATTAAGATAAGATGGGGTCTGATTATTTAAGACCCTCTATTTGAAGAGCAGAATTTTAAATTTGATTCTAAATTTAACAGATGAAGGGAAGCCAGTATGGGAGTAATATACACTCTCTCTAGTCCCTCTCAGTACTCTTGCTGCAGCATTTTGGATTAACTGAAGGCTTTTCAGGGAGTTGTTAGGAAATCCTGATAATAAAGAATTACAGTAGTCCAGCCTAGAAGTTATAAATGCATGAACTAGAGCCAGGATGTTTCTAATTTTAGAGATATTATGCAAAAATATGTCAATATATGCCAGAGTAAGAATCTGGTTAGATGCCATATTTCTAAGATTTTCAGGGCTGAGAATCATGACCTCAGTTTTATCTGAATTTAGAAGCAGAAAGTTAGAGGTCACCCAGGCCCCTTTTTGTCTTTAAAACATTCCTGCAGTCTAATTGGTGTGTGTTATCTGGCTTCATGAATAGATAAAGTTGAATGTCATCTGCAAAGCAGTGTACCGTATTTTCCGTACTTTAAGGTGCACTTAAAATCCTTTAATTTTCTCAAAAATTGACAGTGCGCCTTATGTATGAATTCTGGTTGTGCTTACTGACCTCAAACCGATTTTATGTGAAACATGGCGCTCAAATCTGTCAAACGACGGTCCCAAAGTCAAACGAACACTGCGGCATCACTGAGAGTTAAAAACTGTCTAAATTCTTTCATCTTTAATAAATTTATCGGTGTTGCTGCTTTACCAGGTGTAACAATTAAGTTTAACATCCAGGCATCCATGAAAACAGAATTTATTAAATTTAACTGAGTTACATGTTAGCAGGAAGTTGGCTTGCTATTTTCCACCTAAACATGATATTGCATGTTCTGAGTAAGATTTCTGAAAAATTTAAACGTACAGCTCTGCTATCACTCTCGACTCGACATAAATGAAGACAGAAAACTAAACAGCAGTGACTTTTTTTTAGGGTTACTGAAGTTGGGCTAGCTGGTATATAATGATGTGCTACTGATCGCTAGCGACACAGCTATGTTAGCATAACAAACACAGTGAAGCTAACTTTTTCCACTCGATAAAATTTAACATGAAAGTTCCCGATGGTTAGAAACAAATGCAATCGCATGGCAGGATGCTGTAAAAAGACCAAACGTCAGTCAGGAGAACAACTGAGATAATCCATCCACAATACGAGGTTAGTCATTAATATACTGCAACAACATGAGACTAGAGCAGCTTCGAGAGAACTCAACATTAATGAATCAATGGTAAGGAAGAGGAGGAAGCAAGAAGAACGAGTTGAGTAAAGTTTGACTTATCTGACTGTTTTGTTTTGCTTAATGCGCCTTATAATCCTGTGCGCCTTATGGTTTGAAAAATACGGTAAATGTATGCTATGCCTTCTGTTAACACTATCTAAGGGAATCATGTATAATGTAAACAGAACTGGTCCTACCACTGAACCCTGTGGAACTCTATAATTAACCTCAGCGTGAGAAGGCTCTCCATTTACATAAACAAATTGGACTCTGTTAGATATGATACAGTACCTGTAAAACCTACAACATGCTCTAATCGTTCTAATAGAATATTATATAGGAAGTAATTAATGAAAGTAACTGAGAAAGACCGATTAGAGAAAAATAATAAATTATCAGTGCTACTGAAAGTAGCTGTACATAACATCGTTAGATAATTATGAGTAATTTTTTCTCTAATAGTTAAAAAGTGTTTGTAAAGAAGTTCATGAAGTCATTACTAGGGATGGGTATCGTTTAGGTTTTATCCGATACCGGTGCCAAATCGGTACTTTTGAAACATGCCGGTGCTCAAACGGTGCTCAAACCGGTGCTTAAAGAATAGAGAACACAAAATTGGTCCAAAAACCTCTCATGCTCAGCTGTTTTTTGTAAAAAGATAACAATGTTAGCCTTTTCTGCAGCTATGGGGCATATATGGTATCACTCTTGGCTGGAAGCAGTGCTTAAACAATGGAAAAAACACAAACTTTGTCCAAAAACCTCTCATGTTTAACTGTTTTCCACTTTTTCTTTGGTCATTTTAGCCTTTTTGGCCAGGGTGAAGGGAGTATCTGCCATCAAACAAGAAGACAGCCGCATGTAGCTATGATGATGTTTGCTAGTTCACCTTACATGCATTAATGTAATAACGTGGTTAGCCTACTCAACGTGAATTACACACGAACAACATTTAGCTACTCACGCAGAGAAGAACGGCTGCTGCTGCCATCATCATCCGTCATCATTTCTGCTACACTGGCAGGGCTAGGGGCCAGGACTCTACTCTTCGTGTTTTTGGGGGATGTTGCATAACAGGCAACCCACCCGCAGTAGATGCGCTCGGTGTGAGGTCTCGCAGCAAGCTATCAAATACGGCGCATTTCTGGGCTTTTAAAAAAAACGCTATGCGTCGCCAGGTGTTTCATCGGATTTGAGGTGTTACCTCCTTTGACAGTATCACAGTATCAGCTTAAAGCACTTGTTGCAGGCTGCTGAGTTTGCTCTAAAAGAACGTACGTACCTGGGCCCGCCTACTATTCTCGGAAACGTAAAATGATTGGCTAGAAGTGTATCACAGCTCAGGAAAAAAAAGCACCGAAATAAAGCACCGAAATGTGCGCTGCTTTTCGGTCTGGTTACTACCGTTTATGTCAGAACCGGTGCGACACCGGTACCCATCCCTAGTCATTACTAGTTGCAGCTGTACGACTGCTAACAGGCATGCATGAAACTCCTGTTGTGGCCTGACTGCACTGGCTGCCTGTGTGTTTTAGAGTTCATTTTAAAATTCTTGTTTTTAAATGTTCTCACAATCTTGCCTCTCTGAGCTTCTTCAGCCCCACACACCCGGTCTCTCAGTAAAGCTAACCAGCTGCTCCTGGAAGTACTGAGATCCGGTAGGAAGCTCGGAGGGGACATGGCCTTTTCTATCGTTGCTACTAAATTATGGAATAACTCACCCTTGCATGTTAGAGAAGACCTTTCTCTGTCCACTAAAATTCCATTTTAAAGAAAATGATGACAATGATAGTGGTAAGATGGTCTAGCTTTACGGAGGGCTTTTTTGTAAAGCAGAAAACTATTTTTCCAGACTAAATATGATCTTCTAAATGACCACACCATTTCCTTTCCAGCATACGAGTTATCTGCCTTAAGGTGCACATTTGAGAGTTATACCAGGGAGTCTAGTACTTCTGATTTGAGGCTTTCTTTTTCACAGGAGCTACAATATCCAGAGTCATACATGGTGGAAAAAGTACCTCTGTTGGAGTAGCTTTCAGGTAGCTGATCTGGTCTGTGTTGGCACAAGGTGTTAAAGAAGATAAGAATGGGTGAATTATATCCTTAAACCTAATCACAGCACTTTCAGAAAGTGCTACTGTGATGACATCTAGTCCTCTATTCCTCACTGCTGTGTATTGTAAACGTTCTTGGGAAATGATCAGCCAAAAAATGCTTTTCAGGAAATGCCATTAAAAGTTCAGTTTCTATGCCATCTGTCAGAACAAGATCAAGAGTGTGATTAACCCTAACCCACAATGGACTGGTCTGGACCGGCTTTAGCTGGGAGATATTAAGGACACTGAATCTTCATATTTCTCAGCAAATTCAATTGAGCAGTGACAGGGTTGACCATTGAGTCCATTTCAAATGGGTCAATGAAACTCGGAGCCAACTTTTTTGACTCAGTACGAAGAGGAGTGTTCTTTGCCAAAAATCAAACCTTTAGGTCAGTATGGTAGGCTGGAGCAGGTGTCCAGTGACAAAGTCACTGGAGTTCATGCTCAAGTTTTTTTTTCCTCTTGTTTGATTTTGCCATTTGCTTTTGTATTTTTCCACCAGCCTGAATAAACGGCTTGCTTTTTGTTAAAGTTCAGTTCTTTCCCTTCTGAGTCTGCTTTTAGGTCCACTCCACAACACACCGGCCATTTGGCCATAACAGGGGATGCTGGACAGATGGTACAGAAAGTTCAACTTCGATGGCTGGCAGGGCTGGACTGGCTATTGGGCATACTGGGCATTTGCCCGGTGGGCCACTTGTGATTTTTCGTTTTTATGGGCCGATAGGGTTCCTTTTTTTTTTTCTTTTTTTTTTTTTTTTTTAAACGGTATAAATGAATGGTAGTGGCTTGGCCAGTTGGTCATGATTGACTCTGGGCTGGACCAATTACAGCCGACGAGGTCATACTTTAAAGTTGAGGTGAAAATGAACGCGATTTGTCCCGTACTACTTCAGCTAGAAAGTTGCTAATTCAATCACGAAACTGATCAATGATCAACTTTTCTCTCTGCGCCAGAAAGAGGAAACCAGCGGAGGTCACACTAAACCGCAGCATGTTTAAGCTTGATCAGCTGTTGTTAGAACTTATTTAATATTACTTTCTAGTATCAGCTGATGTTTGCTGGAGCCACAGCTGTAAAAGCTGCTGGTCATGATATCGGGTTGGATATGTGGTGAGAGGGAAACATGAAGATGAAACCAGGAGATGTCCTTACTGAATTTTTTTTTCTTTTTTTTTGGGGGGGGGACCCTATGCGACCCATATCAGATCATGGTCTGACAGTGTGAACGGCACAAATCTGATATTTTCAAATCCGATCTGGGTCACTTTCGTATGTGGTACTGAATCCGATACATATCCGATGTTTTAGAAAGAGACTGCTGTTTGAACGGTCATGTTGCATTAAATCCGTCTTTTACGTCACTGACACAAGACAGACACCAATTATCAGCTCCGGAGACATTGTGAACACTTCCTGGCCATCCAGTGTAGATGTCAGTGAAACTGTTGGGAAGACAACGTGAACATTTTATTTGTACTGTATAATCTGCAGATTCTGACAAATCTGCAACTATTCTTTGAAGCACCGCTCCTCTAAAACAGCAATAAGGATAATATTACGTTATCTACATTATTATGTAAATGACAAAAAAACCTTAACGCAAAAATTGGGAAACGCAAAGTCCGAAGTCTTTATATTAAGGGCCATCAGTCAAACAATATTGTTTGCTCTGGGTCTAAACAGAGCGCATTGTGTGTGACGTCTTCTTTTGCGCATGCGGGCCGCTTTGAGCGTTCACACTAGAGCCCGTTTGCTGTCGCATTTTATTTGTAGTGTGAACAAGCAGACAAAAACATCGGATTTGATCAAAAAACCTGAATTGACCATTAAGACCTGCAGTGTGAACGTAGCCAAAGAAATATTTTTCTTTCTTATTTAAAATGTCTAGCTTTTAATAAAAGCTAGACATTTGTGTTCCTCGTCGGTCCATCATGTTAAGTCCGCGTCTAAGTCTGTCATGTGTTTCATGTCTGCGTGTTCTATGTCGTCAGGCTCTCATTGCCATGTCTGCGTTAAGTTTCCTGTTTTATTCTGAAGAGGTCTGGTGTCCCATGTTCATTGTGCTTAATTTCACTTCCCCTGTAGCAGCATTATGTTTATTCCAGTCAGCTGTGTTCCCCTGTGTGTTTCCTTTTCCCTCGTCAACCTCATGTGCACTCATGTGGTCTGCTGTCATGCATTCATTGTCAGGCCATCTGTTGTTTCATGTATTCATGTCTAGCTTTGTTCATGTCCATGTCAGGGTTTTTCATGTTCTATTTTAGTTTACCCAGTTCAGGTTGATGTTTAGTTTTGGATTAGTTTGCCTTGCCCTTTGTTTTGTACTGTTAAAAGCAGCTCACTTTCTGTTAAGATTTTTGTTCTCGCGTGTCTGCACTTGGGTCCTCCTCCTCACTCCATGTAGTTAGCTTCCCCAACTGTGACACTCTGCATATATATGCTGCTTTAGTCAGCCCAGAGGAAAAGGGCACAGTGGAGGTTTTGGAGGTTTTCCACAAATGGTTTAAAAGTAGTATTAAGGGGCTGGTTTTTAAAGTAAAGTGTGAAATGTCTGTCTGTGGAATCTGTTCAGTTAAAGTTCAAACATGTAATTACAACAGGAACGTTGATCAAAGTGCTTTACAGGAGTACAAAATAACTTATATCAATATGAAATATTGCTCACATGGTTCAAACATTATCACTTCAGTTTTTATTAAGCAATTTGGAGGCTATCCAGGCACGGAAGTAAGGGTTCTAGTGGAGCAGAACACCATCCCTTCAGTTGAAGATAGATCTGAGTGTCATCAGCGTACGAATTGAAACAAACTTGATATTTTACGAAAATTAGACCTAGAGCCAGCATATAAACAGATAATAAAATTGGCCCCAATATAGATCCCTGAGGAACTCCACAAATAAGGGGGAATGATGAAGATGTAAAATCTCCAAAGTTCACAGAAAAACTCCTGTCACACAGGTATGACCTGAACCACTCTAGTAGAATGCCCTTAATGGTGCAATGCTCCACTCGTGAGAGCAACATGCTGTAGTCAACAGTATCAAACTGTCAGATCCAAAAGCAAAAGAACAGCTGAGTCACCACTTTTAAATGTGCAGTTTCAGTGTTTTAAAGAGCTGAAACAACATCATTTAGACAAGATCATCAGGCCATTTTCATAGTTTCTCCACCTGATCAAAACACAGGCTCAAACTTATCAAAGACAGAAGAGCAGGTGAAGGCAGGGCCATCATAGATCAAAGCCATTTTATCTTATTGATTAAAAAAACTGCAAAAATCTTTCTGAAGAACTATTAATACAAGAAGATGGAGAAATATTCAGAGCAGAATCAATGACTGGAAAAAGGAGCCTGAGGATGTTACAAAGAGGCACAGTGTCAGTTTTCTGACTGACAGTTGTGAACAGGAGGTTTTTTTTTTTTTTTTTTTTTTTTTTTTTTTTTTTTTTTTTTTGTTGTTTTTTTGCTGGCCTTATGGAATGTGCATTTTGTAAGACTTTCACTTTCAAGAAGCCAACAACATTTAAATAAGTCACAAATGGGAATTTCAAACTCTCTGGCACACCATTTACTGCAAACTGCACAACATCTAATGTGTCTAATGCCTGTTGTGGCTGGGGTGCTAGGGGTCACCTGTGATGGCCCTGGTTTTCCTGAGACAGGAGGATCTGGTAATGGCCTCCAGGGGTGGCAGAGGGCAGACAATGTGTTTTTTGGTTGTTGTTTTTTTTTGGTGGTTTTTTTGGGGCGGTGTTAATTACCCTCTGTGCAGCCTTCCTGTTCTAAGTCGTGGCCCCTGCGTACCAAACACCCAGGCATGAGGAGAGCATGCTCTCCACTGAGGAGCGGTAGAAGACCAGCAGCAGCTTCGAGTCCAGGTTATTCTTTCTCAGGACATGGAGGACGTTCAGCCACAAGGGTGATGGTGTTGTGGGTCCAGGAGAGTACAGTGGAGATGCCCAGAAACCTGAACGTGGGGACCGATCCCACCAGTTCACCATTTATAATGAGAGGGGAGTGGACCTGTCTGTGCCTCCTGAAGTCCATTATGAGTTCATTGGTTTTAAGGACGTTCAGCTTCAGGTTATTTTGTGAGCACCAGCAGGACAAATTCTCTGCCTCCACCCTGTACACTGTCTCATCTCCATCAGAGATGAGCCCAACCACCATGGGATCATCTTCAAATTTTATGCTTCTAAATTCAGATAAAACTGAGGTTACTCTACTCGGTCCTAAATAGAATAGAAATACAGTATCTAACCAGATACTTATTCTGCAGGGCATTACTGTTGCCAGTAGTAACCTGTGACATATCATGGTTTTTGCCCAGTATATGTCCTTCAATGTACATATTAAACAAATATGTGGGACTGCTTTCTTCGATTTTCACAATATCACTAAAGATTCTGTCTCAGAGTGACACTGAAAAAATAGTTCATGTATTTATTACTTCTAGGCTGGACTACTGTAATTCATTATTATCAGGATGTCCTAAAAACTCCCTAACAAGCCTTCAGTTGATCCAAAATGCTACAGCAAGGGTACTGACAGGGATGAGAAAGAGAGCGTATTTCTCCTTTATTGCTTTATCTTTATTGGTTCACTGACCCTGGAGACTAAGAGAAACCTGATAACAGAACAGATAAAGTCACCATGAGTGCTGCATGGCAGGCAAGTTCAGGACCCAAACGCAGGACTCAAAACAAAAGAGTGAACTAAGGGAGACAGCTACATTGCTGAAATAACGATATTTAAACATAGAAGCACTAATAACCAAATACTCAGAAATAAACAACTGGCAATAAACTAGGGAGCCGAGAAACACACAGCTAGTGGGACAACACAACAACAAGCAGAGGAAGACAAAGGGCTTAAATACACAGAGGGGTAGCGAGGGAAGTAGAACCACATGGGGAACACAGCTGGGAGAGAGCTAACATAAGCAGACAGGGAGGAAGCAAAACTGAATGCAGGACTTGGAACTGTCAAAATAAAACAGGAAATGTGAGACACGCACTAAGACACAGACTTGACGCTGTGACTGGGGAAGAAACAGACATGAGAACATAACTGACTAGGGAGACAGAACGGGAACGCTGTCTGGACACAGGAGATGCATGAACATAGAGATATGGGGGACTAGACATGACACGTGGAACCCAGAAGAGGTACCGAAGAAAATCAAAATCCTAGAAACTACAGAAAATAGCCAAGAAACTAGAAATACAAAGACTACACCATGAACAATGCTAAATAAATGAATATTCAGAAACCAGAAACCAAAGATCAAACACTTCATTAAATAAACTAAAGTTTTGGTGTAAATCAGGTGTTTCTTAGGCTCACAGTGTTGGGGAGTAACGGAATACGTGTACTGCCACTACCTATTTAAAATACAAAATACGAGTAACTGTATTCCCTTACAGTTACCGTTTTAAACGATGGTATTCAGAATACAGTTACTTTGTTGAAATGAATGGATTACACGGCGGTATTTTCCTGTTTCATAAGGCTATGAACTCTATATTTTTGGTGTCCACGCCGGTGGAAACCCAAACAAAACACGCATTAAGAGGCTCTAATGCCTGTGGCCCATGTCACCTCTACTTGCGGCCCGCATAATGACGTGAAGAAATATTTTAAAAAGTTATTCACAAAAATGATTTAATATGAAGGCAATAGGCAGAGTGTTACAGGCATTGCCCTAAAGAAAGTAGCCTCATGGGCAGTGTAGTCCGTGCTGCAGGGAGAATGGACTGCCATACCCGTGATGAGTCTGTGAGCGCGAGGGAAGGAGAAAGAGTCGAAAAGTAAGAGATGTCACCAACCAGAAACAGGAGATGGAAGCATGTAAATATATAATATATATATATATATATATATATATATATATATATATATATATATACCCTGACAACAAAGTAAATCCAGTTTTCGGCTACAAGCCCAACACGGAACCCAACGTATTAGCCAGAGATCTCTTTACGGTTTTATGCCTTTACGGTTCGGAGCCGCGGACCTGTTTTATATACGCGCGGAATAGTTTTCTATATGAGATCGCTGCAAAAAGTGCAGCCTTACTAATGTCCACCCTACTGTTACTCATTTATATTAAGATTTAAAAATCTAGTTGGTATTGGTATGGCGAGTAACCTTCAGTAAAAGTAATAAATCACACAGCAATAGTACATTCATGTAGTTGTAAAAAGCATGATAATATATTAAGTAATCCAAAGTATTCAGAATACTTTACACTCATTGAGTAACGTAACGGAATATGTTACAAAATATATTTTGGGGCATGTATTCTGTAATCTGTAATGGAATACATTTCAAAAGTAACCTTCCCAACACTGGAGGCTCAAGTGGATTCTGTGATTGGTTTAATATGGATGGCCTTTTCTTCTTGTTCAATCAGATAAAAATGTCTGATGACAGAAAAGAAGAAGATGAGGAGGAAGAAGTCACCTGTCAGCCTCTTCCCCCTCCTCCAGCCTCTGTTGCCTTGGAGACAATGATGTCACTGAGGAGGCAGGATCTGGTGTGCATTGTGTGTTTCGGAAGCTACGACCTGGCAAAGCGGCTGCCTAGGCGACTACACTGTGGCCACACCTTCTGCCAGGCGTGTCTGAAGAGACTGAACACAGTCATCAACGAACAGGTGACTGATGACATCACAGACACTTATCTGAGTTTGTGAGAAGCGAAGGACGTGGAAGAGTAACAGGCATGCAAATGTGAGCAGCAGCAGTTAAAAACTGAATTAGAGCTGTGTCCACAGGTGATGTCTGACACACTTGAGAGGTCAGGGATGAGCAGATGAGGGGTTAATCAGACAGACATAAAGTTGAGGGGTCTGGTACAGAAGTTGTGTGTCTGTAGTCACTCCCCTGTGCTCCACAGGTGTGGATCCCGTGTCCTCAGTGCCGGCAGAACACGCCTTCACCCAGAGGAGGCGCCGCAGCTCTGGACCTGGACCTGGCCACCTTCCTGGGAGTGAAGGCCTGCACCTCCTCCTCCTCCTCCTCCTGGAGCTGCGGTCGCAGAGAGGGCCTGTCAGCAGCAGACGCAGCCCAGGACGGGAAGCTGTGGCTGGGGAAGGAGGCTGTGGATGATGGTTGGTCGCACGGAGGGCTGGCTGAGCCCCGCTTCCATCACTATGGCAACTGCTGTCCACCACTTTCCTATTGGTTGTGCTGCTGGTTCTGTTGCCCAGGGCGGGGCTAACAACAATTGGTGGGGCTAGAAGGGCTCAATGATGAAAGTTTAGTTCACTCTTTATTGGTCCCTGAGTTCCTCCTTAATGCAATTTAATCAAAGGGGATATTTTGACCGTTTCCAGTGAAGAGGTAAACAAGAACTAAAGATAATTTAATTACCATGGTAACTAGGCAACAAGTGCTTCACAACAAAATACCTGAACATGAAAAAGAGTTAACCAGAAACACAAACCTAAGAAATGACTTTTTAGCTGTGTTTTAAAAGTGACTTTGAGTCTACAGATCTGAACCTCGGGGGGAGAGCGTTCCAGAGTCTGGGGGCCACTATTGCAAAAGCTCTGACTCAGCCTTGTATGATGCACAGCCAGTAGGCCCTGATTAGATGACCTCAGGAACATCCTGGGTACCTATGGATGTAAAAGTTTACTGATGCAAGTTGGTGCATGAAGAGCTCCTTAAACCTTATGTTTAAGGCTGGAAATCACCTGTTACAGTTTCTGATCGCTTATAGCAGGTCATATAATTGTTGGCTTTTCTTTGTTTTCTCTGTAGTATTGTAGAGTCTTTACCTTACAATATAAAGCACCTTGAAAAAAAGTTACATTGAATTGAACTGGATTGAATTGAAATGCATGAATCACTAACCTGTGATCTTCCCTCACCCCTTGATAGCTTAGACTCCAGCTTACCCAGGACCCCAAACAAGACAAGCAGTACAAGTATGGATAGAGAATGGCTGAGAGGATGATGGATGATGATGGATTGATGGATGGATAGTGACTATGAAAGTATAGACCTGTCTCTGCTGTTTGACCTGGTAGTTACTAAAAATAATGGAGCTCTGTAAAATGTAAATAAAAGCAGAATGCAATGATCTGCCAATCATCGAATGCTTTTATTTTACTGAGAACACATGAAACATGTGAAAAGATATCTGTTGTTTTTTTTTTAGAATTTGATGTCAGCATATTTCAAAAAAGTTAGATAAGCTATAAACAACCTCAGACGTTTTAGTAAAACAGCAAATTAACACCTGCCATCTAATGATAATAATCCGTGATTGGGGTAAAAAAGATCTTCCCAGAGAAGGTTAGAGTTTCTGAGGTTTAAAAAAAAGTTTAGAACTCACTGAAGAAATGAAGAAATGAAGATTTCTAATTGTATGCATCTGTAAGTATTGCCTGATATACAGCTGCAGATAATTAATAGCTGACCCACGATGTTTCACAGGGTCTTCTAAGGAGCCTTCCCTTCCTGTCCAGTTGATTTGTTTCCAAGTTCCTTAGACTACGATGACCTGGATGACTGAGACCTACACAGGCATATTTAAAGAGTCTTCTGATTGGTGGTAATGGCTGTGTTCTTCCACTGGGTGGGGCTGTAATGGTGCTGCAAACCTATCAGCTGATCAACTCCTAAGAAAGAAACTTGTGAGGTGAAAGTGAGCAGCTGTCTGAGAGACTGTATTCCTAAACAAGAAAGGAAAGCACACACACACACACACACACACACACACACACACACACACACACACACACACACACACACACACACACACACACACACACACACCTGAATGGATTAACTACACTTTACTTAATCTATTTTACACATTCATGTACACTTGCAGTTTGGACACACCTTCTCATTTAAGTGAGCAGCTGTCTGAGAGACTGTATTCCTAAACAAGAAAGGAAAGCACACACACACACACACACACACACACACACACACACACACACACACACACACACACACACACACACACACACACACACACACCTGAATGGATTAACTACACTTTACTTAATCTATTTTACACATTCATGTACACTTGCAGTTTGGACACACCTTCTCATTTAATGTTTTTTCTTTATTTTCACAACTATTTACATTGTAGATTCTAACTGAAGGCATTCAGTGAGATGTGCCTGAGGTGTGTTTGTGTTCATCGTCGTGTTGAAAAATAAATGATGGTATAACTAAAGGCAAACTGGATGGTATGTCGCTGCAGGATTCTGCTGTAGCCATGCTGGTTCAATGTGCCTTCAATTTTGAATAAATCCACCAACATTGTCACCAGCAAAGCACCATCACACCTTCTCCATGCTTCATTGTGGGAACCGTGCATGTAGAGCGCATCCATTCAGCTTTGCTGTGTCGCACAAAGACACAGTGGATGGAACCAAAGATCTCAAATTTGGACTCATCAGATCAAAGCACAGATTTCCACTGGTCTAATGTCCTTTCTTTGTGTTTCTTGACCCAAACAAATCTCTTCTGCTTGTTGCTTTTCCTTAGTAGTGGTTCCTGCAGTCTCCTCTGAACAGTTGATGTAGAGATGAGTCTGCTACTGGAACTCTGTGTGGCATTTATCTGGATTTATCTGGGCTCTAACCTGAGGTGCTGTTAACATAGGGATTTCTGAGGCCAGTGACTCAGAGGAATTTATCCTCAGCAGCAAGGGTGGCTCTTGGTCTTCCTTTCCCTGGGGCGGTCCTCATATGAGCCAGTTTCATTATACAGCTTAATGGTTTTTGCGACTGCACTTGGGGACACATTCAAAGATTTAGCAATTTTCCAGACTGACTGACCTTCAGTTCTTAAAGTAATGATGGACTGCCATTTCTCTTTACTTTGCTGATTAGTTCTTGTTATAATATGATTTCTAACAGTTGTTAAATAAGCCTGTCAGCTGTGTAGCAACCTCACTTCTGCACAATAATGGGGTAATGGGGTTGGGACAAGAAGGCACAGATGAACCCTGACAAGACACCTGTGTCATGAAAACCATTTCAGGTGACTCCATCATGAAGCTCATTGAGAGAAGGCCAAGGGTTTGCAGTGCTGTCAACAAAGCAGGGGGCGGCTACTTTCACGAATCTAAAATATAAAACATATTTAGAGTTATTTATCAATGTTTTCTTTGCTACATAATTCCATATATCTTCAGATATTAGATTTTTTCAGTTTGTATCTATAATGTAGAAAGTAGTAAAATAAAGAAAAAGCATTGAATGAAAAGGTGTGTCCAAACTTTTGAACAGTAGTGTATATTCTGATCGTACAGGAAAGTGTGCTATTGAACATCTCCTACAAAGTGATGAAAGTGCACGACAGCTGTACACCAACATATCTTTTATTAATAAAGTGTTTTTTTTCTCAGACACCTGCTTGTGTTTAAATGGAGCAACTAATACACCATCCATGTTTTCGTCAAGCATGGTGTGAACCAAATCAGTAAAAATGCAGGATGATAGAGCAAAGCATGAAAGAAAGAAAGAAAGAAAGAAAGAAAGAAAGAAAGAAAGAAAGAAAGAAAGAAAGAAAGAAAAAGAAATTGATGAGGCATGAAAGAAGCTGATGTGAATGGCCGATATTGAACAGAGGGAACAGCCAATATTGAACCACAACTGTCAACCACCTACAACAGTTTTGAGATCCCTTCCCAAGCGCTTCAACACCCACACACATCTTGTGTCAGCTGACTTTCAGGTCACATGACACATGATAAGAGAACCAGAGAAACCTGGCCTGGACGAGAAAGTCTGACTCATCAGTTGGGTAATCGGTTTACTCCCTCCATCGGGATGGCCAAATGTGACTATTTTTTGACCTTAACCACTGATGACCGGAGATTTTGGCAAACTATAAAGTCTCTGCCAGCTCTCATTCCTCTGAGCTACCTCCTCACTTCATTATTGACTCCACTCCTGTGTCAGACAAAACTGAAATGTTCAATTGTTTTAACAAAAACTTTGTTGCTTCTTGTTCTTTGTTTAGCACAGTATCGGATGGGAAAATTCTTGCATACAACTTTTCTAGCAGTGCCCTGATAACTAATACTTTTTCCTTTAAACCTTTTATGGGAGAAGAAGCATGCAAGGCTTTGAAGAACCTCAACACTAAAAAGTCAACCTGTCCGGACAGTCTGTCTCCTTTCTTCTTGGGCCTGGCTGCAAGTATCATAGCTAAGTCAGATTTTTATTTTTTTAATTTTCCATACAACAGAATACATTACTGGAGATGTGGAATTGCGCCTTCGTACTCCCGCTACTGAAAAGTAATGATTCTTCAATGGTCAATAATTACAGACCAATTTTTAAACTCTGTGTCTCAGCTGAGGTTCTTGAAAGGCTGGTATATAATCAGCTTAAGAGTTACCTGGATGAAAATACTACATCTTCTTCCCAGTCTGGTTTTAGGATATTGCACAGTAATGTAACTGCTTCCTTAATTCTTATTGGCTGATGATTCTTATCAGCATCATGGCTGACCTGCATCACCCCATCATCCGGAAGTGGACTCTGAACTATCAGGAGCAGGTCGGCGAGATTGTCCAATAGCGTTCCAGCTCCTCCACACTGGACTCTCTTCTCCACACACTTCTTGGACTACATAACACTTTGCATAACACTCTCCTCTCACTTCCAATAGTTGCACTATTCGGTATTGCACTGTTTGACTCTGTGTATTGTATTTATTTATTCCTGTTTTCTACTTAAACTAAGAGTACAACACTATTGTACTTATCTTATTTCTGTATAGTTGTATATGTATATATATGTATATTCAAATTTTTTCAGATTTTTTACACTTTGCACCTTCGATCCAGGAGGACGATATTTTATCCCACTGTATGTTTGAGTGTATATTATTGGGTTGACAATAAAACTCAACTTGACTTGACTATTGTCCCATGGTTGATAGTGTCACTATGAGTACAAACCAAGCGGTGGTGCCAGCATCATGCTGTGGAAATGTTTTTCAGCAGCAGGAACTAGAAGACTAGTCAGGATGGAGGGAAAGATAAATACAGCGAGTCATCCCTGATGACAACCTGCTCCAGAGTTCTTTGCACCTTGGACTGGGGCAAAGCTTCATCTTCCAATTCAACAATGACAAAGTAAAGTAAAAGAAAATAAATGGAATCTGGTATGAAAATTGGTATTTAAAAAAGCTGTATATTTCTAAATTGACCAGTGCACTGTGATTTTTTTTAAACATATCTACCCCCACCCCCAAAAAACAAATAAAAAAGTGAACGTGACAAAATATTGGACAGTAATTCAGAGTCTAATAATAGACACAAAAGAAGTCTAATAATACAAAGTAAATAAAAGTTTGGGCAGCTGAGAAGTTGGTGGGAAGCTCAGGCCCTCGCTGTATTTTATAAATGTGTTAGCCTTTATATGTTAGCCTAAAACTCATCATCTCTCTTTATTTCTGTCTCTTAACATCAACATCACTCTGATATTACAGACACACCTTCCATTAATACCACACTGCTGCTGACTTCTGCCACTGATCAGGAATTAGGACCAACTGTGAGCATGTTTTACCTGAGCTTAAGATAAGGTGCGACAAACGTTCCCAAAACATTTCTGCTGCCTTCATTTTTTTAACCTTTCAGATGAAAATAAAAATTGAGTAAATAAATTCTGTACATTTTTATTTAATAAAGATAAATTTTTAGTTTGACTTCGCCGCCACAGCTCGGCAGGCTCTCCACTGACTGAAGGGACACCATCCAATTGCTGCCACACTCTCACACAACTCTGCCACTGCGACCACTGGAAGGTTAGAAAGAGGAATGTGCGTGCAGTCTATTTAAAAAGAAAAAAAAACTTTATTCATAATTAGATCTTTTACAAAAGCAGAGAAAATGGAGGAGGTGTCACATTTAAATCCCACAAAAAAAACAACAAAAAAAACAAGATTAATGAGACAAATTAGTAATAATAACCCTTCAACCAATCACTGGCCTCCAATCAGATGTGAGCTAGCTGATGCTAACAAAAACCTGTGAGCAATAAAGTTTGAAACATTCAAACAGAAATGTGTTCAGCTGCTGGTCGAGTCTCTGAGTGAGAGGGACAGAGAGGGAGGGGTTTGGCATTTCCCGCTCACGGGCACAAGGCATTCTGGGAGTCTGCGTGCTTGTTGTGATAAGCATCTATTTCGAGTACTCCGCAGAGAAAAATACCCAGAACTCCTAAAACTCCTCTCTTAAAATCTGTCTCTGATCCGGCCCTGCCCCCTGAGCCTGTAAGTCATCCAATTACAGGCTGCCGAGGCCTTCTCCCACTCTGATTCGTTGGCCAGGCTGCAGGTTGAAGCTGAAGTCTTTGGGGGCCTCGAAAAGCAGAACGATGGTGGAGCCCAGGTTAAACTCCCCGACCGACTCTCCCTTCTGTAAGGCCACGCCCCCTTCACCAGCAAACTTCACCGTCTGGTCAGCAATGTAGCTGTGATCATGAAAGGAGCCTTTACTGTAACGAGGTGTGTTGGTCTGAAGCTCCTGAGCAATTAAAACAGGAAGTGTTAAAACCAACCATCAATCGATCAGTCAATCAGTTAATCAATATTTCACTATACAGAGTGAACGAGATAAGAAAGACCAACAAGAACTGATCAAAACAAAACGTTCAGAAAAACCACAGGAACACAAAGTAACGTCACCTGGTCAAAGTAAATTCTGATTGAACCGACGTTCGTGGCACCGACCGCCGTTAATGAGAAGAAGCCTTGCTGCCATTGGCCGGTGAGAACCACACGCTCGTTAAGGCAAAAGAGCTCTTTGATCCAACGAGCAACGCCTGGGTTCACCGACATTAACGAGCCTAACGAGGAAGGACACACAGGCGGGTCAGGGTGGGGGCGCAAAGACCACATGGCTGCACAGGTGAACACACTCTCACCTGGAAAGTGACGCCGAAGCTCCACCCTCCAGTCTGTGGGCGAATGGAAGCAGTGGTAGTCACCTGGAGCCAGGTAAATGACAACGTGGAAAAGGTCGCTGTCGGGAGACGAGAGGAGGTCGTCCCTGAAGGAGGAGGACGACGAGGAGTCTGAGGACAAAGAGAAGCCGGGGTTAAACAGGTAAACAACAAACAAACCTCAAAGATGCCCTCAGGGATTCAACAGGTGTGACTGCAAAGTGTCAAACTGAAGTCAGGAGACGAGGAGTCACACGTACATTCAGGTGAAGTTCACAGAAAGTCGCTGTATCTTAGTTCTATCAAACCTGCTTAATATAAAACTCAGCAGGTTTTCAAACCTACAACACCTCAGGGGATTTTCACCTGCATGGTGAACAAATGTCATTTCCAAGAGAAATCATAAAAACTTTGAAGTCAGCTGGTCATTGTGGCAGGGTGTTCTTCCTTTTTTTCAGTGATGCCTGGACCTGGAGAGTTGTGTGGACGGGTGGGCCGAAGAAGTTCCCAGTTCCATTATTTTATTTATTATTATTTATTAATGATTCCTTATTTTTTCCACTAGTTTTTGAGCCTTTATAGGGTCCCACATGATCCCGCTTTTCATTTTATTAGACTTTGTGGAGGGGAAAATAAGTACTTTCATTTGCCATGTATTCCTTTCACATTTTCTATACAGGCGCTGTGGAGAGCATCCTCACACAGAACATGACATCGTGGTTTGGGAACAGCTGTGTGAAGGACCAAAAAGCTCTCCAGAGAGTGATCCGTACAGCAGAACGCTGCTGCAGGATTGCTCTCCCCCCGCTTCAGGACACCTACACCAGGAGATGCCGGACTAGAGCAGCGCAGATACTGAAGGACCCGTCCCATCCAGGCAACAAACTGTTCCAACTTCTGCAATCTGGTAGAAGGTTCCGCATCTTCCGGGCAAGGACAGAGAGACTCAAGAGGAGCTTCTATCCCCAAGCCGTCCGTGCCCTAAACACACTCACCCGCCCTCTCACATCATCTATAATTGACTGAGACAGGACTCTCTTCCAGACACTAAACCAAGGCACAATGTACATTTCAAATTCCTTTAATTTTAAATATGTTTATATTGTCTATCCTGTAAAATAGTCAGATGTCTATTCATATTAATGTACAGAATTCACCTGCTTGCTGCTACTACTGCACATTCACCCAGTGTATATACTATATGTATATATATATAATGTTCTTCCTCTACACCCCCCCCCCAATTTTTGCACATGTCGAGGAGCGTGTCAGGCTACATTTCACTGTGTGTTATACTTGTATAACATGTGACAAATAAAGAACCTTGAACCTTGAACACATTAATATATTTTGATGCAATGTTTTATTGGGTATATTACATGACATAAAATATATCTGACGTTAGCGTTACAAAACTACACTACGTGAGTTGTACATATGGTCACCGTTACATGGAGGCGGTCTGGTCTTACCTTTGCACCGCCTCTTCTGTGGTCCGAGGAAATGTTCCAGACTGTAGGTGACCCCCTTCACCTGCTCCACCTCTGAGTTCTTTACGCGACCAAAGTGGAGGATCCTTCCATCAGCCGGAGAGGTCTGGAAGAGGCCGGAGACCCCAAACAACCAGGTTAACCCCCAAGTTTAATTGCCTAGTTTAATGTTATCTCACAGGTTAACCCCTGGTCTAGCTCCAAGTTTAACTTCGTCTCCCAGTATCTTTCACATTAGCTTCAGTTAAAGTGGGCGATAGAATTGATTTTATCTTCCATCACAAAATGTATTGATCTTTAATGATTCACAGAGTTTCACTAGTTGCACATGTTGTCATGTTACAGCTCTATTCCAAAATTAATTCAATTAATTTTTCACCTAAAAATTCTATACACAATAGCCCACATTGACAAAGGCAAATGTTTGCTGAAATTATTTTTATTATTAAAAAGTAAAAAACACAAATATAACAAGTATGAAGCAGCAACAGCATTTATTTATTAATTCAATTCACTTTTATTTATACAGCGCCAAATCACAACAAAGGTCATCTAAAGGCGCTCCATATTGTAAGTTAGACGCTACAATAATATAGAGATGGCACAATACTACTTTTTTATGTCTGATACCAATACCACAAATTTGGATATCTACCGATACGAATCCGTCTATTTTATAATAAATACAACTTTTTGTTTTTAAATGTCTTGCTGCATTTTGCATACGTTCATACCAAAATTTAAAAACAAAAAACAAAAAACACTATTACACTTGTCTGCAAAAAATACACTGCACCCAAAAATATTTCAGTTTAGCAATACTGATCTTTTTAAATCAAAGTATTTAAAGTAACATTCAAATAGTAATTTAAAATGCAATTTTATGCAGATTTCAAAAACTCTTTGTTTCTGAAAAAAAGAAGTGCAATATCAGCACAAAATTATGTTTATACTCAACAACTTCAGGTTGTAGAATGGACCCTTTAAGCTTAACAATAAATAGACATCCAGAGTGGAAAGCAGTGCAAAAAAATGCAAACACGGCCTCTCACAACACTCATCTTTTATCAAGTCAGTGTAAGCTGTTTGTCTGACATTTAACCTGAGACTGAAATTTGTGCAAATTCTACAAAAAAACTTAAAAGAAGTGTGAAAAAAAAAAGTGTTTTTCATAGTTTTTTTTTCTCCGAACCACGAAACTGTTTAGCCATGTGTCGTCCCAAGGTAGGTATCTCTGACAGAATTAGTTTCCCCTGCATCACGCTGGGCTCTCCAAATCACAAACAAACAGTATCTCACATTCTTGATTTTTAGTTCACAAACACTTCTTATAATGACTCCTGAAACTTTGCACGTTTTAGCTCTTTATACAGTAAAGTTATAGGACAATAAAAATAATTATCAGGCAAAATGTCCTTCATTAGTTAAAATAATCCTGTCTGATACCACGTGAGAATAATAAATATATTATAACCCTCATACTAAATGGTAATCTAACAACACTCATTTTTCACTTTTTCACAAAACTAAAACATCACGTCTAATTGTCTGTAATGAAGGTGGAGTAAACTAGATCCGCACTCCGTGCCCAGCGAATCCTCGCAACACAGGGGGAACAAATTTTGTCGGGGATACCTACCTTGGCACAACACCTGGTTTGGCAGCACGTAGCGAGGCTCTGAATGCTTTCAGTGTGAACTCCAGACCGCCAACAGGTCTCCCATTCTTCTTTGCAGAACCTCTCGAGCTCCATCAGGCTGGATGAGGAACATCAGCGCATAGAAATCTTCAGATTTCTCCAGAGATGTTTAATCGGGTTCAAGGCTGGTCTCTGTCTGGGCCTCTTGAGGACATTCACAGCATGGTCCTGCAGAAGCCTATCCTTTGTTATCTCAGCTGTGTGTTGAAGGTCGTTGTCCTGTTGGTGTTAGATGAAGATTTGCCCCCCCCCCATCTTGCCCTCTACCCTGACTAGTCTCCCAGTTACTGCTGCAAAAGTACATCTCCACAGCATGATGCTGCCACCACCTTGCTTCTCTATAGGGATGGTACTGGTCAGGTGATGAGCGATGCCTGGTTTCCTCCAGACATGACACTTCACATTCAGGCCAACGAGTTCCATCTTTGTGTCATCAGATAATTTTGGTTCCATGGTCTGAAAGTCCTTCAGGTGCCTTTTGGCAAACTCCATGCAGGCTGTCATGTGCTTTTTACTGAGGAGTGGCTTCAGTCTGCCTGCTCTAGCATACAGGCCTGATTGGTGGAGTGCTGCAGAAATGGTTGTCCTTCTGGAACGTTCTTCTCTTTCCACAGAGCAATGCTCTCGGTCACCTCTGAGGCCCTTCTACCCTGATCGCTCAGATTGGCTCGGCGCCCAGTTCTAGGAAGAGCTTGGTTGGTGTCAAACTTCTTCCAATTACAGATGATGGAGGCCTGTGTGCTCATGGAGACCTTTCCTGTACCCTTCAGTAGATCTGTCTCCATGCAATCCTACAGACAGTTCCTTAGACTTCCTGGCTTGGATTGTGCTCTGACATGTACTCACAGTACTCAGCTATGGTACCTTATAGACAGGTGTGTGCCCTTCCAAATCATGTCCACTCTACTGAATTTACCACAGGTGGACTCCAGTCAAGCTGTAGAAACATGTGACCGATGATCGGTGGAAACACGAAGCACATGAATTCAATTTTGCGTCTCGTGGAAAAAGGCTGTGAATACTTATGTATATGTTACATTTTTGTTTTGTTCTTTTATTTTTAATAAATTTGCAGTAATTTTAAGCCAACTGTTTTCACTTCATCATTCTGGGGTAATATATGTAAAATGAATTTCAGAATAGGGCTGTAACATGACAACATGCGCAACAACTGAAGCTCTCTTGATACTTTCCTGAGGCACGGCAACGTTATCTCTCAGTTTAACCATGTTTATCTCCCAGTTTAGACCCTGTCTAAGCAGGAGGAGGAGCAGGTTACCAGGCAGGAGGAGGCGCAGAGTGGTCGGACTGCAGGTTTAAGGCGTCGCCTGAAAAATTCTCCTAGATTTCTGTAATGATGTAAATCCTCCACTGCTGCCTCCTGGTGGACAAACAGAGGAACAAACAAACTTTATTTAATAGTAATAAAGAAAACAAAATGGCCAAATAAACAAACTGAGCATGTCCTGACCTGCATGTTCACGCCAAAGGTCCAGATATACAGGGAGTAGATGGGTTTCCGAAGCCAAGTGGGGAGCTCCACCCCATTCAGACGACCCCACGCCCGAGAGAGGAGTCGAGTAGGGAAGGAACGGTACAATGCCACCTGTAGGAGGAAACAGCAGCTACACCTTTGAATTTATTTACATGAGTGGATAAAATGACAAATGACGAGTCATTCTATAGACTGGAGTAAAAAGAGAGAAAGTAAAGGAGGAGTTTTGGGGGAGTCGTGGGTAAGAAGAGAATGGATAAATAGGGGTAGGGGACTAAAGTTTAGATGTCCAACAGTTTTTTAGGGTAATTGAATCCAATCGATGGGACAGATCAATAAGTTTGTTATCAGTGATCAATAAGGTGTTCTGTTTGTGTTTCTGCTTCTGATTGTTTCACGCTTTCATTTTCAAAATGCAGACTGGAAATGTTGCGTCACTGCATCAACTGGTCGATTGATCAGATATTGATCAGAGGAGACAGGAAAGGAGGTGAAGCAGGATGTACGAATATGGCTGCTGCCCGCCTTGCACTTCAACCAATCAGAGGCTTCTTACCCGGCAGGCCAGTGGCCGCAGAGTGCTCACAGACAGGATATAGCACAGGAAGGAGATTGGCCGGTGGCGCCATGCGGCAGGGCGACTCACGCCACCCTTGAGCGCGCTCAGACGGTGACGAAGAGCCAAACGAGGGACCTGAAGCCTGATTATAATAACGAGATTTAACGTGAACATGAATATTTTTCAAATACAAGAAAAAAAATAAACCAGAACAGCTGATGAGTCCAAGTCATGTAAACAGGCGGGTGTAGGCAGGTGAGGAGAAGGCGGGGCTTGTGCGTGGGGAGAGGCGGAGGAGGAGCAGACGCTAAAAGATAAGAACACTAAAAGAATTCTAACAGGGATGGAGACTGATGTCATGATGTCATTAACTCCCCCAAAATAAACTCTCAGCAGCTGGAGTGATGCCATTTATTTTTATATTCTTCAGCCAATAAGATTCAAGGTGCTCACCTGGATACATGAGTCTGACAGAGTGTGTGTGTGTGTGTGTGTGTGTGTGTGTGTGTGTGTGTGTGTGTGTGTGTGAGAAAGCGAGTGAGCGAATGTATGTGTGAGAGTTAGTGAATGAGCGAGTGTGTGAGAGAAAGTAAGCAATGAATGTGCGTGAGAGCGTTTAGGAAGGGGGGTTTCTACGGTGACTGCTTGCTTAGCAGGTCAGCTATTTTAGCTTTAGCCTAGCTTAGTGTGTTAGCCTCTTTCCATTTGATCCTGTGCTAACCTGCAAACCCAGTTAGATAACCACTGATGCTAATCCTGCTGCAACACACACACACAAATCCTCTTTAACACACACACACACACACACACACACACACACACACACACACACACACACACACACACACACACACACTTCTTTCACGCCTGAGACTCTTGAGAGTCCTGTTTTCAGAGGGTCAAAAGTATTTGGACATGTCAACAACATTTAAATGTAAGAACGGTTTGACTGCTGAAGAACCCACAGACTGCTGTGTCTCCTCCTTCAGCTGGCTTCTTCTCTCTGCCTTCAGTTTTAATTACTGAAACGCTGGCCTGAGATCAGCTCTTGGACTTTTCTCTCCCATCATTCTGGTTCAGCTTCATCTTGTTTGTCTGTCTAAAGATCATTTTTCAGATGTTTTAAAGTCAGATCTTCCTGAGTGAGGTTAGTAAGCGCCGCGTTTCCCTCCATGACGGCATCTCTTGATCACAGACCTTCTCCTCACAGAGACTTCTGATGTTGTGAAGCTGTTTTTCTGAACATGCAAATAATTTTGTCATCACCTTTAGTGCCCTCTCTGCTCTCTCAGGTCTGTTGCTGAGCTGATCAGTGATTCATTCTTTTTAACAGTGATCGAGTTTATTGATTGGGACACTGATAAAAAGTTTCTGCTCTGTGACTGCTATATTTTGGTGTTTCAGATCAATGATGGCCTCTCTCACCTGCACTAACGTCTCTTTGGGCCTCATATTTTGAACATGAAAACCATAAAAATTCAGAGATCACCTCTGCTTCGCGAGTCCTGGAATAACATCAACCGTCGGATTACTTCTGACCCTGTGAAGACGGTGGCCCGAGTATTACCTGCACTTCCTGATCTGTGGATCTGATTCGTTAAATTTTAAACTTTGAGCGGCATCCTCTGTCCCTTCCTGTTGTGCTTCTAAATGAAACTGTACTCACTGTTTGTGTAAATAAAGTTTTTCTCTACTTCCTCTCCCACCTGAATTGTGCTGTCGTTCTCCTCCTCACTCCTCGCCCTCCTCCATCTTTCTCGCTCTCTCCTTTGGGAGTTCGCCTCTGCCGCCTCACCTGCCGCAGCAGGGCACTCTCACCACGCCTCCTGTCGCCACGGCGACCAGAGAAAAACCTCACCATGAACGAGCGTTGGGCGAAGACGCCGTCGCAGGAGAGCGAACCGGCCGACGACACATCAGGATGACGAAGAGTTAAAGAGGTGAGAGAGAAAGAGGAGTGTCCGTGGAGAGCAGACGGAGAAATGAGAGAGAGACGGAGGAACGCATAGAGGAGGAGGAGGAAGAGGAGGGCATAACGCTGAACAGCTCCTCCTCTGTTTATTAATAGCATGAAGGAGGAAGAAACTGTCAATCATTAATCACTGATCATCCATTCACACTGAATCTTAAATAAAAGCTTCATTTTTTATTCTCAGGGTTAAAATCATTTTTATTTTGGAAAACACTCATGCAGATTATAAACACTCAAAAATTAAAAGTTTGTTTTGTTATATTTCTCCTCCCTGTAATTTTTCCATGTTTGAGGAATTAAAACAGAAAAATGGTTAAAATACTTTTGTTGAGGATAAAATTTAAAATTAAAGATTAAAAAATTTTATTAAAAAAGAAACAGCCATTGTTAAATTATTGATCAAATTGTGACAGTTTTTATTATTTTAAATGAGTGTTTGGAATGAAATTATTATTTAACTATTAAAACTATTATTTCAATTAATTTTTTTTGTTTTTAAATTACAAATCTGCACCAAAACAAATAAAATAACTGAAATAAATTTATATTTCAACACTTTATGAAGAGTTTATAAATAAAGCTCATCTTGTAACCGGAAGGTTACCGGTTCGATCCCCTGCTCTGTCTGTCTTGGTCTTTGTGTCCTTGGGCAAGACACTTCACCTACCACCTACCAATGGCGCGATATGGCAGCCTCGCTTCTGTCAGTCTGCCCCAGGGCAGCTGTGGCTACAACTGTAGCTTACCTCCACCAGTGTGTGAATGTGAGAGTGAATGAATAGTGGAATTGTAAAGCGCTTTGAGGGTCTAGAAAAGTGCTTTATAGATGCAATCTATTATTATTATTATTTTTTTTTTTTTTTTAATTTATTTTGTCAGTATTATTTAATTATTTTTATTCTCTGATAAAAAGTATTAAAATTATTGTGTTTTTCTTTTAAAAGCAGAAATGAAAAAAGCCTGATCATTAAACCTGCAAATAAAGACTTTTGTGCCAGTCACAGGCCAACCAATCAGAGCAAGACAACCGTGAGGAGAGGGGCGGGGCCTGCCTGAGTGACTGAGCTGTGTGACATAACATCACCTTTCACCCAGATAACCAACCAACCAGCTGACCTGCTGTGATGTCACCATATGTTGAGGTTTTGTTTTTTTTAAAGGTGAATGTGGCAGCTTCCAGGTGAGGCAGGCGTGACAGGTTAGTTCAGGGGTGTCGAACTACAGGCCTCAAGGGTCGGTGTCCTGCATGTTTTAGATATCACCCTGGGTCAACACACCTGAATCAAATGATTAGTTCATTACCAGGGATTTGGAGAACTTCAAGACAGGAGGTAATTTAGCCATTTAAATCAGCTGCAATGGATCAAGGACAACTAAAACCTGCAGGACACCGACCTTTGAGGCCTGAAGTTCGACACCTGTGGGTTAGCTGATCTTAACAGGAAGTGAGGTGTCCTGTTCTATCAGCCAATGGTTAGTTAAAGCACAAACTTATAGATCAACTGTCAATAATCAATAGCTCGTCTGCCTTCTGTCATCACAGAGTAACTTTTAAAGAAACTCAGCAGAATCGCATCATCATTACATCATCACCCTGAGCCTTCAAGCACACAGGTGAGGTGTTACTGACACGTGAGATCAAAACTAGTATTTCATTATTTCAACTCGGTAACTACAGTGATGAATAGGAGGCGGAGGGCATAATGTCAGCGGTTCAGAGGGGGAGGAGTCAGTCGAACAGGTGACAGTCCAGTTTAAGCTCAGAGTGGGAGGAGGAGGAAGGGTTTATGGGCTGTTTGTGTCCTCTGATAGATTCCCTGTAATAACTGATAACTGACTGTTGTGTAACGCTGACCGCCATCACACCACGTTTCATCTCACAGCAACCTTTGACCTATCCTCAGCTGCTGACACAGCTGGCCTTCTGACTGACACATTTCAGTGTTTAATCGTTTCTGTCACGGCTCCACAAACCCCCTGCATCTCTTTCAAAATAAAAGCATGAATTCTTACTGAGCCACTGTAAGTCCTCCTGTCGTCAGTGAGAGCCCACGAGCCCATGGCACCAACGCCAGCGGCTGCAAAACACTTCCAGAGGCCTCAGAGCATCAAAACCTTCACAAGCACCGCTGATGATGTGATCACCACTATGCTGTAATCCTCCGGATATGATTTTAAACAGAGAGACAATCTAAACACAGTCTCACACACACAGACACTGTAGTTACAACGTAAGGTTTTTTAAGAGCTTTAAAATGACTAGTGGCAATAAAAACTGAGAGAGAGTATAAGAATGTGTAAGAATGAGTCCATTTACAGGTTCACTCTGATTCACCGTAGGGGAAATTTGGGGCTCAGTTTTGACCTGAGGACTCTGCCATGCAGACCAGGAGAGCAGGAAATCAAACCATGGACCCACAGCGCCCCCCTCAGGCCCATGAATCTATACGTTTGTGTTTAAAATCACGTAAATAATCAAAAAACTAATTTTATCTTCTTCAGTTACTGTAAAAATAAAAGGCTTCTTTCTTCTGTAAACATAATCAATGAACCGACGCTCTGACTGTAAATAAAGTTTGGAACAAACCGAAGGCCCGAGGAACTGCTTCCTGTACATTTGGTTTGTTTCCTGTTCAAGATTTTCATTTTTCTGTGAATTTAAATTTTTTTTAAAAAGTGTTTCAATCATCGAGGAGCTCAATCAATATGAGCCCAATGCTTCCTGTCGCCGCTGTCACAGAAATGTTGAAATATCTGTGGAGTTGTTGTTTAAACGTTGCGCGAGTAGGTCGTCCTTAAGTGTTTCTGAGTTTTTTCTTTGAAATGAGGCGAACAGATTTTATTGAGTCGATTTATTTGGGGAGAAACTCAAAAAATTTCAAGCGTTTTGTTTCTGATGACCAGAATCAGCATCTTCCACCTGACAGCCGAACGTCTCGATTTTACTTCGCGGAGACAATTTTTCCCATGCTGCCACCGACCAATCACAGAAATGAGAGCTACAAACACGTCGCAGGTAAACAAAAGGCACTGACGCCGCGTTCATTGTGAGTCCGACTGCACGTGCTCAGTGTTACAAGGCAAGTGAGGAGACATCAGAGAAAGTTTTCACTTTACCTGTGTGGGTGTAGCCACAGGGGCCGGGGCTCCATCCTCCCCCTGGCCCCACTTCTGGTACTGCTTGTAACCAAGGTAACCACCACCAGTCACCAATAGGAAGGGCAGGGGCCGGGGGCCTGGCAGAAGCCCACGTCCTGAAGAGACAACGAGAGCCGATTGGACTACAGAGATTACATCATCCACAAACAAACAACAGCTGAAGAGCTCTGTCTTCTCCAGTTTTGGGGTGGGGGGGCTCACCTGTGCTGAAGCGTCTGCAGCTCTGAGAGAAAACTCTGAAAAACAGGAAGGACACTCAAACTGATCAATCAGATCACATCAGTGATCAATACATGAGACGTTCAGCGTCAGAGAGCACAGGTATCGCCCCTAGTGGACACCTGACACGTTCAGTGGCTTTAAATGAACGAGACACTTAAAATTCTGGTCTCTCTGAGTTTCAGAAAACAAAGATGCTAAATGGTTAATGACTCATTATCGAAAGCGACACTGAAAAGCTTAAAAAGAATGTATGTGTGTGAAGGTTCTCGGACATCCAGGTCATCGTAGTCCAAAAAGCTTCTTCGGCTCTTCCTTTATAAACAGGTGAGATGAAGAACAGATAAATACCTGCCGCTGCTCCATACCCTCCGAAAGGCCGCCGCCATCTTGTGTTTCCGGACGTGACGTATGACGTCGTGCGTAAGAGCACTACTGGAACGAAGCCCCGCTCCCCCTTTGTCCCACGTGAGGAAACACAAGTATTTCGGTTTATTCTTGATTAAAAAGCTTAAACGATCATAGACGATTTATTGATTTTAAGATGTAATTATTGTTCAATTACGTAACATCCTGCTAGCCAAACATGCTCCCACTCTGGACCACACTACTTCACCTAAAGAGCAAACGGGTCTCCCGATCACCTGGAACAGCTGGGACAGATATGTCAGCGGGCTCTTCATCCACTACAGCTCCGCCTTCAAAACGCCCCCCTCTCCACCTGCTCGTACTCACCGACCGCCCACAGAAGGTCAAACTGAGCCCACAGCTCCACACCTGCTCACTCTAGCAGCACCACAGTGGATTCAGATTGACACTGCTGCGGTTCATCCATAGACAGGAAGTAAGCCAGAAACCTCTGAGGGGCTTTAATGTGAAGACAATCGGCAGATCAGTCACGTTAACCCTCAGCTTGCTGGTGTCTTATCGAAGTGACATGGTGTGAGTCACGTGGTGTGATGGTGTAGTTTATTATTGGTGTGAAATCAGTGAAAATCTTAACTAGCAACCAGCCAACAACATAATCAGTGTAAACAGACTGAGGATTATTGATTATCTGGTTATTATTTGGTGTGAGACCTTGAGAGTTTATGAAAACTGTCAATTTTAATTACTTTTTGTGAAAATCTGAGTAGATACAAAGAAGGAAACAGTGGTATCAAACATATGGCCTGGGTACCAGGATCGGCCAGCAGGATGTGAACTTCGTAGAGCAGGTCAGAAGCCGCGAAGACCTTCTCCCTCTCTGGCTGCGGCCCATCACATCAGTCGTCTGTCAAGCCTCAAATTGATGACACAAAGATTAATCTTCAGTCTGCGTGTTTGTGGACAGCTGCGTTCCTAGGGATCCTGCAGGGGCGCTTCAGGATTACGCTGTCTCTGAGCTGCACTCAGAGCTGCCGAGCGACTCCAATCATGACTCTTATGGACAGAAGCCTGGAGTGGAGGAGGATGGAGGTTTGATGATGTTGTGGTCTCTGAGGTAGTTTTGCTGGATTCATCAGGTGGTGTCCTGCAGCTCAGTGAAAGCCGACGTACTCCGCAGGAAAAGGGTGTTGAGCCTGTTTTAGATGGAGGCGGTAAAGCAGGTTGTTTTCATGAGTGATGGAGGTGGGACCAGAGCATGGGCATGGTGCCATGTGAGCACACAGGTAGATACGTACCCACACTCACCCCAGACATGCCGGAGAGACCTCTGACAGATTACAGATAATGTGTAAATTTTAGGATTTCCTATTTTGTCATGGTAACAAACTGTCTGACCTCCCATCTGTTTCATCAGTTCAGTTTCTGTTTGCCTCTGAGCTGCATGGCAGTACCGATCTGCAGCATAAGGTCATTTCCCATCTCTCTGTTAAAGGAGCCAATCAGATCAGTCCAAAAATTAATGATTGCAGTAACTGATCCTTCACAGCCACGGTTGATTGATCAGGAACCACAAACTCTGACACTCCTCTGTGATCCAGCGTTGTTCAGGAGTGTTGATCCAGTATGAGCAAACATTAATGTCCTCTGATCCAGGTGCACACTAACGAGCTCAGGCAAGAAAGTGAGTCCTCCAGGTAATCAGTCTCTTTAAACAGGAACAAAGGGGAACTTTACTGATAATCAAATATCATTATTATGTTAGCAAGTCAACAAGCACATACACAGGAGGTGTTCCTCAATGACCTCTGAATTCAGAAAAATCAAACCAAAAACGTTCCGAGACCAGAAAAACTTTATTGATTCAAAAATAGACTCAGCACACAACATACACACTGCAGGCCTGCAGTACAAAGAGTACTGCACATAACTCTACCCCGTACCATAGAGTACTGGGGGTGGGGGAGGAGAGGGGGACATCTTTAATATTAGCAAAAACGAAAACTTAGAAAAGAAAAAAAAAAAAAAGGAGTTAGGTTTTACAGTCCGAGTCACAGGTATCCAATCAGCAGCTTAGTGTCTATAATAAGCCCCACCCTCTTAAAAAGGCTCGAAGGACGTTTTGTCATATTTTCTCAGGTGAGCCTATAGAGGGTATGGTCAGCAGCAGGGGCGTGGCCTTACACACTATAAAAAGATCAAAGCAGGTTTATGTTTCACATCTTCATCGTAACCCAAAACAAAAAAATCCAAAAAAGCCTGCCCACCACATCACCTGATGGCGTTACTATGGTGACACTCAGTCAGTGGGCATAGTAGCAGCTCAGTTTTTTGGCCTTTTGTTAGCTGATAAGAAGTGATATCAGAGCTCATACATCCAGACCCTGCCGAGTCAGGAAGTCTTCAAGCGCGCTCAGTCGTTCCACCAGCATCACGTCCAAGTCCATGTCCTCGCCACCATTGCTGTGGCAATGTCGCCGAGCAGCTGCTCTTTTCCTGGGTACCATAGCAGCAGGAAGTCCCGCCCCTAAACACAAAGAATTTTTCTTCAATCTCACAGTTGATGACAAACAGCTAATCAATAATGAGTAACCACTCTCAGTGTGCCTAGGACAACCTCCCTAATGCAAACTACATTTCCCAGTGTACCTTGTGGTCTCTTCCTTTTTCTGGGCTGCGTGAAATCAGGAAAGAGGAGGAGCCTGCGCCTCTTCTGCTGGCCAATTAGGAGCAGTGCTCCGTCCTTTTCCCGAGGCTCCTCAAAGATGGTTTCCAGACTTCTGCAGGAACAAGCAAACCATGCTGGGAGATGGAGTTTGGATATGGAACCATATTAACATAAAGGGCATGTACAGTCTTTACAGAAAAAACCCTTCACCTGTCATTAGTAGGGATTTGTAGTCTTACCTGTTGTTAGCAGGGGATCTGTAGTTCTTGTTGGTGTAAATCTCCTCTAGACTGAACTCTTTCTTCTTTATTCTGAGAAAGCAAATGTGGGTCCACATTTGAAATAATGTTGGCACTTTTACTGTACATCTAAGTTTTTAGTTTCTTTCCTGACCTTTTGACCTTTGGTAGTCCCATTGGTGTAAGCAGCATTTCGCGCGGTGGCGCACGCCGGATTCTGATCTGTGAGACCCGTTTACCATGCTGCTGTAAAAAAATAAAATAAAATTACTGATAGAGTCCCTGTTATTTAATATTTAACCTGGAAGTGGTCTAGGTCACATTAAGGTTCAACATTATGGTGTGCATGGGGCTTGAAACACTTTGGATAGGATCCCAGGACTTCACTGTAGGACTCCACCTCTGTTCAGTGATGGACGTTCATAGTGGTCGTAGATGGCATCCTTTACCCCTCTCAAACTATGTGTGCTCTTAGTCCAAAATATTACATTTAGCATCTTCAAAGAGTAACCTTTGACCTTTTGGTGTAGGTGTTCAGGTGGGTCCAATGACTGTAGAAAATGACACGACAGCACTTCCTCCCATTGTGCAAAAATGAAGCCAAAATATCCTGCTTCTGGAGGCTGCCATCTTGCAATTTCGGAGCCAGAGTCTACAAACTAGTGACTTGAGGTGGAAGTGGAGCGACTGTGTCCCGCTCCCACCCACACACCCTCTGGATGTGACCGCAAACACGACCCCCCATATGGAAAAGAAATAGTAAAAACATATATGATTTACTCATGAAAGTGGCCACTTTCTCATTACTTTCATTTTTTTTTTTTAGTAAGTATACAAAACATACAAGTTTCATTGTATAATTTTTCAAGGGATCTTATACGTGTTTCCACTCTTGTATGCTTTTCATACAAGTTTCATACAAGAGAGATAAAAACTTTATAAGATTTATATATATATCTTTTCCATATGGGCCCCTACACTTTTTACGTAGACCGGCTGCTCCAGTTCATTTGCTGATGGGTTTACCACGACTGACAACTCGTTCAATCAAGGTGAATACAACCACGTCACTGTTACAAAAAAGACACACAGCTTGTCATCTTATAGTTCTACAACATCTACAATCACTCTGTTGTTAATTTGTTTGCTAGATTAGCCGCTAGCATACACACTGTGTTGGAGGCTTGTTGTTACACACCTGTTACTCTAATAGTCTGTATTTTTGAATGATTCAGCACTTCTTAGTTTTTGTTATCCGTTTTTAGACAGCAATGAGATCAGTTGCACACTCCACAGAGGCCCAGAGTTACTGTTAATATCAGAAATGTAATGCTGTCCTTTGAGATTTTAACATAAGACTGTGAGTTTAATGCATGTAAACCTGTTTAAATCTTCAGAGCCCTCTACAGCCTGGTAACATGGAAACTTTAGAAATAGCAGAACGTTTCAGTAGTGTAGTCTAATTTGTTATTTTCATTTAATAATAGAGTCCATATTATATCAACAGCTACATTCACCCTGGGGAGAAACTAGTAAAGGAGACCATCAGGACCAAGCTGGGTTTCCTGGATCCAGAGGTTTGGAGAAACGTCTTCCTATTCTTTCATCACAGCTGTCCTGTGCCAGATGTTCTGTTGACCCACAGAGAGGCTTCATTTAAGAAACACCAGGAAGACTAAAGCTTATTGCAGGGATCAAGGAGGACTCATGATCTTCACCAGCAGCTCCCTCACAGGGAAATCTTCAGAGCTCCACCGTAGGCCTGCCCCAGAAGATGGATAAACCCAGCATTTCATGAACACTGCGATGGAGACCTTTGCTTTGTGTAATGTTATAAATACTCGGATACTCCTCAAAGGCTCTGGACTTATATTTAAAAATATATTATCCTCCCTGGTTACTCTGGTATGAATAACTCTGAATCACTTAATGATAAATAACACACTATTGTTATTGTAAAGTAATGCTACTCTTACTTGATTACAATTTTTGAATACTCGACCCACCTCTGCCCCTCCTTTTCCCCGAATTTGAAGGATGGGTCGGGTATGTCTGGGTGTGGCCCACCATACCCCAGAATTCATAGCGCGGCTCAGCCAATTCCAGTTTTCAACAATGGCGGCCGCTACTAAGTTTTTAATATTATTCTTATTTCTCTTTCTGGGTCACAAAATAAACTTTTAACATATTTTCAGACAAGAATGTGGGTGTGTAAACTTCAAATATCTGCTCAGTTTATCAAGATATCACATATTTGCAAAAGTGCTCCGACGTTTTCGGAGACGTCTGTTATCCACGAGCTCGATAGCTAGCCGAGAGCTCGAGGGTCACTGAAGCCGCCGAGAAGGGCACAACTCCCGGCACATCATTTTCAGATCACCGCGGCCTTTCGCTACTCAGGTTAAACATAATATATAAGTCACTTAGACAACCTAAAAATGTTATTGTTTGGCTTTTTTCAGTGTTTTATTTGTTCGTGAGTAAATCGGTTTGGCTGAGATTAAAGTTATTAGATTATATATAATAAAACTTTATTAATCCCAAGGGTCGTTTTCGCACAACTGAATAAAACAGAAAACAGAAAATTGATTAAACAAAAGTGTGAGATGGTCGAGAATTTACGCCAGTGTCCTGTTGTATTTTAGATAGCAAGGAGCAGACAGCTGAGTTTATTAAACTCCATCGAGACAGCGGTGACGCAAATCTGAAGGCTACACCGTCCAGTTTCACAGCAGTTTACTTCCGGCCTACCCGACCTTCTGAGAACCCGGCCCACGTAGACCGCGGCCGGGTCCTCAGGAGGATGCAGCCCATGAATTTGGACACGACTGTTGTTTGATTTATGCTATGTAGAGATATGAGGACTCCTCCCTGTGACTTTAGTGTTTAGTTTGTTTTCGCAATTCTATAATTTAATAAAGGCCAACATAAGATAGAGAAACACCCTTTACTATTTGAAATATTTTTTTTTAAATAATAAAAACAAGAAAACAACTTCACCTCTCCATTTGTGCTAAGAAACTCAGAGCTGACTGCTGATTGGTCAGCTGGGAGTGAAGCAGGCAATCCATTGGCTGAGCAGGCAGGCAGGGGCCGGGGTCGTCGCCGTGGTAGGTAGAGGCTCTGAGTGCTGTGATTGGACCGCTGCTTCTGCTGTCGCCAGGCAGAAAAGGCTGGACTGAAACGCACAAGAAGCACTTTATTTATTAGATTTTTATCCAAGTAAGAAACACAAGTTAAACTACTTATGATGTTAATAATGATGAGGACATTAAACATATTAATATATCACTGGTTAAACTAATTATATTAATATAGACTGTTTAGTTTCACTGAAGAAAAGATTTATTTGTATAAATGAAAAGTTAAGATTCATTACCTCAATATTAGTGCTTGAACATAACTGTGAAGATGAAACAGAAAGACGCCTGTTAAGTAAATTCTGTGATTTAAAGATTGTTAATTAGCCTAATTTAAAAACAAAGTTCGACCAACCAGTGGTCGCTGCTCAGGCTGGGTGGGGCTGTCCAGTCCTTCAGGGACCGCTGCGGACTACAACAAACTCCACCCCTCACTGAATCCAACATCATTTCCATGGCAGCTGCTGGCAGATGAAGCAGGGGGGCTGGGCTAACAGAATAAGAGGCGGAGCAAACCCTTAGATGGAAAGCAGCGCGATTGGAAGATGGGGCAAGGGGCTGTGTGAAGCCTGAAAAACGCCACTTGCCAGAAGGGACAATGAATAGTTCCGATTGGCTGATGGTCAGACTCTCAGCTGACTGGAGGATATACAAGGCATTCTGGGAGGACAAGCTGCAAGTACAAAAAAATTACAGTTAAATCACCTAAAATGGATTAGCAAGGCCAAAATCTGCGGTGATTGGCTGTTACATCATCAGCCATCACCCCCCTCACCTGTGTTGCAGCAGCGGCACTCTATAACCGTTCTTCCTCACAAACACATTGATTGCCCTCTCTGATTGGCTGGAGCCTTCAGTCTCTGGTCTTTTGTTCTTCCCTTGGCTTAAGTTACACAGCGTGAGCGGCTCCCCCTTTTCACCTCCTCCTCTAACGCAGACAGCCATCTGCCCCACAAAGCGCCCCTCTGCCTCTCCCTCCACCTTCTCTTCTTTCTTTTCTGGACAAACACTGATCTCTCCTTGGTGGTTCTTCCTCCTCCTCTTCCTCCTGCTCACTGTCTCTTCTTCTCCTCTCCTCCTCCTCTTCTTTTGTGATTGAATGGAACTGGAAGAAAAAGGAGACGAGGACGACTCCTCACTATCGGATGATGATGATACTGATGATGAAGAGGATATGGTTACAAGTGGCAGAGGCGGGGTACTACAGGAAAAAGAGGAAGTGGAGCTGGACGCAAAGACAGATGGCCCTGAAAGAAACAGGAAACAAGGATCACTTTTTGTAAGTAGATTATAACCCTTTAAAGACCTGCAGGAACCCTCAACAGGAACCCCCAGAAACTCTCTGACATCTGAACACTCAAAGACCTACATTAACTGTCAGAGACTGCCAGAATGTGCAGGAAACCTCAGAGACCTAAATTAACCTACAGGAACCCGCAGGAACTGTGACAGACCTACAAGAAGGCTCAGAGACCTGCAGGAACCAACAAAGGGAATCCCTAGAGGCCTGTAGAAACACCCCTCAGGAACCTCCAGAGACCTGCAGGAAACCTCAGAGAGAGCCCCCAAAGACTTGCCAGAACCTCTTGAGACTTCCAGGAACCTGCAGGACACCTCTGAGACCTGAATGAACATTCAGGAACCGACAGTAACAACCCCCACCCTCGAGACCTAGGAACCTGCAGGAAACCTCAAAGAATTTGCATGATCCCCCAGAGCCCTACCAGAACCTGCATGAAATCTCAGAGAACTAGATGAAATTACAGGTACCTGCAGGAACCTTATTAGACCTCCACTAACCTTCCGAGACCTACCAGAACCTGCAGGAAACCTCAAAGAACTTGCAGTAACCTTCAAAAACGACTCACCAGTCAAACATGATGCTCCTTCTTTTTGTTTCTGGCTGTTCTTCTTCTTCCTCCCCGTCCTTCTGCTCCTCCTTTCCAGAGAATTCAGACGACGGCCAAGAGATGCTAGAGCTCCTCGCAGGAGGCGTCGTACCTCCATCCGGTGGCTTGAGAGGAGGCGAGGCAGGAGAGCGGCGCAGGGGCAACAGGGAGGAGGGGGGAGAGGAGCTAAAGGAGATAAAGAAGAAGCTGGAGGAGGAAGCGGAGTAGTTGAAGGAGGAAGGGGGCTAGCTAAATGTAGAAAAGGAGGAGCTGAACAAGGAGGAGATGAAGACGGAAGAGACGTGGTTGAAGGACGAAGAGGAGGATGAGTGGCTACTGGAACTGAAGGAGTAGGAGCTGAGGGAGGAAGAAGAGAGAAAGGAGGAGAAGAAAAAGAATGTTGATGGGGAGGAGTAACAGAGGAGGAGAAACAGGCTGTTAGCCTTTGTAAATCATCAGGAAATAAAAACACAAAAACAAATGCACACCTGATTTTGTGTCCTCATCCTCATCAACCAATGGGAGAACATGGGGCGGAGACATCACCACTAGGTTTTGGCCCCTGCCGTCACTCTCGATTAGTGTAAGCGGTCGAGAGAGCATGGTGAAAACTGCCAGAGAGAGACTAATGAATACAATCAGAAATTATGTTTCATGTGACACAGATTAAAACTTTATAATGATTTCATTGTCCTGAAAAATGAAAATATAAAAGCTAGACAACATGGCTGCACTTCCTCCCATTGTAGAAAAATGAAGCCAAAATTTCCCAGTTGTGGGAGCTGCCATGTTGCACTTTTGGAGCCAGAGGCTGTGTCTCAATTCAGGGGCTGCAACCTTCGAAGGCTGCATTTGTAGGCTGATTACATCACAGCAACGCGACGAAGGCTGTCCCAATTCGAAGACTCCGACAAATGCAGCCGACAAATGCGTCCTTCATTTCCCCAAATTTTAAGGATGGGTCGGGTGTGTACTTCATGGCCCAACATATCCCAGAATTCATAGCGCGGCCAACCAATTCCAGTTTCCAACAATGACGGCAGCTACTTAGTTGTAATATTACTCTTATTACGCTTTTCAATACTTTATCAATTAAATTATTGTTCATAATGTTTCCATAATAATATAAAAATACTTTCCAAACGCGGCAATAGTGGAGGAGCGTGGCTAAAGAGTTTGAAACGTTACTCTTTCTGGGTCAAAAAACTAATTTTTAACATATTTTCAGGCGAGAATGTAGCTGTGTAAACTTCAAATATTGGCTCTGTTTTGCAAATATGTGATGTCTTGATAAAGTGCTCAGAGACGTCTGTTACCCACCAGCTTGATAGCGCACCAGGTGGTCGAGGCTCACTAGAGCCAGCGAGAACACCGGATTCCCGGCACATTGCTTTCAGACCCCCGCGGTCTTTCACTACTCAGGTTAAACATGATATAAAAGTCACTTAGATAACTTAAAGATGTTATCATTCTGCTTTTTTCAGTGTTTTATTTGTCCCTGAGTAAATTGGTTTGGCTGAGATTAAAGTTATAGTTTTCACACAGCTGAAACAGAAAACTGATTAAACAGAAGTGTGAGATGGTCGAGAATTTACTCCAATGTCCTGTTATATTTTAGGAGCAGACGGCTGAGTTTATTAAACTCCACCAAGACAGCGGTGACGCAAATCTGAAGGCCAGACAGTCCCATTTCACAGCCTCGCGCTTCCGGCTTTCTCAGTCTTCGGAGGACCCGGCCTTCGTGGTCTATGTGGGCTGGGCCCTGAATTGAAACACAGTCGGAGTCTGCGCAGTAGTGACTTGGGGTGGAGCATCTGCATCACGCTCCTGCCCACACACACCCCTACACTTTTTACGTAGACCGGCTGCTCCAGTTTATCTGCTGATGGGTTTACCACGACTGATGACTTGTTAAATTAAGGTAAATACAACCAGATCACTACTATGAAAAAGACACAAAACTTATCTTATACTTCTACAACATCTACAATCACTCTGTTCAGAGCACTCTACAGCCTGGTAACATGGAAACTTTCGAAATAGCAGGTTTCAGTAGTGTAGTCTAATTTGTTCTTTTCATTTAATAATGGAGTCCATATTATTATCATCAACAGCTACAGTGGGGCAAAAAAGTATTTAGTCAGCCACCGATTGTGCAAGTTCCCCCACCTAAAATGATGACAGAGGTCAGTAATTTGCACCAGAGGTACACTTCAACTGTGAGAGACAGAATGTGAAAAAAAAATCCATGAATCCACATGGTAGGATTTGTAAAGAATTTATTCGTAAATCAGGGTGGAAAATAAGTATTTGGTCAATAACAAAAATACAACTCAATACTTTGTAACATAACCTTTGTTGGCAATAACAGAGGTCAAACGTTTACTATAGGTCTTTACCAGGTTTGCACACACAGTAGCTGCTATTTTGGCCCATTCCTCCATGCAGATCTTCTCGAGAGCAGTGATGTTTTGGGGCTGTCGCCGAGCAACACGGACTTTCAACTCCCGCCACAGATTTTCTATGGGGTTGAGGTCTGGAGACTGGCTAGGCCACTCCAGGACTTTCAAATGCTTCTTACGGAGCCGCTCCTTTGTTGCCCGGGCGGTGTGTTTTGGATCATTGTCATGTTGGAAGACCCAGCCTCGTTTCATCTTCAAAGTTCTCACTGATGGAAGGAGGTTTTGGCTCAAAATCTCACGATACATGGCCCCATTCATTCTGTCCTTAACACGGATCAGTCGTCCTGTCCCCTTGGCAGAAAAACAGCCCCATAGCATGATGTTTCCACCCCCATGCTTCACAGTAGGTATGGTGTTCTTGGGATGCAACTCAGTATTCTTCTTCCTCCAAACACGACGAGTTGAGTTTATACCAAAAAGTTCTACTTTGGTTTCATCTGACCACATGACATTCTCCCAATCCTCTGCTGTATCATCCATGTGCTCTCTGGCAAACTTCAGACGGGCCTGGACATGCACTGGCTTCAGCAGCGGAACACGTCTGGCACTGCGGGATTTGATTCCCTGCCGTTGTAGTGTGTTACTGATGGTGACCTTTGTTACTTTGGTCCCAGCTCTCTGCAGGTCATTCACCAGGTCCCCCCGTGTGGTTCTGGGATCTTTGCTCACCGTTCTCATGATCATTTTGATCCCACGGGATGAGATCTCGCGTGGAGCCCCAGATCGAGGGAGATTATCAGTGGTCTTGTATGTCTTCCATTTTCTGATGATTGCTCCCACAGTTGATTTTTTCACACCAAGCTGCTTGCCTATTGTAGATTCACTCTTCCCAGTCTGGTGCAGGTCTACAATACTTTTCCTGGTGTCCTTCGAAAGCTCTTTGGTCTTGGCCATGGTGGAGTTTGGAGTCTGACTGTTTGAGGCTGTGGACAGGTGTCTTTTATACAGATGATGAGTTCAAACAGGTGCCATTCATACAGGTAACGAGTGGGGGACAGAAAAGCTTCTTACAGAGGACGTTACAGGTCTGTGAGAGCCAGAGATTTTCCTTGTTTGAGGTGACCAAATACTTATTTTCCACCCTAATTTACGAATAAATTCTTTACAAATCCTACCATGTGAATTCATGGATTTTTTTTTCACATTCTGTCTCTCACAGTTGAAGTGTACCTCTGGTGCAAATTACTGACCTCTGTCATCATTTTAAGTGGGGGAACTTGCACAATCGGTGGCTGACTAAATACTTTTTTGCCCCACTGTACATTCACCCTGTGGAGAAACTAGTAAAGGAGACCATCAGGACCAAGCTGGGTTTCCTGGGTCCAGAGGTTTAGAGAAACTTCCTCCTATTCTTTCATCACATCTGTCCTGTGCCAGAAGTTCTGTTGACCCACTGAGAGAGGCTTCATTTAAGAAACACCAGGAAGACTAAAGCTTATTGCAGGGATCAAGGAGGACTCATGATCTTCACCAGCAGCTCCCTCACAGGGAAATCTTCAGAGCTCCACCATAAGCCCCCGCCCCAGAAGATGGATAAACCCAGCATTTCATGAACACTGTGATGGAGACTTGCTTTGTCTAATGTTAGAAGTATTCAGATCATTCTCAGAGGTACTGGACTTTTACACAAAGATATTATATTCAGTCCTGTAGAAAGTTATATATTTAAAAATAAATTATCCTCTCTGGTTAATCTTGTATGAATGACTCCGGATTACTTTATGATAAATAACACACCATTGGCAAAAAAAAACAGTGAAAGAATTCCAGATGACAAGTTTTTAGCTCAACATACAAGTGGCGACCTTTGACCTTCATCAGGTTTTATTTAATTGTGTCAGAGAAAATCTCATGTGCTCTTCATGCAGCTGAGTACATCAAGTGTTTAAAACAGAAACTGTGCAGGTCTGAGATCAGCAGCTCTGTGAAACACCAAACTGAGGTCCTGTTAATGCTGATATATAGTGACACAGATACACGGGTGATTAATCCTTTTGTCTTTTTGTCTTTAACTTTATCAATAAAACAGCTGCAGCTTTCACTGACAGCACATGTGTTACTTTAACCTTTGTACTGTTTTCATCAGTTAATTTTGGAGTTACTACAAAGAGTGAAGATATAGGGTGATCTATCTGCTGTCACTGGGTGGTGCTGAGGTCTGAATCTGAGGGCAGCTCCTGTAATCACAAAGAGAACAGAACCATCACAAACTGAAATATAAAGTTTATCTCTCAAATCTGAAATAAAGCTGATCCTTCTCTGTCCCACACGCTCAGGGTCTGAAGTTCTTCTCTTACATTTTTTCAGTTCTAAAGTTCTGCTGACAGCTGACATATGAGCTGTTAAAAAAGGACAAATACTTATATACTAACACATTTTCCAGTATAATGTTTACCTTTGAATCGCTGGTGCTTTTTAAGTGGAGATTTGCTAAGATGAGATGATGGAGCAGGTTTCAGTCCTGGTTCAGTCTGCTGTTGCATCGTGGTCACCAACATACGGACGTGTTATCAGCAGTGTTTGAGCTGCTGCCTGAGTATTGGACAAATATTAATACTTTAAATTATTTCCCTCAAAGGATGTAAGCTGTAAGCAGTACTGCAGAAGTAACTTTGTGAAAAATATCTCATTTAAAATCATCCAGGCTGTTATTTTAACCGGAACATTTGAAACAAACCTAGTAAAAGAAAACAACTTTAACTTAAGCTGTCAAACGGCCGTAGTTGGTTTCAGTACAGGGCTTTGCTATTTTCATCCATAGTTAATGATTAATGAAGGGGTAAGGGTCCAAGCTTTTTTTCTTTTTTTTTTACTGTCCTTACAGATGTAGCAAGAGACAGAAAACATGCTGCTGTTTGCACATATTTAATAATCGTAATAGTAACGGTAGTTGGTGACTGAGCGGCCTGGTGCTTTTATGATTTCATTAGTCAGGGTAAATTCATTCACCTGCACGGATTAGCTAAACAAACGTTACAAAACAAGTTTCCCCAACAGCCGAGTGCTCATCTTAGGTAGCTAGGTCTCAGGACCTAGTTGCGGACATTAGTTACAGATTAGCTTACAAACACGTTTAACTTACCGAAAAAGTGCAGTGGGGCCTCGGGTCCTTCTGTTGGGTAGTCCAGTTTACTGAAGAACACCTCAGGCTGTCAGTTTGAAACAGTCGGTGCAGTTTTGTAACATAAACACTGGACCTCCTCTCAGATCTATCTGCCTTTCCCGAAAGAGATACGCAAGTTTCTCTGTTACTGCAGCTGCCAGTCAAAGCTGTTATGATAAAGTTCCACCCCAATTTAACAGCATTATGGTAGTAATTACAATCAAACTTATGAGTAAGGAGACCCCTAAAAAACAAATCAGAGTCATGAGAACTACCGTTAGTGGAAGGAAGCATTTTTGGAAGAAGTTTATTTGAGGAGATTTTTTTAAATTTTAGTCTGACCCCAGTCCCATCCACTAACATGGAAGAGGCAGGATTTATGACCTATACTGCAGCCAGACACTAGGGGGCGATAGAGATATGCTTCATTTTTGGGGAGCTATTAGGTCGTATCTTGTAGTGATGGGTCGGTCGTGAACGAAATGGCTCTTAGAGCCGAGTCTTTGACCTGAACGACGCGAGCCGGTTCCTTATCGCGAGCCGTGGGGTTCCCCCCCCTTTCTCTCACCCTCTCTCTCGCACAGAAACGGCCCTAACCAATCTGGCGCCCTAGGCAAGATTTTAGGTGGCGCCCCCCTATATCAGCAGTGTAGTGTAATGTTGTAACAAATAATATTTCTATTAAATAAGCTTTACTTTGCATTTTAATTAACGTGGGATTATTTTTTGTATTTAGAAATAATAGTACCAACTTTTTTTTTTTTTTCCAACATTTGTGGCACTGGCGTGGCGCCCCCTGATGGACGGCGCCCTTAGCATTTGCCTATGTCACTACCCGATCCGTACCGGAAACCCGATCGGTACCCCGCATGCGCAAATCTTACGTCACTTCCTCTCTTTGCCAACATTGCGACATTCAATATATTTGAATGATACCGTTAGCGCCCAGTTAGCTCCTAGCATTTCTCAACAGCTCTGCCTCCTTTTCGACTGCCCGGGACATTTAAACAATGGATAATCCGTATACAAAGAAATTCATGCTTTTCTCCTCAACAGAGAGTGTCCCCCGATTGAGCAACAGCGCCGTAAAATAAGAAGAATGGCGCCTAATTACAGAGTTAATAATGCAGACTTTGTAATATCTCACGTGTAGATTCATCAGCCAGATTAAGTGTTTACAGTTTGTTTACAGTTTTTTTTTTTACAGTTTCTTAATTGACAGTGATAGCGCACATCATCATCACTATTCCAACAATCCTCTCCTCACAGACAAGCATACACACACTCGACTATCGCTAAATCAGATTTAACACACGTTTGTAATGACGATAATTCAGTTTATAATAGGGTTTATTCGCTCGGTCAGCAGGTGGCGGTATCCTCGTACACTGGGGAGTAAACTGCCATTAAACGAACAGAAGAAGAAGAAAACATCTGCACATGCGCGGTACGGATCGGGTAGACCCGATTTGTACGGTCAGACTTTACACATGCGCAGTAAGGATCGGAGAGTCCTGATCCGTAACTTTCTTTTTATTTTTCGTTTTTGTCTACATTGTACTGAAATGCTTCATTATTGCCAACATTTTAAGATATACTTGTTATTCTTAACATCTTAACAGATACTCTGACCCATAACTATCGTAAAACGCTACGACCGGAAGTAGAAACCTTTCGCGCATGCGGGGTACCGATCGGGTTTCCGGTACGGATCGGGTAGTGACAGCCTATACGGCCTATGCCACGGGCCGGCCCTGCTCTCGCACTTTTTTTCCGCTTCACTCACTATGCGAGCCTTGTGCTTTACGCTGGGAAGAGGGGGGAGGGGACGGTAGTTACACTCAGTAGCACAGGAACAAAGCGGGAGGAAGAGAGAGAGAAAGAGAGCCAGGGACAACACTGTCACATTAGAAAGGTATAGTAATCATTCACAACTATTTTCAGTTGCAGATGATAAAGGATTCAGAAATTTTATTCATGCAGGTCCATATGACAGAGAATATGTATGTTCTTTTTGTTTTCATATTATAATTTATATTTAATTGTGTTGTGGTTTGCAGTGTTTTGTGTTGTTTCACTTTAAATTTGTAAAAGGAAAAAGCTGAAAATTTAAATAGTTAAAAGTTGAAATGTGAATAGTTGATTTTTGTATTATATGATTTATTTATTACATTTTATGTGGAGTGAATAAATAAAAGTATATTTATGGTGGCCCCTACAGACAAAGCACATACAAACTTTAAATCACGTACGAACTCTGAAGCACGTACAAACTCCAAAACAAGTAAAAACACATAAAAACTCAAAACACGTACAAAAGACAACAGAAGTGCTCCAGGATGCTAGGGGCAGTGTTGAGCTTTTGTTACCTAGTGGCTACACAAGCCAGCAAGTACCAACGACCGTATTTGGTGTGTGGTAATAACAGGTAAATGAACTTTTTTTTTTTTTTTTTTTTTTGACTATATATATGAATGCTTGTGTATAAATACACAAACAATACACATATGCTTTTATGCTTTCAATTGTGTAATTTAAAGGATCTAGGTAGCTCTGTTTTGAAAGTTCAGTTCATGCTAGAAATGTGTTTTGGAGTTTGTACGTGTTTTGTCTCTAGGGGCCACCGCATTTATTTATATATAAACATATATAAATAAAACCTTTTTTTTAACATTAGTAATTCCTTTTGTGCATAATTTTATATTATTGTTAATAATAAATTAATTAAAGCAAAAAAACCAACCTGAAGAGCCGGTTCGGAGCCGAAAGAGCCGGCTCTTTTTAGTGAGCCGAACCGAAAGAGCTGGTTCTCTAAAAAGAGCCGGAAATTCCATCACTAGTATCTTGACGTATTAGGACAGATCTTGCAGCTGTGTCTGTCCTCCATCCATCACAGCACATCTAGCAACAACAGCTCAGAGGTGGACCAATCAGCTATGAGTATACTAATGACAAGAAGCAATCATCAATGTAGCTCTGATACTGTGATTCACCACGGCAACAGGTAAACAGACGTCAGAGGCTCAGTTTAAATTCAGAGGACACACATCAGTACTGACTGAAATCAACTGTTATCATCACAGACTGAATCAAGTTTGATATAAATCTGTCTGTGCTCATCGTTTAGAACAGATGAAACTGAATCCTGGTTTGGCCTTTGACCTTAAATGCAACGATCAGAGTCAGTTGATGTTGCAGTGATGCAGCAGACTCGAGATCAGTTCATGAACATTTCATTTCATCATTATTCACAAACACTGGCTGTTTTTCAATATTTGTACTTGTGTTCCTATGGACTTGTGAAACGCCATCAGTTGTATTCTTCCAATAGAGATTGAAAATGTAAGGTCATTCAGGGGTAAAACCGCAAAGGATTCTGAGAACTCGTGGCAAGAGGTACTAGCGCACACAGACTTTCAATTTAAATCAGTCACACAGCGATAAAAAGAAACACAAAAATGTCAAGAAGCTGTTGTATTATTAACTGCAATAGCCGGTCGCATGACAGCCACGGGAAGCTGACGGGTAAAGAGATCAGTTGTTATCGGATTACGTCGTTAAAGAGAAATTGTTCAAGCCATGTTTCCGAAGTAACAAAGAGCCAACGGATGGCCTGGATTGCAGCCACTCAAAGACCAAATATAACGTCCCAGAACACTCCAGCTCACAGGTTAGTCTGCTCCAAGCATTTACACAAAGGTCAGTCTGCTGTTGTAGTTAATGCGTCATTTTTCTTAACATAATTGGTGATATAGGTTACAAGCAAGTCTGGCGCTGAACAGAAATTGTCGCGCTATGCTCCTTTGTTTATTGTGCATAAATAGTGAATTGTCCTGACAGAATATTGCGTTTCACTTCTGTTATTACCATGGTACATTGACAAAAACACATACTTTTATTCAAAGGATAAAACTGGTTTTTTGTATCACTAATTGCCCAGTACGATTACAGCATACAATATTATTGTCACTGCATTTCTGTAATGCGTACCAGAAATTATTTCCACTACTAATTAATTACCGTTGAGCTTAAAGGTTCTATTAATAAATGGTTAATGAATGTGTATTTATGAAGACGATTTGTGAGACTGGTTCGTTCTACACGGTGCGTTTCAAGGTCCTGTACCCATCCGTCGGTAAACTGTACCTGGGCTTGTTGCAGTGACCTGAAGTTTCTAAACTTCATGAGTGTATGCACTCACTCCAAGAACGTATAATTATAAATATGAGCGTGGTGAAAGTTGGGCAGCACGTTAACGTCTTTTGTCCACTCTGTGTGCTCGTAAGGGTCTGACCCTTTCCCTCCTTTGATTTTTTTCCTCGTATCTTTTCTTTGACTTTTCATCAAGTCTGTCTTTGTACGGACCGGCATTGTTCTCCTTCGTTTTGTACATACCTTTTTTGGGGGGCAAAGAAAAAGCAAGAAAGTATTGGAACCGGAGAATGAACGTTTTTGCGGAGCTTCAAATGCTTGCATTTGATGCGGTACTTGAATTGTTTTACCACGAGTTCCTGGCATGCAATGCACGAAAGTCACGTGGTCTGTCAATCTCTATTCAAAGCACGCATCAAGTCAAGTACGCTAAAAATGCCTAAATGTGTTTTTGTGCTCCGCCCATTTTATCAAGCATTCTTAGTGATGACTTGTGTGGACTTGGTGCAACAAGTATCCCAGAATGCATTTCGTCTGAAACTTAAACAGATACAAAGATACAATACCAGATACAAAGTCCTGGTATTTTTACCTCATTTGAGTCCCAACTCCTGACTTTAAGCTGTCCCGTCGTTCTAATTATAGTCATCTATCGTCCACCTAAATATAATGACTTGCTTATTTCGGAATTTTCAGACTTCTTGACATGTTTTATCGCTCACTATGAAAGAATTCTTATAGTGGGAGACTTTAATATTCATCTGTGTTGTGAGGATAAACCCCTGGTCAAAGATTTCTTAAATGTAATTGATTCCTTAAACTTCACACAATTTGTTTAAGGGGCAACACATAAGGACCACACCCTAGACCTTGTCTTGGGTTACAGATTGAATGTATCAATGACTGAAAATTGTGTTTTACCTATCTTAGACCACTCAGCAATTTTATTTGATATTTTAATCCCTAAATCTCCAGCTTCTGAGAGGGGAAGATTGCCCCTCAGATCATCTCGTTATATTAGCCCTGAAGCATTGTTTGGAGTTAAATTACATCTACCTGATGTGTCGGACCCTATTTTTACCCAGGAGTTATGTGTGGACACCTTGACTGCGAATCTTAATAATACACTTCTTGAACTACTGGACTCTGTTGCTCCCGTAAAGAAGTTAAAATGTCAAAAAAGGAACCCTATGCCTTGGCTAAATGAGGAGCTCTTGAACTTGAGAAGAAATTGTAGAAAAGCAGAGTGTCACTGGAGATCTTCCAGACTAGAAGTATTTCTCCAGGCTTGGAAGGACTCATTGTGTTCTCTTCAATCAGCGATGTCGAAAGCGAAAGCAAATTATTTCTCAAATCTCATCATGAGTCATAAACATAACTCAAAACTCTTATTCAACACAGTGTCGCAACTTACAGAGAGTAAGTCAACGCTCTGCTGTTCTAATTTGATAGCTCATGACTTTCTTACGTTTTCGGAGACAGGGCTGAAACACTTAGAAATCAGGTAACTCCCTCCTCAAGCTTTTCATTAGACTACTCGGCTGCTTTGCCTGTTGGTGTTGATAAACTGTTCTCTGACTTCAAGGTTATTTCTCTGTCTGGATTAACTAAGGTTGTAAAAGCAGCTCGATGTACAACCTGTTCTTTGGATCCTCTACCAGCCTGGGCTATAAAGGAACTGTGGTCAGCATTAGGACCCTACATTCTGTTTCTTTTAAATACTTCATTGACAACTGGAGTCTTCCCTGAATGTTTTAAATCAGCTGTGGTAGTGCCTATCTTGAAAAAGCCTGGACTGGATGTTGACATGGTCGCAAACTATAGACCCATCTCACATCTGTCTTTTTTATCTAAAGTCTTTGAAAAAGTGGTTTTTAAGCAGCTCACTGAGCATTTGTCAACAAGCAATCTGTTCGAACCATTTCAGTCTGCTTTTAGACCAAATCACTCCACAGAAACAGCTTTAGTAAAAGTGGTACATGTAAATGATCTGCTGGTAAATGCAGGCAATGATCGCACTTCAGTTTTATTACTGCTGGATCTAAGTGCTGCGTTTGACACTGTGGATCACTGCATTTTATTAGATAGGCTTGAACATTTTACTGGAATTACAGGAAATGTTTTATCATGGCTGAGATCTTACCTGTCTGGGAGGTCTCAGACTGTTAGTTTTAAAAATGATCTCTCCGAGACTTGTGCAGTGAGGCATGGGGTCCCCTCAGGGCTCTGTACTTGGACCATTGCTGTTTTCTATGTACCTGCTGCCTCTTCTTCTACGTTCTTTTAATGTAACCTTTCATTGTTACGCTGATGACCTGCAGCTTTATGTTCCTTTAACCATTGAAAATTGTGCTGAAATCTTTAAACTAGAATCTTGTCTATCTGCAATTAAGGGCTGGTTATCAGATAATTTCTTGCTCCTAAATACTGATAAAACAGAGCTGATGGTCATTGGGCCACACAAATTTCAGCACTTGTCCCAAAATTTCATCTTGAGAATTGATGACAAACTTGGGCGTGTGGTTCGACATGGTGCTCTCCTTTGAATCTCATGTAAAAGAGATAACAAAGACCGCCTTTTATCATTTGAGGAACATAGCCAGAATCAGACAAGGTTTGTCAAGCGACACTGCAGAGGTTCTTGTCCATGCATTTGTGTCCTCACGTATTGATTATTGTAACGCTCTTCTTTCTGGGCTACCAAAGAAAGGTTTTAGAGGTCTACAGATGGTGCAAAATGCAGCTGCTCGCATTTTAACAAGAACTGGGAAATTTGAGCACATTAGCCCTGTACTGAACTCTCTTCATTGGCTACCTTGTCAGATTCGAGCAGATTTTAAGGTCCTGCTGCTCACCTACAAGGCTTTAAACGGATTGGCACCTTCATACCTCTCCGACCTTTTACATCTTTACGTTCCATCCCGTGCTCTTTGATATCAGGACTCTGGCCTTCTAAAGGTTCCTAGAGCCAGAAAAAAGACAATTGGAGAGCGTGCTTTTTCTTTTCGTGCCCCGTTTCTGTGGAACACCCTCCCTCAAGATATTAGGCAGGCATGCTCTGTGGAGGTTTTTAAAACTAAGCTGAAGACACATTTGTTCACCCCATCTTACATGTCTTAATTCTATGGCTTTTAGTTTTTAAATTTTTACTGTTTTTAACTTGTATTGTGTCTTTTACCTGTATTGCTATGTATCACTTTTATTTTATTTTTTTATCTTTTTAGTTTCAAATAGTTGTACAGCACTTTGTTTGAAAGCGCTTTATAAATAAAGTTATTATTATTATTATTATTAAAAGCAGCAATGATGATGGAAAGCGGCTAAATCTGTGAGGAAAGTTTAATATATTCAGGGGTGCACATAAGTGGTCCGCAGGTGCGCATTCGCTGTCAAAATAAAAGACACGCACCAGATAAGAAGTTGCAACGCGCGTTTGCGTACATAAGATTTTCTGGAGGAGGACACACATTTATTTAGAACTCTTAAAGATGTCGAAGAAGCAAGCTCCTTTAAGCAATTACTTTGGTTTTCCTCCACCTCCAAAGAAATGTCAGAAGGAGTCCGAACCACAAAAGAAGCGTTTATTCTCGAAAAAGTGGTTGCAGGAGGTGAGCTGGCTTCAAACAGATGATGAACGCACAGAGATGTGGTGCAGAATGTGCCGTGAAAATCCCACTCTAGTGGACAAAAACACTGCCTTTTATATGTACGCAAACGCGCGTTGCAACTTCTTATCTGGTGCGTGTCTTTTATTTTGACAGCGAATGTACACCTACGGACCACTTATGTGCACCCCTGAATATATGACTGGTGCTGTGACACGAAATAAACTTTTAAGATATTTTCATGTGAGAATGTAGACATGTAAGCTTCAAATATCTGCTCGATTTATCAAGACGTCACCTATGTGCAAAAGTGCTCTGATGTTTTCAGGCAATGTAGTCACCCCACCAGCTGTCAGCTGACTGGGAGGTTGAGAGTCACTAGAACCAGTAAGAACCCCTGACTCCTGGCACACTGTTTTCAATACTTTTCAGAATACTTTATAAATCCCTGAGGAAATTGTGTGGTTACAGTCGCTCCAAGATAACAGTAACAGACTGAACTAAATTAAATAATACCGTATATTACAAAGTTACAAATATAAGAAAACTTTAAAACTTTGTTATTTTCACTGTAGAGGATGTCCAAAAGGGTGCAACTATTGCACTGTGTACTGTAGAGCAGGGAGATATGGCCAAAAATATTTATCACGATATATATTTGAAAATTTGCGATAACAATATAACTGACTATATAATTCATGCGAGACAAAATACAACTCCACAACTTTACTAGCGCAAAAAAAAAAAAAATCCATTTATTCTCACTTAAACAAGCAGTTGTTTTTTATGTGTATTAAAGCTATATAAAAATTTAACAGTGCAAATGCAAATTCCTTGCTGAATGTTTAACCAAAAGGCATTTCCAGTAGAAATGGGCTGACATATCCTAAGCATAACCATGTATAATATCCACTGAAGTTAAAAAGAGGTGCTTTGCAACATTCAACTGCAGTGTGCCAAATAAAAAAGTAAAATACGTATTTTTCGGACCATAAGGTGCACGAGATTATAAGGCATATTAAGCAAAACAAAGCAGTCAGATGAGTCAAACTTTATTCAACTCATTCTTCTTGCTTCCTCCACTTCTGTACCATTGATTCATTAATGTTGAATTCTCTGGCAGCTGCTCTATTCCCATGTTGTTGCAGTATATTAATGACTAACCTGTGGATGGATTATCTCAGTTGTTCTCCTGACTGAAATTTGGTCCGTTTATGCGATTGCATTTGTCTCTAACCATCAGGAATAGGGCTGGGCGATATATCGAGTTTTTTAAAAATATCGATATATTTTCATACAAGATATAAGATGTGACAATATCGTTTATATCGATATAGTCTATGTTACGTTATAATTATACTTGTGGAGCCGCAGGTTTGCCTCTCTTTCGTCCACTTTTGTCTCTACGCAACGTTACTCGACCTCGCCTCTCCTTCACTGAACACAACTCCGCCTCCCCCATAGCTTCACCTGCAGGCAATGACAAGATGAAAGCGGAAAATCTCCGTTAGCGAGTTACCGTGCGTGGGGCTGGACGGCGTCAATGTGTTAGCGAGCTAACCGCGCTAATGAGCTAACCGCGCTAACGACATGCAGCCAGGAGGGGCTGCACGGCCTAAAATCCTTTCATTCTCTCAAAAGTTGATAGCGCGCCTTATGTATGAATTCTGGTTGTGCTTACTGACCGCGAACCGATTTTATGTGGTACACAGCGCTCGGCAATCTGTCAAAAAATGTTTTAATATGACTTTGCTAAGCTACGGAGCTGCACCGCTTGATGGATTGTCTTGGAGGATTAGGGCTACCGGGGAGGAGCCTCGCGGAGTGATACGTACTGTGCTTCAACGTAATATTACCGTACTGTGTGTGTATAAGGACCACAAACGGCACCTGTTCAGAGACGTGGTGCAGCTGTGAAATCTGTCTCTTTGTTACTATGCTCAGCGTCTATTAGTTTACATTTTGACTGCACAATTGTGAGCTTTTTGTTATGCACAAAAAAACATTGTTTTCTTTTATTTATGGACCATGATTATTTAATAAATGCTGATAATTTATTTTTGAATAATTTCTTCATGTACATCTACGCTGTATGTAAATAAAAGCGCCCATATCTGGGACACAGTGTGACTAGAACTCTCTTTTTGTTCTTAACTTATGGCTTTAAAAAAAAAAAAAATCGAGATATATATCTTATATCGCCATCCAGCTAAAAAATATCGAGATATGAATTCTGGGTCATATCGCCCAGCCCTAATCAGGAACCTTCACGTTAACTTTTATCGAGTGGAAAAGTGTTAGCGTTCATCCTCTAGCTTCACTGTTTATGTTATGCTAACATAGCTGTGTCGCTAGCAATCACATAGCACATCATTATATACCAGCTAGCCCAACTTCAGTAACCTTACAAATGTCACTGCTGTTCAGTTTCCTGTCTTCATTTATGTTGGAAGTGATAGCAGAGCTGTACGTTTGATTTTTTTCAGAAATCTCTCAGTCCCCACACTCCCTAGCAGATCGTTACATGGAGAAACCTTTGGAATGCAAGCATGCTGATCCACACAGGTATGCAGGTTTTTTTTTTTTCTTTCTTCCCCCCCTTCTCACCGTCTCTTCTCCCCTTTGGTTTTCTTTCTCTCCCTCTCTTTCTTTCATTCTTTCTCCCTGTCCTATCCCCCAGTCATGTCCGTCCCGTTTGTAGCAACTGAAAATAAAATAAATTCATCATTATAATAAAGGTCAATCAAATGGACCAATATGGCAAGGCCATGATGATCCACTTGGTAAAATAAATCCGCTTGGCATCTTTCTTGGCCTTAAGACAACAATTCTGATGGCTAAAGATCCAAACGGGACACGAAAAAAAAAGAAAAAAAAAAAGAAATCTCTCAGTCAGAACATGCTATATCATGCTTAGATAACTACCAAAACTAGCGAGCTAACTTCTAACTTCCTGCTAACTTCTAACTCTGTTAAACGTAATAAATTCTGTTTTCATGGATGCCTGGATGTTAAACTTCATAGTTACACCTGGTAAAGCAGCAATGCTGATCGTTTTATTAAAGATGAATGAATTTAGACAGTTTTTTTTAACTCTCAGTGATGCTGCAGTGTTCGTTTGACTTTGGGACCTGAAGAAGACTGAGTTTAGGACCCAGATTTACGAGCACCTTAGTCCGGCAAATACGGCAATAACGGCGGCCGCTTGCATTGCAGAAAAAAAAAAAAGTGCTTTGTCGTGTATCTGACGGACAAACACCAAATCAGTTCCACATCACTGAAGTGGCACCATTTTTACAAACAAATTCTGGTTCATCCGTTTCACTCAACAATCCGCTTTCTCCCTTCTCATTCTCTGTTACCGCCATGCTTTTTCGGACATGTGCATATGAAAACAAAGGCACTGCACATGCATGTTTTACCCATATATTATCGCGATATTTCATTTTCTTATCGTTGCCTAACATTGCACCGGTATTACCGTGAACGTATAATATGGCAAACCCTAGTGTACTGTGACATGTTCCTATGACTGGCCAGCACATCATGCAGTGGGTAGGAGGTATTGTCCAGCATTGTCCTTATGTTGGACAGCATATGCCTCTCCGACACCACCTTAAGGGAGTCCAGCTCCATCCCCACAGCATTACTGACCTTGTGGATCAGTTTATTGAGTCTGTTGGCATCTGCGACCCTCAACCTGCTGCCCCAGATCTGTCTGTACACAACTACGGTCTTGTGTACTTGAGTACTGTGAAATGGCCACTGAGAGTCCTGATGGGTTGGAAGAGGAGCTCATTATTTCTGAGATGACTGCATTGATGGTTAAAATCGCTTTATCGTAACCATCGAGTATAGGTTGTCATGGAAATATTAAGCTGTCTGCACGTAATTCGCAGATTTTTTTTTCTCCCAAATGCTGCGAATGCATCAATAATCCCCCTCCCAACTGGAAAATTTTCTACCCAGCACACTGCATTGAGCATGTGTGTTTATATACTACCAGATAGGGAAAAATATGGCGACAGTGGGAATTTCACTTAAGTGAGAGAATGAGACTCGCTGTCGTTTGGATTTTATGAGGATATCAAACAAAATGTGGTAATTTGCAAAACATGCTGTTAAACTATTGCCACGTAAGATAGCAGTACCACTAATCTATTCCACCAGCTGGAAAGTCATCCACTGCAAAATTAAGAATGTTTTAAACTCTGCACATGAACGTCTCCCCACACACCAAAGAAAACTTTAGATAAGCCAGCTTTTATATGAGCTACATATCGGCGAGAGAAACAAAGAAAAACTGCACAGTAAGCCTGATTCCATGTTATTGTTTATCGAACGTGAAGTATATTTATGGTCTTCTTTTGCAGCTGGTTCAGTGAATTTTGGTCGGAGCGTGACAAAACGTGCAGCTTTGGAATCTGCGACATCTCTGCTTTTAGACAACGTGCCATTTGCTTGGTTATATGAAGTCGAGTGAGTTCGTAGCTTCATTGTTTGTGGTTGGGCACATGTTGTGAAATTACATGACTGCTCTTTTAATTGTTTGTTATTTTCGCTGTGTTTGGTGGTTGTAGAAATGGTTTGTATGAGCTTTTAGCTGAGATTCCGAGGTTTCTGTGGATACCACACATGTAGCTATTTACGTAAAAAAACAAAATTCATGGAGGCTTAAACTGCAGCTCACCCCCTTTGTCCCCGGTACCGAGGGCGCTGGAGGCTCAAGACATATCATGATACACACATATATGTATATGTATGTATGTATGTATGTATGTATGTATGTATGTATGTATATATATATCATATTATATTTTCCTCGCCCAGCTGTACCCTGAATGCATGGCTGACACTCCATCAGAGAGCACAGGTCACATGACCACAGCCCGCTTGAAACAATCTCCAATTGATCTGATTGACCTTCTTGATTTCACTGATAATCTCTAATTGATCCATCTTCCCCTGATACATAAAGGCGGAGCTTTACCTGCCATTCTGCATACACTCCACAAATCACCTCACTGTACCTTTCAGTTGAATTACACTTTATTCATACAGCCAAACAGGAAGCTTGGGTAAATGTTACATCATCAGAGGGAACTCACCTGTGAGGTTACCGTGGGGACAAAGATGTCCCCTTCAGGATTAAATGACCGCACTTACACTTAGGTCTTAACTGTAAATGTAAAGTTCTATTTTGTGGTAGTCTGATGAGCAATCGGCAGGTGGAATACAAATAATGAGATGTCACAGCTTCACGTTTTCTCGCGAGACTTACAGAACACCCAGAAATATTCCTGTTACCCGTTTTCAGTCAACTGACTAACGGCTCACCTGACGTTTTTCTATTTCGTCAGAGCGGAACTCATGTGACGTTACATCAAGGGAAGTCACGAGGCGGGAACGGTGAGGGTCAAAGTGGGGAAAAAACGAGATTTGGGAAAATTAGTAAAGTGTTTGAGCTAACAGCGGCTAGCTGCGTTAGCAGGCTTTACTATGAGGGAGGCTGTCAGCCCGGGACAAACCGAGAAATTTTTAACCGCTGTGTTTACCTGGCTTTAGCCCGGCGGATCCTTCAGGTTCCGTTAAGTCCTCTCAGATCCCATTTTAGTCGGTTAAACGGAAATGCGGAATCCGTCCGCCCTGTCCACTTTCGGAACCTCTGTTTGCACCACACAGGTCGACAGGAAGCTAGCAGCAGTTACACCGAGGAACTTCCGCCGGAAACTTCAAAATAAAAGCTCTTGAAAGAACAGGAAGCGGCTGTGTGTGTGTGTCTGTGACGCCTGCAGTGCGGCGCTTTGAGCTCTCAGATATATTGTCTTTACTTATCATCCATTTTAAAGCAGATCAGAAAAAGTGTTCATGAAAGCTGCAGTGTTGAGTTTCTGCAGATGAGAGTGTGATTAAAGCTAGTGGCGGAGCTGGGAGGCTTACTGGGCTTAAGCCCGGGTTGTTTTTTCAGAAGCCCGGGGTCTTTTGGAGTGTAATTTTTTCATAGTTAGATGCCTGGCTGACAACTGTATAAAACAAAAACTACACACAATATTCGAAGCACATAGAGCACACTGTGGGAATTTACAACTGTGCGTAAATCCCCCCTAATATTGGTATGATCTGAGCTCAGACAGGGCGGGGCAGCTGCTGCCTGCGAGTGCGCTGTTAGAGAAGCGCAGCCAGGCAGACAGAGGAGAACTGAAGTTTGACCAGTTAACAAAGCAAGTCATTCGTACTGTACAAATAATGTAAATATGACGGTGTATCACGAAAGATTGATGTCAAACTGATCACTTGACCCATATTACGTTACTTGCTCTTCGAGTGAATCAACAAATGGCGAAATGAAAAACTGAACAACAACAATGCTGTTTCTTTAGAGAGTCTTAGCTTACGTGTGTTTATTTCATATTTTCAGTTGTTTCCCTCCACGGCTAAATAAATCGGTTTCAGTAATGCACTGATATACAACAATGGACATAAGGGGCTTCTTTCAAAGAAAAAACTCTGGTAGTATTTTATATATTGTGCTTTGTATGTTGTTCAGTATATTTCTATGCAAAACAAGAGGAAGTTCAATACACAGCAGTATATTCACAGTTTAAACCAGATATTTACACACACTTTATGGAAAACACAAGAACATTTTTTTACTGTACAACATCAATTTAGAGTAAACTTGTTTTGTTTTGGTTAAATAAATATTGAAATGTCTTTTGAATTAGTTAAATGTCAGAATAAAGAGAGACAGAGCTTCTATTTTTTATCACTTTCATCAGATTTAGGAGTACATATACACTAAGTTTATTGTTAATTAATAAGAAAACTCCAGACGATTCCATTCTGAGCTGAAGAAGCTTCTGATAGGTTAGTAGAGTCCATGTGAGTAAATTGGTGCCACAGCTGTGGATGCATAGAAGGCAAAACACAGAGCCTGTTTCTGTGACATGGGAACATCAAGAGATGTCAACCAAAACACCAGGAAAAGAATTGTGGAGCTCCATAAGTGTGGCTCACTTTTGAATACAATTTGGTGCCATGTACAATTAAGAAATACAGACAGTTTCTCTCTTTACTCTTACAGTTAACAAATATGTTTTTTATATTTATCTAAAAAAATAAACATTTAGTCTGATTTGATGTTACAATTAAAAAAGTGTTTTTATCTGAAGAGTTTGTAAATATCTGGTTTCAACTGTATATTTGATGATTGTCAGCACAAAGAGGGAGAGAGAGGAACAGAGAGGGAGAGAGAGGAGAATGAGGACAGAAGAGAGATGGAACAAGAGCAGGTGAGACACATGTTAGTCAAATGGTTGTTTACCAAAAGTATCACCGTATCATAGGTCCTCATGTATCTCGTACCGAGTGTTTCTTTTTTGGTTTGTTACTTTTCAAATTCTATATTTATTAAGTTATGCAGGCTTGTTTGCACAACAAGGCTAAATAATTATATAAACTTTTCTCAATCTAAATAGTGGACTTTGTAGAATTAAAAAAATAAGTGTAGTGCAGGTCTATGATGATTTTTAGTGCTACTATCATCTAGTTCTGATTCTGGTTCTGTCTTAAGTCCTCAGTAGTCCTGAGTTTGAACTGTTGTAGTCCTGTTTTAATTCCGGATCAGTTCTGGGTCTGGTTGAATTGGGGTTTAGTCCTCGTGTCTTGATACAGCCCGACTTTGTTCTGCCTTGCTGCTTAATTAAAAACCTAGTTTAAGGTGTCCTGCATATGTGATATTTTTTTCCCTATATGAAGTCCTTCGTTTTTGAACAAAACTCAAAACAGAGCCTATTGATCTCAGTCATTTCTACCCCCCCCCCCCCAAAAGAATCCCACATGCATACTACTGTTTCAAATGTCTGGCTCCGCCTCTGATTAAAGCAAGAGTGTGTTTCATGTACAGTCTGACTCTTGATATTTAATATTCTCACAGACTGAGAGATGAATATGAAGCTGCTCAGGCTGTGGTTAAAGTTTTATTCTGTGATATGTGTTACTGTGTCATTTTACCTGAGCTGACTCTAAAAGCCGTGAGTGAGGTCCAGCAGGACAATGGATAAACAGGTTTCTGTGTTTGCCTTGAAGCAGGCCAATCATGCTGTCCAATCAGAGCTCTCACCTGCAGCTGACCTCTGAGCAGATTGGACTCTGGACATGCAGTTTCAGTCTGACTGGATTTGCTCACAAACTCAGGATCTTTTTGTTGTTTCACACATGATGCAGGTTTCCACGTCTCTTCTTCTTCTTTCCCTCACCCTCCTGCTCCTTCATCCCGTCTCCCCGGTACATGGTGGCCATGTTCTGGCATTTCCGGGAGAGTTCAGCCATTGGTTGAACATGCGGAACATCATAGAGGAGCTGGTGAAGAGGAATCATTCGGTCACCATCTTAGTGCCTGATGCATCGCCGTCTGTCAACTACAACAACAGCCGTGACACCGCCAAGTTCAACTTCCTGGTCTTCAAGGTAACACTGGTGTTTATACAGCGTGTTTGTAGTCACCCAAAGAAGATCCCTGACAATCACTGTGAAGTAATGGTTCTGAGTAACTTTAATTTCCCGTCCTTCCCCCTGATTACCCACAGACACCTCTCCGTGTTTGTCTCATTTCAGACCTGAAAATCAGAGGAAAGCATTTTTTTCATTGTTTTTTTTGGGCGTAGCTGATATAGAATCAATGACCTGATCAGGTGTTTCCTCCTGCAGGTGTCGTACAGCCGGCAGGAGTATCTGGACCTTATGCAGGAATTGATGCGTTTCTCCATGTATGAGGCGCACTTGTCTTCACCACTGCAGAAGTTCCTAAAGACGGCTTCCTGGATACTGCACTTCCTGGACTTCGGGAGGCAGCAGTGTGACGGAATGCTGAGGAACAAGCAGCTGATGGCGACTCTGCGCCACACCAGCTTTGACGTCATCTTGCAGGACTCGATGGCAATGTGTGGTGACCTGGTGGCAGACTTGCTCAGTGTGCCACTCATCATCTCAATGCGCTTCAGCTTCGGCAGTGTTTTTGAGCGACACTGTGGCCACGCCCCCGCACCGCCATCCTACGTCCCGTTAGCTCCTCTCTCATACAACGACCACATGACACTCAGTGAGAGGCTGGTCAACATGGTGATATATGTGGGGTCGTCAGCAGTAAGCGAACTGACCTGGAAGCTGACGCTCGATCAATACTACAGGGAGATCAAAGGTCAGCGGTCAAGAGTTATGTCTCCACTCTGAGGGCATCACACAGGGTTTAAATAAACTATCATTATGTGACTGAAGGCAGATATTCAGCTTTGATTCAGAGTTTAACTAAAATAACAGCTCACAGAAATTTCTGGATGCATGCTCAATATTCAGGTAGGAAAATCCCAAAACGTTGATTCTGTTCATCTGGACGTTTTCAGTGGGTGAAAGACGATTTCAGGTGACTTCTTCAGTCTTAGATGACTGCAGGTTTCCCCAACCTTATAAAGAGTATATTTGAATAATAACTGAAACTAGCACTAGTGACGAACAATGGGCTGTGAGGTCAGTTTCATAATCATTAATATACAAATCGTCATGACCATTGATCAACAACCACTGAAAAAGACCATTGATGATTCATTACTGACCATTGATCATTGATCCATGAGTACCATTCAAAGAGAGTTAGGGAATAAATGCAAAAACAGCATTGTAAGATGGCAAAAGATGTATCCTTAGGCCCCCTCCTCGATTCAGAGATGGTCTTTCCCTGGCCTCTTTGACTCTGCGCTCAAACCAGCGGTCCTCCCTGTCCAGGGTGTGTACATCCTCATCATTGAAAGAGTGTCCACTGGCCTGTAGGTCTGAATAGACTGTGGATCTGCATTTAATCAATGATCATGACAATGTCCATATTAATGATCAAGAAACTGACCTTACAGCCATTGTTCGTCAATGGTGCTAGTTTCAGTCATTGTGCAAATGTATAAGGTTGGGGAAGCCTGCAGTCAGCTGAGGCTGAAGAAGTCACTTAGATGATGATGATGTAACATTTCTCCCACTGGAAAGGCTATTTCAAGATGAACAGAATCAACTTTTTGGGAGCTCACAGATATGTTTACACTCATGTCAAAAGTCTTCAGACAGCTCACTGATGAACAGTGCAGTGGTGGCTTAATGTCTTTCTGATAACCATCTGAGCACATCCAAAATAATCAGAGGTCCACAGAGCAAAGATGTTACAGCAGTATTTATTTGAAGGAATAAACACCTACACTTTCCATGATGTGAGCTGAAAATAAGGATTGCAAAGATTAAGATATGAGGATGTGATGTTAAAGACTGTCTTCCTTAGGGATGGAAATTGATAAGAATTTTGCAATCAAAGACATTACATTCATGCAAATTAATTACATGCTGTGGGTCACATGTTTGTGCATGTTGGAGGTATTTCCCCTTACAGAACACTTTTCCTAAAAGTAATGCAGTACATTACTTAATTACACCCAGGAGAAAGACATTCTCATTATGTTACTTTCATGTTACTCTGTAAAATGATTTGAAACACACTGTCTCATAATCAGCATTTAACAATATAAACCTACAGGCTACAGCCCCACACACCAACACAAACCCCTATCCTAATGAGATCACACGTGATCTTTCTCTTAGTAATTAGGTATGAAAACAAATCAAAGATGAAAACCAGCACAACGACAGTCTTACTCTCTGCTCACATTCATATTGATGCTGTAGAACTGATCACACTGAGCTTCACAGAGCAGACAATGATGAGCCAAAGCAAACTGCAAAACAACCCAAAGATACTCTTTAATGACTGAGTCAGTCAGCTGATCTCAGACCAGCAGAGCAACATTTCAGCATTCAAGTACAAAACTGAAGGCAGAGAGCAGAAACCAGCAGCAGCTGGAGGAAGAGACAGCATTTGATCTGTGGGTTCTTCATCAGTCAAAGGATTTTCATCAAGTAGTGAGAACTGTCCTTTGATGTAAAATTAAATTTGTTTGTAACGTTATTTTTAGATCCTCTGAGAATGAGGGACTGTGTAAAAAAATGTCTGTAATTCATGAACTGTTAATGTTAGACTGAAGTTAAACCCTGAATTAAAGCTGGAAGACTGCACTTAGTCACATCTCGATGGTTTGATGTAAAGTCCGTTATATTGGTGCACAGATGCAGAATTATAGAAACCATCCTTGTCCAAATAACTATGGACCTGTACAAACTTTTATTTTGAAGTCATATCCCTTCTTTCCTGTATGGACAGGAACTCCCAGCAGTGTGTGTGAGACTATGGGGAAGGCCGACGTGTGGCTCATCAGGACGTTCTGGGACATTGAGACGCCACGGCCGACCCCACCAAACTTCAAATACGTGGGCGGTCTACACTGCAAACCAGCCAATCAGCTGCCAGAGGTGTGAGCTCTGATTGCACACACTTTTATTCTGAAATGGGACAGGTGAGTGTTGATGTAATGATGATGTCACATCTTCCAGGACCTGGAGGCATTTGTGCAGAGTTCAGGTGATGCCGGCATAATTGTGGCTTCCTTCGGCTCCATGGTAACCAACCTGACGATGCAGCACGCTAACATCATCGCCACCGCCTTCGGTCAGATCCCACAGAAGGTCAGAAGCTCCACCTACTCACACACAAACAATCAGGGACTGGGCTGTCAGCAGATATTGATTGCATCATTGATTACTTTCTGCAATAATCATCTAAAAAAATACCTGCAGGCAGAAGAAGCTCAGATGGTTTGTTTCATCTTTGACTTGAAGAGTGTTTTCTTCCTTTCAGGTGATTTGGCGTTACCGTGGCGAGGCTCCAACTGCATTGGCTCCAAACACGAAGATTTCTGATTGGATCCCTCAGAACGACCTGCTAGGTATGACTCATTCATGATGTCATGGAATTTCAAAATAAAAGCTCAAATAGGCCTCTTATTCACTTGCTAAGTGGCAACATACCAAGCCTCCTTCCAGGTCCAGACTCCTCCTGCGTGGATGATAATCCTCCTGTGGATGGCTTATCATTTATGTCCGAAGTGATAACAGTATATTTTATGTTTTTGGTGGTGGTTGGGGGGGGGGGGGGAGGGGGGTAGAAATCTCTGTCAGTGCATGGTGTATCTTTACATAGAAGCTAACTAGCTGACTTCCCGTTAACTTTAAACTCTGTTAAATTTTATAAATCTTGGATGCCTGTATGTTAAACTTTATTTAAACAGGTGTGAGAGAAGCCAAACAGATCATTTCATTGAGGATGAAAGAATTTTGGCTGTTTTTAACTCTCAGTGATGCCCAAGTGTTTATTTGAGTGTGAGAATCTTTGGTAAGTTTTGACTCAGAAATGGCAACTAACATAATCAATATTTGCAAAAAGATGTTCTTTCACAATAAAAGCTCTGTATTTTTTTTGTCCTCAGGTCACCCAAAGACAAAGGCATTCGTGACACACGGCGGCACTAACAGTCTATATGAAGCTGTGTTTCACGGCGTGCCTCTGGTGGGCGTGCCGCTGTTTGGCGATCAGCCTGATAATCTCGCCCGTATGAGCCGCCTCGGCACCGCCATCGTCCTGGACTTCAACCATCTGACAGCTGAGGAGCTGGCAGAGGCGCTGCACGTCGTCACAAACCAGCCAAGGTAAAGGTGATTTTAGTGTGGAATTGTGTTTGTATATTTCCTGTTAATAGTTTCATCTTTGTACATTTGGACCTGTTTAATAACATTTTATTTAATAATAATGGATTGGATTTATATAGCGACCTTCCGGTTACAGATGCGATTCCCAACCCCCTGAGCCACGGTCGCCCCATTTCCTGTCTTTGACCTGATTCCTTCACAATAAAAGTGCACTACTGTTTAACAGTGAAACTGTCATATGACTTCCTGTTTGTTTACCATGCACAGCTACAGGACCAACATGCAGCGTCTGTCAGCGGTGCACCGCGACCAGCCAGTAACGCCACTGAGTACCGCCGTCTTCTGGGTGGAGTTTGTGATGCGACACGGTGGAGCTAGGCATCTGCGGTTGGCATCATACGACCTGAACTGGTTCCAGTACCACAGCTTGGACACCGGTGCTGCCCTGCTGATCGCTTTGATGACCGTCGCTGCTTTGTGGTGGGTGGGGATACGCTGCATCCTGCGGCAGTGCAGACGGCGAGCAGGAAGAGAGAAGAAGGACTGAAGAGAGATTTCCTGTTTGCACCGTCCTGTTGGTATTTACAAAGGAGAGTCTAGTAACAAGACTATGTACGAAAGATGGGAAACATTATCAGCTGACCCTGTTCAAGGCACAAAACATAGGGAGGAGAATATTTAAATTAACCCATGACCTGATTTACAGACCAGCATTTACTACTGATTGAAACAATATTTAACACATAAAAACAAACATGTTTTTTTTTGTGCCTGATACTGAAATTAACTGACTATGCCAGTGTTTAGAAAACTCCTTAAAAATCACCCAGAAAACTGACCTCACCTGAGTCCTATTTGGGGATTGCATTTAATCTGTGTTTAACAGGTTAAACACAGATTAACTGGTTTCATCTTCATTAGGACTTAATATCTAAACATTTCAGAATCCCTTTCCATCACTAATGGTGTTCCACAGGGATCCATCCCTGGACATGCCTAACACGTTCTGATTAAACTGAGAACATGCTGTTCATGAGGTCACCTGAGGATTTCAAGCTTGCAGTTTATATTTATATCTGAACTCTTTGACGTCATAAAATTGAATTTTTAAAATCTCTATGAAGATTTAATGACTCGTTGGATACTAGATAAAATTTTATCACAATGCTGAGCACATATCAATATGAGTTTTATACAGAAACGTTGAAGCTTCAGTGTTTTTGGGTTTTTTTATTACAAGTGATTCTTTCCCTGCTCACCTTTGTATGTAAAAATCGGGATGGTCTGCCCTCACAAGCTGAAGAGAGCAGCATTGTGCAGTCTTTATGAGTTTACTACACTAACCAATCACATCCACTTACAGTCAAACACAGTGCTCACATAAAGCTCTCCTTTTCCACTGGAACATTTTCAAAGATTATATTTATGTATCAGAGGTCACACCTGCACCAGCATTTCTTAATCGCTGTATCTGTGTATTCTGGCTATACATGTTGATTGTGCAGAAGTCTCCTTGGACAGAAAGGTCCTGATCACAGTGAGAAACCTGTAAAACTAAAGGATGTGGAAATAAACTGCTGTACTGGAGTTTTTCCTGGGTGCTGCTGTGTGGTTCACTACTCTAAATGTAAATGTTACTTAGAGTCAGTCACACTGCAGAGGGTTTTCAGCAAACATAGTTACCGTGAGTGGCTTTATTTATATTTTCACAGACTAAGTCTGATAATGAAAAAATTGCAGTTCTGAGCCTGTGGTTAAAGTCACCTGCTGTAAAAAATGTTATCTGAACTGAGCACTGACTCTGATGAACCTCTAAGAAATGAGAAAACTTGAGAAACTGAGTGAGGTCCAGCAGGACAATGAATAAACAGGTTTCTGTGTTTGCCTCAGGCTTTGTGTTGTCATCCAATCAGAGCACAGCTCTCACCTGCAGCTGACCTCTGAGCAGATTGGACTCTGGACCTGCAGTTTCAGTCTGACTGGATTTGCTCACAAACTCAGGATCTTTTTGTTGTTTCACACATGATGCAGGTTTCCACGTCTCTTCTTTTTCTTCCCCTCACCCTCCTGCTCCTTCATCCCGTCTCCCCGGTACATGGTGGCCATGTTCTGGCATTTCCAGGAGAGTTCAGCCATTGGTTGAACATGCGGAACATCATAGAGGAGCTGGTGAAGAGGAATCATTCGGTCACCATCTTAGTGCCCGATGCATCGCCGTCTGTCAACTACAACAACAGCCGCGACGCTGCCAAGTTCAACTTCCTGGTCTTCAAGGTAACACTGGTGTTTATACAGCGTGTTTGTAGTCACCCAAAGAAGATCCCTGACAATCACTGACAATCACTTCCATGGATATTAGTGTCCTTTGAACATTGCTACACATTAGTTAAGGGTTTGTAGTACCTCCCATGAAAAGTTTCATCATCAGACACTTTCACTTTCTTTGTCTGGAAGAAATCATGTTTTTTCTCAGAAAACATCCATTCATTAATTTTATTAACTGCGTATCTAACTCAGCATCACAGGGTCAATTTCAAGTGAAAAATAATGTGTTGATGCACTCAGGCTTTCTGCATCAATTTTAGATATTTATTGTTATCTTTTCTCTATTCCACTCTGTGGTGTCACAGTGCTGAGGTCTGTTAATATTTGGAGTCTTGGTTTAAGTTTTGATTTCATTATTTTTCTGATGGCAATTTTCCTAGAGGCTTTGAATATTTGTGATATTGCAGAAGTCCCAATCTTAATTATTCCTAATAATTGTATGAATTTTTCCTGTAGTATGCTGGTACCTGTTTTTTGTTAAAGCTTTAGCCCACTGTGTGTTTACAGTCCTGTGAGAAGCAGGTTAAAAGTGTAAGTTCATGACAGCTGTGAGGGACCAAGCAGCCAAAGCATAGAGGACACAGGAAAAAATGTCTTCAAAAAGGGTTTTCTTCATTTTAACCCTCAAAAAAGTTCAAAAGACAAAATTCAAAAACATAACTAGCAGGCCCATAAAAGAGGCCAACTAAATATAACTCCACAAAAAGTAATTTCTAGAAACTTAAACAAACAAAGTGGACACAACTTAACTCACAAACTGACCTAGATACAAAGACAAGAGGGTAGCTTTTATAGTGGTTTGGCCAAACCATTTACACACAATAGGGGAAAATAAAAACACACACTAATATTAACTAAGCACAGAATAACATAAGTAAACCTAAAACACCCCTGTTCCTGATAAGCACAACGTTGGCCCTGCTGAGCAGGCATTTTGTTCTCAGGCTCCTCAGCCACGCCTTTTGCCCAGACAGGAAACAGCCACCGCCCAAAACCAGGTAACTCAAAGAAAGAGAAACATAATTAATATAACAGAAAACATTTTTAGAAAAACCACACAATGCTATTATGCGTGCGCCTCATAAAATCAGTGTTCGGTTTAAATAAAATGATTAATGAATTATATTAATGGAAAAAAACTGCAAACCAAACTAATAAAGTGAACAAATGGACTGATTTACCCATGTGTGGCTGATGCCATCACAACAGCACAATTTGAAACACACTGAACAAATATGGCTGAAGGGATTTCAGGAGAAATCATCTTCTCTCTGAAAAGAACATTGCAGCATGATTTATGGTTGCAAAGCTGCATCTGGACAAACCACAAGGCTGCTGGATGTCATGGTCTGCAACCTGCTGCCCAGCATTCTGTGTTTTTGGGTTTTAAAGTTCTGTTAAATTGTTTACTTAAGTTTACATTTCATGTATTAGTCTACAACTTCTGTTATATCCTTTGTTGGTTGATTTTGGTATTTGTAGTAATCTTTTATTTTGAGTCCAACTAGTTTTTGCTCCTTTCTTGCTTATAGTAGTTTGCATTGTATTCCTGTTTCACTTCATCCTGCCTTCCCTGTGTTCCCCATGGTTAGTTAATGTTTTGCCACTCTCTGTGTTCCCTTAGTATTTTTCCCTCCTCTGTCAAGTTGCTTGTATTAATTTCATTAAGGTGATTGTGTTTTCTCTGTTTAATTATTACTTCCTGTTTTACTTTGAGAGAATTTGTGCTCCTTGTGCTTTGCTTTTAGTTTTGCTTCTGTTACGGGTCCCAGATGTGAAGACCACAATAACAAAAAGAATACAAATCTGTAAAAATAAAGGTAGAGTCTCAGAGAAAGAATCACAGGAGCACTCGTGTCTTTTCCCGAATTGCATCTCTTATTTCAGATCAACAAATATAATTTACATCCAGTGCTTTCACTTGTCAGATATGCTCAATAACTGTAAAAGGTAAATAAAAGGCATTTGGCAAATATATGCATCTATGGTCATTACATTTCTCCAGTTTACACTGTTAACCACACTATTCCTTCACTCATTTACATCAGCAGTGCAGATAGCAAATAATGCCTTAAACGTCTTATTGCGCTTTCTCACATATAGGGCAAACTCAAAATAGGTTATCCACAAATCTGATATAAGTGCATAAATCTTACTAGATTAGACAAAACACACCTGGATGTATTACTTTGCAATGTAACAACATAAATGTACATTCATTCTTAGCTTATTCTTAACATTTCCACATCACTTGAACCATAAAGTATATACAAGATATTTTAATCTCGAATAATCTGATGTCAGGGCCTTTACAGTTAAATTGGAGCACCACACACACATATTTGCTTGTTAAATGGAGTTTACCAAGTTTAAATACATCCCGCGGGCTGGCGAACTCTCGCGGTAACTCTCGCGAGACCTGGGGCTGCGCGGCTCGGCTTTACCACCGCTGCGGTGCCGCGCTTCAGTAATTTTCAACTAAACCCCACTTAAGGTTACATCGGCGGTGTCAACATAACTCTCAGTAAACACCGAAGTAGAACAAGGCACAAAACCCTCATACACTGTATTTTTAAGACGATACTGACCTGTAAAAATAAAGGTAGCGTCTCAGAGAAAGAATCACAGGAGCACTCGTGTCTTTTCCCGAATTGCATCTGAGAGGACAGGAAGTTGGTCCGCTCTAGGCAACCGCGGGCGAACGACTACAGTGTCAACAGTTCCGCTTATTATTTCTCACTTTTACTCTCCTCAATTGTTATGGACTACACGTAATGAATGTAAAATAATAATTGTCTTAATTGCTGACATATGTTTTTCTTAAAAATAATAAAATTTACCAAAATGTGGTAGCACATTTGTGTTCACCACACTTCCTTTGTCTCGTCTGCTCTGATTTGGTTCACCTGTGTCATGTTCTCTTTTTTTTTTTTTTTGGCCTGTCCCGTTTGGCTCTTTTGCCATCAGAATTGTTGTCTAAAGGCAAAGAAAGATGCCCAACAGATTTACTTTACCAAACTGACCATCCCAGCCTTGCCGTAATGGTCCATTTGATTCACCTTTTATTGTTTATTTTATTTTCACTTACTGAATACGGGACAGACTTGACTGGGGGAAAGAAGGGGAGAAAGAAAGAGGGAAAGAGAAACAGCTGAGAAGAGGGACGGGGGAGAAGGGCAAAAGACAAAAACCAACAGAACGGGCAGAGAAAAAAAATGCATATATCAATCACCTGGATCACCTGCTGAGAAAGAAAAAAGAAAGCAAGCAGAAGAGAACAAGAGTAATAGAATAAACAACATCACAATGATATATGGGAATATGACAGTAAATACTAAATGTTAAACATTATTGTGCAGCACATAAGATCAACAGAACACAGTGTGCTTTGAGGTAGGAGCCAAAAAGGGTGTAGTTTGTGGGTGTGATCACCCGTGTGTACACCTGTGAGCATGGACGCGCTTGTTTTTTGTTTTTTTAAAAGGTTCCTTCATGTAATAATCTGCTAGAGGGTGTGGGGGGGCCACAGCCCCGTCCTCCAGGGCGTGAAGCAGGTGTGGAGGAGATCAAAACTCCAGACATCCAGAGGCCCCCAGAACACAAGAGACCAAGGAAGACCAACAGAGGGGCAGCTGCGCCACTGTCCCGGAAAGAGCTGAGGAGAGTCCCAGATGAGGGCTCACTCAGCAGCCACGGAGCAGAAGCCAGGGGGAGTTGCAGTGACGCGCCCGTGAGCTCCGCCGGCAGCCAGCTGCGCCTGAGTGACCGAGCCCCAGGCCGAGAGGCCGGGGACACCCCACCTCCGAAGTGGCCCGAGCGAGCCCCAGGCTCCAGGCCCCGATAAGCGGCCGCCAAGGAGTGAGCCGGTGTGTACCTGGACGCCCATCCCCGGACACAAAGAACCACCAACGCACCGATGTCTGAGGGGGTCCGCCACTGGCAGGGGAAGTGGTGGTAGGGGGAGATAGGCCTCCAAACCTTGGAGGGCCTGAGATGTCCCCAGAGAGGTGGCGCCTGACACCCAACCTGACATATAGACACAGACATACAGGCACACACAGACACAAACATCCATTCCCACCCTCATGCTCTCATATGCACTTACTCCACACTCAACCAACGTGGAGACAGACATAAAGAGACGTTGTACACACGATCACACTCCCCAAGCGTACTCTACAAACCGGGTCTAGGTGCCCCCGCCCCTGGAGGGGGGAACTGCACCCAGACCCAGGTGGTGTTTCCCTTTTCCCTGCGGTGGGGGGAGGCAGACCGCCCCGACTCCGCAGCAGCAGGAAGGCTCCACACTCCAGACCGCAGTCGGACGGCCAACTCCTCCTCCTAGTCCTAGCCCCCCTGCTCCAGCAGGTCGCAGAGAACGGGGGTGAGAGAAGACTCCGAACCTCCCTCCACCCGCTCATTGTAATGTTGATGCATGTGTGTTCTAAGGTGCATTTTAAACCCAGGAGGGCATGGAGCTACCTGCCAGAGAGCAGCAGGTAAGCGCATAGTCCCTCCTGCTAGCCCTCAATGTCTACGTGTATTTAAAATTGAGAGGTGGGCAACGATGCCAGGGGTGAGGTGTACACCCTGATGGTACTTTGGACTCCGTGTATCGTGCCCACCCCCAAGATCCTATATGTATGTGTAATGAGAGTGTGAGTAATGTGAATGTCTAAGTTGTGGGATAAAATTGAGGCAGAGGCAGCCAGAAGGGGACAGAGGGGGGGGGGGGGGGGGTGGGTAGCCTCCTCTGCACCCTGGTGACATACCCCTACTCCAAGGCCCTGCATGTGTGGGTGGTTGTGGTGGAGCGGGAAGAGGGAGGCAGCTGGAGATGGGGAGGGAAGGAAGGGAGGGGCAAGTGACCCCTCCCTGGGGCCAGCTCCCCCGCTGACCCCAGTAGGCACCCCCATACTCCGCGACCCGCCAGGGAAAGGGGGCCCAGGCCCATCCAGACCGGGCCCAGTGCAGCAGCGCTTCCCGGCCCCACAGAGCCCGGGACAGTCCACCCAACCCCACCACAGAGAAAACTGCACCCACCCCACCATCCACTCATCTTCCAGACTACATAAGACAATAAACACCCAGGCTGAGATCTTCCTCCACCTCTCCTGTATCTCCCCCTCCTGCAGAGGCAGCTCCTGAGGAGAGGAAAGCTCCTGCAAGATGTGACAATCTCCCCCACCAGTTGAAGAGCCCCCCAGGTGGCTCGACGCACCGGCGGCACCCTGCTCCAGGGCTGGGCCCCATGCACCCACCCGCCCACAACCCCGGCAACACACCAACCAGGACCCAAGCCCCCGAGGCCCGGTCCGGGTCCCAGCCCAGAGACGGAGCGCCCCCAGAACCTCACGCCCATCCCGGACCCACCCAGGGCCAGCCAGGCTACCAGGTCAGTAACCCACGTCCGTCAGCACAGACCCTCCCCTAGCCCCGCTGCACGCAGCCGCGAGGAAACAGTCACCGGAGAGCCAACAGAGCCCCTAACCGGACATGACCGCTACCCCGGGTTGAGCCCCCCAAGGAAGATGCCTCCGGGGAACCCCCCGATGCCCTAAGCCTGTCCCTACCCCCACACCAATCACAACAGTGAAGGCGGGACCAAACTATGACCCCCCACCCCCACTAGGTGATGGAGCTGATCAAAGGAGCCCAGAGCAATTGATCTGATGTGGTGGCAGAGGCTGTATCAAGACTAATGTAATCTAATAGATAATTTCTATATTGGTTAGAATTAAGATTATTTTTATTTCTCCAGTTCATGAGGACTGTTTTCTTGGCTATGCATAGGGCAGTGAAAACCATATGGGCGATATTCTTTTCTGAAGTGACATTATCTAAGCTGCCCAACAAACACACTAAGGGGGAAGTTGGAATGTTACATTTCAGACACTTTGATAAGTCTTCACATATCTCGCGCCAAAACTTCTGAACTGGTGGACAGAACCAAAGAGCGTGGATATAATTGTCCGGTGAATTGGTTTGGCAGTGTGAGCAGTTGTTGGTAGACGTAAAGCCCATCTTGAACATCCGATGACCTGTATAGTGTACTCTATGTAATATTTTGTATTGAATTAATTGAAGACTGGGATTTCTAATTAGATGAAAGGTTTTTAAGCAAATCTGAGACCAGAAGTTTAGGTCTAAGTTAACTGATAAATCCGCTTCCCATTTTGCAATAGGAAGTGATATTGATTCATCTGTTTTAGAAAGCATTCTGTATATTTTGGATAGTAATTTGGGGGGTTTAAGAGTAAGAAATTGAACCACACTTGGTGGTGTTTGTAGTTCAACTTGACCCGGTTTAAATTTCTTTTTTACTATGGATTTAATTTGTTGATATTCTAAAAATCTTTTCTTGTTGATCCCATATTGTGTAACTAGTCCGTCAAATGAAATAAATTCTGTTCCTTCTAGTATATGTTCTAAATATTTGATTCCTTTATCACTCCAATCTGAAAAGTTTATCATATTATTGTTTTGTAATATGTCAGGGTTGTTCCAGATAGGTGTACGTTTGCATGGGATTAATGAAGACGCCGTCAATTTTAGAAACTCCCACCATGCTGTCAGAGAAGAGCTGATGTTGATGCTTTTAAAGCATTCATGTCGTTGGATGTTTGAGCTGATAAATGGTAGGTCTGAGATCTCTAGATTATTGCAAAGTGCTTGTTCTACATCTAGCCAAGGTTCATCTAAGAGGGTATGTTTTAGCCATCCTGAGATAAACTGAAGCCTGTTGGCTAAGAAGTAGTGCTGAAAGTTAGGCAGTTCTAGTCCTCCTTTATCCTTGGTCTTTTGTAGTGTTTTTAAGCTTATACGTGGGGGTTTATTTTTCCAAAGGAATTTGGACATACATGAATCTAGAGATCTGAACCAATCTTGTGGCGGTTTAGTTGGGATCATTGAGAATAAATAATTTATTTTTGGTAAGACCATCATTTTTATAGCGGCAACCCTTCCCATGAGTGATATGGGTAGACATTTCCATCTAGCCAGATCATCTTCTACCTTCTTTAAAAGTGGGATATGGTTTAATTTAGTTAGATCTGCAAGCTTGGGAGAAACATTAATACCTAAATATTTTATATTTCCCGATTGCAGTGGTGTAGAAGAGGAATTATGGAAGGAGCAATTAATCGGTAGGACTGTAGATTTTGACCAGTTAATTGAGTAATCTGATATTCTTGCAAAAGAGTTTATCAATTCAATCACCCCAGAGATATTGGTTTGTGAATTTTGGAGAAAGAGTAACACATCATCCGCATAAAGTGTCAAGGCTCGGCTGTGTGGCAGGCAGGAGGAGGACCCAAACGCAAAACTCACAGATACGGGGATGAACTCAAAATCACAGCTTTAATGCTGGAATGGCAGAACATAGGAAATACAAAACTAAACTGGGAAAACTACAAACTAAGAACTCACAGAGAGACACAGGGAGATCCACACAACATGAGGGACGACGTCACGCTGAACAGAGGGAGACGCAGACAGAAATACACAGAGGGTTAACGAGGGGAGTGGGAACACACGGGGAACACAGGTGACACCGATAACCATAACGAGACAGGGCGGGGTGAACTGAACACTGACGGGAGAGGTGAAACAGGGAGCACAGAGGTTCAGACAGGAGGAGAGAGAGCACGAGTAGAACACCAACATAACAGGCAGGGGAGACACGGAATAAACACGAAAGGGGACGAGGGCTCATAAATACATAGAGGGGCACACAGGGAGACATGAAGGGCAAGGGATCAAAACTAGAAGCCATAGAATAAATCACACAAGTACAATAATACGAAAATCACAAAGAACTAAAAACGCTGGGTCAGGAGACCCAGGACCGTGACAGTACCCCCCCCTCAAGGGCTGGCTCCAGACAGCCCAAACACAGAAAAACAAAACCAAACAGAAAACAACCCAGGGCGGGCGGCGGGGGCCCAGGACGGAGGGCTCGGAACAGAAAACAAAGAGCACAGAAAACACCGGAGCCCAAGAAAACAACCCAAAACACAGAGCAGTTCAGGGGGCCGACCGTGCGGAAGGCAACGGCGGAGACGCGGAAACAGTTCAGGAGGCCGACCGTGCGCAAGGCAACGGCGGCGACGCGGAAACAGTTCAGGAGGCCGACCGTGCGCAAGGCAACGGCGGCGACGAAGGAGACGACGGAGCAGTTCAGGAGGCCGACCGCGCGGAAGGCAGCGGCGGCCCTCCAGTCTCAGGCGTGCTGGCCATGGCCTGGTGGGCGCAGGGCCAGACGAGGCAGAAGATGCGGAGGCTGGACCAGACGAGGCAGCTGATGCGGAGGCTGGACCAGACGAGGCAGCTGATGAGGAGGCTGGACCAGACGAGGCAGCTGATGAGGAGGCTGGACCAGACGAGGCAGCTGATGAGGAGGCTGCGGCAGACGAAGGCTCTGAAGAGGAGGCTGCGGCAGACGAAGGCTCTGAAGAGGAGGCTGCGGCAGACGAAGGCTCTGAAGAGGAGGCTGCGGCAGACGAAGGCTCTGAAGAGGAGGCTGCGGCAGACGAAGGCTCTGAAGAGGAGGCTGCGGCAGACGAAGGCTCTGAAGAGGAGGCTGCGGCAGACGAAGGCTCTGAAGAGGAGGCTGCGGCAGACGAAGGCTCTGAAGAGGAGGCTGCGGCAGACGAAGGCTCTGAAGAGGCGGCTGCGGCAGACGAAGGCTCTGAAGAGGCGGCTGCGGCAGACGAAGGCTCTGAAGAGGCGGCTGCGGCAGACGAAGGCTCTGAAGAGGAGGCTGCGGCAGACGAAGGCTCTGAAGAGGCTGCGGCAGACGAAGGCTCTGAAGAGGCTGCGGCAGACGAAGGCTCGGAGGCCGGGCCAGGCGAGGTTGCAGAGGCTGAGGCCGGGCCAGGCGAGGTTGCAGAGGCTGAGGCCGGGCCAGGCGAGGTTGCAGAGGCTGAGGCCGGGCCAGGCGAGGTTGCAGAGGCTGAGGCCGGGCCAGGTGATGACGAGGCGGTCGCAGATGGCGGCTGGACAGGCTCCTCGGGCCCTCCAGCTGATGCGGCGTGAGGCTGAACGGGCCCCTCGGACCCTCCAGCGGAGACAGGAGGCTGAACGGGCCCCTCGGACCCTCCAGCGGAGACAGGAGGCTGAACGGGCCCCTCGGACCCTCCAGCGGAGACAGGGGGCTGAACGGGCCCCTCGGACCCTCCAGCGGAGACAGGGGGCTGAACGGGCCCCTCGGACCCTCCAGCGGAGACAGGAGGCTGAACGGGCCCCTCGGACCCTCCAGCGGAGACGAGGAGGTGCTGGCCGGGCTCACTGGAACCCCCAGCGGACGAGGTAGATGGCGGCGTGGGAGCCGCGGAGTCCTGGATGAGCTCATCCGAGCTTCCAGCAGGAGCCGATGTAGAGCCAGAGAGGATTGGGACCCCGGGCTCAATGTTAAGCTGGCTAAAAAACCGCACTGCTACGGGGAACTGGGCCAAAGGTTCAGGTGCGAGCTGAGCTGCCGGACACACGGGGACCTGAGCTGCCGGACACACGGGGACCTGAGCTGCCGGACACACGGGGACCTGAGCTGCCGGACACACGGGGACCTGAGCTGCCGGACACACGGGGACCTGAGCTGCCGGACACACGGGGACCTGAACTGATGTCTGTAGTAACGGTGGTGGTGAGAGTGGAGTAGGTGGTGGAGTTAATGACTCCACAGGGGAATGAACTAGAGGTAGTGACGGTTGTGGTGCTGGTGGTTGAGTGGGTGACTGTGCTACTGGGGACTGCACTGGGGACTGCACTGGGGACTGCACTGGGGACTGCACTGGGGACTGCACTGGGGACTGCACTGGGGACTGCACTGGGGACTGCACTGGGGACTGCACTGGGGACTGCACTGGGGACTGCACTGGGGACACTGGAGACTGCAGTGATGGTTGTAAAGTTGGAAACCGAGCTGACGATAAGGCCGATGATTCCTCTACCAACTGAGCTATTGACTGGGCTAAAGATTGAAATAAGGTTTGTAGTAAGTCAGGCTGTGGATGTGACTGTGCTATGGGAAACGAGGCTGAATGTGGTGGAGGTGGCGACTGAGCTTCGGGCCGGGCGGCTAACAGAGATTCATGGCGAGCCACTCCTAGCGACTCTGTAGGCCTTAAGCTGTCCATCTTAGGAGTAGCAGTCTCTAAAACAGTCATTGCACAGGAAGATCCAGGTTTAGCAGAGTCAGAGTCTGTAATACCGGGCACAAAGGGATCCGTTATGGACACAGGAGCAGTCACACAGACCGTTTCTAAATATACAGGTTGGGGAGCAGCATAGTCCAGGAGTGGAGACACACCACTCACAGTCTCACACTCAGCAGGTACAGAGACCGCAGAACTGTTAACTTCACAGTGCTGTTCACAAGTATGCGGCTCAAAAACGGTCTTTTGCTTCTCTACGGTGAAATAATCTGTCTGTGAGTTAATTGCTGCTGACCTGGGAGGAGCACAGGAAACATAGTCGCTCTCAAACACGGGCGTGAGGGTAGGCACTGCAGGACCAGAATTAACAGACCCAGAGTTAATGGCCTCAGGGATGACGCGCACGGGGCTTATAGTGCCAGGATTCTTTAATTTAGCATGAACAGCAGTCTCTAGAGTGGTGATGAAGTCAGTCTCGTGCGTAATAGAAGCGGAGGCGAACGTAGAAACAGTATGAGGCCTAGAAACACGGTCATATTCAACCTTTTTGTTCTTCTCTGGTGAGTTACGGACGTGAAAAACAGCGGACTCAGAAAACGAATACTGTCCGAGACGGTCGGGCTTGGAACTCGCATGGAAAAAACAGTCAGATTCACTCACCACCGGAGCTTGCTCAGTAGCTTTAGCGTGGCGACGGCGTGAGCGTCGTGTTTTCCCGGGAACTGTGCCGTGAGTTCCCGAGGCAGTGGGCGCAGGCACTTCGGTGATGTCGGCTGGCTGAGCCGATGACGAACCAGGCTGCGCCGGAGAGACAGGGAGCTTGTGCAGCTCCGAGCGTGGAAGTCCCAGGTAGAGCGCAAAAGCCTGCAGCGGGGTAAGGCCGTTTGTCGTCGGCTCGAAACCACTCCCCGACCGCCGAGTAACCCTCTTCTTTGCGCGGGACGTGGGCGGCGACCGGAGAGGCGAACCAGAAGTCGAAAATGCCGGAGGAGTTGTGGCAGGCGATAGGCTGACTCCTCCAACTCTTCTTACCGTGGGACGGTGTGGGGAAAAAGCAGCAGCGTTTGCAGTTTGGAGGCTGCGCGGCCCACCTAGAGCCAATCGAGTCCCATAGAAGGCAGACTCGCGCTCCCGGGCATGCCGAGCCTCCTGCCTTCTCCTCTCGTTAGGGAAGGCGGGGTCTGCTCGCTGCCGGTTCCGTAGGGAGTTTGCTGGGTCCATTACTGGTGACGTCGTACTGTCAAGGCTCGGCTGTGTGGCAGGCAGGAGGAGGACCCAAACGCAAAACTCACAGATACGGGGATGAACTCAAAATCACAGCTTTAATGCTGGAATGGCAGAACATAGGAAATACAAAACTAAACTGGGAAAACTACAAACTAAGAACTCACAGAGAGACACAGGGAGATCCACACAACATGAGGGACGACGTCACGCTGAACAGAGGGAGACGCAGACAGAAATACACAGAGGGTTAACGAGGGGAGTGGGAACACACGGGGAACACAGGTGACACCGATAACCATAACGAGACAGGGCGGGGTGAACTGAACACTGACGGGAGAGGTGAAACAGGGAGCACAGAGGTTCAGACAGGAGGAGAGAGAGCACGAGTAGAACACCAACATAACAGGCAGGGGAGACACGGAATAAACACGAAAGGGGACGAGGGCTCATAAATACATAGAGGGGCACACAGGGAGACATGAAGGGCAAGGGATCAAAACTAGAAGCCATAGAATAAATCCCACAAGTACAATAATACGAAAATCACAAAGAACTAAAAACGCTGGGTCAGGAGACCCAGGACCGTGACATAAAGGCTGATTTTATGTTCCACGTTCTTGCATTTTATGCCCTTAATTACTGAATTCTGTCTAATTGCTGCTGCTAGTGGTTCAATAAAAATTGCAAACAGTGAAGGGGAGAGTGGGCATCCCTGCCTGGTGCCCCTCAAGAGACAGAAGCTGGAGGATGTCTGGTCATTTGTTCTAACACAAGCTGTTGGGGAATTATATAATATTTTTAACCAGTTTATGAAAGAGGATCCAAAACCAAATTTGTGTAAAGTTGCAAATAGAAATTTCCAGTTAACTCTGTCAAATGCTTTTTCTGCGTCATGTTCTCCACAGCGGTCTCCACTTCCCCTAATCACCCACCTGTATTTGTATTAGCTGTGTCCCAAAACGTAGGCTGCATCCTTTGGAGGACGTGGCCTTCGCGGTCTACGTGGGCCGGGTCCTTCGAAGACCAAGAAAGCCGGAACTGCGAGGCTGTAAAATGGGACAGTTTAGCCTTCAGATTTGCGTCACAGCTGTCTCGGTGGAGTTTAATAATCTCAGCCGTCTGCTCCTTACTATCTAAAATATAACAGGACACTGGCATAAATTCTCGACCGTCTCACACTTCTGTTTAATCAGTTTTCTGTTTGACGTTTATTCAGCTGTGTGAAAATCCTGGAGGAACCCGATGGATTAATAAAGTTTTATTTAATCTAATCTAAGATAACAACTTTGATCTCAGCCAAACTGATTTACTCTGGAACAAATAAAACACCGAAAAAGGAAACAATTACATTTTTAAGTTATCTGAGTGACTTATATATCATGTTTAACCTGAGTAGGTAAAGACAGCGGGGGTCTGAAAACGATGAAGCCAGGAGTCCGCTGCTCTCGCTGGGTCGAGTGACCATTGAACCCCCCGGCTAGCTATCGAGCGGGTGGGTAACAGACGTCGGAGCACTTTTACAAATACGCGATGTCTTGATAAACCAAGCAGATATTTAAAGTTTACACAGCTACTTTCTCGCCTGAAAATATGTTAAAAGTTTATTTTGTGACCCAGAAAGAGTAATAAGAGTAATATTAAAACTTAGTAGCGGCCGCCATTGTTGGAAACTGGAATTGGCTGGGCTATGGCGGGCCACGAAGGACACACCCGACCCATCCTTCAAATTCGGGGAAATTAAGGACGCATTTGTCGGCCGCATTTGAAGGAGTCGACGAATTGGGTCAGCCTTCGTCGCCTGGCTGTGACGTAATCGGCCTTCAAATGCGGCCTCTGAAGGATGCAGCCGACGTTTTGGGACACAGCTATTGTCTCACTCTCCTTTTGTCAGAGTGTCAGTTCATCTTCCCTTTTGTCTCTCAGCTCCAGTCCCTCCTTGCCCAAGTATCACTTCCCAGTTTACGGCTTTGAGTTTCGTTTTGTGCTTTATATTCTACATTGTATTTTTCCCTACAGCCAAATGGCTCGTGAGTTTACCACAGCCTGCCTTACATGTCTGCATTTGGTTCTTAACACACATCACCCTTTGCAATTTGTGACGGTATACTCTAACCATAAAATGGACCCAGGCACTATCACAGAGGAGTTTAGAGAAAAGAGAATTGTCCGGGAAACCAGTCATGAAGTTTCACTGATCGGCAAAGAGGTGGCTAGCAAAGGTGGACCACCTCTGGTGGTTTGGCCTGGGGCCAGCATCAATGTGAGAGGAAACAGGCCAGCTCTGGAGGCTGCCATCAGTGAAGGTGACCGAGCACTATTGGTGGCTTGGCTGGACACTGATGGTGATGTCACAGGGTGGAATGGACAAAGTTTAAGTTGATATTTTTATTTGCTTGCATGTAGTGATGAGTTTTATTCTTTGATATTTTTAGCATGTAGTGTTTTATTGTATTGGGTTTTTGCATGCTTATGTTGTGTTATGTGATTTGTTCCGGGGGGATGCCCATTCCACCGCCCCCTTCCTGATCATTAACCTGGCACACCTGGGGTTGGAGATAGCTATTTAATAAGAGAGAGCGTGAGAGGGGAAGAGGAGGAGAGACATGGCGTGGTAACCGGTGTGGGCGACGGCCGTGCAGAGCGGCACAGATGCCCGGCTATAGGCAGCTGGCCGAGGCATGCGGCAAAGGAGAACGAGACCGGAGATCGCAGACGACCGCACACTGGAGAGAGTGATCGGGGCTGAGCGGAGAGGTCTGTGTTGGTGTTGACGGGAGGTAGCTCCTCGCCGAGAGAGGCCCACGGCAGGGGATTAAGAGGCAGCGGGATGGTGCCTTATGTCCCCGGGACGGTGAAATTATGGCTACGCGTGTGAAGCACAACACAGTGGTGGGCGGAGTTAGGAGCTCTGCCCATCCAGGGTAAGTCCCGATCCATCCCGTCTAAGACGAACCTCCAGTGGAATCTAAGAATGGTGACTGCCGCTGGCCCTCTCTCCTTTTTCTAGTTGGCACCAGAATGAAGAGGCAGACAGGACGGCGACGATCCTGTTGGTTTCTGCACCGTTTGGATTTTTATGGGACTTGACCTCCATGGCTTAGGCCATTGCATTTTGGCTGTATAGTTTTAATTACTTTTAATGTTTTTAACTTCATGTTCCTGCCTGGCCAGAGTATTTTAGTGCTTTCTTTAAAAATAAATTATAGTTTTAGCAACTCGTGTTTATGTTTACTACTTCCCTTGGCTGCTCCACTGCTCTTCCCGTCAGAAGGGTTTCCCTTCTGTGTTAAACTTATGTCCCCTGTGAATCCACCTATGACAGTGTCGGTGAGGACCCCTCTGTGACTCAAATGCCATGGGACATTGAATTCTGGCTCAGGCCCTGCACTCTCAGGCAGAGCGGGAACCTTTGACTTAGGTGGCATGGGACCGATAGGTTCTGCTGAGGAGCCAGGGATATTGAAGACTCGGGGGACGCAAAAAGCTGATGCCAGCCCCAGCCGATGCAAGTGAAGGTTGCGTAGGCTAGGACTGGACTCATAGCTGACTGTGGAGGCTATGGCAGCGCTGCAGAACATGCAGATCTCCTTAGAGACTGACGCTGCAGCTGGGACCCACCTGCCCCCACCCTGGGAAAAAAACATTGGGTGCAGGAACAAGCTGGACCCTAGCCACCCCCATTCAGGGAGTGAGGATGGGTGTAGGGTTCTCATACTCAGGGGAGGCCCCGGGTAGGTCATCAGTCTCTAAGAGTGCAAGTTGTGATACATAAATATTGTCTGGAAGGACCTGCACATATGCCCTACTAACAGTCTTAGGAATGTAGGCAGTGAGCAGTGAAGAGTAAACAGTCTCTGGGAATCCAGGCTCAGGAGCATAATAAGCAGTGCTCTGCTAGGGCTTGCTTAGGAATATCACCAATGGACTTAGAATGAGCTGACTGAGACACACAATGAGCAGTTGCTGATGAGACTCGGGTATGTTATTATTCATTTCTCAAAAACTTTAACAGTTTTAGCCCCTATAGGCTCAAACAATAATGGCTTGGCTTTAGCAGAAACAGTCTTTGAAGCACCTAATTCAGGTAAAGTCGTTATCATGTTTGCTAACTCAGAAACAGAGCTCAGACTTTCAATGAGCAGAGGTAGAAAAAATAAGCTCAGGTAATTCATTATTGGAGAGTGAAACACTCAACTCAATTCTGACATCAGAAGGCTTTTTTAACCCAAAAGATAACCTCTATATACAATTCACCAGTCTCAATGTTAATACATACAAGAACACAATTAATACCAGCTGAGTCAGAAATAGCTGATTTATTTATTACTCACTTGAAAACAGAAAGGTTTATGTGACCATTTGCATTAGCTAGCACAGAGAATGAAATCGCTTCTGTAATACACCCAACACAACAGTTTATTTATTTACAGATTCATTAGTCTTCAATTTTTCCCCAAAAACCCAGTGGTGGATGGCATTACCTTGGCCTCTAGTAACATTGTGAAGAATCTTGGAGTCATTTTTGACCAGGATATGTTCTTCAATGCACATATTAAATAAATATGTAGGACTGCTTTCTTCCATAGCCATGTAGCCAGACTTCTAGAAATCTGCTCCATCCAAAGTGGAATGGATGCCGTCTCACCTAACAAGACCTGGTTTCCTCCAGAAAGCAGTGTTGGGAAGGAGCCTTTTAAATGTATTCCACTACAGATTACAGAATACATGGCACAAAATGTTATTTGTAACGTATTCCGTTACAATACTTTGGATTACTTAATATTGTCATGGTCCTGAGTAGGGATGGGTATGGATAAGATTTTCACGATTCAGATTCCATTTTCGATTCTGTTTAACGATTCGATTCTTTATAAAAAAGGAGAACACTAAGTTCGATTAGCTTGGAACTTTGTTTTATATCTTCTCTTTGAACAAGATAGAAATTTAGGAGTAACATGGCCTTACAAACCCAACAGTGAGATCTTAAGAGATCCAGCCTACGGCTCTTCAATGGGGTGTCACAGGGTCCCCAGGAAAAAAAATTGTAAATGTAAAATAATAAAATAAATATTATTCTGTAGCAATTACACAAGAATATCCAGTAATGTCCCTGCCTACAATTAAACACATTCACTAACCTAAAATCGGGGGCATCTGCTGTGGCAAATGGGTTCAAGCCTTTTACCACAAACTTAGTCACTGCTTGGTGACATTCGTCTATCCTGGCCTGAAAGGAGACGCTACCGGTAGACTGCAGCGAGAACTGGCAGCATCTGAGCCAGACTCTGTCTGTCTCTCTCATCATGGTCACCTAAATGCACAGTAATGGCAGGTTTTGTAATAAGGCAGATCGCGCTAACATAATATGCACTGTTAGTTGATTATTTACCTGCCGCATTAACGGGAGAGGACGTGCAAACGTTACCGCTGCTGCTGGGTTGAGATTCACGAGTCCGGAGCGGAATTAAAAACACGACATTCATTTAAGGTTATCACGTGTTTTGTGAGCAAATGCTTTTGCATATTCGTAATGTTTCCTCCCTTAAATTAAATATCTACTTTGCAAGTATTGCAAGTTGCCCTGTTGTCATCCGTTCTCGTAAAGTATAACCAAACTTTTGAGCGTTTGAGCCGCTTACGCGCCGTGTTTCCTGCGAGGTAAATGACGCTCCGCAACGTGGTGACGTCATTCGGGGCGACTGGAATCGATAAGGGAATCGTTTGCAAAAATGGCAAACAATTCCAATTAATTGAAACAGTGGGAACCAGTTCTCAACAAGAACCGGTTTTTGATACTCATCCCTAGTCCTGAGTCTGACGACTCAGTGTTTTGTGTTTCTTTATAATATTCTGTGTTCTTGTTTATTCTGTGATGTCTTTGGGTTCGGTTTGCCATTCGTTAGGGTTTTGTTTTGTGCCTGCCTGCTCCCACTTCTCTGTGTTCCCTCTGTCTGTCTATGGTGTCACTGTCTCTGCTTGTGAGTCTGTCTGTTCAGTTCAGTGTCTTGTCTGGTTCTCTGTGTCTGTTAGTTTCCTGTTTTATTCTGAAGGTCCTTGTCTTATGTGAGTAAGTTTAGGTTTTCTTAGTTTTAAGCTCACCCTCACCATCTCTGTTTGTATCTACTTTTGCTAAATAAACTCACTTGCACCAGAGCTGCCGCATCTTGGGTCCTAAATGATTCACACACGGCTTGCCTCGGCAACCCGTGACAGTACGAGCCAGCCACCATGGACCCAGCGGCATTAAACCCGTCCGAGGAGCTCCGGGACGACATTACCTACAATGTGGAGATGCTCCTCAGGCTGTGGCTGGGAAAACCCTCCGAAAGAGCTTCGCTGCGCCGTTGAAAGCCAGCTACAACGGCTCTTTTCCGGCCTGCCATGGCTATTGGAATCGCTTCCCCCGACCATGCAGGCCTTTCGCCACAACACACCACACCTTCTCTCAGCCACTACTGCCTCGCTGCCCGACCCGCTGGATGTGGTTTTGCCCGGCCTGTCGGAGCTGTCTGTGGCGAGGAAACGACAATCGTGCCGCTGGCGCGCCACCCACAGCCGGACGTTCGGACTTCTGAATCGCCGGCTCTGGTGAGTGAGGACTCTTTTCCTGTTTTGGACTGTGGAACTGTTTACTCCGGGGCTATGTTTTTTGTGGCAGATACGAAAGTGAACAGCTATTCACCTGCTCAGCAGCCTTCGGCTCAGCTAGCTGCCCACCCTCAAGATCGTTTAGCTGCCCAGCCACAAGCTCAGTTAACTGCCCAGCAGCCACCTTCAGCTCAGTCTCCTGTGTCGCCAGTGTCTGCCGTAGCCCAGGCTCCAGTGTCGCCGCTAGCTCCATCACTCTTTCTGTCTCCAGTGTCACTCATTCACTCCATGCAGGGAGAAAATCAAATTTCCACCCAGGGTGTTTCTCGCACTTTAGCTGCTTTGGGCACAGTTTTGCACTCCAGGGCCTCCCCAGAGGCTAGGTTTCAGTCCCCAGCTGATTCTGGACCCCTGAAGGTTAAGCAGCCCCCAGAGAACTACTCCGTGTCAGCGCTGTCTGGGCAGAGCCAGTGCTCAGCACAGCACCCATTGCCTTCATGTCTGCCAGAGGACTCCATGCCTGCTGGCTTTGTAATAGTCTCCGCTGGAGGGTCTGATGGAGCCATCCAGCCTGCGGAACCTGCAGAGTCTTCATCCTCGCCTGGTCCAGCTTCAGCGTCTTCATCCTCGCCTGGTCCAGCTTCAGCGTCTTCACCTGTGGAAGTGATTGTGCTTAACTGTATGAAGCTTATTAGACATTATGAAACAGATGATACATAAAAGTGAATTTTGCCAAAGTGCTTAAGATACTTTTTAAAATTAGGCTATTTTTTTTCTTAAAGAAATCTACTACATCATGTGTATTTTTTTTTCTTTTTAATGTCATGTGTCATTTATATTGCAAATATTAATCACAGTTAAATTAAGAGGGGATGTCAATAAAAACTCACGAGCTGTGGTGTCATCAAGTACACCACCGTTCCAATTGTAGAACGATCGCGCTGCGTTCTCGGAAAGTCCAGACTCCCGTGTGAACTGTGAAGTCCGGACTAGCGAAAACGTGATTACGGACTCGCGTACTTGAGTATTTAGAAATGGCCTAACAGTCTGCAGTCAATGAATTAACCTCAACTAACACCAGCTAACAATGTTAGCTCGATGGCCGTCATTAGCCTTCATTAATAGTAATAAAAATCACACAACAATAGTATATTGAAGATGCTGAAGTTTCGCCCATCCCATTCTTCTTATGAAGTGGTGTCCAACTAAGAAATGCATTCCTGCCTCTGCACTGCTGGCTCTGCTGTGCTGGCTCTGGGTCCATTGTGTAACTGACGCCACCAACATTAACAGGACACTTACATTAGAGCCTCTTATTGCGTGTTTTGTTTGGGTTTCCAGCAATCAGAATCAGAGAAACTCAGACCCGCCGTGTTCCCAGGAGGGAACAAGCATCGAAGGCGTTTGGAAAGGGAGGGGGGATGAGTGTGTATCAGTGTATATGTATGTGTGTGCGTGTCCAGAGTTCAGCTGAGACAGTGTCCTTCGCCCTGCTAGGCTAAGTAAACAGTCTTCCAGCCAACCCAGGTGGCCTTGTAGGGAATGGGAAGGAACAGACTAAACACAGTCATTATCAGGGTGTTTTTGTTCGGCTCCAGTCTTGAGACCGCAGCTGGCGCCGAAAGGGTATCCGCATGAAGTGATGGTGCTTTTAACTTTTAACTTTAGTGCGAACAGCTCATATGAATTTCAAAGCAGTTCTAACAGTCCAACACTGGTCTCTCAATCTCCCGTTGGAGAGCCGCGAGCTTCGCCATGATGTTATCAAACTTGCGCTCTGTGATGTTGTCATTCTTGTGCTCAAAGAGCCAATTCTGTGAACTCACGACCGCAGTGAGCCTCCCCAAAATGTAATCCAATTTGCACTCAGAGATGTTATTCCGAGCGAGCCCTTCCAAGATGTAATCCAGTCTGCAGTCAGAGATCTTATTCTGAGTATTCACGACAGCCGTAGCCTCTCCAAGATCTTATCTGTGCTGCACTCAATGAGCCCATTTTGAGAAACTCACACCTCTTCCCATCGTTTCAATCCCAGCGGGCAGCCTTGTGGGGATTTGAACAGCCGGTTCCGCTTCCTTAATTCTTCGATAAGTCAGGGCCAAGCCAGCTCAGCAAGAACCCTGTTACCATGGTTCGGAATAGGTAGATATCTTCAGCACTCAGGCTCACCCAAGCCCAAACTTCTCATTGAGAAAGGGGTGTCAATTGCATTTAGGGACCAGTTGATCAAATCCATAATTCCTCTTTTAGGTTTTAAAGAACAGACTGTGAGAGAGTGTTCCAGGGAAAACTAATACAAAAATACGAGACTAGACAAGGACACAAGAGGCTAAGCAGGGAAGCTAAGGGAGAGGAGGAGAGGAGAAAAGTGCGACCGCCTTCGTCAAGAGCAAGAGCAGAAAAAAAAAGGGAGTTGTACAAGAGATGGCCACGGGCAGGAATGATTTCCTGTGTCGTTCAGTGGTGCATTTGGAAAGCTGAGCAGTGGCATCAAGGCAGAAGAGCAGTCTAACAGTGGAAAGGAATTGGTGTGGCAAGTGCAGTGTTCTTTCTTGACCACAGATGCGGGATGATCTGGGAAAGGTTCCTCATCCTCTGACCACTGGCTTGCCAAAAAGGATGCAGGGCCAGGTGAGGAAAAACCAGTCTGTGGAAATAGTGACGATGCAGAGCCAGTGAGGGGACTCGTATCAATTCTCTTGTGGAAACCAAGAATGTGTTTAGAAATCCTAGGCAACTGAAGTAATCATGGGTTGTCCCTGAGGATGGTGTCAATGCCTCTTAGCCCGACTGATAGAATCTTTAAATCAAAGGACTTGTGAATGCAATCCTGAATAAGCTTTCCACCATTTCTCCAAACTCCTCTGGAATAGCATCTGCGGGGGCTGTTTTATGGTTAGAGTATACTTTCAAGATTGCAAAGTGCGAGATGTGTGAGGAACCAAATGCAGACATGTAAGGCAGGCTGTGGTAAACTCACAATGAGCCATTTTGCTGCAGGGAAAATACAATGTGGAATATAAAACACAAAATGAAACTCAAAGCCATAAACTGGGAAATAATACTTGGACTAGGAGCGACTGGAGCTGAGAGACAAGAAGGGGAGATGAACTGACACTCTGAAAAAAGGAGAGTGAGACAATATGCACACAGGTGGGTGATTAGGGGAAGTGGAGAACAAGACACAGGTGAACCAAATCAGAGCAGACGAGACAAAGGAAGCAAAACTAAAAGCAAAGCACAAGGAGCACAAATTCTCTCCAAGTAAAACAGGAAGTAATAATTAAACAGAGAAAACACAATCACCTTAATGAAATTAATACAAGCAACTTGACAGAGGAGGGAAAAATACTAAGGGAACACAGAGAGTGGCAAAACAAACAAACTAAAACAGGATTACAATGCAAACTACTATAAGCAAGAAAGGAGCAAAAACTAGTTGGACTCAAAATAAAAGATTACTACAAATACCAAAATCAACCAACAAAGGATATAACAGAAGTTGTAGACTAATACATGAAATGTAAACTTAAGAAAAAATTCTAAAGATGTTTGAACCTAATTTGAAAACCCAAAATACACCGACCACTGGGCAACAGGATTAAGGTCCTTTGGACAGAAAAGGCCAAAGTGGAGATGTTTGTTCATAATGCACAAAGCCAAACACAGTATATCTTCATAAACACCAATTGCATGAGGCTTTTATTCCATGTTTCATGACTTATTTTATCTTGTCTTTAATCTCCAGGCTGACAGTTTACACACCATTACTGGGCGGTAACTAAACAATAAACCTGATCAGGTGTTTTTTCACTTGCAGGTGTCATATAGCAGGGAGGAATATGTGGGCACCATGCACGAATTCATCCAGTTCTCTATGTACGAGTCACACACCTCTTCACCGCTGCAAAAGATCATGAAGATGAACGATTTCATGGGCCGCACCCTGGACTTTGGGAGGCAGCAGTGTGATGGGGTGCTGAAGAACCAGCAGCTGATGGCGACTCTGCAGGACAGTGCTTTCGATGTTATCCTACAAGACCCCCTTGCAATGTGTGGCGACCTGGTGGCTGACATGCTCGGCGTGCCACTCATCCTCTCGCTGCGCTTCAGCTTTGGCAGTGTTATGGAGCGACACTGTGGCCACGCCCCGTTGCCACCATCTTATGTTCCATTAGCTCCTCTTCCATACAACGACCGCATGACGTTCGTGGAGAGACTGATCAACATGGTGACATATGTGGCGTCATCCACGCTAACTGAACTTGCCTGGAAGCTGTCTGTGAATAAATACTATAGTGAGATCAAAGGTCAGAGGTCACATCATAATGTCATTATCTGATACACAGTGGTGGGAAAAAGTGTTTGTCCCCCTCCTGATTTACTATTTTTTTGTATGTGTGTCACTCTTAAATGTTTCAGATCATCAAACAAATTGAAATATTAGACAAAGATAACACAAGGAAACACAAAATGCCGTTTCTAAATGAAGGCGTTTTCTATTAAGGGGGAAAAATCCAAACCTACATGTCCCTGTGTGAAAATGTGATTGCCAGATTACCTAATAACTGGTCGGGGCTCTCTTTGCATTTTGGCAGCAGGTTGCATTTGCAGTAACTGGCAATGAATCTTTTACAGTGCTGTGAAGGAACTTTGGTCCACTCATCTTTCCAGAGTTGTTGTATTTCAACCAAATTGGAGGGTTTTCAAGCATGAACCACCTTTGTAAGGTCATGCCACAGCATCTCAATTGGATTCAGGTCAGGACCTTGACTGGACCACTCCAAAGTCCTTAGGGACTAAGTAAAGCGCTATACAAATACAGGCCATTTACCATTTACAGGCCATGTTACTTTTACGTCAGATGTACTGGGACACACACTTTTCAAAAAGTTAAACTTTTGTCCCATCAGTTCACAGAGTATTGTCCCAAACTCTGGAGGATCATCAAGATATTTTCTGCCAAAACTGACACAAGCCTTTATGTTCCTTTTGCACTGCAGTGGTTTTCGTCTTGGAACTCCGCCATGCAGGCCATTTTTGCCCAGTCTTTTTTATGGTGGAGTCATGAACACCAGTGTTGGGAAGGTTACTTTTAAAATGTATTCCATTACAGATTACAGAATACATGCCCCAAAATGTATTCTGTAACGTATTCCGTTTCGTTACTCAATGACAGTATCACATTCTGAATACTTTGGATTACTTAATATATTATCATGCTTTTTACAACTACATGAATGTACTATTGCTGTGTGATTTATTACTATTACTGAAGGTCCGTGGCTCCGAACCGTAGTAAAGGGACCTCTGACTAATACGGCGGGGTCCCTGTCGGCTCGTAGCCGAAAAATAGTTTTACTTTGTTGTGTGGGTCAACTTTGCTTGCGACAGACAGAGAGAGGCGTTGAAAGACTGCTCCAACGGAACTTATTGTTTTCGGAGGAAAACACGAACACGGTGTACAGTCGAGTCTTAATAGCTTACTTACAACTGGGCTCGTCAGGCACTCTTCTTGGCTGAAGTGGTTATTATTATATTTACATCCTTCCAGCTCCCGTTTTTCCTCGATGACAACTCGTACCATTCCACTCCCCTTTTTCCTCGCACTCACAGACCCATAACGTGTATGGCAGTCCATTCTCCCTGCAACACGGACTACACTGCCCATGATGCTACATTCTTTAGAGCTATGCTTGTAGCATTCTGCCTGTTAGCTTAGCACAACAACAACAACGAAAAGGCGCTCTCTCACCCAGGAAACACACAGTCGCAGAGAGAGAGAGAGAGAGAGAGAGAGAGAGCGTCGCCCTGTAACCATGGCAACCGTAACGCTGCCGCCTGGAACAACAGAACGTAGCTGTCAAACAAAACCCAAACAGTCCTGACCCGCGACAAAATGAAACAGGAAAGTACCGCAGTGTAATCCATTTATTTCAACAAAGTAACTGTATTCTGAATACCACCCTTTTAAACGGTAACTGTAACGGAATACAGTTACTCATATTTTGTATTTTAAATACGTAACGGCGGTACATGTATTCCGTTACTCCCCAACACTGACTAACGGAATACAGTTAATCATATTTTGTATTTTAAATACGTAATGGCGGTACATGTATTCCATTACTCCCCAACACTGATGAACGATGACCATAACTGAGACAAATGAGGCCGGCAGTTCTTTGGATGTTGTTCCTGGGTCTTTTGTGACCTCTTGGATGAGTCTTTCATGTGCTCTTGGAGTAATATTGGTCAGCCTGCCAGTCCTAGAAAGGTTCACCACTGTTCCATGTTTTCTCCATTTGTGAATAATGGTGCTCACTGTGGTTCGCTGGAGTTCCATAGCTTTAAAAATGCTTTATAACCGTTTCCAGACTAAAACACTGCATTTTAACTTGTGTTATCTTTGTCTAATATTAAAAATTTTCTTAAGATCTGAAACATATAAATGTGACAAACATACAAAAAAAAAAGGTAATGAGGAATTGAGCACCTTTTCTCACCACTAAATGTGAAATTTAGGAAATAAAAGTAGCCAACTACAAGCTTTTATTTTGAAGTCATATCCCTTCTTTCCTGTATGGACAGGAACTCCCAGCAGTGTGTGTGAGACTATGGGGAAGGCCGACGTGTGGCTCATCAGGACGTTCTGGGACATTGAGACGCCACGGCCGACCCCACCAAACTTCAAATACGTGGGCGGTCTACACTGCAAACCAGCCAATCAGCTGCCAGAGGTGTGAGCTCTGATTGCACACACTTTTATACTGAAATGGGACAGGTGAGTGTTGATGTAATGATGATGTCACATCTTCCAGGACCTGGAGGCATTTGTGCAGAGTTCAGGTGATGCCGGCATAATTGTGGCTTCCTTCGGCTCCATGGTAACCAACCTGACGATGCAGCACGCTAACATCATCGCCACCGCCTTCGGTCAGATCCCACAGAAGGTCAGAAGCTCCACCTACTCACAGACAAACAATCAGGGACTGGGCTGTCAGCAGATATTGATTACATCACTGATTACTTTCTGGATTAATCATCAAAAAATACCTGCAGGCAGAAGAAGCTCAGATGGTTTGTTTCATCTTTGACTTGAGGAGTGTTTTCTACCTTTCAGGTGATTTGGCGTTACCGTGGCGAGGCTCCAACTGCATTGGCGCCAAACACAAAGATTTCTGATTGGATCCCTCAGAACAACCTGCTGGGTATGTCTGTGAAGGTTCTCAGTCATCCAGGTCATCGTAGTCAAAGGAGCTTGCAAAGAAAAGTGTCTGGACTTCTTTAAGTTACTTGAAGACGTTTCACCTCTCATCCGAGAAGCTTCTTCAGTTCTACGGTCAGATGGTGGAGAGTCCCAGATATAAACCTAGTGGGAGTGTCCCCCCACAGAGGGACAAAAGGACCCCCTGATGATCCTCTAATCGCCTGAGCCAAGGTGGGAAACTGGGCGTGGGTCCCAATCAGCCAGAGTTTCGGGTGAGCTCATTGTGAAACCTGGCCCCGCCTTATCATGCGAATTCCTGAGATCAGATGGCCCAGGATGTGAGTGGGCGTTAAGGCGTCTGGGAAGGGATCTCAAAACTGGATTATAGATGGCAGAGAGTTGGTGTCGTAAACCACCGCCTCTGTTCAAAGATGGTCGCTCACCAAACAGCCACTTCACAAGCGCATGGCACAACACAGAAGAGCCACCTCCCCAGGACAAGACTCAGCAGTCCATCTGCATCTTAAGGATAAAGGACACTCTTTCGAGGATGCCAATGTTCACATTTTGGACAGAGAGGACAGATGGTTTGAAAGAGGAGTGAAAGAAGCCATCTATGTCCACTGTGAGCGACCATCTTTGAACAGAGGCGGTGGTTTACGACACCAACTCTCTGCCATCTATAATCCAGTTTTGAGATCCTTTCCCAGACGCCTTAACGCCCACTCACATCCTGGGCCATCTGACCTCAGGAAATCACATGATAGGGTGGGGCCAGGTTTCACAATGAACTCACCCGAAACTCTGGCTGATTGGGACCCACACCCAGTTTCACACCTTGGCTCAGGCGATTAGAGGATCATCAGGGGGTCCTTTTGTCCCTCTGTGGGGGGACACTCCCACTAGGTTTATATCTGGGACTCTCCACCATTTGACCTTAGAACTGAAGAAACTTCTCGGATGAGAGGTGAAACGTCTTCAAGCAACTTAAAGAAGTCCAGACGCTTTTCTTTGCAAGCTCCTTTGATGACCTGCTGGGTATGACTCATTCATGATGTCATGGGATTTTGAAACAAAAGCCCAATGAGGCCTCTTATTTTTTTTTTAACTTCCTCAGGTGGATTGTGATGTTCTTTCACAATAAAAGCTCTGCATTTGTTTGTCCTCAGGTCACCCAAAGACAAAGGCATTCGTGACACATGGCGGCACTAACGGTCTGTATGAAGCTGTGTTTCACGGTGTGCCTCTGGTGGGCGTGCCACTGTTTGGCGATCAGCCTGATAATCTCGCCCGTATGAGCCGCCTCGGCACCGCCATCGTCCTGGACTTCAACCATCTGACAGCTGAGGAGCTGGCAGAGGCGCTGCACGTCGTTACAAACCAGCCAAGGTAAAGGTGATTTTAGTGTGGAATTGTGTTTGTATATTTCCTGTTAATAGTTTCATCTTTGTACATTTGGACCTGTTTAATAACATTTTATTTCCTGTCTTTGACCTGATTCCTTCACAGTAAAAGTGCACTACTGTTTAACAGTGAAACTGTCATATGACTTCCTGTTTGTTTACCATGCACAGCTACAGGACCAACATGCAGCGTCTGTCAGCGGTGCACCGCGACCAGCCAGTAACACCACTGAGTACCGCCGTCTTCTGGGTGGAGTTTGTTATGCGACATGGTGGAGCTAGGCATCTGCGGTTGGCATCATACGACCTGAACTGGTTCCAGTACCACAGCTTGGACACCGGTGCTGCCCTGCTGGTCGCTTTGATGACCGTCGCTGCTTTGTGGTGGGTGGGGATACGCTGCATCCTGCGGCAGTGCAGACAGCGAGCAGGAAGAGAGAAGAAGGACTGAAGAGAGATTTGACATTTTTGGAGTAATATATAAATAGGTTTGGAGGTTTTAACCATCCAAAAGAACAAATGCAGACATACTCCACAGTTTGGTTCTTCTTTCATTTTAAGAACACATGACTGCACTGTATTCTCTGCTTCAGAGGAGATGTCCTCAAATGCAGCTTCTCTATTATATTTTCTAATAAACCAAACTGTCTCATCAGTGTAGAGTGATGCCTCTTATTCAGTCTGCCATCTGCCATGAATTTGTGGCTGTGGTCACAAAGCTGTGTCAAAGGTGTGACTGTGAACAGCTACAATGAAAGATGAGTTCACTTTCTGCAGGGGTTTTCCGAGACAATCCGTTCAGTGTACTTCACGCACTGAACGACAAAAGGAGGCATGTGAATTATATTTTTATTTGTAGTGTTACAAACCCCTCTGACGCCTTGGCTTCCAATCACAAATTCATTGTGCTCTCAGCAGTAATTCCTGGTACATTTTGTTTTCTAAATTTTATGTTTATTGGTGTGTAGATGGATGTATTGTCGTGTTCTATTTTCTTGAGAGAAAAAAATGCTCAAATTATGACTTTTAAAAATTAATTGTTAAATGGTTACATAGAGCCATGGACCTCTGCCTTTCAGGGCTCAGAGAGACAAAGGATGACACACGAAAGCAGTAAGCATGTTAATGTGATTGGTTAAAAAGTCGGGGGAAACCACGGATTTAGAATTGGGTCCCCTTATCTGGCTTGAGTCTAGTATCTGGCTCACATTTCATATCCTGCACCTATTGGACATCTCTTTGTAACAGGAGATGACTCTTCCCACATCACCATGGCAACCACATCCCCTCCTCTGGTCAGGCCTATAGAAGTGAAGAGAGAGAGAGCTCTCCCTAGCTCCATTATTTACATAGTTGTTTTCTGGGTAGTGGTGTCAGTGTGCACCAGCCTGCTTCCAAGCTCTATTGTGTAAATCTCTACCATTGGAATGTGTGATATAAGTGTGGCATTTTTTTTTCTCAACACTCTATTCTGCATTACATATTTGGGCAGATAAAACATAAATGTAAGTTTACTCTATCAGAATGAAATTTCAGATACAAGTGGTGGAAAGCTTTCTCCAAAAGGTGGACGGTGCCTTCGTGATAGGGTGAGGAGTTCAGTCATTTGGGAGGAGTTCACAGTAGAACCACTGCTCCTCCACATCACAAGGAGACATCTAAGACTGTCGCCTCCTGGGTAAGGTTCTCCTGGGAGGAGTTCCCCAAGTGTAGACCCGGGACATGCTGGAGAGATTGCACTTCAGATTAGCAGAAGAAAACAACTAAATGATTTACTGTTTTATTTTAGATTTTAACCTTTATAGAAGTGGGTGGGTGAACAGCGTTCATTGTTCATAATGCACGTCGCACTCTTCAGTTGCAGTTTTTCGGATGTTCATTTGTTATATTTTAATAACACGTTAACTTTTGTCGTAACATGTTTTCATATCATATTTAACATCATTTTATTTTAAGTGTTTTTCTGCCTCGCTGTCTGGAGTATAACATGTAATGTTGCTAATGCACAATAAGATGCTGCACAGTTAAGCATCATGGTTCATTATTTAAGAATGGGATTAATGGTTTAAAACAGCTTTGTTGTTGTCAGCTTACATTAAACAGTTCTCAAATGTAACTTCATATCTGAGTGTTTCTTAGTGCTAGACCAGTCGATTAGTCAAAATTTTTTTTCCATGGTTAGTCGACTAAGACATTAGTCCAGGAACATCTTTAGTCTACACGGTTGTGTTGACTACCACAAGGTGAAGAAGGTCTCAGTTTGATGCTTTATCCACACGCTGCATGTCCTGCAGCCAATTTGGATGATCTTAAAATGGTGATCCCGAAAATGGTGCTCCAGTTCTTGCCCCTTGGTCGCCCACTGTGACGTATCAAAACTACTCTCTGAGGCAGGTATCCGCACCTGAATATACACCCGGACCAAACTTTAGTTCATCTGAAGAACAATTCATCTTTAATTATTGTGGCTAACAGCTCATATTTCACTTGGAGACTTAACTACTGCTAAAACTGCATAAATGCACACAACTACTATCATGGAGACTACAGACTGGACCAGATGATGATGATGATGATGATGGTCACCTACAGTCATCACTGTGCAGCTCTTCCTGGGAGGAAGCAGGAATATGAAGCGTTACGTGGATGTGCAGGGAGCCCCACTTAGTGCGTCCTAACTCCCCAAACAGGAAGTGAAGAAAACAGGGAAACAGGATGAGTTTCATACTTAAAAACATTTAATTTGAAAGCTTTAACAGGAAACACTGCACTACTTTTCAGAATAAAATGAGAAATTGTTACAGAAACATGTTCATAATAAAAGTTTCTTCCATTATCTTATGACATCTTAGATCTGAGTACTGGGTCTAGATTGCTTCCACCCTCACGTTGGGCATCACCAGACTCTCAAAACATAAAAAAAAAAAATGAACACAGAGCATTGTGGGAAATCTGGCACTGCACCAGGAGTCACACACAGGCTGCCAAAATAAAAGTTTTGACCAAATATTTCTTTGTACAAGTTTTCACTTTATTCACATAAAACTGATGATGTCATCACTCAGTTTGTTTGTTTTTAATTCATAATTTTCAACAAAAACAGCAAACCAGTCAAAAAGCAGTGCGGGCTGCCAAAAAAAAAAAAAGAAAAAAAAGAAAAAGAAAAAAAAGCAGTGCAGGTTGCCAAGAAGTGATGTCATCAGATCACCTGCGGTACCGCCCCCTCTCCTTGTCCCTTTCTCTTTCTCTGTCTCTATCCCTCACTCGCTCTCGCTCTCTGTCACGGCGCGGGCCACCTCGCTCACGCTCACGCTGACGCTCTCGCTCCCGCCGGCTGCTCACCACTGCCTGCGTCCGCCGCAGGAAGTCGTCCACTCGCATGTCATAGTCGTGCTGTATGATGGAGGAGGGTGAACAAAAACAAAAAAACAGTAAGAGGCTGTGCTGATCACTAATCAATACGCCTGATTGGACTGAGTGAACTTACTGGGCTGGACGTGAAGGCGCGGTGCTGCGGTGCTCGTTGCTTATCTCTGAAGCGAGGGGGCGGGGCCTCGTGTGGTGGCAGGGGTGGGTGGTGATGATGGTGGTAGGCCTGGTGAGGGGGAGGCGGTGGGTGGCTGTGGTGGTAGTAGGGTGGATGGTGTGGGGGTGGCTGCTCCACGCCGGGATAGCCCGCCTGATGACACACGTGGCATCATCATTAGATCAGTCTGTAGTGACTTTAATAAAGGCTTTTAATCTGAAAATTCTCATGCAACATCTTAAAACACAAAAACAGTTTCCTGCTTCCAGGTAAAATGCATGTTTTCATCATCTGTCACAGGCAGGAACAATCGATCAGAACGTGATTAATAACCTATTCATACCAGAGTCTGCCAGGGCGCCGGGGGGCCGACACTGTGGTGGTAATCCCTCATATACTCGTTATAGGACTGAAGCAAGAAGGACAAAGGTGAACACAGGTAAGGACACAGCTAAACACAAGAAAACCCCTTCCTGTCTGAAATCAAATGATCTGCATGTGGTATTTGTGATGATTACGGGCTGTTTTTAATGGAAAGACTGAATCATTTACAGTTTTATTTATGTTCACCCACACCTCTAATCAATACTAATCAGACTAATCAATAAACAATCAGTGAAGTGATAAGTAATCAATGAAGTGAAACGTTTGGACCCACCCCATTGAGAAACACGTCTCGTCTTACGCCAGAAAATCGCCTGGAAAGAGAACAGATTCATGAGAAATTCAGACTTTCAAATTTTATTATTATTATTTTTTTAATTCAAGACGAAAGTTTAGATCCTTTGAATCTTCACTTTATCATGGTGGAGGAGTTTCTGATCAATATATGAAGGGACTTGCAGGTGGCAGAGTTTAGTGTGGATGCGGTCCTGTGGGTCTGCCTGGGTGTGATGGTTGGGTATAGACCACCTGCCGTGGCCGTGGTAGTTGGGCGCCAACCACAGGGGCAGACCTCAACAGTCTGGTCCCAGCAGCCCATACCGGCAACAAGAATGGAGGACGTCACACTTGTGGTATGGAAGGAATCTGAGCAAGCACGTGAGGCTGAGAAGCCAGCTCAGCTTCTGGAACTGGAGTTCGGCACCTGGATGTTTAGGGGTTCCTTCATGGACTAGAGTTGTTTCCGTGACTGAGCACAGAGCAGCACCTCACCCCAAGAAACATCTAGAAGCTCCACTTTAATTCTGCCAAGGGCAACAACAATGTCACCTCGATCTGGCACGATTGGGAAGAATGACCTGCTCGTCCTGAACCTGAGTGGTGTTTTGTTATTGGTTTGTCTATAACGAACACCATGTTTGAACTTAAGGGTGTTCATAATTTTGTAATTGTATCACCAGATCTAAGGCCTCAGGTGAGGAGAGGAGCTGAGGTGTGAACGGATCACCACCTGATGGAGAGTTGGATCAGATGCATGGAGTTGTGGCTGTAAAGTGGTTGGTACCTGTCGTCTGGTAACCCTTTAACCATATGGTGAACAACAGAGGAGCTATCGAGCTGAATAGAGTCCTTTTGAGCTTGCTAGACTCTGGACGTATAGTTGGAGGTGGAGGAACACCTCTGAGGATCTCCTAAATTCCTCTGCAAACCATTCCAGAGAGGAAGCAGAGTCTGAAGATCAGGTGCATGACTTGCCCATCACAGTAGCTAAAAGACTTCCTGGATGTGTCCCCAGTTCTTGCACGTCATGCGCCAGTCTTGGTTGAAATACCCACCAGTAACTCTGGACTGACAGACTTTGGTGATGATCCCCTTTGTAATAAGGTGAACCAGAAGGATCACAGCTGGGGATATACCTGGAAGGTCTAAGACTGGGTACAGGAGAGTCTGCTGTCAGCTGAAACTCAGATTCAGGAGGAACAGTGCAGCGTTTGTTCTGGATGTCTGGTCAAAGACATTTGAAGATGTGATGAAGTTTCTAATATCAGTCTGATTACATCAACTCAGGGTCTAAGAGGAATACAGAAGAAACCCGATTCCAGGTGTGTCTCACCTGTCCACTGGCTGGCTCCTCAGGTCCTGGATGAACCCTAAAAGCACGACACATAAAGTTCGGTTGAGGTGACAGTGAATGGCAAACATTCAGGTAACAGGTGTGTTCGACACCTGCACCTGAAAATCTGGGTCTTAGTCGGCTGTTTAAATGGAAGCTGCACATTAACCTGCTCGCTGGCTGAAGTCTGGTGGACCGTCAGGTCGCAGTCGCTTCCTGCCGTGGAGGTCATACTCTTCAGGTCGACGCCTACATAAACAAGTCCACAGGTAAGACACACACATGCACTCAGGTACACTCCATCACACACACACACACACACACACACACACACACACACACACACACACACACACACACACACACACACCAATACAAACCGGATACTTCCTCAGATCAGACTCCAACACAAGAAGAAATCCCCCACCCTCCCCCAAATCCGTTTTCACACACAAACTCGAACTGCAACACAATCAGCCGCTCTGTGTGGTTCACCTGTGACTTCACCTGTGACTTCACCTGACGCTTACCTGGACGAATCAGATATCACACAGGTCTAGTAACAGAAAGCTTTGAGGATAAAGACAGACTGATTTGGACATTTACACCAGGTGACACCTTCAATTTGTGCGTGGAAACAGCTTTGTCTGTAACATGATGTTTAAACGCAAGAAAGTCAGACGCTGATAAAGACCCTGTTCAAATCCTGTTCTGATCCTATTCCAGTCCTATTATGAACATGTTTCAATCCTGTTCTGGTCCTATTCTAGCCCTGTTCAGATCGTGTTCCATTCCCATTCTGGCTGAATTAAGGTGCTGTTCCTGCCCTACTCTGGTCCTTTTTAGGCCCTGTTCTGATCCGGTTCCAACCATATACCGATCCTATTCTCATTGTGCTCTGGGCCTATTCCAGTGCTGTTCCAAATTTGTTTTGGCTTATTTTTAAATCAACTGATGTCCACACAGAATCTCCCGTTTTAAAAGTTTCACTCTGAAGGATGAAAACAGAATCTGCAGTCTGACAAAGTCTCTCTCTCTCTCTCTCTCTCTCACACACACACACACACACACACACACACACACACACACACACACACACACACACACACACACAATAAAAAACAATAAAAAAAAGAACAAATGAAGAAGAACCTCTGAAAGGGACAACATACCGCTTCTGCTGCGTATGAGGGAGGGGCAACACTTTAAAAAAAAAAAACAGTTTTTCTCCTCATCAGTCCATGTTAAAGGCTTTTATAAACCCTCTTATTTTGAAAAGGTGAGGGGTGATGATGATGATGGTGCAGTCCTGTCAATCAATACACAAAGCCCCGCCCCGTGAGCCCTGCCCCGCCCCTTCCAGACCAGCAACAGTCCTTAAACAGAAATGACAAACTGCGTCGTCTTTCTGTCGCTCCGTCCATTCGATTAATTTTATGCTCACTGTATTCGTCCATCAGAGCGACACACACACACACATCGACAACCAGCTCGCCGTCCTGTGTGTGTGTGCCAGTGGGAGGAGAGGGGAGGAAGAGGGGAACATGACTGTCCTTTCATGTGGGGGAGGGGTCACTTTTTTCAGTCCAGGGGTATTTTTTTTTTTTTCAGTCTTTTAGGCACCTGCAACTTTACCTCATACAACCAGAGGGAGCCCCGCCCCCAACACACCACACTTCTCATTGGATACAGTCCAGAGGCCTTGCCACAACACACAACCTTACTGGATACAGTCCTGAGGCCCCTCCCCTTTAGACTCACCACACCTCAGTGGATACAGTCCAGAGGCCCCGCCCCCTCCTGACCAACCTGTAAAACCCGGTCAAACACCTGAAACAGTCCATTGGGGTCTCAGATGCTCCCTTACTTCCTTTTTTAGTTCTACCTCGCTCACCCTCCCACCCCCTCCTTCGTCAGTCCAGCCAGTGACGCTTGTCCTTTCTGCTTTTATTCTGAAAGGGTCAGCTTCAGTCCAGCTACAAATTTTCACTTTTTAACCTCTGAAGTATCAAAATCCTGCGAAGACAAAGAGCTTCAAAGGACAAATTTAACAACAACAAAACTTCAGCTCAGCTACGTAAAGACTACAGACCTAAAAAAACAAAACAAAATTCAGCTAAAAATTACAAAATAAAACAAAGAGATGTTGCTCAGCTCACACTTCAAAGGAAATGAAACTCAAGTGAAGGGTTAAACTTCCTCTGTGACGTCAGCTGTTTAACGCTTGTCGAGGACTTCACTTCCTGCCTGACTTTAACACCTCGACCAAAGATGCAGAGTGAGGCTTCGCTCCGGGAAGCTCCAGACTGGAAAAATAACAACCAGAGAACCAGCAACGCGAGCCACGGGAAAGCTAGCCGCCAGCTAAGGGCAGCGGCTGTCTCCGTCGTCCAGCATCAGGTGGCGCCGTGGTCACAGCAGAAGAAGAAGAACAGGAAGCGGGAGGAGGAGCTTGATGATTGGCTAACCTTCCCGGTTCACGTTGTGGTGGTCGGCCCCGAGGCCGCGGCTCCGATGGTGTGCGACGTTTGTGACGAATGCGGCGAGCCACCTGGTGAATGTCCACGTTCTCATCCAATGGAAACAGGGCACAGAGCTGAGCACCAATGTCCGGCTGGATCTCCTGAAAGAGACACAGATTTGCATCATGTGATAGAACAGGAAAACGTGATTCGTAATAGAACAGTCAGCTGACCTGGCCGTCACGTCCAATTTTCACCGGCTTGTGTTCGTTCCAGGGGTTGGAGAGGTGGGCGGTCTTAATGAAAGGAAGCTCCCTCCTGAAAAGGAAATAAAAAAGAAGACAACACTGAATGAAGTAGCCAGCAAGCAGCAAGCAAGGGCATCAGCGGTGAACCATCACACAACACGTGAACTACATCTATGCAGAGGTGGCTCCAGAGGTTCACACCTTCAGCAAACGTCATGAGGCAGAGCCCCAAAATCCACCAACGCAAAAACACAGAGCAGCCTGCTGTGGCGACTCCTGGAGATTTATTCATAACACGTGAAAAGACCCAGGAAAACCGAGTTAGCGATAAAAACGATAACAAAATAACGCTAAAAACCGATAAAAACCCTGAAAACCATACATTTCACACCCGAGCCTCAACTCTCGCGGCCCGGTACCAAATGACTTGGCCCGGGGGTTGGGGACCGCTGAGCTAAAGAGCTGACCTAAGACATGGACACACCCCAAACAGCAGCCAGCCAGCCAGGGATTTCACGTTTCACAGGTAGTTATTTTCAAAGCCAATATCCTCGATCTGTTGGTCAAAGCCCAGAATCAACCCAATACCCTCTGCCTCCAGTTCATCCATAAAATTTTGTCCATAAAATTTAAAATCAGAACCGGAGACCGAGATCAGTCTAGGAGAAGTCAAACACTCACCAGGAACCAATAGAAACAGAGTATAAACCTACTGGATGGAGCTGTTTACCTGCAGAGCCAGTCAATCTTAAAGACTCCTCCCAGCATCTTGGCATTCATTCCAGCAGGGAGCACCCAGTGGATCGGAGAGCCACCATGATGAGACTCTGACGCCAAACGAGCGAAACCTGAGGATAAGACAAAACAGACCAATCAGAGTTAAGAAGAGGATAAGGTGAATAAGGTGAACAGACAACGACATATGATACTGAAAACCTCTTTTCCTCATACCTTGGAATTTTCCACTTTCCCTCACAGAGAAGATGAGAACGACGCTCCTAGCTGAGCGGAAGGCAGCATTGAGCTTCTTCTCGTTCACCGGCAGTGTCGACCAAACACCCTGTAAACGCCAGAAACACCAATTCATCCTCAGCTATCAGAACAAAACGGGGAACAACACAGGGGGTGACAGGGAACGATGACAGAGGGAAAATCGAGGGGAACAACAAGGAATGACACAAACTACACTGGGGAAGACAAGGGAAAGAGAGGGAACAATGAGGGGAACAACACAAGGAGGAGGGGTGACAACAGAAAATGACAGTTGGAACCATGAGGGAGGTGACATGGATTGAAAAGGGGAACAATGGGGAACAGCGAGGGGGTCAACGTGTACCTTAGCTTTGGCCAGTGACACATTCTCGTGGTTGTTGCTCTTAATGAGGAAAAATCGGGCATCTCTCAGGATATAACGCAGCTTGCTTGTTGGATCTACAACAACACAGGAAATAGCTGTAATCTGATTACTTGCAACTCAGTAAAGGTATAAGTGTAGTAACGGGTAAGTAACCATGGAATATTGTCCTTACTCTCCATGCCTTTACGAACTGCACGGACCGACGATGACAGCTTCTCCCGCTTCTTTTCTGAACCTTTCAAATTAAAAGCAGTAATTTCAAATATTACGTCATCGTTTTTTATTTCTCCTTGAAAAGAAAAATGTACATTACTAACTCTATGGTTACCTGAGGCCTCGGAGGCGGAGCCTGAGTGTGCTGACTCGCCATCATCAGAGAAGCTGACAGAGGAGGCGGAGCGTGAATCACCAGCCTCGCTACGTGTGTCATAGTCATTGCCCTCACCACCACGACGGTCGTACTCTTCTTCTTCCTCCTCATCCTCCTCCTCCTTCTCTCCTTCCTCTTCCTCCTCCTCCTCCTCTTCTTCTTCTTCCATACCTTCTTCCTCCTCTTCCTCCTCTTCCTCCTGGTCATCTTCCTCTTCCTCCTCTACATGGGAAGCAGCGGGGGAGGAGCTGCCCGATGCCTGTTCTGAGCCGTATTCTGCTCCTGTCTCGTCCTCTGATTGGTTCTCCTCCTCATGGGGGGGGGGACTTGCTCGCCGCTCATCACGGCGTAACTTCTGAAGACAAACAGGAAGTTAATACGAATGGCTGGAAACTAGGGCTGCTCAATTAATCGAATTTTAATCACGATTACGATCTGGGCTTTCAACGATCATTAACAATGACTGAGCCGATTATTAGCCCCTCCCTCGTGCTTTACTCTCGCGCTGCTCCGTGTGGCAAATCGAGCGCACCTCTCTGCATTTTGAACACGCGTCACAACAATTAAGAGGACCCGAGGGAAGCTCGGAAAGCTAAGCAGAAGTTATTTGGAGAGGAGAGTGACTGCCGTTGGTTGAAAAGAGGTAAAAAAAAAACTTCAGTGGTGTGGAAACATTATGGGTTCGCGGAGTCAGACGTGGATCAAGTAGACACAGTGTGTAAACTTTGCTACGGTGTCGTAGCTGCACCACAGAGCAACACTGCGAAGTTTACTAAACATAGATGTTTACATTTTTCATTTATTTTTTATATTGCAAACATTTGCACTGTTATCAGTATTTGCACACTATTTTATATTATTTTTTGACAATCTTTAAAGTCATTATTCAATACATTGTTATTGTTAAATAAATATCGTCAAATAATCGAGATCTCAATTTCAGTGAAAATAATCGTGATTATCATTTTTGCCATAATCGAGCAGCCCTACTGGAAACCGTTAAAATTATACTTTTAGTGTAAGCAGTACCTGACTCAGACCCTCCAGGCCTCTCTGGGACTCTCGCCGTCTTGCATCCTCTCCTCCACGGCTCCTCGTCACCTCTCGGGCCCCACGTCTCCCCTTTCGTTCATCATAATACTCATGACGGTAAGTGGTGGAGTGCCGGCCGCGAGGGCTCGACGCCTTTTTAGAGGAGGACAGAGATGGCCCTGGAGCTCTCTTATTGGAGGATGATGACCTAGAAGTACCGTGGCCTGACGAGGAGCGGAGCCTCTTTAGATCCTGGCTGTCAGAACGCTCGCTCTTCCTCTTCGTACCTGACAGACAGCGATGAGGGCTTAATAACATGCACAGTTTTTAATAACTTAGGTCAGGAATGTTCGTGATACTGTCTAGTAGTGTCAGTATGTTTAACAGGCTATAGTAACATCTGTAGTACCAGCTACAGTAGTACCTTTAGAATACTCTCTATAATACTGTCTATCTTCTTTAACTGTCTGTGGTATTCTCTGTAGTACCGTTTGTAGTATTCTTTGTAGTGCTGTCTGTGGTACTGTCTTTAGTATTCTCTTTAGTACTGTCTGTACCTTTCTTGTCGCTGATGTCACGCTCTGTCTCGGGGTTGTACAGCTCGTCATCTTGATCAGGAGCTTCAGTCAGTAAATCTTCCAGAACGTTCAGCTCTCCATCTGAAACCACAGACACACACACACACGTGTGAGAAGGACAGGTAACGCACACCTGGCTGATTAGGCAGAAGGAGGACTCTGTTATTGTCTGTCTGTGTTGGTGTTTATAGACCAAAGCCTGGGTGACACACCTGCTGATATATCAGATTTGATTTCTCACATCTGAAGAATGAAAGTTAACAAGTAAACCTAGAGAAACCGCATACCTGTTGGAGCCCACAAGCAACAATCAGTTCATCTTGGCACAGCCGGGCACAATGTAAAGTAAGTAGTCCACAACTTGTTGACCCAATAAAAGTACGTTTGTAAACATATCATGTCGGAAAGGACTCATAACTAACTCCACATGAATGTTAGAGAGACCCATCGATATTACACTAACATAAAAACTTATAAGAAATAAATCTGGAGCTTTGTTCACAGCTTTCAGGAACACGTTGCTTTAAAAAAATCTCCGCTGCCCATAAAAGCATCAGAGGAAACTGAACATCGCCTGGTCCTGTCCAGATGAGGGATTTAACATCAATTACCATAGTGTTTTAGCAGGTAAACAGAGGAAGCTGACTCGTTAACGCTCTCGTCGTGTTTACGCTCCTCTGATCACTGCTGGATTTAGCCACACGTCTCAGCCAATCACAGGGCAGCAGCTCTGTACCAGCCTGTTTACCTGTAAACAGTCTCCCTAGTTCGCTTTTATGCGATCAGATGTGTCGTTAAAATCGACCAAATCATTGACCCCTCACCCCCGAACACGTCAGAGCTTACTGTGGCCCAAAACGAACTAGGTTCCGGTTCCACCTGTTCTCAGGCGTGCTTAAAGCGGCCTCAGCCGTAAAATCAGCAGTTTTCTGATCGGAGTCTGATGCAGTGAAAGCGAGCCGCTCATCAGCGTCGTGATGGATCAAACACGAGCTGCTAACGCACCGACACATCAAATGGTCACGCGCCCGTCAGCAGCATCGATCATCACAGTTATTATCGATTAACGATCCGCTCCGAGCGGCATCAAACAAAGGCAGCTCGTGGCTAATGCTAATGCTAACAAAGGTCCTCCTCACTCACCTTTGTCCTCGCGCCGGTCGGCCGCCATCACCGCCGCTGTGCCGCGCGCGCAGGTACCGCTTCAGGTGAAGGTGTAGCTGTAGCAGATTTGTTGGGAAGAAGCTGCTACCGGAGGATCCGAGGGTCAGCAAATGGCGGACTGTCTAACAGCAGCGTCTTCTTCTTCTACTTCTGCTGCTGCCAGCCGACAGGTGAACACCGCCACCTGTCGGGCCGGAGCACTGAGTCTGCACAGGGCACAGAGAGGGGCTGAACGGGATTTCTCAAACCTGAACGTGACCACATCACACAGACAACCGAGAGAAACCACATCACAGAGCATAAAGGTCGCATGCACTGCAAACCGTTTTATTCTCCGCGGGAGTTTGCTTCATTCATCCTGGCCGCTGTTTACATCCCGCCAGACGCAGATGCGCAGGCAGCTCAGTGCGCACTCGCGGAGCAGATACTGCACATGGAGCGGACATTCCCGGACTCTCTCATCATTGCTCTTGGGGACTTTAACAAAGCCAATCTGAGCCATGAGCTTCCCAAATACAAGCAGTATATTAAATGCCCGACCAGAGAGGAGAGGACATTAGACCACTGTTACAGCACGATCAGCGGGGCCTATCGTGCAGTGCTCCGCGCTTCACTCGGACTTTCTGACCACGTCATGATCCACCTAATCCCCGCGTACAGACAGAGGCTGAAGCTCTCCAAACCTGTCGTGAGGACCAAAAAACTGTGGAGCAAAGAGGCTGTGGAGGAGCTTCGCACGTGTTTGAAGTCTACAGACTGGGACACAATGAAGGCTGCTTCTAACAGCTTGGATAAGTTTACGGACACTGTCACCTCCTATATCCACTTCTGTGAGGACAGCATTGTGCCATCACGCACCAGGGTGAGTTATAACAATGACAAACCCTGGTTTACTCCTAAACTCAAAAAGCTGTGGCTGGAAAAGAGAAAGGCGTTCAGAAGCGGAGACAGGGACTGCTACAGAGAGGCCAAGTACAGGTTTACTAAAGAAGTGGACATTGCTAAACATCAGCACTCTGAGAAGATGCAGCAGCAGATCTCAGAGAATGACTCGGCCTCTGTGTGGAAAGGTTTTAGGAATATCACCAACTACAAGCCTAAAACCCCCCACTCCACTGATGACTTGCTCTTGGCCAACACCCTTAACGACTTTTACTGCCACTTTGACGAGCCATCAGGCAGCCTTCACACCTCCAACAGCCCCAACAATAGAGACACTTTGGACACTCATTCCCCCACCTCTCCCCCCTCTGGCCCCAGTGTTTTCTGGCATTTTCAACTCCTCACTGCAGGCATGTCATGTGCCTGCCTGCTTCAAGTCCTCTACCATAATCCCTGTCCCCAAGAAACCTAGGATCACTGGACTAAATGACTGCAGACCCGTGGCTCTGACATCTGTGGTCATGAAGTCATTTGAGCGCCTGGTTCTCTCCTATCTCAAGACCCTCACGGCCCCCCTCCTGGACCCCCTGCAGTTTGCATACAGAGCCAACAGGTCTGTAGATGACGCCATCAACATGGCTCTACACTTCATCCTGCAGCATCTGGACTCCCCAGGAACCTACGCCAGGATCCTGTTTGTGGACTTCAGCTCTACCTTCAACACCATCCTTCCAGACCATCTCCGAGACAAGCTTTCCCAGATGAATGTGCCTGATCCCATCTGCCGGTGGATCACTGACTTCCTGACGGACAGGAAGCAGCATGTGAGGCTGGGAAAGAATGTCTCGGACTCCCGGACCATCAGCACCGGCTCCCCTCAGGGCTGTGTTCTTTCTCCTCTGCTCTTCTCCCTGTACACCAACTGCTGCACCTCCACCCACCAGTCTGTCAAGCTAATCAAGTTTGCAGATGACACCACCGTTATTGGACTCATCTAGGATGGGATGAGTCTGCCTACAGGAGGGAGGTTGAACGTTTGGTGTCCTGGTGCAGCCACAACAACCTGGTGCTGAATGCCCAGAAGACAGTGGAGATTATTGTGGACTTCAGGAAGCACACAGCCCCACTCCCCCCCATCATCCTGACTGACACCCTCATCACCTCTGTGGACTCATTCCGCTTCCTGGGTACCACCATCGCCCAGGACCTGAAGTGGGAGCCCACCATCACCTCCGTCATCAAGAAAGCCCAGCAGAGGATGTACTTCCTGAGGCAGCTGAAGAAATTCAACCTGCCAACACGGACGATGATGCAATTCTACACTGCAATCATCGAGTCCATCCTCACCTCCTCCATCACCGTGTGGTACGCTGGAGCCACTATCAGGGACAAACAGAGACTGCAGCGTGTTGTGCGCTCTGCTGAGAAGGTGATTGGCTGCAGACTCCCATCTCTGCAGGACCTGTACACCTCCAGGACACTGGGGCGTGCAGCTCGGATCTCAGCTGACCCTTCTCACCCTGGACACAGTCTGTTTGACCTGCTCCCCTCAGGCAGGAGGCTCCGGTCCATTCGCACCAGAACCTCTCGCCATAAGAACAGTTTCTTCCCCTCTGCTGTTGGACACATGAACAATAATCGTATGACTGTTCCCACCACTAACACATGACCCTACGCTGTGTTCACTGCATCATTCCATGTTTGGCACTGATCACCACCTGCACTCATGTATATATCATGTATATATCTATCTACTTAGCACTTTTAATTCTTATTCTTATTTTTATTTTTTTATTTATTTATTTATTTTTCATGTCTATTTAAGCGTAATTTATGACAGTATGTTTGCACTGAAGCACCGCAGCAATTTCCTAATGTTGTAAACCTGCTCAACATTTGGCAATAAAACCCTTTCTGATTCTGATGTACACCCGAGAACACACCTGTGTCAGAGAGGGGAGCAGTGGCGGTCCTAGCCTGTTTGGCGCCCCGGGCGAACACTCCCTCTGCCCCCCCCTATGCATAGTATGCAAACAGCTACCAAACAGCCATTATAATTCGTCATACAATGAGAATAGGACAAATCAACAATTGACAATGACTAATTAATATTGTGCTGAACACAGTCCAAAAGATTCAGTAAGCTACATCAAACAAACGTAAACAGACGTTTTCACTATCCCTACTAATTGATGTTATCTTGTTGTATCTCTGTTGTGGCCAGTGCTATCCTCTATGCTGTTGCATGCTGGGGCAGCAGGTTGAGGCTCACAGATGCCAATGAACTAAATAAACAGATCCGCAAGGCCAATAATGTTGTGGGGATGGAGCTGGACTCCGTTAGGGTGGTGTCTGAGAGGTAGATGTTGTCCAAGATAAAGACAATGTTGGATAACACCTCCCACCCACTCCATGACATACCGACTAGTCACAGAAGCACGTTCAGTGAGAGACTGAGATTACCCATGATGCACCACTGACCGACACAGGAAATCATTCCTCCCTGTGGCCATCTCCCTGTACAACTCCTCCATCTAACACACTGTAAACACTGCAATCCGGTTGTTCAGTGATGACACGACGAATCCTACTTCCGGGCCTAAAGTAGTCTGCGTTTAATATGGCTTTTGTGTTGTTAACATGTTTAATGTTATGTATTTTCTTCTATTTGATCTCAAAAAGCTCCTAAAACAGTCAGTGATCACTGTTGACCTCCCTCAGCTTTTATTACCGCTAATCATTTATTTAAGCTCAGTTTTTAAAACCTTAGGATGTAACTACAGCCCAGCCCATGCAGCAGTATATGAATGACTAACCTCGTATTGTGGATAGATTATCTCAGTTGTTCTCCTGGCTGAAGTTTGGTCCTTTTACAGCATCCTGCCATGCGATTACATTTGTTCCTGACCACCAAGAACACTCACGTTAACTTTTATCGAGTGGAAAAAAGTTAGCTTGTTTATATTAGGCTAACATAGCTGTGTCGCTAGCAGTAGGGTTGCCAACTCCCTGAAAAATAAATAAGGGACACCTCGTGGCCAGGGCTGGGCAACCCAGTTGTCTTCACCCTTCCCAGTGTGGTAGCTCTTTTTTTGTGTGTGAAATTATTTTTTAACCATTTGACTTGAATTTGATTTAAGCAGATGCATTTTCTTTGTGATATGACCATATGTGAAACAAATGATCATTTAGCCATTTATTTTTAGCTCAGAATGACAACATTAACACAGTAAAACAGGTCTCTTTCTTAAACAGAAGCCTGTCATGCTTAACTTTTGAGAATATAAGTAAATCTTTCTTTAAAAGAACTCTGTCCTGCTTAACTTAAAATTATATAAATTAATAGAAAGCAATAGAACAAAAATATTCTTGTAACAGTGCACATATAGTGCATTTAGTATAATTGGCTTCAGTTGAGGTATTATTTCAGCTTTTCTAATGCATCATAACTCATCATCATTATTCATCTATGTATTACTTTTATGTATTAGTCATCTATTTGTTGTAATCATTTATCCTTGCAGTTGTTTATTACACAAAATAAATTATATTATTACACTTCTGGCCACATAGCGCTGATATTCACTGCACATGCCCATATTAACCTTAACCAGAGGGTTTAAAAAAACAAACCAGTGTTTACATACCATATCTGCTTCTGCCATGCCTGGTGGACAAGAAATTGGTTAAGGGTTCCCCGAGCTTTCACGCCCCTCATGTTCTTCATGTGCCCACCATTAGAAGCATGCCTATGGAAAAAGTGCGCCAGCACACAGTGCAGTGCGCTTTATAGTGCACTTTTCCAGCCAGGTGTTTTCCTTTTCCCATTCCTCCCTGTACTTTTGCAGCCTTTTTTTCTTTCTCTGAGCGAACAAACATTGCTGCTCTAATGCTGGGCTTACACTGTGCGATTTTTGGCCCATTTTGAGCCGATTTTTGAGTCGTGCGACCGATTTGGTGATCGGCCCGATTTTGGCCTTCATCGTGCATCGTGTAGTATACGTGGGGTAACGAGAAGCGATTAACACCTCGAGCAGCTCCCGATCATCAATCGCTCGTGAGGGTGTCACCACAGGCGCTCACATTGCTCACGCGCAAACACATAAACGTCGGTGAAAAAGACGGAGCAGCACGGCTGTGCAGCGTGTGATCTGGACACAAGCGATGGAGGCACAACTTGTAGAACTTTGGAAAGCTCATCCGAGCCTTTTCGATGTGGCATCACAAAATTATCACGACCATAACAACCGTGAAAATAGTTGGATTTACACTGTTGCTCAATCACAGCTGCCTTATTAATGTTTTTCATTAGCAATTTAGCAAAGTTGATGGTGGTGGTGTGCGTGTCTGTGTGAGTGAAAGACAGACAGAGAGAGAGAGCGACAGATTTTCTGTTATAACCTTCATTTTATGGAGGCACAGTGTGCCGTCCGAGACTTGCACCGCAGTGTCGGCGTTTGTTTCCCTGTTGGCCGGTATTTTCTCCGTAAGCGACCTTTCCTCGACCAATGAGATAAGCGATAATCTGACTTGTCATACTCGAATTGTCATAAGTGTGCTGTCAGCGCATTGGTCACAAAGCAGGAGAGGGGCTGGGAATTATGTTTTCAAACAAAGTGTTAATTCCATTAAAAGTTATAGACTACTTTTGATTCTCACTGTATTACGGGATAAAGTGCGTCCCTTATTAGCTCAATACGGGACGTGAACTTTTGTTTCTAAATACGGGACGATTCTGTTTTTTAAGGGACGGTTGGCAACCCTAGCTAGCGGTCACCAGCTAGCCCAACTTCAGTAACCCTACAAACGTCACTGCTGTTTAGTTTTCTGTCTTCATTTATGCTGGAAGTGATAACAGAGCTGTACGTTTTAATTTGTTTCCAAAACCCCGCAGTCAGGACATGCTATATTGTATTTAGATAGAATCTAGCGAGCTAACTTCCTGCTAACGTCTAACTCCGTTAAATGTTATAAATTCCATTTTCATGGATGCCTGGATGTTAAACTCAATTGTTACACCTGGTAGAGCAGATCGCTGATCATTTTATTAAAGATGAAAGACTTTAGACAGTTTTTCTACTCTCAGTAATGCCATAGTGATCGTTTGATATATGGACCTGCAGCGGAGTGTAGGTCCAGACACGGCTAGTGACGTCAGACTGAACAACCGGATAGTTACATCCTTTTTCCACACGTTCTTTTCTACTCTGGAATATTCTTGTCAATTTTCTTGATATTTATTTATAATCACCTCTGTTAATCCTTGATATTTATAATTGAGTGATCTGCATATATTAGTGCTATTTCTTAATTGTGTAAAATCTGTATAATGTATTGTTTGGAGTTTAGTCTGTTAATGTTGCTATTTTTACCATTTCTTCTTGGAGCAACTGTAACCCACATAATTTCCTTAAGGATTAATAAAGTATTCTGATTCTGATTGTTTCAGGATACATGACCTGCCATTATCCAATGACACATCTGCTTACCTGCATCTTTGGCTCATTTCTCCTCCTGTTCTTTTCTATTTTTTCTAAACTGAGGACCTGATGGCTTTGAACTTTTCTCATCCATCTTCCATTGGTTTTAATTTTGCACTCCAGTATGAACACAAATCCCCCAACCCGAGGATCACCACAACATAACCTAATAGACCTACACCTTAGTTCACAGATTTGCTTTGTCTAGGGTGTATTTCTGGGATTTCGCACAACCCAGGATTTAAATCATGAATACATAATGGGCTTGGATTTACAACATTATAAATGAAATGTGCTCTATTTGGAAGCAGCAGGCCCCCCTCCCCTTTCGACGGGTTGTATGTGAGACTTTAAATTATCAAACTGAAAAAAAATTATAAATTGTTATTGATCCCTTTACCCCTGGTCCTAAAGTGTATATTAATTTTCTCACTCTTCTTATATTTATTGTTTGTTTACTTGCACTGCTGTAACTGGAGCCTTGTCGTCTCGTCTCTCTATATACTGGACTGTATGTAGCGGAGATGACAATAAAGTTTACTTTGACTTCAGCAGCGAGCAGGCGCACCGAGGGCTCTGGCGCTCACTTTTCGCATACAGAATTTCGAAAAAACATCGGTGCAAATTATAAGTCTGTATCATAATGTCTGGTGTTTTCGTGTTTGTTGGTTTGTTTTTATTTTGCGGGTAGGTTATTAGATGCTGCTCCAGCCAGCCAGAGAATCCCCCGCCGCCCCGCCCTCTCCTCCCTGTGCCGCAAGCAGTAGGCGCACCTGGCAAACGAAGGGCGCCCTTACTCCCAGCAAATGGGCGATAGAAAGCCGATCGGTGCCTATGCCATTCCCAATATGCGCTGGCTAACGTTGGGGCAGCATGAGTACGAGCAAAAAAATTTTTTTTGCCGATACCCGGGATGCCGCCCCCACCACGATGCCGCACCGGGCAACCCCCTGTGTCGCCCGTATCAAAAACCGCTACTGGAGGGGAGGGCGGTGCAGCATCCTGTTCTGGTCTGCTGGAGTATGGTGGCTGCAGAAACCATTAGAGTCTTTGACCTGAGCACTTTCCTCTTCAGTCTGAGGATGCGGCGTGATGCCATGTTGTCAGTTGATGAGATGTCAACAGTTAGGAACATGATTCAGTGTGGAGATGCAGTTTTTTTGCAGGGTTTATGAGAAATCATTGGATTTAGTTTTTATTTACATTTGCTCAGCATGCTGTCTTTGAAACAGTGTTTTTAATTCCAGATTTTTTCTGCAGGTGTGGGGCCTCAGAGCTGCACACACCTGACATCAGCTGTAACTTGTCAGGTAGATCTCCATCCTCAGCTCAGTATTACCTGTGTAAAGGTGTGTCAGTGAACTTCAGCGCACAAACCTGGACACAACCACAGTCAAAGTGTGTGTGTGTGAATCAGAGGAACACTGAAGCTGTTCATTCTGCTGCTTCATGTCTGAATCATGCCAACCCCAAATCATAGAAAAAAACAGTGATGTCAGAGTGAAATGTGCAGCACTCAGTTAGATGGTAGGGTCAGGATTCTGCTCTGCTCCGCATGTGATGGCCACACACCTTTTCCAGCTACTGCACATCAGGATTCCCAGTAGTATCATTTAAGCTGGGGTCAGCCATTTTAATATCTGATTTCAACCTTTATCAACATTAACAAACAGTAATTGTTGAACCTCTGGATGATGTGCTTCTGTTGGCTTCATCGGGTGATGGCCTCCAGCTTGCCTTGGAACGGTTCGCAGTCGAGTGTGAAGCGGGGGGGAATGAGAATCAGCACCTCCAAATCTGAGGCCATGGTCCTCAGCCGGAAAAGGGTGGAGTGCCCCCTTCGGGTCAGGGACGAGTTCCTGCCCCAAGTGGAGGAGTTTAAGTATCCCAGGGTCTTGTTCACGAGTGATGGGAGAAGGGAGCGGGAGATCGACAGACGGATTGGTGCTGCAGCTGCAGTGATGCGGACGCTGCCCCGGTCTGTTGTGGTGAAGAGAGAGCTGAGCGTAAAAACAAAGCTCTCAGTTTACCAGTTGACCTACGTCCCTACCCTCACCTATTTTCATGAGCTGTGGGTAGTTACCGAAAGAACGAGATCCCGGACACAAGCGGCAGAAATGGGCTTCCTCCGAAGGGTGGCTGGCCTCTCCCCTAGAGATAGGGTGGGAAGTTCAGCCATCCGGGAGGGGCTCGGAGTAGAGCCGCTGCTGCTCCTCCACATTCAAGAGATAGTTGAGATGGTTCAGGCATCTGACAAGGATGCCTCCTGGGTGAGGTGTTCCGGGGATGTCCCACCAGGAGGAGGCCCGGGGGCAGACACACTGGAGAGATTATATCTAACGGCTGGCCTGGGAACGCCTTGGTGTTCCCCCGGAGAAGTTGGAGGAGGTGGCTGAGGAGAGGGAGGTCTGGGCTTCTCTGCTTGCGCTGCTGCCCCTGTGACCCTTCCCCGGATAAGCGGAAGAAGATAGATGGATGGATGGATGGATAATCGTTGAACTTGCGGTTCTTGATGGAGAACTCTGCACATGCTTAGTGCGACTCTCTCTGCCTGAGGGAAAGGATGCCAGCCTGAGGAGGCATGGAGATTGTCTTGCTGACTGCAGAGTTAATGTTTAGGTTAAAAATGAAATCCTCCTCCTCTTCAGCTTCAGGCTGGTCCCCCTGGGGGTTCGCATGGAAGGAGGAAAACATCGGCACATCCTCATCCAACCAGAGGATGGGATTACTCGAACTAATGGCACCTGTATGTATACCAGCAGGACTGTCAGTGTTCAACTTAAATAACCTGCATGACTCATCAGGTGCCTGTATTTTAAACTATATGGTAATCATTAACAGTAATCAATTTTTCTGTTCGATCATCTGGCGTCACTAGTTATCGATTGATTATAGATCAGTTTTTTGTGTAAAGCTGTACAAACTCATAATAATTTATACCTGTGACGGATCTGTTGCTGCTCAGGTGGGCAGTGTTGCTGTTTGTCACATGCCTGTTATAAACTTTGAAGGTAAAAAAAAAAAAAAGGGAACAAACTTAGGCTTTTGTTTTGAAAACCCGGAAGCGGAAGTTGTTGGCCGGATCCGCTCCCGGTGAAGTCCACGTCAGTCCTCAGAGCACACCTGAGGGGTCCGGACCGAACCGAACTAAAGTCATACCCGTTAACTCTCCTGCGCATCATGGCGGACGAGGCCACGCGCAAGGCCGTTTCGCAGATCCCGCTGCTGAAGACGCACGCGGGGCCGCGAGACCGCGCGCTGTGGCCGCAGCGGCTGAAGGAGGAGTACCAGGCGCTGATCCGCTTCGTGGAGCAGAACAAGGCGGCCGACAACGACTGGTTCCGCCTCGAATCCAACGCTGACGGCACGCGCTGGACTGGCACGTGCTGGTACATCCACGAGCTGCTGCGCTACGAGTTCCGGCTAGAGTTCGATATCCCTGTGACGTACCCGGACACCGCGCCTGAGGTGGCAGTTCCGGAGCTGGACGGGAAGACCGCCAAAATGTACCGCGGCGGGAAAATCTGCCTCACCGAACACTTTGCGCCGCTCTGGGCCCGGAACGCGCCGCGGTTCGGGCTCGCGCACCTCATGGCGCTCGGACTCGGACCGTGGCTCGCCGTGGAGATTCCGGACCTTATCAGCAAGGGCATCGTAGTCCACAAGGAGGGGCAGGCCGAACCGGCGGCGGAGTGACATCAGACGGAAAGCCGGACCGGACCGGAAGCAGGGCTGAAAGACTGAAACTAGGAGAGTAAAAACTGTGTTAAAATGAATGGAGTCTGGTTTGGAAATGACGTTGACTCTGTTAGTCATCACTGATCTGTAACTAACGCTGTTCAAGTAAAAATGGGCACAGAGAGAATTGAGTCTGATTGGGAGATCGCACTGGCATCTGGCTATTATTTTTCAGTAGTAAGACTAAATGAGTAAAGCTCATGAGAATATGAATGGAGTCTGGTGGCGAGATGACCCACAGATTGGTAATAATAAAAGGTAGAAATGTGTTGATATAATAAATTGAGATTTACCGTAAAATAACTTCAGCCCACTGAAAGATAGTGGGGAAAAATCAATGGAACCTGGTGGAGAGGTGGCCCCTCGTAACAAATTTATGATGTTGATATTTTTATTGCGCCACAAGAAATGATAAAAATGGTGCTAAAATGAATGGCTTCTGGCTTTTTTTGCTCAGTAAAGAAGTAAAAAGTGAGAAGATGAATTTAGTCGTGGAGAGTTGATCTAGATTATTTAACATAACTGTCAAAGCCTGGAGGCAAAAGTATTATTGATCTAATAAAATAATGTTAATTTTTTTTTTTGCATCACAAGGAAGAGTATAAACGGTGGGACTTTGAATGGAGTCTGATGGGGAGAAGACACCTAATGATCAGACTGCAGACGTTCTGTTAGTTTGATCACGAGTAAAAACACGTAATATATGAATGAAGTCTGGTAGTCTGGATGTAAACAGTGACACACCAATCTGTCCCTAAACAATAAATAATATTTAGATTTCCTGCTGGTTGTATTGTTTGCAAAATATTTACAAATGTTTGCAGCTGTGTACGATGTCAAATTTAAATCACTAGGACATTTGTTTAATGGGCCATATAAATAGGGATGTTACTGATTTCATCACATCCTGTTACAGTAAGTCACGTTCTAAACAAAAGGAGACACAATTTAAACAAAACTTTTATTAGTTTGTTTCAACAACAGAATCGTGTGTGTGGTCCCGATCAGCTGACTGATGGCTGATAATAAAATATCAGTCAGTACACCTGGATAAGCTCTGCCCACTCTGCCACAGGCCACACCCCGTTCGCTTGCACATTGCTTGGTGATGATTTCCAGTCCCAGACCCTCAGTGGGATGTTCCAGGAGGCGCCATAGTTTGCTGTCACGTAGTCAAGCGTCTCACATGGAACACGCACTTTCAGCTCAAGAAGCTCCGCCCAGCACAGCGAGAAGCGTGGAAAGATGTACCTGGAGATAAGAAGAAAAAAATTTTTAACCTGCGGCAGGGTTGACAAAGTGACCTGACAGATGGTAATGACTTTACGTAGCAATAAACGACATGACGATTACGCCGTCTGTACAAATATTTAAGGTGAAAGGATTTTACTTGAACTTCCTGCCACTCTTTGCCTGCGTCCCGCCATTCCACATGATATCACCGTTGTCGTAGAAGAAAAAAATGTCCAGCTTCACATCTTCAATCAGAAATGACAGCTCCAGACTGTCCTCCACCTTTTACAATAAAACACCCGCTTTCAGAATAAAAGACAGAAAACTAAACTTCACAATAAAATGATTTCAGAATAAAGGAGGTAACTATGGGTGCATTCCAAAAGTCCATGTTTCTGTGAAAGTTTCCTCACTAAGAGACATGACTCCAAACACTAGCATCCTCTACGAAAGGAGAGGAGAAAATGTGTCCTATAATTCACTGCAAACAACCATCCAACCATTTATGAAAACACTGACATAATCGAAGTGGGTGGGATCGATTTTGATGTTCCTTCTAACTGCATTTTCCATTTTATCCATAACCTGTGGATATATTTATAGTTTTTATCAGCAGCTGTTAAATTCACAGCTAAACTCTGAACATCAAGCTGCTGGAATATAAATTTGATGTTGTTGCTGCATGAAGAAAGTAGAACAGTGAGTTCAAGATTATGATTTATAATAAATGATCAAAGAGTGTTTAAGGCTCTGTATGATCACTGTTGTATTACAGTCTTTAGGATTCATGTTTACTTCAGGTCAACTGGGATCGGTTACGATGGAGGGAATTTTACAGAAATCCTTAACAGGCTGGAGGAAACAAAATAAATATACAGAGGGTAAAATAAGTAATTTAAGTAAGTTCAAAGTAAATATATTTCTGAAGGTGCGATTGATATTAAATTCTCACCAGATGTGAGTGATAACCCATCCAATCCACACATGCAAAGGAATCAAACCATAGATGTTCATAAATATGTGTAATAATGATAAATGACACAGAGAAAATAAATGAAGACACTCACTGAAATTGGATTAATATTTTATACAAAGCCTTTGTTGGTGATCACAGCTTCATATTCAGCTTCTCCTGTATGGAGAAACTAGTCGCAGCATTGCTCGGGTGTGATTTTGGTCCATTCTTCCACACAAACAGTCTTCAAACCCTGAAGGTTCCGTGGGTCCCGTCTATGAACTTTGACCTTGAGTTCTTTTCAGTTGGTTGAGGTCAGCTGATCCAGCAGCTTTATTTCCTATCTCTGACACCAGCTGAGAGTTTTCTTTCGTCTCGTTTCATCTTCATCATCCTGGTAGATGGCAGCAGATTTTTATCAGGAATTTCTCTGTACATTTTTCCATTCATCCTTCCTTCAGTTATATGAAGTCTGTCAGTGCTGTATGCTGAAAAGGAGCCCCACACCACGATGTTCCCAACTCCAAACATCTATATTAGTGTTCTGGGGGTGATATATAGTTCCCTTTGACCTCCAAACGTACGATGATGTTAAAACGCATTATGGCATCCAAAGAGTTTAATTTTGGACTCATCTGACCAGACATAAGATAGACTTTATTAGTCCCACAGATGGAAAATTCATTGTTACAGCAGAAAAGCAGATAGGCCAGGAATAAATAAAGAGATTTAGATTATTTAGATAAAAATATCAAGTCAAATCAAGTCAAGTGGCTTTACTGTCATTTCAAGCATGTGCAGTGGTACAGTACACAGTGACGCGAGACAGCGTTCCTCCAAGATCATGGTGCCACATGATCTTGGAGTAAAATCAAACCAGGACTACATAAAGTGCAAGTGTGAAAAACTGCAAAAAACAGTGCAACACCAGACAGAACAGAATGATACAGATACAAGACAGTGCAATAGACAGTGGGTTGTTCAAAAAGACTGAGCACTGTGCAAAAAAGCAAAAGCAACAACCTATGCATGTAATTGATGTATGAAGGTGTGTGAGGTGTGTCTGCATATGCCATTGTGCAGGTAATGTAGTGACGTGTGTGAAGGTATGTGTGTGTCAGTCCAGTCACTGAGTGTAATGGAGGTAGTTATGGAGCTGGTGATGAGGGACCAGGAGAGGGTCTCCGCCAGGTGAACACTAAGGAATTTGGTGCTCTTGACAACCTCCAGAGAGGATTCATTGATGTTAAGTGGACAGTGATCTCACCATGCTCTCCTGAAGTCGACAATTATCTCTTTTGTTTTGTCCACGTTCAGAGACAGGTTGTTGACTCTGCAACAGTCCGTTAGCTTCTGCACCTCCTCTCTGTATGCTGACTCATTGCTTTTGCTGATGAGACCCACCACAGTCCTGTCATCAGCGAAACTGACGATTTGGTTTGAACTGTGCATTGCTGTACAGTCGTGAGTCAGCAAAGTGAACAGCAGTGGGATGAGCACACAGCCCCGAGGGGCTCTAGTGCTCATTGTGGTGGTGATGGAGATGCAGTTACTGATCTGGACTGTCTGAGGCCTCTCCATGAAAAAGTCCAGGATCCAGTGGCAGAACGAAGTGTTCAGGTCCAGCAGGCTCAGTTTTCCAGTCAGGTGTTGAGGAATGATTGTGTTGAATGCTGAAGTGAAATCTATGAACAGCATTCATACATACATGCCCTTATTGTCCAGGTGAGTGAGAGCCAGATGTAGGGTGGTGGCGATGGCATCATCTGTTGACCGGTTGGGGCGATAAGTGAACTGGAGTGGGTCCAGCAGTGAGCTCACTTGCAGCTGAAGATGAGCAAGGTCTAGCCTCTCCAGGATCTTTGTCAGATGTGATGTCAGAGCCACCGGCCTATAGCTGTTGAAGTCCTTTGGCTGTGGCCTCTTGGAAACTGACACCACACAAGATGTTTTCCACAGCTGTGGCATTCTACCAAGCTTCAGGCTCAGGCTAAAGATGTATTGAGTTATCCTGCATTGGACTTGAGAACCAGTCTGCCGAGCTGATGCCATCTGGACCAAGCTTCAAGATGGAGTCAGCAATGGAGTCTTCCATGTTGAGCGTTTATATGCGCCACAGCGTATTAGTGCATTACTTATCGTTTTCTTTGAAACAATCATACCTGCTGATTCAGGTCTTTCTGTAGCTCTGCACAGGAGCCCCTTGGCTCTTGAACAACTCTTCTGATTCTGATTTTTTTTTTTTTTTTTCACTCCCCTGTCTGAAATCTTGCAGGGAGCACCTGGAGCGGGCGGTTTATGGTGAAATTATGTTCTTTCCATTTCCGGACATTGGGCCCAACAGTACTCAATGGAACTGTTATTTTTAGAAATTCATCAGTATGTTTTTGCAACAATAAGGTTATGATGGTCTTGGGAGACCTCACTGGTTTTACCCGTCATGAGATGTTTCTGTGTGACAACTTGATAATTGGGCACCTTTTATTAGCCATCATTCAGGACTGATTGAGCTGATATTAATTTGCACTAAGTGGCAGGATTGACTTATAATCACTGATAGATTTTAGCTGCTGTCTTGAATCTCCCTGCCTTTTTACACATCCCTCTCTTCACATGTTCAATACTTTTCCCTGTGTCACTTCTCGTTTTTACACATAATTTATGGACGTCTATGTTTCCATGTGTGGCTTGGATGGGTTATTACTGACATCTGGTGAGAATTTCAGAAGACAAACATTATTTACCGTTATATTATGAGAAGTCCCAGTTGTGACAGGTGTATGTATAAGTGCATCACTTGGTAGTTTTAACAGCATAGTGCACTTTTATCTGTTACAGATTCAGCAGAGAGAAGTCACTCGCTGTGTGAACACTGCTGAGAAAGAGCAGCCAAGTTCAGGTCATTTCTGCCGTTTCATGGAAGCATTTACCAAGGAGCAATAAGTGGGCTCGCCTCTAAACACTCAGCATGAAGAAGTTAGTGAATCTGTTCCTCCTTCTTTAAAATTCCAGCCTTTCTAATGAAAAATGAATGATTTTCTCAATGTTTACATTACCCCCATAAAACAACAGAACATGTGGAGAAGTAACGCATGCTTTGTAGTCCATCTTTTACACATTGTCAATATAGCGGACATGCGTCATCACAACGTTAAGAAATGAGTGTGAGCTCGTTCAAATCCTCAGCACAGCACTTTTCTCTTTTTCTAAGTCCTCAGTAATTCTCCTACCCACTTTTCCTTGAGATCGATGAAAAGAGGTTAGGAACAGGAGATAGTAGGTACTTTTTGGAACACACCCTAAACTTCACAATAAGACAGGTTGTAAGAATAAAAGACAGATTTTGCAGTAGATGTTTGAAGCTGGTGACTGAAGATGAAGCATGAAAAAGTTTTTGGTGTTAGAAGTAGAATAAAGAAGAAGAAACTCAGACAGTAAAAGATAAAAATAAAGATTTTGGACCTTTCCAAACTTGTGTTTCAGCGTCAGGCCGGCGTCTGTGAATGCTGCGATGATGTCAGGCCTGTAGTCAGCGATGAAGATGCCAATGTCGACGTCACGGCTGTATGAGATGATGCTGCACTGCCTGAACCAGCCTGGAGAAGGTGACACAAACAGACAGGTGTGAGGACGGGATTACCTGCACACACTGAATCAATTAGTCTTTTTGACTGAGGTGCAACTTCCTCAGATGTGATTTACCTGGATGTTTAAACCACAGATAATAAGGCATGTGACCCTGATTACAGGTGATGTCAGCACAAACTATGGATGTCATACAGCAGTTTGACCTCTGTGTGACCCTATAGTAGCACACCTGAGTGAATCACTGGTTACATGCTCCTCCACAGGAGTTTTAACAGGAACAGGTAGACAACCTACAGTCAGAGGTTCTGACGTTGAAGCAGGAAGTCATCAGCATACCTGACACACCTGTTGTAAAAGTTATAAGTGACAGTGACCTCTGTGTTTCACTTCCTGTCTCCGAGGCGGTAACCTGCTCTATTTTAGTCCAGTCATGCGAGTCTCACTCTTGCTTAGTGCTCCGACAGGCGCTGCATACACCTGTGTAAGTTTCACAATAAAAAACGCCAAAAGAACTTGAGAGATTTCAGCGGTTTACCCAGGGTCACCATGGCGAGGTCGCTGCATGTCTAATCTGTGGTGGACACACTTCCTGATGTAGCCCTCAAGGGATTCTTGTTTCCCAGAATCAAACACAAATATGACTGATAACAGGAAATCAGGAAATCAACCAGTGCCAAAATAAAAGCCTGCTTAAAAAAACAACAAAAAAGCAGAGAGAGATTATGGCAAACCATCGACTCAGGAGGGGAAGGCGGTGCTGTACCTGCACTGACTATAGTGTGGGTGGAGCGCTGCTGACTTCGACTGAGAATATTGTCGGGCAGTGGAAAGGAATACTTCGAGGACCTCCTTAATCCCACTGAGCTGCATCAGGCATAGCAGCATGCAGTTATTCTACATTGTGACGATGTAATTTTGATCATGTCAAAGTGAAAGAGGCCATACAGTCCTTATACGACCGTTGCAGAAGCCTGGCCCGCATAGCAGGCAAGAAGTCGGACTTGTTCCTGGTGGGTGATGGGCTCCGCCAGGGCTGCCCTTTGTCACCGATTCTGTTCATAACAGGATTTCTAGGCATAGCAAAGGGGCGGAAGGCTTTCGCTTGGGTGGTCTCAGGATCTCATCTCTGCTTTTTGCAGATGATGTGGTCCTGTTGGATTCATCGGGTGATGGCCTCCAGCACGCCTTGGAACGGTTCACAGCCGAGTGTGAAGTGGTGGGAATGAGATTCAGCACCTCCAAATCTGAGGCTACGGTCCTCAACTGGAAAAGGGTGGAGTGCCCACTCCGGGTCAGGGACGAGTTCCTGCCCCAAGTGGAGGAGTTTAAGTATTTCGGGTCTTGTTCACGAGTGACGGGAGAAGGGAGCGGGAGATCGACAGACGGATTGGTGCTGCGGCCGCAGTGATGTGGACGCTGTACCGGTCTGTTGTGGTGAAGAGAGAGCTCAGTGTAAAAGTGAAGCTCTCAATTTATGAGATTGATCTGCGTCCCTACCATCACCTATGGTCACAAGCTGTGGGTAGTTACCGAAAGAACGAGATCCCGGACACAAGCGGCAGAAATGGGCTTCCTCCGAAGGGTGGCTGGCCTCTCCCCTAGAGATAGGGTGGGAAGTTCAGCCATCCGGGAGGGGCTCGGAGTAGAGCCGCTGCTGCTCCTCCGCATTCAAGAGATAGTTGAGATGGTTCAGGCATCTGACAAGGATGCCTCCTGGGTGAGGTGTTCCGGGGATGTCCCACCAGGAGGAGGCCCGGGGGCAGACACACTGGAGAGATTATATCTAACGGCTGGCCTGGGAACGCCTTGGTGTTCCCCCGGAGAAGTTGGAGGAGGTGGCTGAGGAGAGGGAGGTCTGGGCTTCTCTGTTTGCGCTGCTGCCCCTGCGACTTGGCCCCGAATAAGCGGAAGAAGATGGATGGATGGATGAAAGTTTGCTGAAACTGTACAAATGAGTCAGGAGGTAGAGTTACCCAGGCAGGTACCGCTGCTGAGCCAGAACGGAACGTCAAGGCGAGTGAGCGTTCGAGCCGTCAAATGAAGCAACGCCTTTGCTTTTCTCCGGAAATCCACCGCCGCTGCAGACGAGTCGTCAGGGTAGAGCTGCAGAGAAGTAGTCGCATGACGAGAAAAAGGAAGTTTTAAAAAAAGATTTGTTTATAATATTTTTCATTTCCTCTTTCTCCCCTCTTTTTACAATAAAAAGAAGCTTTCATTCTGACCTGCAGGAAATTGCGAGCATCACGGTAACGGCACTCTAGGAAGCGGGCGTGTTTCTGCTGGGCCAGAAAATGGGAAATGTTTCGCGGGACTCGAACGTCCAGGCCATCAAGGACGGTCAGGATGAGCTGCGGCCTGCAGAGGACGTCACATTACAGGAAGTTCATTAGTGCGGTTTTTTTTGTCTCATTTACACACATAACGTAGTCATGTGATGTCAGCACCTGTCATAGGCTCCAGCGTAGCGCCCATAGTCGAGCACTTTGAAGGCAGCAAAGCTTCGGTCTGCGTCCCCTTTGAGGCGCAGCGCTCCATGCCACAGGTAATTCCCGCTGCGCTCATACAGGAAGACCACCTGCAAGGAGCACAGGTCACATCGTCAGCTGTTTTGTCACCTGAATCAGATCGTCACGACATCTGGCAACATCCACCTGAATGACATGATTGTGGAGGCGGAACAAGAAGTGCAGGGGAATGTCCTCTCCTGATAGGGTGTCCAGGCTGGCGAGTCGAGGGTCCACTCCCCGCAGCTCCATCACCTCAAAGCCTTTCTGCTCAGCTGCCAATAGGAAGCCGGGCTGACAGACAAACAAACAATTACAGTTTTAAAAACTTTATTTAAACTCAAGTTCTGCATTTTCTCACGCTCTGAAGACAACAAACAAGTCACTCACATCATACTTCCATTGGTTGGCCTGCAGAGCGAATGACGTGACGGCTCGGCCTGTGCACAGAAAGCTGCAGTGCGGTTCGCGCACCAGCAGGTCACGCTGCCGCAAAGCATCCTGGGAGAGCAGTGCCAGCACGGCGGTGTCAGTGAGGAACAGTGGCAGCTTGAAGTGCTGCACTAACGCTAGAAACTTCTTCACCACCTGCTGCAGGGAGGAACAAAGCAACTGTTACCGTGGTAACCATGGTCAGGTCAGGAAGGAGGAGTTAAAACATTTAACAATTAAGTATAAAACAAGCTAATTTTATGAGCCACAATACAAGTTTACACATTGTACAAATTTCATGACTCACGTCTACATCTTGTGTAAGAGAAGCGAGATGTAAGATGTAAGATTTGTTTTAAATGTATTTGAAAAGTTCTTCACCTTTATTTAAGAGAGGAACGTCATGTGCAAGTGGAAAGACATAGAGAGCTGCATCAGGCATAGCAGCATGCAGTTTTTCTACCTTGTGACGATGTAATTTTGATCATTTCAAAGTGAAAGTTTAAATCTGAATTGCTAACAATTGATGTTAAGCTAACAGCAGCTAGCATCAGATCTGACTTACCCATTGGACTTGGCTAGCGGTCAGGTGGCCTGGAGTCAGGTGACCTGCTGGGCGGAAGATGTGAGAGCCAGGCTGCTGCAGGAGAATAGAAGAAAACAGGGTCACCACAACGGTCATGCTCCCGCATGACTTACCTTCAGAGGCTGACGCTGCCTATCTGGACCTTGGGGGTGTCGTAGCTAAAAGATCAACCTTAAGACTGTCACATGTCCTGATGGAGGGTTAAATACTCACACGTGTGACAAGGTTACTGTAATTCGAGCACATAGATGATTCAGGATCTCTTCATGAGTAATGTTCATGCACAGGTAATGTCAGCGTACAGGTGAGATGGAACACATAGGCAGCATGATTATGATGAAGATCATCTTCGCCAGAAGATGTTTCCTGATTGGCTGAATTTAACCTAAAATATTTTAACTTCACGTTCAGGTACAGATACCTGATAGCATTTACAAGGCTGTTATAACTAAAGTTAACCTTACTGCAGTGAAGGAATCTCAGGTGTGCCTCTTTCTCTCTTTACCTGCCTCTGAACACAAACCTGTACGGCAGCTTCAGGAACGACCCATTTTATGTTCATCATCTAAACTCTACCTAAGGAAGACTGTGCGCTGCTGTAGACTCCACCCCCACTGAAAAGCTGTCCTTTCACCTGTCACTTGTGCAGGTGTGTTTACCTGTGTCTGCTCTGCACAGACACAAAAACATTAAACTCATAATTATAATTTGAGACGTGGTGTGGTTCCTATAATCCTGACTTCACAAATGCAACTGAAACAGCTAGTGCACAGATTAGGATTATATTCTGAAAGGGCAGAGGGCTTTGAGTTTTAATGGTTCATTAGTGACATCACAAACCTTCAGATTAGGTCACACTGGGAGCCTCTCGCATCACACAAGCGTTTACACGGCTATGGCTCACCTTGCTGACGTACTTCCGGTAGTAGTGCAGCTGGAATAGCAGGAACACGGAGCTGCTAACGATGAGCAGCGCTAACACGGCCGTCCGGTTCACACGAAGCATCCGGAAACGGGGCCCGTCACCGCGCTTCTCATGACGCCAGAACTGAGCTCGAGGCACGAGGGAGCGGCACGAAAATACTCAGAGCACCGCGAAAATCACCAAGCCGTCTGCGGCCGCCGCCATATTTAAAAGGGCTCACTTCCTGCGCGGCCTTTCACAGTAAAAGCCCAAAACCTTTCTGCTGTGATTTTCAGAGGGAAAAAGCTGAAATAGTAGATTCCCTGAAGGAAACATGAAGAATTAAATATGACAGCTGTGGTGTTTTAAACTGTTTTATCCACATAGCATGAAAATATGATTTTTCTTCATCAACACACTGAATATTTATCAGCATCGATTTTTAATCGTTAAATTTCAAATTCAAATTTTATTTGTCACGTACACAGTCATACACAGTACGATATGCAGTGAAATGCTTAGACAACTGCTCGTTACCTAAAAAGAAAAAGGCTATGAATAAGATAGGAAATAAATATGAAAAATTAAAAAGGGTCAATTTAACTAGGAAGGAATAAAATATAAATTAAGGTTAAAAATGAAATAACTGTACAACACAATTTAGAATGAAGGGTAAATTTAACTGGGAAAGAATAAGATAAAATATATAAATTAAAGTTGAAAATAAAATAACTGTACAACAAAATACACAATACACAGTATAGAACTATATAAGAATGTATGAAGAAAGATAAATAAATAAATATATACACAATAACAGCAGCTGTACAAGTATTAACTGGAAATGAAGAATATAGTGACCAGTGTTGTGCAATCCACATTATGTCTTGTGCAGTGCAAATATGCTTAAAGTGATTTAAGTGATTTAAGTGATGATTTAAGTCTTCCAGACACTAAACCAAGGAACAATGTACATTTCAAATTCCTTTAATTTTAAATATGTTTATATTGTCTATCCTGTAAAATAGTCAGATGTCTATTCTTATTAATGTACAGAATTCACCTGCTTGCTGCTACTACTGCACATTCACCCAATGTACATACTATATATATAATGTTCTTCCTCTACAGACCCCCCCCCCCCCCCTCCCCCTATTTTTGCACATGTCGAGGAGCGTGTCAGGCTACATTTCACTGTGTGTTATACTTGTATAACTATGCATGTGACAAATAAAGAACCTTGAACCTGAAAGTGAAAACAATGTCCAGAATGTCCAGTGTGTGTGTAAGAACCATATGTGTGGGTCAGTACTGTGTGGTGGTGTGATTGAGAGACCGTATCGCCTGCGGGAAGAAGCTCCTCCTCAGTCTCTCTGTGTTGGTCTTCAGGGAGCGGAATCGCTTTCCTGACCTCAACAGAGAGAACAGTCTGTTGTTGGGATGGCTGAGGTCCTTCACGATCTTCCTGGCCTTGGTCCAGCACCGCCTGCTGTAGATTGAGTGCAGGTCAGGGAGCTCGGAGCGGATGGTGCGCTCAGCTGACCGCACAACCCTCTGTAGAGCTCGTCTGTCCTGCATGGTGCTGTTCCCGAACCAGGTTAAGATGTTTCCCGCCAGGATGCTCTCTATGGTGCACGAGTAAAAGTTCCTGAGCACCTTGGAGGGCAGTTGGAAGTCTCTCAAGCGTCTGAGGTGGTAGAGACGCTGACGGGCCTTTTTCACCACGGTGTTGATGTGACAGGACCATAACAGGTCCTGCGTGATGTGAACTCCGAGGTATTTGAAGCTGTCCACTCTCTCCACTGGGCACTCGTTGATGACGGGGGTCTGGTAGTTCCTCTCCTGCTTAGTGCTGAAGTCCACTATCAGCTCCTTTGTCTTACTGACGTTTAGAAGGAGGTTGTTCCTCTGGCACCAGTTCTCCAGATTCCTAATCTCCTTCACGTAGGCCGTCTCGTTGTTATCAGAGATCAGGCCCAGCACGACGGTGTCGTCAGCAAACTTGATGATGGTGATGGAGCTGGTAGTGGCCACACAGTCATATGTGTACAGAGAGTACAGCAGGGGGCTCAGAACACACCCCTGGGGGGCTCCAGTGCTGAGAGTGGTGGAGGCTGAGACATGTCCGCCCATCCTTACTGCCTGTGGTCTGCCAGTTAGGAAGTTGGAGATCCACTGACACATAGATGAGCTGAGTCCCAGATGCTCCAGCTTGGTGGTGAGTGTGGAGGGAATTATGGTATTAAATTTCCAAACCAAAACTACTTTCAATCAAAACTAAAATAGCTGATTGAGCCAAAAATTATCTTAAGGTACAGGATACAGACTAAAACAAGTAAACTAAAACAGAAAAATATCAGTTCTTTTAGTTTTTTCAGTCTGGTCAGACTTGTAATCACGACTAGCCTGAGCAGATGAGCTCATAAACACTGTGAGCACCATCATGTTTACAGCAAAAATAATCATGTTTACAAGCTGATACACAAAATGCTCTGGTCTCTATAGAAAATAATTGTGAGATAATTTACTCATTCACAACAACTGTACAGTGAGAGGATGATTTTATAACTCACCTGGATTAAAGTTTGCATTATTAGGGACGCGGTTAATGTTGACCTTGGTTTCTGTAGCTGATTTTTCCCTCTTTCTTAAGGACTTTCAGATCCTGTAGTGTTTTTAGGTCTCACACTTCTTCTTCTTCTGTTCAGTTTTCTCAGATTTTTAAGGACGCACTGCACACTATGCTGAGATACGCCAAGTTTCAGCTAACTGCTCTTTGTTAATCACTTTTCGGTTAAACTGCGTTTGCTTTCCCAATTTTAACAGGTTCATCTAAAGAAGTGGGAACAAATGTGTTTTTGTGGCAGGCAGGTAGTAACAAAGGGCTTAAAGATAAAACTTAAAACTGGTTCTTTGCTCAGTTGTTGGTTATGTGTCGACACAACAAGGAATCCTGGAGTCAGGAGCCGTTTTATGCTTGAATGATTTGGAGGTCAGAGTTCAGAGGGTCACCAAACCAAAACATTCCTGTTAAAATGATCAGGTACAAGGACTGAACTAAAAAATTACAAAGAAGAACTTTAACGAGCTTCAGAAAGGCATCGTTTATTTACAGGCTGTGCTTCTGACAACATGATTATGACCCAAACTGTCAAGAAATCACACCACAACTCTAAAAACGTGAAAATTAGTGGACTCTGGTGAGGTCACTGCAGCGTTTCGATACAAACCTCAGCACGGAATCCTAGAACACCTGAGTGAGAAGGCGATGGAAAGTACACGTGCAGCGGAGGAGGGCCAACCCCCCCCCCCCCCCCACACACACACACACACACACTCAGAGTAACACACACACACTCAGAGTAACACACACACAGAAAGAAGATGGCGGCGGCAGCGGTCGCGGCTCCTCCATAACAAAAAGGACTCAAAGTTCAAACTTGGCCCACTTTGTGTAACTCTGCTTTTCCCGCTCTGAGCGGACGATGAGCGGCCTCCGCCGCCCCTGAAGGCCCGGGTCTTTTCTCCGGGTCTCCGGGATGTTAGCGTGAGACTGCCTCCTGAAGTGGACTTTAAACCGGGACGGTAAGAGCGGCCGAGCCGTGCTAGCTCCGTGCTAACTGTTTGTTTGGACAGACTGTTTGTTTGTGGACACTCCCAGGACGTGTTGCTACCGGTCTCCGGTTTATCGGGACACCAGGGCAGAAATGCTGTTTATGTGACCGGCGGAGGGGCATCTGATCCGGACAGGTTCCGGTACTGATAGGTGAAGGAGCGGGCTCAGTTAGCCGGGTCAGCTAACGGCTAACTGCTATTGTCAGGACAAATGGCAAGTACTGTAGATATTACAGTACCGCGAGTAGTGCAGTACCGAAAAGTCCCAGAAGCACTACTGCAGTACTGCTGACAGCTCAGACTGTCACTGTACACACATAATGCAGCTCTGTGTGTACTCTAAGAACAGTAGTGCAGTTCTTTGTGTACTTTGACAACAGTACCGAATCTGTGTGTGCTCTGTGTACTGTGGCAGTAATACTGCAGTTCTGTATATATTCGTTGTGTACTCTGACTGTCATACTGCAGTTCTGGGTGTAGTTGTGTCACGTTGAGGACTGAGCAGGCAGAGGTGTTCTGATGTTTTGTGTGTATTCATAACCTGTGAAAAGCACCTGTGTCACCTGATTGAGATCAGTTGTCTTGATTAGAGGATTTTTACGGAGCATGGTGCCTCCACAAATATACTTTAAATTTTTCTCTGAGGAGCAGCTGTGATTCCAGAAAGTGGAGCCGATCGTCCTCACAGACCACGGCCACACTCAGGGACTGCACAGCTGGTTTTATGATATACCTCGTGAAGTCAGAGATCCAAGCTGATTTCTATGGAGAGATTATCTTACATCCACAAGCGTAAACTAAGATTTACAAATATGTGCCGTGATTTGTGTGTAACTTTTATGGTTGTTGGGTTTTTCTCTGTATCTATTATTGTAAGAGCTACTGTACAATATAAAGTGCCTTGAGGGGACTGTTGATGTGATATGGCGCTATAAAAATAAAATTGAAGTGAATTGAATAGAACTCACAAATGCGTGTTCCCATTCACACACGTACGAAATAATTTGACCACACGTGAAACAGTTTTCCAAATACATGTATCTAAACTAGATTAAATAGTGATTATTTACGCACAATTTATAAAGTAAGGTTTTACAAGTGAGGGGTGGTAGTGTAGTTTTAGTTTTTTGTATGCACAGAAATGTTTTGTAAAGAGAAAATTATACTATTCGTGAAGCTAAACTTAATAAATTGAGTGTGACAAGTTGACACTGACAACTGTAACACACGCCACAGATGCCAGGTCAGGTGTGTTTGTGGCTATTACTTCATCCTGCCCACATTTTCTACAAACCCGTGGTCCCCAGAGAAGAATATACGAACAAAATACTAATACTAATAACAAAAGTGTTTCTACTCAGAGTATTCTTAGTCATGTGATTAATGTAACCTAAAAAAGACACTTGATTATCAATATTATAAAGTTATAATTAATCTTCAAGTTTGTATTTCCTTTTTTAAAATAATTCAAGTATTTATTAGATTTTGCATTTTATAACAGCAAACACAAAAATATAACAACAAATACAAAAATACAAAAACCAAAAAAAAGAAGCAAACAAACAAAGAACTGAAAAAAACAAAAGAAAAGAAAAATACACTGAGGTTTTAACATCAGTGGCATCTCGTCCAAGTCAGGTAGACATGCAGGTGCAAAAACTGTCCCATTGTTCCACCGAAGCTTCAGTCACATGATGTAACCTTCCCAGTGTCTTTTCGCAAGCAACGTTCAATCATTCTTGCTTTCCACATTTTAAGCATTGGATTATTGGGGTCCTTCCGGTACTACAAAATGACACGGGCACATGTTACCAATGCAGTCCTTAACACTCTAAACTGGTGTTTCATGTTTGTATTTCTTTAATTAGACCTGCAGCTTTTACTTTAAAGCTGATTCCTCTGATTCAACATGAGTCTTTATCACCAAGCACAACAACAACAACAACAACACAACAAACTGTTGTATTCAGGTATATTTCTAAAGAACAGGAAAGCTGCTGAGTGCAAATGTAATAGCAAAATGTGAATTTGTGTCTATGTAGACAACAACATGTGATTTTTCACTGATTTATCACAGTTAACTGTATTATCACAAACAGACTGTATGCCAATAGCAGACTGGCTGTGTCTTATGGCAACATTTATGTCAGGTCTCAGTGGGTGTTGCTGTGCTGGACTAACTTTGAGGACATAATTTGCAATTGAAAAAGGTGAGAAATTATAATATAGGTTATTGCAATACTCAGCATGTCACAAAGAGTTAAAAATCGCAATATCATTGGACACTCAATCATATATTATTGGGTGTCCGATGATTCCCACTAGGGCTGGGCCATATCATACCATTCACGGTAATACTGGTATAATGTTGGGCAACGATAAGAAAATGAAATATCGCGAAAGAATATGGGTAAAACGCGCATGCGCAATACCTTTGATTTCATACGCACATGACGGAAAAAGCATGCCGGCGGCAAAGAACGAGAAGGGCGAAAGCGGATCGTTGAATGAAACGGATGAACCAGAATTGGTTTGTAAAAATGCTGCAACGTCAGTGGTGTAGAACTGGTTTAGCTTTCGTCCGTCGAATACACAACAAAGCACTATTTTTGGTAGAGGATGCTAGCGGGCCGTCGTTATTATAGTGTTTTTTGGAAAATACGGCACACTTAAAATCAATCCTGTGATTTTTCTGAAAATCGACAGTGCCCCTTATAATCCCATGTGCCTTATGTATGAATTCTGGTTGTGTTTACTGACCTCGAAACTATTTTATGTGGTACACGGCGCTCGAAAATCTGTCAAATGTTTTAGTACGACTTTGCTAAGCTACGAAGCTGCACCGCTTGATGGATTGTCGGAGCATTACGGTTATCGTAGGCAGGAGCCTCGTGGAGTGATATGTACTGTGCTTCAACATAATATTACCGTATTGTGTGTGTATAACCTCTTTTTAAGTTTTGTAGATATTATACATGGTTATGCTGAGGATATGTTGGCCAATTTCCACTGGAAATGCCTTTTGGTTAAACTGTCAGCAAGGAATTTGCTTTTGCACTGTTAAATTTTTATATAACTTTAATGCACATAAAAAAACAACTGCTTGTTTAAGTGAAAATACATTGATGTTTTTTTGGTTTTTTTTGCACTAATAAAGTTGTGGAGTTGTAAAGTATTTTGTCTAGTGTCAATTAGGGCTGGGCCATATTATACCGTTCACGGTAATACCGGTACAAAGCTAGGCAACAATAAGAAAATGACATATCGCGACAGAGTATGGGTAAAACGCGCATGCGCAGCGCCGAAAAAGCACGGAGAATGCACGGTAACGGAAAATGTGAATGGGGAAAGTAGATTGTTGAGTGAAACGGATGAGCCAGAATTGTTTTGTAAAAATGGTGCAGCTAAACTGGTTTGGTGTTTGTCCAACAGATACACAACAAAGCACTTTTTTTTTGTAGAACATGCAAGCGGGCCGTCGTTATTGCCGTATTTGTCAGACTAAGGTGCTTGTAAATCTGGGAGTAATCTGGGTCCTAAACTCTGTCCTTTAATAAAGTCCCGAAGTCAAACGAACATCCCTGAGAGTTTAAAACTGTCTAAATACTTTTATCTTTAATGAAATGATCAGCATTGCTGCTTTACCAGGTGTAACTATGAAGTTTAACATCCAGGCATCCATGAAAATAGAATTCATTACATTTAACGGAGTTAGAAGTTGGCGGAAGCTAGCTCGCTAGTTTCGCTAGTTACCTAAACATGGTATAGCATGTTCTGACTGAGAGATTTCTGAAAAAATTCAAATGTACAGCTCTGCTATCATTTCTAACATAAATGAAGACAGGAAACTAAACAGCAGTGACGTTTGTAGGGTTACTGAAGTTGGGCTAGCTGGTATATAACGAGGCTAGCGACACAGCTGTGTTAGCATAACATAAACTGTGAAGCTCAAGGATGAACGCTAACACTTTTCCACTCGATAAAAGTTAACGTGAAGGTTCCAAATGCAATCGCATGGCAGGATGCTGTAAATGGACCAAACTTCAGTCAGGAGAACAACTGAGATAATCCATCCACAATACGAGGTTAGTCATTAATATACTGCAACAACATGGGAATAGAGCAGCTGTGATAGAATACAGCATTAATGAATCAATGGTACAGAAGTGGAGGAAGCAAGAAGAATGAGTTGAATAAAGTTTGATTTATCTGACTGCTTTGTTTTGCTTAATGTGCCTTATAACCCCATGCACCTTATCGGGGCTCTAGAGTGCGACCAATTTGGTCGCAAATATGAGCAAATTTTTCAGTGGTGCGACTAAAAAAAATTTTTGGTTGCACCTGTGCGACCAACTGTTCGGGTAGCAAAAAAAAAAAAAAATCTGCAACCTTCCCTGTGGTCAATGTCACTACCCGATCCGTACCGGAAACCCGATCGGTACCCCGCATGCGCGAAAGGTTTCTACTTCCGGTCGTAGCGTTTTACGATAGTTATGGGTCAGAGTATCTGTTAAGATGTTAAGAATAACAAGTATATCTTAAAATGTTTGCAATAATGAAGTATTTCAGTACAATGTAGACAAAAACGAAAAATAAAAAGAAAGTTACAGATCAGGACTCTCCGATCCTTACTGCGCATGTGTAAAGTCTGACCGTACAAATCGGGTCTACCCGATCCGTACCGCGCATGTGCAGATGTTTTCTTCTTCTTCTGTTCGTTTAATGGCAGTTTACTCCCCAGTGTACGAGGATACCGCCACCTGCTGACCGAGCGAATAAACCCTATTATAAACTGAATTATCGTCATTACAAACGTGTGTTAAATCTGATTTAGCGATAGTCGAGTGTGTTTATGCTTGTCTGTGAGGAGAGGATTGTTGGAATAGTGATGATGATGTGCGCTATCACTGTCAATTGTCAGTAAACACTTCATCTGGCTGATGAATCTACACGTGAGATATTACAAAGTCCGCATTATTAACTCTGTAATTAGGCGCCGTTCTTCTTATTTTATGGCGCTGTTGCTCAATCGGGGGACACTCTCTGTTGAGGAGAAAAGCATGAATTTCTTTGTATACGGATTATCCATTGTTTAAATGTCCCGGGCAGTCGAAAAGGAGGCAGAGCTGTTGAGAAATGCTAGGAGCTAACTGGGCGATAACCGTATCATTCAAATATATTGAATGTCGCAATGTTAGCAAAGAGAGGAAGTGACGTAAGATTTGCGCATGCGGGGTACCGATCGGGTTTCCGGTATGGATCGGGTAGTGACAGTCAACAACAGACACACATTATGCCCCTATCGTGGACTAAACCAATCACAGATAGTAAAGGGCGGGACCTCTCTGATTGGCTGTGGTCCAGTTGAAAGTGCAGGTGGAAGTGGGAGGTGAGTAGCTTGAATAAAGCGATATCAATTCATTAAATCCTGAATCGACTTTTAAATATAACTGTGTTTTGCCAGAAACGCCAGATTAAAGCTCACAAAACCATTTCAACAACAACCAAACAGCAGATGAGAGCAGGTACACGGTCTCCACACAAAGACGTAAACACAGAACGGACCCGACGCATCAGAATCAACTTTGTCTTTCTTGGCTTTCTCACCCGACGGCCCGTAGACGGACACGCTGTCGGAGCTTAGCGGTTCTGATGCGTCCGGTCCGCGCTGTGTTTACGTCTTTTTGTGCTGATTCTGAGCTGCAGGTTTTGTCTCTCCAACCAAAATTCACAGAGCCAGCAGCAAAAGAAGCAGCAAACTGCGCTTCACATTTGATCAATGTCGTCATGAATTTTGCTGTTTTGCTTCCACGACTATTAAAATCACACTCCATGCACAGCTAGCTCTCTCTCTATACTTCAAGAACAGTTTCCCATCTCCAATCTCTGTTTTCTGTATTATTCATTCACTTATTACCCACCAGTCTACCGTTGTTTACAGCGCTGTGGCTGCTGTCTTTTTCTATTCTTTTTTTCACTTAAATGACCTCGGACAAGAAAGCCTATTTTTTTTCTGTTGTTCAGTACTGAAAAAATTTAAACTTTATATGCAGAACATTGTAGAATATTTTTAAGGTTATCTGCTATAAAAAGCCAGACCAGGCCTTCATGTTTTTCTGTGTTTTATTCTCAGTTACTTTCACACAAAGGCACCTGCTGTGATGTAGGGCTGCCACGATTTGTCGACTAGTCACGATTACGTCGACTATCAAAATCGTCGACGACTGATTTAATAGTCGACGCGTCGTTTGAAGCTTTGTAAGATCCCAAAAGACGCAGGAATAAGTAGCAGGATTTAAGAGTGTAATAACGGACTGAAACAGAAGATGGCAGCACTGCATGTACAAGGATGCCAGCTGCCGTTAAACCCCGAAGAAGAAGAAGAAGAAGAAGAAGAAGAAGCAGCTGTGTCCCAGAATTCATAGCGCGGCCCAGCTCAGTTTCCAACAATGGCGGCAGCTAGTTAGTTTTAATATTACTCTTATTATTCTTTCTGGGTCACAAAATAAACGTTTAACATATTTTCAGCCGAGAATGTAGCTGTGTAAACCTCAAATATCGGCTCAGTTTATCAGGACACCACATATTTTCAAAAGCGCTCCGACGTTTTCGGAGACGTCTGTTACCCACTAGCTCGATAGGAAGCCGGGGGCTAGGTCACTAGCGCGGTGAGAACACCGGACTCCCGGCAATTTGTTTTCAAACCCACCGCCGTCTTTCGCTACTCAGGTTAAATATATATGAGTCACTTAGAGAACTTAAAAATGTTGTTGTTTGGCTTTTTTTTTTTTTCTTTTTTTTTTAGTATTTTATTTGTTCCTGAGTAAATCTGTTTGTCTGAGATTAAAGTTATAGTTTTTACACAGCTGAATAAACGTCAAGCAGACAGCTGATTATCAGAAGTGTGAGATGCTGGAGAATATACTCCGTTGTCCTGTTATATTTTAGATAGCAAGGAGTTTATTAAACTTCACCGAAACAATCTGCAAATTTCATTAAAATTGAATAAACTATCATCTTGTCTTTATTTTTAGTTAGCACCTTAAAAGCTTAAAGCTGTAAGCTAATGATAGTTATATAAGAGCAGATGCTGCTGGTGCAATAAGCTGTAGTTTTACGTCCAGTGGATGATGATCTGATTAGTCGACTAATCGCATAAATAATCGGTGACTAGTCGACTATCAAAATAATCGTTTGTGGCAGCCCTAATGTGATGTTCACAATTCTGATGAAGTCACTGATAAATGATCAGAATTATAATATTTCTGACTGTCTGAGGCTAAGTTGAATCGAATCGGGACTTTGAAAACCGGAATCGAATGGATTATAGAAATCAGTGATGATACCCATCCCTAGTGAGCAGCCTAGGCACGACAGAAGTGGATGTAGCTGCAATAGGAAAAGAACTATTGCTAACTTTTCTGTTATGTTAAGGCCTGATCCTTCTGAAATTCATAGCCAGTGCTCTGACACGGTGTCATCAATCTTTGAATGGTGAAAAAGCACAGTGTATCCAGAAAAACACATTAAATTATATAAATTATTATAAAATTTGTGTGCGCCTAACTTTTGTGCCAGTACGCCTAACTTTTTAAAGTTAGGTGTACCGGTACGCCCATGGCAAAAAGTTAGTCTAGAGCCCTGCTTATGGTCCAAAAAATACGTATTTGACTTTTTTATTTGGCACACTGCAGTTGAATGTTGCAAAGCACCTCTTTTTAACATCAGTGGATATTATACATGGTTATGGCTCAGGATATGTCAGCCCATTTCTACTGGAAATGCATTTTGGTTAAACTTTCAGCAAGGAATTTGCATTTGCACTGTTACATTTTTATATAGCTTTAATGCATATAAAAACAGCTACTTGTTTAAGTAAAATGAGTGGATGGGTGTTTTTTGTGCTAGTAAAGTTGTGGAGTTGTATTTTGTCTCACAGAAATTATATAGTCAGTTATATCGTTATCGCAAATTTTCAAATGTATATCGTGATAAATATTTTTGGTCATATCGCCCTGCTCTACTTCCCACCTCGAAAAGTACTCTGCAAAATAGTCAAGAAACCTGCTGAAGGTGGAAGAAGCAAATTTGTTTGACTTGAGGCAAAAACACAAAAATATGTTGTCGAGATTGACCAGGTGACAAAGGAAAGAGATACGAGGAGCTGATGTGACCCAATGACATCACTCATTGTGTGTTGATGACATGAAGAGCAAACGGCGGAGGAGAGTCAGTGATGTTTACTCTCTGACATGTCCTCACAGTGCAGAAACTGTGTTATCCTTTAACCCACAGATGTTGAGCTCACCGTCTCATTTGATCTCTGAACCCACGTCTGTGTGTGCGTTGGTTAAAAACACTAAAAATGGTTCTTTGAGCTTTTATCAGTAAAATAAAGGTTCACCTTTTACTTGTGTGTGTGTGTGTGTGTGTGTCTCAATAACCCGGTCAGTCTGCCTGCAGAGCCTGCTGCAAAGCATGCTGGGAGCAGTGGGGGCTGCCCCTCCCTTCTTTGCCTATGTGTGTTTCTGGGCTGTGATTGGCTGCCTGAGAGCCCAGCTGACTGCACTCTGTCTCTCAGACGGAGAGAGAGGCAGGCTGATGGAGGCGAACGCGATGGGGTGAGCTGCCATTTTCTGTCTTTATCCTCTATCCCTCCATCCTTTTTCCTCCTTTGTATCTGCCAAGGAAGAGGAGGTGGACGGGAGGAAGTAGGAGGGGGGAGAGCGGAGGGAGGGTGGAGGTTTGGGGGGGGAGTTCCTTTCATTGTGCTGTTGTCGTTCTCCAGAGGATTTAATTCATCCTCTGTTTGTGCTGCAGACGACGAGGAGGAGGAGGAGGAGGAAGGGGGGGGGGTCGTTGAGAGACTGAGAGGATTGAGGGGGTGGGTGGGGGGTGATGATGGAGGGATGAAGAGGAGGAGGTTCAGAGATGATGGAAAGAGGAGGGAGAGAAAATGGCGTCTGGCTGGTGCAGGAAAGAAGAGATGTTGTCTGTCCTAGTTATTGATTGCTGTGTCAACGGCAATAATCAGCACCTGGATCAATAACTTTACCAGTATCATATGGTGTACTGTTATTTTAGTACTGTATGTAGTACTGCTGGATTCTTTGTTGGTGCAGCAAGTTCAATTTGATCTTCTGATTGTTCAAACCTGATCAGTGTGATCAGATATTTATGGATTGGTGCTGCAGAGGTCAGTGTGTCGCCTCACAGCAGGAAGGTTCCTGGTTCAGCTGGCACCAATCCTTTTGTGTGCAAAGGTTTCATTATGTATATCCCATCTAGTTAAGGGCACCCTGTTAGGTTATCTGTTGATTCTGTGGTTGTGGCGTAGATAAAGCACTGTGATTGGTCAGTAAGAGGTCAAACTATTTGTGCAGGTGGAGCTGAGAGGCTCCGCCCTCCCTCATTGTAACTGCGTTAGGACCTCCTGTGCTGATTGGCCGTCCTGTCACCAGGCAGGCAAATAGCTCGTTTTAATTACAATTTAGATGTTTCTATATTTAGCTCTGAAGATCATCAATAATCTAAGCTCTCTGTAATTTCAATTATTGACATGAAAGATCAGCTGACCCTCCAGATGTGATGTCATCATTGTGCCGAATTCATTTTAAGGTTAAACAGGAAGTGATGTCATATGTTTACAGTGGGGCAAAAAAGTATTTAGTCAGCCACCGATTGTGCAAGTTCCCCCACCTAAAATGATGACAGAGGTCAGTAATTTGCACCAGAGGTACACTTCAACTGTGAGAGACAGAATGTGAAAAAAAAATCCATGAATCCACATGGTAGGATTTGTAAAGAATTTATTTTCCACCCTGATTTACGAATAAGTATTTGGTCACCTCAAACAAGGAAAATCTCTGGCTCTCACAGACCTGTAACGTCTTCTGTAAGACGCTTTTCTGTCCCCCACTCGTTACCTGTATGAATGGCACCTGTTTGAACTCATCATCTGTATAAAAGACACCTGTCCACAGCCTCAAACAGTCAGACTCCAAACTCCGCCATGGCCAAGACCAAAGAGCTTTTGAAGGACACCAGGAAAAGTATTGTAGACCTGCACCAGACTGGGAAGAGTGAATCTACAATAGGCAAGCAGCTTGGTGTGAAAAAATCAACTGTGGGAGCAATCATCAGAAAATGGAAGACATACAAGACCACTGATAATCTCCCTCGATCTGGGGCTCCACGCAAGACCTAACCCTCTATTAAACTTCTTTATACATAAGCCATTTCTGTGACACTTACACCGTTTCATGATTGAAGTAGCAACAGGAGAGGGAGGGGAGAGAATGAGAGGCAGCTGTGCAACGTAACGACAGAATAAATCCAGCTTTGTGTCTTTTTCCAATCAAATCAAATCAAATCACTTTTATTGTCACATCACATGTGCAGGTACATTGGTACAGCACATGTGAGTGAAATCCTTGTGTGCGAGCTTCACAAGCAACAGAGTTGTGCAAAATACAATAATGTAAACAAGCAAAATACAAGAATGGCTACATCTGAAACTAATAAATATATGTACAATATATAATAGTATATGCATTTCTGGATGTGTATACTAAATATTTTTCTGTGTGTGTGTGTGTGTGTGTGTACACATATTTTACAAATTAAATAGAGTAAACAATGAATAGAATATATAAAATAAATAAAATAAAATATACAGAGTGAGACATGTGCAAAACAGTGGCATTACTGTACAGTATGGAGTGCATAATGTTGAAGTTCCAGTAGTGAAGCTGAGGTGTCTATGACGTGTTCAGCAGTCTGATGGCCTGATGGAAGAAGCTGTCTCTCAGTCTGCTGGTTCGGGACCGGATGCTGCAGAACCTCCTTCCTGATGGAAGTAGTCTGAACAGTTTATGGCTGGGGTGACTGGAGTCCTTGATGATCCTCCCCGCTTTCCTCAGGCACCGCTTCCTGTAGATGTCTTGGAGGGAGAGAAGCTCACCTCCAATTATCCGTTCAGAGCACCGCACTACTTGCTGGAGAGCTTTGCAGTTGTAGGCGGTGCTGTTGCCATACCAGGTGGTGATGCATCCAGTGAGGATGCTCTCAATGGCACAGTGATAGAAGGTCCTGAGGATGCGGGGGCTCATGCCGAATCTTTTCAGTCTCCTGAGAAAGAAGAGGCGCTGCTGCGCCTTCTTCACTGTTTTGTTTGTGTGTACTGACCACGTAAGATCCTCAGCCAGATGTACACCAAGGAACTGGAAGCTGCTCACTCTCTCCACAGCAGCGCCGCTGATGGTGATGGGGGTGTGTACTTCTCTGCACCTCCGGAAGTCCACTATCAACTCCTTTGTCTTTGCGACGTTGAGGGTGAGATGGTTGTCTTGACACCAGTGGGTCAGGGCGCTGACCTCCTCCCTGTAAGCCGTCTCATCACCATTGGTGATAAGACCCACCACTGTAGTGTCGTCCGCAAACTTCACAATGATGTTGGAGCTGTTAGTGGCTGTGCAGTCGTAGGTGTAGAGTGAGTACAGGAGAGGGCTCAGTACACACCCCTGTGGAGCACCAGTGTTCAGTGTGACGGGGGATGAGGTGATGCTGCCCAGTCTGACCACTTGGCGTCTGTCAGACAGGAAGCTAAGGATCCAGCTGCAGAGGGAGCTGCTCAGTCCTAGATCCTGCAGTTTCCTGTCCAGCTTCGAGGGAACGATGGTATTGAATGCTGAGCTGTAATCTACAAACAGCATTCTCACATACGTGTCTCTCTTCTCCAGGTGTGACAGGGCAGTGTGTAGTGTCAGGGCTATGGCATCATCAGTGGACCTGTTGTGGCGGTATGCGAACTGTAGAGGGTCCAGTGAGTCGGGTAGTGCAGAGCAGATGAAGTCCCTGACCAGCTTCTCGAAGCATTTGCTTACGATGGGGGTCAGGGCTACAGGTCGCCAGTCGTTCAATGAGGAGATGGTGGAGGATTTGGGTACAGGGACGACGGTGGCCATTTTGAAGCAGGCTGGGACAACAGACAGAGAGAGGGAAAGGTTGAAGATGTGTGTGAACACTCCAGCCAGCTGAGCCGCGCATGACTTGAGGACGCGGCCGGGAATCCCGTCCGGACCAGTAGCTTTGCGTGCATTCACCTTCCTGAAGCACCTCCGCACATCCTCCTCAGACACAGTGTGCGCACTGACGTCATCCGCGGTGCGCACACTGTCCGGTCTCACCCCCATTCTAGCTGAATTACGGGACAAACTGTTCCTTTTCAGCTCAACACGAAACGCGTAACATTTTCTCTGAATGCGGGACGATTCCGTCTTTTTACGGGACGGTTCAACATCAGTAACATCAAAGCAGCCACCTAGCTGTATAGAAACTCCGTCATGCTAGCTAGTAGTGATATGCAATACCACTGATTTCCTTTCCAATCCGATACCAAGTAAAATTCAGGGTGGTATCGACGATACTAATCCGATACGATACTTTGTACAAAAACGTATTTTATTTATTTCATCTTTTATTGTATCTCAAATTATAGCGTCATAATGATTACAGGACATCAGATTACTTGTTCTTACTTAATAATGCAGAATTAATCATATAGAAATAAAAAACCTGAAGTTGTGCGCTATTTGAACACCTTGCTCGCCTGCAGCACTAAAGGACTCCGTGAGAGACGTTTGTCTTGCCCTAGCAGCACCTGTCCCTGTCCACTCCTCCTCTTCAGTTCACCTCAACATACGATCGTCTTTTTCTGTGATATGATTTGCTCTGAGATGTTTGACAAGGTTAGTGGTGTTGCCACAACACCTCACTTTCTTGCCACATGTATCGCAAACCACGTCTCGGCTGTTTGTGGATGTAAAATACGTCCGCACATGACTCCATTTATGTTCAGCCATTGTTGTGAGTGCGCACGCCAAGGGGCTGCGAGGCATTTATACAGCCGTATTTCGCACATGACTATGAAAGGTGGAAGAGGAAGTAGTTCCTTCCAATGTAGACAATCCGAATGATATAGTTTCTTTCCACTGTGTTCTTGTTAATGATAAACTACAAATTTACCCTAAATTACTAAAATATCGATATTTTAATGTGAGAATCGATTCTAGAACATAAATGACTGGTATCGGAGGAATCGATATTTCAGTATCGATCCGTACATCCCTACTAGCTAGCATGCAGTACGAGTTATTGCAACTGACTAAAAAGTCAGCACAACGAAAATAAACTCTACCTAAACGAAATCTGAGGAAGCACCGCCATAGCCATCACCAAACAACTGAGTTATTTTTACACACCGACCAGCATCTGGCCAATCCACCACCTTTCATTGTTTATACCGTTACAAAGAAGAAGAAAAAAAAGAAGTCACCGGGCCACCGAGCAAATGCCCAGTATGCCCGATGGCCAGGTTAACGTGCCATCAGTTAACCCGCATGCGTGCCAACTGTGGCACGCGTGCCTAGGGTTGCCGACCCCTGATTTAGTCTTTTTCTCCAATGAATCTTTCTGAGTTAACTTCAGCAATTACTTTCTCCTTCAACCTCCATCATCAAACCATCAACATGTCTTTTAGACCTTATTCCTACAAGACTGCAGTCCTGTACTACAAGCCTTCAAGCCAGCAGTAGTTAAACTGTTATTTAAAGAGCCATCTGTTGACCCAGCTGTCTTAGCTAATTACAGGCCAATCTCCAACCTTCCTTTCATAACAAGAATCCTTGAAAGAGTAGTTGTCAAACAGCTAACAGATCATCTGCAGAGGAATGGTTTATTTGAATAGTTTCAGTCAGGTTTCATAGCTCATGACAGCACAGAAACAGCTTTAGTGAAGGTTACAAATGATCTTCTTATGGCCTCTGAGAGTGGACTCGTCTCTGTGCTTGTCCTGCTAGACCTTAGTGCAGCGTTCGATACAGTTGACCATAATATTCTATTAGAACAAATAGAGCATGATGTAGGTATTACAGGTACTGTGCTGCAGTGGTTTGAATCATATCTATCTAATAGACTCCAATTTGTTCATGTGGTGGTCCTCTTCACACTAAGGTTAATTATGGAGTTCCACAGGGTTAATGTTAATAATGTTGATAATAAAATAATAATACCATATGAACAGCTGCACAGCATCATGGGAAACAACAATAAAGCAGGCTGATGTGTTTATGATGTCACTGCAGATATTTGTGTTCTAAAACGCAGTATGGGAGGAAGTGAGCACTGAGCGTGCTCTGAAGGATGACGCTACTTCAGAGGTCGTCGTCTTCACCCTCATTTGCTGGGACACCATGGTCTGTAACGCTGTCGCTCAAGTGTTTCATTTCATTTTTGATCGCCCACTCTGTTCCAGCCACATGATTGGCGGAAACAGTGTTGTTCTCTCATTGGCCTTCCACGCTGTCCTTCGAAACGTGGAGGAATAAGGTCTGTCAACTTTGTCATGTCTCACTTTTCTTTCGAGGAAAAGTTCCTCAATGATTTATCGTCATTTTAATTTTACACGTTGGTTCTGATCTTTTGTGACATTATCTTTTGTGACATTATCTCCTGTGACGCTTATACTGCGGTCACACTGTCTCTGTACCATTGCCATGGTAACATGTTGCAGGGTCCATTAATAGTAGTCTTTGTACAGAGGTTTGCTCTGGGACACAAGAAGTGTCAGTAACTGCTGCACTTCATCATTATTATCTTCAACAGACCAGCTGTTCCCATATGGGTGGGGCTTCAGGTGTGGGTGGGGCTTTTGAGTGGTGGTTCTCATGTTTATGCAGATGTTTTGTGCTGCAGATCAGTAAGCTTATTGATTACTGGCTGCTGGCATCTCTTTAATAAAACTTTATTAGTATCTAAGTTCAGGTATTGTTGTTGAGTTCAACTCCGCCTTTGAAAACACGTAAACACTCCTGTCCTTGCCCACATGCACTCTGATTGGCTGCTGTCTGTCTGCAGGTCACACTCGGGTCCAACATGGCGGCGGCGTCGTATGACCAGCTGCTGAGGCAGGTCGAGGTGTTAAAGATGGAGAACTCAAACCTGAGACAGGAGCTGCAGGACAACTCCAACCACCTGACCAAGCTGGAGACAGAGGCCTCCAACATGAAGGTGAGTGCTTATCTGAGCAGGTGCTGCTCTGTGTGCGTGCCTGTGTGTGTGTGCGTGTGTGTGTCTAATGGTTTAAATATATTGATCAGTCAGGCTCTGTAGGTGGCAGCGCTCACATCAGAAACATCAGATGTTCAAATGTTCCCTCAAACTTCCAGTTAAAACTGCAAACAGATAAGATTTAAATAAAGTTTTTTCAGTCTGTGACTCACAGCTGTTTTAAACTTTATCAATCTGTTCCAGTTCTCTTCTTGAAGTTGATTATCTGCTAAAGCTGAATTTCTGTTTGCCATAAGAGGGCGCAGTGACCACAACTCAGTGTAAAGACTGTATTAAAATGATGGCCATTAAAATTAATAAAGGCTTTTTTTTTTTCTTTTTTTTTAAAAACTTATCACTAGGGATGGGTACTGGTATCCGGTGCCATGATGGCACCGGTTCTGACATAAACGGTAGTAACCAGACCGAAAAGCAGCGCACATTTCGGTGCTTTTTTTTTTCGGTGCTTTTTTTTTTTCCTGAGATGTCATACACTTTGGATTCTAGCCAATCATTTTACCTTTGCAAGTGTAGTAGGCGGGCCCAGGTACGTACGTTCTTTTAGAGCAGAGCTACAGATTAAAAACGCCCAAGGTGAAGCGGTCAGAGGTCTGGCTGTACTTCACAGCAAAAGCTGCAAACTCAGCAGCCTGCAACAAGTGCTTTAAGGTGATACTGTGCAAAGGAGGTAACTCCTCGAATCTGATGAAACACCTGGTGACGCATAGCGTTTTTTTTATAAGCTGAGAAATGCGCCGTATTTGATAGCTTGCTGCGAGACCTCACGCCGTGCACATCTACTGCGGGTGTGGTGCCTGTTATCGGACCGGAGTTAGCAACATCCCCCAAAAACACGAAGAGGAGAGTCCTGGCCCCTAGCCCTGCCAGTGTAGCAGAAATGATGACGGATGATGATGCAGCAGCAGTCATTCTTCTCTGCGTGAGTAGCTTAATGTTGTTCATGTGTAATTTAGGTTGAGTAGGCTAACCGCGTTATTACATTAATGCATGTAAGGTGAACTAGCAAACAGCGTCGTAGTTCCATGCGGCTGTCTTCTTGTTTGATGGCAGATACTCCTTTCACCCTGGCCAAAAAGGCTAAAATGACCAAAGAAAAAGTGGAAAACAGCTAAACATGAGAGGTTTTTGGACAAAGTTTGTGTTCTCCATTCTTTAAGCACCGGCACCGTTTCAAAAGTACCGGTTTGGTACTGGTATCGGATAAAACCTAAATGATACCCATCCCTACTTATCACAGGGTGTCACATGTGTGTTCATACGTGTGGCCACGCCCCTGCTGTTGCAGTGATTAGTCAGCTGACTGCAAGAGCAAAACTTTATGCGTGTGTGTGTGTTTGTTTTGCGCTCTCTCTCTTGCTCTTTCTCTCTGCGTATGCAACCGGTGTCTCTCGCCCTAAGGCCTAGAATAGCTGCACTGCTGTTTTTGTCCAATCACGTGCTGCGGACCGGGAGAATGAGCTCGTTGTTGTTGGTCAGAATGAGGCGTCAGAGGATCTTTGGCGTGATATGGAGGAAACGGGCAGAGTGAGCACTCTGTCCTTTTAACTCTTTTTCCATCAGTTTTCTTCTTCCTGTTTGCAGCATTTTGTCCTCTTCCTCTCTTCCCTGTGATTTTACTGAACTTCGATTCTTCATATTTTTCCTGCTCCGTGGAGCTCATCCTGCACGTTTTCAGCGTGTTGGAGTTTCTCTCGTGGTCGGTCATCTTGAAGTTGGATCTTTATTGTTCATGTTTTTTGTTCTCGTTATTGTCCCGTCCTTCGTCTCCAAACACACCCTCACTTCCTACTTCCTGTTTCCCATTTCCTGGTTTGTGTCGATGAGTGAAGACGGTCAGAGTGAGTTTGGTTTCCATCATGTCTCTGTTTGAACGCTGCCGACTCATTGTGGTGAGTGATCTCTGCTTTATTCTGAAAGCGACGCGTTTTGTTCTGTGTGCTGCAGAAACAGCGTGTGAGTGTGTGAGAGAGAGTATTAGAGGGTCAGAGTAGGAACTGATTTTATCCTCTTTGTTTTCTTTCTCATTGTGAGCAGGAAGTGCTGAAGCAGCTTCAGGGCACCATAGAAGAAGAGTCTGGGGAGGCTTGTGGCTCTCAGCTGGAGCTCATTGGACGGTTAAAAGGTGAGTCTGACACATCCAGACGCAGGTCGAAGAAGAAGCAGCTCAGCATGTGCTCACTGAGTTTCCCACCCTCAGAGCTGAGTCTTGATTCGGCCGGCTTTAAGTCCCGATCCCGCCCTCTCCTAGCCCCCGGCTCCACCTCCTCATCCTCTGGAGCTCCTGTAGGAGCAGTGGGAGGCTCCGGAGCTCCAGGCCCCTCAACAAGTGCTGCCTTTCCCAGGAGAGGGCTGCCATCTGCGGGCAGAGACGGCCACGACCGCTGCCTGGAGGAGCTGGAGAAAGAGAGGTAATACTGCGTAGCAGTTAGAGCACTACAGAGTACTGAGAGTACTGTAGATACTGAGAACACAGAGAGAATACAATGGAGTAGTGAAAGTATTGAGAGTACTATGAGCATGTTTACGCTAAGCTACAAATGCACACAGTAATGCTTTAGAGGTATTACTGAGGATACTGCTGATGTAGTAGAACCTACATATATCACAGAATATCAAATGGTCAAATTGTTTTTAGCTGATGCAGAAGGTCAGACTATTCAGTTTTCTAATTGTTTCTATGTTTTATTTGCTTCATTTGTTTTTCCCGCCTATTTCTCCTGCCCTGTGATTGGCTGCTGCCCTTGGCAGGTCTCTCCTATTGGCGGAGCTGGATAAGGAGGAGAAGGAGAAGGACTGGTACTACGCTCAGCTGCAGGATCTCACCAAGAGGATCGACAGTCTGCCGCTCACTGGGAATGTAAGAACTCCTGCAACGGTGTGGGAGTGGGCTAGAGTCAAACTGGTTAATGTTAATGTGTTAATGAGGGCATCCGTGTCAGTTCTCTCTACAGACAGACTTAAATCGCCGTCAGCTTGAGTATGATGCCCATCAGCTGCGAACAGCGATGGAGAAGCAGCTGGGCTCCTGTAAGGAGATGGAGAGGAGAGCTCAGGTAGGAGGAGCTCACCTGCGTCTGTACCCGTATCTGTAAATGTGTTTTGACACCTGTACTCTGTGTTTCAGACTCGCGTGGCTCGGATACAGCAGATAGAGAAAGACATCCTGCGGCTCGGGGCCCGGCTGCAGGTAACCTCACCTGTAAGGATCATATGCAAACACCTCACCTTACACGCTCATCTGTTACCCAGCCTGCGCCTCACTTTCTCTCCTTTCTCTCCAGGTTGAAGGTGCTCAGGGGGCGAGCGAAAGCAGCGGATTGGCTGGGGCGCAGGTGAGCAACTCGTCATGTAACATCACTTGGAATCTTTACTTTGGAATCTCTTCTTTGAACCTGATTTTTAAACCGTCACTCCTGCTGCAGAGCGCAAGCACTCGTTTGGATCACGAGCCAGCCAATGAGACGAGCTATTCTGTGCCTCGACGAATCACCAGCCATCTGGGAACCAAAGTAAGTCTCCTTGACAACAAAACTGCTTCACCTGCGTACCGTTTAACAGTGTCTCACATGCGGGGTACACCTGTGTCACCCCTGGCAGGTGGAGATGGTGTACAGCCTGCTGTCCATGCTGGGGACACACGATAAGGACGACATGTCACGGACGCTGCTCGCCATGTCAAGCTCACAGGACTCGTGCATTGCTATGCGTCAGTCTGGCTGTCTGCCGCTGCTCATTCAGCTGCTGCATGGCAACGACAAGGACTCCTTGTTGCTAGGTAACGGTCAAGTCGTTCAGTAGTGATACATATGCCTGTTGTCATGTGACCTCACTCGTTTTCTTGTGTTGCCTAGGTAACTCCCGTGGCAGTAAGGAGGCGCGCGCACGGGCGTCAGCGGCGCTCCACAACATTGTGCACAGTCAGCCGGACGATAAGAGAGGGCGGCGAGAGATCAGAGTGCTCCACCTGTTGGAGCAGGTGCGCCATTACTGCGAGGCATGCTGGACCTGGCAGGAGAATCATGAGAGGGGTGTCGACCAGGAGGACAACCCCAGTGAGTGAAGTCACACACGTGCCCACCAGTGAGCAGTCAGCAGATGTTATGTGTGTAATGTGTGTGTGTCTTCTCAGTGCCGTCCCCTGTGGAGCATCAGATTTGTCCAGCCGTCTGTGTCCTCATGAAGCTGTCCTTTGACGAAGAGCATCGGCACGCCATGAACGAGCTCGGTGGGTTTCTCTGGGTTTGCCTCCCTGTTTCCCGCTCCGTCTCATTTCCTGAACCGTCTTTCCTGCTCCTTGCTTCCTGTTTCCTGTTGCTCACACTGGGGTGTTCTGTCCCTGCAGGCGGTCTGCAGGCGGTGGCGGAGCTGCTACAGGTGGACTGCGAGATGTTCGGTCTGAGCAGCGATCACTACAGCATCACTCTGCGGCGATACGCTGGCATGGCACTCACCAATCTCACCTTTGGAGATGTAGCCAATAAGGTAAGAGGAACTTAATTTACTTTTTCGACTGATTAACCAATCAGATGAAAGGAAGATGATGACCCTCATGTTGTATTTTTTTTTTCAGGCCACTTTGTGCTCTATGAAGGGCTGCATGCGAGCAATGGTCGCTCAGCTCAAGTCTGAGAGTGAAGACCTGCAGCAGGTAAGCACACATGGCTCCACCGCCAACCCATTATGTCACAGCGTTAGGGCTGCTCAATTAATCGAATTTTAATCACGATTACGATCTGGGCTTTCAACGATCATTAAAAATGACTGAGCCGATTATTAGCCCCTCCCTAATTTATCCGCGACACCTTAAAGGCCGGTCCGTGAAAATATTGTCGGGCATAAACCGGTCCGTGGCGCAAAAAAGGTTGGAGACCGCTGATTAAGAGGACCCGAGGGAAGCTCGGAAAGCTAAGCAGAAGTTATTTGGAGAGTGACTGCCGTTGGTTGAAAAGAGAGTTTAAAAAAAAAAAACTTCAGTGGTGTTGCACACTATTTTATATTATATTTTTTTAAAGTCATTGTTAACCCTTTAAAGCCGGTCAGAGCAGCATGCTCCGTTTTGCGTAACTATTGTTAAATCCCTGTAGAACCTGAACCGTGTAAGCTAGCGCAATAATTTGTTTTGCATATGAAACCGGAGGAGTTGTACTTACATCTTATGCCATCAGCTTGTCCTCGGTCACGGTTTCGTTCCACATATAGCTTTGCAAAAATTGCATAAAAAGCGCTTGCAGGAACAAAAACATAATATTCCAGAAACACGCTTTGCCGTTCCTATCAGCTGTTCGTAACACTTCCCACAGTGAAATGATGCACATGCTGTTTTCTTTGCAAATTTGCATCATAGGATTGTTTTTTGTTTTTCCTGCAGTATATAAAAATTGCTGTATCTCCAAAATAAAACTATGAAGACACTCAAAATAAATTTCCTGTGGTGGGAAACTATTTTTTGCAACTTTATTGTATTTAAAGTTTTGAGGGATAAACCTCTTAAATTTCTCCAAGTAGAAATATATGTAAACAAAACAAAAGCGATTTTCAATTTTTTTTGTAGTTTATTGCACTTTTTTGCAATTTATGTAATTACTATGGACTTAATGCATACATATTATTAAAATATGGGCTATAACAGTTGTATTGATGTATAGCAACTTGAAATGCTCCCACAAATGGCACTACAGCATGTAAAAAAAAAAAAATGAGCTCTGGTGGACTTGGTTCTATAGTAGGTCTTAAAGGGTTAAATAAATATCGTCAAATAATCGTGATCTCAATTTCAGTGAAAATAATCGTGATTATCATTTTTGCCATAATCCAGCAGCCCTACACAGCGTCCACCTGTCCTTTAGAAAGATTTGTTAAGTGACCCCTTGCTGTGATTCGCTGTTTCAGGTGATAGCTAGCGTGCTGAGGAACCTGTCCTGGCGTGCTGATGTTAACAGTAAGAAGACGCTACGTGAGGTCGGCAGTGTCCGAGCGCTGATGGGCTGCGCTCTCGAGGTGCAGAAGGTAAACGTTCTGTTCTTCTCCTGTTAATGTTTCTACACTAAGCATGCTCTGAAACCATTTCTTCTTCCTGTCCTTCTACAGGAGTCGACGCTGAAGTCTGTACTGAGTGCGCTCTGGAACCTGTCGGCTCACTGCACAGAGAATAAGGCTGATATCTGCGCTGTGGACGGTGCTCTGGCGTTTTTGGTGGGGACACTGACGCATCGCAGCCACACCAACACACTCGCCATAATTGAAAGTGGTGGTGGCATCCTGCGAAACGTCTCAAGCCTTATCGCCACCAACGAGGCGCACAGGTAAAGTAAACTTGGGTAAACAAAGCGTTGGATATGAACTTGCACTGTCTCTCTGACTATTCTCCCTGTTCTTGTCCTGCAGGCAGATCCTACGGGAACATGGCTGCCTGCCAACGCTGCTGCAGCACCTGAAGTCTCACAGCCTGACCATTGTGTCCAACGCCTGTGGCACGCTCTGGAACCTCTCTGCCCGCGACACCAAAGACCAGGAGGCCCTCTGGGAGCTGGGCGCCGTGGGCATGCTGCGCAACCTCATCCATTCACGCCATAAAATGATCGCCATGGGCAGTGCCGCTGCGCTGCGTAACCTGATGGCCAACCGCCCAGCACGCTACAAGGATGCCAGCGTGGTGTCTCCTGGTGCAGGCGCCCCATCACTACAGGCCCGTAAACAGAAAGCTTTATTCGAGGAGCTGGATGCACAACAGCTGTCGGAGACCTTCGACAACATCGACAACCTGAGCCCCAAGGCGGCGCACAGGAAGGGGCGGGGCTGTAATGGTGCCACAGGAGGAGCAGGCAGCGTCACGCGCTCATATACCAACACGCCGGTGCTATCGAGCCCAAAGAATGGAGACGGATCAAAGAGGGCAAGCGAGGAAGCAGCATACACTCGCTCAGTGTTCCCGCCCAGCGTGCGGGCGTCCAGCGACAGCCTTAACAGTGTGACGAGCGCTGATGGTTACGGCAACCGTGGGAAGACCAAACCGTCCTCTGAACCCTTCTACTCGTCAGACGAGAGCAGCGCTAACAAGTGTTGTGTCTACAGGAAGTACCCAGCTGATCTGGCCCATAAGATACGCAGCGCCAACCACATGGCGGACGATGACGGCGGAGAGCTGGACACGCCCATAAACTATAGCCTCAAGTACTCTGACGAACAGCTGAACTCTGGGCGCCAGAGCCCTAATCATCGCGGCGCCATTGAGAGCGATGATGACAGTGAGCAGGACGCCAGACTGAGGAGGAACGACGGCAGTGATTCAGCAGCCGGTAGCGGGCACATGGCAGCAGTTTCGCCTCCACGCTATGTCGTTGTCACAGCAACATCGAATTATGGTACAGAGTCTACGACCGAGCAGCCAATCGACTACAGCTTAAAGTACGGCACTGATGCCACACGTAAAAAGCTCTTCAAACCAGAGGAGACCGCCTCCTCCTCTATTCCACCACCCCCATCAAACTCTGCCAGCAAGCTCCGCCCACCACCTCCTCCCAGCACCCGGGGGGCGCCAAAAAGCAACCAGGAGTCGACACAGACATACTGCGTAGAGGACACACCCATCTGCTTCTCCAGAGGCAGTTCGCTATCCTCGCTGTCCTCTGAAGAGGAGGAAGACGGTGATGTCATAACAAGAAAGAGGAAAGGGGGGAGCGGCGGCGGTATCGACTACCCGACACTCCCTGTCAGTGAGAAGGACGCACATGAGCAGCAGCAGCGAAAAGAGGCTGAGAGCCAGACCACTGCTGCACCATCCACACGGGGGCGCCGTAGCCACCACCACCACCATAGCCATCATCATCACCACCATCACCATGTGAGTTCATCAGGCGCAAGGACTCCTAAGAGCCCGCCGGAGCAGCCGTACGCTCAGGAGACACCGCTGATGTTCAGCCGCTGCACGTCCGTCAGCTCGCTCGAGAGCTTTTCCACCTCCTCCATTGCCAGCTCCGTGCGTTCCAGCGAGCCCTCCAGCGGCATGCCGAGCGGCGTGGTGAGCCCCAGTGACCTGCCCGACAGCCCAGGTCAGACCATGCCACCAAGCCGTGCCAAGACACCACCGCCGCAGAAGACGAAGGAGGAGGAAAAGGCCAAGAAGAAGGATGAGGAGGAAAGCAGTGCCGACGTACTGCTGCACTTTGCCACCGAGAGCACGCCGCATGGCTTCTCCCGTGCCTCCAGTCTGAGCGCACTCAGTCTGGATGAGCCCTACATTCCCGCGGAGATGAAAAAGAAGAAAGAGGAGGATGAGGGTGGGGTTGAGGAGAGGAAGGAAGAGCCTCCTAAACCCATCCTTGATGAATCAGATGATGACGATGACATTGAGATCCTGGAGGCATGTATCAACATGGCCATGCCCAAATCATCACGGAAACCAAAGAAGCAGCAGCAAGCAGCACCACGGAAACCAAGCCAGCTTCCTGTCTACAAAATCCTCTCACCTCAAAGCCGTGCCCAACCGCAGCCCAGGAAGGACATGCCGCCGCCGGAGGAGGTGCCCAGAGTTTACTGTGTGGAGGGAACGCCGCTCAACTTCTCCACTGCCACGTCTCTTAGTGATCTGACCATTGACTCCCCACCCAATGAGCAGATGGGAGCGGGCCTCGTACCTGTAGCCCAACCCACCTCTGCCCCTAGGAGAAGGGCAGGGTTTCCTGAGGGCGAGAACGGAGATGACATTCTTGCCGAGTGCATTAGTGCTGCCATGCCCAAAGCCAAACCCAGGAAGCCTGTCAGAGCAGCGGCAAACAGCGAGCACTTGCAAACCCCGCCTTTACCGCCTCCTCTCCCTCCAACGGCCCCGTCTCCCCTTGGCCCGCAGCAGCAGAAGAAGAAGCCAACATCGCCTGTGAAGCCGATGCCTCAGCGGGCGCTGTATGGCGTCACCACAACAGCAGCTGCAAAAGCAAAGCCGGGATTCGCATTTGACTCGCCGCGCCACTACACGCCGATTGAAGGAACGCCATGCTGCTTCTCACGCAATGACTCACTGAGCTCGCTGGACTTTGATGAAGAGGATGGCGGCGAGAAGGACGAAGAAGAAAAGAAGGCAAAAGAAGAAGAAGGCAGGAAGAAGAAGCAGCAGACAGCTGCCGTTTTTCCACGCACAAAACCACCGACCAATCAGACGGCCACGGACGAGAAGCAGAAGTTCGCTATTGAGGACACGCCCGTATGCTTCTCCAGGAACTCCTCGCTGAGCTCACTGAGCGACATCGACCAGGAGAACAACAACAAGGAGTTTGCCCCACCCCCGCCGGAGCAGCAAGACAAAGGCAAAGAGGGGGCAAAGTCTCCACCCCCTCCAGCAGAGGTGTGTCTAGATACTTGAGTAAAGTACTTAGAGCAGAGAGTACACAGAGTAGTACTCAGTGTAGAGAGTACACAGAGTAAGGCGTAATTAGTGTCGTGTGTACTGTTTACCTTGTTTACTTGTTACTTTGTTACTTCCTGGTGGAGTTACAGTTTTGCTTCACAGAAATGTATCAGTCTTGTGACAGATGTCCCTCTGTGCTCCTCTATCCCTGATAGGTGGAGTCAAAGCCTCGCCCCCCTGCGGCCACTGGCTATGCACCTAAAGCCTTTCATGTTGAGGACACGCCCGTGTGCTTCTCCAGGAACTCCTCGCTGAGCTCACTGAGCATAGACTCGGAGGACGACTTGCTGCAGGAGTGCATCAGTTCCGCCATGCCCAAGAAGAAAAAGAAAACCACCACCCTCCCTGTACCCGCCCCGCCTCTATCTGTCTCCAAAGCTGAAGATGGCATTCTGGCTGAGGAGGAGCCTTCAGATGCACCAAGGAGCCCTGCCTCTCCAGATTCAGAGTCCTTTGATTGGAAGGCCATCCAAGAAGGTGCCAACTCCATCGTCAGCAGCTTGAATGCCGCTGCCGCTGCTTCCTCACTCTCCCGCCAGCCATCATCAGACTCTGACTCCGTCCTGTCGTTGAAATCTGTCGGCTCGCCCTTCCACCTTACAACAGCTAATAACAACGAAGAGGAGGAGGAACCAGAGGAGAAGACAAAGCGAGGCGCGACGATCCTGAAGCCTGGTGAGCGCAGCACGCTGGAGGCCAAGAAGAAGAGAGAGGAGGAGGAGGAGGAGGAGGAAGCGAAGGCTTTGAGGGGCGGGAAGAAGGTGTACAGGAGTCTGATCACTGGAAAGCCAAGAGCGGAGCCGGCAGCCAGGGGGCGGAGCAAGCCCCGAGCAGCTGCTGTGGCCAAAGCTCCTGGAGGCAGCGATGTAGATCGAGTGGGCGGGTCCTCTCGGGACTCCACCCCATCTCGCTCCACCCCAGCACCCAGTCAGAAAGGAGGGAAGCTCTCGCAGCTGCCACGCACGGCTTCTCCAGGAAGTGCATCATCATCCTCTGCATCCAGGACCACTAAACCCACCACAACCCCGAAGAGTGGTGGTGGCATCCCGAGAAGCGAGTCCACATCGAGAGTCAGTGGCTCCACTGCCGCCAAGAAGCAAAAGGCGGAGCCTGAGAAGCCGGCACTCGTAAGGCAGTCAACCTTTATCAAAGAAGCTCCGAGCCCGACACTGAAGAGGAAGCTGGAGGAGACTGCAGTGGCAGCCGCTCTCGAGTCGCCATCCAGCCCAGACTCGCCACTACCTTCAACTGCCAGGAGAAACGACGTCAACCGTTCACACTCTGAAAGCCCGTCACGCCCACAGGAAGTGACATCATCTCGCTTCAGCCGCACCGGCACCTGGAAACGGGAAAACAGCAGCGGGGGAGGCGGAGCCAGCAGCGGGAAACACTCAACCTCTCTGCCGCGCGTCGGCACCTGGAAAAGAACGGGAAGCTCATCGTCCGTGCTGTCAGCATCCTCCGAGTCCAGCGAGAAGGGACGGAGTGAGGAGGAGAGTGCCATGAGATTGAAGGGAACGTGGAGAAAGGCAAAGAGCAGCGGCGACCCATTCAGCAACCGAGGCTTCGCCGACAAGTCCGAAGACGTGTGGGTCCGGCTGGAGGACTGCCCTGTCAACAACCCCCGCTCCTCCTCCTCCTGCTCTGCCCGCTCGCCTACTGCCATCAATGCCCCACCCATCATCGACAGCCCCGCTCCCTCCAAGATCCCGTCTTCCTCCTCCTCTTCCTCCTCTAACCTTAACCTGCGCCGCAGCTGCGAGAGCCTTGACGAAAAGCCAGCGCCGATCGAGAGCCGGCCGCAACAGCCGCCGCACCAGCAGCAGCGCGCTCAGCAGCGCAGCGGTGCCGTTGCGGCCCGAGTCAGCCCCTTCAACTACACGCCAAGCCCAAGGAAGAGCAGTGCTGAAGGCACAGCACCCACTACCACCACATCATCTTCCACTACCCCTACGCGGCCCTCCCTTATCCCCACCCCAATCACGAAGAAACGCGAGCCAAAGGGAGGCGAGGGTGGTGGCAGCAGTGGGGGCGGTGGCAGCAGTGGGGGCGGTGGCGAACGCGGCTCATACATCGTGACATCTGTGTAAATATGCAAGACCAACAGGAAATGTTTATGAGATGAACTGTACAGAAAGTGAGTGTATTTAAGTGCTGTGCCCACCCCCTCACCTGCTCCTCTCTCCTGATTGGCTGCTGCCAGCTGTCCATCAACTCAAAGAAACTCTAACATGAACTTTTTATGTTTTTATACCACTAAAGATGTGTAGCGCTTAGCTCTGCCCCCTGCCTTACCCTGCATGGCCCCACCCCCCTAACATGACAGTAACCATGGACACTGATGATGATGATGTTGATAATTCAGCGCCTTTGATAGTTTTTCATGTTTTTTGAGTTTGGTTCTGAACAGAACAGTTGGATCCAACCAATTAGTGAGCCCCCTCTCAGCTTCTGACCAATCACATTCAGTGTCTTTGAGTCAGTCAGAGACCCGCCCTTCAGTTGGTCATCTGTTCTGTCAGAACCTCTCTTCTTCTTTGGAAGTCTGCTGCTGACTCGAATACCTGACCCACCTGAGACGGTTGACGAGGCTTGGCAGAAGACTTTCTGTGTGTCGCCATGGAAACAGATAACACTGTAAACCGTAAGTTATTGCTGTAAACTGAACTGAAGCACATAATTTAAATGAGCAGATTTTTGGTTCTTGATTTTAAATCTGAACATTAAACGAATGCAACACGATACCAGCTTTCTGTTTTTACTGATCCACTTCCTGTCTGCTGTCTGATTACATGTGACAACATAAATCTGCTGCTCTCTGTGGCTCTGTCAATAAAGTTTGAAACACTGGTGTGACCTGTTTTATTGCAGCTTTAAACAGGAGGTAATGAAGACGATTATAGCCAATCACATTTGACATCTTAGGTGCAGAAAGTTGGTCTCGTGATCATTACAAACTTTATTTATAAAACCTGTAAAAAACATCAAAAAAGTTGATGTGAACCGAGAGTGAGGAAATCATCTGAATGCTATCCAGAATATCCAGACTACAGGGAGACCCCCCCTGTATTCTGGATAGTATAAATCAAGCTGAGTCGGCTGGTGGGATTGGGCACTGTATAAATATAATTGAATCGATGATGATGAAACGTGTTGGTGATTTTAATGTGTGTCGCGGTTTGGAGCTGATCTGTGGATGAACAGGAAGGTTTAACTTTCACTGGATGTGAGAAGTGAAGGAAAATCTGAGTGAGGCTTAGACTGAGTAGTCTTTAAACAGCCATTCAGCTGCTGTGCTGCGTAAACACCCTGCTGAATAAAGAAACTCAGTCACACAAATGTGTAAAGCAGCAGGTGATGGCGTCTGCAATCTTGGAGAAAGCTTTAGGTAGGTCCTTAAAATCAAAGCAAAAACATTGAGGATTCTTCAGGTCAGATCCAACAAATACTGTTTCATCCAATGAGAATCGTCTGCTCTGAAGGTTTGACTGGAACACTGCTGCCTCTTTTTACCGTTTAATGTGTTTCATTAATGTTCATGTTTCCTCCATTTGTCTCCTCCTGGACTCAAACAACAGGAGCAGCTCTGGGTTCAGAGGAGCTTCTCTGAAATCATTCAAATCTCTGAGGTAAAACTCAGTGAAGCCACTGCTTCAGCCCCTGATCATCTCCTCCAGCTGCAGGCCCTCCAGATTTTCACCAGAAAGTCAATACTTGCTGTGAGTGCTCCTCATCCTTCAGCTGAGCTCTCTGAGCAGCTCTCCGTCATCTCTGTGAGGGTCTCCCACTGTAGTTTCTTGAAGGGCATTCAAAGCTGTTGTTTGGATGTTTCTGCCTTATGTTGTGTGCTCTGTCAGGATGATCCCACACTGAACTTTTACTCACAGGTCAAAGTTCAGAGGTCAGGTACAAGGACTGGTTTGAACACATGTCAAAAAAAGCCAAGGAAGAATTTTAAACTTTCAGAAAGCAGGAGAACTTTTGCTCAAGGGCACTTTTAAAATAACCAGAAGGTCTGACTCAAGACTTTTGCACACTACTGCGCAAACATCAGAATCAATAATTAATATACATCCCCATCAGTTTTCTCTTCTCCGCGCTCTTATTTTGACACACTTCACAGGAAATGAGTATGTACATACGTATGCCGTCACTTCAGGCCCGTACCTTCGTCCCCACTTACCGCTGTTTCTGTCTCAGGTGATGGACGCTCAGAAGGTAAGAGTGTGATCAATCGGTGATCAATCGAGCAGTGAGTGAAAGTTAGGGGAGTGAGGGGGGGCGGACGTGGTGGAGGGAGAGGTGCAAGGAAATGGAAGCAGAGGAGGGGGGATTAGCTGCTAGCTGTTAGCGGTTAGCTTCTCTTTCTCTGGTGGACCGAGCTTCAGTGAGAACAAGAGCTGTGCATTATAACATACTGATCAGCCGGCGAGTACAGGTGGGGGTCACATGACCTTTAGCGTGTTCAGACTTTGGGGTCACAATGCACCCTCCAAGTTTCAAAATAAAACCCGTACATCCGAAGTAATTTTCATAGTAAAATACCTCATTCCTGTTCAAATGTGCTTTACTGAGTTTCTAAAAACATACGCGTTACAAAAGCGTGAAATTACAGTTCAGTATCAGTGCACAGCCAACAAAATGTACATGTCAATCATTCAATCAATAGTCAGTCAGTTCATTCTTAGAGCATCATCATCTCAGGGCTACCAGGTGAAGCTTCGATCTGTGCTTTCACCTTTTATTTTGGTTCAGTGTGTCCAGACTTCCTGCCAGACTTCCGTTGAGTCTTTAACCAATGAGAGCGCCATCTGAAGGTCGGACAGCTGCAGTTCTAACAGGTGGAGCAGGCAGGTGTGTGCGGGCCAGAGACTGGCAGGATGGTGATGGTTGTATTCACCTCAGCTAGGATGCCAAGCCTTCTTTGGTCCATTATGGTCTACGGAGGCTGATCCTGGTCGAGGTGTTTAACCCGCCTTCTGAGCCGATGCTCTCGTCTGATTGGTCTCTGTCAGGTGTGGAATCAGGGAGGAAGATGAGGAAGAGGAGCTCTGTGTGTCTCGCTGTCTCTGCTCTAACAGTTTTGTGATTACTTAGTGCTGCTTAAGGCTTCACCAACATGGAGGAAGGTGCTGTAAAAAATAGTTTATTTTTTAAATGTTTGTTTGTAAACAGGAAGCTCTGCGCAGGATTATCAGCACATTGGCCAGTAAGAACGAGGAGCTCCAAAACTTCCTGGAAGCAGTTGATCACACGCTGACGGGCCTGCAGGTCAGCTCATTAATCAGCTGAATTAACAAAGGGAAGGGCTTAGGTGGATGGGACAAGAGAAACTAAAGGAAAAATAACTAAAGTTAACTTTGCTAAATCAGGAGGAGTCATGCAAGGTGATGTCAGACTTGGAGGCAGAGTTGGAGAAGCTAAACTCTGCCCTGGAGGAGAAGGGGGCGGAGCTCCGTTACATAATCAAAGAAGAGAAGCAAAGAAAGGAGGCGGAGCTTCAGGTAGAAACTTTATTTTTTAATGAATTATTTTTATCTGGAACACTTTATTTTTTAGTATATTATTTAGTTTTACATATTTATTTACTCATTGTTTTTAAAGTGATTTTTTCTACTTTGCAAATAAATAATATTTTACATTTAATGTATATACATTCATAAATATTTTTTATATCTATTCATTGGCAGCACTTTATTTGTTTCCATTTTTTATTTTTGAAGCTATTGATTGCTTGACTGGGTTGTTTTCTGCATGGTGTTTCAGAAGCAGCTGTCAGAGGGCAAGTTTGCTCTGGTCTCTTGCGAGGAGCTTCTTGACTTTGCAAATCAAACACTTACGATCAACACTGAAGAAGAATTTCTCGCGGTGAGGCGTGATGAAGACAAGAAAGATGATGTCATCAGTTCATTTAAAAAAAACTAAAAATGTTTTTTTGTTTTGTTTTCAGGCAGCAAAACAAATCAAAGAACGGTATGTCTGATTTGTTTAATGTGTAAAGCTGTGTAATGTGTGTTTTCATTGTCATTTCATTTCATTTGATGATATCAGATGTTTGTTTTTGTTTGTTTGTTTACAATGTTTCTTTTTGATATCATTGATTCTTCTGAATCTTTTCAAACTAACAAACCACTTACTGAAGCTCTCCAATGATTTGCATACAAACTCCGCCCCAACCTTTCTAACCCCATCCCTAAATACTAACACCTAACCCACCCCACTCCATTGGGATCCGCCCCAACACTGTTACTAGGGTAACAATGGCGCCGGCGTTCCGCCTAACCACTCGCCCTGCGGTGTCAGACAACATGTCACAATTTACTGTGGACTTCAGTGCAGAGAGGGCGGGGCTTCAACGACTTCACTTTCTGCCAGGTCAGTTGACGCAAACAGTTCAGGTGGTTGTTCTGTGAGGTCAGAAGTCACATGTTTTTCTTGTTTCTCAGTGCCGAGAGCTCCACAGATCGATGCCTCCAGTTGTGTAGTCCGTGACAACACCATCACGGTCACCTGGCGACCGCCCGGTGAGGCAGACAGTGGTGGCGATAGCAGCAGCAGGCCAATCGAACGTTACGACCTAGAGTACCGAAAAACGGACCGTGACAGCACACTGAGAGTGGCAGGAGAGGCATGCTGGGAGAAAGTCTGTGACATTATCGAACCTCAGGTCACCATCTCAGGTAAAAGGTCAGAGGTCATTATTGCATGGCTACAGCATCATTGAGTTTAAACCAATTTCTGCATTTCAGGTTTGAAGTTCGATTCGCGTTTCATTGCCATTCGAGTCCGAGCTAGAAACAAAGCGGCAGCTGGCGAGTTCTCAGAGCCTATCGCCATAGAAACAACAGGTGAGCACACGACGTGGAATATTTAACTGTGTTTGAGGGGCGGAGCCTCAGATAATGATGACGCCTTGTTTTCCATGTTTTTGTCTGCAGCGTATAACTTCAGCTTCGACGCTTCAACAGCGCACGCTGAGCTCAAGGTTCAGGGTGACACGGTGACCTGGGAGCCTCAGGGGGTCAAAGGTCATGATCCTCGCCTGCGAGGCAAAGAGAACAAAAGCAGGTGAGGACAGCTGTTAGTGATGAGGCCGTTGTGTTTTTTAATACACCTGAATGTATCTTAGAAGCACGGTAAAGTTCATCGCTCACAGTATTGTGAAATGCACAGGCTTTTATTGTGAAAGAGAAAGAACAGGAAGATGCACTTTTCTCACCTGTAGAGTGACACACCTGTGCTGGTCAGGTAACGACAGCAGGAGGTGCTCTTAATTCCCTGAAAAAGCTGGTTGGGCCACATCACTTTTTTTGCTGATTTTTCGTATCTCCCTCTGTGACTGGACGCCGCCAAGCTGTACATCATCACTAACTGTTTGTCATTTTATCTCTGACCTCCTAAATAAACATGCTGGCCCTGCCGGAATGGGTCAGCTGATTCAAGAGAATTGTAGAGTCAGGAGGCCACACCTCCTCATTACACATTTACTGATCAGCTGACTCATTCAGAGGTGAGATCGTGATGAGATCACAGCGGCTACCTGTCTCACCAGTTCACACGTGCCTCAGTAAATAACCTTTAACCTTTTTATCCCTCCTCAGTCTCCGTGCTGCTTCCTCTCCAACTTGCTCAGGTAGAAACAATCATGGCTGAGTGGTTTCCTAGCAACCAATCACTCTCTCCATTTGCCATTTTCACATCACTGCTGACATCACATCAGCGTTTAATTTCCTGTTTTAATTAAAAAGTTCATGTTTGGTTTTATTTCAAAATAAAGGCTTAACATGTTTAAAGGAAATGATGTCGTAACATAAACTTTTCTTCCATCATGTAACAAATGAAATGTTTTTGTCACGCTCATCTTCCTCTCTGCTGCATCATGCTTTGGCACAACCTCATTGGCTGTTTCACCTTGCCGTTTCATTCCCGCTATGCTGTTGACATTTATTAACATTTTTTTTTTTGTGTTTACCTCAGCAGCCGGAGCGCCACGCCATCACCCAATAAAACGGCTGCAAGTCGAGGAGGACGCGATCGATTTGCTGGGGAGTCATACACAGTGCTGGGTAGTAATACTGCACTCTTATTGCAGTACTAATACTGTAGTAACACTAAAGTGAATGTCTTTAAGATGTCAGAATTTAAAAAAAAAAGTTGATTTAATAACAACTTGGATTTAATGATTTGACATTGAAATTTTATTCATTTTTTAAAATAATTTTTAATAATACAAGTTAAAATAAAAGATTTCTAATTTTAAAAATTAAAAAGAAATTCCTTCCTGGTCTCCTAGGTGACGAGGAGATGACTAATGGTTGTCACTACTGGGAGCTCCGCCCCCTGGCTGACTGGAAATCATTCAGTGTAGGGGTGGCCTATCGGGGCAGCCTGGGACGCTTTGACCAATTAGGGAAGGGCACCGGTTCGTGGTGTCTCCACGCCAGCCAATGGCTGCAGAGCTCTCTTGCCGCAAAGCACAACAACCGAGCAAAGACACTGGATTGGCCATTACCTCACCGAATCGGAATCTACTGTGACTATGACAACGGTCCGAAAAACAAAGAGTATTTTCAACTTCCTGGTTGCTCATTGACAGTGTGTTTGTTTTTCTTGTTTGTTTTTGTTTCTGAATTGACTTCCTGTTTGTTTCAGGTGATTTGTTGTTTATTGATGTAGATCATCTTCGTCTTGTTCACGCCTTCAAAACAAAGTTCAGCCAGCCGCTTGTCCCCGCCTTCACCGTGAGTACTATAACAGTAACACTACAGTAATAGTACAGTAATACTGTACAGTCATGGTTAAGTAACGGTACACTGACAGTATCACAGTACTCTCAATATATTACAGGACATACTCTGCATGTATTAAAGTGCTAACTGCTGTAAAACTGTGCCTTAGGTTTGGTGTGGTGGTATCACCATAGCGACAGGTCTTCAGGTGCCGAGCTTTATGGGAAATTTCCTGACAACCAATCGGAGCCTCAGCAGCCTTTCCCCGTGATCGACTGATGAGTGGTTTTATTTTAAGTCATATCATTGCTGTTTGTAATTCTTAAAATCAATAAGTTTCTATCAGATTTATTGCTATTGAGCATCAATTTTACAACAGTTTTTACTCTACTGTGAGGCTTTTATTGTGAAAGTCTGGAACTGAAGCCATAGTATGTAGCTGTGGATTTTCCTTTGAAAACTGCACCTAGATGTAATTTATTTTCAAGTTCTCTGTTTGTCGTGTAAGATACCATTATTCTGAAAGAGTGGACTAGAGACAGTGCTGCACATTGCTACTAAACTTTATTTTGAAACTTCTTATTCTGACCACATGACTGACTTTTATTGTGAAGGAACCAGGGTATAAGATTTTATGAAATCATTGATTAAAAAGTGAATTTATTGATCTGACCAGAATCAATGTTTTCTGTCAATGAACACAGTTTGAAAAATAAAAGCACACAGAAAATGCTCGGTGATCCCATCAAAATAAAACATGAATAATTTACAGAATCTTTTTACAGTGTAACACCACCCAGCAGCCAATCAGGAGAGAGAAAGTGTGACATCAGCCGTTTGGGACAAATTAAAATAATTAAGGATTATTGATCTGAAGCTCCTCTTCATCACTTCTCCTCAGACAATCCTCTGTGCTCGTCTTTGTCTTGCCTCTTCTTCGCCTCCTCTGCCTTCCTCCTGCAGACCTCATAGAGGCGAAAGGCAGCAAAGGCGGTGGCGAGCAGACAGGCAGCTCCCAGGATTGACCACCAGCTGAAGGAGGAGGAGGAGGCTCCCTGCAGAGAGGAAGGGGAGGACTGCGTGAGCAGGAGGTCACGTTGGACCCAAAATCAAAAGTCTGACGGTTACCTTGATGAAGCTATAGACTCCAAAACACAGGAGGATGATCACAGCAAGGATCTGAATGCAGACGGGAGGACTGGAGTCAGCTGCCATGATTGGTCCTTTTGTTAAATGTCACAAGCCAATCAGAACACCCGATTTCAGATTTAAAATCAATTTTTAACTTTACCTCTGTTTGTTTATAAAGTCTTTTATTGTAAAACAAAAAATCCTGAAGTATGCCTTTATCCTGTGAAGTCACAGGATAAAAAAAAAAAGTTAAAGGTAAAAATATGAAAACATTTATATCAATAGAAATAACAGAATTAAAAATCAAACTGAAGAAAAAAGTCACGTAAATAAATAAACAGATTAAAAAAATCTCATTAAAAATAAGAGTGCGGTGATCTCAGTGTGAACACTGGTCTGAGCGACACAGCGCAACCGAGACGTTTTTAACAGCTACTTTAATCCCACACTGTAAAAAAATTTCACCATCAGCTGATTACACTGTAAAAACAAAAAACTGGTTAAAACTGTAAAATAAATCTCAAACATACATGTTTCTATGAATATATAGCTTTTTGTATTTAAATTAACTTTTATTTACTTTCGTACATGATGAGACAGAACACTAAGTATTAGTTTTAAACATAAAAAAGTAAAATATGGTGGTTAGCACTGTTGCCTCACAGCAAAAAGGTCCTGAGTTCAATTCTACCATCATGCTGGGGTCTTTCTGTGTGGACACAGTCCAAAGACATGTAGTTAGTGGGGAAAAGTTAATTGGAAACAATAGTTGCAAATGGTTGTCTGTGTTAGCCTGTGTTAGCCCTGTCCAGGGTGTAACCTGACTCTCGCCCTAAGACAGCGAGATAGGCTCCAGCACCCTGCGACCCTGAAAAGGGTAAGTGGTGAAAATAAGTAAAGATGTTTAAAATGATCTTTCCTCAGTAATATTGAACTAAAACTGATTTAATAAAACATCACAATGCAGAAGTTCTATAAATTAATCTTATTTTTTTATTGATCGACTTTAAACACTGAAAGTTGTTTTTGTGTTGACGGGGCGTTCAAGGGATCCGCCTCAGCCTCTGCTAATCCTGCACTCAGATTAATGAGGCAGTGAATGCAGCGCGCACACACACACACACACACACACACACACACACACACACACACACACACACACACACACACACACACACACAGGAAATTAGCTGACTGAGCCTCAGTAAGAAGTTATATTTGTGATAAATTGAGCATAAAAACTGATCATCAGTGAAACTTAAAATTTGTGTCAATTGTATATAAAATTCTGTTTCAAATTATTCTGTACACACACCTGCTTTTTGGAATTATTTGTTGAAGTTTTTTTTAAAGGGAAACAAAGCAAAATGGAAATCAGAGGAGAGGGGGAGGAGTTATCTCTATGGTAACACAGCAACAAACCCAGAGAAACCAGAGAAGAAGGAGAGCAGACTTTGACAAAGGACCAGAGGAGGAGAGGAAGAGGAGGATCAGCAGCAGGTGAGCAGAGAAGCTGGTGACTCTATTTCCCATCATTCAGGGCTCAGTTTGATTCTGTGGTTTGTATCTGAGGTGCTTCAGATGTCATGCTCATCATCACCATCACTCTGTAGCTGCCACCTTTATCTTCATCAGGCTGTAACTCTGCTCATGACAGGACAATGGCCTGTTTCCGGGGCAACCGGGAGGAGTTTTACGGAGAAGTGCTTCTATTGGACAACAGAAAGCTGACACTGACGGTCGAACAGGGCATCAAGGTCAGTGCCGACTTCCCGTTGGCCGTTTCCTCTCCCCTCTGAGTAAGACTGTCACCACTCTGTGGCCTCCATCAAACCTCTATGCAGTTAGAGGGGACTGACTTTGAAAGATCATTATTAAGAACTTCCTGTTATGAACTTTGATTTTAGTGGCAGTAAAAAATAGAAAACCTGACAGGTTTGATAGCTGTGTATTATTGTGGGGTCTTTACCTTACAATATATATTGTTGTGGTGGTATATATATTTATATATTGTTGCATTGAACTGATTGGGCGGAACGGTAATACAATGGTTAGAACTGTTGCTTGACAGCAAGAAGCTCTTGAGTTCAGCCTTGCCGGCTTTTCTGTGTGGAGTCTGCATGTTCTCTCCAGGTTCTACAGCTACCTCCTACAGTGCAAAGAAAAGCAGTTAGTGGGGTAAGGTTAACTGGTGAATCTAAATTGCCCATAGGTGTGAATGGTTGTCTGTTTCTCTGTGTTAAATTAGCACTGCGTCAGGCTGTCAATACAGGGTCTGCAGGGTCTGGCAATAATACTGTCCATCCCACGGACTTATCTCAAATCTCATGGCGATAGAGCCTTCTCCGTGGCAGGTCCCAGACTTTGGAGCAATTTAAATCACTACTAAAGACACATTTTATGCCCTGGCTTTTAACACACTATGACCCAAGTATTCTGGTCTTATTTTAATAATTGTAGTTATTGTTTTAATTCTTTTATTGTCCTATTATTGTTTTATATTATTATTATTGTATTACATTGTTGCTTTTTAATGCCATTTTTATATTGTTAAGCACTTTGTGCAGCATCGGCTGTTTGAAAGACTTGACCTTCACCCTACCTCTTGCTTATAGTGGCTTGCATAGGCTCCATCCCCCCATGACCCGATAAGGCTAAGTGGAAGAGAATGAATGGATGAATTGAACTGAATTGATAGGTTTGATAGATCTGATAAGTTCTTCAGCATCCTGTCTCTGTGAGTGATGAAAGCTCTGAATGTGACGCAGTGTATTGTCCTCAGAGATCATCGAAGGCGGTCTCCATCTTGCAGCTGGTGTTCGTTGAGCTAGGCGTGGTCGAGGTTGAGTTCTTCGGTTTAAAGTTCTGTGACAACTGGCAGCAGACGGTGAGAACACAAACAAGAAGTCCAAACTGAGCGCGCTCAGGAGCAGCAGCAGTTACTGTTTGTGTTTCTTTCAGCTCTGGTTGGATCCTTCAAAGACTCTGTCACAGCACAAGGAACTCGGTGAGCTGCAACATGAAATTCATCAGTAACATAACTGATCTGTCTTATTGATTTATCCTCAGATTCTCAAACAGCACATTTCTCATTTTTTGTTCCAGCTGGGCCGCCGTACATTTTCTACTTTGGAGTCAAATTTTACATTGAAGATCCATCGAAGCTGAACGAGGAAACAACCCGGTATGTTTCAGTGCAACCTAACAAATCCATGAAACACTAAACGCATCATATCTGTCTCAACAAGCCTGCCACCTCATCAAAGGTGGCCTTATATGGCCATCTGCCACGGGTGCCCTTAACGGTCCCCCCTCCCCAACATGGGTGGCCTTATGTCGCCCTCTGGCATGACTAAGCCACCATAATTTCATCTGCTTTTTAAATACCCTTGGTGAAACTCATGTGTTTCCTGTGTCAGGCGTCAATTTTACCTCCAACTTTGTCAGGATGTACGTCGAGGTCGCCTGCCATGCTCCGGCCACCTCAGAGCTCAGCTGTGCGCTCTGATGCTGCAGGGTGAGAAGAAAATGTATGGAATTATTTTTCTATCATAAGTCACAAACGACAAAAGATAATACAGGCATTACATTACATTCTTTGTGCATAAGTTTGAGCTGCATATACATATAGAAAATGTGTTCCTGACAGAGAAGATTTCTGACATTTTGTGTCAATTTAAGAATGTAACAATTTGATTATTTCTAATAAAAAGAGTGTGAAACTCAAGATCGACTTGTATGTTTAATTATGTGGGCTAAAGCCAATAAGAAAGTTACAGACTTTTTATGAAACGTGTATACTTACTGCATTTGATGTATTTTAACCATATATAATACATATTAGAGAATGTAACACCTGCATATGTGTAAAGAAAAGGCTTTGAATTTGATTCTGCACGTCTCCGAAAACGTCAGAGCACTTTTGCAAATGAAATGAGTAAAATGAAATATTTGCTCAGAATATGTTTTTTCTCGTGTATGACTTGTGACATCAAAATAATTCTGTACACCCGTTCATATGTGTGACTTCTTCATCAGTCAGTAAGTTCATTATTGATCTCCCATGTTTGTTTCAGCGGATCGAGGCAACCAGAGTGAGGACAACACATCAGATGCTGAGGAGACGCAGGAAGTTCAACTCATCCGCAAAACGCTCAGGTACACAGGAAATGATGCCATGCTGTTAAAGGTCTTGTTTCTGTAATCACATGACCTGATCCCATATTTTATTTTGTTCTGCCACCATCAAAAATATTTTTAAAAAATGATCAATAATCAATACACGACAAAAGATGGAGCTGCACACTAACAAAAGAAATCACTTTGATTGATTGAATGATTGATTGATTCTTTCTCTTGCTGTGCAGTGGCGTCCCTCGCTCTGAGGCTCAGCGCCACTTCCTGTCTGTCTGCAGCTCTCTGCAGATGTACGGCGTCTCTCTGTTCGCCGCCTATGTAAGCCTTTTGATCACTGATCAATACAAGAACTTCAGCCGATCAATCACTGATCCGTGCTGACACCATGACTTTGTGCAGGGGGAGAACCACACCGAGTACTTCCTGGGTCCAACACCAGTAGGAGTGGTCATCTTCAAGAACAAAGAGCTGGTGGGAAAATATCTGTGGTAGGTTAAAAACGCCTGGATGACATCACAGTGATATGACCCAAACAGAAGGTTCATATCAGTGTTAATATTTAATGATATGTATTGATCAGTTTAAATGTGTGTTAACATTTCCCTGAGATGAAGACAATGAGTCATGGTCAGGAGAATTAACAGCTAGGGGGGGCAGCAAGGAGGGGGCGGGGCCAAAACAAGAGGAAACAGAAATATATGACCTCAGTCATGTGACCCTCAGCTTGCTGTCTTTTGCAGGCAGCGAATCATCAAACTTCACTACAAAGACGAGAAGTTCGAGCTCAGAGTGTCAGGCAGAAACGTGAGTTCCTATTGGCTGACTAATGCTAAGCTAATGCTAACAGTGATCATTAGATAAAAAACATATTTTTAAAAAATGCAAAAACGTTATTTATAAAAGAAACTGCATGGCTTTCAGGGTTCAGCGACATCGTTCTTCTTCCAAACATCCGACTGCCGCAGCTGCAAACATTTGTGGAAGTGTTGCGTTGAACATCACACCTTCTTCAGGTAATGCACACCGGCCTCTGTGATGATATTTAATCTGCTCACCTTCTCCAGGTATTCAGCTCTGCACACTTTGTATCTGATTCTGAAACAAAATGTTTCAGCTTCTCCTGGTTTCTTCTGATTGGCTCATCTGGCTTCCATAAACTAAACCTGGTTCTCGTAGGCTCCACCTTTCCCTCTTCTCAAATCACCCCATGAGCCTGCCTTTACCCATTTCACATGTGTCAGAAAACCTGAAAATAGTGAAAAAAATAAGGATACCTGCACTCTGTGACATCACACAGATCCATGAGGAGAAAAAAAGAGACAAACACACCCATACACATACAGACTCACACAGACACACACACAGACACACACACAGATACACGTGCACAGAAAGACACAGACACGCACTCACGCAGAACTCAAATTTTTTTTGTTTTCAGGATGTCAGAGATAAACCTTTTAACACACAAACTGAACCACAATAGGTAAGCACACACACACACACACACACACACACACACACACACACACACACACACACACACACACACACACACACACACACAAACGTTTCTGATGATGCATCCTTTTCTTCCAGTTTCACTTGCTCTAAAACTCCGTCTCTCCGTCTGTTGAAAAATGGCATTGACAACAAAACGGCATCAGCTGATGTGTGTGTGAGGGCAACGCGTCAAGGTGTGTTTAGGAAGACATGCTGTGGTTTTACTATCTGCTCCTGTAATAAAATAAACTACAGCTCTGTCCCCACTTCTCTATTCCAGCCAATCATAAGCCAAGTTGCAGTAGTGAACTAATAACAAAACACAGCGCACTACCTGCTGTTCAGAGGTGAGAGAATGTGCTGATGTCATGTGATGCTGACATGCGATGATGTATTTTGATCACGTATCTGAACTTGCAGAGGGTCAGAGGGCAGGGCGAAGCCTGATCATGCTAAGCCCAGTGCACCATGGGAAAACAACACAAACATGTACGTTTAATAACAACCTTCTGCAAGGTGTAATCTGATTACTGATACATGTAATTAAATTAATGCAGAATGTAATCTGATTGCCACTGTAATCTCCGATTTCCTTGAAACAGTGGTCTGTTCAACCCAAAGTTTTGTCCAAACACCAACAAAGACGAACAAGTCCCAGGAAGACCACAAAGGTAAGGCAGGAAGGGAGAAAGGAAATGAAGGAAGGATGAAATGGAGGCTTAAATGAAAAAAGGAAGAAAGTAAGGAAGGGATAGGGAAAGAAAGGTATAAAAAAATGGGAGGTTGGAAAGAAGGGAGGGAGGACAATGGGGAGGAAGTAAGAAAAACGGGAAAGAAGAAGTCAGGAAGGGAGGAAGGAATAGTAAAGAGGGAACTAAAATGACACATTTTCCTGTTGGTGTTTGAGGCGGAGCAGAAGTCTTGATGGAGATCGACCAATCAGAGAGCAGAGGAGGAGGTAAGGAAACTGTCATTTCTTTAATGCCTTCATTTGTTTCTAATGAAAGCTGTGTCCAAATTCAGAGGCTGCAACCGAGACCTTCAGATTTGCGTCACCGCTCTCTCGGTGGAGGTTAATAAAGTCAGCCGTCTGCTCCTTGCTATGTAAAATATAACAGGGCATTGGAGTAAATTTTCTACCATCTCACACTTCTGTTTAATCAGTTTTCTGTTTGATGTTTATTCAGCTATGTGAAAACTATAACTTTAATCTCAGCCAAACTGATTTATTCATAAACAGATAAAACACTGGAAAAAGCCAAACATTTTTAAGTTATCTGAGTGACTTATATATCATGTTTAACCTGAGTAGCAAAGACCACAGGGGGTTGAAAATGATTTGCCGGGAGTTCGCTGTTCTCGCCAGCTCTAGTGAGCCTTGACCACCTGGTTAGCTATCGAGCTGGTGGGTAACAGATGGCTCCAAAAATGTCGGAGCACTTTTGCAAATATGTGATATATGTGTGTTGATAAATTAAGCAGATATTTGAAGTTTACACAGCTACATTCTTGCCTGAAATGTATCATAAAAGTTTATTTTGGGACCCAGAAAGAGTAATCAAAATAATATTACAACTAAGTAGCTGCCGCCATTGTTGGAAACTGGAATTGGCTGTGCCACTCTATGAATTCTGGGATGTGGCAGGCCACAAAGGACACCTGACTCCTTCAAATCTGAGGAAAAGGAGGACACATTTGTCAGCCGCATTTGGAGGAGTCTTTGAATTGGGATAGCCTACGTCACGATGTATGTGACGTAATCGGCCTTCAAATGCGGCCTCAGGAGGATGCACCCTCTGAATTTTATTCAAAAGTTTTTTCATGTTTGTCCTCTGTGTGTCATGATGGTCTGCCCACCCTCAGGTTGACCGTTCAAGATATTTAATTGGCTCTCTGCCCAGCAGGTCTCATTCCCGTGGCAACACGAGCAGCGGCAGCGAATCAGAAAAGATGTCAAGTAATAGTGAGCGGTGCCGAAGAAGACCCCCAAAATGGTAAAAAAAAAAAAGTTAGCTTAGCGTCTTTGTGTGGCTAACACTGATGCTAACTGAGCTAACTGTATCCATAATTTCCCATTTGTACTTAGCAGTCGCCACAGTGACCACGGTCCTGACACAACTTCCTGCCACCATCGCCGCCGCCACACCCAATCGTAAGTAAAACACAATGGTAACAATGCTAACATGTGCTAAAGGCTATTGCTAACACTTGTTGTGTTTGTAGCCACAGTCCTGACAACCAAATATGGAAACACATCCAGTAAGTTACACATTACAGAGTACTCTGATTAATTGCAGTAGTCCAATTACTTCCAGTACTCAGAATACTGTGTGTCCTTACCATGTCTCCAGGAAGGAGTTGGTGGAGCCTCCCAGTTTGATTGACAGACAAATGGAGGACATACCTTATAAGGAAGTAAGGTAAGTGAGGGAATAGGGCTTTGGCGTTGACGTCACGCGGCCGTGCATTGTGGGATCGCGGCGCCATGTCAGAAGGCCAAAAAAATCAAGACAAACACACTGTGTTGGAAGCGGGACTGCCAGAACCATGCTTAAAATTAGCGCAAAAGACAAAGGGCTGTATCGTGACCGATTGCACCCAGAAGCCAAGAGACAGTACTTGGAAAAAATAGCGTGCATCGGTAATGTGGACCCGTATGAAATAAGGCAGTGGAGTGGAAACCCAGACAGCCTACCGCTGTTGTCCTATCCCGATATCTTCGCGTACCTTGTCTGTGGAGTCAGCGCATAGGGGAAATCATTTTCATAATTATAAATCCCTGGAGGCGCACATCTGATTCACAAATGGTTGGGTACAAGATTTGGCCGTTTTTAAGCCTCCACGTTGGCAGTACGTTGACCATATGACCAAGATACAGCCAGAGGTTGCACATAACATTGACTTCTCCTCAGCAGCTGCCCCAAAAATTGCTCTAGATGAACGATTCATGATTGATGCCAGCTGTGCGTTGCCATGTAAATAGTTTGCATTTCATGTGTATGTACTTGCTAAGTACATTTGAACAGATCTTGAAAAAAAACAAAACATACTTTTTTCTGTTTTATTGAAACCACTTTACAGAAAGTACAATTATTTACAATGAACTGTACATGCAACACAGCAGTTTTATGAATATTCAACAAGAGCAAGTTTCATTTGGCCCTGGTTTGACCAAGGGGCACATATTCACCAAAACACAGCACACCTTAACAATCTTATCAATCAGTGCTGTCTTCACCCTCACATGATGTGAGTAATCGGATTGGCATTGTAGTGTGTAGCATTTTGAACTTGTTACGCAAACTACCTATTACTCGCTCAACATGAATTCTCAGGTGGGCAATTGCTCTCGTTTGGGGATGGCAGAGAACTCGATATCCGCTCGTCTGACCGCTGCAATCCAAGCCTGACATCTTCGTTTAGTATTATCGGATACATGAGATCCCTCCCGTTGCCTCCAGGAGGGGAAACGATGAAAAGAGAGCCCATTTTCCAGCTTCTTGCCTTCCCTATCATGTGATCTACCGTTGCAACCGACAACACAGTACCTACGAACCACAGCTGACGCTTCCGTGTGCTTTGTCTGGCCTACTGTCATGGCAGGAGGGGGCGTGGCCGTGACATCACGCTCCAAAGCCCAAGGAACTCCAAAGGCAAGGAACTGAGGGAGGGAGGAAGGAAGGAAGGAGGGAACTAAGGAATATATTGGTGTCTTTCAGGGTGTTGGGAGAGCCAGTCAGAATGCGTCGTTCTCGTTGGACTCGACGGCATCAGCGGTGGGTGTCAGCCTCAGACCTCCGGTGGGTGTGGCTCACTGTGTTCACGCCTCATACTGGAAACATTAAATAATCCTAATTTGAATGTAAAGGTCTAAATTGAAAACATTGGTCAACCTTCAATTTCAGGAACAGGCCAAATCACAGTAGGTGAAATTCAGATCCAACCTCAGGTTAGTTCCACAGATGGTCTCAGGTGCTGTCGCCAAAACAAATCAGAGAAACAAGAAACCCGAAATCGCTTTATGATCACTACAGAACAAAGAATCACTCAGAGGAATACAGAAAAATACAGACCGGCCCTCCACTGACAGTCACGACTCTTCTGACCGGCCAAAAGACAGTCAGAAAATCTGGTTTACTGTGGAGTGTAATCTGATTACTGTGGGGTGTAATCTGAAGTAAATTTAGATGACATGGTTTTGGACAGTATGAGAACTGTGACTGATAACTTATCATGTATAATAACTGTATTTTTTACAAGGAATGAAAGAGAAATGTAATAATCAGCTCACTATTAATGACATCATTGGGGCTGCCACTGTTTGCAGTTTATGACACTAATTATTACAAGAGAAAGCAACCGGAGGAAGAACTAAGACATGTAAGGCCAGAGGAAACCACGAGTTCTTTTAAAAATGACCTGTTCATCCACAACTGAGAAAATGTTCATATTGATGGTGCATATGACATTTTTAAGAATATTCATGACATTATAAGATGAAAACTGTCCAACAGTACAATACAGCAGAAACCAAGAACTGATCATTTCCAAATGCATGTAAAAAAGAAAAACACGCTGTATGAGGAATTCATAAATTCAATTCAATTTTATTTACACAGCGCCAAATCACAACAACAGTCACCTCAAGGCGCTTTGTATTGTAAGGTAGACCCACAATAATACATACAGAGAAAAATCCAACAATCATATGACCCCCTATGAGCAAGCACTTTGACAACGGTGGGAAGGAATAACTCACTTTTAACAAGAAGAAACCTCCGACAGAACCAGGCTCAGGGAGGGGCAGCCAGCTGCCACGACCAGTTGGGTTGAGGGGAGGATGATGGGATAAGACATGCTGTGGAAGAGAGCCAGAGATTAATAATTCATTACACAACGAACATGAGAAGCAGAACATAAATGTAAAATTACAAAAATAAGTTTATGTTAAACGGCTATGGTGAAAGAAGTGTTCTTTAAACTATAAGAAACACAGTATGGTGCACTGCCTGCTTCTGAATAAACTAACCCACAAACAAAGTTTATGAAGTCACTTAAATATTGATGTAAGACCTTTTGGGATGGATCTGACTGAAAGCTGCTCCGGTACTTTCTCCGTGACAAACTTACAGCTGATCCTGATGTGTGGCTGTCTGGTGATGCCAACTGAGAAGTCGCCCTTTGCGTTAGAGAAGCTGAAAAATACAGGAGCCTGAAATGTTGCCATGACAACTGTATTAATTTTATTTATACTGGAAATCAGGAAGGATCTCCTCACAGAACTGATCACATCAGAAACAATAAAGCTTTAATCAAACTGAAGCCGTGTACACAGACACGCCAATGTCATTACTGCTGTTGATGACATCGGCACTCTCTTTATTAATAATGGTGATATCAGTATCACTATAACAATGCTACAATAACATGCGTGTAAATTAATATGTAGTGAGGTTTTACATTTGAACTTTTTTGCTTCATTTGTGTTTTAGTTGTACAGAATTGCTTCCTCCTCTTCCTGTTACCACGGCAGCTGACACTTCCTGTCGGTTTCCCACGAGCAAGCACAGTTAAGACATGGGCCGGGCTGTTGTGAAGTCTCGTTTTGAAGCCTTGAAATGAGCATTTCTGCCAAAAAGACAGATGTGATCCAGTGTTTATAGAGGTCAGACAGCTGCTTCCACAGACCTCTACAGGAGCTGTCATCCCTTGTGGGCTTCGGACAGAACTTCATGCTTAGCTTCACCCAGGAGCTGCCTCTATGTTTGTCATCATCACCTCTGTTACCAGTACTAGGGACGGAGCTTTATCAGATGGTACTGGTGTGTCGATTCATAGCCACTGTCCAGAGGTTCTGACTTCCTGTGAAGTTCAGGTCACTTGCTGGTTAAATGTCAAGGATTAGGGTAGATAATATTTACTAAGGCAGGTATCTGGAGGCAATTACAGGTGAGGAGCAGTTTGGGGAGTGAAGGAAATCTAACTCTGGCGTTTCACAAACGCCTTTAATAAGCTTTCTGACTGAAGGCTGGGAGAACTGACCCTGCTTTTGTCCGCCTTCATGGAACAAGTCTAATGGAAGCACAGAAGAGTCTTCACACCTGTGAACACACCTGTCTTACCTGCTTGTATGTGATCAGTTTTTGAGTCTCTCTTTTATTTATGGTCATTTAATTTTTAGTGACTCTTGATGTGAATAAATGGCTGCTTCATCTTGCTCTCTCTGGCAGTGATGAAAAAGGACTTCTCTCTTTTATGATCTTTGAGCTCAAGGCTGTTACATGTAGCTGCTGTCAGCTGTTCTATGTTTGTCGGTCATATTTTGGTCTCATTTTGTTCTCTTTTCTTTTTTTTTGTGGTTTAAAAATCTGAACAATCAATAAAGATCTAACTTACATTAGTATTTAAAAATGTAAATATTGTTTATTAATGATGGAGCTACTGTGGAGAGAAACTGTGAGAACCTCCCTCCAGCCCAGCAGGGGGCGCTGATACACAGCATGCTGAGCACAGAAGAAGACGCAGACTCTCCTCACGTGACCGTCTGCAGCGTGACGTGAGATCAGCTGACTGCGGCCACAGAGGAGGTAGAAGCAGCACAAATCCTCCGTCGACCTTGCTCCGTGTGTCCGCGCAGAGTGACCCAGCATGGCGAGCCAGTCTCAGGGCATCCAGCAGCTGCTGCAGGCCGAGAAGAGGGCGGCCGAGAAGGTGGCCGAGGCCCGCAAGCGTGAGTACCAGTCCGGCCTTCTGGGCGCCGAGCCCGCAGCGGGGCCACTGTTACCTTTGACAGGGAGCAGAAACCGTGTAAGGCAGAACTCGGTCTGTAATTCGGTGAATTTACAGTTTCACTGGCTGCTCGCGTTCTTCTGACGTCAGACACGGACCGGACTCGGTACAGCATCATCGGATCGGTCCTCCGTCAGACTGCTGGCACCTCCCTGAGCACGTCAGGGAGGGGATTATAGCTTTGCCCGATCCGACTCAGATCGGGGTAGAAGCAGGTCTGTTTCCGCTGTGAGGAGAAAACTCGCGGCAATGTAACGGCTCCGTGACCGGGTCAGAACCGTAACACGGTCGGTAACTGCAGGGTGTTCACTTCCGGTCAGCCCATGATTCATGCGCGGGTGTCTGTTTCTGTGCAGTTTTTTATCACATGATCAGTGTGGTTCCGGTCTCCTGATGGTGAAACACTGAGGTCATGTGACCTAGAGTCACAGTAGTGTTAATAACCCGCGCATCAATTCATCTGCAGACATTAAACTTCCACCGTCCTCCACCCGTTACCTGTAAACCTGCGGACTGATCTGAGTCCAGTCTTTAAATGGTTTCTCTCTCGTGTTGTGACGTGTGCAGGTAAGAATCGGCGACTGAAGCAGGCGAAGGAAGAAGCTCAGGCTGAGATCGAACAGTACCGCCTGCAGAGAGAGAAGGAGTTCAAGACCAAGGAGGCAGCTGTATGTACCCTAGTCCTTCTCCTCCCCTTCTTCCTCCTCCCTCCTCTTCCTCTCTGTTTACATGCTGAAGAATGATTTATTATTTTCCTTCTTTAATTTAGCGTGAATCACAGAAACAACTCTTTCTTTCTTTCTTTTCTTCTTTGTTTCACTTTCAATTTTTGATATATATATATATATATATATATATATATATATATATATATATATATATATATATATATAAATATATATATATATATATATATATATATAAATATATATATAAATATATATATATATATATATATATATATATATATATATATATATATAAATAAAATTAATTCGTTTCCATTGATTGAATTCGAAAATAAAATCTGAACGTTTACTATATGTGATTGAATATCATTCCTGTACTGCCAGCACAGTTAAGACATGGGCCGGGCTGTTGTGAAGTCTCGTTTTGAAGCCTTGAAATGAGCATTTCTGCCAAAAAGACAGATGTGATCCAGTGTTTATAGAGGTCAGACAGCTGCTTCCACAGACCTGTACAGGAGCTGTTTTCGAAAATGCCTTTAATAAGCTTTCTGACTGAAGGCTGGGAGAGCTGATTCTGCTCTTTTTTTCTACTCTTTTTTTTTTCCTTTTTAAATAAGTTTTTTGTATTGTTTGTTATGAAATCATTAGTAGTAGTCATTATTAAATCTTTATCTATATAAATGTAAACCTGTTTTTTATACTTAAGTACTCTGTGTATATAATAGTTATTTCAAAATAAAAGTTATATATAATGTTTGTCTGTTTCCGCCCAAACTCCCCCTCCCTCCAGGCTCTTGGTTCCCATGGTAATAGCGCAGTGGAGGTGGATCGTGACACGGCAGAGAAGATGAATCGTATCCAGGCCAGTTACCGTAGTAACCGAGAGGCCGTGCTAACCGAGCTGCTGCGGCGCATCTGCGACATCCAGCCAGAGTTTCATGCCAACTACCGTGTGGCTGGCTGAGGGGGCGAGTATGTTATCTAAGATGAGGGGGGCGGGGCAAACAGAGGAGGCCTGGACATTAGTTTTGTTAGCAGCATTAGCTTGGATAAAGCATGTGATTTCAGAAACTCTATAAAAGTGTTAAAACCTCAGAGAGCTTTTATTTTGAAGGTTAAAGTTCATTTCTTCCTGTTTTCCCATGCTGGGTGAAGGTGTGGTCTAAATGTCGGTGTTACTGTGGTGATGTTTACGAAATATTTATATCAAATTAAATTTGTTTTTCTTTAAGTGTTTCCTTGATCTTGCAAAATAAAAGCCTGTTCTTTCCACTTTGAACACCAGCCAATCAGGTGTAAATTTACCAGCAGTTGCCAACTGATGTGACAGCTGCTAATAGGCTGTTTCACCATAGCTCTGTTGTCTGATTGGCTGGAGAAAGTGGAAAGACTTTTATTATGAAACTACTGTCCAATTCACATTGTTGTTTCCTGTTTGTGACCATGTAACTTGTTGTTGTTGTCTGTGACATGGTGATGATGAACATATTAAAAATGTTGATTGGCTGAGTCTGTGTGCTGCTGCTCTGTGATTGGCTGAAGGTGTTCCAGGCGCGTTCATAGGGTAACAGGTGCTTACAGATAGCTGTGGGTTTATTCAATTTAATCGTAGTGATATCTATTCATTAAATCCTGAATCGATTTTTTTTTTAAAAATATAAATGTATTTTGCCAGAAATGCCAGAATCTCAGATTAAAACTCACAAAACTATTTCAATATCCGCCAAATGGTTAATTCTGCACAATAAATACAAAGCGTGGATCTTTTACCTGACGGCATGTACGCAGATACGTAAAGACACATAAAAATCACACTTTCTGCACAGCTCTTTCTCTCAGTGAGCTTCAAGAACAGTTTACCATCAAAAATCTTTATTTTCTGCATTATTGCTTGCTTATTATACACCAGTCTGTAGTTGTGTTTAGTGCTGTTGCCCGTTTGTGCTGTTCAATACCGAGTTTTAAAATTTTTTTAAAAATGATGCCAAATTACAAAATGCTTAGCTGTAACTTTGCTTCACTTCAGCAGCATCAGGTAATGTTCTGCTGATTCATGTTCTTTAATTTTTGATCTACTGCAGAATATTTTTAAGGTTATCTGCTATAAAAAGCCAGGCCGGGTAAATCTCCTTCATGCTTTTCTGTGTTTTATCCTCAGTTACTTTGACACAAAGGCATCACAAGTTTCACCTTTGTTTTTAAACAAGAATATAAAAATATGGATATGTACTGATAAATGATCAGAATGATAATATTTCTGAGTCAAAATTGAATAGAATCAAATCGAATCGGGACCTTGTGAATCAGAATTGAATCAGTTATAGAAATCGGTGACAATACTCATCCCTACTTAGAGAGTCACCTGGGGTGTGTTCCCTTGTTCCTAATGTCTTCCGATTGAGCTCAAGGAAAATTGTGTAGAATACCCAAGGACGTAAGAAAAGATTAAAAACAAAACAGTGTGCTGAGGATTTGAACAACCTCACACTCCTTTCTGCTTAACGCCATGACACCGCATGTCTGCCATATTGAAACTACTACTATCACGGGTGATATGGTCAGATCAGAGGTGAGCAGTGACGCTGGGTTTTTACATCACCCAACTTCTGAAACCTGCACTGTGATTGGTCGTTTCAGCAGTGACTTGAATGCACCCTCATGTAGTCCAGCTTTATGATCCGGGATGAGGAGAACGATGGAAACTGTGGAAAACATGGAGATCGTGCCCCAATGAGAACAAGATTGTAAGCGAGAGTAAAGATCTCAGGATAAGAGTTCATCCAGTTTAACCTGCAGAAATTCAAACAGCTTTGTTCCTAACAGCAGCTCGGAGGTTCCTCCACTCTTGGTCACTAACATACGAGACGCCATCTTGGTTTTAGCTCTGCAACTCAGGGAAAATTGTTTTTGAGCGTTGATTGTTTCAAAAATCTCAGTATGTCTGTTTGATATATAAAGCTCTGTGTGGAGCACCCAGCATCTTGGAAATCAGAAGGCTGTCATCGGTGCTACGACCAAAACCACATGACACAAACCAATTTTAAAATTATTGAACTTTGGTCAGAGACATGAAAATGATTTTTAAGTACTTCTTTAATATAATCTTTTTCATGTATTGTTTTCACAACTTTGAATCTTTTATTATTAAAATTTAATATATATTTATATACATAAAAATTCCCCTTTTGCCAGCTGATCTTGCCAGCTACGAATGCCGACTACGGAATGGAGCAGCTGTCAGCCTCCTCTACATGGATGACATGAAGTTGTATGCCAACCCTGAACGAGACATCGACTCACTGATCCACACCACCAGAATGTACAGCAACGACATCGTTGTTCAGACTGGAGAAGTCTAGTTGGATGATAATGACTGAGACAGGACTCTCTTCCAGACACTAAACCAAGGCACAATGTACATTTCAATTCCTTTAATTTTAAATATGTTTATATTGTCTATCCTGTAAAATAGTCAGATGTCTATTCTTATTAATGTACAGAATTCACCTGCTTGCTGCTACTACTGCACATTCACCCAGTGTATATACTATATGTATGTATATATATATATATAATGTTCTTCCTCTACACCCCCCCCCCCCCCCCCCAATTTTTGCACATGTCGAGGAGCGTGTCAGGCTACATTTCACTGTGTGTTATACTTGTATAACTAAGCATGTGACAAATAAAGAACCTTGAACCTTGAACCTTGAATGAAGAGAGGGAAGGTAGTCAGAACTGAGGGGATCAAACAACCAGAAGGCAACATTGAAGTCATAGAAGACAGCTACAAGTGCCTGGGCATCCCACACGCAAATGGGAACCATGAAGAGGCTGCTAGGAAAGCTGCAATCACCAAGTACCAGCAAAGGTTCAGGCAAGTCCTGAGGAGTCAGCTGAACGGTAAAAACAAAATCCAGGCTGTCAATACTTATGTCTGATACCTGAGATGATAGGCTGGCCAAAGGAGGAGATAGAAGCCACTGACATCAAGACAAGGAAGCTCCTGACCATCCATGGAGGGTTTCACTCCAAGTCCAGCACCCTGAGCCTGTATGCTAAGCGGAAGGAAGAAGGCCAGGGATTGGTGAGTGTCAACAACACAGTCCAGGATGAGACAACAAAGCTGGACTGAAAGACAGCACAGAGGCACTAATAATGGCAGCACAGGAACAAGCTCTGAGTACAAGATCCATAGAGGCTGGGGTCTATTACACTAGGCACGACCCCAGGTGCAGGCTGTGTAAAGATGTCCCTGAGACAATCCAAGCTAAGATCCTGTGGGACTTCCAGATACAGACGGACAAAATGGTGCTGGCTAACCGACCAGACATAGTGGTGGTAGACAAGCAGAAGAAGACAGCTCTAGTGATAGATGTAGAGATACTGAATGGCAGCAACATCAGGAAGAAGGAACACAAGAAGCTAGGGAAGTACCAATGGCTCAGAGAAGAGCTTGAGAATTACCCCGTGGTAATCGGAGCACTAGGTGAAGTCACTCCCAAGCTAGGCAAGTGGCTCCAGCAGATCACAGGAACAACATCGGAGATCTCTGTCCAGAAGAGCGCAGTCCTAGGAACAGCTAAGAGACTGCGCAGGACCCTCAAGCTCCCAGGCCTCTGGTAGAGGACCCGAGCTTGAAAGAAAGACTGCCGCAGGGGCGAGTGGGGAATTTATAAATAAATGTGTATATAAATGTATATATATATGAATAAATACATAATGTGTGTGTGCTCAAATTTTGTTTTGTCTTTTTTCTTTTTATTGTTTTATTGGTCCAGAAGCTCCAGTGGCACAATTGGTTAGTACACTGTACTTATATTTTAATTGTTCAAAATTTTTTAACGATTTCATTGTTGTATTTATTTTGAGTAATTTAAACAAAATAAAAAAGAAGAAACAGTTACTCCTTTCCGTCAGTTAATCATAAACTCGTTCATTTGAAATGGTTTAAACTTTAGTGTACAGGGTCAAACTCTGCCCATTCATAACACGTCTCTCTCACACACACACGTGTACTGTAATCAAGTTCTTCCTGGGCTCCATAAGAAATCTTTGCACTGTGATAACACACCATAAAAAAAGCACACACAGTAAATAACTGTGACACATGTGCGTGTGTGTGCATGTGAACATGTTTATGTTCATATTTTTGCTGCATTCCTGAAGGAGTAGTGCATAATGGTAAGCCCCAGCAGCATTTGGTGTCTGCCTCCATCAGTCGTCATCACCCTCCTGTTTTCTCTCTCTGAAGCTTTTTGTGGTGAATGAATTGATGACATTCTTACCTGCATATGACCTTTTAACCCTGACTGTAAACAAACATGATTCAACTGAAGCATCACCAGTGAACAGGTCCTTCAGCCTGATGGAAACCATCTGTGTGAGTGAGCTCCGGCCTGTGAGGTCATCCTGCACAGGGTTGAGCCCTCATTCGTCATCCCGAGACAGTGTGACTCCAAGTGTACTCCTTTGTCAGGGACAGGAGCTCATCTCAGTGAACAGGTGCACATACCTGCAGCAGGGTCAGTTTCCTGCTCCAGCTGTGAGAGCAGAACTTCACATCTGCCTGCTGACGGCCACAAACAGTCACAGCACCTGTTTGTCCTCTGATGCGCTTCAGTCGTTTTTATTGTTTTTGATGGTTTTATATATTTTTTTGTTTTAAAAGATTTTCTGTTGTTTTTGTTGTTTATGGCGTTTTTTTCATAATTTTATTGTTTCTGTTCTTGTTTATTATTTTATTTTTGTTGTTGTTCTTTTTATTGTTGTTCTTGATGGTTTTATTGTTGGACTCTGACAAGTGACGTGACTTGATGGCATCACTTTTTGCCCTGCTGTTTGTCACCTGACTCATCAGGAGTTGCCCTCTGATTGGTGATTCGTTTTTTCCCTTCAACCTCCTCTAAGCTTCGTAAAAACGTCTTGACGTCACTGCCGGAAGTGGCGGCGTAGTGGCGCAGAGGCAGACAGTGAGAACTTGAGCTGAGCGACTTTTTTCCCTCCTCCTTCTTCTTTCTGTGGTTCTTCTTTGGGTTTTTCCCCAGAACCTCTGAGTTTGTTGCTTCGGAGCCGACGAAGGAAGAGAGCAGGAGGAACCTCCGGATCTTTTCCAGGTGAGCTGACCTGAGTTTGATTCGTCGGAACTCTGCCAGTGACCTCTGCTGCAACGCGCTAGCACATGACTGGCGGTTGTACGAGACTCCCTGCAAAAAAACTTCAGTTTAAGAAAGGTGAGCTTTAACGGTAAACGGGCAGGTCCGAGATCGGAACCAGCAACCGGGTCGGAAACGGGAGGTTTGCGTGATTACTCCGGCTCTGTGCAGCCCTCCCCTCAGAGTTCAGGTCCTTGTGAACCCCCCCGCTGTGTGACGTGAATACCCCTCAGATCCGCTGTCGTGGCCGCCCGCTTTGCTTCCAGAATTCCACAGATTTTAAAGGGAGTTTGGTGACGAACTGTGATTGGCGAAGGCAACACGCAGCGGCACAGCAGGTGCAGTCTGCCACGTGCACGCGCGTGTACATGGACACGGCGGCTGTAAGTGGCCAGGTGTCCTCAGGGATTCCACTCACCTGAGTGTCTGTGTGTGTTTTCGAACCCTGCAGTCAGCTGAGACTGGATGTCACCTGGATGGGTGACGCTACGTCCAGATGAACAGAATCAACCTTTTGGAATTCTGTGTGTCTTCTACACGCGACAAAAACACTTGGATCATAATCCGACAGAGAAGAAGAAACAAACCTGACGTCCTCAAACCACGGCGTGACCTCAGATAACATCACTGTGAAGACACCGAGACGGTGTTTTCACAGTGATGAACACGCACGCGCGCACACACAAACTCGTTTTCATATGTTCGTGAGTACATCTCATTGACATAATGCTTTCCCTAACCATCTAAACGAATGCTTAATCTTAACCCTCAGCCTAAACCTAACCATAACCCAATTGTAACCCTGACACTAAAACCACATTTTGAGCTTCACAGGCATTTTGTCCAATTTTCTGTCCTCACAAAGATGTCAAAACATGTACACACACACGACTGTAGAACCGGTTGCTCAGAGTTATGCTGGGAACATACTAGAGGTGGAAGTCACCATACATCCCACGATACGATATTATCACAATATTTAACGCATGATACGATATTATTGCGATTTTTAAAAAAATATTTTGCAATATTCAGATTCTGTACATATAGTTAAACTTTATCAATATTCATTTAATCTAATATCAAAGTCTCACACTCAGTCTTTCTCTCATTTCAGTCAGTTTTATTGTTGACAAACTGAACGGTTTGTATTACAGTCTAGTCCAACTTAACTGAATGCAGCCATCTGGTACAATTATAGCTATTCTGAACTATGCAATTTATGAAAACTATGCAGCCTATTCAGCAACTGAAGAATTTGAAAGTAAATTAAAACAAAATATAAATTTACATTAAATAAAAAAAGTTTTAAACTTAATTAAAATAAAACATGTCTTAAATTAAAATAAGTAAACTGTCATATTTATTGCTGCCAAAAAAAGTTAAACACATTTGGACAGTGAAGGAATGTCAGGATTTTTGCTCAGAAAAAGGATCAACATGCTCTGAGCATAAAAACCTTTTTTGTAACAAAATATTGATTTCAGTTGTCCCTGTATCGATACATTATTAGCAAACAAAATATCACGATACTACACAGTATCGATTTTTTCCCCCACCCCTAGAACATACACACACTCTCTCTTTGTTTCTGACTGTAGAACCAGTTTCTCAGGTTTATGTTGGAAATACACACACACACACACACACACACACACACACACACACACACACACACACACACACACACACACACACACACACGAGTACACACACACACACACACGAGTGCACACACACACTGACACACGAGTGCACACACACACTGACACACGAGTGCACACACACACGAGTGCACACACACACACACGAGTGCACACACACTCACACACACGAGTGCACACACACACACACACACACACTCACACACGCAGTTTCAAGAGGTCAGGGAAGTTCTGTAGCCTGTCAGACTCCATGCTGGCAGCTTTGATCTTAAACCAGAGAAGCTTTGGTGTGAAGAAGTCCAACATCACATTTGATCTCAGTGAATGTGAGAAAAGGAGTGCATGTTCAACAGGATGTATCATTTTTAAATATAATAATACAATGCTGCTGATAAAGATAATGACATGAAATCTTCCAGGATAAATTAATAAATGTGTAAAATTCAGAGAAAGTTCTGGTTCTGGTAGCTTATTACACAGATCCTCCTGTAATTACATAACTGAAGAGTTTCCTTTACTATTGTTTTCTTGTAGCTCTGACAGAAGAACGTTTCTGTCATTCAGTTGTTTTTCTGTTATGTATTTGCTGTGGTGTTGCGTGAATGAGAGTGGGAGGAGCTCTTTACCAGCAGAAAAGCTGTAAAGCTTCGAAAATACAGTTAAAAGTCCAAAATCCCTGAACTCCACGCAGACATTGTTCAGATATACCAGTGCCATCCAGTGAGCTAGACTGCAGTCTTTGCCAGTCTGATTCTGGCCCCCGGGCCTTATGTTTGACAACCGGGGTTTTACAGGAATCAAAGCAGAAGACACACACAGGGATAACCTCTGATCTCTGCCCTAAGTATTGCAGCAGCTCCTGCTCGCCTGTCAGTAGATTGCAGAATTGATGCAGTCCTGATGTCTGATCACTGCTGACTGTGCGCACACGGTGAGTCAGCCATCAGGTGTGGGTCAGCGGTGTTGGTTATGATGATTGATTTCTTCTGATCAGGTGTTTTGGAGGTTGTTGTCGTTTTACCTGCCAGCTGATTCTAACCTCATGTGTCTGATTCTTGCTGTGTGACCTTTGACCTCCATAAAGTCACACCTTTTTGGCATGAACCCGCCATGCTCGGGTTCTTTTTCTGTAGGACCTCCTGAACTATGTGAACTGAAATTAAAGTGCTATGTGACTGCTGGGGTCAAAGCTGAGGAGGGTGTGAATGATTGACTGGAGGTCTGCTGCAGCAGCGAGGGCTGGCTTCACTGAGCTCAGTTCAGCTGGTGGATAAGTGCTAGAAGCGATGAGTCACTTTGCTCATCTGCAGGAACAGGATGTGATGTCAGCCGCATCAGGACCAGCAGAGACCACCTAATCAGAGCAGAGCTTTCACAGTGTGGGTAACACTGATGTCCAATCACCTTGCTCCAAACTTCTGTCAGAGCCTTAGAGGAGGTAAAGTCAGCTCAGAGCTTATCCTGCTGAGCTGCAGTCACACTTGTCATTGATTATTGATTCACATTCGATTCAAGATGCCCCTTGAATCACATTCATTAAGTTTGGTTGAATTCTTTAATGTATAATAATACAATCAGAGATGTTCAATCCTGTAAGGCCCCACACTGAACCCTCAGACAGGTGATCCACCTCTCACCTGGATCCAGGTTCATCAAGGTTCCTGCTGTGTGTGCGTGCGTGTGTGTGTGTGTGAGAGAGAAAGAGAGGGACAGAATGAAGCAGTCAGAGTTCAGCCTGCTCAAAGCTGATTGGCTGTCTGATGGTGGAGCCAGCCTATGACTGGCTGGAGGTTGTCGTGTAATCAGCTTTTATCTGCTGTTAAAGTCTCTGTGTCTCTCTCGCTGTTTCAGTTTCTTCAGAGCTCGATCACCCGTCACTTTGTCCTGCAGGTAAGAATTTCTAAATAAATTGAGATCAGCCAATCAGAGCACAGGATTCACAGTGAAAACAGCAGGTAAAGATGAAGAATTGAGTTAGTTTTATTTTGAAATGTGTGAAAGGCGTAACATCCTGTGTGGTTGCACCTGCACTGATGGTCACACAGGGGAACGCAGAGCAGTCGACCTGCTGGTGTTTGAAGTGAGACACCTGACCTTTCCTGTTGCCACGCTGAAGCATGAAGTCTTTCTCCCCTTGCGGCAGATGGCCACTCCTCGCTGAGCCTGGTGCTGCCCAAGATTTCTTCCTGTAAAAAAAGGAGTTTTTCTTTCCCGCTGTTGCCAAGTGCTTGCTGATTGGTGGGTGTTATTGTAGATCTCTACCTTACAGTATGAAGCACCTTGCTGTGATTTGGCGCTAAATGAATTAACTTAATACTGAATTGATGTCACAGTAAGTGCCCATTTTGTTCAGAGTGAAAACTGACGTTCAGACCGCTGCTGTGCATTATTGATCAGTTTGAGTCATGAAAAGTTCTGATTGATGCGGTGCTGCAGGCCTTTCAGTCAGAGGTAACAGAGAATGGCATGATTGGCCGATGGATGGTCTGCTGTCGGAAAAGCTGAGAAGCTCCACCTCCTCTGCAAACGTCTCAGATGAAAAGGGCGTCTCCTCGTCCCATCCTGTTTCTTTTTTGTGTGAACTTGAAACGCTGCGCGGTGTCCTCCGTGCCCTCACCGTGCTTCTGTGGACGTTTATTCTGGACAGATATCACAGGTGATGACATCATCAGGAAGCAGGAGTTTCGCTGTGTCCAAACACACGTTTCATGTCTGATCTGACTTCCTCAGCTTTGGAGTATGTCAGTGGGACTTTGCATCTGTGAACCAAGAAAATGTGCCCCACTTCCTGTTTGTGCAGAGAACGCCACGGGAATCATGCGAGGCATCCAGACGAGTTCAAGCGGGAAGAACAACAACAGAAGAGGAAGTGAGAATTCTGGGTTCCCATAGAAACGTGACAGAGATTGGGTTTGATTTGTTCATACGTGCTCTACGTTCAGCTGTTACATGTGCACAGGTGCACGCCTCTTCACTCATCAGATAAACTTTATTGACACCAAACTGCAGCTGATCAGTGATAAAGGTCACATAAGATAAACTTTATTGATCCCAGAGCTGAAATTCCTCCACTACAGCTGAAAATAAAAGATCATTTAAAAATAAATAAAATATAAAACAACAACAAAACAAACGGAGTGGAAAAAACTAAAATGAACCAAAACTAATGTCAGAGAGAGGGCGAGAGACAGAGGCACTGAATAGAGAGAGAGAGAGGAGGCGGCCTGCCCAAACATGACTTGGGGTTTAATGGTTGCTGACGGCAATTACCAACCTTCCCCTTAATGTTAACGATGCTGTAATCTAATTGGCTGATGGCAGACGCCAGCTCAGAGTGTTCCGACTGGCTGGTTTTGCTTTCCTTAGCCTCGGGGCCTCACGGCCAATCGGATTACAGTGAGGGCGCCTGTTCTGTGACATCAGGCTGTTGCTGAAGTTACAGCTGTTGGCGAACTGATGTGCTGTGGTGATGTCACCAGTGGTCAGTTGGTGTCTGTGCATGGACGAGCGAGGATCGCTGAGGAAGAACAGGTAGGAGAGCAGCTGCTTTAGCTTTATTTTAACCGCACAGGTGAGCTCAGGTGTTGCCGTGCATGGATGCTAACGATGACGCTCAGCTGGAGAGGAGGAGTTGGCATTGAGGAAGATCATCAGCTCGCTCTGAGGCTGGTGAGGGTGGCTTAAACCTGATGCCCCACTGGCGGCAGCTGCAGTGCTAACATGCCACAAAGCAGTCTCGGCGCAGCGGGTCGTTTCCATAGATACACATCGCTCATTTCTTATGCAGAGGTTTGCAAAGGCGACGGTAAAACAGGCTGCAACAGATCTACAGAAGGCAGGTCGGTCTACAGATGCAGCGGCCTCGTCATGAGAGCGTGCGTAACTGCCACACCTGAGAGGATTTCAAAGACGACATACGCACCTTGACTGCATCACAGCAATAAACCATAATTTGTTTAATTCCAAACAAAGACTTTCAAATATTCTCTCAAATACGCACCAATAAGGCAGCAGGGCAGGATTCTGGGGGTGGGGCTACTGGTGAATGACAGATGGCTGTAGGAGGAGCAAGCAGCACCCTCACTTAGTGCCTAAAAGCTAAAACGGGGACGGGTGATATCACATTGACATCTATCTTTTATATACAGTTTGTGGTAACCACGAGCATGTGACTCAGTCACATGACCAGTGTTTATTCAGCTTTATAGTTACCACTTCTTTCCGATAATTTCATAATCAGAAGCCAATAAGGTCAGTGATCAATATCCTGATCAGACACGATTCAGACCAGAAGAGCTGTTTCTATACCGTTGACCATAATATTTTATCATACCATGCTGTAGAAGTTACAGGTACCGCTCTGCAGTGGTTTCAATCATACCTGCGAAACAAAGGCGACTGATGTCGTGATTTGGTCTGCTCACACAGAGTTCAGATACTTTAATTTTGAAATGTTCACTAAATGTTCCTGCTTCCAAAGCATTGTGGGAGCTATAGTCCAAAGAGCGTAGTGGTGGTGTTCGTGATGATGATGATGATGATGGTTCTTGTCTCGTCTCACAGCAGCCATGAATCACCACATGAATCACCACATGAATCACAGCACCATGGCCCCGCCCACCAGCTCAGAGCACGACCACGGCTCTGGAGGAGGAGGAGGGGAAGGGAACCATGGAGGTCACATGATGGTAAGAAGTGGGGCTTATCACTGCTAATAACAGGTCATAGATGATGTAGTGAAAGGTCTCTGTGTGATGTCATGCTGTTGTTAACTAGATGATGACATTTTACTTCGGCTACAATAACGTGGAGCTGCTGTTCACCGGTCTGCTCATCAACTCACCTGGAGGTGAGTGATGTCACCGGCACAATTGTGGCTAAGATCCTTTATTTCCTCTGATAATAAACTTGAAGACTTTTTAAATTCTTTTTGTGTGCTTATTTTGTTCTTATTTTATAATTTATAATGATTTTAATATTATATTTACATTTGTAGTTATATCTGTATAGCTTTAGGGTTATGTATAAAAATGCGTGTTGTACTAAATTGAATACGTTTAGTTTTTCAGATTTTTCATTTTATGTAGATTATGATTAAATTTAGACTTTTAGAAATTTTGCTTGCAGTATGAATTTTGAATGTGTTTTTTATAACTGGATCTGTTAACTGTTTGTTAACTCCACCTCCTCTTCCTTTGACGTAATCAGAGATGGTGGGGGCATGTATTGGTGTCTTCCTATTGGCCGCCCTGTACGAGGGGTTGAAGATTGGTCGTGAGGTTCTTCTGCGTCGTAGTCAGGTCAACGTCCGTTACAACTCCATGCCACTCCCCGGGGCTGATGGGACAGTGCTGATGGAGACGCACAAGACGGTTGGGTACGTTGCTAACGGTAACCGTTAAACAGGAGAAGAAGGAGGAGTAGGAGGTGTCGGTCTCTCAGAATTCCTAGTCATTTACCTCATGGTAAACACTTTTTTACTGATTGGCAGCCAACATTTGGAGGGGGCGGTGCCTCCTGTCATGAGTAACTCCCGCTTCGTGGAATTATTTCCCAGGTAAATGGGTTTGGGTTCTGGTTTTGGTTCAGGTTCTTGTCCTAGGTGGGTCTGTCTGTCTGCTTTGATCAGGCTGTTCAGACTTCTATGCAGCTTCTAATTGCAGGTTCTCATACAGGATGTCCTACACCTGCTAATGGTTTAGTTGACTCAAATGCTAATGTTAATCTAATCATATGCGGGTGGATGTTAAAGGGTTAACAGTGGTGGAGGACTTCCTGCCTGCATGTGGTGTCTTGCTCTGTGACACTGGGAAGCTGATGATGCTAACTGTAATAATTCTAGTTCTGATTCTGGACAGGCTAAAGCTAGTGGTGGGCTAAGTCTTACAAATAAATACATGTTTTGTCTTTGTGAAACTGAACATTAAACACCGTAAGTCACCATAAGACTTTGGTCGCTGTCATTTGTGCATGATGTTAACTTTAAAACATGTTAACTTTATTACTGCTGATGCTAACTGCTAACACTAATCCATGGTAATGTACACAATTTTAGCTTAGGATACTTTTAGCAATCCAAAGATGTTTCAGTCATCAGGTTCCATGCTAACTCTAAGCTTATTATAATGTGTTAAGTGCTATAAGCAAAAGCAATACTAATGCTAACAGGGCTACAAGTATTGAAGGGTAATATTATTTAGCATGCTGATGCTAATGCTAAGTCTTATCTCTTGACCTCTCAGGCAGCGCATGCTGAGCCCCGCCCACTTCCTACAGACCCTGCTGCACATCATCCAGGTGGTCGTCAGCTACTTCCTGATGCTCGTCTTCATGACCTACAACGGTTACCTCTGTATTGCTGTGGCAGCTGGTGCTGGAATGGGCTACTTCCTGTTTAGTTGGAGAAAGGCGGTGGTTGTTGACATCACAGAACACTGCCATTAGCATTCATGCTATTTAGCACTATGAATGCTCGCTAACACTCAGTATTAGCATGCTGGCCTGTGTGCTAATAGAACTAAACACCAAGTTAGCTAATTAGCACGACACACTAAATTACAGCATTACCTGGTAAAAATGGTAATGTCACATCATACTGTAGTTGGCAACAAACGACAAGCTAGTTGTCTTCTGATTGGCCAATTCACTTTTTTTCCCCGTTTTGTTAGCTTAGCATCGTTAGCAGCTCATTAGCTGGGCCACCAATCAGAAGGCAGGATGTAATCAGTTCTTTGACTACTAGGAATTGATTGATTAGGAGCTGTTTTGATTTGTTGTATGTACAGAGCAAATCAAAAGCTTTTTTTTTTTTTTGGTTAAATTTTACTTCATGTTTACGTTTTAAGATATTTAGAAAATTATTATTATTATTGTTATTATTATTATTATTATTATTATTATTATTATTATCTGAATCAGCCAGTCGGAGCTCGATGTTGATCAAATGAAATTTTAACTTTTGTTTTTGTCAGAAGCAGTCACTTGACTTTGTTTTAAATTGAAGCATCATGATCTGTTTGGCCAGTTGAGTCACCGTTGGCCTTAACGCCGCTGCCACCTGCTGCCTTACTGCTGACTGAAGGTGGGGGCGGAGCCTCGACTCGTTTCACTTCACTTTAAGTCGACATCTTAGCACTTGCCACATGTGCTGATGATGACATAAGAACGTCTCTACTGTTGTGATTACTTTATTTTTGATGGTTCACACTGAGGAGGGTGGAGTTTACATTCTGGACCAATGGGATCGCAGGGATTGCTGGATTTAAAGTCCAACTCCAGCAAAAAGTATGTGGACATAATTTTGGTCACAGGCTTTTTAGCATGTGCACTTACTTCTGGTGCACTGCCTGAGGCTGTGTGGGACCAGCTGGTGTGATCTCGTCTTGTGTTTTATGACGTGAACCCTGTGAAGGAAACTGTTTTATGTGATCGTGTTTTAAATGCTGGAATCAGTAAAAAACTGAATAAAGTTTAAGTAGAAACTTGTCTTTGTTGTCTTTGTGGAGCAGCATGTTGCTCTCCATTAGGGTCACACAAGAGTTTCTGGGTTTTTGTTTTTGTTTTTTCCTCTCTTGTGGCTGTCACATTTTGTGTGTGTGTGTGTGTGTGTGTGTGTGTGTGTGTGTGTGTGTGTGTGTGTGTGTGTTGATATGTAAAAATAAATAAAAAATTTCCAACCGGCAATCATCAGACCAATAACCGGCAATAGGTGATATATTTTTCTTGCACAAAAGTTTTGATGAGAGGAGCAGTGAAATCATGCACAGACTGATTTGCGTGTTTAGAACACAGAAGTCCAAACATGGACAAACAAATTGCACACTGGAGGAGAAGGCACGGACAGAAATGGACTGTTATCTCAGCGAGGAGGTCGTAGATGGAGAAGATGATCTGCTGATTTCCACTGGTGGAAAGGGCATGAAAAACGTTTCCCATTGATGTCACACATGCCATGGAAATATAGCAGAGTGAAGCTGACCCCCCACCCACTTGAAACGTAAAGGCAAATAGGCGGAGCGGTTGGTGTTACATTTGTGCAGGTAAAATTAGCATTTGTGCTGCTACGGTTTCTGAGATATAATGATTTTAATTCTTACGGCCTACGCTGTATAACACCAGTGTCTGTGGCAGTGAGTTTCAGCAGCTGTGGAGTTTTGCTCTTTTATAGAAGACTGTCCACTTTTCTTAGGCTTGCTGCATATTAAGTTTTATTAGTTCAAACTCTAGTAACACAATTTAGTCGGAAGGGTCGATATTTCTTTTGTTACCAGTGCAGAAACGTTTATTTTTTTTCTGTGGAAAACTGAGTTTCATGTGAAGTGATTCACGTATACCTAAATTATTATTATTATTTTTTACATACCCAGTTTGTCTCTATATTTTGTTTTGAATTATATATGTTCATTATTATTAATGTAGCTGTCTCAGAAGAAAATAAAGTGTTTGCTTTCATAGGTTGCCACCTACATGTAGAAAATTGAATATTCCACAGCACCTAGGCCAGGAGTCTTCGACCTGCGGCTCTAAAGCCACATGTGGCTCTCTGGCCCCTCCACTGTGGCTCTTATAAGACCAAGTAAGTAATGTTTTATTATAAAGACAACAAGAAAGGGTTCTGTTAACAGTTAGTTTTTTATGAAATATCTGCATTGACTATTCACAGAATGTACAAGGCTTTTAAAAGCGATTTAATGTTTCTTAGCTTCAAAACTGTTTGCTATAATTTTCAAGTTGGTTGCCCATCTTTCCTAATTTTCAATTTTTATGGAAAGGACTCACTTAAGCTTCATTTTAACAAATACCTTTTTCCGTTGTTAGATGATTCATTTTCTTATAAAATCTAAAGATAAACATTTTTATTTACATTTCTGTAGCTTACACGATACAACAACTCATTTTTTTTTAGATATTTATAAGCGCTTTCTTTTTTTTAAGGCTCTAGACACGTTTTGTAGCAGCAGGGGCAAAAGGGGCCCTTTGAACTGAAAAGGATGCTGACCCCTGACTTAAGCCACGAGGTCAACACAAAACAAATACAGAAAGATTATTGACAGAAGAATGGAACGATTACTTTCAAGGCTACAGGTGAAGGTGAATGGGTGTGTAAAGCAAATATACATCAGACTGACAAAAGAGTGTTAAAGTTCTAAATTAAAAATCTTTTAACTTTATATACAAAACTGAACTTACTGATAACACACACTAGCCATTTGAACACATGTAACTGTAATGAACCAAATAAAACAGAAAAATGCAGGCAGCACTCATTATACTGTGTATAACGATACGATATTATCACAATACTTGAATGGTAAATGGCCTGTATTTATATAGCGCTTTACTAGTCCCTAAGGACCCCAAAGCGCTTTACATATCTAGTCATCCACCCATTCACACACACATTCACACACAATACTTAACGCACGATACGATATTATTGCAATTTTTAAATAATTTTTGCGATATTTAGATTCTGTACATAAAGGTAAACTTTATCAATATTCATTTAATCTAATATCAAAGTCTCACACTCAGTCTTTCTCTCATTTCAGTCAGTTTTATTGTTGACAAACTGAACGGTTTGTATTACAGTCTAGTCCAACTTAACTGAATGCAACCATCTGGTACACTTATAGCTATTCTGAACTATGCAATTTATGAAAACTATGCAGCCCCTTCAGCAACTGAAGAATTTGAAAGTAAATTAAAACAAAATATGATTTTACATTAAATAAAAAAAGTTTTAAACTTAATTAAAATAAAACATGTCTTAAATTAAAATAAGTAAACTGTCATATTTATTGCTGCCAAAAAAAGTTAAACACATTTGGACAGTGAAGGAATGTCAGGATTTTTGCTCAGAAAAAGGATCAACATGCTCTGAAGTTAGAGCACAAAAACTTTTTTGTAACAAAATATCGATTTCTGCTGTTCCTGTATCGATACATTGTTAGCAAACAAAATATCACGATACTACACAGAATCGATTTTTTCCTCCACCCCTAGTATAACACAGCATGGGGTTGTATTTTGTTCTTTTCAGATGCTCCTGTCACTCCATTTCCCAGGTCATCATAGCACTCCCACACACATGGAGCTCTCCTGCAGTATGCAGTGTAATGCCCCAAACCATCACTGGTCATCTTTCCATGGAAAGCAATTAATTCCCCTTAAAGTGAACAACTTTCCTTGGAGAACCAGGTTGGAGGGAAATTCATTCAATGGAAATTCTGTTTGGTTTGCAAGATCAGTATCAATCCACACGATATCTCCAATGTTGTAGCTGTGAGTAACTGTCCCTGCACAGAGCTCATTTCCTGTGGTGCTTTCTTCTGTTTTGAATTGTGATGGACACAGAGATGGATTGGAGAGTGGCCCGAGGCAGGTAGACTCAGGTAGGCCAAGTCCTGCTTCCACAGCAGTGCCAAGATGTGCCATACCAGACTCTTTGAGAACAGAGATGGCAGGAGAAACAAATGGCACTTCCCTTGTCATCCCTTTGCTGAGGTAGCAGTGCTGTGAAGAGCAGTGTTTGGTAAAACAAACACTTGATATGTTCCTCATTGTCTTAGCAATTACAGCGGAGATATTGCACTGAGCATCGATTTGAATCGCACCAGACCTCAACGAGACAGCTTCAAACATTACACTAAGCAGCTCTGCTCTCCTCCTGTAGGTTTGTTGGGTCACACCATCTGTGGCAATAGCTTCCACCAGCTGCAGGACTGGGTTTTCACTGTCCTTCAGAACAGCACTTTGAAATGTGGAACTGTCACAGAAGGCACAACAAAAGCACTGAAAAAATGCATCAAATGCACAGGTATTGAGCACAGAGATTGTTGATTCCCCTAATCTAATAGGCTGATGAAGGTTTCCATTTTTTTAATAATCCCACCTTCACTCTTTTGGCCCCAAATGATTCATCTGCATGGAGCCATTCGGTACATGGAGAGAGGTAGGAAGTCCTCTTCCTTTTTTTGGGCGGAACAGTCAGGCCCCTCCAGTTCTCAACTGCATCTTCATCAGCCGGAGGAATGTTTGTGGCAGCATCAGACCCCACAAACAGGTGAGCATCCATTTTTATTTTGTCTTCTGCACTGTGAGTCGTCATGGATCCAGAATTGGCATCTGTGACTTTCAGTGATCCCACTGTTGCCTCATCTTTGATCTTTTCTTTTGCAGAACAAATCCGCATATTTCCCTCGATGAAGGAAAGATGACGAGCAATGAAGCAATCGACTCGAACAGGCAAGTTTTCATGTTTGAAAAGGCCATGTTTTATGTTTTTGAACTCAGCTTCAACAGTGGCTGAACTTGCTGTGATGCTGGTGCTTTGGAAGAGAGGGACCATTATTCCTGTCCAGAGTGGCAAGTAACTTGCCACTCTTATTATATGAGGAATAATCTCAGGGAGAACGTGAATATTATCTCTATCCCCATTTGCTGCAGCAAGTGACCTGCTCTCCTCACATATTTCTGTTACCCAGTGTCGTAGGTCAGTCTGGATCTCATCAACGGAATCCACTCTCTCACTTTCCTCTGTCTGTTCATCTGGAATGATGATGGAGTCTTGAGCAATTTGGGCTTTCAGGTATTTCTTGCACCTTTCTGAAGGAAGAGGGGCTCCAGAACTGTCATCACCTTCTGCCTCACTGAGGGCCACAACAGTGATAGCATGTAGGAGCTGTTTTACATGGTCCAAGCATTGTGACTGAAGAAGTTTTGCTAATGACCTGACAAAGAAATGTTTAACACGTTGTGTTTTCTTCTTCAGGCAGTCCCACTGGCATATAATCTTGGTGCAGTGCTTGAGACTTGAGTCTGAGTGTTTAACCCATTAATATGTACTGTACAGCACTTTAGTCCAGTGTACTGAATGTCTTTAAAGTGCTTTAGAAACATTTTTTTTTAAGTTTTCTTGGATTTGCAAATTTGCAATTGCTGTATTTTTGAAAATGTTTAACACTGAAAAAAAAATCCCTTTGATCCAGACAGTTAGCTATATCATGTATTAACTCAGTAACTAAAACCTCAGGATTTTAAATGTAAGCTTACCTTGTTCAGAAATCAGATTTAACACGCTGTTCTAAGAATCCTTCAGACACAGTAATGCCAAATAATACTTTTTTCTGCCAAAAAAAATGTGTATTCGATGCAAAAGACTGCTAGCGTGTTCGTTTTTCAAAACGTGTTCTTGGGAGTGTAAAATGTTCAAATGTAGTTTTCAAAAAAGTTTTTTTTAATCCACTCTAAAAAAAAATCCTCAAGCATTTGCATCGTAGTTTTATGAACGAAAAGCGACTGAAGTAAAGAAATTGAAGTAAAAAACAAACAAAAACAAACTAGACTCATTACAAATTTAGCTGATTAAATACAATAAGAAGAGTTTTTTTCAACAGAACTTTATTGAACAAATGAACACACAAAGCGAAAAGTCGTTTGAAAAAGACATTTTTCAGCAGTAATACCATAAGAGCACATCTCAGAAACCGCAGCAGCACAAACGCTAATTTTACCTGCACAAATCAGCACAAACATAGCACTAACGTGGCAAAGACCAAGGAACTGATCGTGGACTTCAGGAAGACCAGGAAACACTTGACCCCTGTTTCAATCCAGGGGGTCAGTGTTGACATTGTGGAGGACTATAAATACCTTGGAGTACACATTGACAATAAACTGGACTGGGCTAAAAACACCACAGCACTTTACAGGAAGGGCCAGAGTCGTCTCTATTTTTTGAGGCGACTGAGGTCCTTCAACATCTGCCAGAAAATGCTGAGGATTTTCTATGAGTCTGTGGTGGCCAGTGCGATCCTCTATGCTGTTGCATGCTGGGGGAGCAGGCTGAGGGTCGCAGATGCCAACAGACTTAATAAACTGATCCGTAAGGCCAGCAATGTTGTGGGGATGGAGCTGGACTCCCTCAAGGTGGTGTCGGAGAGGCGGATGCTGTCCAAGATAAAGACAATGTTGGATAACACCTCCCACCCACTCCATGACATGTTGGTCAGTCACAGGAGCTCGTTCAGTGAGAGACTGAGATTACCGAAAAGCACCACTGAACGACACAGGAAATCATTCCTGCCTGTGGCCATCTCCCTGTACAACGCATCCACTTAACACACTGTTTGCTGCTACAACTACACATGTTTCTTTTCCAAATATTTATTTATAAGTGACTTATGTATGTATGTATGTATGTATATATATGTATATATTGTACTATTCTTAGTTAGTGTATTGTCTGTCTTGTCTTAATGTTGGTTTAAAATGGAGCACTGTAACAAAAAATAATTTCCCCCAGGGATCAATAAAGTATTCTGATTCTGATTCTGATTCTGATTCTGATTCTAAAAAAGTAGACAATTTTGGTCTGTTTTGGAGCAGTCTGGGGGGATGGTGACCTTTGAATGACCTATAAAATAAAATTTAATATCTCAGAAACCGCAGCAGCACAAACTCTAATTTTGCCTGCACAAATCTGCACAAACGTAGCACTAACTGCTCCGCCTATTTGCCTTTACGTTTCAAGTGGGTGGGGGGTCGACCCAGCAGTTTCACTCTGCTTGGAAATATCTGTATACCAGGCACGAGCACACGTTCAGCATCTTCAACACCGCTAGTAAAATTGTTAACGACCTGCACATACTGCTAAAACCTGATAAAGTAAACATGCTTGTTTTCCTGTCAAAGAATTTATGCGCTTTGTTTGGAGGGAATATTTTACCTTCTTTTCTTGTTTGTTTCAGTATTAATATAGCTACTTTTTTGGATTATTTATTTATTTGAGATACGTTGAATCGCACAAAAGACTTAACTTTACATCTGAGATTTTTTCTTATGTTCCCGGGAAGAGTGTAAACACTGTAAACACGGTTATAGTTGAAAAAAAGAAGCCAGTTTCTCTTTGTTTCCCTCTCCACCATTGTGTGTGTGTGTTTTTTTTAATTTAGATAAAATGCTTTACTCCCTTAACTTAGCCTACCACCGTTCTTTGTTTCTGTTATGAGTTTGAGTAAATGATCGCTGCTGCATTTGGTCGCAGCTGAAGGAGGGCGCTGTTAACACAGCGCTATTAATTATTTCTGTTGACTGCTTCGGTTAGCTTCAACCAACAATATTAGCAAACTTACTCATGGATAAATTGCCCTTGTACAAAACTATCAACGATAGGGCATATCGAACATATCGACTATCAACGATAGGCTGCCCTATCGTTGATAGTCGATATGTTCGTCCAGTCACCCAACCTTAGTCTGTATATGTGCCTGTCTGTATGTGTGTGTGTATGAAACATATAAATCATAAAAGAGAATATGACATTCATTAAAGATCTCTGTGTGATCTAATAGTCTGAGGGTCACAAACGTGATGAAGCCCCTGAACATGATGATGCAGCAGTAAAACGGACTTACCTGTCTCAGGTTCACACTGTCGCTCTCAGGTAACTTGTGAAGCTTTGAAGCCAAACAATATTGTAGCTCATCCCAGAAAACCTTTACAAATTTACACTGAAAAAACAGATGCTCAGTGGTTTCTATGTCTTCATCACAGAAAGAGCAGTCATTATGGGTCAAGGTAAACTGATGTCTCAAGAAATCTCCAGATGGGTAATGATTTTAAATGCATCTCTTTTATTTTTGGAGCAATAGGGAACTTAAAAAAATTGACTTTCCTTTGGTTTCTTTAGATTGGAGGTGAGCAGCAAAGCTCTGTTAGCTAAGAATGGAAGCAACTCTTGGATAAATCATTTTCTTGTTGCATTACTGGACAACTTTTTTTTAATATTAATAACAGAATGTCCCTTCAGCAGAAATTCAAGAAGCTTTGGACTAATATTATTATGATGCAAATTGTAAGAGACTGACGTAACAGATTCTGTAACTGCTTTAATAACTTTCTGATATCGTTCCTTGACATCCAAATGGAATTTGGAGCTGAAGAGTATAAAAGGCATCAGGTTTCCAGAATTATCTAACAAGTGTAAAATAGACCAAACTGTTCATAAAGAAAAGTCACGAATTTGCATTAATTAAGATTTCCTTTTAAAGCAGAAGCCTTAGAAAATAAGTGTATGTATCGGAGGCTTCGAGGACTTTGATCACTGTCAGTTGGCTAAAAATCGATTGTGTATCAAGCACATTCATTTTTTCAAAGTCAGAATTTGTTGGTAATATCTCCGCTGCTGTTGTGAAAAGCAGAGGGGAAATGGGCCAACCTTGTTTAATACCGTTCATGACTGAAAATCTAAGGGATGTGCCAAAGAGTAAAGGATAGAAGTGTCTGCATCCTAATAAATTAGTTTAAAAAAGTTAATGAATTTTTCTCCAAATCCAAGAGTTTTTGAGGTATGGATCATAAATCAGTGCTCAGTGGTGTCGAAGGCTTTAAAAAAGTCAAGAAATAAAATAAATCCTTCATCTTCTATTAAATCATTATGTTCTAAAAGATCAAGTCTGATATTATCATGGACAGAGTGACCTCTAATAAACCCAGACTGTGTTTCCAAATTAATATTAGTAATACCAGTTTTTAATCTATTTGCATAAATGACTTAACATGCCATGGGTGGCTGTAGCTCAGGTGGCAGAGCAGGTCAGCCACTAATCAGAAGGTCGGTGGTTCGATCCCAGGCTGCCTCCTGGTTGCATGCCAAATATCCTTGGGCAAGATACTAACCCCGTGTTTGCCTACTGGTGGTGGTCAGAGGGCACAGTGGCGCCAGTGTCCGGCAGCCTCGCCTCTGTCAGTGTGCCCCAGGGCAGCTGTGGCTACAATGTAGCTTGCCATCGCCAGTGTGTGAATGTGTGTGTGAATGGGTGAATGACTGAATGTAGTGTGAAGCGCTTTGGGGTCCTTAGGGACTAGAAAAGCGCTATACAAATGCAGGCCATTTACCATAAAATTTTATAGTTGTTATTTAGAAGCGTTAATGGATAGAGAATATTGATTAATTTTGGGGTTTGTCAGAGATTTACAGTTAACAAACAGTCAGGTGAATAAACAACACTGAGACACTTGATACTGATAACGTGCAGCACGGGTGAATCTCAGACAGAGAGACACAACGAACTGCAATATTCGTTTATTTTTATAGGTTACATCGTCAATATGCAAATATAATCACATTTCCTGTTACGCAGGTCCTGATGCTGTCTGCGTGTAAGCTGTGTGTGTGTGTGTGTGTGTGTGTCAATTTCTAAGAATAATATAATGCAAGTCAACTTCTGCGGATGTGTATTTCTGCACTGGTCTCTTGCGGTAAATGTCAGTGTCACAGGGTCAGCTTCCTGTTTCTACAGAAAACTGTGTCTGGTGAAATATGTGTAACATAACATCCATCCATCCATTCGCTTCCGCTTATCCTTTTCAGGGTCGCGGGGGGCGCTGGAGCCTATCCCAGCTGTCATAGGGCGAGAGGCAGGGTACAACCTGGACAGGTCGCCAGTCTGTCACAGGGCCAACACACAGGGACAAACAACCATTCGCACATTCACACCTAGTGACAATTTGGATTTTCCAATTAACCTATCCCCACAAGCTGCATGTCTTTGGACGGTGGGAGGAAGCCGGAGTACCCGGAGAGAACCCACGCAAACACGGGGAGAACATGCAAACTCCACACAGAAAGACCCCGGCCTGATGGTGGAATTGAACTCAGGACCTTCTTGCTGTGCGGCAACAGTGCTAACCACCGTGCTGCTGTGCTGCCCAACATAACATTTGAAGCATAATCAAATAAAACAAAAACTCCCTAACAGGGTTTTTTTTCAGGTGTTGGCATAAGTGTAAATATCGTCTGCTTCATGGTAGTTGTAAGAGTTTGTGTTTCCACTATTTTCTTCACGAGATGGAGAAACAAACCCTTGAGTTGATTTCAAAAATGATAATAAAAAAAAATTACTCGTGAGACCAATCAATACAGATGATTTATCCAAAGATAAACATTTCATTGCTTTTTCTACTTCTTCTGTTGTGAAGTCTGCATCAGAGGCGGAGCCAAACACCCGGGGCTTAGCCCTAAAGGGTAGTATGCATGTGGGATTTTTTTTTTTGGGGGTGGGGGGGTTAGAAATGACTGAAAGATTAATAGGCTCAGTTTTGAGTTTTGTTCAAAAAAGAATGACTTCATATAGGGAAAAATATATATCTCATGTGCAGGACACCTTAAACTAGTTTTTTAATTAAGCAGCAAGGCAGAACAAAGTCGGGGCTGTATCAAGACACGAGGACTAAACCCCAATTCAACCAGACCCAGAACTGATCCGGAATTAAAACAGGACTACAACAGTTCAAAATCTGGGCCCTATTTCAGGAAGCCGGTTTAGAAAACTCAGAGTGAAAAACGATACTCAGGGTTGAGTAACCCCGAACTGTCCAACTCGGAATATTCGGTTTCAGAAAGGCTGATAACAATTAGTTCAGTCAACGCGGAGTTGCTTTAACCCCAAGTTAAGCGCGCGCACGAGGATACATAAAGCCCTGATTAGTGGAGCACAGATTAAGCGAGTCACCATGGAGACGGAGGGAAAGAAGGCGCGGTCAATGTATTTTACAGCGCTTGAGGCCGAAATTCTGATGGCAGCATATGCCGATAACATGCAAATTCCGCGGAAAAAAAAAAGTAACACAGCCTCAGCTGCAAAAGAAAGGGAGCATGCATGGCAAAACATAGCCGACAGAGTCAATGCGTGAGTGTTAATTTAAACATTGATCTAGGGATTTCCACTCATTTAACACGTTATTTTATTATATTTTATTTCATTTTTTATTTCATACATTTGATTTTGTGATGTGATTTGAGCGCAGGTGCAACCCAACAGGCCCCAAACGTTCCTGGCAGCAAGTAAAAATGAAATATAAAAATATAGTCCAAACAGGTAAGGTGTAATTGTATTATGAGCCATAGTGCTTGGTCTGTTTGTCCGATGTAAATCAATTGCAGTTAGAGGCTACATTAATTTCCCCTCTGTAAGTACTTATTGAAATTATCTGAGCACATTACAAGTACATATTTGCTTACTCTGTATGCTCAAATGTGACCCGTTATAGCCAACAGAAAAAAAGCGGAGGCCCGAAAAACAGGTGGAGGTCCTCCACCACCACCACCACCACTCACAGAGGCTGAGCAGTTGGCTTCCACATTTGTGATAATGTTGGCAGCATCACATATGATCTTCACAGTGCAGAGAACACAAATTAGCATCCATTACTATAATGAAATAATCTGTTAGTTTGAAATGCTACAGGGAACTATGTACCTGCACATTAATGCTGTGGAAAGACTTCCTGTTCACATAGTCTCCTTCATTTACTGAAGGAGCAATGATTGGAATGTGAGTGCCATCTATACAGCCAATCACGCCTGGGAACCGTGAGAATAAATGTAAAATTTAAGTAGTAGTTCAAGTATCACCACATCATGAATTAAGTTTTGTTCATCCTGATACCTGCAATTTTGTGGAATCCCTCTTTGATAAATCTTGTGGGTCTATGACCGGGGAACACCACAAACCAGTACAGGAGACGTTTCAGTGCAACTGTAACATTCCTGACTGCCCGACAGACGGTAGTCTTGGAAACGTGCTCAGCGTCACCAATATTATACAGAAAGCTCCCGTTTGCAAAAAACCGAAGTGCAATACAAATAATATGTACAGGACTGAGAGGATGTCCGCGATGTGTCACATGAGCAATATTAGGCCTGAGGATGTTATTCAAATAAATTATAGATTGTGCTGAAAAACGGTAACGTTCACACAGGAAATCATCAGGAAATGATAAAATGTCCAAACGCGCTCTAATCACTCTCTCCCGGCGGAGAGCTCTGCGGAGAATTTGGGCTTCAACATGTACTGGCTCTTCAAGGAAGGAGCACGCCATGTCTGACACTTCCTACAGTCAGGTTTCTGACAAAGAGGCGGAGAACGTCAGGGTTAGTTGAAGTAAACCTGCTAGGGGGCAGGTTAGCTTCACGGAGTGTGTCGTCATAGTAACTCACTCAGAATTAATCTAAACTCGCTTTGTGAAACCGAAAACCCAGAGTTTTCATTAACTCAGGGTATACTTACTCAGAGTTTGCACTAAACCGGCTTCCTGAAATAGGGTCCAGGACTACTTAGGACTTAACCAAGACAGAACCAGAATCAGAACTAGATGATAGTAGCACTAAAAATCATCATAGACCTGCACTACACTTATTTTTTTAATTCTACAAAGTCCACTATTTAGATTGAGAAAAGTTTATATAATTATTTAGCCTTGTTGTGCAAACAAGCCTGCATAACTTAATAAATATAGAATTTGAAAAATAACAAACCTAAAAAGAAACACTAGGTACCAGATACATGAGGACCTATGATACGGTGATACTTTTGGTAAACGACCATTTGACTAACATGTGTCTCACCTGCTCTTGTTCCCTCTCTTTCCCTCTTTGTGCTGACAATCATCAAATATACAGTTGAAACCAGATATTTACTCTTCAGATCAAAACACTTTTTTAATTGTAACATCAAATCAGACTAAATGTTTATTTTTTTAGATAAATATAAAAAACATATTTGTTAACTTTAAGAGTAAAGAGAGAAACTGTCTGTATTTCTTAATTGCAAATGGCACCAAATTGTATTCAAAAGTGAGCCACACTTATGGAGCTCCACAATTCTTTTCCTGGTGTTTTGGTTGATATCTCTTAATTTTCCCATGTCACAGGAACAGCCTCTGTGTTTTGCCTTATATGCATCCACAGGTGTGCCACCAGTTTACTCACATGGACTCTGCTAACCTATCAGAAGCTTCTTCGGCTCAGAATGGAATCGTCTGGAGTTTTCTTATTAATTAACAATAAACTTAGTGTACATGTACTCCTAAATCTGATGAAAGTGATAAAAAAAATAGACAGCTCTGTCTCTCTTTATTCTGACATTTAACTAATTCAAAAGACATTTCAATATTTATCTAAAACAAAAGTTTACTCTAAATTGATGTTGTACAGTAAAAATGTTTTATGTTTTCTCCCTAAAGTGTAAATATCTGGTTACAAATGTGAATATCCTGCTGTGTACTGAAATCCCTCTTGTTTTGCATAGAAATATACTGAACAACATACAAAGCATAATATATAAAATAACATTTACCTGAGTTTTTTCTTTGAAAGAAGCCTCTAATGTCCATTCTTATATTTCAGTGCATTACTGAAACCGATTTAGTCGGGGAGGGTAAGAACTGAAAATATGAAATAAACACACGTAAGCTAAGACTCTCTAAAGAAACAGCATTTGTTCGGCTTTTCATTTCGCCATTTGTTGATTCGCTTGAAGAGCAAGTAACGTAATATTGGTCAAGTGATCAGTTTGACATCAATCTTTCGTGATTCACCGTCATATTTACATTATCTGTACGGTACGAATGATTTGCTTTGGTAACTGGTCAAACTTAAGCTCTCCTAGTATGGCTGGCTCCGTTTCTCAAACAGTGCACTCACAGGCAGCAGCTGCCCCGCCCCCTCGCTCAGTCGCTTAGTGCCTGAGCTTGGATCATACCAATATCAGGGGGGATTCACGCACAGTCGTAAATTCCCACAGTGTGCACTATGTGCTTCGAATATTGTGTGTACTTTTTGTTTTATATAGTTGTCAGCCAGGCATCTAACTATGAAAAAATTACACCCCAAAAGACCCCGGGCTTCTGACAAAACAACCCGGGCTTAAGCCCAGTAAGCCACCCCCACGCTCCGCCCCTGGTCTGCATCACATGTATTCTGGAAGTTCACGTCCACACAGGGTACCCAACCCTTTAATCCCTGTAGGTCACTCTGTGGGTGGAAGGTGGGATGATGTCACGTAGGGCTGCACGATTAATCGTTAGAAAATCGCGATGTCGATTCATACTTATGTGCGATCTCATTTCCAAATGACAACGATTTTAAAAAAAAAAAGAAAAAAAAAGACGACAACGACGATTGTACCGCATTTTGATCCGGGACGTAATCTGCATGAAAACAAGCGCTCACTCTTCCTGCTCAACAAATGACAAGGGCGGAGCCTTATACCACGTGATACAGAAGCTGTGCCGTGTGATGCTAAAATTAGCAGGGAAAAAACAACGTTGAGCACGTCAGGGATGACGAGAAAGTGACAGGAGAAAATCCGTCCCGGTCAACCACCCAAACATCAATAACGGGAACCTTATACAGCGCTTCCCTATACACGTCGAACTCCCGCAGGCACAAAGAAATTACGGAGGCTATCACTTATCACCTGACCAAAGATATGGCTCCCATCAACACTGTGCAAAACGAGGGATTTAGGAAAATGATCAACACCCTAGAGAAACGCTACACAGTGCCGTCCCGCAACTATTTTTCTATTGTTGCACTACCTGCTCTATACACGCAGCGTCCAGCAACGGAGACGGAATTTCAAGCAGTACAACATTTTGCGGCAACAACAAAACCTGAGACATTTGTTGTTTTTATGTTTATTTATTGTTTTTATGTTCAGTCTCAACTGTTACGAAGTTGATGTGCAGCTAATAAGTGCAATAAATATTTATACTGGAAATATTTATACTGGAATTTATACTGTATACTGGAATTATTATACTGGAATTTATACTGTATACAATAAATATTTATACTGGAAAAGAAAATCGTGAGAGAATCGTGATCTCAATTCTAAGCCAAAAAAATCGTGATTCTCATTTTATGCAAAATCGTGCAGCCCTAATGTCACGTCTACTTTCAGGTTTCTGCGGCTAGGTGGATAGTCAGCTGTTTTCTGTCCCGATGACAAACAACGTTTCCTCCGCCATTGGAGGAAATGTTGTTTGAGGGTCGTCTGGCGATTCCTGCAGACGGTGATCGGCGCCATCAGTGGAGAAACTGTCATGCCTGGTTGATGATGATTGAGGTGTCCTGCTGCTGCAGATAATAATCAATAATCAGTAAACCCCCAAGCCCCACCATGACGTGACAAACGCATCTGTGTATGTGTGCGCGCGTGTAAAGTTAAAGTTGCTGCTCGGGGTAAACGTGTTGAGAAGAATTACAGTCTAACTCAGAACAGCAGGGGAAGCCAGTGAGCAGCTGTCATTAGCCGAGTACGTTTAATCAGGTTTTTATGCTGCGTCTGTTTGTAGGTTTGAAGGTGAACATGTGGAAGAACCCACACTGAGTCAGTGAGATCCAGATGTTCACCTGGGCAGATGTTCAGGAGCAGCCTAGTCAGCGGTTTGCCCTCGGAGAAGGCATCAGAGAGACTTTGTGATGTTGGAGATCTGCAGCTATCGATTATTTTGGTAATGAAGTAATTGGACAAGGAACACTTTTGTCTTCTTAATGAGGAATAATAAACATTAAGAGAAAAAAACAGAATGAACTGCTCTTTTCTATTTTAAAAACGGCAATGTTTTAAAGTTTAACTGTAAACAATATCTATGAAAAATTGTTTTAATTTTAATCTGTTTCAGATTACAATTTAATTTAATTAAACATCGACTTAAATGCAAAATATATAAGATATATACACAACCTTAACTAGGCCATTAAAATGTACCTTTTCTCTTCTTGGAAGGCTTTCTTATGTTAATAGGAGGCAAGTTTCTGTTGTGATGGTGTAGACATGAATAATTCAGTGTTTAACCTAAAATCCTTCCGGTCAGTAGCTCACAGTTTTACTAGCTCACATTAATTTTTATTGTCTTGTGAAAAAAGCTTTTATTTTTTAGGTTTTTCAAAACAATACAATATTATATATTTTTCCACTTTTAATCTGAAAAATGTTACAAAGCCTTCAAATTAATCTGGTCTAGTACACCCCACACCCTCCTTTAGACTCACCCTTGTTCGCTTCCATTTAAAATATGATGGCTCTATGATTTAAACATGCATCAGGCTAAGTTCACAGCTCATCTCCAGATTTCAATAAAACTTCTGGAGCAGATTTGTCTTTGTGTGAAACAAACTGTGTCAAAGTTTATTGGTCGGGCGCTCCTGCAGCGGTCTCTCACTAAAGGGTTTAATGGTGGTCACAGGAACAGCTGCTGTTATCTTTCACTTCGCCTCTTTGCTCTTTGGTGTGTAAACAGACTTTGCCTCCACATTAAACTGTGCCAGAGTCCTCACCACTGCCGCTGTGGTGTTCTCAGTGTTTCTGGGTAAAACTGTATTACTCGATAAATCGTTTCAGGCTTACACATGGCTCATTATTTTTAAATTATTTATTGTTATTTTGTATTTTTATTTTAAAATGAAATTTTCCATTATTAGTTTCTTTATGGAGAGTCCTGTGTGACCCGACCAACGCACACACTGTGTGTGGGTCGCACACAGGACATCAGTCAGCTGACAGTCATGCTTTGCAGTCACACTGAGGTCAAAGGTTAGTTTGGAGCAGAGAATATAGTGATCAAAGTGGAATAACTCTGCTGGGAAGACAAAGTAGTCACAGCTGTGAACAGGTGACAGGAAGTGCTCCTAGCTAAAAACCCTAGTCAGACTTAAGCCCAGCTTTGCTACCATATCAAGACGACTTTTTCGTCCTGTAATGACAACGAGGAGGTGGAGAACACCTGAGCTGTAGCCATTCCTGTTCTCGGTCGTGTTAAAAGTACCTGCACTCACCTGCTGTAGTTGAGCGTGAAGGTGAGTGGGGTCAAGGGCTGCATCTCTGCTGTTAACCTCAGGATTTGATCACTTCCTGTTTGTGTGATGCTGTCTGAATAAAGAGTTTGTAATTTATGGAAGAAAACAAACAAACAAACAAACAAACAAAAAAACAACAACACACAAACTGACCACACAGCTACTCTCAGATTTATTTCTAACTTGACCAATATCAAGTTTACAAAAGTGAACTCATCACAAAAGAAGTTACATGTCAGATGCACCAAGCAGCACGAACACCAAACGGATCCACTTAAAGCTCTTTAACAAGTAAGGCACCTGAAAACGGCTTCAACACAGCACGGGAATCAAGATGTGATGAGATCATCACAGGGAACCAGCATGAGATATCAGCGCCCTCTGCTGAGGTCATGCTGTTGCCATCTTTTTATACAGTCTGTGGAATGTGTATGGGTCGACCCGAGCTTACGTTAGGGTCTGCGCCGATGTCATCAGGAAACTGTGGGCTAAAAGAAAAAGAAAAAAAAAATCAAGGAAAAAAAACCCAACAACAACAACAACAACTAAAAAAACATGAACATTTTGCTCAGAAACCACACACGCAGCCAGCACGTGGGCAACGTGACAGTGTTTATTCAGCCCAACATTTTAATTTTGTAGAAGCTTTATCTTCTTCCTGTTTATTTTCTTCCCTGAACTTTTCACTGTTTTACTGAAGCTCTTTCTGACCTCAGGTTATAGTGAACCAGAACAGCGGGACGCACCTGTGCTACCTGCTCCGAGTCTACAGGTCGTAGACATCGACGTGAGCACCGGAGGTGTAGCTGTCCTCCAGAAGCAGCTTCATCAGCTTGGCGCAGGACGCCTCACAGCTCAGCAGCTTGCCTTCGGCGAACTGGTCACTAAAGAACTTCCTGATGCTGGGGTCAGCTGACCTGGAGCGAGCATCCACCTGCATGGCCGTATCCAGCGGTCCTGGAGTGGTCACAAAACAAGAAGTGATGACATGGACAGCATGAAGCCTGCTACTGCTCAGCATGGCTAATGAATCATTATGACAGATTTCTTCAGCTCGGTCTGGTATGGCAGGCCAGAGAGGTCAAAACTAAACCGCTTTCAAAACCCCCCCCCCCCCCAAAAAAAAAAACCACATTTAAAAACATTTAAAACTTATTTTAAAATTTTAATTTTGTCCTTTTTCACAATGAATTCATTTTATTTTGTTTACAGTCTGAATTTTATTTTTTTTAAATTTTTTTTTTACTATTCAGCTAAAAGCCATGGAAGTATTTTATTAAACCCACATTCGTAATCTGTGTCCTCACATCCTTCAGTTTGATTTGAATTTTGACCCTTTCAGCCCTCCATACTCACATCTGAAGTATTTTGCCTTCAGTGAGCTTCTTGTCTTTTCATGGAAAACCGAACCAGCTCAGCAGGCCACGCCCCCTGCCTCACCTGGTGAATAGCTGAGCACCCGGACGTCCGGCTCCTCCAGTGCCAGCACCTGGAACATCATGTCCCGGGCAGCCTTCCCAGTGCAGTAGAGTGCCCAGGATGGGAAAGGCTTGATGGCGCAGAGTGAGCTGATGTTCACCACGGTGCGCCTCAGACCTGGGCGCTGCGGGAATGCCTGCAGCACCCGGGCGGTGAGGCACCAGGCGGAGCTCACGTTCAGCGACAGGTACGAGTCCACCTCGGCGAGGTCGCTGAAACTCACAGCGAAGCGTGACACGTCACCCAGAGAGGCTGGAGGAGGTGAGGTAATGAAGGTCAGAGGTGAAACCAGCATGAATCACAGAGGTTTAAAGAGTTCATGCATTAAAACATCAGGAAGCAGAAACATTAAAATTCATTTGGATTATTTAACAAAATCAATAACAACATGTTCAAAAAAAAGTGATTAGGAAGAAGCAAAAACTTACAGAATCCCCCCAACATTCCACCCTTTAGCATCCAGTAATCATAACAGGGACTTGATAAAAGACTATGAAGAGGGGGTTTAAAAGCAATCAATTTTGAAATAATGAATGGCATTTTAAAGATTAATTGGCTCCGATCTTTCTTAAAAAATAATAATGAGATCTGGTTCTTGATACCATCTCTTATTTTCAACAAAGTTGGGGGGATCCAATTCCTTTTAGGATGTGATTTTGAAATTTCTAAACTACCCATAAAACTTTCCAAATTTCATCAACAAGTTTTGTTAAATTGGAAATTAATGTTTAAAAATAACTTTAGTCCCCACAACGTTACATTGTGGAATAATAGGGTGATATTGAATCGGGGGAAATCTATGTTTGTGGAAGAATGGATGACAAAATAAATTTGGTCTGTGACACATAATGGATGGAAATGGACATATACTTGAATTAAACAGGCTTAATGAGAAATATGACATGAGTTGCTCGTTCGAGTTCTATAAAAAGGTTTCACAGAATATCCCAATAGTCCTTGTAAATACGATAAAGAACAATTTTTCAAATATAGGGCTTTGGAGTTGACGTCACGCCGCAATGCATTGTGGGAGCGCAGCTCCATTTTGGGGGTCTACGATCCAAACAAACACACTGTATTGGAACGGCGACTACGACAAGAAACATGCTTAAAAGCAGCTCGAAAGAAAACGGATGGTATAGAGATCGATTGCGTCCAGAGGCGAAGCAGCGGTATTTGAAAAAAATAGAGTGCATCGCAAATCTGGACCCATACGACATACGGCAGTGGAGTAAAGACCCAGACGACTTACCGCCACTGTCCTACCCCGATATCTTCACCTATCTTGTTTGTGGAGTAAGTGCTTACACTGCGAACCAGTTTCGTAATTACAAGTCACTGGAGGCGCATATCCAATTAACAAATGGCTGGGTGCAAGATTTGGCTATTTTCAAGCCGCCAAAATCTGAGTACGTCGTCATTCATACCAAGGTAAGTCAGCTGGAGTGCATCGAGTGACATAGCCATTTTCCACCCCCCACCATAATTAATGTTATACCTCTATCATTGAACTGCTAAAATATCGTTATCATATTATGTGCCCATAATTGTATAGTAGATGCAAATTAACACATTGATAATCGGGCAAATTATTAACGCCAATCAGTGTCCTCCCTGTCTCATTTCATTTATTGTCTTTACATCAACCTTGTCCTTGCATGTTACAGGTACTGCACTCCCAAAGATTGAATGAACCTGCATTACGACCATGGGTAATTGTAAGCACCACAGGGAAGGTTGAAACTGCACACTGCACCTGTATGGCCGGAGTTGCTGAGACCTGCACCCATGTCGCTGCACTTCTGTTTAAAGTGGAGGCAACAGTGAGGATACGTGGCACAAAGACAGTCACAGATGAACCAGCTTACTGGGTTTTGCCGGGGAACACAACCAAGATACAGCCAGAGGTTGGCCATAACATTGACTTTACATCTTCAGCAGCACAAAAAAAGACTCTTGATGAAAATATAAACGGACCGTCTGTGGTGAAAGGCAGAAGAAGCCGTCGTTCAAAAAGAAAGATTCCCTCTGCTACGTTTGAGGAGTTGTCACCAGTGTTAGACACACTTCAAAAACACAATAAAGCAGTGTGTTTGTCTGGATTGGAGAAATACTACACATCACACACTGTACAGTCATCCACATTACCACTGTCTCTGGCGTGTTTGCACAGCACAGGTGCACAGTCCCTTGGCCTTACCGAGCTACAACTGCACTGCGTAAAGTACATAAACACAGCAAAAGTTACTGAAGAACAGGCAGAAGCTATTGAGGTACGCACAAGACTGCAACACAAGAGCCCAGAATGGTATGCTTGGCGTGCTGGGAGGATCACAGCTTCAATGATGCACGCTGTGTTTGCCACCACTGTAGAAAAACCCGCCATTACTGTGGTTAATCGTGTTTGCTACCCTGTTAACTCTGTCTGTAATGTGCAAACAACTTGGGGACTGGAGCATGAACAGGATGCTCGACATGCCTACACCCAGACAATGTCAGCATGTCACAAAAACCTACAGGTCCGTATGTGTGGTTTTCTTGTTAACATGGCTTTTCCTGAAGTAGGAGCATCTCCTGATGGACTAACCACGTGTGAATGCTGTGGGAAGGGGTGCCTAGAAATTAAATGTCCATTTAAATATCGATGTGACAGCATTCAGCAAGCGTTGAATGCACATGACAAAGACTTCTGCCTCGAGTTGACAGCAAAAGGACTTAACTTGAAGAAGACACATCGCTTCTACTCACAAGTGCAAACACAGGTCTTTGTGGCCAACGCAAAGCACTGTGACCTCGTGGTATGGACACAAAAAGACATGGCAATTTTACGCATCTTCCCAGATGTGCACTTCTGGGAATCACATTTAAAGAAAGCTCAGGAGTTCTTTCAGAAGGTGTGCCTTCCTGAACTTGTAGGAAAACATTTCTCTAAGCGAAATGCAGCCCCGAGTGGTCACAACGTTTTTTCTTCTGGTGTCTAGTTTTTTGTCAGAAGTGCATTGAAATATGTATAACTTGATTTCAAACGTGCAGCACTTACCATGTACCAATTGTCAAAGTGTGAAATAAAGAGTGCAAAGCAGTTATTTGTTATCTTGCTTTTATTATAACGTAATTTTAGTGAAACAAAGAGTTCAAAGTGATGATAAACTTTCGCTTATAGTATACAGGTACAGAAATGGTTACATAACGCAATGTCAATGTGTTCATACAGTCACACATACAAAAAACTAAAAAGGTTTTCCTTTTTTAAACAATTATTAATTAACAAGTACAAGTCTCAATTGTGCCTGGTTTCACTACCACACTGGGGCACATGTTAACCAAAACACAACACACCCTCACAATTTTATCAAGGAATGTAACGTCTTCACCCTCACATGGAAGAAGAGAACGGATGGGCATGGTAGTATGTAGCATTTTGAATTTGTTGCGCAAACTGCCAATTACTCGTTCAACATGGATTCTTAGGTGTGCAATGGCTCGTGTATTTTCTATGTCCTTGGCATCTAGTTGACAGAAGCCCCTTGTAAATGCTGGGATCTTTACCTCCGCACACATCATTCCCACCGCATCTCTGATGTCAAAGCCTCTGTCAGCCAAAACTACATCCCCTGGTAACAGCTTGTTAAGTATGCCACATTGCTTTGTGATGTGTTTATCTGATGCACGGCCCCCCCACCCCTTAGAAATGAATGAAATTGCACCTTGTGGAGTAATCCCGATCAGATATTTCATGGTGTGTGTACCCTTGTAGTGTGAGTACGTTTGAGCACAAGCCTTTAAATTAGATGGTCGTTCTGTACGAATTTCAAAACAGTCTACAATGATGGCTACACGATTTCCAAAAGTGTCCGTAAATTGTGGTGGCATTGTTGCTTGCAAACAGTGCCTCTCTGGCCAGTGTACAAGTATTCCAAAGCGGGCATACAACACGTCAATTGTATCAGAAAAGACAGAAGAAAGAGTTTTGTGGGAGACATTGAATAGATAACTAAGATGCTGAACAGGAAGATCAAGTCTAAGTCGCATAAGTGTGAGTAAAAGCATTTGGAAATGTGACAGTTTCTTTGATGCTGGTAGGAAAACTTTTACATTCTCGAGCACGGACATAAAAATAGCAAAACAAGTAAAACCGGTGTAATATTTCACTTTTTCCGTGTCACCCTTTAAAAAGTTTTCATTCAGCTCTGTCTTGTCCAACTTTGATTTAAGCTTTCTGTTCTCCTCCAGCAGCCGGTTTATTTCTGCTCTGCTCTGTACACAGCGCACACAATCATTTGTCAGTTGTTGATCTTCTGTCTGTTTCTCTCTGATATCAATGTTTTCTGCATCTGCACCCGTTACCTCTGCTTCTACTTGTCCAGCACAAATTTGGCCCTCAGCCAAAATAACAAGGTTGTTATGGTGTTGCTCTTCTGTGGTGTCCATCTCTGGCTGCTCTTCTGTGGTAACTTCTGCTGAGGCTTCACCTTCACACTCTGCTGCTCCATTGTCAAAGCCTGTTCCAATAAAAAGAGTGCAAATACACAAGGGAAGTTTTAAATGGTTTATACATTAAGGCCGTATGAATACTCAAAAATGTTTGTGTTAATTGACTAAGATCAACTTTTAAAATAAGAGACTGTGGCTGGGGGTGCGGTTGTCGTTTACCTCCAAATAGTACTTTATTTTGTTGACGTTGTGTTCGCCTCCTGTGACGGTCTGAATGTGATGTTCGGGTTTCGGAGTGCCCCATGTGTAGCGTTGGTACCCAGTCTGGATTTGTTTGATCCATTTCATAGGCAGGCTTCCCTACAGTTGTGCGAAACAATTAGCGAATCGTTACATAGCACATATGTCTGCAAAGTCACTCCATTCGATGTTTGATCGCAATTTCTATAACTTCCGAGACCACCAACGGTAATATTATTCAGCTTTGAAGTGTGATAAGAACATATTTAGAACTTACCGGAATGAAAATGTCGTGAGCACACCAGCTGATATCTGGAGACGTAACAGAACTTGATATCAACTCGTCTCACGGCTGCTATCCAGGCTAGACGCCTTCGTTTGGTAACATCCGATACATGAGCTCCTTCATGTTGCTTCCAGGTTGGGAAAGCATAAAAAGACAATCCAACCTTATTCCCGTGCCGGTCGTAAGATCGAACATTGCAGCCGAGCACACAGCAAGTACGAACCATGGCTATGCTATCGCTTCTAGCTTAGACCCCCAAAATGGTGAATCGGGCTAAAATCCTTTCCACGCCCACCCCCGTGACATCACGCTCCAAAGCCCTATACAGACTCCAAATTTACATAAAATTAAACTAGATGGACTTGACTTGGTTAATGAAACATGCAATAATCAATTTAGATTATAACAAATCTGAGATCTCGTTGATCAGAACCAAATATTTAAAATTTCCAATTCCCCCAAATTTAAAGAAGTCCATTTTAGAACTACAAAAAATATTTACCCCTCCAATGAATTTATGAGAGACAGATTTAAATTTGTGTTAGACAACTGTTATATTTGTAAAACAACTTTGGAAACAACAGAGCACATGTTCTATGGATGGGTGACAATCCAGAATTTATGGAAATCTCTCCATGTCCTAAATATTGATTTTTGGTCTTTTCAAAATATTCAAATTGGAGTAATCCTTAAGGACAAAAATAGTGAGTTTTTAGTTAACAATCTCATTATTATAACTAAGTATTACATTCATAAATGCCGATATGCTAAATCCCCCCCTTCATGGCCTGCTCTTAAAAACGAACTCTCCCTGTTCCGTAAATCTCTTAAGCTAATAAATAAGCCCCAAGCAATCAAACTGCATAGATTTTTAGAAGAGTTTGATTTTTCTTAGCCCCTTATTTAAGTTATGCGTCTTGTTTATGGAACCTCACTTTTAGAGATTTTATGATCCCCCTTGTCTCCTTTATTTCTGTTCCTTGTTTTTCCATTCTTTTTTATTGTTATTTATTTATTTTTGTATTGGTTATTCATCTTTTTATATTATTATTATGTAGATGTGTGTATAAATGTGTATGTATGCATTTACACACACACACACACACACACACACACACACACACACACACACACGAAGGCCGGGTCCTCCGAAGGATGCAGCCGACGTTTCGGGACACAGCTACAGTCCTCCTCCCTGAATTTGCCTCCTCACTGGAGGTTTGAATTCCATTCCCTCACATTTAAGGCATTCATGAAATATTAACTACAAACTGATACAAACGTGTCGGTCACGTCATCTAAACCGCAGACCAGGCACGTGCAGAGGGGGGGGGGGGGCTAGAGGGGCTTGAGCACCCGCCCCTTTCCTGATGGGTGCCCAAAGTGCCCTTTTGTTGAGGCAACTTTTTAAAAAAAAAATTAATTATTATTATTTTTTAATGTGTGTGTGCGTGCGGAGTCCTGTCTGTGCCCCTCAACAATAATATTTAACTATTAATCACAGTTTTGCTAAATAAAAGGATCTGGCTTGCATCAGTCACATGATCACATTTAACCAATGATCGCCCTTGACGGCAGAACGCGCTGGTTACGAGCCGGGAACGAGCTCACAAAGAGCACGCGCATTTTTTCCGGTCCGGAGCTGTAGGAGAAACACAAGTTAACTCAGAGACACAGACTGATGCGACAAAACCAGTAAGTAGGTGTACAGCGCACACTGTAGTGTGTAGCACACAGGAGTATTAGCTTATTACGTACACGTTGGTAAGCTGTCTTGTTGCAACTGACGAACTGAAACAAACGAGCGTGCTGTGTGTGCAACAGCGCGACAAACATTACCTGTCCTTTTATTAACTGCACAAGTAGTGCTGGTCATAGCTGCTGGCTACCTGTGTAAGGCTGTCATGGGTCTGTAGCTCTGTCACTGTTTTAGGGAACATATTTAGTTTTAAAGTAAGTTACAGGGCTTTTCCTGCCTTTCTGGAGGGATTATATTTCACTAAAAAACGATCTAATATGCATGTCCACATTAGGGCTGCCACAAACGATTATTTTGATAGTCGACTAGTCACCGATTATTTTTGCGATTAGTCGATTAATCAGATCATCATCCATTGGACGTAAAACGTACAGCTTATTGCACCAGCAGCATCTGCTCATATATAACTATCATTCGCTTACAGCTTTAAGTGTTTAAGGTATGTGCTAACTAAAAATAAAGACAAGATGATAGTTTGTTTCAGTGAAGTTTAATAAACTCCTTGCTATCTAAAATATAACAGGACACCGGAGTAGATTCTCCAGCATCTCACACTTCTGATAATCAGCTGTCTGCTTGACGTTTATTCAGCTGTGTAAAAACTATAACTTTAATCTCAGCCAAACCGATTTACTCAGGAACAAATAAAATACTAAAAAAAAAGCAAAAAAAAAAAGCCAAACAATAACATTTTTAAGTTATCTAAGTGACTCATATGTTTAACCTGAGTAGCGAAAGACGGCGGTGGGTTTGAAAACGATTTGCCGGGAGTCCGGTGTTCTCACGGCTCTAGTGAGCCTTGCCCCCGGCTAGCTATCGAGCTAGTGGGTAACAGACGTCTCCGAAAACGTCGGAGCGCTTTTGAAAATATGTGGTGTCTTGATAAACTGAGCAGATATTTCAGGTTTACACAGCTACATTCTCGCCTGAAAATATGTTAAACGTTTATTTTGTGACCCAGAAAGAATAATAAGAGTAATATTAAAACTAACTAGCTGCTGCCATTGTTGGAAACTGAGCTGGGCCGCGCTATGAATTCTGGGACAGAGCTACTTCTTCGGGGTTTAACGGCAGCTGGCATCCTTGTACATGCAGTGCTGCCATCTTCTGTTTCAATCCGTTATTACACTCTTAAATCCTGCTACTTATTCCTGCGTCTTTTGTGATCTTACAAAGCTTCAAACGACGCGTCGACTATTAAATCAGTCGTCGACAATTTTGATAGTAGACATAATCGTGACTAGTCGACTAATCGTGGCAGCCCTAGTCCACATAATAATTATTATAATTATAATATATTAAAAAACACACGCTGTATTTTAAAGAACATACATTAAGAAGCAGATTATATAAGATTTATATTCTAGATAAGACAAAATTTGGATTTTACAGCAGTAAAATGATTGTATCTCTACAGTTTAAAAATGTAATAAGCTTTGCCCCTGCACAGAGTGGATAGTGAAACAAATGGAATCATCATCAATACATTATTTCATATTTATTACTTCCCTCTCCTCATTGCTTTATTATTGTAGCTCTAGTAATAAATAATAATAAAAAAAGATTCTGGATCAGCACCATGATGCCCATAGTATATACAGTATTCTGAAGAAGGTCTAAAATGTCCCTGTGTGTGCGTGCATGTGTGTGTTTTATTTAGATGGATTAAAAAAAAAAATTACTCATGATATAACATTGTCCAGACATGCCTGGTAAGGACATGAGGAGGAAACAGTAGGAGCTGTGTGAGGCTACTAAAGGCAGGGCTATAACATTTTTCTGTCATCATTTTATTATAGATTAAGTGCAAGAGTTGTTAGGTGTGGATAATTAGATTATAGTTTATTGCAATAGCAAGTTGTGCCTTGTTCTCACATAGCAAGTGGAGAGTGATATATGAAATGATGGGATGGAAGGAAGAAGAGAAGCAAAGAGTGAATCACAGGCAGAGCCTAAATTATTTCTCACAGTTTTTGTTGCCTTATGGTTCCAAGCGCTGTCACCAATCTTTGCATTTGTTATTATCTCATGACACTTGTTTAATCAGCTACCATCTCTCCTATGGACTTTTTAATGTCTACAGTCTCAGATCAACACAGCCCTGCCCTCCAGCACTATCAGCAGCAACCTCTCAACAGCAACATTGTACCCATCAGGTAAAGCATCGGCTACGTTTGCTTTGCCTTGTTGCCCATATTAGATTCTTGATGAATGTGTGTTGTTGTTATGCAGCCTGGTTCAATGTGCCCCTTTAAACCTCTCTGCACAGCCCTACCGCAGACCACATAACTTCACTTCCAAAAACAAACATTTAATTTACAAAACTGATTTTGTTTTTCTTCCAAGTCACTGAGCTAATTTACCACAGGCAGCGAGACAGGCTGCGCATCTGATTGGACGAAGTGAGGGCGTTACAGGTGCCTCCTCTTCAGACATCACTTAGCAGCACAGCCGTGTAATAATAATAATAATAATAATAATAATAATGATGATGACTTTCTGCCAAACACACACTAAACACACGTGACTCCACGCAGCCCGTCCTCACCTGCGTTGTTGACCAGCATCACGTGATCCATCTGCTCGATAAGCGCGTCTTTCGCGGCTCTGATAATTGCCTCTAGCCCCTCCGTCCGACCCACGTCAGCCACTACGCTCTCCACCCTGAGCCCGGCTCGGCCCGCCTCTGAGGCGGCCAGCTCTGCCTGCACATCATGGAGGTCCTCACCGGAGCGAGCCGCCAGCACGAGTCCGGAGCCCGGCGTCACCAGCCGTGACAGCTCCCGGGACACTGCCCGGCCGAAGCCCCTGGAGGCCCCGGTGATGATGCACAACGCTCGGCCCAGACTCGCAGACTCCGCGGAAGACATTGTGGTGATGATGATTCTTCTTCTCCTGGGCTTATATGGCTTCAGTCCGGCGGCACTCTGGCGCCACCTCTCGGCTTCATCTGTCTGCACCTTGAAAGAGTTCATTCACTGAGGCGCGTGATCCCCCCCCCCCCCCCCCCCCCACACACACACACACACGATGACCCGGAGTCAGAGTTATGAAAGACGAAGCTGAACATCATGAGATCATATATGAACGGAGTGCTGAACACAAGCTCACGTCTTTAAAGTTTCACAATTATTAAGATTGTTATTATTGCACATTTCCAGTTTGGACCCAGAGTTCACAGTGCAACACCCTGTCAAACTCAGAGTATGATGGTGGCTAGTTGCAGTCCAAGATGAATGTAAACAGCTGCAAAACTAACTTTTAGTCTGTATTTGTGACTGAGTAAATAAAACAGAGACAGAGCAGTGGCCGGGCTCTGTGCGTGGACGTGCTGCAGTGTGTTGAAGCACAGGAAACAGGTATACGAATGGCTACAGACCAAACCTGTAAGTCACAGGTTGCCCCACCCCAAATCCTACCCGCACTTCCTGTTCATCTCTGACACAGGTGGGATCTGCTTTCAAAAGAAACTTCCTGTTTTTTTCAGGCTTTAATCAGCAACTGAGTCCAGAAACAGCTTACTGAGGTCATAGGTTAGCTGAGCAGGACTCTCATTACCTCATTAATTTCAGAGGAGTTGCTTCCTGCTGGACATTAGGGAGAGTGGGTCAGGGGAGGTCAGTTCATCTTCTGTATACAGGCTTTAGGCCCACACTCAGCAGCTCCAGTGGGAAACATCCCTCTTAGTTTGGATTTATTATTATTACAGCTTTGAAATTCATATGAGTTGTTCGCACTAAAGTAAAAAGCACCATCACTTCACGTGGAGACCCTGTCGGCGCCAGCTGCGGTTGCAAGGCTGGAGCCGATCAAAAAAACACCCTGATGACGACTGTGTTTAGACTGTTCCCCCCATTCCATGCAAGGCCACCTGGGTTGGGTGGAAGACTGTTCATCCCCCCTCCCTTTCCAAACGCCTTCCACGCTTATTCCTTTCCGATGCTGACGGTGGATCAAGGAGACCAGCGCACGCAGGCCCGGATGCACTGTCTAAATCGACTGTCTCACCCTTTACCCACCCCTGTTGCTTCTCATGTGTTTCTTTGGTGTATTTTTTTCATGTGTTATGTGCAGAGGTGTTTTTTTCTGTTCTCAAACTGATCTCCCTGTTGGAGCTCAGTCTGGGGGGAGTTATTTTTTCTCCTTATCTTTCCTCATGTGGTGCATTTTCCATTGTTATACCTCTCTGACCTGTCTTCCCCATGTGATTTTTTGTGTAATGTATGTATGGTCGGAGGGTAAGATGGCGCCGCCATTGCATGCAATAGGTCGGCAACCTTATGAAATTAGGAAATTTACCCTTGTGGGACTAATAAAGGTATATCAAATCAAATTACGAGACTCGAGCCGGTGACTGAAGGACTGCAGACTTATCTTCTGAAATATGGACGGAGCTTTAATCCAGGAGTTTAATCAGATCCTGCATCCTCTCTGATGGCCAGCAGGGGGAAACAGGAAGTTTATTTTGAAAGTGACCAATCAGAGTCAGAGAGCAGCAGGAACGAGGAGAGGGTTTATATACTTCCTCAGGCCAAATTTTTTAAATATTTATTCATACAGTGCTTTATTCTAATGATAATGAGAGTCGGTGTAACGAGGGCCACACAACACACCCAGCAGCAGTTAAGAAGCATTTAGCAGAAAGCCAAAAATATGCCACAGATGAAGGTTTGTGAGATGTTTTTATAGTTGTTATAGCTGCCGGCTGCTCGTCCTGATTAGTTACGAGCTTCCTCATGATCGTCAGTTTGTGTCTCCGGTTTGCAAATTGTTCCAAAACCCTCAATGTGCATGACACACTTCATTTGACACGCATGTAAACAAAGCAGCCTTTGTATTTCATACCACGCAGATTTTATTATTTCATGTTCCATATTTCAGATGAAAGGACACAGACAGGAAGTGATTTGCTCTGTTTATTTCACTGAAGTCAGAATAAACAAAACACCAATTTACAGCTTTATGATGAAATCATTAACGTTAACACGTTTATGTTTCATGTCTAACGTACATTAGCACTTTATAAAAACCTCAGTGAGTCTTGCTGACTCACACACAGAGTGCAAAGGTTTAGGTGTGTGCATGAGGCGGTATCACTAAGCTATAAAATAATAATAATAATCACAATATCAGTATGCTAAAGTCAGGAAGATAAAGCAACTCTTTTAGGATTTTAAATTAGGTCAAAATCACCGACTATATGTAAAAGATTGGAACTTCATTCTTGGTAACAACCAACAGGGAGCAACTCTTGTTTCACAGATGTATGTATTGATATGCCCCTCCTCCTCCCTTCACCTTTGACCTCAGTGAATGGTTTATTACCGAGTCGTGTTTAATAAATCGTGAGATTAATGAAGGTCTAGAGTCAAACTAGTGATGACTGTTTCTATCTTTTTATACAGTCTGTGACTGAAACCACAGAGTGTGATTATATTTTTCAGTTTAACAGATGAGCTTTGTCCCCACTTCCTTTTATTGGGGGTCCTTTTATATGGCCGACGCCCAGCCTGTAATTAGAGCAGCAAACACAAGTCGGACACTAGCTAACTATGTGACACACTGATGGATGATGTGGTTTTGGCCTCTGGGATGGACCAGTAAAGGAATGTTAACAAAGCCACGATGTGAAGTCATGACAGTAGATCCGGTCCCCGCTCTGGGAGTCGGGAACCCTACATGCGCACCTGCCGACCTCAGAGCTACATGTTGGATTCGCTGTGGCCGCGTTTGTCATTCTCGAAGTCGCTGTCCTGGGAGATGAGTTTGTAAGGTTTCTTTCTCTCCTTCTCCTCCAGCACTGAGTTTCCCATCTCCACATCTTTGCTGCGGAGCTCGTGTCGGGACAGGAACTCGACAATGCCAGCGCCAATCGAGTCGCCCAGGACATTGGTGGTAGTGCGCAGACGATCCCTATAAGAAACCAGAGGTCAGAGGGCAAAGACACACAAAGGGCGAGCACGTGTGCTTTCAGACTGTCCATTCAAAGGAAGAAATCTTTAAAAGATCCACAGAAACACCTTCATTAATCTCCTGATTTATAAAACAATAATTGTGTTCTGGAAGCCTGCTGAAAGCAGAATAAACAGTTTTTATTCTGTGGAAATGGATGCTGCAGAGGTTGTTCCTGTTCGGAAACACTAAGCTTTCTGGAACTTTGTGGATTTAATCTTTATCACAGGTCTACAGTCTGTGAATGAGCTTTCAGAGCGGAGCACGTGAAAGGATTGGCCTACTTTCAAACGTCCTGCACACCTCTCTGAACTTTCTGCTTCCTGCAGGCTTCCATATGCTCTCATTACACAGACGTATGAGTGTCTGAAGCTGCAAACAGCAAAACACGGAGAACACCAGTTGGTCTGAGAGCCAGCTGGTTTTCTGGTTAGGGTATAAAAACAGCAACCACAGACCAAAAAGCTGAACATAGCAGCTGAACAAATCTTAGAAATATGGTATCTAACCAGATTCTTACTCTGGATGGCATTACCTTGGCCTCCAGTAACACTGTGAGGAACCTTGGAGTCATTTTTGACCAGGACATGTCCTTCAACGCACATATTAAACAAATATGTAGAACTGTTTTCTTCCATTTGTGCAATATCTCTAAAATTAGGAATATCCTGTCTCAGAGTGATGCTGAAAAAGTACTTAATGCATTTATCGCATTTATTACTTCTAGGCTGGACTACTGTAATTCGTTATTCGCTCTTCCCTGAAAAGCCTTCAGCTAATCCAAAATGCTGCAGCAAGAGTCCTGACAGGGACTAGAAAGAGAGAGCAGATTTCTCCTGTATTGGCTTCACTTAATTAGCTCCCTGTAAAATCTGGAATTTAAAATCCTGCTCCTCACATACAAGGTCTTAAATAATCAGGCCCCATCTTATCTTAATGACCTTGTAGTACCATATCACCCTATTAGAGCACTTCGCTCTCGCTCTGCAGGCCTACTTGTTGTTCCTAGAGTATTTAAAAGTAGAATGGGAGGCAGAGCCTTCAGTTTTCAGGCCCCTCTTCTGTGGAACCAGCTTCTAGTTTGGATTCAGGAGACAGACACTATCTCTACTTTTAAGATTAGGCTTAAAACTTTCACCAGGCTGCTGGGGGATTCCCATGATGCACTGAGTGTTTCTTCTTTACGCATCAAATGTTAATAGACCTTTCTGCATTTAATCATACTTGTTTTTACTCTCTGGCTCTCTTCCACAGCATGTCCTTGTCCTGTCTTCCTCCCCTCACCCCAAACGGTGGTGGCAGATTGCCGCCCCTCCCTGAGCCTGGTTCTGCTGGAAGTTAAAACTTTTCCTTCCCAGTGTCACCAAAGTGCTTGCTCATAGGGGGTCATATGATTGTTGGAGTTTTCTCTGTTTTCTTTGTATTATTGTAAAATATTATACTACTACTAATAACGCAATATAAAGTGCCTTGAGGCAACTGTTGTGATTTGGTGCTGTAAAAGTTGAATTAAATTGAATTGAATAGATGGTTGGATGGACAGATGAATGGATGGGCGATAGATATTCGGACTTTGTGGCATAAACCAGGATAACTGAGCAGAGTTGGCATATCAGGCTCTTCACTTCCTTCTGTTCCAGGTGGAAAGTCCTCCTGAAGCATCCTAGTTAGAGCAGAGTTTTTTCTTATTACCCCAGTTAGCTGAGTAATTTCAGGGAAGGGTATTCTAATTGAAACGATTAATTTGGGAAACCTAATTATGTTTCTATGTTAAAACTCACTGCAAAAATATTTAATACAAAAGGGAAGATGTGGAGCGAGACTCATGGGAGCGGGAAAAATGTGTCACTAGGTGGTTGTAGACATGGAGCTGTATTTGACCTTTAAATGAGAGATAATTCATGTACGGGTACTTTACACAACAGCGTTTATACTTGATAAGACTCCTTTCACATTAGCACTGAAAAAGAGTGGTTTCAAAAGCGAAGGTTCTGGAAAGCTACTGATTACAGAGTGGTGAAATAATGTTATTGTTAAGGTAACATCAACACTAACCTCCCTGTGGATCCAATCATCCAGGTACTCAAATCCCACAAAGCTGATCTTGTTCATTAAACAGTTTGTTAAACAGTAGCTTTATTGAATGTATGTGTATGCAATGTTTTCTAATGTCGTCTACTGTAAGGATGTCTAACTCACATTACTTGATGGATCACTTTGATTTTAAATGGATCACACCAGTGAAACTCGCCTTTCTGTCAGTGTAAGGAGGTTTACCTGCGCGTTTAATGCCTGAAATATTTTAGTATAAGAAAAAGAAGTGTAAGTTTAACAGGATGTCTCAGTTTTTCTGCTTTTCTGCATGATAAATAAAAGTGGCCGTAGAAAATGAAAGAAATATGCCACAATGCAGCTTAAATTGTAAGAACTAAATGGGTAAAACAACAGAGAAGGTTCTGCTAGCTGATTGCCCAGAGTGAGCTGTAGTGATCAAATACAACATTTTTCGTAGTTTCTTTCTTTCTGTCTTTAGTACCATCATAAACACCTTGAGGCAACTGCTGTGATTTTGCATGATATGAATACAATTGAATTGAATATAAATTTGAAATTTCTATCGTAGATGGTGAAAAACAAGATGTTTTCTGATAATGTTTATCTCTTACTTAGATACTTTGGTGTAGTATGAATGGCCATATCAGTAGGAAAGGCTGTGAAACTTGTAAAACATATGAAAATACTGTTAAAAGTCCAAAATCTATGCTTTCCTTCACATTTTCCAAAGCCATCCAGTGGCCTTGTGTTTAAAGGCCTTGGTCTTGGCGAAGCATGTGTAATGGTCCGAGTACAGAGCCCCGTGAAACACCAAGACTCTCTGTTCAAACTGGAATCTGTGGGATAAATCGGAGTCTAACCAGCACAGCGGAGGTCCTTTAAGCACTAAAACAGTGAAGCCACCGGCGATGAAGACAAACACAACAAAGTGCTGATGAAGATCAGCACTTGTGAAGGTCTTGTTGCCTACATTTACATGATGAGTGAGCTGGTCTACCAACAGTGATTACCAACAAGAAGGTACTTACAGGAACCAATCAACTGCAATGATGAGAGTGATGTCATCAGTGGGAAGTCCGACGGAGGTCAGCACAATCACCATGGTAACCAGACCTGCCTGAGGGATGCCGGCAGCACCAATGCTGGCTGCAGTTGCTGTGATACTTTTAGAAGGAGAAAGAGACATAAATCCACAGAGTTTGAGTATGAAGACGCCTGTTAGGACTTTAGTTACCTGATGGTGATAATCTGTCCAAAGTTCATCTCCATGTTGTTGACCTGAGCAATGAAGATGGCTGCCAATGCTTCATACAGTGCGGTTCCGTCCATGTTGATGGTGGCGCCCACGGGCAGCACAAAGCGAGTGATCCTCTTATCGATTCTGTTGTTTTCTTCCAGACATTTAAAGGTGACTGGCAGCGTGGCCGAGCTGCATGATAGCAGAGAGGAGGAGGATTTTAAAGCATCCAGAGAAACAGAGAAAAGTGTTTCAGACACACTATTATAGTGCTCAGCACCGAGAGCGGGTTCATTTTTTACGCCTCATTTACAGACATCTCTAGTTGAAACAATAAATGTGGTAAAAATAACGGAACATGTCAACAAGAGGTTTTCACAGAACAATAACCAGCTCATATATCTACGACAACAGCTGCAACTACGTACTGCTCCTGGAACTAAACCATTTACTGCAACTACAGCAACAAAAACAACATTACCCAAACCACTGCAACTGAACAGCAACAACACACCCTACAGCATGTAGCATGTCAACTAAACTGAAAACTGCAACCAACCACCTACAACCAGTTAACCAACTATTCAACTAAACCACCTCTGAACAATGACGGCCATACTGAGATAAGTTGCTTTGGATATGCTACTGTCAGCTGCTGTTAGCTTCTGTTAACTGCTTTTAGCTGCTGTTAGTGAAACAGATTTTGCAGTAGATTTAAACTTATTGCACGCTGAGCACATTAGAAGGAAAGTGTCATTTTTAGTACATCTGATCCTAACATTAGCTAGCATGATGTTAGAAGCAGCTGTTTTTGTTTAGCTGACTCATTTTCAGCTGTCTGGAGATGGAAGGATCATATATCTAATAACCACATCCACAAAAACGGGAGATGTCCTTCCACAGCTTCCACAAACCGGTGCCCGCTCCTACGTAACAGATGAATCTTAAGTTTATGAGAACAGATCACTTTGTCAGAAAATCTAATTACGGACTAATCAGTGCATATTTATGAGTATAGTATACTTTTTTTGTAAGTAACCTCAAACATGAACAAACCTTGACAAAGTTAAAGCCTGAAAACTAAATGGTGAGATGGAAGACATTTATTTGGATCTTTGAGGGCCCTCAGATATGAATTAATGTGTGATTGACAGAAATTATTTAAGATGAGTTTCACCCAAACGATCCAGTTTACATGTACCTGAAGTCCATATAAACTGGACCATCTTAGTTGTAGTTTTTTAAGTTTCAGCCACATTTGGCTCACTCATTAGACAACGAAACCAACCAACGCAACTTACATCAACCATTACATCTACAGCTACAACTACAGCTGTTTACAACAATGACTGCAACTAGAATGCACCAGTTAAGGTCAAATATTTCTGTCTTTTGAGTAACTTGGCTCATCTTCTCTGGCAAAAGTATATTTAATGAACAAAAAGAAAATTGGTGTGTTTTGGTGTTTCTGTCAATAGAAAACACCAAAACTTCCATTTGTTGAAGTTTGGTAGAAGTTGCTCACCTGGAGGAGGTCCCCAGAGCCGTTACCAAAGCTTGCAGGAGCCCTGCGATGAAGATGAAGGGGTTCTGGCGAGTAATGACAAAATAAAGAGTGGGCAGAATAAGAACAGCATGGATCATCAAGCCGATGATGACCGTGATGGTATACATGCCCAGCTGGCCACCCATCTGGGTCAGATCGTCCATCTCCACAATCTTTCCTGCAATCAGGAACAAGATGCCAATGGGGGCATACCTGAGAAGAAGTGAAGAGTGGTGCGTTACTGCAGATAACTTTCATGGTGGACAGGGAACTGCTTTTTATTCAAAACATTTCCCAGTGAAATCTCAGATGTTTTACCACATAATGATGGCGACCAGGCGCATGATGGCTTCGTTCAGGCTGTCAAAAAAATCCCGCAGGAGCTGTCCCTGCTCTTTCATGTTGCCAATGATTAGACCAAAGCACATGGAGAAGACCACCAGCCCGAGAGCATTGACCCCGTTCACTTGACCTGGCACCGGGATAACTTCCTCTCTTGTGATCTCCATGGTCTCCTGGGTGCCGTTGGTTGAGTTAAAGAGGGTGTCATTCACAGTCACCGTCACATGAACTGTTCGTTTTCCATATTTGGTTTTGAACTGGAGAATGGGAGAATTAAAGGAATAAGGTTAGACGAGCGGAACAGTTCAGCACGCAACAAATCAGAGAGTTTAGATGTAAATGGCTTAAAAGTGTTTATATTGTTTTAAAAATAGGCGCAGTAATATTACTCTGACGTTGTCTCGTCCACCATCATTTAGTAACCAAAAACGATGCATTTTATTTCTTCTTTGCGAATATTTGATCAATATTTATTGAGAAACCATTTGAACTGATTGCTATTCTCTGTCTAAACAGCATCAACATCAGCCTGTCTACAGCTCAGACTTAGCCATCAAATCATGACCGTTTTTTCCAGGAGACCAGGAGATAACGTTATTCAGGAAGTATTACTAGAAGAGAAAAAAAAATCAGTAAGATTTATGATTTCTATTCAAAGTCCTTCTTCACCATCACAAGTAAACCCTCTGGGGTTTGAGTTTGGTTAATGTGCACCCGTGTTTAGAGAGTTTTAATTTTTAGAGGGAAAAATCTGCCCCTAACTGCTTCTTTATCTCATATCAGGATTAAAAATGGACTCCAGTTTGAGTGTCCCTGTTAAGCATTAATTTCTCATCAGGTTCCTCTTCCGAGTGAGCGTGGTTTGGTTCTGATCTACTGATAATCAAGACCAGCTCTTATACAAAAACCTCTCCACCGTCAACATCTGCACAACTTTTATTTAGAAACTTTTTGCAACCAGAAGTTGTCTCTCTCTGTAAAATCAATGAATCTCGGAGTCTCTCACTGATGGATCATTAAAACATGATTGTACACGCGTGTCTTCAACCCCGCTGCTTCAGCAGCAGCAAAACATGCCAGGTTACAAAAATCGAGGGGTGCATGACCTGCAGAAACAACAGTAAACCAGCAGCTTCATCAGTGGATATGAGGCCACTTTTGTCGTACGGCGCCATTAGCCAGTGTGAGAGTGGTGAAGAAGAGCAAGAAGAGTTCTTTAACTTTTCTCATGAATGTAAATGTCAATTATTTAAATGAAACTTTTTAAACAAAGCTAAGTGTTTTTTGGACTGCTGGTAAAGTCATCTTCAGTGCTTTCACTTAAAAGTGTACGTCACTTTAATGTTCAGGCTGGATCTGACTGCAGTGCATACCAGCTCAGCCTGATGGCACGGTCAGGGAGGCTGTATAAAGTGAGACATTCATGTGAATGGACCTGAAATCACAGCACAGCCATCGTCTCACTTCTGTGTCTGCTGATTTTGTCAGATGAAGCTCTGAGTTTGACATGTTTGGAGCTGTTCTGTTGTCTCCTGGAAACCAGTGAGAGGTAAACTTCTGCACCTCAGCATCTCTATGTGAATGAGAGGGTGAAGAAGAGGTGAGAGGTGAAAAGGAGCGAGCTGTGGGTTCATTTCAGGTTCATGCTGAAAGATTCTTGGAGCTGTAATCGTTCAGTGAGCTGGAGTTGGCAGGAAGGAAAATTTCAGACCCAGTGAGAGCTTCAGGGTGACATCAGGTTAAAAAGACTAGTAGCATGTCAAGTTTCATCAGTGCTTAAAGACTGAGCTTTGTTCAGCTGAAATTTCCAAGCACTCTGTACACACCAACATGTAGTTGGAATAAACGATCTATGATCCAGCTGGAGAGATTAACATGCCAACATTTCTGTTCCAGTGATAACAGCTGCAGGAGCTAGTTTACCAGGTATAAAAGATAAAGCTCACCTGTTGCGTGCAGGCTTGGACCAAGTTTGGTGGGAACATATTTCTGAAATGAGAAAACAGGTCATTCTGAGACAGCGTGGACTAACTTCAGTTAAAACTGTGACTGCATCACTGTTGTAGCTACCTGATCAGGTCCAGGAAGGCATCGGCAGGACTGACTTGCTCGATGGTCTGCTGCTTCCCAAACTCATCTTTAGAGCCTTTTCCCGGGTGGATGATGAGCACGATGATGATACCGATGAACACTGCGATAATGGTTGTGGTCATGTAGTAAATCACGGCTCTCATGCCCATCTTTCCTGAGGCTTTGCTGTCCAAAGCTGCCATTCCTGATGGAAAGAGGGCGGGATATGTTTGATCATTAACACAGTTTTTCCAGATCATAGTAGGAATGTTATGAATTAATCGTCTAACAACATATGAGTTTAATGGATGAACATTTGATGGTTTAAAAAACAAATCCTGTCAGAGAAAAACAGGTATTCAGTGAGAGAGGAGAGGGATGACTTATTTTAGTATTAATGGTTAATGGTAATGACTGACTTAGAATTCAGCTACATATTCCAACCCTGGAGGTCGATGCTTGGTTACAGCAGAAAAAAAAGTTCAATTTTGCCTCTTTTGTTAGTGAATCAGTGGGAACCTCTTCATCACCAGACCGGGCTGAAGGCTGACTCTCAGTGAGTATTAGTTTGTAGGGACGACCTCCCTCTGAACCACCTCCATCAGCTCAGCTGGGACACTGCTGATCTTTTCATGGTGTGAAAATTACTACATTTTGTGTCTGTCAGGTTATTACAGCCCAGCATGTACAGTGATTATGTTGTGAAGTCACACAGTAATGCACACCATCCATCAGTGCTTACCTGTAATGTAAAGAGATTTTCACAATCCTCAAAGATTTCTTGAGGTGAAAATGCTAGGAAAATGATTTTAACATAACCCAAACCCCACCTAACCCAGAGGGAGCTTAGTAAAACCAACAAAGCGTTTAGGCCTAATTTAGAGGTAACAGCCAAAGTCCTGACGGTTTGCTGATGATGTTAAGAGGTTTTAAGGAAACAGCTTAATAACAAATCATACCGAGGTTAAAGGTGAACGTAGCTGATGACACTTTACAGCAGTTGTCGCCATCACAGTTACAAACCACTTTTCTGACTGGTTGGTCACCATTTCTTTTCCAAACTTGGAGGATGACCACTGAGCTGTGCACTGTACCTGTTATTAGACTGGAGATCAGCAAAGGCAGGACCAACATCTGCAGCATCCTCATCAGCAGCTCTCCAGGGAAGGAGAAGTACTTCACTTCTCGATAGGTCATTTTGTAGGGGCGCAGCGCGAATCCGAGAACGATTCCTGCAGTCAGAGCACGTTCCTATTAACAACTACAAAACTGAAGAGATGTCTCTGTTTTGCAGCAGGTGTACATACCTACAATAACTGCTCCAACTGTGAAGAGCACAAAGGAGTTCTTCTTCAGGAAGGCCTGGACGTCCTCTTTAGAGATCTCCTCCACTTTTCTCTTGGCCTTCATGGTGCGAATGTGAATGCTTTCCCTGATGCGCTGCATCCTGCTGAAAATATGAAAAATGGAAGCATGATGTCACTAGGTTCGTGAACCTAGATGGTTTCAGAACTCACCAGCACTGAAGCACTGGCTCATTACTGAGGCTTCCGTCAAGGATCCACCTTCTTATATTTTCACCAGGCCTGGATCAACTCCTCAGCCCATACGCTGCTGTGGGTGCCAGTGGTTGTCGAATTTCCTTCACAACTCGTTTCCATGCATTGCGATTGTTGGCGATTGTCCTGGTCTCGTCGAGATTTATTCTGCGATCTCCGATGTCATCTTTGAGCTGTTTTAGCCATGTTTTCTTCTGTGCCGTTCGTTGGATTCTCCACTGTGTTGGTCGTTTTACGCCAGAGGAGTTGGGTACTTGGGTTTGTTTAATATCCAGCCCATTGTATAGAATTATTTCCCTACTTCGAAACAACTAAATATCTTTTAACATAAAAAAATGCAAGGTCCCAATTAATGTGTGAGATTTCATCTGAGAGGTAACATAATCTAATTTCTAAAACTGTGCCTGTGCCACAGCATGTGGCTGAAACACAAACTGCCCCAACCTGAGACAGGACACCTATGACCTGATAGGTGCTGAGAGGGGAACCCTGTCACATCAAAAGCCTCAATTATACGTCTGTGATCTTGCTTGGGTACGAGTGACGTAAATGTTGTCATCTGATCGTGAGTGTGAGGGTCTGTGTGTACTTCCCACTTTGGGACCACAAACTCATCTTTGGAGAATTTACAGTACAATTCATCCCAGGCAATGGACATCAAACATCAGATAAGCGGCACTGAGACTCCAGCTGCCATGTCCGCAGAGTAATCAAGGCAATATTCATCACTGATGATAATCTGAATCCCTAACTGTTCTCCCAAGGCTTCAAAATCAGATGACAGAAAACATAATAACTCTATCAGACATAAAAGACATATTTTTCCTAGACCCAAGTACTTTTTTGCTCCAAAGTTAGGGTGACTTAGCCCTCTGAAGTATTTCTATTACCATTCTGTATTTCATTATCTCTTTCCTCTCTGAGGTCTAAGTTATCGTCAATAATGACCATCCCCAACCCTAACCCCGGGAGATAATAATGCATCTCGTTTTTAATTACATTTTTGGCAATTAGAGAGCAAACAAATTAATTATTCCAGCTGAAATTGAAAAAGTTTACCATCGCATGAGGAAAGGTTAAGGTAGGGTTACCATCTATGATGGCTTAGATTCAGGCGTTTTAATCCAAATCAGAGATAGATGCTGCTCTTCACCTACCTGTTGGGTGTGGCGTTGGCCCTTCAGACGCTGAGGTTGACCCGGCAGGGAGAGAAAGCAGCAGAGGGACAGAGAGTCTGAGCGATGAAGCTCCTCGGTGTGGGAACCAGAACTCGACTGCAACCAGAAAAGACAGGAGGGGGCATCCAGAGGAGGGGGGCGGGTGAGATAATGATCCTCCCATAATAACACTGTTAGCCCTGTGACACACTTTCAGGTAAAGCCCAGGTGGATGAAAAAGTTTCTGAGAAACATCACAGGATTGTTTCACTGACACATTATCTGCCTTTGAAAGTTCCAGCTCTTCCTCACCTCCAAACGCTCTTCCTCACCTCTTCTGCACTCCTCTCCTTCTTCAGCTTGAAGTGTGACTTTGATGCTCGGTTAGCATCCACATATTTATGTGAAAGGATGCCAATCAAACAATAAGCCGCACCTCCCTCGGGACGTGGTATAGTTTGAGGTTACTCCTTGGAGTAAACGACGCACCACAATTAGCTGAACAAACTGAAGCTGAGATGAAGAGCGACCTGACTGTATGGAAACATGTTCCTGCGGGGGGATGAGTATAATTAGTGAAGAATACCCCTGAAATCAGGTCGCCTAGCCTCCTACAAACACTGTTCCCCGGTCACTGTGGCAGCAGTGAATGAAGCAGGAACATCGGCCTGTGACAGCTTTACTACACTCGCTACTATTTTTAATACTGCCCTTCGATACCTAAAAACAGGCTGAGCTCAAAGCAGGATCTGACCGACAGAAACAACAGCATCAGCTGATCATCTCAGAGAACCGGCTCTGATCTCTGACACGATGAGGTTGTTAGTGAAGCTGGAGGCGAAGCTTCGGACTGCAGGCTGGGTTTACTTTATGCTGCTCTTGTTTCTCAGACCGAAACTTCTTCATTAAAGCCAGAAACGGTAACATCTTGTGAAAATTGGTTTCATTTTTAGATCGCTGTCAGAAACTCTTCATCCAGTTGTAATGAAACTGGAGTCGTATGGATCCCACAATGTGTGACCTTTGACCTCTACTCTGGCCATGGAACTCACACTAAATATCTTTTTTGAGGTTTGACACACACACACACACACACACACACACACACACACACACACACACACACACACACACACACACACACCATACTGACAGTTAACCCCGCCTCCCTTCATTGCTGTGATTGGCTGCCCAGTATGCCACCCTGCCCTTAGACTTGGTGTTTCTCAGCTTACGTCACTTCTTCTCGTGCTTTTTAAATGTGTGCAGTAACAAAACGTTGTGCTGTGTTTCTTGTTAGATAAATGTTTTCAGCAGGAAGTGAGTTAAACACCTGAGGATGATGATGTTAGAGTGGGGGGTTGGACACGTTTACCCTTTGATGGTGCTCGGACCTGTGCAGAGGACAGATGAGGCTGCAGGATGTTTCCTTGATACCGAGCTTCATGCTTCATATCATATACTGTGATGAAGATGAGGAGTTCTGTATTCAGCAGGAGCTTCGTCCCTGAACATGATCCTGACCCCGGGTTCACCTGCATCGCTCACACTGCATCAGACAGGAAGCGCTTACACACAGAGCAGCTGCTGCTGTGAGTGAGGCTCAGGTAGAGCGGCTTCATAAGAACCTTTTACTCCTCCTCCTCTTCATCCCTGCCCTGAATGAGAACATCAGACTGTGTACAACACAAGAACAAAGCTTCAGACAGCAGACAGTTCACTCTGACCTCTGACCTTGCTCTCTGTTTCCTGGGAACAGAGTGAGAAAAGAGTGAGCAAAGCCTGAAAATTCACACACCCGAGTTTTTGTTGAACCTCCTGACAAATGAAATATAAACCTTGCACCTGTTTCACATCTATGGGCATTTTTGTACCTTTTTAAAAACTTTCCAGAAAAACTTATTTCAGTTTTTCTGAAAAAGAAATCACACTGCTGATGCGGAAGTCTCCATAACTCCCCCAAACTCTCCAAAGCTCCCATATAAAATATAAATCTCCTGGTGTTCAGGGCCACGCTCAGGTGAGGGGCTGCTCTCAAGTGCTGCCGTTTTTATGGCAGCAGGTTTTCCGTGGGGGGAGTTGATGAAGCATGATGGGTGCAGATGGTTATCAGCACCTTTGACCTCCGTGCTGATGAAGTCAGCAGAGCCGTGCAGGTTCACTGGTTCCTCTGGTCAAGCGTGCCTCCATCTAAACGTGGGAGCTGATAAGACACGTCGATTTTTCCACACCACCCACAAAACGCTGATGAGACAAAGAGCGAGTTTAACTAGATCCAAAAAAGAGAAGCCGAGCACTTCAGACGAACAAGACGAGGAGCAGAGACCTCTGATCACCTGTCCGTGGTTTCTGCTTTTATGGATAATCAAATAATGAAATGAAGGTCTTTGTTTTCACTGGTTCTCACTTTAAAGACATGTTTCATGATTGCTGTGTATAGGTTTTTTTTCCCTTGTGCTTTTCTCGTCTTTAACAAAAGTTTAATTATTGATTACTGAGTGAAACACATCTGACTCTCATTATGATGCATCAATTATCAACCAAGTTAAAATGGTTTCATGAGTTTTTAGATGAGATTCTGACATTTCTGTGGATGGCACACATACCTATATTTAAATAACAGATCTGGCAATACATCACGTTAAACCAGATGTTCTCCCTCTCGCCCTGGTACCGGGGGCATTGGGATTCAAACAATTAAAATGCATTGATACGCTTTTAAGCAGAAAACAGTAAACTTATTTTAAGACAATCATGCAGAAGCTCTCAATGTGGTGGGCCACATTTGGCCTGCAGCCTTCAGTTTGAGACGTGCTGTCAGGTAAGGACCTATAATAACACAGAGAAACCAAGAGCAAGAGCTTGGCGACAGCGGGAAGGAAAAACTCCTTTCAAGCAAGAAGAAACCTCCAGCAGAACCAGGTTCACGAGGGACGGCGACTGGCTGCTGGTGAAAACAATAACATGATTGATTTTATACACAAAACCTGATTAAATATAATTTCCTCATCAACAGCACATTGCTTATTGAAATCTGATTAGATTATCAACAGATCACCATAAAGATACACAAACTTGGGCCCACTTGCTACATTTGCCAAACCTGTCAGGAACCTTGGTGTAACTCTTGACTCAGCTCTGACTAAATCTCTGGTCTGCTCCTGTTTTTATCACCTGAGAAACATTGCTAAGCTGAGTCCATTGTATCAGGCTCAGAATTAGAAATTGTCATTCATGCATTTGTTTCATCTCGTCTGGATTATTGTAATTCTTTGTTTACTTGTTTATGTAAAGCCTCTTTGGAGCATCTGTAAGTTGTTCAGAACGCTGCTGCAAAGCTTCTGACCAAGTCCTCCAAGTACTTCCATGTCACACCCCTACTGATCCAGCTGCACTGGCTCCCTATTAAATTCAGAATCCACTTTAAGGTTTTGACCTTGACTTTCAGGGCTCTGCATGGACAAAAACCAACATATATCAGTGAACTTTTACATCCATACATTCCCAGCAGGTCCCTGAGGTCATGTGATCAGGGCTTGCTGGTTGTCCAACACATGAGGCTGAAAACAAAAGGCGACAAAGCTTTTGGAACTGTGGCCCCCAGACTGTGAAACTCTCTCCCTTTGAGCCTGAGATCTGTGGACTCAGTGGTCGCTTTTAAAAAACAGCTAAAAACTCATCTTTTTAAACTTGCTTTTGGTTGATTTTTATTTTTATGTTTTAGCTTCTGTGAAGCACTTTGTGGTTTTTATCTTGAAAGGTGCTATATAAATTAAATTTTACTTTTTTATTTACTTTACAGCAATCACACACACACAAAGCACGGATCCCATGTACAGGACATGCCGATCCGATACGGAAACTGGACATCTCACAGATTCCCAAAGTCCAGATTCCATCGCTCTTCAATCAAAATTCACTGAACCAGCAGCAAAAGTAGATCAAAACTACACTACAGGTCAACACCCCCCCACCCCCACCCCTCAAGAAAGCCTAATTTTTACCATTCAGTACTAAAGCAATTTCAAGTTTCACAAATTATGCCAAAATGCAAAACGCTCAGCTGTGTCTAATAAAACCTCTGTCATCATTAATAATAAGTTACCAGTAAAAATCTGTTTAAATAACATAAAGGTTAATAAGTGTCAGGTGAATGATGTCTTTTTTTAAAATAAAGTGCTCATAAATGTTTTCATGTTGTTTTAAACTGAAGGACAAAACAGAAAGTAGGCTAAGCTTCAGCATCAGGACGACCAGGACGGGACCACCAGACTCCATTCAAAAATCTGCGAAATGTACCTGGACAGACCTGTGAGCAAGTACTAAGTACTTTTACTTTACTCCAGTTCTCGATCCTAGTTTGTGTGTGTCGGTGTGTAAGTGCGTGCTTGTTTGTTTTCTCTCACAGGAAATCTGGAAACGTGACTGGAATTAAACACATCCACTTCCCACGGTAAAGATAACACATCACAGTCACGTCACAGCAGCAGCATAGCGAAACCTTCCGCTTTAATTCCACCGTTAGTGTTAGAGTGAGCAAGGCTGACCTCGTGAATGTGACCTTATCCCGAGTTGATAGGAGACATTAGGCTCGTTTATCCTGATGCTTTTATTCTGATGCGTCACACGTGAGAACGTGTTGACATGTAAACACAGGTGAACCTCCGGATGTTGATCTTCGGTGTTTAGATTCAGGGTTCAGGACTACCACAGGCACAGGCTGTCGCTGACCTGCCGGGAGTCCGTCTGAGTCTCCAATATTGAAATAATATTTATTTAATATTTTTGCAGCATTGAATTAAAAGTATGAATGCAGCAGTGCTGGTGGAGGGTTCGGCTCATTTAACCTTCCACAATGTGAACAGCTGTTCGCTCCGATCAGTTGACCCCATGTTATCATGTTAAAGCTCTGCTGTACCTGACACCATATTCATGTTCAGGTGTGCTGAGGTGACACTTGAGCTCAGGAGAGTTTCTGTCACATTAAATCAAACCTGAAGTCCAAACTTTATGCGCTGAGTTCACTGCTGCTCGGAAATTCCTCCTCTGCGTGTGGAAATAACCAATTAACTCCGCAAGTTCATTACTCCTCAATAAACCATTAACAGCCCCCCTCAACCGAAACCTTCCGCTCTGATTGGTCCGAGCCCCGCTGACTGTGTATAAATGCAGGAGACTCAGCTGGAGACAGCAGACACACAGCACGTTCTCCTCCTGCTGCTTCATCTTTATCCTCAGTGTGAGGCACCATGCTCCGCGGCTCCGCTCTGCTCCTCCTCCTCCTCCTCTGCTCCTCCTCCGCCTTCGAGCCTCTGCCGGAGGAGGCGGCTCCCCGCCGGGCCCGTTTCTCCGCCAACAGCCCGAGTGAGTACTTGTGTTACTGCACTCACAGTAGTCTGCTACAAGTACAAGTACTGCAGTGAACGCATTAATGTTTGGAGTCTGTACCTGATTATTACCGGATCAATAAGCTGATATTTGATCGGTTATTGGCTTTAAATCTTCTAAACACAGCAGCAGGTGTTCTTCATCCTCTCACTTCTGTCTGTCGTTGAAGTATTATTAGCATAAAAACTGTCTTTTAAAAGAAAGCTGAAGTTTGATCAGCGACCATTAATGGACTCATGTATTGTTTTTTGAAGGGGTGGGGGGGTGATCATCTCAGTTCCAGTATGGAGTACTGATAACTTTAGAAAACTTCCTGCCCTCCCTATTTGTAAAAACATAATTTATGCGTCACTTTTTTCTATTCAAATCATATTTTCCTTCCATTTGTTTGCATCATATTCAAGTCACATCTGTCCCATATGCGACTGCTTGATGGGTCAATCATCTGGAAAGCTCTGTGAGTCCAGTGTGAAGCATGTTTGTGTGTTTGCAGCTGATGTGGCCAGATGTTTGAGCGGCGCCGTGACCGTCGGCTGTGGGTTCTTCTCCTGTCTGGAAAACTCCACCTGCGACACCGACGGGATGCACGAGCTCTGCGAGCTGTTCCTGCACACCGCCGCAAGCTTCAACACCGAGGTTAGTGACTTACTGTCCACCTGTCCTCCACCTGTCCTCCACCTGTCCTCCACCTGTCCTCCACCTGTCGTCTGACCTCAATGTTCTCTCCACAGGGTAAGACGTTCGTCAAGAAGAGTCTGCACTGCATGTCTCAGGGAATTTCGGGCAAAGTCTTCCAGTCCATCCGCCGCTGCAACATCTTCCAGAGGATGATCGCTGAGGTTTGCCAGCTCACAAACTTCTATGCTGCCTTATAAAAATCACTTCAGTTCTTTTTTATTTAGCTTTTGCTCATGAAGTTAAAGCTCCGTATTATATAGATATTAAAAATCCCAAGGAATGTCTCACAGCAGCAGCTGGTGAAGGTGGGGAAGACAAACTCTCCTTTAACTGGAGACAACTCCAGCAGAACCAGGCTAACCTGTTCAGTGTCTCCATCAGTTTATATATGAAAACACCTGTATCACTGTTAGCTTTAACCCCATCCTTTTAGTGTTGTAGCATCCTGTTACCTCTGCAGGTTAGAGGAGAGGAGAAAGTGCTTCTATGATCCTAAGTCAGTGTTTGTCCATCTCATCGAAGGTTCAAGAAGAGTGCTACACCAGCCTGGACATCTGCACTGTGGCTAGGACTAACCCTGACGCCATTGGAGAGGTGGTGCAGGTGCCTACTCATTTTCCCAACAGGTGAGCACCCAGTACACATACAAAATGGTGAGGCAATGCTCGCACCTGCTTTAGAGTGGAGATGCTAAAGCAATAGCACGATAACATACATGGTACCTAATTTAGCTTCTTAGCATGTTTTATAAATCTATAATTATAAAATTGGCCTTAAAGTAAAGTTGCAGCTACACCTAAAAAGTACGTGCTACTGCCCCTCAGCTAGTTTCTGGAGGATGGCCAGTTATAAAAGGGGGACATTTAGGGAGGAGTTCTTAGAGAACTTTGGGCTCATACAGTAAATTTCAGTGTGTGGTTTGACAGACATGGTATTCAAGAGTCCCATCTGTCCTCTCACGTGCTGTTGCATGGTACATATTTGCTGCTGACCACTGTTTTTTCATACTGTACATTTTTACTATATAGTTTACTGTGGACACTGTTAAGTGGAGCCTGGAGTAAAACCTTCATGTGATGTTTGTATAGTGGTGGCAATTAAAAATATTGTTGTAAGAACGTAAAAATATCTTAAGAACAAGTTTAAGAGGAATCATTATATTAGCTCCTGTCTCTTTAAGAACTCTTAAAAAAGCCCTTTTTCTTCTGATTGGACACCTTCCGGAAGCCTGCTGAGGGGCGACTCCTGGTGCTTGTGAACTGTATTACTCACTAACAAAGAATTCGTTTTACATTAAAGTTATTTCTCAGTTATAATTTGAGTTTCATCTGGAAATTCCAGAACTTTCTTTTTCTTCTTACAGTTTGTGATATTTGTTCAATTGTGTTATTGAATTAGATTTTTTTTTAAAAAATTAAGAATCTAATGTTCAGACGTATTCTGTGTTGTGTTTTAGTATTATTTAGGTAATGATTTCAGGCTTTCATCTTTGATAGTTTTTGATATATTCATGTTCAAACATGGCCTCAGTCTCAATGTGCAGAAAAAACAGGCCTGAAATGGGTCGACGGACAATTTTTAAGAAATCTTCAGCTGTTAAAAACTTTTTTTGATGTATGAAACTAAACTTTTACACCACTTATTATAAATGTTTAAATTTTGTACTGTAAAATTTTGATGCAAATCTGAAACTGTCAAGCAGAAGGCCAAGGTCTGAGATGAACATGTGTCTGTTTGGCCTGCAGGTACTACAGCACCCTGCTCCAGACGCTGCAGGCCTGCGACGAGCAGACGGTGGTGGCGGTGAGGGCCGGGATCGTGTCCCGGTTGGGCCCCGACATGGAAATCTTCCTCCAGCTCATCCAGAACAAACCCTGCACCGCAGAATCCGGCTCAGCCGCCTACAATAACCCCTCAAGCTGGAGGAACATGCCCGTGTTCAACATCCAGCCGGGCTTCAGAGGCCGAGACCCCACTCACCTGTTCGCCAGGAGGTCCGTAGACAGCCAGGAGGAAGAAGACGGAGTTAAAGCCCACGAGTAGTTGACGCAGCTTGATATAAACACACAGCCAGCCCTGACTACACAAACATCAGTCCAGCCACCGACTGACTATAAAAGCAACTTATTATTATAATGCATATTTATTTTTATTAAGTTAATTTATGCAGGAGGACAAGAGGCCGCGGAGGTGAGGAGATGCTCTCACGCTGGCCGTGGAGCTCATTTACTCCGTGTTGCTCATCTGTGCTGTCTCTGGTTCTGTGTTAGAAATAAACAATGTGATGTGATGGCTTTCGGCTCCTGTCATGTTCTTGTATGAATCCGACTTCCTCTGGGTGGGCGGGGCTTCAGTAGAGTGACAGTGCTGAGCGTGGAGAAACATGAATCGTTCTGGGTCAGTTTGAAACCTTTTATTGACACTGGAATGAGTTCAGGAAGGGCAACAAAAAATAGAACCTCAACTTAAAACAGAGGCCATTGAATAAACTAGAACAAAGCAGAGCTGCAAACCTGAAGCTCAGCTGCCCGACAGTTCAGGAGGAATCGTTATTGAGCTAAGATGATGCCGTTCAAAATCACAAAGCAACAAAGCGTGACACGCAACAGCCGGCCATTTTTATTTATACAGAATGTTTAAAACAACAGAAGCATGTCATGCAGTGCCATTAAAAAGTGTTTATGTTTATTCAGTATTCACATTTAAAGCTATATAGATTCATTCAAGTTGAAATGATTGGTGATACCGGTCCTGTATTTACTGTTTATACGATCATTCTCATGTAAGACCCTGCAATTCACCTTCAAACAGCTTAGAAAGGCCCTGGAGGGATCTGATTGGCTGCAGGGCAGCCAATAGGAAAGTGGAGCAAGCCCAGAGAGCAGGAGGAAAGCAGCACAGCTCACATTCAGATAAAATACAGTAAAATATGTAACATAAGGTCAAATGCGGTGGTATTTTTACTTTTATTTAGTGCTCCTTCACACTCCCAAAGACATCTCTGGTATTAGGAGGGAGCGGACGCGGGATCAGGGTTTTCTGATCAAATGACAACGGCTCAGAGAAAACTGTGAAGCTGCTCCCAAATAGGAAATGACTCACAGAAATGTAGAGACCAGCAATCACAGACAGTCAGTGACGTTCAGCACATACGAGATTAAAAAAAACAACAACTCTGCCAAAGCAAAGTGGGCGGGTCCCAAGAACTCAACTTCAAGGCGAACAATTCAAGCAACTACCAATGAGGGCACAGGATACTGGTAACTGACACATGCTAGTGTCTAAAAAACACACTAGAGGAAGCTTCGATGTGTACTTCCTGCTCCTGCTCAGCGTGTTCCCTCTGTGTTTACCTTCCACTCCTGGAATTTCCAGTATTCTCCGCTTCCTTTGGATTTTGGACTTTGTTTTGTCTGTTTCTGGATTTGTTCATGTGGATTTGACCTTTGTTGTGCTATATCTGCATTCGTGGCCCTTTGATGATACTAATCCTGCTCAAAAATGTAAAAGAATACCAGCGAAACATTTTAAAGTTACATTCTTAGGTACTATTGAAGTACTGTGAATACTGTGAGTAATGCTGCTTTAATATGATGTATTTTTAGTGTCATAGTTGCCCCCACCTGCTGTTATTGAGGGAGCAGCTGTAACAGTCATAGGTTTTGCATTAAAATGAATTTACAGTTTTGTCCCTATTAGTGAAAACGCATAAAGTGCACTGTTATATAATGAGTGTATTTAATAGAGACCGCCTGGCAGATTGTGGTCACTGAGTAAACAGGGACTCCAGAGTAAATATGACCTTGTGTAGGCGTTTCATCTCCGTGTTTCTCTTACAGTAAATGGACGACCCTCGTCCCGCCCTCAGGGGGCATCTGTAATCACACCACCAGGGTTTTAACCATAACTAGAGCCGCTGGTTCAGGCGTAGACGTGCTACGGGACACTTCTGTCGAGGTTGGAGCCTAAATCCCAGGACAAACTAACGTGTCAGTCCTCTCTGTTTCCACTGACGGTGAGTCATCTGCTGCATGAATGACTACAGGTACCACTGCTGTGACCTTTGACCCCACCAGTGCTCAGTCAGGCTGTTTGCTTTTGCTCTGCTCCATCATTTAACTAAAAATAAAATATTAAAGTTAGATGAAAGTGAAAACAAAGTGAAAGCTATAATAAATTTAAAAACAAAGAAATACACAGTGAGTCCAGCTTCTCTAAATCATGCCATAAATGCCATTTCTGTGTTGTGCTGATAATGTTATATATTCTTATATTCAATAAGGAATTAAACATATGTCACACAGAGATGTGGCTTTCCGCTTTCATTAAACCAGGGTTATTATGTTCTAATATTTATTATTATTATTATTTTATTTAGCTTCAAGTTTCCTTTTTATTTCAGCTCTGATGGAGTTTGTTTGATTGTCTGGTTATAATCACAGACGGTAAGTCTGTCAGATTTAAGACATGTAGAACAACATAACAGTAACCCAAAGACTCCAGTGGAGATCCCAGCCACACAAACATCTGCACGAAGCCTCTCGGTAAGTTTACTGTACAATAAAAATAAAATAAATACAGTAAAAGCAAAGAGATCAGTTCATATCAGTGAGAGGTTAAACAAAAGGAGATGATTCAAAGGCCTCTGACCTTCAACAGCCAGCACACTCTGATCCTGTTAACGAACACAGATAGACTGAACAGCTGTTTGCACAGAGGGTGAGTGGAGCGCCCTCTGTTTTCAATGATGCTGCAGATGTGTTACAGTCACCTAAAGTCATCCTGTCTTCCTTCTCTCACCCCAACCGGTCGCAGCAGATGGCCGCCCCTCCCTGAGCCTGGTTCTGCCGGAGGTTTCTTCCTGTTAAAAGGGAGTTTTTCCTTCCCACTGTTGCCAAAGTGCTTGCTCATAGGTGGTCATATGATTGTTGGGTTTTTCTCTGTATCTATTATTATAGGATATACAGTACAATATAAACTGCCTTGAGGCGACTGCTGTTGTGATTTGGCGCTATATAAATAAAATTGAATTGAATTGAATTGAATTGAATTGAAGACTTAGTGACATAATGGTGGTTGAGTTTGGTTTTGTTGTTGCTGCAGAGTGCTCAGAGTGTGGACGTCCCTGTAAGTTGATGCTTAGGACATGATGCGTTTCTGGTCCCTGCTGCTGCTGGTTCACTTCTCTCTGGCTCAGTCTGGTCTGGACTCAGAGTACACAGACACAGGTAAGAAGCGTCATGGGCGCTCTGTCTAAATGTGCTTTTGCTGACAAGCATTCTTCAAGAAAAACCATCCCAGTGTTTGCCACCTACCATTGTTCACTCCCAAACACAAACATAATGAGACAGGCAGGGCTGGACTGCGACAAAAAATCGGCCTGGGCGTTTTGACTAGAGACCAGCCCACCAGGTATTATAGGAAAAGCCATAAAGCCTTTGAATGAAAACAAACGCTGTTGTGACAGTGATGTACACTGTCTTGTTGGTATATGTATGATTTCTATACATTTTACATCAGATGAAAACTTTGGTTGTAAGATTCAGATAATTATTTAATAAAAGCTAGACATTTTAAATGAGAATAAGAAAGAAAAGTATTTCTTTGTGCCCCCCTCTCCCTGCTAATGCCCTACCTGGCCCCCAGGCAAAACTTTGCCAGACCCGACCCTGCACAGTTACCAGCCGTCAGCTACAAAGGATCCTGGTGTTATTTGTCTCTCAGAAACAGTTCATTACTTCCCTTCAACTCATTCGTGTCACCTAAAAGGTAAACCTGTTTCTCCATCACCTGTTCAGCTCTGATGAGTCAGTAAGGACATCTCCTGGTTTCATCTTCATGTTTCCCTCTTACCACATATCCAAACCGATATCATGACCAGCAGCTTTACAGCTGTGGCTCCAGCTGATACTAGAAATTAATATTAAATAAATTCTAACAACAGCTAATCAACCTTAAACGTGCTGCTGTTGTTTAGCTCGACATCCGCTGGTTTCCTGTTTCTGGCTCAAAGTGGGCAATAAACAAACAAGAGAGACGATCAGCTGATCATTGATCAGTTTCATGATTGAAGTAGCAACAGGAGAAGTAGTCTGCATTTAATATGGCTTTTGTGTTGTTAACATGTTTAATGTTATGTATTTTCTTCTATTTAATCTCAAAAAGCTCCTAAAAACAGTCAGTGATCACCAGAGGTGGGTCGAGTATCCAAAAATTGTACTCAAGTAAGAGTAGCATTACTTTAAAATATTATTACTCAAGTAAAAGTGAAAAGTAGTTGTCAAAAAAGTTACTCAAGTAAGAGTAAAAAAGTACTTGGTGAAAAGACTAATCAAGTAGTGAGTAACTGTTTGAAATGTCCGATTTATTTTATAAATAAATGCTATCAGACAAACAAAAATAAATAAATATACAAATTTTAGTATTTTAAAAAGGAATGTATGTAAAAACATCAACAAATTAAGGCACAACAACAGTTTTTTACAACATAAAGCTATTTTCACCAATACCTACGGTGAATAATTTAAATAATTAAACAGTGCAAACCATTTCCAGTGACAAGATAAACTTTATATTCATTTTTGCTCCAAATGGCACAGCAGCCTCAGAGAAAACATTAGAACGATGCATCTTCAACATATGCACATACAAGGCAGCTCAGTTTACCATAAATTGTATGGGTGTGCATCTATTTCTGCATATTTAGCAAAAATGTGCCATTTCTTCACTCACTCAGTGAGGTGATGGTTAAGCTTCAGCAGCAGTTTGCTCTCAAGGTTCTTTCTTTGAAGCTGTAACTGTTTAGCAGTGAACAGGAATCCTGCAGGACTAAGAAGTCCTTCACAAGCTCCAGATGCAAGAAGAGCTGTATTGATTTTGATCGAAAGCTTCTTGATGTGGGGAAAGCCATGCAATAAATCCACACCTCCAGTGAATGGACATGAAAGGTACCTCTCCAGCTCCCCTGCTTCTGGCTTTCCCAACCCCATGGATCCATCATATTGTACGAACGTGATAATTATGTATATTGTAATAACGTGATATTCTATCGTTCAAACGTGAAATGTATATTGTTAGAACAATATACTTTTCACTCTATATCACGTTATAACGTGATATAGCTCTATACATAACTATATATACATATATACATACATATAAATATACATAACTGTTTTTGGGGTAAATAAAATGCAAGTAGGGATTGAAACTGCAGAATTAATGAATGCTGGAAATGCTAGCACTTGATATAGTGTTTTGATTTTGCTGCCACTGGTACCCACAATGCAATGCGTGAAAGTCACTTGGTCTGTCGGTCCAGCCCGTCGATCTCTATTCTTCCCATTCCTTGCTCAGACGAGCTGTCTGGCAGAAATTGAGGAAGTCTTTTGCTTTCTTGGCCATGCAGCTCTTTTCAGCAAACTACCACTTTCCCTAACAGCCGCATTAGGGGTGGGCGGTATAAACGGTATTCGGTAGAAACGATATGAATTTGGCCAACGGTAGAGATTTTGACTATTCTGCTCTACCGCAATAGCGCATGTTGATGGTGTCATCAAGCTGCGCCTGTTATGGTCAAAGCATCACAGCGGTTGCAAGCAATATCATCTGCAAATTATGCCAGGCGACAGTAAATAGCGAAGAGATGAAGCACGTTTTCGAATATGAGTAAAGCCAAAAACTGCACTTCCTCCACAACCGTACTTTTGATTCATTAATGTTGAATTCTCTCACAGCTGCTCTATTCCTATGTTGCTGCAGTATATTAATGACTAACCTCGTATTGTAGATGGATTATCTCAGTTGTTCTCCTGACTGAAGTTTGGTCTTTTTACAGCATCCTGCCATGCGATTGCATTTGTCCCTAACCATTGGGAACCCCCACTTTTATCGAGTGGGAAAAAGTTAGCTTCACTGTGTTTATGTTATGCTAACATAGCTGTATCGCTAGCGATCACGTAGCACATCATTATATACCAGCTAGTCCAACTTCAGTAACCCTAAAAAAGTCACTGCTGTTTAGTTTTCTGCCTTCATTTATGTCGGGAGTGAAAGCAGAGCTGTGTGTTTACATTTTTTCAAAAATCTCTCAGTCAGAACATGCTATATCATGTTTAAGTGGAAACTAGCGAGCTAACTTCCTGCTAACTTCTAACTCCGTTAAATTTAATAAATTCTATTTTCATGGATGCCTGGATGTTAAACTTAATTGTTACACCTGGTAAAGCATCAACGCTGATCATTTTATCAAAGATGAAAGAATTTAGACAGTTTTTAACTCTCAGTGATGCTGCAGTGTTCTTTTGACTTTGGGACCTGAAGTGGAAAGTTTTGGACCCAGATTACTCCGCGAGGCTCCTGACTATGGTAGCCATAATGCTCAGACAATCCATCAAGTGGTGCGGCTTCGTAGCTTACCAAATTGGTACTAAAACATTTTTGACAGATTTTTAAGTGACATGTACCACATAAAATTGGTTCGAGGTCAGTAAGCACAACCAGAATTCATACAGGCGCAATGGATTATAAGATGCACTGTTGATTTTTGAGAAAATTAAAGGATTTTAAGTGCGCCTAATAGTGCGGAAAATACGGTATACAGAAGAAAAGAAGATATTGCTAAACATATTGTTACCGCACATGCTTCAAATTATACCGCAATATGGATTTTAGGTCAATTTGCCCAGCCCTAAGCCCCATCCACATGCACCTTCACTCTTTGGTTTAGTCTAGTTTTGAAAGATTATGCCAACTCTTATAACTAACTTTGTGTGAAACAAATGTTATTAAATGACCAACTTACCAGGTCCCAGATACAATAAAAAGAACAGAGGAGGCAAACAGATGTTCTGTGGTTATTTGTTTATTGCTTGACTTGAGGCAGTGCTTGGGGGTCAGGAAAGGGCTCCGAAGCTTGACTGAATGTCAAAAATGGGAAAGCCTCCAAAGATAAATGTTCAGATACAGCTCTTGTTGATTCTTTGACTGTCCTGTCTCCTGTCCCAGAACTGGGACCTGGGATGGCACACTACTGGAAAGGCCTGATGTTTAATTGGTATTGGCTCGAAAGCTCTGACTTATCCAATAGCAATACATCTTTCAACATTTTTCAGTGTCAGTAAATTTATTTATCTTCAAACACTTCAAACATTTATCACCATAAAATGTTTGAATTGAACAAGGTGGACACTGGGAATGTCTCAGTAATAATGGAAGGTGTTTAGTGGCAAAGAGTTCTTCACTGTAAACTGACGAGGTTTACCTCGTGGTGTCTCCTCACCAGGGATGGCTCCACAGTGGGTACAGCCAGAAATGAAGAAGCTCTATGCTGCGTTTGCCTCCAACATGATAAAAATGCAATGCAAAGCAACAGGACACCCGGTTCCTGCAATACAATGGTACAAGAACGGGAAACTGTTCAGGAGGGATCACAGAATCGGAGGCTTTCAGGTGTGTTTCTGGCTGTAAAGTGGAAATTGTAGAGGCACAACCAGATTTTAAACTTTACTTTATTTTCTGTCTTTACCTGTGCTCAATCTTTCAGATCAGAGAACACACGGGGACTCTAATAATGAGGTCATTGGTTCCCTCAGATAAAGGGAACTACACCTGTTTGGTGGAGAATAAATATGGGCGCCTCCAACACACCTACCAGCTGAATGTACTTGGTAAGAGAGATTATCTGGCACACAGGGTCGTAATGTTAGTTTAACATAAAATGACAGAAAGGTCTCGGTCCAAACCAGTCTTGTTATTTTTCTTCAGTGTCCTTCCATGAATGGGTAACAGTATTCATGTCACCCATGACATGAATACTGTTACCCATTCATACTGATTGTGAATGGTACTGTGACCGATAGAACCAGAACACTCAAAAGTTCATTATTAACATTTTGCTCACAAACTGTTTCACTGCTAAATGTAAAAAGCCATTCTAGACTACAGTTAGAAAATCAATCCGCAGGTACGTCCTCCAGGTGTTACTGGTGACATGCTGTTCTCCTCTCTGTGGATATCTAACTCATTCGCAAAGATTACCCCTGTCTTCATCTCCAACCCACCTGTTTCAGAGCGCTCTCCTCACAGGCCCATCCTGCAGCAAGGGCTGCCGGCCAACCAGACGGCAGCTGTTGGCAGCGACGTGGAGTTTGTGTGCCGCGTTTTCAGCGACCCACAGCCTCACATGCAGTGGCTCAAACACATCATCATCAACGGCAGCAGTGTGGGACCGAACGGGCTGCCCTATGTTCGTGTTCTTAAAGTACGTACCAACACCACCAAATTCAGCTTTAGACCAGTTTTAGTAATTTTCTTTTGTTAGCTTTATTTTGCTGTGTGACACTCTTTACATCTATAATGAAGGAGGATAAATCTGATCTCTGTCAGAGCCCTTAGAATATGTTTCGTGAAATAAGCAGATCTTGGCTTAATTGGCTAAGTGATGAGGGTGAATTTGGTAGTACACACCTCTCCAATTAGAAGGAATACACTTTGTATCCCGGTGGTTTTCCCAGTGCTGGGAATGAGAGGTATATTGCGTGTGCATGTCATAATAAAGCTGCTGTGGCAGAATATACATCAGAAGTCCCCAAAATTTGCAATTTGTCTTGAAATCTTTGTTTTTCCTACATGAATAGATGATCCCAGTAGTCTTGGCTCGAGACAGGTGAAAACCCCCACACAACACTTCTGTCCTGCAGTAATACCAACTGTCCACTATTAGCTGGCATGATGGAGTAACGAGTCAGTCATGTGACCAAAAACTATCAATCAGATGTGCAAATATCTGTGCAGTTATGAACAAAAAAAAATAAACAAACATAAAACCAAACAAATACGAAAATATATCATTATGAATATGAGCAGCTTAAAAACAGAAGAAAACCCTGAGATACATTTCAAAGAAATACACTTAAATTTGTTAAACATCATGACATAATACAAAGGCGCTTGGCACCCACTGCCTAGTTTTAGTCCACAGCATTCTTAAAACCGCCTGCTCCTGTAAGGAGCTGCATTGGGATCCCTTTCCCAGCACAATACTAATCCAGGAGGTTGGTCTAACAGAGGAGGTTGCTAAGATAGTGTGAGATGAAGGCACATAATCTGCTGCTCCCAAAGGAACAGATCAAGAAAAAAGAAGACTTTCACTCAGGTGTGTCAACCTCTCATAATTTCCAGCCTCTGAAAACTGTGTGAACAGAACTGGGTAAAGTTGGGTTTTTTTAAAAGACATTTGCAATAACAACATATGGGAACATCACTTTTTGAATCATTGTTCTAACAGCTTACTGCCATTCAGGAAGCAATGTCCTGCTGGGAAAGCTGTTGAATTATGGATGAAAGCTGAGTTAGCTGACTAGACCTCCGATTCATCAGTCCAGTCTCAGCAACAGGAAATCTAACTGAACTGGAAATAAAGCTGAACCAAATCTTTATGCTTCAATTTATGATTTTGTGTTTTTAAATCCTTATATTTTCTCAGATTTGTGACAGGTATAAAGTACCCCCACACACAGCATGACACATTAACAGGTGTTTTATTTCCAGCTGTTTCTGACACGCTTACATGGCTTTAAAGCTGCCTCCTCCGGCTTTCAAACCACACAGCTCAGACAGGTGATGAAGAGCAGCTGTGTGGGTAAGCCTCCCCTGACACCACACTCTGAACCCACTTCTCCACCCCCCTGAAATCACTCTGATTTTTCAGAGTGATCTTAGTCTCCTGCACTAGACTGTTGAAGTGGTAAAATTAAAGTTTGCATCCATGAACTGAATTCACTGACTTCGTGAGAGATTTAAGTTTGACTTTTGAGTTTCAGTTTGCTGATGGTGAGGAATTTAACTCAGCTCTGACCTTTGAGGGACACTGATGAAGGATGACACAGATTTTTGTGTGTTTCTCTCTCAGACTGCTGGTTTGAACACCACAGACGAAGAAATTGAGGTGTTGACTCTGAGGAACATAACCCTGGACGATGCTGGAGAGTACACCTGTCTGGCTGGAAACTCTGTTGGGATTGCCTACAGATCTGCATGGCTCACTGTCTATGATGGTACATGAAGATCTGTACAGGATAGAATACAGAGATATGATGTCAGATCTCTCCTTCTCTGTTAATATTAATATATTGAATAAATATTTGTTCTATGATTCAATGAAAGTATTGAATGAGGGACACAAAATGTTTAGAAGTTGTCAGATGACAAGCAAAGAATCTAAACTGGTAGTTAACCAGTTAATGTTAGTTAATGGGACCACTGTTCGGGTTTGCTCTGGCTTACATGGGTTTTTGGAGACCGGGGCCCTATTTCAGGAAGCCGGTTTAGTGCAAACTCTGAGTAAGTATACCCTGAGTTAATGAAAACTCTGGGTTTTCGGTTTCACAAAGCGAGTTTAGATTAATTCTGAGTGAGTTACTATGACGACACACTCCGTGAAGCTAACCTGCCCCCTAGCAGGTTTACTTCTACTAACCCTGACCTTCTCCGCCTCTTTGTCGGAAACCTGACTGTAGGAAGTGTCAGACATGGCGTGCTCCTTCCTTGAAGAGCCAGTAGATGTTGAAGCCCAAATTCTCCGCAGAGCTCTCCGCCGGGAGAGAGTGATTAGAGCGCGTTCGGACATTTTATCATTTCCTGATGATTTCCTGTGTGAACGTCACCGTTTTTCAGCACAATCTATAATTTATTTGAATAACATCCTCAGGACTAATATTGCTCATGTGACACATCGCGGACATCCTCTCAGTCCTGTACATATTATTTGTATTGCACTTCGGTTTTTTGCAAACGGGAGCTTTCTGTATAATATTGGTGACGCTGAGCACGTTTCCAAGGCTACCGTCTGTCGGGCAGTCAGGAATGTTACAGTTGCACTGAAACGTCTCCTGTACTCGTCTGTGGTGTTCCCCGGTCATAGACCCACAAGATTTATCAAAGAGGGATTCCACAAAATTGCAGGTATCAGGATGAACAAAACTTAATTCATGATGTGGTGATACTTGAACTACTACTTAAATTTTACATTTATTCTCACGGTTCCCAGGCGTGATTGGCTGTACAGATGGCACTCACATTCCAATCATTGCTCCTTCAGTAAATACCATACCATACCATACCAACTTTATTTCTAAAGCACTTTAACATAAAACCAGGGTTTCACAAAGTGCTGTACATGTTAATAGCATACGTAAAGAAAATTAAAATGAGATACGATATGAAATGAAGGAGACTATGTGAACAGGAAGTCTTTCCACAGCATTAATGTACAGGTACATAGTTCCCTGTAGCATTTCAAACTAACAAATTATTTCATTATAGTAATGGATGCTAATTTGTGTTCTCTGCACTGTGAAGATCATATGTGATGCTGCCAACATTATCACAAATGTGGAAGCCAAGTGCTCAGCCTCTGTGAGTGGTGGTGGTGGAGGACCCCCACCTGTTTTTCGGGCCTCCGCTTTTTTTCTGTTGGCTATAACGGGTCACATTTGAGCATACAGAGTAAGCAAATATGTACTTGTAATGTGCTCAGATAATTTCAATAAGTGCTTACAGAGGGGAAATTAATGTAGCCTCTAACTGCAATTGATTTACATGGGACAAACAGACCAAGCACAATGGCTCATAATACAATTACACCTTACCTGTTTGGACTATATTTTTATATTTCATTTTTACTTGCTGCCAGGAACGTTTGGGGCCTGTTGGGTTGCACCTGCGCTCACATCACATCACAAAATAAAATGTATAAAATAACAAATAAAATAACATATGATAAAATAACGTGTTAAATGGGTGGAAATCCCTAGATCAATGTTTAAATTAACACTCACGCATTGACTCTGTCGGCTATGTTTTGCCATGCATGGTCCCTTTCTTTTGCAGCTGAGGCTGTGTTACTTTTTTTCCGCAAAATTTGCATGTTATCGGCATATGCTGCCATCAGAATTTCGGCCTCAAGCGCTGTAAAATACATTGACCGCGCCTTCTTTCCCTCCGTCTCCATGGTGACTCGCTTAATCTGTGCTCCACTAATCAGGGCTTTATGTATCCTCGTGCGCGCGTTTAACTTGGGGTTAAAGCAACTCCGCGTTGACTGAACTAATTGTTATCAGCCTTTCTGAAACCGAATATTCCGAGTTGGACAGTTCGGGGTTACTCAACCCTGAGTATCGTTTTTCACTCTGAGTTTTCTAAACAGGCTTCCTGAAATAGGGCCCTAACAATTAGTTCAGTCAACGTGGAGTTGCTTCAACCCCAAGTTAAGCGCGCGCACGAGGATACATAAAGCCCTGATTAGTGGAGCACAGATTAAGCCTCACAGAGGCTGAGCAGTTGGCTTCCACATTTGTGATAATGTTGGCAGCATCATATATGATCTTCACAGTGCAGAGAACACAAATTAGCATCCATTACTATAATGAAATAATTTGTTAGTTTGAAATGCTACAGGGAACTATGTACCTGCACATTAATGCTGTGGAAAGACTTCCTGTTCACATAGTCTCCTTCATTTACTGAAGGAGCAATGATTGGAATGTGAGTACCATCTATACAGCCAATCACGCCTGGGAACCGTGAGAACAAATGTAAAATTTAAGTAGTAGTTCAAGTATCACCACATCATGAATTAAGTTTTGTTCATCCTGATACCTGCAATTTTGTGGAATCCCTCTTTGATGAATCTTGTGGGTCTATGACCGGGGAACACCACAGACGAGTGCAGGAGACGTTTCAGTGCAACTGTAACATTCCTGACTGCCCGACAGACGGTAGCCTTGGAAACGTGCTCAGCGTCACCAATATTATGTCCTGTGGTATGTCCTGTCTGTATACGCGAGCAACCCATTGCGGAAGGTGCAAGATTATTGATAAGGAGAGTCCTCAGAATCCAGCGTATATTGCGGGATAGACAGGATCCTTTAGCTCAGCGCGACAGTGTGCTCATAGAGAGATATCGATTTTCCCGTGAGGGTATTATTTACTTAACCAACTTGTTGACGAGGGGGTGCAGGACCACCACCTGTCTTTTTTTGCTCTGCCCTTTTCTTGGTTGCTGTTATAAACAAACAAACAGATTATTCCAGGGTCTCTTTTCAAGAGACTAAAAGCAATATAAGAGATAAATATTACCATTCTGTAGAATATTCTTATATTCCACTTTTACTTGTTCCCATGTTCTAGTGGGTCCTGTTGTGGCTCTAATGTGAAAGAGGATATAATGTAATGTACTATAATATAATATAATATAATATAATATAATATAATATAATATAATATAATATAATATAATATAATATAATATAATATAATATAATAAATTTACCCTACCACCTACTGGTGATGGCCAGAGGGGCCGATGGCGCGATATGGCAGCCTGGCTTCTGTCAGTCTGCCCCAGGGCAGCTGTGGCTACAACCGTAGCTGCCTCCACCAGTGTGTGAATGTGAGAGTGACTGAATAGTGGTATTGAAAAGCGCTATATAAATCCAATCCATTATTATTATTATTATTATTATTATTATTATTATTATTATTATTATTATTATTATTATTATTATTATTATTATTATTATTAAATTACTTACTAGTTTAATTTGTCAGCAACTTTCTGCCAGCCCTCTCTCCTTGCTTTTGCAGCCTTTGCAGTGTTCCCTTGCGTTTTAATTAAACTCTGAAACTCCTGAAATCCCTCACTCAAGAGTTCTTGCTCTGCTGCCGAAAAATACCGAGCGCGCTCCTTCGACATTTTCGCCGACCAATCAAAGGGTTGCCGATCAATGTTTCTACTATCGATGCGTAGCCCCTGTTAAGCTACCCAGTGATCTCACATTACTTCATCCAGCTGTACTAATCGTCAACAACAGGTGTGCTCGGAGAACCGGAATAGCGAGCTCAAAGTTGGCGCGATAATTTGATCTTGGATGTAGTAAGCGAGGTACGAAGAACGGACCACAGCCCTAAGCGTTACCAAACCCAGCAAGGACAAGAGCCGGGAACCATGGCGCAAATGGGAAAACCTATCAGAATTACCACTGTACCAAATGTAACACCTCAGGTTTTTGAGAGTTGTTAGCTCCAAGTGAACCCGGTGCATTTATTTACAGTGAAAAATGTAAAACACAGTTCAAACCAGTCAGGGCAGCTGGAAGGTCTTATACACCTCCCTGCACTTAATCATTACTTTGTGGAGGAATGTAAGGATGACACGAGAGCTCATCACATTTTATATCAACTTTAATCTCAGCTTCACTCAACCCCAGTGACTTCACAAGGCGGCAAAACATCTCCTAGAATCCAAAACATCACTCCTCCCTCTTCCCTTCTCGCTGGGTATGAGTGGAATCCCCTGGTGGTTTGCCACAACTTATTATTAATCTCTGTCTCTCTTCCACAGCATGTTTTAGTTCTGTCTTCCTTCTCTCACCCCAACCGCAGCAGATGGCCGCCCCTCCCTGAGCCTGGTTCTGCTGGAGGTTTCTTCCTGTTAAAAGGGAGTTTTTCCTTCCCCTTATCACCAAGTGCTTGCTCACAGGAGGTCAGTTGATGGTTGAGGTTTTCCTGTATTATTGTATGGCCTTTACCTTACAATATAAAGCACCTTGAGGAGGGAGGGGTCTGCAAAATGCCGGATGGCTCTTGGGCGCCTAGGACCCTGTTCTCGACCTGGAAGATGGTTTCTTTGGGGTGCAAATTTGTGCTCCTTAAGCATGTTGTGTGTCACAGAAGGCAGTTTTTTATGATCCTCAAAGACAGCCAGAGCACCTGGCTGGCAACCGCTCAACCCTGCAGAGCCAGCTGGGGCCACGGGAGCCCTGTGTTGCTGAGGTGGACCCCAATGCCGAGGCGCAAGTTGAAAATTGCCCCCTTATGAGCAGTGAGAGGTCTGATGTAAATGACAATCTGCGGAGCACTGACATCATAGAGACTCATATGAATAATGACCAGTCTGCAGGTATTTTTGACATAAATCAAAAAAATCAAACAACTTTTGAGTTTGTGTGTGAGGATTTTGTGAAGATGACAATATGTTTGAAAATGTTAAAGCCTGAAGAAAGTGTGGAGGATTATGTGGCAGTGCTTTATCAAAGCTGCCCAATTCAGCAGGGTTTTATTAATTTCAATTAAATTCTATTTTATTTAAGAAGTGCCAAATCACAACAGCAGTCACCTCAAGGTGCTCTATATTGTAGGGTAAGACCTGTAATAATACAGAGAAACCCCCAAAATCAGACAACTTTCTTTGAGCAAGTGCTTGGTGACAAGGGGAAGAAAAACTCCCTCTTAAATGGAAGAAAGTTCCAGAAGAACCAGGGTCAGGGAGGGGCAGCTATCTGCCGTGACAAAGACACACTGTGGAAGAGAGCCAGAGATCAAAATTAAAATTAGATTAATACAAAAGCATTTGAAGTGAGCAAGGTCTCCACTGGTCTCTAGCACTACCTTTATATTGGATGATATATAATCTGGATTTGTTTTAACCAAGTATGATAGACTTGTTGATCATTTTATCACGGGAAAATGCATGGATTTCTCTTTTATGTGCAAAGGTTCAGCCTGTGCACATTCATGAGCACCTTTTTTTAAATGACGCTGTCAGGGTTCCTGGGTCGTTGACCCAGTGATTTCAGTTTGTTCATGTTCAGTTTGGTTCGCCACATTAATGTTCTCACTTCCTGTTTTTTCCCGTGTCAGCTTGTCTCCCGTGTCATTAGTCAGATTATGTTCAGCCCTGTACTCACCTGTTTCCAATCGTTGTCATCATTCACCTGTGTATTTAAGTTCCTCGGTTTCACCAGTTCTCTGTCGTGTCATTGATGTTGATGTTCATGTGATGTTCTGTTGTCGTTTCCGCCTGCGTTCAGCCAGCCAGCCAGCCAGCCAGCCAGCCAGCCAGCCAGCCAGCCATTCAGCCTTCCAGTCAGTTGTCCAGCCAGCCAGCCATTTTCTCCCTTTGTTCTGTTCATCCACTCCTCATAACAAATCTGCACCTACCTGCGAGTCCTGCGTTTGGGTTCCTTCTTCCTCGCCTCCACACGACGCCTGACAGACGCTCTTTAATTGTGAAATCCTCTGAATAATACTTAAAGAAAAGTGGACAACCCGGGGAATGTTGCAGTGAGAAGCTGCATGCTAACCCTCAAGCTGATCCTCTTAGTTTCAGTCTTTGTGTTGGAAAGATGCATACGCAGTATTAATCATGATGTTTTGCTTATGTTGTCTCAGAATCACTGCCACCGCAGTGGGTGAGGCCGGACAAGAGACACATCTACAGAGTTCCTGTCGGGAAGACGGTGAAGTTTCACTGCCAAGCGACAGGAAAGCCGCTTCCTGCCCTGCGATGGTACAAGAACGGAAAAGAGGTCAGGATGGACCAACGAGTCAAAGGCCTCTAGAAACAACTTCAGCTTGTAAAGCTTTACTTCACCCTTTCTGTATCTTTCTTTAATCTTGCAGATCAGAGACCACACATGGACTCTAATAAAGGAGTCAGTGGTTCCCTCTGATGAAGGGAACTACACCTGTGTGGTGCAGTATAGACACGGGACCCTCCAACACACCTATCAGCTGAATGTAATTGGTAAGATTATCTGCAGCATGTATACACGGCATACAGCATGCTTTATTGCAAAAACCAGATGGTTCCAGTACTTTGGACTGTGTGTGTCGACCATAACGCTGACCTTCGGTGGGTGTGTCCGAACTTTTCACTGGTCCTGTACAACCGCCCACACCATCAAGGAGGTTGCATGACTGATGGAGGCGGTTTGGCCTTAACAAGTAAAAATAAAATTACAGCACTTTAAGAAGTATAAGAGTGGAAATGCTGGAGTGAATAAAGTGCTGATTTGCTGTAGAGGTGTCCCAAGGGTATTCTTTGTTTAAACCGCATTAAAGCTCACTGAACAAAGTCAACAACAATATATCAAATACACCTAACATTAAAATGTGACCATGTGAAAGAAACCCAGAACTCCCTCCAAATCTGAGATTGCAAATATAACCACATAAAAAGTCAATATCACTAAACTATGGCACAGTGAGCTTTAGTAATAACATTAATGCATTTTCTAAGTACTTACTAAGTGGACAAACATATTGTCAGTAAACTACAAAACGTACAGAGTTTCATAAAGACTTTATCCAGACTAAACATCCTCATGTTGCAGGCAAACAGAATGGCTATCGGTCTCCTCCTGCTCTCTGTGGACATTAGTCGTTTGTATGATCTTGCATCATGCTAACCTTAAACCTTGTTTTGTTACAGAGCGTTCTCCTCAAAAGCCAGACCTGCATGCTGGGCTGCAGGGTAACCGGATCGCTGTTGTTGGTAGTGATGTGGAGCTTGTGTGCGCAGTGATGGGTGACCCACAGCCTTACATACGGTGGTTCAAACACATCGTGATCAATGGCAGCAAAGAAGACATAGAAATATTTCCCTTTGTTCGTCCTCCCAAAGTACGTACACCACAATCAGGCAGCACTACAGGCTTATGTTAGAATTATTTTATGTCTCCAAAGTGTTTTGAAGCTAGATTAATGTTATTCTGGTCCATGGTGGGGTAAGGGTTAACGTCATCAAACCGTGATCTTTTTCTAAACCCAAGCTCGTAGTTTTTGTGCATGAGTGTAACAGGCAGAAAAAATGAATGGGAACTGCACCTCCAGCTCCAAAGATGCACATTCTCTGTCATCACATCTGCAACCACTTGAGTGAAGACTGGAGCTGAGCTGTCATCTGCTTTGTGGCTAGGGAGGGTACCAGGCAGGCCTGACACATTCAAACATAAAAAAAAAAATACCATTTATAGGCAACAGTCAGGAAGATCGACAGTTGCAACCTCCAGAATTAAAATGGTATTTCGAGGATGGGACACTGAGCCCAAATGGGAAAATTTCTATTAAATTATCCCATTTGGGCTTAAACCTCTCTATTAAAGAGGTGTCTTATTGGAGCTGCAACATCAACCCTCAAACCACCTGGTGGACACCAGAGATGCAGTAGAAGGAGTCCTATCAAATTTTAGTTAGCTTGTGAGCCTCTGGAGGCAGCTGACATGTATGGGAGGGTAGAGTATAGCTTTGGGTGTCACTAAAACAAAAACTCACATGTTGGTGAAGCCATGAAGCAGGACATTTAGTCGCTCTCAAACCATCCAAAGATCAGCTGCTGACCTTAAATGGGGTCACCTTCCTCCACCTTTTCTGTAGAGGAAGGTGAGGGGACAAGGGTGACAAATCACCTATTATCAGTCAGATGCTATGCTGGTGTACTGGCAAAGACTCCATCTGTTTGCTCAAATTCAGATTCATCAGGAAGGCAGGGATGAGAATCAGCACCTCCAAATTTGACGCAACAGTTTTTATCCAGAAGATGTTGGATTGCCCACTCTGGTTAGTTTCCTTCCAAACCAGAGTAAAGTGAAGTAGGGCATTCATAGAGAGTTTGGTGAAATGTCTGCTGTGCTGGGTGAAGGTAAAGCCGTTGATTTACTTGTAATCTATATTTTTACCATGATCTGTGATGATGAGCTGTGGCCTTGGACCAAAGGCATAAGAGTGCAGACAAATGTGGTGGAAAAGAACTCCCTCTGAAGGATGTCTCGGCTCAGGAGGGTTCCAGAGATGATGGATGGGTAGAAGTTAAGACTTGTATAATGTGTTACAGTTTACTGCGCTCTTACCTGCATATCACCACGATATGCCACTAAACCATGGGATTACTTTTCCTTCTTTTCCTTTCCCACACATGGACCGAGTCTAGTCCCATACTAAAAGAAAAGTAAACTAACTGGCGTAAACTGGCCTTTAGTGTCACACTCTTAAAGTTCTCTCAGACTCCTGACCCAGTGTTTAGAGCTGTATCGACCAGCTTTGATTGGAACCTTTTGAGTGAAACATGTTGGGTGATATCCATGTCCCTCTCCCTCACAGGATGAGGATCTGAATGCGATGGATTATGAGGTAGAATCACTGCTGACTCTGAGAAACGTAACTCTGGCTGATGCTGGAGAGTACACCTGCCTGGCAAGCAACTCTGAAGGAGTCTCTCGTCACACTGTATGGCTCATAGTGATCGATGGTATGTGACCTAATCTCTCTCTGTTCACCTGTTCATGCCCACCTGGTCTCTGGTGAGCTGCTTCTGGGTAGGATTATGGTTAGGGTTTCATGTTAACCACATGCTGGTTACCTCCCAAATCAAGTCATTTTGATGCTGTAGTTCGTCTATTATAAAATAAACGGGCAGACAGGAAGCTAGATGTTAAATGCTTATTATTTGTGTTGTAATTTGGTAATGGCGAAAACAAAGGCCTAATTTTTAGAAAAGACAAGATATTAAATAAGGACTGTTAGTTTATTATGAGTTAATTTTACAGACTACCCAAACTAATTACCAATTAGAAAGAAATAACCAATCATTGGTAGCTACATCACATCAACATTGCTAATGGATGCCTGTATAATAGAAGGTGTGCAACGATTATTTCCCAGAGGACGATTCTGTTTACCTGATGTTTGCATTGGGGTGGGATCGGTCCTGAGTCTAAACACTGATCTGTGGGCCGACCTGTTCAGTGTTTAGCAAACACTGCGTTAGGGATTAGGGAAAAGCACTGCTGATGCTTTCCCCTATGGTTTCACGATGGTTTGGGAACCTTTTGTTACATTTTAATGGAGGTGGTAATTCCCCCCCAAAATGGCATTTCTCTTTCCCGAGCTTATCATACCTTACACAGAGAGCGCCATCTCTCAGAGGAGGGAGCCCTCAGCTGTGAGATTTCTGTGAAGCGAGCAGATCTGGTTTTAAATGCTTTTTTCCTCGCTTCACTCTGCAGAAGCATCGCTGCGGCTCCTCCAGAGGTCTTCTCCAGTCCACTGCTCTTCAGCCCACACATGTCAGTACTGGACCTAGTTTATGTCAGTGGTCCTCTCAAGTTCTGTTAAAAAGTCTGTTGTTTATCTTCAGTTCTGGTGGTGGATGTTCAGAGTTTCAGATAATAATCTCAGCACAGTCATCCATGTGAGCCCAAAGTTCAGACAGTTGCAGTCATTGCTGCAGACTTTTTTCAGACTTCACCTGAGCGTTGAAGCCTCCTGCTGTGTAGCTGCTGGTGGATGGATGGAGGTTTGTGCTTCGCTGATCTGGATTCTGCAGCTCTTTTCTGACTACATTTGACCTCTTTCACATTGGCTCCTTTATGTGTAATGACATGTGTTATAAGAATAAATCTTTCATTTGATACTTTGTTTACTGTGCATCGTGTTTTTTTAAAATCACCCTCACAGATTACTAAAGGAAACTCATAAACACTGAATGATCCTCTCATTGATTACCACTTTACTGACAGCATTTATACCAGTAATCAATAATCAATAATTACCCAATAACCCACATTCGTCCAAAGTCTCATTCTCAGGACTCTTTAAAATGTAAAGAGAGCATTAGAGATCTGATATCGATCTGCAGCAGATCCTACCGATAGGTAGCTAAAGAACAGCACATTCATCGACTTCTGATCACAGATATTATTGATTATTGGAGGAAACTGCTTCACTGATCACAGCAGTGATTGATTCCCTGCTGCTTCTGTTGGACTTCTTAGATAAGCATGACTGTATGTGTGCTCGTTCCTGTGGGGAGGCAGGTCCTTTGATTCTGTGGTGTTTTTGTGGTTGTTTACGTGAAGTTTATAATTTAGCTCATATGTTACATTTAACATCTGCAAGGAAACACAAGCTGTGAAGCCAGTAAAATCCCCAAAATGTCATGCTAAATACTTATTTTGTCAAATCTTATAGTGAGAAATACTTCTCTCAATAGGTTATAATAGGTTACATTGACACCTTCTGGTTTAAATTGGTATTACAGCAGTGTCCAGCCTAATTTATGTTGTTGTGTCTGCAGTTGTTTCTTCATTAATTTCTTTAGGGATTATTACAGTATTCTGATTCTGATGAATTAAGAGCTTATTGTAAGGACCTTTAAACAACATGATCACTTCACTACTTCTAATAAATAACTGAGCTTGTTTACATGAACAACCTGGTTTCATGTTATAAATTCAATAAAATGGTAATATGGATTTGGATTATCAATCACTTTTTTATTTTGTTTTTGATCGAAGTCCTATGGGCAGAAATCTGTGCCATCAGAAACTGAATTTGAATAAGTTCAATTTGAATTTGAATTGCTCAGATTGAATCTGAATTGTAACTTGAATAAATGCTTTTGAAAACTGAATTTGAATTAGTCTAATTTGAAATTGAATTTATATTTTGAAAATGAATTGATTTGCTTTGAAACTGCATTTTATCCTTAAAAAATTCAGCTCTCGAATAATTTCAGTTTCACTTCTCACCATTCAGTTTCAGTTCTACAATTCAGTTTTTTGGAACTTACATCCGGTTCCGGTTCAAGCGCAGATTAATAGAACTACGTTTTACTAGCGGACCGAAAGTGTTACTGACGGGAATCTACAGCGTCTTGAGCTGAATTAAGACTTCAGAAGTCATTCGTCATGTCGAATGACCAGCGGATAAACTCTCAGGTTGGTAATAAATGTACTACATGTATAAGAACAAGCGCCATGTTAACAAATGATAGCAGTAAGGTAACTGTTATGCTTATTGCAGCTGCTAGCTAAAAACGCTAATTTAGCGTAGTTTGCCCTGAATTCAGCTTTGACAAACAAATATGATCGACTGTTTCTAGTAGAATTCCAAAGCTGTCATCTTGTACCCTCTCAGAGTGCCCCCTCTGTATGCTTGCAGAGACCCCTACAGTAGGGAAACATGCAAAACGGTGCCCAAACCTTTGTGTTTTAGCTTTATTTATGTCTTACACAGCATCCCAACTCTTTAGCTAACTTAATAACTTTAGCTAAAGTGAATAGTTAGTCTAATTCATTAGTGCAGCATTACTGGATCACCTCTGTTTGAAGTGATATAATATGATATACAACTATCACTGAAACAGCAAACTTTGTAAATAAGCAAACAACACTTCTCATTCTCTAAACGTTTGGCCACAGCTGTAGATTACACTATCAGTGCTTGTTCACTCTTGACAATAATTACATTTCTAAATTTACTTTGTGCATTTACAGGTAAACAATATCTAATATTTTATCTAAATGACTGCTTTGTCTTTGAAAAGGGTGAAGAGCCTGAGGCCGGTGACAGTCCAGTTCTACTCTAAGTACATCCTTACAGTGGCTCACAGGACAAGGCCACATTCCTGTCCTGCCAGAAGAGAAGAGAAACTTCAGAGTCTTCATGCAGTTCAACCACACCTGTCATATTCCATATGACAGGGGTCTCAAACTCCAGTCCTCAAGGGTGGACTGGAGTCATGCAACTTTTCCATGCCCTCGAGGACTGGAGTTTGAGACCCCTGCCGTATGGTGTTCATGCTGTTTTCTACCCCACAGTTACAGCATGTCTGACTGCCTGTTCAGCATATGCAAAAATATATGATGAGTTTAAGCATGTGATGACTAAGGCCTTCCATTATGGTGTTTGTCATCACATGTCACAGACATCTGGATGATCATTTGGAATAAACAAAACTAAAAACTTGTTACTTCATCTTTTATCTTTATTATTATTGTTGTTGTTCTTATTTTACACTTTTCATTGTTAGGCATTAGGTTTATTTGTAGTAGTCCTTTCCAACGTCTTTCTCTCTTCCATGTTACTGTGTCAGCTTGTCAGCATCTATTTGGGTTTGGAAGTGGAACAGAAAGTCAGGAAATCCAAAGTGCCATTAAAACCAGAAGAGGTTCTTATATTTCAGAAGAAGGGATTAATTCAAAAGAAATGACGTCAATGCCATATTTTATTTAGGAACACTAGAGAGCACTTTGCAAAATAACACATTCTTATAATTTCACCCTCAGATGAGCCAAGCTACGACTGTCAGGGAAGGTGATGTAGGTACAGAGCATGTGAGAGTGGTTAAGTTAATGTCTCTTGTCTAGATGAAGGCACAAGAGGGATCAATGGCAAGGCGTAGAGATTCAGTATCTTCAGTCTTCAGTGGACACTCCATTTCTGGCACAAAACACCTGTAAAAATGGTCGATTTAGGAGGCGACCCGACAACTTCAGCCTGTCAAACATAGTAATGGAGCAGCATGCTTTAAAAAAAAAAAAATCTAATTAAGCATGCACTCAGTACCCTAAGAATTATTATGGTAGTTAAACACAGTGATAGTTGTATATCATATTATATCACTTCAAACAGAGGTCATCCAGTAATGCTGCACTAATGAATTAGACTAACTATTCACTTTAGCTAAAGTTATTAAGTTAGCTAAAGAGTTGGGATGCTGTGTAAGACATAAATAAAGCTAAAACAAAGGTTTGGGCACCGTTTTGCATGTTTCCCTACTGTAGGGGTCTCTGCAAGCATACAGAGGGGGTACTCTGAGAGGGTACAAGATGACAGCTTTGGAATTCTACTAGAAACAGTCGATCATATTTGTTTGTCAAAGCTGAATTCAGGGCAAACTATGTTAAATTAGCGTTTTTAGCTAACAGCTACAATAAGCATAACAGTTACCTTACGGCTATCTTTTGTTAACATGACGCTTGTTCTTATACATGTAATACATTTATTACCAACCTGAGAGTTTATCCGCTGGTCATTCGACATGACGAATGACTTCTGAAGTCTTAATTCAGCTCAAGACGCTGTAGATTCCCGTCGGTAACACTTTCGGTCCGCTAGTAAAACGTAGTTCTATTAATCTGCGCTTGAACCGGAACCGGATGTAAGTTCCAAAAAACTGAATTTTGGAACTGAAATTGAATTGTAGAACTGAAACTGAATGGTGAGAAGTGAAACTGAAATTATTCGAGAGCTGAATTTTTAAAGGATAAAATGCAGTTTCAAAGCAAATCAATTCATTTTCAAAATATAAATTCAATTTCAATTTAGTGATGATCATTTTCAAACCATAAATTCAATTTCAAATTAGACTAATTCAAATTCAGTTTTCAAAAGCATTTATTCAATTTACAATTCAGATTCAATCTGAGCAATTCAAATTCAAATTGAACTTATTCAAATTCAGTTTCTGATGGCACAGATTTCTGCCCATAGATTTGTTCTGTAAAAACTGAAATTAGTAAGATGGATATCGATATCAAAGCTGTACTTTGTGGCCTGCTAAGCCCACAGGGCTGGTGCCGATCAAATCTTCATCTGTTGAAGATACAGTTAAACTCTGAATCACAGAGAATGTTTTGCTCTTTATGGTTTATGGTGTCCTTCATCACTGTTTTTCAGTGAAATGTTGGTTTTCCTGATTTTTCTGACACCACATGAAAGAACCTTCGTTCACAGGTAACCCAGAGTCACATCCACACTCCTGTAGGTGTAATGTGAGCAACCCTCAGCCATCTGTCACTGAAGGTAACGATGGGTCTTCAGCTCACTAGTCTGGATGATTAGCCTCCATCAGGCTTTTCCTGGAACCAGAAACAGAGCGCTCTGTTTTTACCGAAGTTTCTGCCTCTGCACAAGTGAAACGAGAGGGTTAGACCCCAAGAGAACAGGTGAGGTGAATGAAGTTTAAGGTCAGAGTTTTACTCTGTTATATTTAACGTTGCAAGATCAGATCAATGATACAGAACATGAAGAACAAACTGAAGCATGATTAGAGGATCTAATGTTGCCTTTACTAAAGCAAACCCTACACCACCTTCATCTTAGCCCAGTATTTGTAACCTCACCATCATTGACACACTTACACACACCTGAGATAAGCTCTTTAAGCATGACCATGACCATCTCCTCATCTGATCAAAGAAAAGGATCACTTTTATAAGTTCACCACCTCTTTTCATCTTCATACACAAACTGAATCCACAGACTGTACAGGTGTATGACACACACATAAATACCTGCTAATCAGTGTGACATCCAATCAAAATCCTCAGATGTTACTCAGCAAACCTGGGGTTCCACCTTCTTGGACAGTCTGTTAGTACAGTAACCTCACAGCTGCCATATTATTGATCAGATGATGTCATTAAAAATGCTCCAACAGCACAAACATGGTCCAGTTCAGGTGAAGTTAGCAGACAGCTAGCAGCTACAGCCGGCTGTGTCACCATCCACCCATCAGTCAAAAAGGCCACGCCCCTAACAATGCAAACTCCCCATGAAGAGGAAATTATTTAAAAATGATCAACAGAGACCAAGCAGTTTGTGTATTGTAAAAGTGTAAATGTGTAAACCTGTTTATTTGTACTGTAAAGGTTTAACATGGGAGTGTATGGAAACCACTCAGTGCAGCACTGAGTGGTTTCTGCTGGACACCGGAGGAAGTGCAAGAATATTGCAATAGCTGTTTATGAATTACAGATAACTTTAGTCCCACAAAAATAAAATAGACCTGTTGAGATGAGATTTCCTCTTACTTTTTTACCTGCTGATCAGTTATGCTAAGCTAAGCTGAGCACAAATGTGAATAACTGAATCTGAAATGTTTCCTGTGCTGCGATCATCACATCTTACCAGCAGAGCTCCCTCTGGAGAGGATTTAGACATTCATGGAAGCCTGGGGGGAAACTGATGGTATTAGCGCAGGAAACAGGAAAGACAGGCTGAAGCAGACAGACAAGCACCTGAAACACCATCAGGTTTCCTCTCTGTGGGAGCAAAACACCATGTTTGTGTGAGCCATGATGAAGACTCTCCTCATCAATGGGGCCTCCACTTCTGAGGCCGTCCTTCTGCGCCACACCATCTCAAACCCAATATCATTCAAATATATATTCAGACAGAACTTTATAAGAAACCATTTATGAACGCGCTTGCAACCGATCCTCTCGTCTGCACCAGGATGATGTGATCAAAGTTATTACAGCTCAAACTAAAGCTGACCTTAGTTATTATGACGAAAAACAAAGACTAGAAAAAAAAAATCAATCATCAGAGACATTTTCTAATGTCCGTACTTCCTTAGACTCATCGTTTCACTTTCTGAGGAAACAAACAGCTGCTCATGAAGTTATTCTAAAGAATAACTCACATTTAATTCACAAAGCATTAAAAACTCTGGTATTTTAATATGTTAATCAGTTATTTTACAGATCCAAGAAAGAAAATCCATAAACGAGGCATTCAGGAGCATCAGGGAGATTTGAGTTTTACACATTTATACATTTATACAGACTCTCGCTCCCACCTTGACCCTTTCATGTCCCGTTTCTCAGATGAGACAAACTTTATGTACAATATTCACACTGAGGACATCTCGTCAGTCCGTGCTGTTTCCTGATCTCAGCTCAGTCCAGCTGTTCTTCACATCAGGCCGCAGCCAAGCAGCTCGTCCCAGGGCCACCACCGCCGTGCAGGAAATGGGAGGAAGATGATTCAGGAAGGAGAATGGCTCCCGGGAGGATTATGTGGAGATGGAGGAGTAAGCTGAGGAGGCGCTGACCGGGGAGTACTGGACCGGAGTGTACTGGATCAGAGGGACGGCCAGGTCCAGGTACTCCTGCAGAGGCAGAATCACACGTTAGAACAGGAAGTGGAAGCTCTGGAGACTTTAGCTCTGTCACATGACACCAAAACTCGCTTCTAACTTTTCTTTGTTCAACGTCACATCAATGCTCTCTCGCCAAGAGACCCACGCCGCTTCAAATAAATGAATACAATCATGACGTTTTTGAAAGTTCAAAGCAAAGCTGCAGTTCCTCTGATGTCCAGCAGAGGCTTCAGCACTGAGGCAGTCACACAGCTCTGCGTTAGCCAACTGCAACTAAGATGAGAGGAAACCAACACAGACTGTGGTATAAATTTCACAGGAGCTCACAGATAACTTTAAATTTACAGAAATAATAAAATATCTGTCTCAGTCTTCCTGATGGTTAGCGAGTGCTCCACCCATCAGTTAAATGTTTAAAGAGGAACGAGAGGGACCAACTGAAGAGAAACAGCTGAAGTGGAGGACATTTGCAGGTTTTACTCCTTAACAAAGAAACGACAAGTCACCTGGTTGGCCATGATGGAGACAGTTCGATCCAAATCCTCGACCAGCTGCTGGAAGGTCGGCCTGCGGGACGGGACGGCATGCCAGCAGTCCCGCATCATCAGATACCTGAGACCATGCAACACACGCTTTACTGCGCAGGTCGGATCAACACATCAACGAACACAATACCAAATAAAACAAAATATCCTCTTTTGATCACACATGTTTGCAGCTGTGTCTCTGACTTTGTGTTTCCTTATTTACATGAAGTCACGTGCGACTACACAAGCGACCTTCAGATTTGGCAGAAGGTTTGTTAGCTGCAGCTGTCTGGAGATACTTGTTTGACTAGTTTCAAGTGAATTTAGAGCATAAAAGTGGTAAATGTTGGATTTTTAAAGTCGGCTCATCCTCCAGGTCTCATGTTTTCAGATATTGGCATTTAATGAAGCTGTCTCTTCTGCTGAGTTTTCCAGGAATGACCGGCTCCTCTGCTTAAGTGTCAGACTGAAGTGTTTGATGTGATGATATACTCACAGCTCCTGAGGGCACGCCGATGGTTTCTCCATGCGGTGTCCCTCCTTCAGCAGCTTGAAGAGCTCCTCGACAGGGACGCCGGGGTACGGAGACCCCCCGAGAGTGAAGATCTCCCACAGCAGGACCCCGAACGACCAGCTGTGAACACAGAGATAAATGAGCAGCTCTGTAATTTTCTCCCAAATGTCACATGAAAATAACTCATAAAAATCCTCATTTATTAATAATTGAAATATTAAATAGCTATTTCTCTATTCCTCTATATCACCATTTCTATCTCTCTGCTTCAGCTGAAGACAACATCTGAACCATCAAACATGTAAACATTAACCCATGATCTTTAGCACCAACATCTAATTTCACACTCCATAGATCGGAGCTGTCAAACAGCTACTTGCTGCTTTAACATCACCTTCTGCTGGGGTGGAGGTCCACTCCAGGCTGGGATGAGTTTCACGAGTCGGAGGAGAGCAAAGCGGGTGATTGACAGACATTTGTGTCGAGCTTTGAGAGCAAAGTTGCAGATTTACAGCTCGTTCTACGTTCCTGCCCTCACCCGTGAGCACGAGCGTGGGAATGAGCTTCCAGAGGGGCTCCAGGGACGGGAGTTCAGGAGGAGCTCAGAGCAGATTTGCTCCTCCACATAAAAAGGAGGCAGGTTCAGCATCTGAACAGGACGCCTCCTCATGATGAGTTTCTGGTCTAATCGGAGGAGACCCCAGTGCAGACCCAGGACACGCCGGGCTGTAGAGGCGGGCGGACTGACCAAGTATCGACAGTATCGGTGGCAACACAGGTATTGGCATCAGATCAGTACTTAAGTTTGTTCAGTGTTGTACCCATTCATCAGACAACAGGCATGTCTGCAGCCACCTCCCTGCTCTGCTGTGATTAGTCGCCCTGCGGTCACATGAGCAGCACTGAGCAGAGCTGTGCAGGCTGCAGTGCGTGTAGAGCTACTTCACAGCTGTACATGAAAACACTGCAAACACGATGCTGCTGGAAGGAAACCCCTCACACACACCCGGCACAAAGGTCAGAGGTCACAGTACTTCAGACAGACAAAGAATATCCAAGTGGCTCACACAGAGGTGAAAGTGATGTTTCAGTCATGACATCAGTCATGACTGAGAGTTGAGAGTCAGCATCAGCTAATGTTAAAGTGTTTTTGGCCATTATACTATATCTCACAAAAGTGAGTACACCCCTCACATTTTCCTGTTTTATTGTATCTTTTCATAGGAGATATGACACTTTGATACAATGTAAAGTAGTCAGTGTGCAGCTTGTACTACAGTGTCAATTTGCTGTCCCCTCAAAATAACTCAACATACAGCCATTATTGCCTAAACCGCTGGCAACAAAAGTGAGTACAGCCCTAAGTGAAAATGTCTAAATTGTGCTTAATTTGCCATTTTCCCTCCCTGGTGTCATGTGACTTGTTAGAGTTACAAGGTCAAATTGGAAGGTGTCTTGAATTTGGTGTTATTGTGCGCAATACAAGTGCGCATGCGCCAACCAGCGTGCAGCCTGTTACAGTCGCTCCTGCTTTTCTCTTAGTTTAGCTCTTTTTTCTTACGTATTCTTTTTTTTTCCTGACTTGTATTTTCCTCCGTTTTCTATCTCTTACTCAATCATGTGGATTGAGAGAGTTTTTGTTCTTCTGGTGGCCGTGGAACTGTTACTTTTATCATGGAACGGGACCGCGGCACATCTCCTACACGCACGGACTGTTTACTCCAGAGATCAGCTGATCGCCCTGATGCCGGCCGGCTCGCTGGCCAGGCCCGCAGAAGTGCCCGCAGAAGTACCAGCTGAAATTTGGAGGAAAACACATCGGGGATGCAGAGGTCAAGGACAGAAGAGAAGAAAAAAGGTGACGGTGAGACAGCGGAGGCTCGAAGCGAGGAGGAGGTTTAAACCGTGTCTGCCGTCTATCGTGATGGGAAATGTGCGATCGTTGGCAAGTAAAATCGACGAGCTCTCATCACTGGTACGGAGTCAGAGGGAATACCGAGAGTGTAGCCTGATGTGTTTCACCGAATCATGGCTGCACCAGGTCATTCCCGATGAGAATGCTTCCGTGGAAGGCTTCCACACTGTTCGGGCGGACAGGGACAGCATCGCTAGCGGTAAGCGTAAAGGAGGTGGGCTTGCTGTTTTAGTTAACAACCGGTGGTGTAACCCTGCCAACATAACAATCAAAGAAAGGATTTGTTGCCCGGACACTGAACTGTGTGCTGTTGGACTCAGGCCGTATTATTTACCCAGGGAATTCTCTCACGTCATCTTGGTGGCTGTTTATGTTCCCCCCTCTGCTAACCCCACAGCTGCATGTGACACTATCCACTCTGCCATAGCTCGGCTACAGACTCAGCACCCGAGTGCCTTTATTGTGATCTCGGGTGACTTCAACCATGTATCACTGGACAATACACTACCAACATTCAAACAATATGTGGACTGTCCCACCAGGGGAGAGAAAACTTTAGACTTACTGTATGCTAACGTCAAGGATGCATACAGCTCCTCCTCCCTCCCCCCACTTGGTAGGTCAGATCATAACCTGATTCACCTCACCCCCCGCTATGTGCCAATTGTGAGGAGGGAACCTGTGACCACCAGGACTGTTAGGAGGTGGTCAGAGGAGGCAATAGCGGAACTACAGGGCTGTTTCGAGGTGACCGACTGGGAAACACTCTGTGAGCCTCACGCCGAGGACATCAATGGGCTTACTGAGTGTATCACAGACTACATAACTTTCTGCACCGACTCCATTGTTCCAGCTCAGACTGTTCATTGTTACCCAAATAACAAGCCGTGGGTGACTAAGGACATCAAAGCCCTCCTCAACAACAAGAAGAGGGCTTTCAGAGGGGGCAACAAAGAGGAGGTGAGGAAGGTCCAGGTGTTACTAAAGGACAAGATCAGAGAGGCTAAGGACAATTACAGGAGGAAGCTGGAGTGGAAACTCCAGCAGAACAGCATGAGAGAGGTGTGGAGGGGCATGAAGACCATCACTGGATTCAGGCCAACCAACAGCAGGGGAGCTGAGGGAGGTGAGAATAGAGCCGACGAGTTGAATCTGTTTTTCAATAGATTCGACACCACAGTGTCTGCTCCCACCCCCACAACCTCACCTGCAGTCAGCCTGGAATCCAGAGCCACACCACTGTGCCAGCCTCTCTCTTCACATGTTGCCTCCTGTGAGATTCCTGACACCCCTCCCCCACCCATCACCTTCACTCAATACCAGGTTGAGATGCAAATGAGGAGACTTCACTCAGGCAAGTCTGCTGGACCAGACGGAGTGAGTCCCCTTGTCCTCAAGGCCTGTGCCCCCCAGCTGTGTGGAGTCTTTCATAAACTGTTTATGCTGAGTCTGAGTCTGCAGAGGGTCCCGGTGATGTGGAAGACATCATGCCTCGTCCCTGTACCAAAGACGCCTCGTCCCAGTGGCCCCCAGGATTACAGGCCCGTGGCACTGACCTCCCACATCATGAAGACCCTGGAAAGGCTCATCCTGGACCAGCTGCGACCCATAGTAAGACCACATCTGGATCCCCTTCAGTTCGCTTATCAGCCTCGTCTCGGAACAGAGGACGCCATCATCTACCTGCTCAATCGTGTCTACACCCATCTGGACCAGCCGGCGAGCACTGTGAGGGTCATGTTTTTTGACTTTTCCAGTGCTTTCAACACCATCAGGCCGACCCTCCTGGGTGATAAGTTAGCAGCGATGCAGGTGGATGCTTCTCTGGTGTCCTGGATTGTTGATTACCTGACAGGAAGACCACAATATGTACGTCTCCCACAGTGTGTGTCTGACAAGGTGATTAGCAACACAGGGGCACCACAGGGGACTGTCCTCTCCCCCTTCCTCTTCACCCTCTACACCACAGACTTCAGCCACTGCACAGAGACCTGCCATCTTCAGAAGTTTTCTGATGACTCTGCGGTGGTTGGATGCATCAGCAGGGATGATGAGACAGAGTACCGGGCTGTGGTCGACTCCTTTGTCACGTGGTGTGAGCAGAATCATCTGCAGCTCAACGTGGCAAAGACCAAGGAACTGATCGTGGACTTCAGGAAGACCAGGAAACACTTGACCCCTGTTTCAATCCAGGGGGTCAGTGTTGACATTGTGGAGGACTATAAATACCTTGGAGTACACATTGACAATAAACTGGACTGGGCTAAAAACACCACAGCACTTTACAGGAAGGGCCAGAGTCGTCTCTATTTTTTGAGGCGACTGAGGTCCTTCAACATCTGCCGGAAAATGCTGAGGATTTTCTATGAGTCTGTGGTGGCCAGTGCGATCCTCTATGCTGTTGCATGCTGGGGGAGCAGGCTGAGGGTCGCAGATGCCAACAGACTTAATAAACTGATCCGTAAGGCCAGCAATGTTGTGGGGATGGAGCTGGACTCCCTCAAGGTGGTGTCGGAGAGGCGGATGCTGTCCAAGATAAAGACAATGTTGGATAACACCTCCCACCCACTCCATGACATGTTGGTCAGTCACAGGAGCACGTTCAGTGAGAGACTGAGATTACCGAAAAGCACCACTGAACGACACAGGAAATCATTCCTGCCTGTGGCCATCTCCCTGTACAACGCATCCACTTAACACACTGTTTGCTGCTACAGCTACACATGTTTCTTTTCCAACTATTTATTTATAAGTGACTTATGTATGTATGTATGTATATATATGTATATATTGTACTATTCTTAGTTAGCGTATTGTCTGTCTTGTCTTAATGTTGGTTTAAAATGGAGCACTGTAACAAAAAATAATTTCCCCCAGGGATCAATAAAGTATTCTGATTCTGATTCTGATTCTGATTATTGCTCTCACACTCTCTCATACTGGTCACTGGAAGTCTAACATGGCACATCAGGCCAAAGAATTCTCTGAGGATCTGAAAAAAAGGATTGTTATTCTACATAAAGATGGCCTAGGCTATAAGAATATTGACAACATCCTGAAACTGAGCTGCAGCATGGTGGCCAAGACCATATGGCAGTCTAACAGGACAGGTTCCAGTCAAAACAAACCTCTCCATGGTCGAACAAAGAAGTTGAGTGCACGTGCCCTGCGTCATATCCAGAGGTTGTCTTTTAAAAATAGATGTGTGAATGCTGACAGCATTGCTGCAGAGGTTGAAGGCATGGAGGGTCAGCCTGTCAGTGCTCAGACCATACGGCACACACTGCATCAAATGGCTGTTGTCCCAGAAGGAAGCCTCTTCTAAAGATAATGCACAAGAAGGTTTGCAAACACTTTGCTGAAGACAAGCAGACTAAGAACATGGATTACCTGTGGTCTGATAAGACCAAGATAAACTTATTTGGTTCAGATGGAGTCAGGGATGTGTGGCGGCAACCAGGTGAGGAGTACAAAGACAAGGGTGTCTTACCTACAGTCAAGCATGTTGGTGGGATTGTCATTGTTTGGGGCTGCATGAGTGCTGCTGGCACTGAGGAGCTACAGTTAATTGAGGGAACCATGAATGCCAACATGTAACTTACTAAAGCAGAGCACGATCCCCTCCCTTCAGAAACTAGGCCACAGGAAGGATTCCAACATGACAACAACCACAAACACACCTCCAAAAAGACCAGTGGCTGGCTAAATAAACTGAGGGTAAAGGTACTTGACTGGCCAAGCATGTCTCCAGACTTAAACCCTATTGAGCATCTGTGGGGCATCCTCAAATGGAAGGTGGAAGAGCACAAGGTCTCTAACATCCACCACCTCCATGATGGAGGAGTGGAAGAGGATTCTAGCAGCACCCTGTGAAGCTCTAGTGAACTCCATGACCAACAGAGTTAAGGCAGTGTTGGAAAATAATGATAGTTACACAAAAAATTGACACTTTGGCCCGAGTTTGGACATTTTCACCTAGGGCTGTACTCACTTTTGTTACTAGCGGTTTAGACATTAATGGCTGTGTGTTGAGTTATTTTGAGATTACAGCAAATTTACACCGTTATACAAGCTGCACACTAACTACTTTACATTGTGTCATATCTTTAATGTTGTCCCATGAAAAGATACAATAAAATATTTCAACAAATTTAAGGGGTGTACTCACTTTTGTGAGCTACTGTAGCTGTTACTGTAGCAGCATATTTTCAGCTCACTGAAGTGTGTTAAATCATTTTTTAAATAATTATATATATATATATATATATACACACTCCAAACATGAGCTATGAAATACGTCTGTGCTGACTGTCCGCTTTGTTTCCAGCCTGCAGCACAGTTAAACTACAGACGCTGAGATAGACACCTCTACATTCAGCTCAGTTTCAAAATAAAAGCCAGAAGGTCTGTTTTACTGTGTTAACTTCTTAGTTTGAAAGTAAAAGTCACAGTGATTTAATGATCTTTTCGCAAACTGATGATGGTTTGTCATAAATCAGTACGCACCGCGCTCCCCGACATCAGCTGCCTCTATAAGTTAAATATATCGGCATCAGTAATATTAGCCCTGTATTTACTTTGTATCACATAGCACTACTGGGGAGGAGGAGGAAGACAGAACGGGGTCTAGGCATCTCTGCTGAGACTGCTTCTCCCTACCAGTGTAAATTATTTTAAAAACACACATGATATTAAGGAATTGTCCACAACTTTACCTATGGAAAAAATTACTTACGTTATCAAGGGGAAACTACCACTTTTTCAAAACATCTGGGGTCCCTTTATGCAATATATGGGAAATATGGATCTTGGCAGTATGGTGGATGGGGCAGATGGGGTGTAAATGTTGGTGGTCCTCTGCAGTTTCCTAAATTAATCTCTTTTATACTTGATCTTTAATGCTGTGTGAATTGTACATTTGAGTTTGTAACTTTGAACCATGCACAATAGTGTAACCGAGTTGATGTTGAGCAACCCTTGGAAATAGAGAAGCTTTTTTATTTATATTTATATATATATATATATATATATATATATATATATATATATATATATATATATATATATATATATATATATATATAATTATTTTTTTTTTTTTTTTTGGGGGGGGGGGTTGTGTTTTCCTTTTCCTTTGTTTGACTAAGTTATTATTTACAGGTGATATAGTTTGTACTTCCACTTAACTGTTGCTCTCTAACATCTTATAAGTGTCTGATTTGCAAGGGAGGGCGATTGACTGTTATACAATAATTTAGCTGCCCTGGATGTTTCCTTTGCTGTGGAAGTACTCCAATTTCTGTATGTAATTTTGAAACGCAATAAAGATATTGTTGGAAAAAAAAAAAACACACATGATGTGATGAGCTCAAAAAACAGGAAGCCGTAAAATGCTGTAAAATCACAGGAAGAGGAAGTCTTGGTTCAAATGCTCGGTAGGCTTCAGAGGACTCACACGTCACTCTGGTGTGTGTAGATTCGGTCAAACAAAGCTTCCGGCGCCATCCACTTCACTGGCAACCGACCCTGCGGACACAATCAAACCCAAAGATCAGCACCCTGTCACCTTTGGCTTTCACCCCGCCAAAATAAAAGTCTGTCCAACTTACATTGGTGGTCTTCTTGTAGTAGTCGATGTGGTGGATGTCTCGAGCCAGACCGAAGTCGGCGATCTTCATTACGCTGTCTTCGGTGACTAGAACGTTCCGGGCCGCCAAGTCTCTGTGAATGCACTGAAGCACAGGGGAGGGTCAGCCTTTACATCATGACACCGAGAATTCAACCGACAACCCAATGCACTCACAACACAGCTACCCCCCTCCCCCTTTTATTCTTAAAGAATAAAGGCTGGAGACTGTTACGGATTCAAATATTGGGGATGGATACAAGAGGAAAACCAAAATAACAACACTGGTCCGGCCGGGTTGAGTCAAACGATGATTTAATGATCACACGTGTGGGAGATGGACACTGTACGCAGACAGCATCAGATCTCAAAATGGTGGAGCATTGATCAAACTCTTATAGCCTCTATTGGCCCCCACCTAATCATAAAAGCCTAAACATTCACATGCTTTCTCTCACACAGCGCCTAAGCTACGACCTTGGCTCCCTGTTTATCTGCTCCTGCTGAGATGGGGCAGAAAACTCCAGTATGTTCTGTTCTCTTCTAATCAGACAAATAAGGCGATGACTTTCTGCGAACAGTATTTCTTATAACTCAGCAGTATAATGCATCATAAAACAATATCATTCATTCACAATAAATCAGCAGTCTAATGTAATGCAAATCAGTTTAACAAATGCAATAGTTACCACCTTCTTCTAATTCAGGAGAATAATGCAAACTAAAACTACATAATAATTCACAATCTTTAATTAGGGGTCTAACATGGCATAAAATAATATTATAATCCCACAAGACCCCTTCTGTTCATCCAGCTCCATATTTTTAGTAAGTTTGCACCAAGACCCAGCACAAGACAAAAAAATGATGATCAGTTATAATTGTAGGGTCTTTATCTCACAATATAAAACACCTGGAGGCACCTGTTACTGTGCTTGGTGCTACTTAAATGAAATGGAATTAAACTGAAGCACGATTCTTCTGAGCAGCAGAGTCCAGGCATAAAAGTATGGAGATGGGTGTACCTAATAAAGTGGCTGTGAGTATATTTCTGCACTGCGTGTGTCAGATTTCTCGTCAGACGCTCTGTGTTTACTGGCAAAAGAAAACCGATGCCCACAGAGTTCACAAGATCGTTCAAGCATGAAAAGGAGCAGAGTCTGCGCCCTGATGATGTAAAGTCTCTCTGACCTTCTTTGATGCGAGGTATGCCATCCCTCGGGCCACCTGGTACGCTGCCGACACCAGCTCCCTGACCTCCAGGCTGCCCAGTGACGCCTGCCTGGAGCTGCTCCAGTATTCCACCCCGACCGGCCGGCGAGCTCGCAGATACTCCCTCAGATTACCCTGCGCAGCGTACTCCACCACCACATAGAGAGGACCTGCTCCGGGTCATGGCGAACCCCAGGAGAATGAAAGAAACGCATTAATAGCAAATACTCACACGGCAGGAATTTAAAGACCTCAGACTTGGCGGTGCTCACCGTCCTGCGTGCAGGCGCCCACCAGGTTAATGATGTTCTTGTGTTTGCCGATCATCTTCATCATTTCCATTTCAGAGATGAGGTCAGACAGATCCTTCTCCGTGGCATCGGCTGCACGTAGCAACAACACGTAATCTTTCAGCGACAACCTCAATGTCATGCCCCCTGCAGCTCACACTTGCACAAGTTTCCACATTTATATTTGGAGCTCTGCTGAGACTTCACTGAGCACCACCACAGTCAGAACTTTACTTCCTTATAAAGTAATTTGCATTTATTTTATTAGGGGCACACACACAAGCTGGAATGGAGAAGCTAGGGTGGAGGTGGGTTGCAAAGAGGCAGCTGCAGGGGGCATCTTTCACCCTAAACTGCTGCCTGCAAGTTCTCTCACCTTTGAGCATCTTCACGGCGACTTTGGTGACCCGTGTCGGTTTGTTTTTGTCGATCCCGATGGCCTCGGCCAGAACCACCTGACCGAAGCAGCCTTCGCCCAGAGGCTTCCCCAGAGTCAGCCTGAGGACGACAAACAAACGGTCAGCAGATACAGGAGCACGCTGATCTCACGCTCACTTTCATTATATTTAAACCTTAAGAACAGACCGAGAAGATGAGGCTGACGTAATTTCAGAAACATGCTGTGCAGCTGACAGTGAGCTCTCCAACTCAGTCTGTAAGCTGGTTGTTTGGTCGTGTTAGTGATAGGTCAAAGGTCACAGAGACAGGCAGGTTACATTAGAATGTAACAGATGAAGAAATAACAGTGCAGTCTTTTCCCTGATGTCAATTGCTGCAGCAATCTCAGGTGCAGATTGGGAGGGGCGAGGGGCAGAAAAGGCGTGGTTACCGGTCACGAGGCAGCTCCCACGCAGGGTCGTAGGGAAGTTCGTACTGGGATGCGCCCACCAGGACGGTGGTGGCCGCGCTGGAGAGACGAGACTGACGCATCAAACACATCCCCGATTGCAGTGAGGACGACGACTCGACTGACACCTGTGGACGCAGAATTCAATTCTATTTTATTTATACAGCACCAAATCACAACAACAGTAACCTCAAGGTGCTTTATGTTGTAAAGTAAAGACTTTACAATAATACAAAGGAAACAAAAAAATAACCCTATGACTCCTGTGAGCAAGCGCTTGGCAACAATGGGAAGGAAAAACTTCCTTTTAACAGGAAGAAACCTCCAGCAGAACCAGGTTAAGGGAGGGGCAGACAGTTGGGGAGGAAGATGGGACAAAGACATGCTGTAGAAGAGAGCCAAAGATGAATGATAACTAATGATTCAATGCAGAGAGGTACAAACACATGTGAGTAAAGAAACACTCAGTGCATCATGGGAATCCCCCAGCAGCCTACACCTATTGCAGCATAACTAAGGGAGGATTCACGGTCACGTGATCCAGCCCTAACTATATTCTTTATTAAAAAGGAAAGTTTGAAGCAGTGCTGTCAGCGTTAATCTCGTTAGAATGATGCTAACGCCATAACCGCATTAATGCAGCAGATCTCCGTTAGCGAGTTAGCGCGGATCGCCCCATGCATGGGGCTGCATCATGGTGCAGCCATGGGCTAACAGAGATTTGCTGCGTTAATGCAGTTATGGCGTTAGCATCATTCTAACGAGATTAACGGTGACAGCGTGAGGAGCAGGATTTTGAATTCTGGATTTAACAGGGAGCCAATGAAGAGAAGAAAATATAGGAGAAATCTGCTCTCTCTTTCTAGTTCCTGTCTGTACTCTTGCTGCAGCATTTGGGATCAACTGAAGTCTTTTCAGGGAGTTTTTAGGACATCCTGATAATAATGAATTACAGTTTTTATTTGCCAAGGTAATGCCATCCAGAGTAAGAATGGAAGGGAGTCTAAAAGACACATTGATGGTTTCGAGGTAGTAATTACTGAAGTTAACTCAGAAAGATCAACTGGAGAACAATACTAAACAAATATCAATTGTAGTGAAAATAGCTGTAGATAACGTGAAATGTGAAATGATTCTGAGTAATTTTATCTATAATAGTTAAAATTTTATTTGTGAAGAAGTTCATGAAGTCATTACTAGTTAACTTACTCAAGGGATGGTTGGCTCAACAGAGCTCTGACTTTTTTGTCAGCCTGGCTACAGTGCTGAAGAGAAACCTGGGGTTGTTCTTATTTTCTTCAATCAATGAAATAGTAAAATGTTCTGGCTTTGCAGAGCAGCAAACTATTTCTCCAGGCTAAATGATGATCTTCTAAATTTGTGATACGCAATTTCCTCTCCAGCGCGTTTGAGAGCACATCTTAAAAAGGAGAGAGCGAGGGCGCCTCACCTGTCTCCTCACCTGTCTCTTCAGAGGCATGCTCTTGGCTAATTTCTGCACGACCAGCTGGTTGCTGAAGTCACTTTTCTTCGGCACACAGCAGAGCCTGCAGATGACTGCTGTGGCGGTGAGGACGACGATGATGAAAAACCCAAGGCAGTAGATGAAGATCTCCAGGTACGCCTGCGAGGTCAGTGGGGAGGGCGGAGGGTCTGAGGAGAGATCACATCGGGAACATTAACAGAGATTTGAGCTCGTTTCTGTGCGTGGCAAACCTGCGAACCTTCACATACCATCGACCACAGTGAGCCACGCAGAGTGGTGCGACACCCCAATGGAGTTGGCGGCCAGGCAGGTGTACTCTCCAGAGTCTTCCAGAGTTACACTCCTCAGATTCAGCACCTCCATCTCTCTGTCTGTGGTGTTCATATTAGCAGTCTAAGAGAGACAAAGGGAGCGGCGCTCCTGGGATTATTCATGTTGATGTAAAGCGCTGCTATCCAGGCAGCACACAGGTATCCCCTGAGGTGTGATCGGGGAATAAAGGGAACAAGTTTGACTACATTTATATCAGCTTTCCATACTTTGAGAACACGAGCGTAGGGCAGTCCGTCCGGTCCCACTTTGCTGCCATTGATGACGATGTGTTTGAGCCACTGGATGTGAGGCTGTGGGTCGCTGAAGACGCGGCACACAAAATCCACGTTGCTGCCAACCACTGCCGTCTGGTTGGCCGGCAGCCCGGCCTGCAGGATGGGCCTGTGAGGAGAGCGCTCTGAAACAGGTAGGATGGAGATAAAGAGAGAGGTAAAATAAGAGGACAAGAATGATGATTTGCTGTGTTTTTGTTCAGTTTGGAGGAATATGGGGTTTCACAGAGCTTCAGCTGTGCCTGAAATGTTCACCATCACTCTTACCGACTACATCCAGCTGGTAAGTGTGTCGCAGGCTTCCATATTCGTTCTCCACCACACAGGTGTAGTTCCCTTTATCAGAAGGAACCACTGACTCCATAATTAGACTCCACATGTGGTCTCTGATCTGAAGGACAGAACACAGGTAAACCAAAGGGATGAAAAGGAAAACTAACTCTGAAGCTTCCTCTGATGTCACAAACTCACCTTGTAGCCTCCGATTCGTTGGTCCTTCCTCAGCTCGTTCCCGTTCTTGTACCAGCGCAGGGAGGGAAGCGGATTTCCCATTGCTTGGCATCGAAACTTCACCGTTGTGCTTGCAGGAACGGCGTGAAGCAGCTTCTCCATCTTGTCTGGCATCACCCACTGCGGCTCCAGCGCTAATGAGGAGACACAGCCACGTAAGGATCGTGATTACAAACACCTGTCTGAGAGAGAGAGAGCAGTTTGAAGCTTACGCTGCTGCAGCTTCTCGCTGCTCGTCGACAGCTCGTCGGACAGCTTGTTTTCCTCTGACGAAGATTCGTCATCTTCTTCGTCTTCGGAGGATTTCACTGCGTCTGCTTTAAAATAAAAGGCAGTTTGTTTAAAACATGCAGCTTTTACAGTTCTGCATTAACCTCAATGACCACACATGATGTGTATCACAGGAAGATGACTGAGAGCATCTCAGAGGACATCAGACGCTCTGATTCCACATTCAGAAGAATAAACTAACATCCGCCCTTTTTAGACATGAATCGGAATCAAAACACTTTAGTAATCCCAGAAGCAGTGATGTCACAACGCTCCAAGACAGAACAGAAACTTTATACTATATAAAAGCATTCTAATTTTAAATATCCCAGTATGTTACACAAATCAAATATATGGTTGACACTGAGGTGCCCCTCTTGATGCTTTGATTCTGTGGAAAAGCTCATACCAGAAGAAGTGTAATGAAGTGTAATGCCAAAATGAATCAGTGAGATTTTATGGGAAACATAAGCTTGTGAAATGGGCACATTTAACATGTGGCTGAAATAAACTGCTAACTGTAAACAGGGCAACAGCTTTAGAAGACTTTCGTTCCAGATCAGGAGGTCAGTTTTCAACAAGACAAACCTACAGCAGCTGGTTTCAGACAGAGGACCGAGGCCCAGGGTCAGATAAAGAGGGATTATTATGAACTGTGAATCATGCAGAGCAGCTCTGGGAGAGTCTGAGAATGAAACCTGGAGCAGGAAGTGAGCAGAACAGTTTCAGCTTAAACACTTCAAAGAAATATCCTCAGCTGTTTCATATTCTCTGACCAGCGGTCACAAACAGAAAACCAAACCAGCATCAGGAGCCTGGAAGGCCTTCTGCTGTAGACTGATGGTGTAAGAGGCTCTGTGGCTCTGAAAGTACAGCTCCTGGTAAAGACATCAGAGAAGAACAGTGAGACAGGGCCGGGCTCGAGGGACGCTGTTTACGAGAAACCAGCTCAGGATCATTTTCTGTTACTGCGTCTGCCACAAGGAGGCGTGGCTTCAACCTGAGCCGAGCAAAACAAGAAACTACAGATTCAAACACTCAGCTGGAGTCCAGATGGTTGGACCGGCACATACCCACCCACATACACACAAACACACACACACCCACACACCACCCGAGGCAAGTGTGTTTGTTGTGTTTGTGCTGCACAGCGCTTCATGTGTTCTCACAGGGCCAGTCTGAGCGCTGTCCTCGCTCTCACCAGGAAAAAATCACTCTAAACGTTTTCAGATGCCTTGCAGCCACAAACAACCAAACCTTGAAAAGTCACTTTCCTTTTACAGAACTTCTCTCATTGGAAACTTTTAGGAGCTTTTATATAACATGGAGACAGAAACACCGCGACCACAGTCAAGATCAGATGTGAACGAGCCTCAAACAAAGGAGGGCGAGGCCCAAACAAGCGCTGCAGCACTTAAAAAGAGGCTAACGTACCGGCGCTGCCAGGAACCCGATTTATCATCAGAGCGCCACGCTGAGCACCAGGCTTTAACCATGAACTGTGGTTATTCAGATAACCACAGCCCTCTGCTTCAGGCTAAAAATAGTAATAAAAGCCAGTGACAGTGACATTAAAAAAAGCCAATTAAAAGAAACAAGTTATTGTGTCTCAGATTCTCTGTTAAGGAATATTTGTGAGTTTATAGCGTTTTGTTTTCATTTCAGTTTTTCAGAAAAGTGTTTATGTGTTTATCATAACTCCCACATTTAACAGCGTCTGAAGCTGCAGCCACGCCGAAGACACCCCGCTTTACTTCACTGCAGAAATTCACCTGCACATGCTTCAGTTTGGTTTCATAAATTAATAAAATGCATAAATTAAATATCCTGCTTCAGAGTCTCCAAGAAGAGAGATGCACTTCTCTGACAAATCTTCAACTGAATTTTAGTTAGTTTAGTAATATCTTCCTTAAACACCAGGGTCTTACAGCAGGGCTGTCACAGCTCAGAGCTCAGCCTCAGTGTTTACATGTATGAATGGCTCTAACTGCTTCAAGCCTCCATCAGGAGGCTACATCGTCTCGTTCCATGCTGGGATCCTGGATCCAGTTAAACTGAAATGCTAAAGCCAGCTGTCTGACTGTGAGGATTTGCTGCTGCTCGCTGGTGTCAGTTATACTGACGTGTCTGAGTTTGGGACATTAAACACTGCTTTAATTCTAGTTTAAATGAAGCAAACTCAGGTTAAACTGTAGGAGGTGTCTGAAAAGTGACTTTAGATACGTCTTTCAGTCATGGTGTCCACCCTCAGACCTCAGATGCTCCTCACCTGTGCGCGTGTCCTCTGTGGCTGGCCTGGACTGAGCCGGAGGGTCGTGAACCAGCAGAACTAGCAGAACCAGCAGGAGGCAGTGAGGGCAGGACATCGTGTCCAACACAGCGACGTGCTCCGAACACACTGCAGCGACAACAGACACACAATGTCAGACTTCCTGCTTTCTCTGAGAGTCAGACTAGTGCAGGTCACCAAGGATGGAAATCTGCCTGCTTCAGATATCTGTCAGTTTGAAGTTAAAAGGATACGTACTGTATGATGTGAATGATTGGTGAGCAGAAGAATCCGAAATGTGCAAAATGCTGCCACAGGGAGGGTTTGTTCCAGTTTTAAAAGTTTTTTTCTACCTTATAAAAGTTTAAAAATACAGAAAACAGTGCATCAACTTAAACTTAATACACTTTTTATCATTAATATCATTTAGTTTGTTTAAATGTACGATCGTAAAATGAAAACAGGAAGTCAATAAAACAAACGAGCTGTGATGAAACGTGAAAAGAAGATGAGTGAAGCTCACTCACATGCACTACAGCATCATTCATGTTTTGGCTACGGCTGCTGATGACCTTTGACCCCTCCGAGGTGACTCACACAGCACAAACTGCATACAATGATTGTGGTCATGAATAAACTTTCTAAAGCTCCAACCTCAACGCTCCGCAACATTTAGGAACTTTGTTTAAATTCCGGGTCTGTGCCAGGAAACCAACCAATTGAAATTAACTTCACCAATTTTGGAGTCTGATATCAGCCAGAGCTTTTGATGGATACCAGAAGAGTTTGGTTGATGTGCAGCTGCTAAGAGATATTTAAGCAAATATCAATGAGTGTGAATAGACACACTGCCAAAAGCGCGCGCACACACACACACACACACACACACACACACACACACACACACACACACACACACACACACACCTTGAGTGACATCCACCTGTCCATAGGGTTTAATATAACAGCTGAAGGGTTTCCACAGGTTTAGGAGTGTTTATGGGAATTTCTGACCATTCTTCCAAAGGCACATTGTGAGGTCAGACACTGATGTTGGAAGAGAATGCTTGGCTCTCAGTGTCTACTCTAATTTATTCCAAAGGTGTTCTGTTGGGTTGAGGTCAGAACTCAAGTTCTTCCACACCGAACTCGCTCATCCATGTCTTTATGGCTTTTGCACTGATGTGCAATCATACTGAAACAGGAAGCTCCATCCCCAAACTATTCCCTGTGCCAAACAGTTTGGAGGTCTGTAGCGACTAACTCGACAGAAAGTTCCTCTGTGCACTTTGATCCTCAGCATCCACTGACCCCGCTCTGTGAGTTTACGTGGCCAATCACTCAGTGGCTGAGCTGCTGCCGTTCCTAATCACTTCCACTCTGTTATAATCCCACTAACAGCTGACTGGAATATTTAGTAGAGGAAACGTCACGCTAGACTTGTTGCAAAGGTAACATCCTATCACAGTACCACGGTGGAGTTCACTGAGCTCCTGAGAGTGACCCATTCCTCCACAGATCTTTGTAGAAACAGTCTGCATGCCTAGGTGTTTGATTTTGTACACCTATGGGCATGGAAGTGATGGAACACCAATGATCTGGATGGGTGACTGAACACTCTTGGCAATATAGCGTATGTACCTGTGTGGATCAGAGAAAACCCAAACTTTTTCTTTAAAGTCGTTAAAGATGCATGCTGCACAGCTATTCCATTGGAAAAAGAACAGTTCAAAGGATGACCCTGACATTCATGCCTGAGGTGAGTAGACGAGACTGAAGGAGCTGAAGCAGCAGGAATGAACAGCTCCTCCTGACTGACCAAGACAAGCAGCATCTGACAGGACGCCTCCAGGCTCATTTGTTTCAGCCCCAACCAACCGGGATGAGACCCCCGTGTGAAGACACCATTCATACAACACACATACACACTCACACCAGCATTGTTGCACTGGGAGTCAAACAGTGAAGCATCCTGTCACTGAGGTCTTCGTGGCCCATCCTCTCTGAGTTTCAGAGCTGAGATGTGGTCCTGTGTGAGCCTCAGCTCCATCCAAAGTATCGCTGAACTCTGATTATTGTTGATTTTTATTGATTATTGTTGATTGTCTGTAATATCTGTGGTGCAGCTCTCTTCAGTTTTGGTGCTTTCTTTATTGTCTTTAACTAAAAAATCTTTAAACATGAAAACTGGATCCAGATAAATCTCTACGACTTCCTCTCCTCATTTCTGAGCCCGGATGATGACTTTTTCCTCAACCCAAGTGTGAACTCGGGTGTGATGGGTCAGCTCAGTCGAGGCAGTGCTGATGGATGATGAGGGTGGTTTCTTAAACCAGCCTGATGCTTTCATTAGGAGTCATTTTGGAAGCTGCCTCCACGTCACTAACATCAGTCAGAGCAGACCCTCTGAATGAAACCTTACCTGCACTAGACTGTGTACACCGTCTATCTGACACATCCACTCCCAAAACAGCTTCACCCTAACACCACCCTGATCTACAGCTTCAGCTCAAACACCACCCTAACCCTCTCCACTCCATTCTTACAGTCTGAACATCACATATTCTTATTTATGAGTGTTTACAGAAGGAACCGACTCACAGACACCTACACCACCTGCATCACCATCCACACCATCACAGACTCACAGACAGAATGATCATTTTAATGTGGTCAGAGGTAAATAACCTTAAAGCTTGAATCAGTGCCTGAGCTCGTGGTTACTCATGATTATTAGGGTTAGTCTAGTTCAGAAATATTCTTCATGCTATAATAAAAATATGGCGTGTGTGTCTAGAAACTTCCAGCTGCTCACATGAGAGGAAGCTGCGGTTCTCCTGCAGGGATCTGAGGATGGAAGGAACGATTTGGAGCTTTCAGCTACTGGCATGATGCAGAACCACCCTGTGTAGCTCCTGTCCTGTGCAATGAATCCAGTTTTAACTTGAAAAACTATTTTGGCTTCCTGCAATGACTGAGCATGACTAAGGCGTCTCCCTGGTGTCATGGTAACGCTATGACCTCAGAGAAACCCACCCGAGTGTCAATCTGACCCTGGCCAAAGCGAGGCTGACGCACCGGCACTGCCAGGAACCCGATTTATCATCACTGAGCCACGCTGAGCACCAGGCTTTTACCAATCTGGGATTTCTGAGACTAATCTGGTTGGTGGAGAGCGAGCAAACAGCCAGTCACAAAGCAGTGCGCTTCAGTCTCTGACACAAACTCCAAAACATGCTTCACACCCCATCAGACACCTGAAGTCACGCCTACTGCTCGCAAATTTCAAGATTAAAGCGGAGTGATGATGATGATGGTAGTGATGAGATCACTGTGAACCTGTTTACAGACACAAACAGGAACAGGAAACTGTAACAAGCTCCAACTACACCTTCACAGGCTCAGGTGTTCTGTTCTGACCTCACTGGTGATGATGACGGTGATGATGATGATTGTGTGTGTGCTGGCAAAGAGGAGGACTCACACACAGCCTGCAGCTGTCACTGACCCACTAACACAGAAAATATTAGGAACACCTGTGCCTAATAAGCTTTTGGTCCTCACACTGCAGCAAAGCCCAACCTGTGAGGGTCCCTGTGGTATCTAACACAGGACGCTAGCAGCAGATACTCAAATACTTCGAGTCCTGTGTACTGTGAGTCAGAGTACTGCAATTCAGACCTCTCCCAGTTCAGCATCAGTCTCTGCTCCGCTCTCAGCACAAGAAAAAGTGTGTGACTTCTGCTTTACACTGATCTACTCCACCCACACAAACCAACACCATCACAACTCTGGTGCCAGCCTCCTGATTTCAAACTAATCATTTTACATTAAACTGTTCATTTTTCTTCATGTAATAAAGCCTGAGACACACACACACACACACACACACACACACACACACACACACACACACACACACACACACACACACACACACACACACACACACACACACACACACACACACACACACAGTAAACCCCTGGTCGGAGCATCTGGTCCGGTGTGCGTGTCAGAGAGAGAGAGTACACCTGTACCTGTGAGCAGGTGAAGCTGTGAAGCTTCAGAGCCCTGCGAGTACAAACATATCTGAGCTGACCTCAGAATAGTGAGCCCCCTCCCTCCTCAGAGCAGTAGTACCTTTGTTTTTCGCAGTACTTACAGACACACAGATCCCGGTAGACCTCAGATCAGAGTACCTGTGGAGCTCCACGGTCTGCGGAGTTAGTTAGTACCGGGACTGGGCACCAACAGCAGCCTGCCCGCTATTCCGTCTGCGGCTCTAGTTCACGTTAAAGCCCCGGCGGAGTGATCCAAACTCCTCTTGCTCTTCGCTCTAGAGCCGCGCGTGCAGAGCACAGTCCCTCACGGTGTTTGTCGGCGCACGGTCAGCGGGAAGGCCCGCCCACAGGGGGCGTTTCTTACCCTCCTCCCCAGCGCACCGTGGAGGGCTGGTTTTAACGGTGCTGTGGGGACGCGTGTGGGGACAGAAAGGTCCCCACACTTGTAACTTCCAGCATGGGACATCGGGCTATTGGGTGTGTTTATAGCTAGGTTTAAGTTTGGTTTAAACATAGCCAGACTAATCTTCTAAGTGGCCCGGGTCAAACACTTGGCTCCCTCTTAGACACACAGAAAGAAAACAAAACCTTTACGTCATTGGATTAAGAAACTTCATCCGAAAGACTGATACGTCAGTGTTGTTGTGGTTGGGCTGTACAGTTTTACATGACCATTTACAGTTTCTGGAAATTCTGCAAAGTTTTGTGGCTTCAGTTTTGACTTCAGTGTGGAGACATGTTTTTACGAAAGTGTCAGATCTTCATCATCATCATCACCATCATCATTATCTTTATTTATAAAGCACTTTAAAAATAACCACAGATGACACAAAATGCTGTACATTAGAACTAAATAATCACAATTATAAGATATAAATAAAAGCCAATTTAAAAAAAATTCATTAGTTAATAAATTATTTAATTAAAAGATAAACTAAGTCTCACTGCAGTCAAAAGCCAAGGAATAAAAATGGGTTTTAAGTAGTGCTGACAGCACTAGTTTTAAGATGTGTTCTAAAAGAGGGCTCTCTATTGTGCAAGGGCAAGTTATTCCATAAGTTAGGAGATCTGTCTCACAGCATTAAACTGTTATTTATGAAGTGAGTGTTAAAAAACAAGTACAGTTTAAATCCATGTTTATGTCATGTTACCTCTTTGGATCACTTTCCTGTGATCATAATCAGCTGTTTAGTCTTGCCTCAGTTACATCACCATAAGCTCTCACACAGCCAAGCTTCAGTCACTTCAGAGCCCTTCACACTGATTTAAATTCTCTCCTGGAAGCCTAAATTACCTTAAAGTTGACCCAAGTCTTCACTTTTTGATTTTATTATCTGCTCGATAGGCAGTGTTGGGGAGTAACGGAATACATGTACCACCGTTACGTATTTAAAATACAAAATATGAGTAACTGTATTCCGTTACAGTTACCGTTTAAAAAGGTGGTATTTAGAATACAGTTACTTTGTTGAAATAAATGGATTACACTGCAGTACTTTCCTGTTTCATATTGTCGCGGGTCAGGACTGTTTGGGTTTTGTTTGACAGCTACGTTCTGTTATTGCAGGCGGCAGCGTTATGGTTGCCAAGGTTACAGGGTGACACACTCTCTCTCTGCGACTGTGTGTTTCCTGGGTGAGAGAGAGCGCCTTTTTGTTGTTGTTGTTGTGCTAAGCTAACAGGCAGAATGCTACAGGCATAGCCCTAAAGAATGTAGCATCATGGGCAGTGTAGTCCGTGCTGCAGGGAGAATGGACTGCCATACACGTTATGGGTCTGTGAGCAAGAGAGGGAGAAAAAGGAAAACTACGGGCTGTCATCGAACAGAAACGGGAGGTGGAAGCATGTAAATATAATAATTACCACTGCAGCCAAGAAGAGTGCCTGACGAGCCCAGTTGAAAGTAAGCTATTAAGACTCGACTGTCGTGTTTTCCTCCAAAACAATAAGTTCCGTTGGAACCTTTCAACGCCTCTCTCTGTCTCTCGCAAGCAAAGTTGACCCACACAACAAAGTAAAGCTATTTTTCGGCTACGAGCCCAACACGGAACCCACGGTATTAGCCAGAGGTCCCTTTACTACGGTTCGGAGCCGCGGACTTTCAGTAATAGTAATAAATCACATTCATGTAGTTGTAAACAGCTGTTGGTCTTCCATGGTCTCTTGTGTTCTGGGGGCCTCTGGATGTCTGGAGTTTTGATCTCCTCCATACCTGCTTCATACCCTGGAGGACGGGGCTGTGGCTCCCCACACTCCCTAGCAGATCGTTACATGGAGAAACCTTTGGAATACAAGCATGCTGATCCACACAGGTGTACACACGGGTATTCACAGATGCGGACTACAGCTTTCTTGGCTGCTGCCTCAAAGCACATTGTGCGCTGTCTATCTTGCGTGCTGCACAATATCGTTTATTATTTAGTATCTACTGATATCTACTGCTAGCTAGTTTATTGTGATGGTGCTGTTTTTTTTATTATGTTGCTCTTTGTTGTTTGCTTTCTCTTCTGTTTTTTTTCTCCATACAGGTGACCCGGGTGTTTTTTTTTTTTTTTGTTGTTTGGTTTTTGTTTTTTTTTTCTTTCTTCCCCCCCTTCTCACCGTCTCTTCTCTCCTTTGGTTTTCTTTCTCTCCCTCTCTTTCTATCATTCTTTCTCCCTGTCCTATCCCCCAGTCATGTCTGTCCCGTTTGTAGCAACTGAAAATAAAATAAATTCATAATTATAATAAAGGTCAATCAAATGGACCAATATGGCAAGGCCATGATGATCCACTTGGTAAAATAAATCTGCTTGGCATCTTTCTTGGCCTTAAGACAACAATTCTGATGGCTAAAGATCGAAACGGGACACAAAAAAACAAAAAAACAAAACAAAAAAAAAAAAAAAAAAAAAAAAAAAAAAAAAAACACAGCATGATAATATCTTAAGTAATCCAAAGTATTCAGAATACGTTACTCTCATTGAGTAATGTAACGGAATACGTTACAAAATACATTTTGGGGCATGTATTCTGTAATCTGTAGAGGAATACATTTTAAAAGTAACCTTCCCAACACTGTGGATAGGAGCTTTACATTTTGTCCCCGCAAAGTCACTGCAAACTGACTGTCCCCATAACACTGATAAACACCTACACTACACACACTCACACAGATGGTTTCCATTGTGAATTCATTGGCAGATTGGTATAATGTGTGTTTGAGAGTGTCAGGCTGTGAACAATGACTCTGACTGTGTGTGTGTGTGGGGGGGGGGGGGGGTGGACAGAGGCAGTATTGTGAGTCCATCCAGTCACACAAAGTAAGGTCAGAGTTATTAGAGGAGTGGGCAGGATGGATGCTCCACTGTCATAAACATTTGGGAACAGCTCATAAATCAGAGTATTCACCATAACAATGCACTTACGTCTTTTTAGATAAAAAGCCGTTAAAAAAAAACTACTTTGTGAAAGTACTCCTGTTCTAGTGTGGCTATAAGCATTTTACCAGAAAGTCTCCAGCCCAAAGTTAAAGATAAAGACTTACATTACCATTAGCATATATTAAATATTTACATATTTTAAATGATCTATTCTTTCCTCTCTGAGGGCTGCAGGCCCTCTTGTTTTTATCTTATAATAATAATAATAATAATAATAATAATAATAATAATAATAATAATAATAATAATAATAAACTTTAATTATAAAGCACACTTGAAAACCAAGGGTATGCCAAGGTGCTTAACAAGTAACATAGAGAACAGAAGTTAGATAATAGAAATAGGACCAAACAAGTACTAAGTATGCAAGCAGGTAGCTGTCACTGATACATAGGAAAGCAACAGGTACAGAGCAAACAAGAAGTTAAATGAGCATAAAAGTGCATAATATAAAATCATAAAAGAAATATTAACTAGAGGGAAAGGCAAGATTGAATAAGTGGGTTTTTAGTCATGATTTGAACAGTGCAATGGAATCAGATGCGCGGAGGTCGAGAAGAAGGGTATTCCACAGTACCGGGGCAGCCAGAGCAAACACACGGTCACCCCGGGACTTCAGCCGAGATCTGGGTTGGGTCAGAAGTAGTTGAGTGGCAGATCTAAGTGTTCTCGCAGGAGTATGTGATTTGAGAAGTTCACTAAGATAACTTGGCGCTAATTTATTAATAGTTTTGAATGTAAGGAGTTATATTTTAAATTGAATACTGTACTTTATGGGCAGCCAATGCAAGCTAGCTAGAACAGGAGTAATAGGGCAAAATTTCCTGGTACCAGTCAAGAGGCAGGCTGCTGCATTTTGGACTGTTTGCAGTCTAAGAAGAAGAGAAGAGGGAAGACTGTAGCACAAGGAGTTACAATAATCCAACCTGGAGGTCACAAAAGCGTGAATAAGCTTCTCCAGGTCCTCATGCGGAACATAATGCCTAGCCTTAGAGATAAGGCGCAGTTGGTGGAAGCTAGATCTCACTACAGCAGACACTTGCTTATTGAGTTTGAGCAAGCTATCCAGCAGTGCAATGCGCCGCAGCGCGCGTGCACAAAAAGGTCCAAACGCAGACTCAAGCGCTAGCAGAAAATGACACTTTATTATAACAACAAAAGGCAACCCGGGAAAACCAGAGGAGCAAAACGAGGAACTAAAAAACCCGGGGAAACAATGACGCGAGGAAGCTGGAATCGGGACTGTGGGAGGCTGCAACAGAAAAGGAAGAAGATTACTAGGGAGCCGGGAAGCTCCAGGATCTTGGACAGGAACGAAAGTTTCTCTTATCTTTGGTTCATTTGCAGGAGCCAGCACAGGTGCTGATATCAGGTGCTTTCCAGGTGCTTCAGCCACTGTTTGTAGTCCCACTCACTGATTCCTGTCCTTATATGTTAGAAACGGCATCTCCTCCACCTCTCAGTACTCTCCACAGACTGTATATAAAGGACGCACATGTGCTTCATGTGGGATGGACTTGACTGCAGACCGATTGGCTAACCGTGCATGCTTTTAGCTACAAACATAAGGCCTGGGGCCAGAATTGGCCTGCCAAAGAATTCAGTCTGACCCAATGTATGGCTTTCAAAAATGTGAAGGTGGCCAGAAATTTTGGTCTTTGAACTGTTTTTATAAGTTTTACAGCTTTTCTCCTGACAGTAACCTCAATCATGGTCAAATACACCAAAACAACAAAGTAATAGATGTAAATGTTTAAAATTACTGTAATTTTAAACAGTTACTGAGCTCAGACATCAGCTGACAAGCAGGATCATTTACTCACAGACTACACAGTCAAACCACAGGAGTCACCCCCTGCTGTTGTTGTGCGGTATTTTCTGTTGTGTTGCATTCAGGGCCCATGGAAACCATACAACCTTGCAGCTCCAGTCTGACTTATGGTTGTGTCTTTTTAGATCAACACAGAGACGTTTTGGACTTAAAGTTCACTTCAGAAGGATTTAGGTTAAACATGTGGACCAATGAAGAAGAGCATCTCTGACCAGAGCTTTACTGACCCACAACACAGCATGTGCTAGTCTCTCAGTGAAGGCACTGAAAGTGTGATATGGCCACTGTCCTGTCAGCTGAGACAGTATGGTCAGCACTGTACTGAGAGACAGATGTTTGATTTTTCCTGTCCTAACTGTATAACTTTGCTGTGCTCATTCAGAAAAATCCTCTGAATAACCACAAAAAGCTCTGAAAGTGCTAAAAGCTGCTGACCTTGGATCGAAGCCAGCAGTGAGAAAATTCCTGTATCTATAATAGAAGCCACACAGGAGACGAGGGAAGTTTTCTCTGGATGGTGTCCATGCATTAATGCCCTGCAGGGTTGAGGCATCCTGAGGAGGATGTGGGTTTGATTCCTGGTAAAGTGTGGTCACGGGGCTCTCAGTGGTTTCTCTGCACCTGCTTTACAAACATAGGACGGACTTTGGACTTCACAGCACTGGTTAATGTCTGACTGCTGGTTAATAAAAAGCTCCGCAGTCACAATATGCAAGGTTCATATCCTCTCTCTGTGCATTACTCTCTTCTTGCCTGAGCCAACTTGTTTTCTCAGCATTACTTATGTTCTTTTACCTGAAGAATCTGGATAAACTGAGCTTTTAGCCCAACTTTAGTTTAAAAAAAAAAAAAAAAAAAGTCTGCAGTGGAGCCCTAAAGAATAATGTGTAAATATGTCTCCTTTAAACTGAATCCGGTCATGTTTATGTATCCCAGCTGTGTTCCTTTCATGGATAACATCAATGAATTGCTCTGCCAGCCTCTCTGAGTCAGCAGTCAGTCCCGCAGCCTGGCCACTTGGATCCAGTCATTATTCTGGACTTTGCCTTGAGAGCCAGAGCAGCCCCAGGCCCAGCCCGGCACTAACTACCGAGCCTGTCAAACCACACAGTCAGACCCACCCAAACCCAGAGCCAAACCAGAGCACACCAGAGCCAGGACGCACCAGGCCAAGAGGAAAACGAAAAAGGCACCAAAGCACAGGATGAGCGTGCACTCTGCTGCAGGTCTGCAACACTTTTCTGAGCAGGAAAAAGTGTTTGTGGATGATCAGGAAAACTCGGCAACACCCTAGTTCATGATCCAAGAAACTAAACATTATGAAACAGTACGTTTCCACACTTACAGTAAAGCAGTCAGAGGTGGAAGCAAAGTACACTTACCTGATTACTGTACTTCAGCTGCATATTCTGGTATTTACTCGAGTATTTATTTTAGTCCCACCATTAAACGCAAACATCTCAATGTCCTCTCTTCTCATTTTTCCAACCAGGCTCATTACTTTAGTTTTAAGACACCGAAGGGGAGTTTTTATTTTCCCCTCCAAACTGTCACAGTACGGCTGTGTGCAGGCAAAAGTAGGACCCAAACGCAAACTCAGAGACAAAAGGTAAACTCAAAAAACACAGCTTTATTGCTGGCGTGGAGTGGGACACGAAAAACAATACAAAATAAACTAAACTGGGAAAACTAAAGCACAAGGAGCCACAGGGAAAAATCACACAGCTATGATGGAGACTACGACACTGACAAAGAGAAACACAGGGCTTAAATACACAGAGGGATAACGAGGGAATGAGACACAGAAGGAGGGCACAGCTGGGAGAAATCAGGACTGGACGAGACAGAGACGCAAAACTAGAAACACTCACATGAGGCATGGACCTTCAAAGTAAAACAGGAAGTATCACACAGAGACGCGAACTAGACACAGTGGAGACAGCAACTAAGAAACAGAGACAAACCATAAGGCAGAGGTCTAAGAACCAAAATACACAGAGGGAAATACTCAGCTTTGAACACAAGAGACTAGAGGGAGTAACAAAAGACCAACCATGAGAACATAATGCACAATGCAGGGTGACAGAAAACAAGAAACTCAAACATGCAAAGACACACCATAAACAGAACAGAGGGGGCACAGAGAGACATGAAGGGCAGGGGAGACTTAACATGGGTTGAAACACAAGGGGGAACTAATAAGCAAATCAACATAGGAGGCCTAATGAGCTAAACATACTATAAACATCAAAATGAACTAAAACTCAAAACACTGGGTCCTAAGACCCAGGATCGTGACAGAGCCCCCCCTTCAAGGGCGGATTCCAGACGCCCAAAACCAGGAAAAACAAAACAAAACCAAAAACAACCCACCCAGGGCGGGCGGCGGGGGTCCAGGACGGAGGGCCAGAAACAAAGCCACAAAAACACAATGTCCATCAAAAACACAGGAGCGCAGGGAACAGTTCACAACTCCTCAGGGGGCCGACCCGGAGGGTGACGGTCCAGAAGTCCATAGTTCATTTGATCAAGGGGCCGTCCGTGCGGACGGCAACGGCGGCGACACGGAAACGGTTCAGGGGGCCGACCTCGACGGCGGTGACGTGGAAACAGGTCAGGGGGCCGGCCGTGCGGAAGGCGACGGCGTGGAAACAGGTCAGGGGGCCGGCCGTGCGGAAGGCGACGGCGGCGCCCAAGTGTCAGGCGTACCGGCCGAGGCTTGGAGGGCACAGGACCAGGCGACGCTGAAGCAGAGGCAGGACCAGGCGATGCTGAAGCAGAGGCAGAGGCTGGCCCAGGCGTAGCAGAAGCACAGGCGGATGCAGCCGGACCAGGCGTAGCAGAAGCACAGGCGGATGCAGCCGGACCAGGCGACGACGAGGCGGTCGCAGGTGGCGGCTGGACAGGCTCCTCGGGCCCTCCAGCTGACGCGGCGTGAGGCTGGACGGGCCCCTCGGACCCTCCAGCGGAGACAGGAGGCTGAACGGGCCCCTCGGACCCTCCAGCTGACGAGGCGTGAGGCTGGACGGGCTCCTCGGACCCTCCAGCGGAGACAGGTGGCTGAACGGGCCCCTCGGACCCTCCAGCGGAGACAGGAGGCTGAACGGGCCCCTCGGACCCTCCAGCTGACGAGGCGTGAGGCTGGACAGGCCCCTCGGACCCTCCAGCGGAGACAGGAGGCTGAACGGGCCCCTCGGACCCTCCAGCGGAGACAGGAGGCTGAACGGGCCCCTCGGACCCTCCAGCTGACGAGGCGTGAGGCTGAACGGGCTCCTCGGACCCTCCAGCGGACGAGGCATGAGGCTGGACGGGCTCCTCGGGCCCTCCAGCGGACGAGGCATGAGGCTGGTGTGGTTCTCCGGAACCACCAGCTGACGTGGCATGACCAGTAGGTGCAGAGACCACCGGCTGAACAGAAGGCTGAGTGGGTGACGGAACAGATGACTGAGCTGAACAATGGGGAGCTGGCTGAGCTGCACAGTGGGCTAAGGGCTGAGCTAACGGAAGCACGGGAAAGTGTACTATGGACTGGGTGGCTAACAGCGCTAATGACTGAGCTAAAGACTGAAAGGCATGCAGTAGTGATGGCGGTGTGGATTGCAGACCGAATTCTCCTGAGCCCTTAGTAGAAACAGGGACGGGCGCAGGCACATGCCGGACACTAGCCACTCCCACCCGAGGAGTAGGTACGGGTGCGGAGACGGGCTGTATCCTGGCTGACCTCACCCTGGGGACCGGAACAGGCACCGGCAACGGCTGGGCAACTGCCCTTCCCACCCAAGGAGCTGGTACGGGTGCAGAAAGGGACAGAGCCTCAGCCGGCCTGGAAACCAGAGCGGGGACCAACTGGGCCTCAGCCTCCCCCACCCGAGGAACTGGTACGGGTGCAGAGGTACGCTGGGCCCGAGCTGCCCCGGGAGGAGAAACACGAGCAGGAAAAGGAGCAGGCTCAGAAAAAACAGTCTTAGAAACAGCAGGCTCAGGGTCGACAAAAACAGATCTATCAAAAATGAACCCGCCGTCCACTTCATGTTTTGCAGTCTTAGTATTAGCAGTCCTTGTTTTAATAGTTTTTGAAATCCTTGGGTTGACAGTTGTAGAGTGAGCTGACTTGGGGATGACTGAACCGGACCTGACAAAACCCGAACAGACGGAACCGGAACTGAGTGTGTTTGACCTGGTAGAGTGGTTCACAGTTTTCCCTTTAACAGCATTTACAGCCTTTGGCGAGTGCTTATTGTCTGTGATTTCTCCCTGTTCAGAGGGAGCAAAATGAAAAAACTTCTCCCAGTCTATGTCATCGTCCATCAGGGACACATCGACAGGATCAGGAGTGTGTCTATTGTTCTTAATGTCCAGAGAAGCGGAAGAAGGATAATCAGTGTTACTCACCACCGGGAGTTGCTTAACATGGTCCATCTTATTGCGGCGTGTGCGCCGCTTCCTACGGGGAGGGGAAGCGGGCGGAGAGAATAGCCGAGCCTCCGGCGTGCAGAACGGCGACACGGAGGCTGGAGCGTGGGCAATTGAAGGGACGCGGAGAATTCCCACCTTAAGCGGCCGCGGCTTGGGTGCAGGTGAAGCGGCAGGTGGGGGCTTTCGGCAGCTCCGGGGACCACCGAGAGCCAGCCGCGTTCCTCGGAAAATCCGCCCGTAGTCAGGAGTGCGCCACGGCCTCAAGCGGAGCTCCTCCTCTAGCTCAGCAAAGGCAGCATCCTGACGCTCACGCAGCTGAGAGCGGTTTGCTGGGTCCATGTAATGGTCGTAGTCTTCTGTCACAGTACGGCTGTGTGCAGGCAAAAGTAGGACCCAAACGCAAACTCACAGAGACAAAAGGTAAACTCAAAAAACACAGCTTTATTGCTGGCGTGGAGTGGGACACGAAAAACAATACAAAATAAACTAAACTGGGAAAACTAAAGCACAAGGAGCCACAGGGAAAAATCACACAGCTATGATGGAGACTACGACACTGACAAAGAGAAACACAGGGCTTAAATACACAGAGGGATAACGAGGGAATGAGACACAGAAGGAGGGCACAGCTGGGAGAAATCAGGACTGGACGAGACAGAGACGCAAAACTAGAAACACTCACATGAGGCATGGACCTTCAAAGTAAAACAGGAAGTATCACACAGAGACGCGAACTAGACACAGTGGAGACAGCAACTAAGAAACAGAGACAAACCATAAGGCAGAGGTCTAAGAACCAAAATACACAGAGGGAAATACTCAGCTTTGAACACAAGAGACTAGACTAGAGGGAGTAACAAAAGACCAACCATGAGAACATAATGCACAATGCAGGGTGACAGAAAACAAGAAACTCAAACATGCAAAGACACACCATAAACAGAACAGAGGGGGCACAGAGAGACATGAAGGGCAGGGGAGACTTAACATGGGTTGAAACACAAGGGGGAACTAATAAGCAAATCAACATAGGAGGCCTAATGAGCTAAACATACTATAAACATCAAAATGAACTAGAACTCAAAACACTGGGTCCTAAGACCCAGGATCGTGACACAAACATTGTACGTGACTCGCAGGAGGAACAAAAACACAGAAGATGATCTTGTTGGAACATCCATCACTGCTTTTCATACTGAAGCAGTCAGCAGAGTATACAGAGTATTTTTAACACAGGTACATGCATGCATAGTCTGTACAGCACAACTGACCACAGTGATTTAGAGGACCTAAAAACAGGCAAACAAAACACAAAGATAATTTTTTATTAGATTTACAGCCTCAAAGTGACAAAGTAGACAGAGTGCACATCACAGGAAACAACACAAGGATAAAAGAGCTGAAGTAAAAAACTGCAAACATTAAACAGAAGATTTAGGTTCCATCCCCGTCTGCTCCCGTCTGCATGACATATATCCTCGGACAAGACCAAAACCAAGCTGCATCCAACAGAGTCTGAATGTGTGAAAGAGGCCAAAGTTGTGTAAAGTGCTTTGAGTGCTCAGAGTAGAAAAGCACTGTATAAGAACCAGTCCCTAAACTCAAAGCAGCTCAATGTTCAGTTTATTTATGCAATAAAAATAAAATCCTGAGAGCGCCCATAAAAATTAAAAACAAAAAACAAAAACAAACAGAAAACTGTAAACACCTTACAATGAATCTGATGCAGTTAAATTCATACTCATTTAGAGTGCGTTATACTGTCATAAAGAAAGGCTGCACACGTTTCCTGCCATGTGTTTGTGGATGCAGATGTTTGACCCTAAATATGCTCACAGGTGTTGTTGAATAAAAGGTTTCTTTAAGATCGTGGTGAGTTTAATGTACGTGGACTTGCGTTTGTGGCCTGGAAAATATTTCACCTGTGGCTATGATTTTGAGTCTCTGTCCTGCTGGAACACTCAAACTTCATGTCAGAGTTTTCCTGCTGTGGTGTTTCTGCTCATCTTGCACAGCTGGATGTTTCATAGTGTGCTGCATGTTTGGGGTTGTTCTTTCCAGGTCCTCTTCAGCTGCGGGAAGCCAACAAACCATGTTATGCAAATTAGAGCTGAAGTGACCTTGAAGGCTGAGACAGACCGTCTGAGCAGCTCAGAGGTCATTTCACAGCCAGTGTAACAATTAAGTTTAACATCCAGGCATCCATGAAATCCGAATTTATGAAATTTAATGCCGTTAGAAGTTAGCAGGGAGTTAGCTTGCTAGCTTCCATCTAAATATAACACACCATGTTCTGACTGAGGGATTTCCGAAACAAATTAAGACGTACAGCTCTATCACTCCCGACATAAATGAAGACAGGAAAGTAAACAGCAGTGATGTTCTTAGGGTTACTGAAGTTGGGCTAGCTGGTATATAATGATGTGCTACACGATCGCTAGTGACACAGCTATGTTAGTATAATATAAACACTCAAGCTGGAGGGTGAATGCTAACTTTTTTCCACTCAATAAAAGTTAACGTGAGGGTTCCCGAAGGTTCGGGACAAATGCAATCGCATGGCAGGATGCTGTAAACGGACCAAACTTCAGCCAGGAGAACAACTGAGATAATCTATCCACAATACGAGGTTAGTCATTAATATATTGCTGCATGGGCTGTGCTGTAGTTAAATCGTAAGGTTTTAAAAATGGCGCTTTAAAATGAATAGCGATAATAATAAAAACCGTGAGAGGCTGACAGTGATCACTGACTGGTTTAGGGGCTTGTTGAGATTAAATAGAACAAGATACAAAGCATTAAAACATAAATACACAACAGCCTTATTAAACGCAGGGTAGTTTGGGCCCAGAAGCAGAATTCATCACGTCATCACTTAAAAACCGGATATAAAAGGTTACGTTTAAAAAACAATTAATGAAAAAGTGTTAATCAACAGATGAGCACAGAGAGTACATCTCGTCCTCAGGTTCAGGCTCAGGCTCACCTTCACCGGCACAGTTATGATCCAGGTTCTGTACCATCATCTCCATCCAGCAGACTATTCAGATATGCATAAACCCAGCAATAACAGAGATGTTGAAAATCATCTGAGGTGGAAACAAAAACATGGAGTTTCAGTAAAACCTTCTGTCAGGACACTGCAGCAGCTCTGTAATATCACCAGACTGAGCATCAGCCAGTGTGAGCCACACAATGCACACAGGTGTTGGGTGAAAACACACGTACATTAAAGGCAGGTCTAGTTTAGACTTGTGTAATGCATTTGCTTCAAGTTAAAGCCATGGTTTTCAAAATAAAAGCACTGTAGAGACGTTTATGTGGAGGTCTGATTTGAAAAAAGAATTTGCCATTGTTTGTGTGTCAGTGTGTTAGTGTGTGTGTGTATGTGTGCTAGTGTGCTAGTGTGTGTGCTGAAACTCTGGACCTGCCTGCAGGTTTTCTGGAGTTCAGCAGAGTCAGAGTGTAATTTTGGCTGCTCTGTAATCACAGAGCTCCTGCAGGGCGGCGTGATAACGCACCATAATGCTGCCTCAGTGTCATCCTCCCTGTGTGGGCTCTCATCGCATGTAATTCACCTCTGAGTGTGTGTGAGTGTTTTTGTGTGTGGTTCTTTCAGCGCATGTCCTGAGGTCACATGGGCTGCAGACTTGTCCTCAGACTGATTAAAGGTTAGTTTAAAGAACAGATTCAGTCTCAAAAGTCTCCAGAGTGCAGGAAGGGAGGCGTCTGAGGAACTGCTACACCCAGGAGTACAAGTACATTCTAAGTACTGTAAGGACTGCAGTGTATTTTATCAAAGTATCAGACAGTACTTCAGGAAAGATTAAATTCAAAGTGAACAGCAGGTTTGTCTGTGGGTGTGCAGATGAAGTACCTCAGGTTTGTACTGCAGTACTCGCAGTAGTGAATGTAGCTGCTGTAGTTTCCCAGATCTTCAGAGTTGTTCCAGTTGTTCAGTCTGCAGAGAGGACAAGGTCTAACTATCCCTGACCCTCCGCTTTCACTGCAGTCAGCACAAAGTGTGTGAACCTCACACACACTCAAACACAAAAACACAGACACACACACACACACACACACACACACACACACACACACACACACACACACACACACACACACACACAGATAGCCTCCTCCCTCCATAAAGAAAGTCAGACGCACCGCAGAGTCAGGAATGTGGAGTTTACATGGGCAGCTTTATTTGGCCTGAAGAAAATGTTCCAGAAGCCACATCCCACACACACACACACACACACACACACACACACACACACACACACACACACACACACACACACACACACACACAATAAAAGCTCCATCTGCTATTAACATTTAATAATTCAGTTCATCGGCACAGAGCAAAAAGTTTGTGGGAGGAACTCAGCTGAAAACTCAAGTCAGGTTTCATGAAAGACACAAAACAGAGAAAGCCAGCCAACAAACACAGAGGATAGAAAACAACCATAAAGAGGAAAAAAGCTCCAACCAGAAACAAAGAAAAGCCCACAAAAAAACAGCAGACAGACAAGGACACAAGCCTCCACCCACACTGAGGCATCACGGCAACCAAACTAAGGAGAAGGGTCCTACCTGAACACTTGCAGACAGTGACTGAAGCAGTAAAAAGCTTAGTGCCAAACCCTGCAGTTCCTCTAGTTCCCAGGAGAGGCAGCAGTGAGTTCACTCCCATAGACTCCCATGTTAAAACTAATAAACATATGTACAGCTTGATACACAAACTGTTCCGATCTTTATTGATAATTTTCCCCTTCCTTCATAACATTTTCAGAACTCACATTAACACTTAAAGTTTGATGGAGAGGTGGATGGTGACACAGGTCGATGTAGCTGCTAGCTAGCTTCACCTGAACTAGACCCCTGGGCTGTGTTTGCGCTGTTGGACATCATGTGACCAATAATATGGCTGCTGTGAGGTTACTCTACTAGCAGACCGTCCAAGAAGGCTCCACTTCAGTAGTGAGTGAAATTTGAGTTTGATTGGATGTTACATGTTATGTTAGCAGGAAGGTGTGTCTGTGTGATGCTCCCACACAGTCTAGGATGCTAGACATACAAAATCCATCCATACAAAGTAGTCACATCCAGTGAACGACATCATGATAGTTGTGTCCATCTTTTATATACAGTGCAGGAAAGCACCTGCTCTGCTGGGATTTGGAAAACAAATATGAATCAGTGGATTATTTTGTCTGTATGACATCACCATATTAATAACAACATTTTCTCTCATTTCTGAGGAGTGTTGTGGATTCTCCACATAACTGAGGTGTCCACAGACTTCTGAAGGTGGAGTTTCCTCTCTCAGAACTTTTGGCAGCGGTAAACGAACATATGCTGCTTGATTTGGAGTGCTTTTGTGAAGTTGACATTCACTTTGTTTTGGTCTTAGAAACACATCTGATTTGTAGGCATGTACCAGCCAATGTGACCAAAGAGATTCAAAGAGACACAAAACAGTCAAAAATCCACAAAAATTACAACAAACGGGTTTAAAACAGACACCAAAGAAGCAAACCAGATGAAAACAGCAAAGAAGAAGGAGGTAAGAAGGAACACTCTGACATGTTGTTGTTCCACTGATGTCATGGTAACACACGTGGCACTGACTCACGTCATATTGAGCACATGTCTGCGTGGGCTGCTGTCATCTCACACACACACACACACACACACACACACACACACACACACACACACACACACACACACACACACACACACACACACACACACACACAGTGATGTAAATCGGGGATGTAGATGACATCACTCAGAATAACAAGCTGGGGAACTTTGGTATTGATCATGTTTTGAAGGATCACACAGAAAGGAAGTGATGCGTGAGGGCAGGTGGCAGATGTGCAGCATCTGCAGACCCTGAGCGACACCTGCAGCGAGCAGCCGTGAATGTTGTCGGTCCTTAACCCCAGCCCTGCTGAAAGCTCAGTGAGCAGTCAGTCACGTGATAACCACAGCCTCATCCAGGTCACAAACAGGACGTTGTTGACGGTCATGTGGCAGGAAGTTTTCGGCTCTTCCTGATGAAGACGGTGGACCTACATAAACGGGTCAGGAGCACATCGCTGTGCTCACAGCATTCAAACTCAAACACTTCCACCCACGCCGAGCATTTTCTCCCCTCCTCAGAGCTGACCGTCCAAACAGAAACCAGCTCTGTCTCCATGAAAACACCCACAGCTTCCTCTGCTGCATCGCCACAGGAGCGCATGGATCCAGATCATGACGTCAGTCCACAGCCTTTACACTGTGAGTCTCTTTGCACTAATGGCTCCACCCACTCCAACCTTCTGACCCGGAGCTCCATGGTTAATTCAAAAACGACTCAAACAGGAAGAGGAAGCACTGTGTTTGTTTGTAGCCTGTGGTTTACACATGTGCATTGAAGTCTGATTGGACACAATGCTCTTGTCTCTTAACCACAAACCACCAATCAAGCTCCTCCACCACCAGCCTAATTTCCCCATCTAAACATTGTCCGATATGTTTGGACGAGAATGAGGAGATGCAGCAACGCTGAGAAACGCCTCCTTCACCACCACCACCACCACCACCATCATCATCATCATATTCTGGCTCCAGCGGGCTCACACTGCTTTCTGAGGACCTCCTGTTTACAGGAACAGACCACAGACAGAAACCAGATCCTGAAACAGGCATCAACAGGACGCTGCTGGGTCGGGTCAGGAGACCTTTTTTAATATCTTAGATTATCTTGCTCAGCTTTAAGCAGTGACTTTTTCTACATTACTCACTAAAAGTGACATTCACTCAATGATCTTAAACATTTCCCCTGAGTTGAGTTTGTGAAGAAGTCTGAGATGAGAAGACGAGGTCTGACAGCAGTACAGGAGGCCATCCACACCCATTGTGAGCAACCGTCGCTGAGCAGAACTGGTGGCCTATGAAACCAGCCGTCAGCAGTCCTGAAACCCCATCCCATGCAGTTCAATCCTGACTTATGATCAGAGACCTGCGAATACAGACGAGTAACAACGACAGGTGAAACAAACAATCGTGGCACGAGCATCTACCAGCAGTGCTGAAGTCTACCGCTGACTGACAGGCGAGGTGGTGGTAGATCCATCTGAGGATTACCTACTTAAACCCGAGCCTGGAGTGGTGACCAGCCTTTAGCTTCAAAGTCCACAGTTTGAATGGACTGAGTGATTGACTCATCAGCTGTTTTAAAACAGATCACACCGAACTAAAAGGTGAAGAAAGCAATTGAAACAACTCAAATTCTCAAGTGAATAAACCTCATCCAAGGAGGTCATCAATCACGCCAACCCTGCGTCTCTGAGGCCGGGATGGGAACAACTGGGAACAGATCAGAGGGAAGACGTGATGGTGTCTGCAGATTGTGCTGCTGTTTGAAAGACTTCCCGTTGAAGAACTTCAAGGATTTCAGTGTGGTTACTGTGGTTTTCTGTAGCAACAGTACACACCTGCATTTTTACAAACTCACAGCTGCACTCTTATTACTCAGGAACAATCGTCTTGATACATGCTTAATCATCCAGGTGACTTCTTGAGTTTCAGCTGACTGCAGGGTTCCAACCTTATAAACAGTACATTTGCATAATGACTGAAACTAGCACCACTGATGAACAATGAGGTCAGTTTCCATCTGTGAATCGGGGAAACCTGTGAAATCTGCGAAACCTTACAAAGTGAAATATGTAAAATTTGTAAGGTTGGGGAAACCTGCAGTCAGCTGAAACTCAAGAAGTCACTTGATTGACGATGGAACATTTCTCCCACTTAATATCCAGATGACCAGAAACTTTTTTGATGACTCAGGAAAAATAATGTCTACAAATACATCTCACCAGGTTTATTTGTGGAGTTCATTTCAGGTTTTCCCTAAAGAAAATTGGCCACAAAAATATTGTTTCCATAAACTTTTCATAATTTCTTTTTCTTCTTCTGAGGAAATTGAATTCACTGTTTTTTACGACCTGCTGAAACCTTAAAAATGAACCGCAATGCAACAAACTGCTGCTCAGCTCATAATCATGTTCATGCAGGACAACAAGAACACCACCAACCTGTGACTCTTTAAATCTTTTACTCACAGTAAATCATCACTCAGGGTGGTGATGCTGCCCTCTGCAGGCAAACCCAGGTTTTACATCCAGCAGCACTTTTAAAAATGTCCAGTAATCATACGTCATCAGTTTGTTTTAAAACATATTTACATTTCCCAGGATATTAAAGGAGTACAAAACTATAAAGAAGAATTTACTCAAAAAAAACAAAAACACATTTGATTTCATTCAAACGTCTTACAAACTCAGAAGGTATGACACACTGAGACACACTAAACTGGTTTAAAGTAACTCCCCTCCCTTCATACATGGAGCAAAACACTGAGTTTCACCTGCTGAGAATGACAGTTGCCCCAACATTTTAAGGGTGAACATGAAGTTTTGGCTCTTCCTGAGCGCTGCAGCTCAAACCTGTAATCACCTCTGTTACCATCACAGGCCTGACTCGTGTTATCTATACCCAAAGATGTCTTTCATCTCACTGATTCATTGTTTAATATAAGATACACAAATACAAATGTAAACAGCATGATAGAAAATCTTCATCACCTCATTGTGATGAGAGCGGATCTGCTTCACGGAAGCTTCAACAAGTTTTGGTGTTTTGAAAGTCTGAGAGTCATAGTGAGGTTGGAGGTGTTTCTCACAGTAGGAGGCCCCACAGACCCTGGTGGCTTTACGTTTCCTTCCACTGCAAACATCACAGGCCACATCTTCAGGTCCAGCAGCGTGGAGCTCAGGCTTTCTCAGCTCCTCCACTAAAGCTGCTAGTCCAAGCACCCCCACAGGCTAGCCAGTACCGGTCAACCATACAGCCTCCATTGGAACAAAACCAATAGGAAACCCTACTAACTCCTCCCGGGACCCCTCAAGAGATCAGTCGCTGCCTGCAAGAAGAAAAATCCTTCCAGAATGGAAGAGTTAATAACACAGAACAATCCATTTATATCAATAATATCAGTGATGATAATGTAATTAGTACATTTTTATAAATCCAGTCAGTGATTAAAATATTCTCAGAAAGGAAAATTACTTGTGTCCAATTCAATCTCATGCAAAATCAAGATACTACAGTTACATCTAATGAGTTAATGAATAGAGACCATGGTTCGATAACAGAGGCAACAGAGCTCAATTAGGAGATTCAACCAATCATTAATGCTAAAGGATTGTTTATTTTGCTAATTAATAGGTATTATTTTCTCACCAATGGCTAGAGTGGTGAGTATGTGTTTAGCTTTTTTGGTTGGATGACTGAGGTTTTCTCAGTAAACACAAATGAGGAGATAATGGGACTCTGCAGCCAAACATGGAGGTATGTGTTTGAGTAATTTCACAACAAAAATGCCAAACAGGCGAGCAGATCCATAGTGCAAGAAATATGTGTCTGTGGTGTTTTGAGAACACTGAGTGCAAATATCAGAATCAGAGAAGCCCATTTTATTCACCCTGTGATGTGTGATATGAGTTCTGTGGAGGATTTGAACTGAAAGGGTTGTAAATTTGTTTTTTGTGATTACAATTGTATGTTTACAAATCTGTGTCCAAAAATCTGATTCTGAGGACTGCTGAGAGTATATTTGGAGATGGGTAAACTGATACAGTGAAATTAATCTATTCAGTTTGGAGAGTTTCTTGTTTTTTGGATGAATGACTTTCCAAAGAGCTGCAAAAAAAGGAAGGACCAGCTGACTCTGTCAAAGGCTTTTTCTACAATCACACTTGTGTGGGCTGGTGAGGCACAAGGGAAAGGTTCAGCAGGTGGAGACCACAGACTGCTGCTCTCTCCTGGCTCGTTCTTCTTTTAGCAGATACGATGATTTTCTAAGTTTGTGCTTGTTGAGTCTCTACTAAAAACTTTGCTCCTTTGCCACCTGACAGCCAATTAAGTCCACAGGGAACGGTTCTGGCTCCGTTCCTCTTCACCATCTACACGGCAGACTTCTCCCACAACTCCACCAAGTGCTTCCTGCAGAAGTTCTCTGATGACTCAGCAATAGTCGGCCTCATCACTGATGGGGACGACAAGGACTACAGAGGACTGACTCACGACTTTGTGGACTGGTGCCAGCTGAACTACCTCCAGATCAATGCCAGTAAAACCAAGGAGCTGGTGGTAGACTTCCGCAGGCACAAACAAATTCAAATTTTTTATTTGTCACGTACACAGTCATACACAGTACGATATTCAGTGAAATGCTTAGACAACTGCTCGTGACTTAAAGAAAAAAAAGGAAAGGGCTATGAATAATGTTAAGGAAAATGTTTTAAAACACTTCTTCAGTAAAGACTCAGAGAAGAGAAACACACAGAACTTCTTGCTAGCAAGGGCAGTCTCCAGACAGAGAGACTCGCGCTAAGAAACTGCCCCTGTCTTTATTTTATACTTCAGTGTGTGTGTGTGTGTGTGTGTCCTGCTGATCAAACGGTCATGAAAGCACAAAAGGTACATCCTTGGTCACAAAGAGGGTAGTCTCCCCCACCCTAGATGGTTCACCCTAGATAACACGGTGAGGAAGTCCAGCAGTTAAAACACTTAGACTAGAACAGACGTAGCTACGTTAATCCTACCATAAAACAATAAAACAAGGTACGACCTCTCCCATGCTTCTAGGATGTGGGGGTGAACACCCTAGAATGTTACAGACCTCCTAGGATGAGACATTCTTTCAATATGCCACCAACTATATACTTCTACACACAAGTGATTACATGCAGTATTCTACCATATGCAAACTTCTATCACTAAAAGATTATACTGACTACTAAATACAATTTTCCCTTGATAAATAAGATAGGAAATAAATATTGAAAAATTAAAAAGTGTAAATTTAACTAGGAAGGAATAAAATATAAGAATAAAAAATATAAAATATAAAAAATGAAATAACTGTACAACACAATTTAGAATGAAGGGTAAATTTAACTGGGAAAGAATAAGATAAAATATATAAATTAAAGTTGAAAATAAAATAACTGTACAACAAAATACACAATATAGAACTAAATAAGAATGTATGAAGAAATATAAATAAATAAATAAATATATACACAATAACAGCAGCTGTACAAGTATTAACTGGAAATGAAGAATATAGTGACCAGTGTTGTGCAATCCACATTATGTCTTGTGCAGTGCAAATATGCTTAAAGTGATTTAAGTGATGAAGTGAAAACAAAGTCCAGAAAGTCCAGTGTGTGTGTAAGAACCATATGTGTGGGTCAGTACTGTGTGGTGGTGTGATTGAGAGACTGTATCGCCTGCGGGAAGAAGCTCCTCCTCAGTCTCTCTGTGTTGGTCTTCAGGGAGCGGAATCGCTTTCCTGACCTCAACAGAGAGAACAGTCTGTTGTTGGGATGGCTGAGGTCCTTCACGATCTTCCTGGCCTTGGTCCGGCACCGCCTGCTGTAGATTGAGTGCAGGTCAGGGAGCTCGGAGCGGATGGTGCGCTCAGCTGACCGCACAACCCTCTGTAGAGCTCGTCTGTCCTGCATGGTGCTGTTCCCGAACCAGGTTAAGATGTTTCCCGCCAGGATGCTCTCTATGGTGCACGAGTAAAAGTTCCTGAGCACCTTGGAGGGCAGTTGGAAGTCTCTCAAGCGTCTGAGGTGGTAGAGACGCTGTCGGGCCTTTTTCACCACGGTGTTGATGTGACAGGACCATGACAGGTCCTGCGTGATGTGAACTCCGAGGTATTTGAAGCTGTCCACTCTCTCCACTGGGCACCCGTTGATGACGGGGGTCTGGTAGTTCCTCTCCTGCTTAGTGCTGAAGTCCACTATCAGCTCCTTTGTCTTACTGACGTTTAGAAGGAGGTTGTTCCTCTGGCACCAGTTCTCCAGATTCCTAATCTCCTTCACGTAGGCCGTCTCGTTGTTATCAGAGATCAGGCCCACCACGACGGTGTCGTCAGCAAACTTGATGATGGTGGTGGAGCTGGTAGTGGCCACACAGTCATATGTGTACAAAGAGTACAGCAGGGGGCTCAGAACACACCCCTGGGGGGCTCCAGTGCTGAGAGTGGTGGAGGCTGAGACATGTCCGCCCATCCTTACTGCCTGTGGTCTGCCAGTTAGGAAGTTGGAGATCCACTGACACATAGATGAGCTGAGTCCCAGATGCTCCAGCTTGGTGGTGAGTGTGGAGGGAATTATGGTGTTAAATGCAGAGCTGTAGTCTATGAAGAGCATTTTAACATAATTCCCCCTTCTAGTGTCCAAGTGAGTGATGTGTGGAGGAGATGAGAGATGGCATCGTCTGTGGAACGATTTGGACGGTAAGCGAACTGTAGTGGGTCCAGTGTGTCTGGTAGTGAAGAAATGATGAAGTCTCTGACCAGGCGTTCAAAGCACTTCATCACTACTGAGGTGAGGGCTACAGGGCGATAGTCATTGAGAGAAGCAGGGTGGGGTTTCTTCGGGACAGGAACAATGATGGACTCTTTGAAGCATGTGGGGATCACCGACTGAGATAAAGAGATGTTGAATATCTCAGTGAACACAGGAGCTAGCTGGTATGCGCAGTCTCTTAGAATACGACCTGGGATGCCGTCTGGTCCTGCTGCTTTCCTGGTGTTCACTCTCTTGAAGGCTCTCCTTACTTCATGCTCGGAGATGACGAGCACGTTTCCGGTGCTGGCAGTATCTTCCTGTCTGCAGCTGTTAGCGCCGCAAGTACTAGCATTGTTGGAGTCCTTAGCTGCAGCCTCGAAGCGAGCATAGAAAGTGTTCAGCTCGTCTGCCAGAGTCACGGCCGCGTTCGTCATACCGGTTGTTGGTGCTTTATAGTCAGTTATTGTCCTTAGTCCCCGCCACAGGCTCCTAGAGTCACTCTGTTGGAGTTGTGACTCTAGTTTCCTCCAGTAGCGCTGCTTCGCCTCTTTCACCGCCCTCCACAAACATCCTCCACTGCAACCACTGAACATCCGAGGTATGGACATCGAGGCTGTGGACAGCTACAGGTACCTTGGTGTTCATCTGAACAACAAACTGGACTGGACTCATAACTCAGATGCCCTCTACAGGAAAGGGCAGAGCAGGCTGTACCTGCTGTGGAGACTCAGGTTGTTTGGAGTGGAGGGCCCACTCCTGAAGACCTATGACTCTGTGGTGGCCTCAGCCATCTTCTATGGTGTGGTCTGCTGGGGCGGCAGCATCTCTGCTGGGGACAGGAAGAGACTGAACAGGCTGATCAGAAGGGCCAGCTCTGTTCTGGGATGCCCTCTGGACCCAGTGGAGGTGGTGAGTGACAGCTGGTGGCTAAGCTGTCATCACTGTTGGACAACATCTCCCACCCCATGCAAGAGACTGTGACAGCACTGAGCAGCTCCTTCAGTGGGAGACTGTGGCACCCACGGTGTGGGACGGAGAGATTTCGCAGGTCTTTCCTCCCCACTGCTGTCAGACTCCACAACAAAGACTTTTGCAGCTGATCAACAAACCCACATATGTGCAATAGACTGCTATATGTGCAATTCTTCTGATGAAGTTGTATTTTTGTATTGTCCTAGTCCGTTGTATATAGTATTTGTATTTCTATTTTATTCTATTGTATATATTATTCTATTCTATTGTATATAGTATTTTATTCTATTGTATTTTATTGCATTCCAGTGTTTTCTAATTTCTGCTACATAACTTTGCACTTTTGCTGTAACAAAACAAATTCCCCACCTGTGGGACTAATAAAGGTCATCTTATCTTAAGTCCTTTCCCACTGGGTTCACCCAAAAACAGCTATACTAGTTTTGTTTTAATTACAACATGCTGAGGTCGCCTGCTGACATCAGTTTTCATGGATCATTTGTGTTGATATCAATATGGAAATCTAGTGTTGTATATAAATCTTTGTGAAGTCATAATGTTGCACTGAAAAAAATGTTTTAAAGCAGGGATGTACCCCAAGGACTAACACATTGTTGTGAAGTTGAGAGATGACTCAGTATAAACTAAAGCGTTTACTTAATCGCTGATTACATGCTAACCTGTGTATTTTATTATCTGTACACATATGACAGGAGCACATTGGCTGAAATCTTTGGTTCCTATAAGCTGTAAAAACACAGATTTTTAAAAAAAGAAATAAGGCGTGCTGTTCAGCTCTCTCAGTGTCCTTTCATGATATTACTCAGTGTGGTTTCTTGGAACTTTTTTCAAGGTGAACTTTGAAACAATGGTCAAATGCTTAGCCAACCTAATGAAAAATGAAATCAGCTGCAGCTCTTACCATGTCTGCCATGTGAAAATAATTACTGCAGACACCAGACTGCTAGCAAACAGAGCAGATTACATCCTGCATCCATTCAGGGAGAAAATGAAGAGTCATTTAAATCGTGTGGGGTTTTTTGTACGTGTGAATCCTGAATGTGCTCATCGATGTCAGATGGCACACTGATGAGGCACGAGCATCAGACAGGTCTGAGATTTATCCTCCATGCTTTCAGACTCTGCCAACGGCATTAAGGTGCAAACTTTCTGAGAAAAACCTACTAACATCAAAGTTAAAGAAAAACCAAAGAAAATAAGAATAAACTGAAATAAGAAAACAGGAACCTGTAATCACTGATTTGGTTCATGCAGATAGAAACATCCAATTCGGACATTTCAGTTCTGGTCCAATAAACACACAGAGGGTGATAAACTTAAGAAACAACAGATTTATTAAACATAATGAAGAGCAGAGGAGACACCCTGCCTCACTCCTGACAGTCACTAAAATCTCAGAAACACTGACGTTTATGTTTTATTACAACAACACCTGTTTCTGCTTCTTATTAAAGGCTCATTCCAGTTTATTTCAGCCTGCTGCACCTCCCACGCCGAGGGGAAATCAGCCGCTCAGAGGTGACATGAGGAAGGTAAAGCTGGTCCCAGCACCACACTGAAGGGGGTGATCAGGATTGACTTCTCATTCATCCTCATTTTTCTTCCATGAAACTCTTTGACATGAAATTCTGTTTGCATCTACATGATACAGGGAAATGCTCACTGATTTGAAGCAGGTATAATGAAAAATAAGACCAAGAGTAGATCCTTGAGGAACATCACAGAGCTCAGGAGCTGCACTGAGGCCTAGTTTGTGATGAAGGTTTTTTTTTTTATGAACTGTCAGTGATGCAAAGAATAGGTCCCCTTTAAAATATACTATATACAATCCTCAACCACAAACCTGCGTTACATTTACAAAAAATAAATAAAATTAAGAAATACTGCACGCATCAGAACTTCAGACGTGTCTGAAAATGCTGAAATAAAGCTGACGTTATGAGCAGCCACAACATTCAAGCCTCTGCAAAACACCGAACATCTCACTGGGATCCAACGGGTCCTGGTGTTCAGGTGGACGTTTCTGACACGGTCCACTCGCCCAAGCATCACAGTAAGCCAAGCATGGCACGCCCCTGGTGGCAGCAGTTTCCCACAACAACATCAAACTGCTCAGCAGCAGCTAAGAGAACAAAGAGCCTAAACTGGGTTTAAGGAGGTTAAAGCAGAACGAAGAGGAGCCACCGCCTGTGAAGAAGCTTCAGAGTAGGAACAGCAGGTTTTAATTTTGTGGCTCACCCACTTTTTTGGGTCGAGAGCAGAAAAAAAAAAGTTTGGCATTCAATGGTCGGTGTGGCACTGTGAGTGTACATGGTTATGGAAAACGGGTTCACCGCACGCTCTGAGACATGTGTAGAGGCGTAAGCATCTCCTCAAAGATGGCACCCTTCACGTTGGAGCCCCGCAGGTTCGCCTCCTGAAGGTCGCAGCCGGACAGGTCGCAGTTCTGCAGGAACAAGAGAGAAAATGAACCTGAAAGCATCACGGACAGCCCGTGCATTTCTGGAGCTCATTGAAGTTTTTATGCATTTGTGTCTCCTCCACCTCCTGAAGATTTCTTAAGTTGAATAAATGGAGCCAATTAAATTATATTAGTCATGCTTCTCTCCAGGTACTCCGGCTTCCTCCCACAGTCCAACGGTGTGCAGTTAGTGGGGTTAGGTTAACTGTAGAGCTGGGCGATAGAACGATGATATGTATTGCAAAATAACTTTTTCTCGATAGAAAAATTAAACTATTGCGATAGACCTCACCGCTCGTCCTCTTAACAAAAAAAGGAAGAACAGCCAATCCAAATAAACTAGCGCAGAGCCAAACCAATCACAGCCGCAGCGTCACATCAGGTGACTTGTTATGTACAGCACAAGTGCCAAGCCGCACATGTGTATTTGTTTGGGAAGCAGCCAGCCGCCGTGCCGCCTGGGTAACTGAGGAAATGAGTGTGCCGACTAGAGAAAAATCAACCGAGAGCGTGACCGAAGGTTACCGAAGAGAAAACATGATGGTTCCAAGGCCGGAGAGATTGTCGAACGGAAGAGCCATAGAAGTTCCGTAGTGTGAAGGTATTTCGGCTATTTCAAGTCTGACAAAAAAAAAAAAAACAGTAGCGTGCACTGTAAATTGTGCCGAAAGCAAGTCTGGAAATACAATAAAGCGGTGCATGCTCAATCTCTGACTGGAAGCGCTAATTCGTCATTCGGCTTTTGTCAGACTAAAGTAACTGTTAAAACTGTTTGAAAAGCTAAGCTATACAACAAGGAGAGATTGAGAATTTCCTTTTAGTTCTCAGTTTATTTGATATTGACAAAAGTTAGTCAGTTTTGTCTGTTCTTCTGTAAAACAAACTAAGATTTATTTTTAGAATTAATATTTTGTTTCTAAGTGGAATTGACAATTTAGTCTGTTTCGTTTGTTCTATTTTGAAACTTAAACGCTTTAGCGGCTGCCTTTTGTGTAGTTTGCAATATTTGCCTTTATTTATCTGAAAAAGTCTCATGTTCCTTAAGTACATCTACCCTGTTGAACTTATTATGGGAAATGAATATTTAAATCAAAACAATACTCGTGAGCAACGGTACATTTAAATCTTACAAATATAGTTATTTGGCTTATATCGTGATAGATATCGTTATCGCCTGAAATGAAAAAAACATATCGTCATATGAAAAAAACCTTATATCGCCCAGCTCTATTTAACTGGTGATTATAAATTGCCCATAGATGTGAATGGTTGTCTGTCTCTGTGTTAGACTGGCAACCTGTCCAGGGCATACCCCGCCTCTCTCTCCAAGACAGCTGGGATAGGCTGCCCCCCGTAACCCTCAGTGGGATCATTAGAAGAGAATGGAAGTGATCATGTCTGACTGAAGCTGCGTCATCAGCTTTTTAATGTTACAGGTCAGATTAAATCACATCTTTAGCATTTGGACCGAGCACGAGTCCATGGCTCAGTCAGTCTTCCCGCACAGAAAATACATCTGATTCAGCGTGGCACAGGCACTTGCAGTGTGATGTGTTTAGGAAGCGAGACATTTATCAAGCTCATCAATGTGAACAGGACACAGGTCAGATCTGTTTTGAACTCCAGCCTCACGTGTGAGTGTGCGTGTGCATGTCTGTACGGACCTCGAGGTCAGTCCCAGCCAGAGTCGCCCCCCGCAGGTTACAGTTCTTCAATTTGGCATTCTTTAGCGTGGCGACTCTCAGGTTGATGCCCGTCATCTGACTTCCCTCCATGTCCACACCCTTCAGGTTGGCCCCTGACCCAACACACACACAAAAATATAAATCTCTCTCTCTCTCTCTCTCTCTCTCTCTCTCTCCACGACAACCAGTGTCTGTGCGTTTATCTATAGATGGTTTGTGATTGGCTGCTTCACCCTCCAGGTTGGCCTTGACTCCTGCAGGATCCTCAAAGTTGCAGCCTCGCAACGACGCTCCTTCAGCGTTGGTGCACAGCATCTTCACGCCCTGCAGGTTGGCACCCTGCACACACACACACACACACACACACACACACGATTCTGACAGAGGAATCAAAGCCAGATACAGCAGACACCTGTCCCACCTGCCGATCTGAACCCAGAAGAGTGATCAGAAACAAGTGTCAAAGTGCTGCAGGTCATTCAGACTGTGACAGATGATCACCCAGGTGCTCAGACACCAGGTTGAATCATCAGATTGTGAAAATTAAACTGATCTGGGTTCAGTTTCTAACAGAGCTGTGGAGATCTCCTGGGCTGTTGAAACTTTGAGGGCTCAGAGTTATTGTACACGACAATTAGGTGATGGTGGGCGGCGACTCACGTCAAGGCAGGCCGCGGACAGGTCGGCTCGCTCCAGGTTGGCCCCGCTCAGGTTAGCGTGGGTCAGGTTGGCTCCTCTCAGGTTGGCCATCTTAAAGTTAATGTAACGCAAATCCAGACGAGAAAGGTCGGCACCGGTGAAGTTCAGACCCTGAAACAAAACCCACAGAGCGCCCACTGTTACTCAAGTTACCTGTGGTGTCTTCAAATGCCTGACCAAGCCAAGATAATCTGAGCACAGGTGATCACGCCCCCTCACCTGTCAGGTAGCTGCTGTGGGTAACCAGCAGGTAGGGAGTGTTAACTCGACCAAACACAGAATGGCCGATTCACAGAGGAACTGTTTGGTTCCCAGGGGTTAATCTCAGCTAATGCTGTTGTTACCATGACAACCAGGTACACAGACACACAGTGCTCACCTGACAGCGCAGCTCGGACTTTGTGGTCGTGGCCAACAGGAACCTGATGAACTCTTTCCGGGTCAAAGGTGAGTGATCGTCAGGAGGCTGAGAGGACTGAACACAAAATACCAATCACAGCAGAGTACGCGCACGCGCACACACGCACGCACGCACGCACGCACACCCACCTTTATAAGGGCCTCCAGCTGTTCGGCAAGCTGCTCGATCCCAAAGAAGCGGGCTTCCTCGAGCACACCTGCACAGGTAAGAACACTGTTAGCAGGCTGTGTCTATGGGCTGAACGGGCGCTGTGAATTTATGTGGCGTACCGAGGGGGTTGATCCCCTCGTTGATGATGAGCTGTCCGTGCCGCAGGTAGTTCAGGATGGGCTCGAAGTAGTCCGGGCTGCGGTCGATCAGGTATGCGCCCTGGCGGTCACGCTTGTTCGCCCACACGTCTGAAACGTGCGCATGATTAAAGCACGCTGCACATGCACCACTTCCTGCTGAAGTGAAGCTGTGCTCACCTTTCTCTCTGAACATGTGGGCCAGCATACTCTCCGGCTCCTTACTGACTAACGTGCTCCTGAGCAAGCAAACACACACAAGATACAGATTAACAATGACCTTTAACCCTCCACGTCAGGGAGGTTCAGCTTCACAGAAACAAAATCATGAAATTTGTAATAAAGCTCAGGACAAGCTGATCAGCAGCCTCTGATCACCATCAGCAGCCTTCAGGTGAGTGACAGAATAATCTGGATATTCTGCATCGCTGTGGAACAACAGCGGCCCCAGCATGTCACTCTGCACATTACAGCACCTCCAACTCCACTTTTAAAGATTTTGACTTTGACAGCTGAGCGTCATTAAAGACTGATTATTAAGGTCATCACGAAAACAAAAACAGCCGATTTAAATCAGTGTAAAACCTGCCGTGACGACGGTTATGCTTACCGCGTCGTCGTAAAGCAGCGTCCACCGACGTTGAGAGTCAGCCAATCAGTGTGAGTCTGATCCTTATCAGGGCCTCTGGGGTCATCCTGAGGATCTGGACAGGTGAGCGCACAAGTAGCATTAGTGCAATAAACATGAGTCCAATCAGCTCTTTTACCAGCAGACACCAACAGGAAGTCTGCACAAAAGGTGGGTGGGGCTTATGTGTCAGATTAGGGACATCATTTGGATGTCAGAGTAGAAAAGAAAAAAAAAACAACAAACAAACAAAAAAAAAACAAAACCCCAAAACAAAACAAATCAAATCAAATCACTTTTGTCACATCACATGTGCAGGCACACTGGCACAGCACATGCGAGTGAAATTCTTGTGTGCGAGCCCCACAAGCAACAGAGATGTGCAAACACAACAACACAAACGAGCAAAATACAAGAATGGCCAACCTGAAACTAATAAATATATGTACAATATATAATAGTGTATGCATTTCTGGATGTGTATACTAAATATTTTCCTACGTGTGTGTGTGTGTGTGTACACATTTTTACAAATTAAATAGTAAAAAAAAAAATAAAAAAATTATATAATAATAATAATAATAATAATAATAAAATATATAAAATATACAGAGTTGAATATGTGCAAAACAAGTGGCATTTATATACAGTGTGGAGTGCATAATGTTGAAGTTCCAGTAGTGAAGCTGAGGTGTCTATGACGTGTTCAGCAGTCTGATGGCCTGATGGAAGAAGCTGTCTCTCAGTCTGCTGGTACGGGACCGGATGCTGCAGAACCTCCTTCCTGATGGAAGCAGTCTGAACAGTTTATGGCTGGGGTGACTGGAGTCCTTGATGATCCTCCCCGCTTTCCTCAGGCAGCGCTTCCTGTAGATGTCTTGGAGGGAGGGAAGCTCACCTCCAATTATCCGTTCAGAGCACCGCACTACTCGCTGGAGAGCTTTGCAGTTGTAGGCGGTGCTGTTGCCATACCAGGTGGTGATGCATCTGGTATGCTCTCAATGGCACAGTGATAGAAGGTCCTGAGGATGCGGGGGCTCATGCCAAATCTTTTCAGTCTCCTGAGAAAGAAGAGGCGCTGCTGCGCCTTCTTCACTGTTTTGTTTGTGTGTACAAGTTCAGAGCATGTGCAGGAACTTCTGCACACTCTGAGCTCAGAGTCAAAAACACCCCAGCAGCACACCTCTGACCCCTGGGCTGCAGGTTATCACACTCACCTTCAAATGAGTCTCCCTCAGAAACGTAGAGCACATCATCGTCTCTGCACACACAAACATAGGAAACAGTGATGGTCGGGCTGTCTCAAAACAAACAAACACACAAAAAAGGCAGGCATATACTTGCATATTAAATAAACATAAAAAAATAAGGTATAAATAAACAAAAGTGTGGAATCATTAAAATGATCTAAAATTAAAAAGGGATTATATCTATGTGCCCGGTTTTTATTGTCACTTGCGTCACTTTTTGCCCTCCACAGGAACATTTCACCGCTCACAGGTGGAAACACCTTGAACGCCTCTGCAGTTCCGTGGATTCACTGTTACACCTGCACAGGCCCCTCACCTGATCAGCGCGATGTCGTCGATGAGACCGCCGTTCCCGTTGTACACATTGGAGGCTCGAATGCCCAGCTTGGAGCCGGCCACACACAGCAGGTCCTCCAGCGATCCGTACACGGCCACCACCTGCGCGCTCGCGGACAAAACGCACCGTTACCGCTTCCGCCCGCCGAGAGATCCGGGGGCGTGCTGGAGCGGGAACAGGCCATTTTTGTCCCCGCCAGCACACAGACTCCCGCCTCACGGTTATAGCTTACCTTCCCGTTCGTGCACGTGCCGTTAACGAACAGCGTGACTCTCCTCATAGCGAACAGCTTCAGTCGAACCGGCCGCTCCCGCCCGGGAAAGGAACTCCTTCGGCCACAGCAACAAGCGCTCTCCCTTTCCTCTTCCACAATCCGCTCAGACACCCAGCGAGCCAATCAGCGGGCCAGACTGGAGACCGACAGCCAATCAGTGAACAGGGGGCGGGGCCTGTCCCTCACGGATTGAGGGACAATTAAAGTATATTTTATCTTAAAGATTTAAAAAAAAAAAGTATCCAACTAACAAATTAAAAGTAACAGAATTTATATTTAGAATCAATATTTAGAATCAAATAGAAAAAAGTGAAGCAAATAACTGAACACGAAAAATAAAACAAAGTTAGAAATGTATCAAATGATTAAAATAAAAGCAATGCAGACCTACACAATTTAAAAGTGAAAGCAGAAGCAACACCCCTCAGACACTTCGCTGATACTGGTTTGAACTTCTAAGTTTAATTCTTCAGCATGCTGCTGGAAACTGGTTGACTTTGACATTACATCATTATGACATAGTCATACAGCTGCTGCATGTGTCAGCTGCCTCCATGCCAACAGTAAAAATGTGACTGGAGGCCACCTGAGTGCAGCTTACTCCCCATCATGTTTGAGATCTGAGCTCAGTGAAATCAGAAGATGGGTCACTGAGGCCATAGAGGGATGGCGTTGTCAGCCACAACCCTCAGGTAGGCTGCGAGCCCCCTCCCCCCCGAACACAGTGCTTTCAAGTGTCACGTTAAAGTTTTGAAAGGGTCAATTTGAAGCACACAAGCTCTTTAGAGTTGCATGTGATGTAATATTACTGAGTGGAGGTTTTCATTATACCTGTATAAATAATAATAAATCAAAGGCTGTGAATAAAGATGACAGACATCCCTGATTTAAAGAAAAAGCTTTATTAAAAATAATCCATATGGAGCTGCTGACAGACTGCAATCAGAGCAATCAGCTAGTTAAAATACACCAGAAACACCATAGTCCAGTTACAGTCTAGTTCTGACCCACTGGGTTCCATAACGGTGTGAGCAGTTCAGCTTGAGGTCGTATTGCAGATCATTTGACCAGTGTGAGGCAAGACGCAGTATCAGTGTTCACACTGTCTGGTAAAGACAGTTTAAACTCCTCCAGGATTTAGTTAAAAACAATTCTGCACCATCATCTCCGCCTCTAATTGCCGCTGCCATCCCTGTGGCGCTCTGCTCTCTGAACGTCACCATAGTTGAGGATGCGCCTGCCGGCATGCATGATGAACAGCTGCTTTGTGAAGTACACCTTCAGCACACCTTTGAGCAGCACGTAAGCACTGCCACCCTGTGGAGCAGACACCAGTAAACCAGTCAGTACCACCGGCTTCTTAGCCAACCAATAATCTCAAAGCGTGTTACAGAGCACATCATTCTCCAATCAGAGGTCAGAGTACATTCACCAGCAAAGCGCGCTGCAGGTGAGAGGTCACAGACGGGAACAGTAGCTGCCCAGTTAGAACAGCAATGGAGGGAAACATGAGTGCGCCACAAAGCATCCTGGAGGTCAGGAACTGACGCTTCCCTCTGGGCTCATCCACGGGAATGGGGGGCAGGTACTGCTGATTATCTGTGGGGAGGGGCAGACTCACCTTTAAACAACAAGCTCTGACAGAGCAATTCCTCATGATAGCGAGCAGAGTCAAACAGTAACACTGACGTTGCAGCGACAGATGTCTAAACTAGGACAAGAACATCAGCACAGCACCCCCCTCTGACTGCCTGCAGTACTGCACATGCCATTTACAGCAAACCTTGACGGACTTTACAAGGTCATTTGTCCCGTGGCAGCAAATATGGCACAACTTAGAATTCAGTTTTATTTATAACCAGTGAATAACAAGGAAATTTTATACCATAAAGAATATAAATTCATGAGTTAATCAGCACACCTGAAAGAATATAAAAGGTCTTAAAACATTTAACTTTAAGTGAAACTGCTCATGCATCTGCACTGCGACATATTCCGGGTGTGCATGTACCTGACGGCAGCTTTGGTTCGTAGCAGCATTTCTGCCACAGCTTCAAGACGCAGTCATTCCAGCGGACGGTCTTCCCAAGAATGAGCAGTACAGGGATGGCGGGCAGGCCGGAGAGCAGGAGCACAGGCCTTGCTCCCCGTATAGCCATCATACCATTTGCCCGTCCCATAACCTGTAGAACACGAGGTGTTGAGGACTCTGCCAATGTGATGCCCTTACAAGACGTTCCCTCTGTGTACCTGCACGACAGTCACAGCGCCGTAGCTCAGAGCTGTCCAGTACGCCGTCCCAACCAGCAACCCAAGGGTCCCATATGGACCGATGGCTGTCAACGTTCTGTCCACCACTCGCAGAAAGTCCACCAGTGGGCCTGAGGAGACACAACCCAGGATCAACGTTAACCCACTACGCATTCTCCACTGACAGGACACACCACCCTTCCTACACCTGTTAAACACCATGTGTTCAGTTTCTCCCTTTGCCTGAAGGGGTAGTAGAGAGCTCCACCACACCTCTGAGGACCTATGATATGACCCTGAATAAGTTGACACTCACCCATCTGTGGGAAGATGACAGAGTACGCCACCTCACACAGCTGACATCTGATTGGCTGCTGGCTCACTCTCAGTCTAGTGTCCAGCCAGTACTGCAAGCAGGTCAGGTGCACCCACTTAGTGCTTCCTCTGCACCTGCAGGGACTCAGCCACTCAGCACCGGGGTCATCCTGCTCTGTGGCAAAACACACCCAGCAGTGCCTGAAATGAGACATGAATGAACCTCAGCTTCAAGTTCGCTCATGAAACAGTTAAAAGGTGTTAAAACACACAAGGCCTCACTGCAGCTGCACGACTTGTACACAAGACGGCAGTATAGCCCCTGAATTACCCAGAGTCACCACACACATGAAAGAGTTCAGCCTGAAAATGAGCCGAGCAGCAGAACAAAAATAAAATTAGAAAAAGTTAAAATTTTACAAAAATGTCTTCATAACAATTCTCAAGGAAAACAAAATGTATTAAAATTTAGAATTACAATCAGCATCTTAATTGCAACAACTGAAAGAAAGTTACTGGAACATCTGCATACACAAAAAAGTGAAAGAGTTATTTTAACTTCTTTCAGCTTTGTGGAATTAAAGTTCATTCTGAGGATAAATCTTACTTCTCAGATGGCTGCAGAGCCATGATGTTACCAGGCATAGTCTGAACCACAGCAGGCTGCTCCACTCAGTCTGGAGTTAAAGGTGACATCGTTAAACAGATAAGGGAAATTAAAAAAAAAAAAAAAAGTTTAAAGAAAAAGCTGCGACTGTCAAAAGATTTAAACTTAGGCATCATTTTAATGACGCAGGAGAGAAACAGACAATGCTACAGAAATACTCAAGAAAACTGCTAACATGCATTTAACCTACATCTTAATTGTAATCGGTTGGAGTAAACTTCTTTAAACTGCAAGGGGGGAGGCAATAACACAAACCTTTAACACTTCCAAAGAAACCATCAGAGAAGCAGCACAGAGTGAAAACACGCTCTAATCAAAAACTGATGATCAGGCAAACTCCAAAAACACGGCAGTGCGTGACACGTTTGCAAATAATCAGAGTTCAAAACCCACACCTGCGTCTAAAAACAGACCACCATGTCCATCCATCTATATTAAACGTGCCAGCGTGAGGTGGTAGCGAGTACATTAGAAAATGAAATACAATGAAACTTAAAAAAAAAAAAAAAAAAAAAAAAGTACCGACACGGAGAATGCGTTTTGTTTATTTGGACACGGAGAAAGTACGTTCAAATTAAATGTCTGATGTTTAAAAAAAGTGACAGCGGGTGAGATAAAAGCGCAAAGCCCCTTAGCCTCGGACTGCGGCTAAGCTAATGGCAGGATGTGGGTCAACGAGTGCCCAGATTTCTGACAGGGATCCGAACCACCAACCCCGAGGTCCGTCAGAACCTCACACCTATGCTCAATCACATCTCCGCTGTCTGTGAGCACTCAACCAGCCAGCAGCTACCTTACATAGATCATGTTTTTACTTTGCAAGTTCTTGATTAGGGGTGGGTTTTGATTATCGCTTTTCTGATTACAATCCATGCTAAATTGAATAAAGTGATATTGATTCATTAAAATCCCGTGTCGATTTGTAAATTAACGTTATTATGCCTGAAACGCCAGCATCTCAGGTTAAACCTCACAACATGTCGTCAAACACCATGCAGCTAAAACAGTAACTGGGAGCAGGTTTACGGATTCTGCATACAAACGTGAACACAGAGCGCGGACCCGACGCGTCAGAGTCAGATTTTGGTGTGTCGTTGGGTCCGCGCTGTTTGCCTCTTTTTTTTTTCGCTGGCTTCTGCAGCTGCAGGTTTCATAACTCTGTTTACATCTCTAATTAAGTCTCACATGTGTCAGCTTTCTTTTAATAGATACGAAATTATGGATATATACTGTTAAATGATCAGAATTGTAATATTTCTGACTGAGGCAAAACTTTCCAGATTCCAATCAAATTGAATCGGATCCTGTATCGAATCAAAATGATTCTACAAATCAGTGACGATGCAGCCGTACTCAGCTTCCTAAGCATTTTCCCTTTCCAGTTCACAATCAATCCCACCCCTAGGTCAAAAATATGTATAGGAATTGGCCTAATCTAATATTTTGTATGAACCTGTCCAGCTGTCCAGTGATTAAACGACAAGTAGATGGAGGCAGGACTTCACAGCAGGGGCATACTCCATAATGTGCTGTGCATTCTCATATGTATATTATATATATATTGCTCACTTATTGTATTTAACAACATCAAGGAGTTATGAGCAAAGAAAGGCCACCATAGTGCATGTTTAAATAGGGAAAGTTTATTGATCAAAATGTATTACGCAGATACGCATTACATTTTTTTTCAGCCCCCAATCGAGAAAACAAAACCAATTACATGTTCAAAGCAACGGAACGGTGGCCCAATATCAGAGAGAACTCCACTCTTGAGTGAGCAGTGATAATTGAGCAGTCCGTTTTATTTTGCAGATTCAAGCTGCTCTTCAAAATTTTCACCACCAGATGTCACCGGAGAGGACTGTGTTGAAAAGCTTCGAGTAATGAACCGTTTTTCAATACAAGCTTCAGTGCTTCGGAAAGCTTCATTTGGCCATCACTAGTTTTTATAATTTAGCTAACAGCACATTAGCTACTAACCTACATATCGCGCTGGCACAATACAGCACTTCTACAAAGCTTACCTGTTAAAACAGCGCGTGCCACTGCCGTAAACCCTCCACTCACCTGAGAAATGCATACCGCTCGAGCCCAGTGTCAGCTGTGTTTTTATCATTCCCCAGGCCCCGTGGACCCGCCCACTTTGGCTTTTTTCTAGCTTTCTGATTGGCTGGATCCCGTGACACTGGTAATGCCTTGAGGGTACCCGGAAAACGTATTTAAAGCTGCATTTGTCGACTTTTAGTGCAACTACTGGACTTTTTTTTTTTATTACGAGCAACATGAAGTGTTTATCTTTTATGTTGTCACTTTCGGTGAATATATTGTCATCCTTTTTACCGACTAATAAAATGTAAATGTAGATTAAATAAAATAATTTTTAGCTGATATTATCGTTAGAAAACACTGCTAAAAACCTCTGTGTAGTAAAGCGCTTTAATTGCATTATTTGTTAAATGTGATAGTTAACTGTGATCTGCCAGCAGACCAGCAGAAACGCTGCCACTCGTTGACAGCGTATAGACATGCTGATTGGCTCTCCGTGATGCCAGTCAGGATCTCTGGAGCTTGATTGGCTGTCTGCACCGTGAGCCCGCCTCGGTGCTGTGGTTGTTGTGGACGGGGCGGCAGCAGCGGCAGAGGACCGTCGACAGGCGTAGAGCGGAGCTGCTAACCGGCGCTGATTTTTACATGATTAAAACACTAAACGGGCACGAAGACTCACGCGGATCGATAGAAACACACCTGAAGCGCACGTGCGGTCATGGAGTCCTATGACATTTTAGCTAACCAACCGGTGGTGATTGATAATGTAAGTATGATGATGTCATTCATCCACACCCAGCCCGAGGCCGCGGGCTAACCGTTAGCCTGCCGCTATTGTGTCGGAGCTAATAGGTCGGTGCTCACCTTTCCTGGAGGTGCAGCGGGGTTCCTCTTTCCTCTATGTTCCCTCTATGACGCTGCCAGCTCGCCTCCTCTGGCCGGCTCACTTCTGCAGCTGTTAGCCGCTAGCCGGATCCGCTGCTAGCTCCGGGCAGCAGCAGGTTAGTGGAGCCGGATCCGGGGCGTGTTAGCTGTCCGTAGTGCTGTAGCGGCATCAGCTCACTCCTCCACCCGGCTCTGCTGCTAAATAACCAGCAGACAGGTTGCGGGAGTCACCCCGAAGCCCCACATGTAGTACAGCAGACGGCTGCTAGCATGTTAGCATGGCCGTGACACTGTCAATAACCGAGAGGAGCTTCATCATCACATAGAGCTAACCTTAATTCCGTCAATGAAAGTTAAAACCTGACTATATTTTTTTTATTTCTCAGTGACGTGCCCTGTGACGTGCAGCTCTCAGCTGGAGCTGTGTCTGATTTAAACGTAATGAATCCAGTGTATGTTCCACTCATGCCTCTTCACCCGCTCAGGCCATCAGTCTGAGCAAAGATGTTTCAGCTCCTGTCTCTTTAAGCCTATTGTTTTCTCATTGGATGATCTCAAGAAGCCAGCTGAGGCGCTCTGAGCGTTGTCTACAAAGACTGCCTGACCTGTGAGCAGGAGTCTCAGTTTAGTGTGTTTCAGGTTCAGAGACTGAAGGTTTCTCATCTTGGGCTGATTCTGTGAATTTAGGGAGGACCCCCTCCTGGGGTCATGAAAGGAGGAGCCTCACAGACCTGCAGGTTGTACAAAGAGAGCAAGTTTACAGTCACTTACTCAGACTCACTCGAAATTGGCATATTTTGTCTACAAGAAGCGGAAAGGTGGCAACCAGGAAGGCAATGCTTTGGCAGCTGTTGTATTTCAAACCAAAACCAAAGGTGGGGTGCCTAAACTCCACCGGGTGTGAGATTAATGGTGGGACGAGCTCCACCCCAAGGCTTCCACCTGCAGGGATTATTTGCGATCTAAAAGTTAAAATAAGGTTTCATGTGCATGTGTGGGTGTGAGAGTGCGCTGATGAAGAGTTCAGAAACACAAATCAATAGGTCAAAGATCAAGCCTCAAACAGTAATCACAGTGAAGCTGATAGTTGGTGCGTCTAATGAACAGTTTTCAGTTCAGTTTATTTCAGCGTTGGTACGTTTCACAGATTTTACTTGGTTGTCTTTACTCAGGTTTTACTTCACTGAGAAGGTTTTGGTATCGAGCTTTAGACCGCTGAGCTTCTCTGAGTTCTTTGTGAGACATGGTTTCAGATCTTTGGGATAATTAAGCTGCCGTTGTCGGGGTTTGGCGTCTGGCACTCCTTCCTGTTCGCTCACTCACAGCAGGAACTGAAGCTTTGTGCAGCAGAAACAACTTTTTTTTACTCGGAGGACAAAGTGTCTGTTGAAGCAGAGGAGCTGGGACTGCTTCCAGCCTCGGGCGGCATCTCATGACCTCTCAGCTTCTTTAACCCTGTGATGCTCAAACGTCATCTTTCTTTTCCTTGCAGGGGTCGGGGGTCATCAAGGCCGGCTTTGCGGGAGACCAGATCCCCAAGTACTGCTTCCCCAACTAGTAAGTTAACGGAGACTCCATGATCTCTGTTGCTGTTTAACCAAGCCTGCAGCTCACTCTCTCAGTGCTCTGTGTGTTTCATGTGCAGCGTCGGGCGTCCGAAGCATGTGCGCGTGATGGCGGGAGCCCTGGAGGGAGACCTCTTCATCGGGCCCAAGGCCGAGGTACCGCTGCTCCTCCTCACTGCCGATTAAACTACATCCCTGCTGACACTCACTGCCCTCTTATGATGCTGTTATTATTATTATTATCATTATCATCATCATCATCATTGTAATTATTATTATCATAATTATCATTTTTATTATCATTATTGTTGATGTTGTTGTTATTGTGTGGAGCTTCGATGGGCCACACCTTCATCACAAACGCTCCTTTAAAGTCGACTCTTTATTGTTCCTGCTGAGGTCGGTGCAGAGGCAATCAAACCTGAGCTTGCAGACCTTGGTGAGGCAGTGTCATCTTTACCGAAAGGCGTTTAATGTGTGAGAGCACGTAAATGTCATGTATTTAGTAACCTTATGATGGCGATTGAAGGTGATGAAGGATGTGATGCTTGAGCTGCTCATCTCTAGCAGCTTCAGGAGGTCCAGCAGCTCTGCTCTCACTAGAGGAGGAACAGGAAGTTATTGCCCTGCAGGATCAATAAAGTTTCTTGTTTTGAATACAGGGTTTGTTTGTTTTTTTTTGGTTGTGTGTTTATTTTTTGTTTGTTTTTTTTGTTTTGTTTTTTCCAGATAATTGTCACATGACCTTCTCACAGCATCTGCAGCTCTCTTTTTTCCATCAGATCAAAGCATGTGACTGTATCACATTTTCAGGGAATAATAAACTCTCCCCCTCCTCCTCCCGTCAGGAGCACAGGGGCCTGCTGTCGGTGCGGTACCCGATGGAGCATGGCATCGTGACCGACTGGAATGACATGGAGCGGATCTGGCAGTACGTTTACTCCAAGGAGCAGCTGCAGACATTCTCCGAGGAGGTGAGCTCCTCTCCGGCTCTCTCACTTCCACACACGAGCTTGTCGCGACACCGCTAACCCTGTGTTTTTTTTTTTTTGTTTTTGTTTTTTTGTTTTTTTTTAACCTTTCCCAGCATCCTGTGCTGCTCACAGAGGCTCCTCTGAACCCGAGCAAGAACAGGGAGAAGGCGGCTGAAGTGTTCTTCGAGACTTTCAACGTGCCGGCACTCTTCATCTCCATGCAGGCCGTGCTCAGTCTGTAAGAACTCACTTCCTGTTTGTGTCCTCCTGTTGCTGACTCAGCATTGAGCTGAGGGCTGCGTGAACCTCAGCCTCATGTTTGCTCAAGAAACAGTTAAAGGTGTTAAACACACATGAGGGCTCACTGAAGACTCTCTGCAGTTGCATGGCTCCCACACAAGGTGGCAGTATAGGCCCTAAATTACCCTGAGTCACTGCAAGCTCTCTCTCACTCAAACACACACACACACACACACACACACACACAGGGTTCTGTTCTGATTGTAGGTGTGTGTTCCTCATTTAAGGGGAGGACCCTGACCGCCATCTGTGACGGCTCACTGAGTCTTTGTGTGCTTTGAACCAATCAGATGTGACTTTGGGTCACATTATGATCTGAGCCCCTCTGTGATGGAAGGCCTTCACACACTGAGCAAGTAAAATCAGCATGAGTGTTTCTGTTCTTAAAGCAGCTGTCGAACTTCACAGAATGAATGTGTGACACTCAGAAGCTTGGAACATGCTCGATGTTTCAGAGTTTTGACCAAACGGATCGCTGCATTTGGCAACAAGTACGCTTGTAGCTCAAAGTGTACACTGGTACTGAATCTATGCTACATCAAAACCGTAAATAATCCATTTTGACGTTACAACTAGCTGCTGCTGCCTCCTCAGGTGTTGTCTCAACTCTGCCAAGGAGCTCAAACTGCCCACTGTCATGAAACATGGCCAAAGCTTCGACCCTGGATCACAACAGGAAATCCTCCTGCTGCTGCCTGCATATAAACCAGAATCTGGTTCTTCCCTTTCTTGTTCAGAAATGCCAGTACCAGCTCATCATTGCTACATGTCCACTCCGTTTTTTTTTTGTTTGTTTGTTTGATTTTTTTCACGGTGCGCATTGTGAGATCAAATTTTCATCAAATTTTCGTCAAAAATGTTCAGATCTGAAAAACGTGCCAACCCCGGAACAGAGTCTGTGCAGGATGCAGACGGTCGATTATTAAACACGTGAAGCCTGAATTTAACATGTTGCTGGGCTGAGAAACGTCCTGATGTTAACATGACTGGATCTGATGGGGTTTTGATGGTTATCCTGTTGTGTCTGTGTGTTGATGACATTTTAATTGTCTCTCTAAGTTAGAGAAAAGTGCGTGTGATGCATGTTGCGTCGTCTGCGCGTCTGTTCACCAGACAGAATCAGAGCAGGCTAGAAGGCGTTTGCTGAGTCTCTATCATAACCGTGATGGCCTCTGTTTTCCTACAGGTACGCCACAGGCCGCACCACCGGCGTAGTGCTGGACTCGGGCGACGGCGTGACCCACGTGGTGCCCATATACGAAGGCTTCGCCATCCCACACTCTATCATGCGTGTGGACATCGCTGGGAGAGATGTGTCGCGGTACCTGCGACTGCTGCTGCGTAAGGAAGGATACAACTTCAACACGTCGGCCGAGTTTGAGGTCGTTCGCACCATTAAAGAGGTGAGGCGGTGGCGGTGCTGAAATGTGAGTCAGGTGTTATGAGCGTTTCTAATATTCTCATGTCCCTGCAGAGAGCCTGCTACCTCTCCCTGAACCCTCAGAAGGACGAGACCTTAGAGACCGAGAAGGCTCAGTACGTCCTCCCTGACGGAAGCACTTTAAATGTAAGTCCTGTTCCTACTGATTGGTCGTTCCTGTGTAGCGTTCCTCCCCATTCCCCTGACATGTGATCTCGCCGTTTTCAGATCGGCCCCGCCAGGTTCCGCGCCCCGGAGCTGCTGTTCAGACCCGACCTGATCGGAGACGAGAGCTCAGGCATCCACGAAGTCCTGGCCTACGCCATCCAGAAGTCCGACATGGACCTGCGGCGCACGCTCTTCTCCACCATCGTACTGTGTGGCGGCTCCACGCTCATCAAAGGTCAGTGCATGCACTGCAGTCCGTAAAACTTCCTGTTCGCAGCGGCGAGTAACACGGTACTGTCCTCACTCAGGCTTCGGCGAACGGTTACTGACTGAAGTGAAGAAACTCGCACCCAAAGACGTAAAGATCAAGGTAAGCTCTGACTGGGACACACCCACAGTAACCTCTGACCTCCTTCTCCTGCTCACTGAAGTACTCGCAGCACAGGGGCATCCCGAGCCTGTTTCTCATGAAAATGCTCGGGAGGAGGAGGAGAGCAGAGATGAATACATTTAAAAGAAATATATTTATGTATTCACAAAGAAAATAAAATGCTTTGTAAACCGTGAAGAAGTCTTGGAGAGGAGGACTCGGTGAGGAGATGTCATTTAGGAGGTGTGAGTGAGGAGGTCTCAGCAGGAGGTGTCAGTGACCTCTGGTTTCTCTTTGGCAGATCTCGGCCCCCCAGGAGAGGCTGTACTCCACGTGGATTGGGTAAGTCTTTGATTCACTCGTGTGTCACTGTGTGTCTTTGTGGCTATCCCCTCTGATTGGTCCTTCCTCTGACCTCACTTCTTGATGCAGTGGCTCCATCTTAGCGTCGTTGGACACCTTTAAGAAGATGTGGGTGTCGAAGCGGGAATATGAAGAAGACAGAGCACGTGCCATCCACAGGAAGACCTTCTAGGCCAATAGCCCCTCAGAACTGTCCTCATTGCTCCCCCCCCACCATCAAACGCTAGAGGCTCCCTGACATCAGTGGGTCCCTCCTCCCCCTCCTCCTACCTACATCCACCTGCTTCTAACCCACCGTTGACCTCCTGCTCCTCAACCTGCACACACACACCTTTATGTGTGCTCGTCTCCATATTTACCTCCTCTGACCCCCTCCCCTCCATGTTCTTCCTGCTGTCAGGTGGTGGTGACAGCACGCTCTGAACGTGACACGCACACCCACACACGCACCCACACACACATGCACACACACTCGCACACAAACACACACTTGCATGTGCACACACAGACGTGTGCGCACACACACACAGGGCTGTGGGGCGTGCTGGAGGTTGCGGGTGGAGCTGTGGATGCTCTGAGCTCCACACTGAAGCCTGTGAGGCATGATGACATCATAAACCTGAATGTTTTGTTTGCTGATGTTCAGATTTGATTTCATGTCTGTTTGTAGCTTCTCTGACATGAAGCTCTGTGCTATTAAACTGTATTATAGATCTGATCTGCACATGTATTCTGTCAGCACGGTTCATTTATCGTCGCCGCTCATGATCTTCTTTACCAATGAAATGTTTTTTAGGTGAACATGGCATCACGAGTTTGTGTGGAGGAAAATGTTCAGCAATGTCTTTATGTCGGCTTTTTGTCCGAGCTGACAGATTAAAACAAAATTTGGGAAAAGCTTCACTCAGTTTTCTTTTTCTTTGCTTTAGAATTTATTTTATCATGAAATATTTAATTACAAAGTCGTCATCATGGTAATTTATTATAAATTAATTTTTCATGAAATATTTCATCATAAAATTATCGTAAATTAATTTACCTCCAAGTAATCTATTAATTCATCAAATTCATTATCATAGTCATTTGTCTATGTGTAATCTATGATAACACAATCACAAAGGGTTTAATCATAAATTAAATCAAAAAATAAAGTCATTATAGTAATTAAAGTAAATTAAAGTAAGCCACGATCAGGTCTTCATTAAGTGATTTATTACAAAGTAATTCATCATGAATAATTATTAATAATAATAAATAAATGTAAAAGATTTTAAATCAAAGTAGTTCATCATAAAGTATGTTGATCGGTTTTTATTACCGCTAATCATTTTAAAGCTCAGTTTTTAAAACCTTACGATGTAACTACAGCTCAGTCCATGCAGCAGTATATTAACCCTTTAAGACCTACCATAGAACCAAGTCCGCCAGAGCTTATATTATATTTTTACATGCTGTAGTGCAATTTTGGGAGTATTTCAAGTTGCTATATATCAATACAACCATTATAGCCCAATTTTTAATAATATGTATGCATTAAGTGCATAGTAATTAAATAAATTGCAACAAAGTGCAATAAACTACAAAAAGTTTGGAAACCACTTTTGTTTTTTTAACATATATTTCTAGTTGAAGGAATTTAAGAGGCTTATCCCGCAAAACTGTAAATACAAAAAAGTTGCATAAAATAGTTTCCCACCACAGGAAATTTATTTTGAATGTCTTCATAGTTTCATAGTTTCATTTTTGAAATACACCAATTTTTATATACTGCAGGAAAAACGAAAATAAATATTATAATGCAGATTTGCAAAAAAACAGCATATGCATCAAATAAACAATTTCCAACAGTGCAATTTGAGTTCTAAGTATCCCAGAAACTATTCAGAAAAGCATAAAGTCAAACATAACTTTTAAAAATACCAGTATAGGCTCATAAGGTAAAAAACTACATTTCCGCGAAAATGACGTCACTTCCGGTTTCATATGCAAAAAAAATTATTGCGCTAGCTTACATGGTTCCGGTTCTACAGGGATTTAAAAATAGTTATGCAAAACGGAGCGTCCCCGCTTCGACCGGTTTTAAAGGGTTAATGACTAACCTCGTATTGTGGATGGATTATCTCAGTTGTTCTCCTGACTGAAGTTTAGTCCGTTTACAGCATCCTGCCATGCTATTGCATTTGTCCCTAACCATCGTGAATCCTCTTGTTAACTTTTATCAAGTGGAAAAAAGCTAGCGTTCATCCTCCGACTTCACTGTGTTTATGTTATGCTAACATAGGTGTGTCGCTAGCGATCATGTAGCACATCATTATATACCAGCTAGCCCAACTTTAGTAACCCTAAGAACGTCACTGCTGTTTAGTTTCCTGTCTTCATTTATGTTGGAAGTGATAGCAGAGCTGTACGTTTTAATTTTTTTGAAATCCCTCAGCCAGAACATGCTATATTATTTAATCTGGAGACTTCCCACGTACCACTAGAGGGAGCCCAAGTACCACCAGTGGTACACGTACCCCAGTTTGCGAACCACTGCTTTTCAGAAAGCTAATTTCCGGTGCTTGTATCTGCAATCTTGTTCTTTCTGTCACTACCCAAAGCTTGTGACTATAGATGAGGGTAGTGACGTAGGCCAATCGGTAAATTAAGAATTTCGCTTTCACGCATGGCTCTCTTCACCACAACGGACCGGTACAACATCCGCAATACTGCAGCCGGAGCACCAATGCATCAATCCCGCCCCCTTCTCCACTTACTCGTGCACAAGACCCCCGAGATACTCCTCTATTTGGGGCAGAACTCGTCCCTGACCCAGAGAGGGACGCACCCAAGGCGTGCGTTGAGGTGAGCCAGACTATGTCTATCCTGTATCTCTCAACTTCAAACACTAACTCAGGCTACCGGAGAGGTGACATTCCATTGGTTGTCTCGGTAACTGGGGATTGGTCCGCAGGGTCTCCACCCATGGCTGCTGCCCAGCCCACCTTGCACCCAACTCCTACGACGCCTCCTTCAGGTGATGGGCCTACAGGAAGGTGGACCCATGTCCCTTTTTTGAGCTGTGCCCAGCTAGGCTCAATGGATTAAGGCCCAGCCACCAGACTATCGTCCTCGGGCACCTTCCCTGGCCCTGGCTTCAGGGCGGGGTGAATGGTTCCCTTGGTCTTCTGTTCATGGGGTTTTTTGAATTGCTCTTTGTCTGGTCCCTCTCCCAGGACCAATTTGCAATGGGAGACCTTACCAGGGCACAAAAAGCCCCTGACAACATAGCCCCTGGGACTCCAGGGACACACAAACCCATTCACCATGATAAGGTACCGATTGATAATCCATCATAAAGTCTTAATTCTTTTTTCATAAAGTATTTCATCTTAAAGTAACTTTGACTGTACCCATGCACAGCCAGCTGGTCATGTCATGTTATACAGTGATACAGTCAGTGTTGGGAAGGTTACTTTTAAAATGTATTCCATTACAGATTACAGAATACATCAGAGGTGGGACCAAGTCATTGTTTTGCAAGTCTCAAGTAAGTCTCAAGTCTTTATCCTCAAGTCAAGTCTCAAGTAATGTCAGGCAAGTCAGAGTCGAGTCTCAAGTCACTGGTGTAAAAGTCCGAGTAAAGTCACAAGTCTGAAATTTTGAATTTCAAGTCCTTTCGAGTCTTTAAAAAAAAAAAAACGAAAAAAGCATGTTGCAGTTATGCTAAATGTAAATATTAGACTGTGGTGGACCACTAGAGGGCTCCACTCACACCCAGTGTAGAGGAAGTGTGTTCCTGTGTTTTGTGGCGCGATATGCGCAGTTGATGTTGGAGACGAATAAAGAAGGAGTGAGAACTGAGAGCTGTGTCGTTGATGCTTATCTCCACATTGGTGACCCCTGACTCGAGCATGCAACGGGCCGTAGATAACGCACACTCCGCTATGGATGCATCAGCGGCCGCCGGACCTCCGCCTCCTGTTGCAGCTATGTTCGCTGTGGCGCTGAAACTGCCGGACTTTTGGCTCCATGACCCCCCGTCATGGTTCGTACACGTGGAGGCTCAGTTCGCCCTTCGCGGCATCTCGGCTGACGACACGAAGTATCACCATGTGGTGGCCTCGCTCGACCCGCTGGCCACCCGTCGCGCGATGGCGCTCCTCCGGGACCCACCCGCCCAAGGGAAATACGCCGCCCTCAAAGAGCTGCTTCTTCGGCGCTATGCCCTCTCCGACGCCGAACGAGCCGAAAAGCTCCTCAACCTGTCAGGCTTGGGTGGCGGTACCGCGCTTGAGCTCATGGAGAACATGCTATCGTTGCTCGGGCCGGATGACGGTGGTTTCCTCTTCGTGCACCTCTTCCTTCGCCAACTACCGGCCGCCGTGAGAGCTGTCCTCGCGAACTCTCCGCTTCTGCCTGCGAAGGATTATCGCTCCCTGGCTGAAGAAGCGGATCGCATTCTCCTGGCTAGCCGCACTTTCGACGTTCACGCCCTGGCTACGGACACGCCGGCGGCACCTTCCACGCCTCCACCTGCCTCCCCCGGAGCATCCGCCCCCTTGCTGACGGCAGGGATTGCTACACGCCGGCACCGCGGAAAGAGCATCTGTTTCTACCATCAGCGTTTTGGCGACAGAGCGCGTCGCTGCCTGCCGCCTTGCGCTTTCACGGCCCAGGGAAACGGACCCGCCAGCGCGCCGTAGCAGCCGCGACCGCTGGCAATACAGAAAGGCTGCTCTTCATAGAGGACTCGCGCTCCGGGAGACGTTTTCTCCCAGAAGAGCCTCCTTCCCCCTACCGCTGCCGACGGACTAGCAGCGAACTGTGGGCCGCAGCTCATTGCAGCTAACGGCTCTCCCATCAAAACGTTTGGGGAAAGGTTGGTGACTGTTTGTTTTCATGGCCGGGATTTCCAGTGGAACTTTGTTGTTGCTGCTAGATCTGTACCTATTTTGGGTGCTGATTTCCTGTGTGCTCATGGACTACTTGTCGATGTCGCTAACAGACGTTTAATTGATGCTCTCTCGTTTTCTTCGCTACCCTGTTTTACTCGGGCCACCGAGCCCCTGATTCGGGCTAATGTAGTGACCTCCGGGGATGCTTTTCAGCGTTTGCTTTTAGAGTTTCCATCGCTGTCTGTCCCTAATTTCTCTAGCACGGTAACGAAGCATGGGGTTGAGCATTATATTCCCACGGTCGGGCCCCCGGTGTTCGCGCGCGCGCGCTGCCTCGACCCCGCGAAATTGTCCGTCGCTCGGGAAGAGTTTGCAGCCATGGAGCGCCTTGGCATTGTACAGCGTTCGAACAGTGCATGGGCCTCTCCGCTTCACATGGTGCCCAAATCGGACGGTCGGTGGCGGCCATGCGGAGATTTCCGCCGTTTAAATAATGCCACGGAGAATGACCGTTACCCCATCCCCCCCATTCAGGATTTTTCTGCCAATCTCGCTGGAACGTCGATTTTTTCTAAAATTGACTTGGTGCGGGGGTATCACCAGGTTCCCGTGCGCCCCGAAGACGTTCCTAAAACCGCTGTCATTACCCCCTTCGGCTTGTTCGAGTTTTTGCGCATGCCGTTTGGCCTGAAAGGTGCCGCCCAGACCTTTCAGCGGCTGATGGACTCAGTTTTGCGTGGGCTGCCGTTCGTTTTTGTTTATCTGGATGATATATTGGTGGCCAGCTGCTCAGCGAGCCAGCACGAGTCCCATCTGCGCCAGGTTTTCCAGCGTTTGGAAGCGCACGGCCTGATCATCAACCCTTCCAAGTGCCAGTCTGGGTTGCCTGTTCTGGATTTCCTCGGGCACCGCATTTCTGCTGAAGGTGTGGTTCCGTTGCCCAACAGAGTCCAGGCCGTTTCGGCTTTCCCGCGTCCCACGTCGGTTAAAGCGTTGCAGGAGTTCTTGGGGATGATAAATTTTTACAACCGCTTTCTCCCCAGAGCTGCCCACCTGCTACAGCCACTCTATGCTGCCTTAAAAGGTAAAACAGCCAAAGATCCGGTTGACTGGCTGCCTGAACGCGTCCGTGCGTTTTCCGCAGCCAAGTCTGCGCTGGCTGACGCCGCCCTGCTGGCCCACCCGCTTCCGTCGGCGGAGATCGCGTTGACCACCGACGCCTCGGACGTGGCAGTGGGCGGAGTGTTGGAACAGCGGGTTTCAGGTCTCTGGCAACCGCTCGCCTTTTTCAGTCGTACGCTCCGGGATGCTGAACGCAAGTACAGTGTTTTTGACAGGGAGTTGCTGGCCCTGCACCTCGCAACACGGCATTTTCGTTTTTTCCTCGAGGGTCGCAACTTTGCTGCGTACGTTGACCACAAACCTTTGACGTTTGCGATGTCCAAGGTCTCTGACCCATGGAGCGCACGCCAGCAGCGCCAGTTGGCGGCCATTTCTGAGTTTACCACAGACATTCAGCATGTGGCTGGTAAGTCCAATCACGTCGCTGACTGTCTCTCACGTGTGTTGGTTTCTCCAGTGTATGTCGGCATCGACTACGCTGCCATGGCCGCCGAGCAACGTGCTGACCCGGACGTCCTTGCCCTTCAGTCAACAAAAACGGGCCTCGTGCTGGAGGACACCCCGGTGTGGGACGGCGGTCCGCGCCTTCTTTGCGACGTTTCCACCGGCCGCCCCCGCCCGGTGGTTCCCCTTTCGTGGCGTCGTCGTGTTTTTGACTCGGTGCATGCCCTCTCTCATCCCGGCGTCCGGGCCTCGGTCAAGCTGGTCAGCGCTAGGTTTGTTTGGCCGGGCCTTCGCAAGACGGTGAAAGAATGGGCGGCGGCTTGTATCCCATGCCAACGCTCGAAAATCCACCGGCACACACAGGCACCCCTCGAGCCTTTCCGTGTCCCGGGTAGGCGTTTCGATCACGTTCATGTGGACCTGGTTGGTCCCTTGCCGCAGTCACAGGGTTTTACGCACCTTTTGACTGTGGTGGACCGCACAACCAGGTGGCCGGAGGCGGTACCCCTGGCGTCCACGACAGCGGCGACGGTGGCCAGGGCATTTTTGTCAACGTGGGTTTCACGTTTCGGCCCCCCTGCTGACATTACCTCGGACAGGGGCCCCCAGTTTGTTTCCGAGCTTTGGTCTGCTATGGCTGACGGCCTGGGAGTCAAGGTCCACCGCACCACAGCATACCACCCGCAAGCTAATGGGATGTGCGAACGGTTTCACCGGTCACTTAAGGCCGCGCTCCGTGCTTCCTTGACAAGTGGCGACTGGGTCGAACGTCTTCCGTGGGTTTTGCTGGGTTTGCGTAGCGCGGTTAAAGAAGACCTCGGGGTTTCCCCGGCTGAACTGGTCCTCGGCCAGCCTCTCCGGGTCCCCGGGGAATTCTTACCTGAGAGCCCTCCCCCATGTTTCGATACCTCTTTGTTGCCTTTTCGCCCCCCAAGAAACTCATTTCCTGTTCCTGGTCCTGTGCACCACTGCCTGCCTGACACCTTTGTTCCGAGTTCATTGGACTCTGCTCGTTTCGTTTTCGTCAGGCACGATGCCCATAGGACTCCGCTGCGTCCACCATATGACGGGCCATTCAGGGTTCTTAAACCAGGCAACAAACATTTCGTTTTGGACTTTGGCGGTCGGCAGGAAGTTGTCTCTGTTGACAGACTTAAGCCTGCACATGTTATGCAAGAGGATCAGGTGGTCCCGGCCCAGGCCCCTCGCCGCGGCCGCCCACCTGCCACCGGGCTGATGGATTCTGTTTTTTCCCCCAGGAGCGACCCGAAATCAACGGAGTCCGAGTCGTCTTCAGCTTTTTCTGACCGCCAGTGCCAGCCTCGCTCCCGGGCTGGGTTGCCCTCTGTCAGTTCCCCAGTTCCCCACCCCCCCAGTTCAGCCGCTCCGGCCGTTTGCTTAAGCCCCGGGTCCTGGACTAGTTCTGCTGGGTGTTCGGGGGGGGGGGGGGGCATGTGTGGTGGACCACTAGAGGGCTCCACTCACACCCAGTGTAGAGGAAGTGTGTTCCTGTGTTTTGTGGCGCGATATGCGCAGTTGATGTTGGAGACGAATAAAGAAGGAGTGAGAACTGAGAGCTGTGTCGTTGATGCTTACCTCCACAAGACCATGTAATTTTTAAATCTGTGTTTTTCTCAACACATGACAAAATAGTGAACTTAGAAAATATACACAAATTGTGAAATTGCACCTCTTTAAAATGCAGCTCAATTAAACCTAGCTCCAAGAATAATTTTCACCGACAGTTCTGAGATAAGCTGCATGTTATTCTTGGATGCGGTTGTAGGACCGGCTTTAAAATCGCATGACAAAAATATCATACATATTAAAAAAAACTGCATCACCAACGTAGCCTGGACAACATTTGCTAGTTAGATGAAGTCAGCTATCTCATCGTAGCATATTTATATGCATATTTATAATCATACGGTTCTTGGAGTGAGTGCATACACTCATGAAGTTTAGTAACTTCAGGTCACTGCAACAAGCCCAGGTACAGTTTACCGACGGATGGGTGCAGGACCTTGAAACGCACCGTGTAGAACAAAAGACCATCGTACATATCATAAGTTTACCAGTCTCACAAATTGTCTTCATAAATACACATTCGTTAACCGTTTATTAATAGGACCTTTGAGCTCAATGGTAATTAATTAGTAGTGGAAATAATTTCTGGTTCGCATTACAGAAATGTAGCAGTGACAATAATACTGTATGCTGTAATCGTACTGGGCAATTAGTGATACAAAACAACTGTTTTACCCTGTGAATAAAAGTATATGTTTTTGTCAATGTACCATAATAACAGAAGCGAAACGCAATATTGTGTCAGGACAATTCACTATTTATGCACAATAAACAAAGGAGCATAGCGCGACAATTTCTGTTCAGCGCCAGACTTGCTTGTAACCTATATCACCAATTATGTTATGAAAATGACGCATTAACTACTACAGAAGACTTGCCTTCGTGTAAATGCTTGGAGCAGACTAACCTGTGAGCTGGAGTGTTCTGGGACGTTATATTTGGTCTTTGAATGGCTGCAATCCAGGCCATCCGTCGCGTCTTTGTTACTTCGGAAACATGGCTCGAACAATTTCTCTTCAGCGATGTAATCCGATAACAACCGATCTCTTTACCCGTCGGCTTCCCGTGGCTGTCATGTGACCGGCTATTGCAATTAATAATACAACAGCTTCTTGACATTTTTGTGTTTCTTTTTATCGCTGTGTGACTGATTTTAATTGAAAGCCTGCGTGCGCTAGTACCTCTTGCCACGAGTTCCCAGAATCCTTTGCGGTTTAACCCCTGAATGACGTCACATTTTCAATCTCTATATAATATGCATGTTAAATTTTATATTTGGGGTGAAATATCAAGTCTTTTCAAGTAAACCGGTTCAAGTCCAATTCAAGTCCCAAGTCATTGGTGTAAAAGTCCAAGTCAAGTCACAAGTCTTAGAACATTTTTTCAAGTCAAGTCTAAAGTCATAAAATTAATGACTCGAGTCTGACTCGAGTCCAAGTCATGTGACTCCAGTGCACACCTCTGGAATACATGCCCCAAAATGTATTCTGTAACGTATTCCGTTACGTTACTCAATGAGAGTAACGTATTCTGAATACTTTCGATTACTTAATATATTATCATGCTGTTTACAACGAATGTACTATTGCTGTGATTTATTACTGTTACTGAAAGTCCGCGGCTCCGAACCGTAGTAAAGGGACCTCTGGCTAATACCGTGGGTTCCGTGTTGGGCTCGTAGCCGAAAAATAGCTTTACTTTGCTGTGTGGGTCAACTTTGCTTGCGAGAGACAGAGAGAGGCGTTGAAAGGTTCCAACGGAACTTATTGTTTTTGTAGGAAAACATGAACACGGTGTACAGTCGAGTCTTAATAGCTTACTTACAGCTGGGCTCGTCAGGCACTCTTCTTGGCTGCAGTGGTTATTATTATATTTACATGTTTCCAGCTCCCGTTTCTGCTCGATGACATTTCGTACTTTTCCTTTTTCTCCCTCTCTTGCTCACAGACACATAACAAGTATGGCAGTGCATTCTCCCTGCAGCACGGACTACACTGCCCATGATGCTACATTCTTTAGAGCTATGCTTGTAGCATTCTGCCTATTAGCTTAGCACAACAACAACAAAAAGGCGCTCTCTCACCCAGGAAACACGCAGAGAGCAAGCGTCACCCTGTAACCATGGCAACCGTAACGCTGCCGCCTGGAACAACAGAACATAGCTGTCAAACAAAACCCAAACAGTCCTGACCTGTGACAATATGAAACAGGGAAGTACCGCCGTGTAATCCATTTATTTCAACAAAGTAACTGTATTCTAAATACCATCTTTTTAAACAGTAACTGCACCGGAATACAGTTACTCATATCTTGTATTTTAAATACGTAACGGCGGTACATGTATTCCGTTACTCCCCAACACTGGATACAGTCGACCATCAGAGTGAAGTGAATCACGATTGTGATGTTTACAGAACTTTTATTTTGAAAGGTCGAATGTAAGGCGGAAGGAAGGGATTAAAAAAAGGGAAACAACGAAAAACGGTAGATTAATAAGTTAACGCTGCAGACTGTGTTGCCGCTGCAAGCCTGAGAATTAAAGAATGGAACTGAGAAATACTGAAGGTGTCATCATTAATGTTTGAGGCATGCAAACATTACATTGGCGACGAGGATGGGATGATAGTGCAAAGATCAAGATGAAGGTGATCGCAGATGCAACTCGTCGCGCCAGACCACACACACTAAGTCTGGGTGACACAGTGCTGCATCGCCAACCCAAGCACAACAAATTATCCACACCATACAATGCAAAACCCTACAAAGTGACTAAGGTTAAGGGTTCTGAAATTACAGCTACAAGGGATGGACACTCAATTGTCAGGAATGCCTCATTCTTCAAGAAAATCAGACATGGACTTGAAGATGCCCCACCTGGACGGCATGTCGACCCCGCCTTAACAGACAAGCCCAGATACCCAGTCAGATCAAACAGGCGCGCACCTATGCATCTGTCTGATTACATCAGATCTAAGACTTGAATATCTGAGTGACCAGTTAAAGGTTATTGTAGAAAACCCCTGTGATTTGTGTATATAGACTGTTCCACGGACCCCCTCTAACCACTGCTAAGATGGTACATTCCTCCCATCCCTTGTTTGTGTTTGCGCTGGTCCACCTTGATAGCGCTGGTGGAGCTGGGCTGTTGTACTGAACATGTGTAGTGCGTGTGCGTGAATGATAAGTAAGTGCCTTGTATTTGTTTGTTCTATGGTTGTAACTTATCATATACTTAGCTATGTACATTGGGTGATGCTTAGTAGAGTTTTCCAGCTGTTCGTGTAGCCACGAGACACTGTATATTCACGCTGATTTGACCAAAATGGCGCTACCCTTGTGAACTGAGCTGCCCAAAGTAAAGATGGAGTCTATCCCTGTGCAGCAGCCCATTTGTGTCCACCAGGGGGTGGTGTTTAGTCATTTCTGTTCAACCCTTTCTGTATTATTTAGACCAGTTTGGTTGACTTTAATTGTTTGCTAATTGTAATTTCTGTTATTTTACAGAACCACACACACATATACATATACTCACACGAATTCACTTCTGGAGATGTTTGGATTAAAAGAACCCTAATTATCATTGCTGTGGACCCTCTCTTTCATCATATAAGTCACCTGTGCCTTCTGACCGAGGATAGGAAAATCCTGCTGTAATTTGCCAGTCTATTAAGCACACACATGTCCAGTTCAAGTGGTCCTTCGAGCCGGATTAATTACAGCATTTCCTAACATGGCGGCATCCCAATATGATGAAGAACAACAAGGTGCCCGGCAAAGGAGACCACATAGGGCTCCAAGATATCTGGATGACTTCATCTGGACCTATCCCCCACAGCCGACTAACCCAGTTCCACCGAACACTAACGCAGCTACTCCAATACACCAAATCGCTGGCATCGATGGCTCACCAGAGATGGAGAGAATAAGGAGGATGGAGCAGTGTGTTACCCAGGTACAGGAGCAGATGAGGGAGATACAGAGCGCTATACAAGTGTCTTTGAACTTTGGCCAAAGAACCCCCCAAGTACAGTTACAAACCCAGGTCCGGAGCCATAGTATGCCTTTACTAACTGTGGATAATAATCCTACACAAGCTCCTCCTATGGGCGGACTAGAAAACATCCCCCCCATATCTCCAGTAATACCTGGCCCTCAGTTTCATACTGTACAGCAGACCTCCCCTTCCACAGCTCATCATGTTGATAACCCTCAAATATTACAGTCAACAGCTCCTACTCTCCCTGTCAACCGACCTATTCCTCAGTCCCCTCTATACGTCCACTCTTCCATGCCATCAGCTGCTCAGCCAACACCAGTGGTACCCCGGTCTGCATCTACAGCAACAGAACAGCCACATCCTCCCTGGTATCAGCAAAGAGACCTGAATTGGCAGTCATCAACCCCACAGTGGTCTGTGCCACACAGTGCTGCTCAGTTTAGTATCCCTGGCACTATGCAGTACCCTGTCACGCTGCCGCCTGGCATGCCCTCTCCAGGTTATCCGCCTTGGACTTCAGGCCCACCTCTCAGTCAGCCATACGTTACACCAGTGCTGCCACCTGCTGTTAGCTCACAGTATACCTATCGGCATCCTGCTCCAGCTGCACCTGTCAGTTCACAGCATGATGTAATTCAGAGCAGCCCACAACACTCCTCATCTCTGCTTTCCTCTCAGAGACCGAACTTGATGGAGATGGCTATTTCCTCTTCTTATGGCATCCCAAAACCCAACCTGATCCGCTTCACCACAGGAAAAGAGAGTGATTTCCTGCTACTGAAGAAAGGTCTGGATGGAGTTTTGGGACCACACCCACACCTGTCTGAGGATTACAAATTCCAAGTACTTCTGGATCATCTAAAGTTTCCTCCTGCGTTTCAGCTTGCAAAGAGGTATGTGCATGACACTATGCCCTTCAGTAAAGCAATGCAGGCTCTACAGCAGCGCTATGGACAACCACGCCAATTAGTCCAAGGTGAAATTAACAACATTTTGAGAGCTCCCACAGTGAAAGCTGGAGATGCACAAGGGTTTGAAGACTTTGCTCTATCAGTTAGTAGTTTGGTGGGACTACTAAACTCCATGGAAGGAGCTGCTAAGAGCGAACTAGAGTGTGGTTCCCATGTGGACAGGCTTTTGAGTAAACTCCCTTTCTCCTATCAAGACAGTTTTGCTGAATATTGTCTTGCAAAGGGCATCTTGCGGAGTGACTCAGCTAACACCTATACTCTCCCTGACTTTGCACAGTGGTTGGAGAGGAAGTCACAGGCCATACAGATATCACGAAGGGCTACAGAAAGCTACATATCTGATAAACCCCGCTCAGATCGTAGAGACAAGTCATCACGACCATTAAAGACATCCTCATCAGTCTACTATGGCACTGACAAGCCTACAACACCGACGGCTAATACCACTTCAGCCACTACTGACAGTAAAGAACCTATGAAAGGGAAGAAAGGAGAGAAATTTAAGCCCTACTGCCCCTTCTGTAGCAGTACAGAACATTACTTGAGTTCCTGTTCTGACTTCAGTAAGCTGAGTACTACACAGATTATTACATGGATTAATGACAATAAGAGATGCTGGAGATGTGGTCGAAGTCACCAGCCTGACAGTTGCAATCTGAAGAAACCTTGTGCCACCTGTGGAGAACAACACCTGCAGATCCTTCATGAAGCTGCCTCTCGCCCAAACAAGAGTATCCTGACATTGAGTACAGCCTCCAGCATGGTGTATTTGGACCAAGTCACTCATTCAGGCAGAGTCATGCTTAAAGTGGTCCCAGTTACCCTCCACAACAATGGGCGATCTCTGTCCACCTATGCCATTCTTGACGATGGATCAGAGCGGACTATTGTTTTATCTGCAGCGGTTCATTACCTGCAATTAAATATCACTGAGGAGTCCCTCAAACTACGAACCATCAGGCAGGAGGTGTCACAGTTACAAGGCGCATCGGTTTCTTTTGAACTGAGTGCACCCAGCTCTCCCCAAATCAAACATCACATCAGACGTGTTTTCACTGCTAAAGAACTTAATCTGGCAAAACAATCCTGCCCAGTGGACATACTCCGTCAGAGATATCCACATCTGGCCGACGTTCCCATCAAAGCATTTAAGGATGTGCAGCCTATGCTTCTTATAGGCTCAGATAATGTCCAGCTCATCACCCCTCTGTCACCTGTCAAAGTCGGTCCACTAGGCAGCCCTGTTGCTGTCAACACTAACCTCGGTTGGGCCATCCAGGGACCAGCTACCTTTCTACATCTACCTACTGAAGCTTCATGTCTGCACACATCCCTGTTACCATCTCCCTCTCAAGCGCTAAGACAGAATGTTGAGAAGCTGTGGCAGTTAGATGTGCTCCCCTTTCGATCAGAGAAAGAGGTAACTCGCTCTAAACAAGACAAAGAGGCACTGGAGTTACTGCAGAAAACCACAGAACGTGTACAGGTGGATGGAGTAGCTCGTTATGCTACTCCTCTGCTCCGCCGCAGAGACTCCACTAAACTACGAACTGACCATGACGCAGTGATGGCTCTCCTTCGGTCCACAGAGAAGCGCCTGATTAAAGATCCTGATCTAGCGGCTGTGTACAATGCAGAAATACACAAACTGGAACAAGCAGGTTATGTAAGAAAACTCACTCCTGAAGAGGCAAACCTCACAGATGAATCCTGGTTCATTCCCCATCATATTGTGCATCATAACAATAAGCCTAGGATAGTTTTCAACTGTTCCTTCCAATATAGGCAAGACTGTCTTAACGATCAGCTGCTACCAGGTCCAACTCTCGGTCCATCCTTAATAGGTGTCCTGTTGAGATTTAGGGAGCACCCTGTTGCTGTGAGTGGGGACATACGAGGTATGTTCCATCAGGTGCGGCTTCTTCCGCATGACCGGCCCCTGCTGAGATTCGTGTGGAGAGATATGGAAAGAGATCGGAGCCCTGACATTTATGAGTGGTGTGTCCTGCCCTTTGGAACCACATGCAGCCCCTGTTGTGCCACGTATGCCCTTCAGCGCCATGTGCAGGATCATAAAGATGGCAATGAACAAGTACTAGACTCAGTGCTGCGCTCATTTTATGTCGATAACTGTTTGCAATCTCTGCCCTTTGCTTTGCAGGCACGACCACTTGTCGATAACATCAGAGAGTTGCTATCTACTGGTGGTTTCGAAATCCGACAGTGGGCAAGTAACTACCCAGAGGCCATTGCTCATCTCCCCTCTGAAGCAAAGTCCCCTACCTGCGAGCTGTGGTTGACTGAACACCAACCAGATCCCCAAGAACCAACCTTAGGCTTGGCATGGCACTGCTCCACAGACCAGATTGCCTACAGATGTCGGCCAGTGGTTCCTCAGGAGTCAACCATGAGAAATATCTACAGCATCCTCGCCTCTCAATACGACCCACTGGGCTTCATCATCCCCTTCACGACCCGGGCAAAGGTTATTGTTCAACGTCTGTGGCAGAATGACAGGAACTGGGATGATCCCATCGAGGGCGAGTTACTCCAGCGGTGGCAAGAGTGGGTGAGTGAGTTACAGTATCTACAAGAAATCTGTCTGCCTAGATGCTACATAGCCCCAGCAACCCAAGAGGGAACTTTCCAGCTGCATGTATTCTGTGATGCGTCAGAGAGTGCTTACGGAGCAGTGGCATATTTGAGATTTAAATCGGCAGAACATGAGGTCCACACTGCCTTTATCATGGCCAGATCACGTGTAGCTCCCCGCAAGAAACTGTCAATTCCCCGTTTAGAGCTGTGTGCTGTACTGGCTGGGGCACAACTGTCTAGACTCCTCCTCAGTGAGCTTACTCTGCCCATTAGTGAGACTACTTTATGGACCGATTCTACCACTGTGTTGAACTGGATCCAGTCCGAATCCTGTCACTATAAAGTGTTTGTAGGTACTCGTATTGCCGAAATACAGGAACTGACTGAGGCCGCCAGCTGGAGGTATGTCCCCTCGGCTTTGAACCCAGCAGATGACATCACCCGGGGAAAACCATTACGTGAGCTGTCAAAACCTAGCCAGTGGATGGATGGGCCCCCCTTCCTGAGACAAGCATCTGAGCAGTGGCCAGCACGACCTACTGTGAGTACAGACACTGAAGATAATACTGAGTTAAAGAAATCAGCTTTCTGTGCCTGTGTCACTACAGATTTGGCACAGTCTGATCCTGCATACAACACCTGGGCTGATTTGGTGCAGGCCTCCCACCTGTCTTCTCACGGGGCGGCTGGCCTCCCTATGTCAGCAGCACAACGACTAGAGACAGAAGTTCAAATTCTCAAACAGGCGCAACAAGAAAGCTTCCCTGTTGAAGTACACACCCTTAAATCTGGGAAAGAGGTGTACAAAGACAGCAGACTGAGCAACCTTTCTCCCGAATATGACAGTCAGCTTGGCCTCATACGAGTAGGTGGACGCCTCCGGCGAGCAGAGCAGATGGATGTTGACACTCTGCATCCTATCGTGTTGTCACCAGACCATCCTACTACTCAGCTCATCATCAAAGACTATGATACACGTCTCCTGCATCCTGGCCCAGAACGTGTCTTTGCCGAATTGAGACGCAGGTATTGGATTTTAAGAGGCAGACAGGCCATAAGGAAGCATCAGTATCGCTGTTTGGAGTGTAAGAAGTGGAGAGCCAAGCCTGTTTCACCGAAGATGTCTGATCTCCCTGCTACCCGCTTGCGATTAAATCAGCCGCCATTCTGGTCCACAGGAATTGACTGTTTTGGCCCTTTCACTATAAAGATAGGCAGGAGACAAGAAAAACGGTGGGGCATTATATTTAAATGCCTTACGACCCGCTGCATTCACCTCGACCTTCTCACTGGTATGGACACTGACTCCTTTCTCATGGCTCTGCGCAGATTTATTGCTCGAAGAGGAAAACCCTTTGAAATACTGAGTGATCAGGGCACCAATTTCAGAGGAGGAGACAGAGAGCTGCAGGAGGCATTCAAAGTGATGGAGCCACGACTGCAGGAGAAGCTCAGTGAACAGAGCATCACTTTCCACTTCAACCCTCCGCATGCTCCACATTTTGGGGGAGCCTGGGAACGGGAGATCCGTTCAGTCAAATCTGCACTTCAAGTTGCCCTCAAAGGTCAAGCGGTGCCAGAGGATTTGTTGCTTACTGTTCTTATTGAAGTAGAGGGCATACTTAATTCCAAGCCACTGGGATACGTTTCCTCGGATATTGCAGATGTTGACCCGATCACGCCAAATATGTTGCTCATGGGGCGGCGCGATGCTTCCCTTCCCCAGGCAGTATATGGCACCAGAGAAGAACTTGGAAGGCGAAAATGGCGTCACAGCCAAGTCATAGCGGACCGGTTCTGGACTCAGTTCATTCAGCGCTACCTGCCTGGACTGCAGCCTCGCCAGAAGTGGAACCAGACTACTCCACCTTTGAAAGTGGGACAGACTGTCATGGTGGCGGACTATCAGCTCCCACGGGCTTCCTGGCCCGTAGGACAGGTAACACAGGTGTTTCCCAGCCCGGATGGACAGGTGCGAGTAGCTGAAGTCGCTATTGGGGAACATAAATACCAACGGCCTGTGTCAAAACTTATCATTTTACCTGAACTGTCAGCTGAACGTCCTTAGTTATACTCACATGGGTTTTTGATGTTTACTAATGTGCTATACACATTAGGGGGCGGCTGTAGAAAACCCCTGTGATTTGTGTATATAGACTGTTCCACGGACCCCCTCTAACCACTGCTAAGATGGTACATTCCTCCCATCCCTTGTTTGTGTTTGCGCTGGTCCACCTTGATAGCGCTGGTGGAGCTGGGCTGTTGTACTGAACATGTGTAGTGCGTGTGCGTGAATGATAAGTAAGTGCCTTGTATTTGTTTGTTCTATGGTTGTAACTTATCATATACTTAGCTATGTACATTGGGTGATGCTTAGTAGAGTTTTCCAGCTGTTCGTGTAGCCACGAGACACTGTATATTCACGCTGATTTGACCAAAATGGCGCTACCCTTGTGAACTGAGCTGCCCAAAGTAAAGATGGAGTCTATCCCTGTGCAGCAGCCCATTTGTGTCCACCAGGGGGTGGTGTTTAGTCATTTCTGTTCAACCCTTTCTGTATTATTTAGACCAGTTTGGTTGACTTTAATTGTTTGCTAATTGTAATTTCTGTTATTTTACAGAACCACACACACATATACATATACTCACACGAATTCACTTCTGGAGATGTTTGGATTAAAAGAACCCTAATTATCATTGCTGTGGACCCTCTCTTTCATCATATAAGTCACCTGTGCCTTCTGACCGAGGATAGGAAAATCCTGCTGTAATTTGCCAGTCTATTAAGCACACACATGTCCAGTTCAGTTATGCTGCGTGTAACATGTTTGTTGTTCCTGAATCTAACACTGTAACCAGTATTATAGTGTTGAATGTTGATAGTGTTTAGTCAGAGATCTGTGCAAATACAGTGCTGTTTAAGTGATGTTTAGGTGTGGAGAAACTCAAGTAATAAGAACGTTCAGTAATTTTATTAGGTGTCGTAGTCATAGGTTCAGATTAATAATTCACCTCACTGAGCACCTAAGTTTGTTAAAGAAAAAAAAAAGGAGGTGATTGTGATGTTTACAGAACTTTTATTTTGAAAGGTCGAATATAAGGAGGAAGGAAGGGATAAAAAAAAGTGAAACAACGAAAAACGGTAGATTAACAAGTTAGCGCTGCAGACTGTGTTGCCGCTGCAAGCCTGAGAATGAAAGAATGGAACTGAGAAATACTGAAGGTGTCATCATTAATGTTTGAGGCATGCAAACATTACAACGATGTCAGCAGCTGATGACCTTCTCTGTTCCCCTCAGGGAATGAAAATCAAACATTCAGTTTTTTCTTAAGGTCTGAAAGGATGAAGGGTCATCTCAGGAACTGGTACTTACTTACAATGTTTGAATTTAGCCTGACTCTGTTAAGTTGTAATTCCAAATGTCCATCTTGGAACTTTCTGACCTGTGCATTAAAAATACATTATGCATTGCATATGCATTTAAAATAAAGCCAGAGGAGTACACAAGAGAAGACAGGAATACAGAGAAGTATACAGGTGAACAGAGGAGAACACAGGAGTACACAGGAGAACTGAGGTGTGCATGGGGTACAGAGGAGAACTTAGGAGTACAGAGGTCCTGCCCCTCGTTTATCTGTTGCCTGTGCACTGTCAGGGTGTAACGGTGCAAACATATGCAAACTTCTTCGCCATACTCCCCCCTCAATGCTTCAACGTTGGCATTGTTGTCCAGGTCAAAGGTCACTTTTCACTTTCATATCAGGGTTTGGTCAATGTGCAGGGAAGGTATTGAGACTTTTACCCTGAATTTCATGTTTTCTTTAAATAAAACATGTCTGTTAGAGTTGAGTAAACAACCCCTGACTCACTTAAAGGACCCACCTCAGGGTTGGTCCTTAAGATGAGCCACAGAAATTTGTCCATGAATGGAAAACTCTAGATTTGATTTTGGCCGGTTTGGGGAAAGGCTGTCACTGCTCCACAGACCCGTTCTCTCCTGGAAGGTCCTGTGTAGTTGGGATCAGTGCTTTAAGTGGCCCAAAAGAGGTGCCGGTACTCTATTTTTTTTCCGCCTCCCCTGAGGTAACAACAACTATTGAATGGGTTTATATACAACAGTCAACAGACAACCTTATACAAAATAATAAATCATTTTATTAGTTTGTGGATTTGCTTGAGCTAGAAAGAGCTACTGAACATAAATAAAATGTGCAAAAAGGTATTGAAATTTCTTTTTAACAAAATGCACATAAAATAAATTATAAACTAATTTGTATTTTGCTCTCTCTTGAGTCCCTGCTGGTATCAGCAGCAGCACTTGTAAAGTGTACCTGCAGAGCTTGGTAGTTCTCCCATACTACTTTCACTGTTCTCTCACTTGAAGCAACCCAACGCACTGATAAAACACGGCCTATCACAAGGAGACTTTGTCCAACATTGTGAGCACTCTCGGTTAACTCCCTTTGGTTTTTTGGTGATGCATGGTAGAGGGAGTAAAGCTGATCTAAGAATATTTTAAAGTGGTTGATTCCTCCTACCTCCTTCAAAACATCACAAACTGCCAGTTCCAGTCTGTGATTGGAACAATGCCAGACAAACAGGTAAGGGAATTTGGAACAAAGCTGCGCAGCAACTCCTGCTTTCCTCCCAAGCATCACTGAGGCTCCATCACAAGCAAATGCCAACAAATGTTCCTGTAGGTAGTGAGGGTCAAAGCCATTATTATGAAGACATCCTAACAGTGCTTCAGTGATGTCCTTTGCTGTGGTCCCCTGCAGCTCAATCAGTTCAAAAAATATTGTGTCTGGATTTTCACTGGAAATAGCTGACCGCAGGCACACGACAAGCACAGACTTTTCACTTATTGTAGTGGATTCATCAATGAGCACACACAATTTTCTTTCATTCATCACTATGTCATTGACTACCTTCTTTTTCATTTCAGCTGCAATGTGATCCAGTATATTTGCACATGAGTTATTAGAGTGCAAAACTCTGCCCATCTTGACACCATTTAAGACTTGCAACTGGACATCTATTGGCATGTCTGTAAAGGGACGCCCATGCTTGCCAATCTTATAAGCTGCTCTAAACACATTGAAGTTGAAGCGTAGTCAGCCTTTCTCATATCTTCAATGTGTTTTTGCATTGTATTTTGTGTTGCCTTCTCTTTTATTTCAACTGCTTTCTTGTGATAAATTGAGTCTCTGTGCTCTTTTATTTTCTTTCGTAGTGAGTTTTGTTGTGCAGCCTTGTCCCTTCCAAAAGACGAGATTAAGCACCCACTCCACTCCTGCGACACTCTCTGCCCTTGCTGCATGTCCACGCGAGCACAAACTTGACTACACACACTACAACCCAACTTTTGATTTCTGCTGATCAGCCACTTGTAATTTGTGGAGAAATACCGGACTTGTGCTTGGGACCAACATTCTGGCCACTCGTGCTCGCTAACGCGGCTGTTGTCATCGGTAGAAATGGTGTCATTCTCGTCCTCGTGGTCGCAAAAAGTGCCGTCGTCCGCGGCACTAGTGCAGCTTTCATTAGCTTGCGCCTGACCTGCAGCGATATCATTCTGGCTCGGTGGGGTGTCAGCCAGCGAGTCCTCTGATTCTGACCTTGTTCTTTTACTACTCAGAGTCTGAAGCCAGGAGAGCATATTAAGTGTTCATTGTTTTTGTATTTTAACCGAGCAGCTGTTTGCGCGTTTTACACACCCTCTCCGGACCACGTTGAGTTGTTGACATGACAACGGCAAAAGCGACGCATGCGCTTTTCACTTGTAAAACACATTGGTGTATGGGTAATGTAGTCTCTGCTCTCGGTGGGACGAATTAGGAAGCGTGCTTGTGAAGGGCGCTCTGAAAAGCGGCAGCGCAGCCAAACGATTATAACAGATGTGCAAATGAGAGTACCGGTACGCTAAAAGCACGTTCTGGGCGCATGGAGAGGTGGCGGTACTCTCAAGAGCTATATTTAGAAGTGGCGGTACTGAGTACCGGCGCGCACCGGCCCACTTAAAGCACTGGTTGGGATTCATTGAACTATCAGCCATCCACCTGAGCCAGAGCTGCTGTTACTGACTGTATTAAGAGACTCGGAGCAGCACGGATATACATCAGTGAGGACTGATGTTTATTTGTTTCCTTCATACAGAGTGCAGTAAAGAGCAAAAAACGGTGTCAGCCCACCTGCTCCCAAGTGTGTCACAATTTCGGAAGCTTTGAGAACTTGTAACAGAAGTTGTGGGTCTTCATTTTCTGTCTTCGGATTCGCCCGGGATGTTCGGATCTGAGCTGAGTGCATCTGTGACAGGAACCAATCAGACATCTGCTGATGCTGATGGAGAATCTGAAGCGCTTAAGCTGAAACATGACCAGCAGGTGTCAGTGTGACATCACTGCACCTTCTCTCCATCAGTCTGGTGATATTTGTTCAGGTGTGTTTTACCTCAGGTCGGAGCTGTAAAAGTCTCGATTGACCACAAATAGAAAATAAGCAGGTCTGTGTCTCTCAAACTTCTGACTGCCTTTTTTGTTTGACACTGAGGAGAAGTAATCCAGGATCAACGTAAGGCGGAAGGTCCGACTTGTGATAGGGCTCCCACACCCAGCCTGAACACAGTCCGGCCTGTAGTACATGTGTCTGACCTGGATTCATGTTCTTATATGTAATAAAATTTAAAATAAAAAACAGTGAATATGAGTAACATTTAGGCTAGTAAAATATTTTACAGCATTACGATTATATCCCCATAAAAGGTGAGAATATGTGAAAGAAATGATCTGCTGAGTGAAGCAGAGTGAAGATGAGTGTGAAAACTGTAACAATAATAACCCCTGGTGCGACTGATTATTGGCAATAAACAATAAAAGTATCAGTATTATGTCTCAGCTAACACGAGGAGCTTCATGTTTTGCCTCGTGTATCTGGTGGAGGTGAGTGCATGAATTATGGATGAGGTGATCATATCTGCCTTCCTCGTATGGAGCAGAGACAAGGCAGCAGGAAGTCAGCAGGTGATGGAGCGAGCAGTGCAATCAGCCTCCTGTGTCTGTGAGATATTTACAGCCTGCCCTGAAGACACTGCTCTGCTCAGCACCACGCGTCAGACCCCCACAGAGTCTCCTCAGGATGTTTCTTGATGGAGGACAAACACGCTCCACCTGTCAGTCAAAGAGGCCATGCCCCTAATGATGCAAACAGGTGAGTTCTAAAAACCTCCCTCGTTCAGGTGTTACGAAGCGGGGGCATTATCTGTCCTTCTCCATGTTTTGCTCACTTTGTGGGCTGGATCAGTGAAAGTCGCATTTCTGTCCGTGATCACCTGCCGCATCAAATCTGTGAAACAGGCTGAAAACAGGCTGAAAACGGAAGATGCCACACCTATGCTTTCATACAGGTGACCCCACCCACTGACTGTCAGCAGTACCTGCAGCTCCGTTTGCTCAGTATGTGCATAACCACACATGCGCATGAACACTTGTTTTCATATCTTAGTGAGGACATCTAATTGACATAAAGCTTTTCCTTAGCCGCTTACCCGAACCACAGCCATCAAAACACCTAACCCTAACCCTTAAAACCACATTTTGAACCTCAAAAATACCTTCAAACTTGTAGGGATGGGAGCTTTGTCCCCATAAGTGACGGTTGGTCCCCACAAGTATAGTAACATTCCAATTTTTGGTCCCCACAAAGATGTGTAAACATGATGCAAACACACACACTCACACAGACACACAGACACACACACACACACTTAAGCTGATCTGAAATCACTGTGGATGCTCTGGGTTACCGTAGCAACAGCTTTCCCTCCTGAGATGTCTTTGATGCGGTTATGATCTGAGCTGCCTCGCAGCGGCTAATGAGGCTGTGGGTAAAGTTTGAGCATGTGCACAGCGGGGGGCGAGAAGGTGAGATGAAGTTGGGAAGTGTGGGCTGAGTGTCGGGAACAGCCTCATCTTTTCATCTCCCTCTGTTCTCTCCTCTGCTTCTCACTTTGGAGAAAAGAGCAGTGAGCTCACAGAGCACTAATGAGCTAATGTGACAGAGACATGTTTGACTGGCTAAAGTAGCACGAATAACAGCGGTCAGTTCACCACATGGGCAGAAAGAGCCAGCGTGGTACTTCAATCCCACCAGCATTGTTTGATTCATACGTTAGACATTTAGGTTTGAACTGTTTAGGAGAGGATAAAGTGGCGGCTCTGATCTGCTAACTTCCTGCTTTGTTCCCTGTGTAAAAAGACCAGGCACATACAGAGGTATCCAGGCAGTCAGTGAGACAAAGAACCACTTGAGAGGCAGAAGGGAGACCAAAAAGCTGCATGGAAAGTCACATGAGGATCAAGAAACAAAAAAACCCAACACGTTTCTGTCCTTACCTGCGTCCTCTTCCCTTAATACTGATCTGTGTATTTATTTATTTTCGTTTTACAGCCTTGCTGTAAAACAGTAGGGCCTTGCTTTTTGTATTTACAGTGTGTTTTTTTGTGTATTTATAGTCCCGTCTAGTTTTTGGAGTTCTCACAGCTTGATGAAGCAACAGAGTGTCCTGCTTTTATTCAGTCTGATGCCTTCGTGCAGTGATAAAAGCCACAGAAGTATAATCTCAGAGATATTTTATCATTAAATGCACTTTTCCTTCAACATTTTGCATTTCTTTGAAACTTCTCATTTCTGATTTCCTTTACACATTTTGAGGCTGTGTCCATCACTGAGTACAGTTACACAGCCAGTCCTTATTTCCTCCTTACTAACAGTAGAGCAGAGGTCTGCGTTACTCTTTTTCCTGATCTTTTCTTTTCTCTGCTTCCTGTGAGTCTCACTGATCCAAACGTGAAGCACCCGTTTCAAAGAATCTCCAGTTGCCTCATTTTTCTCCACACAACAAGACGTCATCAGAGACAAAAGCTGCTGTGAATATGTCATTATATTCAGGAAATAATTAATTAAATGGCTGAAAAGCTGCAGCTACAGATGTACCACACAAAGCCACATTTCTTTGTTTGCCTGACGTAACTGAAGCTAATTAAAAGTGCAGTTGGTTCTGTAAAGGAACGTCAGAACGAGACGTCAGGAGAACAATTGGACTGAACCTGCAGCTTTTATTTCAGCTAATGGAGGTCTATTACAGTTCACGCCCCTTTCTTTCAGTCTTTTCTTTTGTGAGAAAGAACAAAAGGATGTTCTGTTCTCTGTATGTGGTTCCGATCATAAAGCATAATCTTTTTTTTTTTTTAATCATGCTTTTATGTAAACGTTAAAGCTTCAGACTGCCGTGACTAGTTTGGGTAACTTCAGGGGTAATTCTGAGTTTTATGAATTACGATGCTTATTGCCAAGGTATATCGTCGTGGTAACTGATGCTGCAAACCTTACCAGCTCCAGAACAGGTTATGATGATTAGAAATCATCAGAATTCTTGAAAGATCTTTCCTCAATTTCTCAGAGATGTGCTGAAAGGGCCTTAATAAGTGTTTGTATAAGTGTGTTTGTATCTTGTTCTATTTAATCTGAACAGGCCCCTAAAAAAGTCAGTGATCACTGTCGGCTTCTCTTGGTTTTTATTATCACTATTCATTTTAAAGCTCAGTTTTTAAAACCTCACAATGTAACTACAGCCCAGCCCATGCAGCAGTATATTAATTGTATATATATATGGAGAGAGTGAGAGAGAGAGAGAGAGAGAGAGAGAGAGAGAGACTGATAGATAGATATTTTTTCGTATTCCTGCACAGTTGCTTTTGAGTTCCCTCGGAGCTGCCGTCCTTTCTTCATACTAATCCTGCCAGCTGGTCAATGATGTGTTTATTAAACTGTCTGTTTGGGTCAACAGGATCTATCCACCGTCCATGAAACCACTGCAGTTACACAAACTCCCATCATCCTCTTCTCTCTGAGTCATGGTTATCTCTCTCAGACAAGCTTTTACCTTCGGAGAGCCCTGACATTATTAGTGATGGACCTTTTCAAACCGTCCTTGACATTATCACAAATGGCCCGTTGCTCGCCCGCTTTTTGTATTTTTGATGTCAGAGTTTCAGTTTGCTGGCAGTCTGCGGGGATCAAGCTCAAGGAAAAAGCAAAGCTTTGTTGCCATGACTGCGGGTGGGGCGTGAAAGAAACTGTGAGTTATTCATCAGTGTAGAACCACGCCACGCCGATCAGTATGAGGCGGAAAACAGTGATTGGTGATGGCATTTTCTGTAATGGTGATGACATTCTGTTTGTGTGAGCATGGGTGTCACTGCAGGTGGCTGTCAAAGACTGCAGAGGTGTGTGACGGAGGACATACCTGCCTCATGTTTTCATGTGCTCAGAGATTCTCATGTTTTTGTTCCCAGAAAAAACTTTGTGTGAGCAGAAGAGTTCACACTTATTCATAAATAATAGATCAAAATTAGCCCCAGCTTATTCTGAGCCATGGATGAATCATAGAAAGTTTGGTGCTTGTCCTGTTTTTACTTTTGATTTCATGTTTAGGTCATCTTTGCCCTTTCTGAAAATTAACCCTCTCTCTTCATTTCCTCCTGAAGTCTCCTTTTCTGTCTTCTCGTGTTGACTTCTCAGAAAAGCTTGTCTCCTTTTGATCCGGCCCTTGTGCTGCTAACCAAGGGTCAAGTTTATTCATATAGCACCAGGTCACATCAGCAGTCACTTCCAAACAAATTATATTGTGAGGTAAAGTCCCTAAAATAATACATACAGAGAAAAACTCAACAATCACATGACCCCCTATGAGCCAGCACTTTAGCGACAGTGGGAAAGAAAAAAATCTCTTTTAAAAGGAAGAAAACTCCAGCAGAGCCAGGCTCAGGGAGGGGCGGGGCCATCTGCTGAGGGGCGGAAGACAGGACAAAGAGACACTGTGGAAGAGAGCCAGAGATTAATAACAAGTATGATTCAATGCAGAGAGATCTATTAACACATAGTGAGTGAGAAAGGTGACTGAAGAAGAAATACCCAATGCATCATGGGAATCCCCCAGCAGCCTAGACCTATTGCAACATAACTATGGGAGAATTCAGGGTCACCTGATCCAGTCCTAACTAAACAGACTGGCAACCTGTCCAGGGTGTACCCCGCCTTTCGCCCTATGACAGCTGGGATAGGCTCCAGCGCCCCCCGCGACCCTGAAAAGGATAAGCGGAAGCGAATGGATGGATGGATGGATGGATGGATGGACTGATCCGGTCCTAACTAAACGGTTTAGCAAAAAAGAAACTCTGAAGCCTAATCTTAAAAGTAGAGATAGTGTCTGTCTCCTAAATCCAAACTGGAAGCTGGTTCCACAGAAGAGGGGCCTGAAAACTGAAGGCTCTGCCTCCCATTCTACTTTTAAATACTCTAGGAACAACAAGTAGGCCTGCAGAGCGAGAGCGAAGTGCTCTAATAGGGTGATATGGTACAAAAGGTCATTAGGTTAAGATGGGGCCTGATTATTCATGACCTTGTATGTGAGGAGCAGGATTTTTTAAATTTAATTCTGGATTTAACAGGAAGCCAATGAATCTGCCAATGGTCTGACATGGGATGTGGCTGTACTGTGGAATATGTGAATGGCTTACTTGTGACAATAGTGAGCAGCACTGCAGGGGGAACCAGACAAGGTCTGGGGTATCGACAAGTCGAGGGAGGAGCGTGCTTCCAAGTGGGGCAGTGATACGGAACAGGAGGGCAGGCAGGTGAGTGTGATCTTCTTTTTGCACAGGTAGAAAGCAGCTGATGTCCTCACTGGCGAGCAGCTGGGAGAAGCGAGTGGAGTAACGATGGAGGTAACCAGGTGAGCACGGTGAGAGAGTGTGGAAGATGAGCCAGGAAGTCTGTTACTGCAAACATAGCACAAAGTTACTATGAAAATAACTCAGGGAAAACACAAGGGATTCAGAGCTGATTTACTGCCGTTGTAAGGCAGACGATCTGGTGAAAGAGTGGAAGTGCATGCTGCTTAATACTTAATTTCTCTTTGCTACTTGGGCTGATTGGGACCGGATAATGTAATTTTGCTCTACCAGGGCCTGATATCCACATATCTAGACATTCATTTTAAATTTCAATAGAACAGTGGCAGTATAACGTAGAGCAAAATGTAGAGCAAAATTTAGTATTGTGGTCTAGACAACCCAAAATATGATGTCCCCATATGTGGATGCCAGGTCCTATGAGGTTAAGTCATTTTTTGCTAATTTTTAGTTTTGTTTGTTGTCTGTTTGGGAGCTGAAACAGTCTCTAAGGGGGTGGGGTTTTAGGGGGATAACAGGAGGCGAAAGGCTGCAGAGAGGGGTGTAAGGCTGCAACTCAGAAAAGCCAACTATGAGGTCGAAGGGTGACAGGGTGAATGAGACTCAGGAGGTTTTCACACCTATAGATGGTTTACTCTGGTCCAAATCAGCTCATGAGTTTGTAAACTTGTGTGCGAGAGTGTGTGTGTGTTTGTGTGTGAGTGCTACGATCTCTGCTCAGTCACACTGGGACTTAGCTGCTGTGTTAATAAAGTTTTTTTGAAGAGGAAGACCAAAGCTCAGTGACGGAGAGACGGGTGTCATGGTTGTGGGTTTTTGGATTCATGTTTACGACACTTTCTGTTTAAAGTGTTTCCTGTTTGGCCTCACTGCTCCTCCACTGCTTTCATTGTGTGGTGGTGGTCGGCTGAGTTTTTGATTCCTGCTGTGATCTCTAGATTATTCTTGGATAATCTGAGCCTCTGCTTTCTGTTTCTGAGATGAGTTATCTTTCGAAACTCCTGTTTGTCCTCATGTTGGTCAGCTCTGCTTCCTGTTTCCTGTTTCCCGTTGTCTCTCTTTCTTCATCTCTATCAGAAGACTGATGAATGGGTTTCTGGCCTCAATATTGGGGACAGAGAAGCAAGGTCAGGTCAAGAAGCAGAATGTGCTGAATGATTAGCTGCTGAAGGTCAGAGTGAGGGCTGATGAATGAAGAGGTTAAAGCATGAAATAATGGTTATGGATTCTTGGCTGGCCGGCTGGGGTCAGACCGGGCGAGGCGTCACATCAGTTATCAGGATGAATCATCGCTGCCTGTTTAGGAACACAAACATGTGCTCCATCAACATCAGCCTGAGTAATAGACAGCACTCTTAGCATCAGCTGATATGCGGCTGTCATAGCAACCCAGGAGGAGATGGTGAGGACCCAGGACCCGCGATGGAGTGCAGGCTGACCTGCTTCATCTCTGACTATTAATCACTGCTGTTTTGAGTGTTTATCCATCACAATGAAATTTACTTGAGAGTCCAATTCGGCTGTGAACCATTAGGTATCATTCTGAGGGTGGACGGTGACCTGCGACACTGACCACTCTGGAGTCAGACGGGATTGGTCCGCCCCTCCGAAAACGCTTTAGGTCCTGTTTATTGGTTGAAGTTTGAGGTTTTCTGATTGGGACTAGATAGACAGATAGATAGATTGACTAGCTCGGCCCACGTCCTCATTTTAGGTTTGACAACATTTTAGTAGGTAAAGGTGAATGCTTTGACATGAGTTGAGCTGCGGTTTGGGGAAGGCCTCAAAGGGGACTGGCGACGGCTCCCGGGCCTGGCAAATCCCCATGTACTAAATAGGAGTGAAGAAGTTAAAGAATTGAGAACAAGGAGGGAGGGAGGGTGGGACATGTAAACGAAAATGAACAGTTTGCAGAATTGGGGGGGAACCTATATAGATGACAACCAGAAAGAGCGTGTTTGGAGGCGTGGTCCCGCTCCTGAAATTCCGATACATAATCTCCAAATAATTTATTTCGAACTTGTAAATATAAGTGAAAAAACAAGAGAAAAGAAAAACTTAAAAACATCAAGTTTCATGAATATCTCTATGTCTACACAATCTTCATATTCAAAAAGGAGTAGGATGAAGTTTACACTTTTTCTGTTCCTACTGAACTTCTCAACCTGTCTCTAAGGGAGAGGCCAGCCACCCTTCAGAAGATGCTCATTTTTGCCGCTTGTATCCGTGATCTCATTCTTTCAGTCACTACCCACAGCTCGTGAACATAGGTGAGGGTAGATTAATAGGTACGTAGATTAACCGGTAAATTGAGAGCTTCGCTGTTACACTCAGCTCTCTCTTCTCCACGACAGACCCATACAGCATCCGCATCACTGCAGCCGCAGCACCAATCCTTCTGTCGATCTCTTGCTCCCTTCTCCCGTCACTCATGAATTAGACCCCAAGACACTTAAAATCCTTCACTTGGGGCAGGAACTCGTCTCTGACCCAGAGTGGGCACTCTACCCTTTTCCGGCTGAGGACCATGGCCTCAGATTTGGAGGTCCTGATTCTCATTCCCACTGCTTCACACTCGGCTGTGAACCGTTCCACTGCGAGCTGGAGGCCATCACATGATGAGCCAACAGAACCACATCATCCGCGAAAAGCAGAGATGAGATTCTGAGACCACCTGGGTCAAAGCCTTCGGCCACATGGCAACGCCTAGAAATTCTGTCCATAAAAATTATGAACAGAATCAGTGACAAAGGACAGCCCTGGTGGAGCCCATTGCCCACCAGGAACGAGTCCTACTTTTTGTTCACGATGCGGACCAAGCTCTTGCAAAGGTTGTATAAGGATTGAATGGCCTGTAGCAATGGGCCAAACACCTCATACTCCCGAAGCACCTCCCACAGGACACTCTGAGGGACACGGTCGAATGCCTTCGCCAGATCCACAAAACACATGTAGACTGGCTGGGCAAACTCCCATGCACCCTCAAGTATCCTTGAGAGGATGAAGAGCTCGTCCAGCTACTCCACGACCAGGATGAAAACTGCATTGTTCCTCCTGTATCCGAGGCTCGACTAACGGATGGACTCTCCTTTCCAGCACCCTGGCATAGACTTTCCCAGGGAGACTGAAGAGTGTGATTCTAGAGTTGGAACACACCCTCTATAGTTGGAACATGCCTATAGTCGCCATGCCGACGGGATACGAGGGGAGGTGGAGCAAATATGAACAACCTACAAATACTGCCTGCTACCACAGATGGACAGAGAGTTAAATTAGCTCTCTTAAACAAAAGATCTGTATCAAATAAAACTCATGTTCTTCGGGACTTTTTTGGTACTCAAGCTGGATGTCATGTTCCTAACTGAGACATGGCTGCACGCTGGTGAAGTGGCACCCTTGCTGGAACTTTGCCCCTCCAATGCCAGCTTCTTCAGCTCCCCCAGGTTGTCTGGGAGGGGAGGCGGGGTAGCCTCTATCATCAAAGACTGTTTTAAATGCAAACAGATACAAAGTCCTGGTGGGTTTTTTTTTTTACCTCATTTGAGTCCCAACTCCTGACTTTAAGCTGTCCCGTCGTTCTAATTATAGTCATCTATCGTCCACCTAAATATAATGACTTGTTTATTTCGGAATTTTCAGACTTCTTGACATGTTTTATCGCTCACTATGAAAGAATTCTTATAGTGGGAGACTTTAATATTCATCTGTGTTGTGAGGATAAACCCCTGGTCAAAGATTTCTTAAATGTAATTGATTCCTTAAGCTTCACACAATTTCTCTCTGGGCCAACACATAAGGACCACACCCTAGACCTTGTCTTGGGCTATGGGCTGAATGTATCAATGACTGAAAATTGTGTTTTACCTATCTTAGACCACTCAGCAATTTTATTTGATATTTTAATCCCTAAATCTCCAGCTTCTGAGAGGGGAAGATTGCCCCTCAGATCATCTCGTTATATTAGCCCTGAAGCATTGTTTGGAGTTAAATTACATCTACCTGATGTGTCGGACCCTATTTTTACCCAGGAGTTATGTGTGGACACCTTGACTGCGAATCTTAATAATACACTTCTTGAACTACTGGACTCTGTTGCTCCCGTAAAGAAGTTAAAATGTCAAAAAAGGAACCCTATGCCTTGGCTAAATGAGGAGCTCTTGAACTTGAGAAGAAATTGTAGAAAAGCAGAGTGTCACTGGAGATCTTCCAGACTAGAAGTATTTCTCCAGGCTTGAAAGGACTCATTGTCTTCTCTTCAATCAGCGATGTCAAAAGCGAAAGCAAATTATTTCTCAAATCTCATCATGAGTCATAAACATAACTCAAAACTCCTTTTCAACACAGTGTCGCAACTTACAGAGAGTAAGTCAACGCTCTGCTGTTCTAATTTGATAGCTCATGACTTTCTTATGTTTTTTAGAGACAAGGCTGAAACACTTAGAAATCAGGTAACTCCCTCCTCTGTCACGGTTTGTGGAGACAGACCGATGGCGCAACAGTCCAGGATCTAACAACTCAGGGGGACGACCACGGAAAAAGTGGTGGCGGCTGAGGAGGTCCGGAGGGCAGCCACGTGGAAAACTGCGGCGATTCCGGCAACAACTTTCAGGAGGCCTGCCATGGGCACGGCGGTTGCTAAAGAGGTCAGGGGGCCGCCCATGCCGGCGAAGACGTCCAGCCAGTGGCCCGGAAAGTGGCCGGCGAAGGCCCAGTTGCGGACGTAGCTTGGCAGGCGCTGGTGGTGGCACTGCAGCGGCATGACCAGGCGAGGCAGGACCAGGCGAAGCAGAAGCTGAGGCCGCGGCTGGACCAGGCGAAGCAGAAGCTGAGGCCGCGGCTGGACCAGGCGAAGCAGAAGCTGAGGCCGCGGCTGGACCAGGCGACCGTGAGGCAGCCGCAGGTGGTGGCTGGACGGGCTCCTTGGGCCCTCCAGCTGACGTGGCAAGAGGCTGGCTGCGTTCACATGACATCTTACAGTTATCAGTCCAGAAGCAAACAGGTGTTAGATGTCCATAGGCAGAGACCAGCTCATTCACTTCAAGACTCATGTTGGCTGTCATAATAGGCTCTAAAACAGAAAGCCCTGTTTCTACATTCCTCCTTTCAGCCTCAATCAATGACATATCATTATGGCCCAGATAAGCTGGGTCAGCCACAGGGAAAACAAGGATTACAATATTACCCACAAAAACATGACTTAAACCTTCATGGATAAGCTCCTGGGCAAACATGAAATATTCAGGTATGGATCTGGTCCATGAGAACTGACCAGCATGATAGCGGTAAGTGGTACATTGACTTGGAACCACGCTTGAGGTGGACTGTAACTCAAGGGTGTTATGTAGAGTGTATGGTGAAATGGGTACGGATAATGCTGTGCTAGCACCCATAGCTGAGACAGGTGACATTTCAGGCTGTGTGCTGGTGGTAACATTATCCTTGGAACTCAAAACCTTGTCTAATGTGCTCACAGAAACACAGGAGAATTGTGTCAAGTTAACTCCGTGAGGGGACACCACATGTTCATTAACAGTAGAATTGTATCCCCTGGTCTCAGCCTCAATCTTCTGATTGGAGGTGGCAGTGCTGGAGGTAAACAGTCCAAAAACACCCTGCTCACGATTGTGAGGAAAACAGAATTCAGGTTGGGACATCTCACAGTTCATGTTACCCTGATCTGAATCCATGTTGTCATCTTTCAGTTCCAACGTGAGTTCATGATCAGCATTCTCAGTTTTAAGTTCATTGAAAATAGGAGCAGCAGGCAAAACATGATCACACATCATCTCACACTCAGTCCTTTTATACCTTACGTCATGACCCTCCTCTAAAAAATCCTTACTTGCTATGAAAGCACAGGGACCTACTTTAAGTAGCTCGTTGGTGAGCAGAGCAGGAAGGGAGGCGTTAGCCACAGGTAACTCAGTCTTTGATGGGACCCCAGGCACATTAAAGGACACAGGAGAAAACGCCTCCCCCCCTCCCCCCACACAATCAGCATTTAGGTCTGTGGAGGTCTCTTTCAATCTAAGTGTAGCGTCAGAGGTCCCTGCAAGATTACTAGGTTTGTCCATGGTTGTTTTTGGGAAAAAATCTCTAGGCTGTGGCTCGGTTAGCACTGCATTACTCAGCCTACAGTTAGCACTGAAACAGTATTTTTATTTTCGCTATAAGAAAAACACAAAACGGTCGGCTCAGAGGCTGGACAGTCAAACTCCTGTTCGGGTGGCGGTGACAAGAACACAGGCAGAAACTCTCCAGTGCTGGAATTTACCGTCTGTGTGGGTCTTACTCCTTGTTCGTGGAAGCCAGACAAAACAACCACACCATTCACAGTACTAGAGTCAGCCATCTTGACACTATGTGTCTCTTTTAACTTTGACCCTTGAATCTGTAATTCTGCATCTAGTTCATCTTCTAAGGTTTCAATGGAGGCTGGTGATGAAAGACTGCATTCACTCACCTCAGGTCGTCGCGCAGCGCGACGGGGACGCGAACGCCGTTTCTTCTTGATTGTAGTTTCCGATGAACCAGACAGCGGCGCCTCATGAGTGCCAGGCGGCGTCGCAGAGGCTGGGGAACTGGGTGCTGATGGAGCGTTAGGTGAGAGTTCCTGGACGCTCAGGGGACCCCTGAGAGCCAGGCGAGTTCCCCGGAAGATCTCTTCATAGTTAGGAGCGACCCACGGCTTCAACTGGAGCTCTTCCTCCAGTTGAGCGCATGCAGCGCGCTGCCGCTCCTCGAGGTTGAAATTCATGACCTCCACAGCATCCTCGTGTTGCTCAGTGGAGGGCGAGCAATGAGCGACGGCGACGTGAACGCCGCTTCCTTTTTGAAGTGGTCGTGGACGAAACTTGAATTTCTGTGGCGACCGGCTCCTCGTCTTCCGACCACATCCGTCCCAGATACGAAGCGGGAGACGGGTAGGTCAGTCGAGGCGGCGAGGGTGAACGACTGAGCTGTGATAGCGAACTGGAAACCGGTGAGCTGAGGGGTGGCGCCGGCGCAGAAGAGTGTGGCGCCGTGGTGAACTTCAGCGTGCCGACTCACACGCTCACAGCAGGCGGAGGGGAGGCTGCGTGGCCGCGGGGCTGTGGTGATGCAGCCCACACACCGGGCCGCGCAGCCTCCCGTGGACGGGGTTGGAGGATGGTGCGGAGGTGTGGAGGTAGCCCCCTCTGATCTCGGAGCAAGATCAGAGGGGGTAGCGCTTCCCATAACCAGGGAAAAACCTTGACGCTTACCCGCAACGAGTGAAGTAACTCCTCCCTCTCCTCCTCTCTAGAGCTTTGCCTCCACTGGCAGCATAACGACTCCACTGCCTGGATTACGTCTCTACTATGTGTCACTGGGTCCGACATGGTTCGCGTTGTACTGTCACGGTTTGTGGAGACAGACCGTGCGGAGATGTGTGTGGTGGACCCAGGTGCGAACACAAGTGAGGATACGGGAGTGAACTTAAACAAAAGCGAGCCTTTTATTGTGGCTGATGATCATGAAAGAAACAAAAAAGAATGAGGGCAGCACAAGAGCAGTAACTAAACAGGAACCTAAACTGGGAACAAACTATGGTAAGGCTATGGCTGGGGATACAAAAGACTGGGCATGGAACCACGGAGGGTGGGAACACAGATGACGCAACACAGACTGTATGAAACACAGAGACTAAATACACATGAAGGATGATTAGGGGAAGTGGCCACACATGGGAGCACAGCTGACACACATGAACCTAATGACGGGACAGGAGAAGTGAAACTGAATACACTGACATTGAATACAGACTTTCAAAGTAAAACAGAAAACATGGAGATTAGACATGACATGAACTTGAAAAACAAAGAAAACTTGGACATGAAACATGGCAGAATGTAACTAGATAAACCAAAATGAAACTAGACTAAAAAGAATAACAAAACACCAAGAAACTCAGAATACTGGGTCACATGACCCAGGGCCATGACATCCTCAAGCTTTTCATTAGACTACTCGGCTGCTTTGCCTGTTGGTGTTGATAAACTGTTCTCTGACTTCAAGGTTATTTCTCTGTCTGGATTAACTAAGGTTGTAAAAGCAGCTCGATGTACAACCTGTTCTTTGGATCCTCTACCAGCCTGGGCTATAAAGGAACTGTGGTCAGCATTAGGACCCTACATTCTGTTTCTTTTAAATACTTCATTGACAACTGGAGTCTTCCCTGAATGTTTTAAATCAGCTGTGGTAGTGCCTATCTTGAAAAAGCCTGGACTGGATGTTGACATGGTCGCAAACTATAGACCCATCTCACATCTGTCTTTTTTATCTAAAGTCTTTGAAAAAGTGGTTTTTAAGCAGCTCACTGAGCATTTGTCAACAAGCAATCTGTTCGAACCATTTCAGTCTGCTTTTAGACCAAATCACTCCACAGAAACAGCTTTAGTAAAAGTGGTACATGTAAATGATCTGCTGGTAAATGCAGGCAATGATCGCACTTCAGTTTTATTACTGCTGGATCTAAGTGCTGCGTTTGACACTGTGGATCACTGCATTTTATTAGATAGGCTTGAACATTTTACTGGAATTACAGGAAATGTTTTATCATGGCTGAGATCTTACCTGTCTGGGAGGTCTCAGACTGTTAGTTTTAAAAATGATCTCTCCGAGACTTGTGCAGTGAGGCATGGGGTCCCTCAGGGCTCTGTACTTGGACCATTGCTGTTTTCTATGTACCTGCTGCCTCTTCTTCTACGTTCTTTTAATGTAACCTTTCATTGTTACGCTGATGACCTGCAGCTTTATGTTCCTTTAACCATTGAAAATTGTGCTGAAGTCTTTAAACTAGAATCTTGTCTATCTGCAATTAAGGGCTGGTTATCAGATAATTTCTTGCTCCTAAATATTGATTTCAGCACTTGTCCCAAAATTTCATCTTGAAAATTGATGACAGTGTCATAAATTGCAGGAACAAGGTAAAAAACTTGGGCGTGTGGTTCGACATGGTGCTCTCCTTTGAATCTCATGTAAAAGAGATAACAAAGACCGCCTTTTATCATTTGAGGAACATAGCCAGAATCAGACAAGGTTTGTCAAGCGACACTGCAGAGGTTCTTGTCCATGCATTTGTGTCCTCACGTATTGATTATTGTAACGCTCTTCTTTCTGGGCTACCAAAGAAAGGTTTTAGAGGTCTACAGATGGTGCAAAATGCAGCTGCTCGCATTTTAACAAGAACTGGGAAATTTGAGCACATTAGCCCTGTACTGAACTCTCTTCATTGGCTACCTTGTCAGGTTCGAGCAGATTTTAAGGTCCTGCTGCTCATCTACAAGGCTTTAAACGGATTGGCACCTTCATACCTCTCCGACCTTTTACATCTTTACGTTCCATCCCGTGCTCTTCGATCTCAGGACTCTGGCCTTCTAAAGGTTCCTAGAGCCAGAAAAAAGACAATTGGAGAGCGTGCTTTTTCTTTTCGTGCCCCGTTTCTGTGGAACACCCTCCCTCAAGATATTAGGCAGGCATGCTCTGTGGAGGTTTTTAAAACTAAGCTGAAGACACATTTGTTCACCCCATCTTACATGTCTTAATTCTATGGCTTTTAGTTTTTAAATTTTTATTATTTTTAACTTGTATTGTGTCTTTTACCTGTATTGCTATGTATCGCTTTTATTTTATTTATCTCTTTAGTTGTACAGCACTTTGTTTGTAAACTTTATAAATAAAGTTATTATTACAGGGAATGCAGAATTATTAGGCAAGTTGTATTTTTGAGGAATAATTTTATTATTGAACAACAACCATGTTCTCAATGAACCCAAAAAACTCATTAATATCAAAGCTGAATGTTTTTGGAAGTAGTTTTTAGTTTGTTTTTAGTTTTAGCTATTTTAGGGGGATATCTGTGTGTGCAGGTGACTATTACTGTGCATAATTATTAGGCAACTTAACAAAAACCAAATATATACCCATTTCAATTATTTATTTTTACCAGTGAAACCAATATAACATCTCCACATTCATAAATATACATTTCTGACTTTCAAAAACAAAACAAAAACAAATCAGCGACCAATATAGCCACCTTTCTTTGCAAGGACACTCAAAAGCCTGCCATCCATGGATTCTGTCAGTGTTTTGATCTGTTCACCATCAACATTGCGTGCAGCAGCAACCACAGCCTCCCAGACACTGTTCAGAGAGGTGTACTGTTTTCCCTCCTTGTAAATCTCACATTTGATGATGGACCACAGGTTCTCAATGGGGTTCAGATCAGGTGAACAAGGTGGCCATGTCATTAGTTTTTCTTCTTTTATACCCTTTCTTGCCAGCCATGCTGTGGAGTACTTGGACGCGTGTGATGGAGCATTGTCCTGCATGGAAATCATGTTTTTCTTGAAGGATGCAGACTTCTTCCTGTACCACTGCTTGAAGAAGGTGTCTTCCAGAAACTGGCAGTAGGACTGGGAGTTGAGCTTGACTCCATCCTCAACCCGAAAAGGCCCCACAAGCTCATCTTTGATGATACCAGCCCAAACCAGTACTCCACCTCCACCTTGCTGGCGTCTGAGTCGGACTGGAGCTCTCTGCCCTTTACCAATCCAGCCACGGGCCCATCCATCTGGCCCATCAAGACTCACTCTCATTTCATCAGTCCATAAAACCTTAGAAAAACCAGTCTTGAGATATTTCTTGGCCCAGTCTTGACGTTTCAGCTTGTGTGTCTTGTTCAGTGGTGGTCGTCTTTCAGCCTTTCTTACCTTGGCCATGTCTCTGAGTATTGCACACCTTGTGCTTTTGGGCACTCCAGTGATGTTGCAGCTCTGAAATATGGCCAAACTGGTGGCAAGTGGCATCTTGGCAGCTGCACGCTTGACTTTTCTCAGTTCATGGGCAGTTATTTTGCGCCTTGGTTTTTCCACACGCTTCTTGCGACCCTGTTGACTATTTTGAATGAAACGCTTGATTGTTCGATGATCACGCTTCAGAAGCTTTGCAATTTTGAGACTGCTGCATCCCTCTGCAAGATATCTCACTATTTTTGACTTTTCTGAGCCTGTCAAGTCCTTCTTTTGACCCATTTTGCCAAAGGAAAGGACGTTGCCTAATAATTATGCACACCTGATATAGGGTGTTGATGTCATTAGACCACACCCCTTCTCATTACAGAGATGCACATCACCTAATATGCTTAATTGGTAGTAGGCTTTCGAGCCTATACAGCTTGGAGTAAGACAACATGCATGAAGAGGATGATGTGGACAAAATACTCATTTGCCTAATAATTCTGCACTCCCTGTATTATTATTATTATTATTATCTCCATGCAACATTGTAGAAGTGTGTCAACCAGGACAGCCCTACAACATCCAGAGCCTTCAGGAACTCACGGTAGACCTCATACACCCCAGGGGCTCTGCCACCAAGAAATTATTTAATTGCCTCAGTGACCTCCCCCCCACGGAGAGTGGGAGGTCATCCCTCTTGTCCCCAGACTCTGCTTCCTCCACGGAAGATGTGCTAGTGGGATTAAGGAGGTCCTTGAAGTATTCCTTCCACCGCCTGACAATTTTCTTAGTCAAAGTCAGCAGCGCTCCACCTGCACTGTACACAGTGCAGGTGGAGCACCGCTTTCACCTCCTGAGTTGCCTGACGGTTTGCCAGAATCTCTTCGAGGTAGTCCAAAAGTCTTTTTCCATGGCCTTTCCGAACTCCTCCCACACCTGAGTTTTTGCTTCAGCTACTGCCTGCGCCATGTTTCGCTTGGCCCGTTGATACCTATTAGCTGACTCTGAGGTCCCACAGGCTAACCAAGCCCGATAGGACTCCTTCAGCCTGGTGGCTCCCTTCACCTCTGATTTTCACCATTTGGCTCAGGGGTTACCACCACGTCAGGCACCAACCACCTTGTGGCCACAGCTCAGTGCAGCGTTTTTGGCAATGGAGTAGCTGAACATTTGAACTCAAAGTCCCTAGTCTCCCTTGGAATGCTGTTGAAGCTCTGCCGGAGGTGTTCACTGAAGATCTCACAGACTTGGGCCTCTGCCAGGCGTTCCCAGTGCACCCTTAGTATACATTTAGGCACGCCAGGTCTTTCCAGCGTCCTCTCCTGCCACTGATCAAACTCACCACCAGGTGGTGATCAGTTGACAGCTCAGTCCCTCTCTTTACCTGAACATCCAGAACATATCCTTAGGTCTCATGATACAATTACAAAATTGATAATCGACCTGCGGCCTAGAGCATCCTGGTGCCATGTGCACTTATGGACACTCTTATGTTCGAACATGGTGTTTGTTATGTCCAAACTGTGGTTTGCAGAGAAGTCCAACAATAAAACACTGCTTGGGTTCAGATCTGGGAGGCTATTCCTCCCAGTAACGCCCCTCCAGGTCTCACTGTCATTGCATTGAAGTCTCCCAGTAGCACAACAGAGTCCCCAGGTGGAGCACCCTCCAGCACCCCACCCAGGGACTCCAAGAAAGCTGAGTATTCTGAACTGCCACTCAGTGCATACGCGTCAGGACATGTACCCCTACCTGAAGGCGCAGGATACAAACCCTCTCGTCGCCTCTCGCCAAGGGCAAGGGAGTCCAGCCCCTCTCAAGGAGAAGGGCTCCAGAGCCCAAGAAGTGCGTTGAGGTGAGCCTGACTATATCTAGCTGGTACCTCTCAACCAGACGCTCACTCAGGCTCCTTCCCCAAAAGAGAGGTGACATTCCATGTCCCAATTGCCAATCTTGGTAGCTGGGGATCAGTCATCCAGGGCCTCCGCTCCTGGCCTCCGCCCGGCACACAATGCACCTGACTCCCTACACTGCCTCCTGTGGGTGGTGGGCCTGCAAGAAGATGGGCCCATGTCTCTTTTTCAGGCTGTGCTAGGTCGGGCGCCATGGACTTAGGCCCGGCCATGAGAGGCTCGCCAGGCCTGGGGAATATTGAGAATATTCAATTTAATAAAAAGTGGATTAGTTGGTTCTCTTGAAGTGGTTTTATTTATAATCCTTTATTGCTCTTTTGTTGCATAATGTAAGTTTGATTTATGCAATCCTTAACCTTGTAGAGAATTGGCAGAGACTTTAATTTAAGTAATGTGGGGAATCCAGGATATATTGTGATGTATTATCACACCAAGGAATTTTCTTGGTTTAGGTTAGTTCTCACCTGTACCACCTTAAAGACTGAATGTCTTTGCTTTGAAGTGGTAGGCTGTGACTGGAGTTTTGGGTCACAGCACATTCATTCATGGACAAACACACCAGTCGCTGGTTTCTACGACCCTGCTGAGGCCTCAGTTCTAATGTCTCAGCTGCCTCCAGAATGACCACATGGTCTGGGGAGGCCTACGGGAGCATCACTCACAGGCTGGGGACACACAGTGTCACGCTGTGGCATTAGGAAATAACAGCTTATTATATGAGCACATTTATTACATACATCAGTGTCAGTACTGATCAGCAGATACAACAACCAAAAAGGATTTGATTATCAGTGTGAATGAGGAACAGCAGAGCAAAGTAGACGTGATTAAGGCCGTCGGGAGGCTTCTATTTATTTTTCTAATGAGAGATTATTACATCGGATCACTGCAGTCCTGGGGCGCACACAGGGCAGCACAGGAAATTGGTTTACAGGTAAAAATCTCTGAAGTTTCTATTAAAGCTGCTCGATTTTATCTGCAGACTGATTCAGTGCAGCTGTCCCATCACTCCTCATTAAAAGTTTCATAATCAGCTCAGCAGTCTGCATCATAAATATTTGTCAGTGTGAGCTCTGTACGAGGATGCTTGCAGCCATTTCGAGGTTTCCTCCATCATTTGCAAAACTTTACTATCTGAGTTCACAACAGCCAGAGACATATTTTATTCTCCTGATCCTGAGCAGGAGTCGCTGCTGCATCATAGCTTCACTGTTAACTAACTGCACAGTTCATGGAAACCTGCTGGTTTCATTCAGTTAGTTGTTCTCCACCCGTCCATCCACCTGGCAACCTCCCTTTGCCTGAGCCTCACAGCTTCATCAGTCCAGCAGATCTCCACATGAAACTTTCAGGCCTGAAACACTCGGTTCAGCTCTGTTAGAAACTGAACTTAGATCAGTTTAATGTTCACAGTCTGAGTGGACAAACCCACTCACTTATACACTTATACCCACTTTTACAGTGCCAAATCACAACAGCAGCCGCCTCAAGAATCATGCTATATTTAACTCTCATGCCTGCAACTCACCTGCTTCACCTGACAGGCTGGACTGATCAAAGAGCTTCAGGTCCTCGCAATTTTTATAAATCCTGTTAGGATGTCTCTGCGTTCTTTCATAACCTTTAATATAAACAGTGTTGGGGAGGAACGAGAAACATGTGCCGGCGTTAAGTATTTAACATACAAAATCTGAGTAACTGTAATCTGTTACAGTTACTTTTTAAATGGGTGGTAATCAGAATACAGTTACTTTGATGAAATAAATAGAATACACGGTGGTCATTTCATGTTTCATATGTTAGGCTCTCTCCCTCTCTATGCCTTTTCCAGTTTTGATGATTAAATGCAGTCTTAGTCAAGAATGCATGTCTTCCGACACCAAATTCCGACACCACTTCATAAGAAGAATGAGATGGATGAAACTTCAGTATCTTTGATGTACTATTGCTGTGTGATTTTTATTACTATTAATGAAGGCTACTCACCACAGAACTAACTTTGTTAGCTGATGTTAGCTGATGTTAGACTGCAGACTGTTAGGCCATTTCTCAATGCTCAAGTACGCGAGCCCATTCTCGCAGGTCCCGACTTCGTAAGTTCAGACGAGAGTCCGGAGAATCCACCGCGATTGTTCTACAATTGGAATGGCAGTGTACTTGATGACATCACAGCTCTGAAGTTCACTGTTTTTACCATCCCCTCTTAATTTAACTGTGATTAATATTTGCAATGAAAATGACACATGACATAAAAAATTACACATGAGGTAGTAGATTTCTTTAAGAAGAAGAAAAAAAAAGCTCATTTAAAAAAAGTATCTTAAGCACTTTGGCAAAATTAGCTTTTACGTATCATCTACCACTGCTGCTCCTTTTGCGGCGGTGGCCATTCCCACCCTGCCTGCCTCCACAACCCCACCAAGCTATGACGAGCTCTGTCAGCCTCCACACCCATCCAAATTCCGGCACTAGAAGACGCCTTAAATGAAAAAAAAAAAATCACCCTAACCCGTTAGTACATGGGGTTCTGCCCGGCCCGAGAGCCGTCGCCAGTCCCCTTCAAGGCCTTCCCCAAACCGCAGCACTATTCACACTTCCTCATCCCTCATTGCCCATCATCACTAAGGAAGTGGTCCCTGCTAGTGAAATAATAATGAAAACCAAAACCACTGAGTCCACAGACTCAGGACCATGAAACTACTGTTACTCATTTTATATTAAGATTTAAAAATCTAGTTGGTATTGCTATAGCAAGTAACCTTCAGTAATAGTAATAAATCACACAGCAATAATACATTTGTACCATTTGCAATAACTTCAACGACTCCGGCTGTTCCTTGTCTCAATGCCGCTATCTTCACTGCTGCTCCTTTTGCGGCGGCGGCCATTCCCGCCCCGCATGCCCCCACAACCCCACCAAGCCATGACGAGCTCTGTCAGCCTCCACACCCATCCACATTCCGGCACTAGAAGATGCCTTATATGAAAAAAAAAATCACCCTAACTCAGACTTTGTCAACTTCTTAGTAAAAGGTTTCTCACAAAGCTTCCACCGAGGGATCGTCGCCCAGCCATCGGTTTCTTGCACTCGCAAAAACCTGCAGTCAAAGAACCAAAACAAAACAAGAGAAAGAAAGAAGAAGAACAAAAAAAAGAAAAAGAAAAGAGAGAGTGAGATAAAAGAGAGAGAAAAGAAGAAAGAGAGAAAAAAATAGATGGTTCACCTCCTTGATGACTTCCTAGTAATCCCCCCCTCCCACGTCACCACCAGCTCACAGATTATCAACCCCGAGGGCAGTCTTCTCCGAACTCGGCGTCCCTTTGTCGGAAGAGAAAACGGAGGGACCTTCAACATCCCTGGAGTTCCTCGGGATAACCCTTGACACTGAACGTTTCCAGGCCTCCCTGCCCATCGAAAAGCTCAATTCTCCATCCAAAACATTTTGCACCACTTGCGCCAAACGACAGCTGCTCTCCCTGTTGGGACACTTAAACTTATCTCTCACTTGCTTTCACTCGCTGCACCCAAACCGTCACTCCTTAACTCCGCCATGCTGGATAGCTCTTCCAGGGCCGAACTGCGTTTCTGCCAACTTCTGCTCACTAACTGGAATGGCATCACCTTCTTCTACAACGATCAGCTGTCCCACCCCGACGGCGTTCAGCTCTTCATAGATGCCGCCCCTTCTGTCGGCTTTGGGGGCTATTATGGCCGAAGACATTCATAGCCTTGGCGCCCTACGCAGAGGCAGCTCCGACTCCAGTTCCTCCATTTTCAGCTACAACGTTCGAGACCTAAACCCCAGCATCGCAGAACTTATCAGCATCTCCCAAGAAGCGATTATAAATAGCCTTGCAGCAAGCACATTGTCCTCATATTGGACAGTTTGGAACATGTTCCGTTCATTCCATCCCTCAGTGGCATCAACTTCTTTATCAAACTGCTCACAGGTTCACCATGCTTAACCATTACGTCATCCCAGATATCACCACTCACCAAAGGTTTCCAGCGTTAGTCACCTGCCACGACCCTACACCGCTTACCCCTAACTTCAGATCTTCTACATCGCTGCATTTCTACCCTCCGGCTGAAGTATAGCAACTACTTCCTGGCACGCACACTCAAACCCATGTTCCTACTTGCCTTCTTTGGCTTCTTACGCTGTTCCGAATTCACCTCCTCATCTTTGAAGTCCCATTCGACTCTTCACCTGTGCTTTAGTGACATCCACCCAGTCTCCAAAGACTGCCTCATTTTCATCCTCAAACGAAGCAAAACCAGTCAATCGGGCAGCCCCACGCCTATATACTATTTCAAAATAAACTCACCATCGCCAGTCCCCTTCAAGGCTTTCCCCAAACCGCAGCACTATTCACACTTCCTCATCCCTCATTGCCCATCATCACTAAGGAAGTGGTCCCTGCTAGTGACATAATACCAAAACCACTGAGTCCACAGACTCAGGACCATGATACTACTGTTACTCATTTTATATTAAGATTTAAAAATCTAGTTGGTATTGGTATAGCGAGTAACCTTCAGTAATAGTAATAAATCACACAACAATAGTACATTTGTTATTACAGTTGTAAAAAGCATGAAAATATATATCTAGTAATTCAAAGTATTCAGAATACGTTACTCTCATTGAGTAACTTAATGGAATACATTGCAAAATACATTTTGGGCCATGTATTCTGTAATCTGTAGAGGAATACATTTTAAAAGTAACCTTCCCAACACTGAATATAACATCATAAATTTTGCACTTGTGGCTCTTACATTAAACGTGACGCTCACTCACTGCTTTGAGGTATTTTTGTCCTTGACTCTCAGACCTTTAACACCACTTCTCGTTTTATCTGGACTGTGTCGCACCTGTCCAGTCTCACTGACCAATCACAGCACCTCCAGCACCACCATGTGACCCCTGAGAGACTGCTGGTGGTCAAAGATATGGGTGTATTCAGTAGAGGTCACATGATCAGGCAGTTGAAATCTCAGCTGTCTGTCCTGCAGATGCTGCCTGGATGTTTTCTAAAGTCCAAACTCCTCCTGCTTCTCCCTCAGACCTTCGTCACTGCTTCTCCATCCAAAACATTTTGCACTGTTAGCTTGCCTGAGTGCAGAGGAAAGCTGCCTGAATGGCAGTCGTGAGCAGCTGGAAGTGTCTGCACAGCTAGACGAGGATGTTATGCAGATGTTGTGGCAGCGTGTGGGTCAGCAGGACCCTGTGCTTAAGAACAGCTGTTTTTTCAAATAAGATATACAACAAATGGCATGAATGTGCAGGTAATCCTTTCCTTCCAGAGAATGACCAGCAGCTCGCTCCCATATTTCCTGCGTTACCACAGTAGCAGATGAGACTGTAGTTTTGTTTAAATTCAAATCTTTCATAAGTTCATGTTAGCAGCAGATTTCTTTCACCTGCAGCAGGTGTTTCTGTGACGAGCCTCCATGATCAGAGGATTTTTATCACCTTCAACCATTCACGAGGTGTGAGGCAGCAGTGGTCCTGCTGAGGTCTGAGTTGGTAGGTTTTCGGCGAGATATAGTCAGTGAGATACACTCTGTGGAAGTGTGTGTGTGTGTGTGTGTGTGTGTGTGTGTGTGTGTGTGTGTGTGTGTGTGTGTGTGTGTGTGTGTGTGTGTGTGTGTGTGTGTGTGTGCACCCTGCAGTCATCACACAGCTTCTTCATGCTGGGAGTTTTTGGGTGAGGAGCTCTCACAAACCTGAAACCTCAATTACTCTATGCTTGGTGTGAAACACTGAAGGATTCATCTTCAGGAGATCTCAGGGACACATATACATGTTTCTTCAAGCTGAGCTCACACAGCAGTTCCACCTCTTCATGTTCTGCTCATCCTTCTCTGAGGTGAGGTTGTGGTGATGTCACAGCAGCTCCCGGACTCTACATACATGTTTGTGGAGGTGATATTACTCCACACATGACTCGTGGGCCCTGATGTCACCAGAGCTGTATGTGTGTAAAAACCAAAACCAACCAAATGTGATTGATTGATTGATCGATCAATCGGTTGGTCAGTTGATCCGTTGGTGGGTTGATTGATGGGATGTTTGGTTGGGTGATTGATTTGTTGGTTGGTTGGTTCAAGCTGAATGAACTCAGATATTCTCTGAAAAGCATCAGGGTAGAGTAGAAACTACAGGAGGAGGGAGTTCAGCTGTATTACCACAGCAGGAGGTAAATAATTAACAATGTGGAGTCCAGACGAGGCTGTTTCATCAGCTCCCCTCCATGTACAGACATAAGTCCTGCCCCTTCAGAGAAAGTAAATGCTATTTCCTCCTCATGTCAGAGGGCGGTAGGCTGATTTCCCTCCTGTGCATCACAATCAGCAGCTTTAACAAACTTGTGAGGGCAGCGGGACTTTAACAACTGTGAGCCGGCCCACCGACCTGGTGCAATCACTCTGCTTTCTGATGCACATCAGAGTGTTTTTAACCCTTGTTCCTCCCCCAGTTCAGCGTAAGTGTCCTGAACTCACTGCCCAGCTGACATCATTCCAACAGCCACACAGATCCCAGCTCACTGCAGACCCCTGGCCGCTTGGCTCCAGTTTAATTATCACACACCTCACATTACTTACTGCTTTGTTTGTCATAGCTGTGATGAATCTTTGATGACTCAGTTTGATTTTCCTACCACTCCTTTAAAATGAAGTGCTGTCCTTTAAACAATTCACCAGAACGTGTGTGTTCTGGCATGAAGAATATCACAGAATGGACCACAGAACCACTGCTCCGGGCCCCGATCACATGTCTGAAGAGCTTTCAGGTGCAAAACAGAGGGGGAGGAGGTGAAGTAGGGTGGATGTGACCACAGGGAAGTTTAAGGACCCTCAAGCACAGAAGTCTGAGTTTGACTGAACTTCAGTTTGGATTACTGAGCAACACCACAGAAAAAAGGGCAGCTTTCATGGAGCTGATGGATGATATCCAGTCAAAATGGTGTGGACAGAAGAAAAATGAATCGTTCCTCTCAGCAGAGGAAAGATTTAGGGTGGAGGAACAAGAAGAAGGGCAGGCTGAGCAATGTGAAAGTAATTGTGGTGCACAGTTTGGACTCTGTCCTTGTTTTTGGTTCAAGATTTGGATGCTGATTGATGCTGAAGGTCAGAAGTCAAACAACGACTCATTAGTGCCCTGGAGAAGCGGAGGAACACTCTGACCCCTGCTCGTTTTTTTCCAGAGACTTTCAAACTCTTTATAACAGTAAAGGCCTCTGAGCCAGTCAGAGCGAAGCCAAGCAGCAGTCCTGTCTGGTGTCGCTGTGAGTCGAGTTTCTCACGCTGGTACCTGATTTGGGTTTACATGAGCCAAGAATAACAGGCTTTTTATGAAAACACTGATGGTGTACCTGCAGTCGCCGGAAATGCCAACATGCGTTAGCCACTGTGCTTCTTATTCTTTGTATTTAATGAATGTACTGGACAGCTGCTGCCTCTAGGCCAGGACTCAGGTGGGAAATCCACCGCCACTTCGTTTAACACCTGCAATCCATTGAGGGCAGGCGAGGGAAACAAAGACAGGAAACAATGGGGGTGGGGGGATTATGCAAAACCATATCAGAGAGATGAGTAGCAACACAAATGACTGGATATTTAGCCTGTGAAGCAGGGTTCTCATACAGTTGCTCAGTCTCTGCACCTGTTAGCGTGCTGGACGATCTGTGTGTCTAACCCTAACCCTTACCTGTCCTGCATTTCTCCTGCTCTCTGACACTCTCTGTGCAATGCTCCATCAGTTTAGAGTCTTTCTCCCCTCGTGGAGGTGGAGCCTGGTTTTCTCTCTGTGCTCTCTGCAGAAAAACATCCTTTTTATTTTCACAGAGAAATTCCTCCTGATCTTCACACAGACATCAGTGGGAGGTCCTATTCTTCTTCTCTTTCATTAATCTGCAGCTCTCAGTGGGAGCACTCATAGACTGCAGAGCTCAGAGATGCTCCTGACTCCACCATCCGTGCAAAGCATGAGGAAAACACCAAAGCTGCCTCAGTGCACGGAGTAATCTGAATAAAGAAATAAAACATTTAGTTTGTTTCACATCTTCATTGTTTCCTTTTTAACTGACTTATTTACAGAAATGAAATCATTGTTTGAAAAATCTTTGATTCTTTGATTCATATTTGATCACAGACGCTGTAAAATATGATGAACCCACCATGAGAAGCCATTAAAAGGTGGGAAGTAACAAAGTACAGATACTTTATAGTTTAGCAGACAGGTACAACAGGTATGTCAGATATAACAGGTATATCAGAGGTCCAGAGGATGGGACCAGGACCACCAGGAGTTACCCAGAATGCACTGTGCTTAAAACAGCCATGGTTGTCTGACGGGTTTTAAAGACTGACTGTTTAAAAAAAAAAAAAGATGCTTAATCTTCACTCAGGCTTCCTGTGTTGTTGTTTCCACAGCGATGTAACCACAGCAACAAGAATCAATGATAATTTATGACTTGAGCCTCATTTCCGTATCTGAGCTTCTTCTGCAAGTGAAACCGTTGCAGACCCAGCCAAAGATAATCTGACCACCACTTCCTGCAAATGTTTCAAAATAAAAGCCTTGCCAATAATTGACAGGACCTTTAATATGAAATAGATACAGGAAATGTTGAGCCTGTGAACCTTAAAACTTCAACTGACCAATTACCTGACAGCTCAATGTTCCCGTGGCAACCTGCAGGAGGTCAGATACAAGCCAATTCAAATGGTTTGTTTTCCCAGAGCTGCACTCTCCTCTTGATGGATCTTCCTCAGCCGGTCCAGCTGGGCTGGGTGTTGTTACTTCCTGTGTTCCTGCAGGTAATCAGCTGAGACACCTGGGATGCATCAGCTCCCTGGTGCCTCCCTTGCTTATAAGAGGGGACTGGGTGCTGAAAGGCATTGTTGTTGGTGGTGTGTGCCACTCACGGCTGACAGCTGGAAAGCTGAAGCCGTAAGTGTAACGAACAAGCAACCGTGATAAAATGTTAAAGAGTGTTGAAACATGGTGGAGTCCATCATTGTTGTCACCTCCTGAATCCCAGGTGGTGGCATGGTGGAATCACAAGAATAAACCAGATACTTGCACAAATAAACCACATATTGTGAGAATGGTCTTCTAAACATATTAAACACATTGTAGTCCTTTTAAAAGGAATTCTACAACATTTTCTAAGTACTTCATCATTATTTTACATATTAACATGGATTTCAACATTTTTAATATTTCAACACATTTTAATAACTTATAGTTTAACCTGGTTACAAACAAATAAGGTTATTAATTCAAATAAATAAACTAGGTAAAGAAAAACGTACTCAGTCCAAAGTTACTCAGCTGGAAATTTTGCTTCTCAGTGTGGAAGGACAAAACAATATGGTTTGAAAATGCCATTTCACTGCTTTCCTCCTCTCTCAGTCGGCATGTTCATGGTGCCCACATTTTCTTCTGGAATATGTTGAGCAAACCTGGAGAAGCTTCAGCTCAAGAGATCATTATTGGCATTGCTGTCATTTGTTACTGTTAGGATGCCTGGGTCGTCGACCCAGGGTTTTTGAGTTTATAATATTATGTATACTTTCTAGTTTTTGGTTTCTTTGAGTTCTGTCTTATGGCTTATGTCTTTGTCTTCTTTAGTTGCTCTGTCTCCCCTATCACCTGCATCCCCTTGTCTAGTTCGCGTATATATGTATCTTAAGTTCCTATATCCCCGTGTTCAGTCAGTGTTTGTGTCTGCCCTGTTCCCACGTCTCTGTTCCCTTTGTTATAGTGCCTGCCCGTGAGTCTGTGTTATGTTTCCTGTTTTACTTTGAAAATCCATGTCTGTTGTTAATGTGTCTGGTTTTGCTTCCCCTTGTCTCGTTAGGCCTGATTTGCCCCAGCTGTGTTTCCCTCCTGTTACCCATTCCCTGATTGCTCCCTCTGTGTATTTAAGCCCTGTGTTTCTTAGTGTCTGTGTCGTGATCTATCGTTTATTTTGCTGTGTGTTTTGTCAATCCGCCGGTGTTAGTTTATTTTTGACCTTTTTCCCCCAGTTATGTTATGTTTGAGTTCAGCATTAAAGCTGTTTTGGTTTAAGTTCTGTGTCCGGAGTCTGCACCTTGGGTCCTATTCCTGTCTGCACACTAGTGATGGGCAGATGAAGCCCCATGAAGCACTGAAGCTTTTCATCCAATTGGTTCACCCCAACGCGAAGCTTCATGAAGCTTCATTTGCTCTAGTAGGACACCTACTGGACGTAAAAATAATAGCTGGCATGAATTTGAAGAGTGTGGCATTTTGCACACAGCCTGTAAATGTCAACAACAAAAGGAGTGTGTAAAACATGTATATTGTAGTGATGCAGTATACTGTGTATATTTATAGTGGCAGTATGGGAAATGATTATTTGGAAATGCTTGAAATGGAAATGATCATTTACTGTGAGGTGAGGTGTGGTTGGGGTGTGGACAGTGGTTGTGCTTTTGTAACGTTGAGGTATGGACAGCTACACACTGAGGCTTTGAGCCTCAGTCCTGCCTGTTCACATTTTATTCTGTAAAAACTAAATTTTCACTGCTTTTACGTCCTTTTTAGTGGGGAGAACATAGCTGGGATTTAATGATTTAACAAATCTTTTGAATCCTTTGTCCTCCACAATGCTAAATAGCTGGGAGTCCTCAATCACCATGCTGACCAGGTCTTCATCTATTTGAGATTGTTCTCCTGAGGAAAGACAATAAAGACAAAGCACAAATATAAATATCACACACGTAACTTATAACAGTTGTATAATATTGTTATATCATTTAGTAACATTACTGCATCCTATATTATCATTGCATTTGATGGCTCACCTGGTCTTGCTCCACGATCGGTGTCCCCCTTATTCTCATGCAAAGCTCTGTAGTGCCTAAGCATGGATGAGGTGTTGTTGTTATATCCCAGCTCCCTGGCACATAGCAAACACTTCACCTTGTACAAAAGTCAAGACAGCTCAACATAAATTGTATTGCACCATCAGTATCATGAAAATACATCTTCTGTAGAAATACCTTGTTGGGAGGAATAAGATCAAAATGTTCCCACACAGGGGAGGACATCCTCCTCTTCTTAGCTGGCTCCATTCTCTCCTGACTTTCTCTCCTCACTCTCATAAACCTCCAAACTGTCTCCAAACTCTCACTAACCGCAACTCTCCATCAAACACCCACATTTTTGAATGAAGTCTGAGGGGTTTATATCGCTGTCATATCTCGCGGCAAAGTTCGAACCACTTCATGAACCAGTCACGTGGTACAGCCGGGCAGCGAGGCTTCGGACGTCATCATTTTCAGCTCCTCCCATAAATGAAGCAAGCCTCGATACGCGCTTCGCGGAAACGCCCCCTCCATTACTCGACACACGCTCCGAAGCCTCGATACAGAACGTCCCATCACTACTGCACACAGCCACACCTAACAGTTACGTGATACACTGATTTGGTGAGTAAATGTTTTCTTTTATTCAAACTGTTTTTGTGCCTTCTCTCAGTTTAACACCAGGTTTATAAACTTGCCAGCTAGCCAGTGTTAGACTAGCTTTTGTGTTACCAATGGGTGCATGCTGCTGCCTCTTGGCTCATGTTACTTAAAAATTAACACCACAGTTTTAAAAGTCTAATACAAAAATCTCTCCGTGAAATTTTCTGTTGATTATTTGAAATAGAAAAATGAGCCCAGACGTGACTTTTTCGGAAGGTGCAGTCGTTAAAGGTGGGGGCTTGTTTTCAATCCATATGAACTCCTATAACATATGAACTGTATATTCTTAACCTCTGTATTTATTTTAATGCTTTGTGGTTGCTTTTAAACATCTGTGACATCTATTAATGTCAAATCTAGCCTTTCTTTGATTTAATGAACATTTCTGGTTAATTTTATTATTATTATTATTATTATTATTATTATTATTATTATTATAGTTTTTGTTTTGTTGTGTTTAGACGGGTTTTATTGTGAAAGTCCAAAACCATAAACCAGAATAGTGGCCTGTTAAACTGTTAAAGCTTAGGTTGGCTTTATAGTTGAAAATAAAATAATTTAGCTTGTCCGTCTAAACAAATAAGTTGAATTACACAGTTGAATCATAAGAAACATTTTAGGGTTGGCTATGTTACTTATAAACTAGTGCTGTCAGAGTTAATCTCATTAAAATGACGTTAACCACATTAATGTGGCAAATCTCCGTTAGCGAGTTAACACAGATCGCCCCGTGTGAATGGCTGCATGGCGCTAATGCATTAACGAGCTAACTGCGTTAACTTAAGTTTACACTTAAGTTTCAGAAGAGCTACCCCGTCAGGCCAGGGCTCTGCAGTCTATTCACACCTACAGGCCAGTGGATACTCTGTCAATGATGAGGATGTGCACATCCTGGACAGGGAGGAACGCTGGTTTGAGCGCGGAGTCAAGGAAGCTATGTACATGGAAGGGGAAAGACCATTTCTGAATCGAGGAGGGGGCCTAAGGATACATCTTTCGCCATCTCACAGCCATTCCCCAACTCTCTGTGAATGGTACTCATGGCCATTGATCAGTGGTTGTTGATCAGTGGTTGTTGATCAATGGTCATGAGAATTTGCATAATCATGATGAAGAAACTGACCTCCCAGCCCATTGTTCCTTCAGTGGGCTGGTTTCAGTCATTATGCAAATGTGCTGTTTATAAGATTGGGCAAACCTGCAGTCAGCTGAGACTGAAGAAGTCACTTGGATGAGTGAGGAAACGTTTCTCCCACAAAACGCTACATCCAGATGAACAGAATCAACTTTTGGAGATTTACACTTAAGTTAAATTAGCTTAAGTTTAAACTTAAGTTTCAACCCCACGTTGCTTTCTGGATTTTATCCTTATTTATTTTACTGGCTACATAAAATCAAAATTCACATGTTTTATGTAACTAAAATGTTCAATTATCTGGGCTAAAGAAAATAAAGTTATAGACTATAATATTTTATATGCATATTACAGGATGTAACACTAGCATGAGTAAAAACATGGCTTTGATTTTGCCACACCATTTGATTTCCATGCTACCCTAGGAAATTTTCACTAGATCCGCCCCTGCCAGGGCTCAAACTACCGACCCTCCAATTAATAGATAGCCTTCTCTACCTCCTGACCTACAGCCACCCCGTGTGCTAGCATGCCAATGCTAAGCTTTGTGTGCCTCAAGTTTATATTGTAATTATGAGACAGTGTTTCAGGTCATTTTATGGAGTAATGTAAATATCAACACTTCACTGAGTTCTTTTGATTCCTCAGAGGCATCTGATGGAAGACAAAACATTGCTCAGTAGACCATTTAACCCTTTATTTCTCTTTTATATTACTTCTAGACGGGAGATGCGTCCTGCATGACACGTTGCCGCGGCTCTCAAAATGGTGGTGTACCCCTAACAGTTTTATTACAGACGCGCTCTCATTCTAGTCTAAACAACAGTGTCTCCGTAACTTTCCACTAGAGATGGTCCCCTCGTATCTACTTTTCCCAGGCAAGCGTGAGTGAGAGTCTACAGCTTTCTACTCCCCAAGGACACATGGTCTCATGCCTTTATTTTTCAGGGCTGTGTCCACTTAATACTACACTATATAACTTTATAACACTTATTAATAAAAAGGAAGGCACTGCAAATTATTTAATCCCAACAGTAATGAGAAAGTAAGCTATTGCAGAAGTGTAACTAATTACTTCCCTGCCAAGTAATTAAGTAATATGATGCATTACTTTAGGAAAGGTGATGGATTACTTAACGTCCCCAGCACTGTAGATGGGTTGAAACTGACTGTGGTGTGTGGAGTGAGTGTTTTACTGACGGGGTGGGTAAAGGAAACACGCCTTCAGATCATGTGTTCCAGTTTTTCAGAATAAAGTTTGTGTATTTGTCAGGGTAGTAAAATGTGGGATTAATCCATGAAATGACTGCATGGATGCCGTGAATGTTCGGCTTCCCCCTCAGCATCTGGTCCTGGTGTTTGGATGCTGAGGGGCCCCCTCAGACTCAGGCCTCCTTAAACGTGTTTACGACCCTGGGTAAAGCTGCTCTGTTGTCACTGCTCCCTCCCTCCCTCTGACTCCGCACTGGTTGGAGCTCCTCCTGCTCACTCTCCGAGCGGCCGCCTCTCCGTGCGGAGCTCACAGGCGCCTCTCCGCAGATGGGTGACTGCTCCACTTCTCCCGCTCCTCCCAAACACGGCGGCAGCTTCTTTCAGCTGTGTACCGCAGGCAGCAGCAGCCCCTGCGCCGAGCACAGAGGCAGGACTGACGGGAACCGCGCTCCAGGTGTAAGCTCAGCTCAGGTGAGGATCTTTGACGCTTTGTGTCTCTGTGCAGGACTGCAGCTGCGTCCATTTAAATGTGAGTCATGTGAACGTGTTAGCATTTCGCGCGTGCACCCAGAGAAGTGATCTCAGAGATGTGCTGTGTGTTCACCTTCCGATCAAAGCGTGAGACATAAAGGCTCACGTGCACGGACAGAAATTCATCTCAAAAGTTAAAATATGGAAGACCGAAAGTGCCCCCAAAAATCATGACGTCAACAAATTACTGATTTAAAATGGTTAAAATGCTTTTACAGGCACCAGAAACCACACTGAAAATAACCATAACATCCACTGTAAAATGTGACACAAATGAAGAATAAAGTTTATGTAGTGACATCCCTGTAGTTCACTCACTGAAGGAGGAAACAGACAAACAAACAAATTAATTAATAGTGAGCAAACAGTGACTACAGTACAAAACAGACATTTTTCATAATGAATAAATTATTAAAATAGAAGGTTAAAGGGAAGGTAAAACAACATCGCTTCAGTCCCATTTCATACATTCAGTGCCTGCACTTCATTTCTGCCTTTGTTCTTTGGTGTGTATTTTATAAGATTTAAAAATGTATTAATATTTACTGGCATCAGCATCCTTGTCATAATAGTCAGTTGGAGAGGATATTAAATGGCTCAAACAATAATTATTTATTTATTATACTTGTAAATATGCGACACGTTGATAGGCTTCTTTCTCTTTTTTGTCTCTTAATGATGACATTTAATTTTGTGTTTGTGTGCCGAACGCATTTGTGCTTCCACATTAAAGGCATTGATGTCTGTGGAGTGCTTCCCACATCTTGTTAACATAATCAGCATCATTTTAATCATCAGTTCAATGTCACGGTTTATTTCGAGAGAACGCTGGACCTGTGTGAGGAAATGAAACAGCGACCAGACTGATCCACACGTTTGTTCTGCACACTTCATTCAGTTTTATTTATACAACGCCAAATTACAACAGCGCTCCCCACAGGGCACTTTGCACTGTAAAGACTGCAATCATACAGAGAACACAGAGAAAACCCTGACAGTCATGTGACCTCCTATGAGCCTATGACCGCCTACCTCACTCTGCTTTTCTTCCACACTCTTCAGTTTAAAAACAGTCACACTTCTTATTTACATGAAGCCGAGGTTCGAAACACCCCTGGTTCAGGTGGGTGAAGCTGGAGGGTGGTGTCAGGCTTCTGTCTTCAGGCTGGAAGCGATTGGTAAAGTCCTGCCTGTCAGGGCAGCAGACTCCAAGAGGGACGGGGAGCGTGAAGCTCCGGCTGGCTTGGACTCGTTGACGTCTTTCTGCACTTTTCTAAGTTTGTAGCATCAGTAGCAGAACAGCACCACTGTAGAGTCCATAATAATCACAGCTGGAAGGTGATCCTGGACTTTAAATGACTTTTGACCTGCTCCCACCAGAGCTGACACCTGTCCCACCTGCTGATCTGACCCTGAAGGTTTACCCAGAATGCACGCTGTGAGTGATCAGAAACGGGTCAAAGTGCTGCAGGTCGTTCCGACTCGGACAGATGATAACACATTTGTTCAGAGACCAGGTTCAGTCCTCAAACTGAGTATTTAACCCTTTAAAACCGGTCAGCGCGGACACGCTCCGTTTTGCGCAACTACTTTTAAATCCTTGTAGCACTGCAACCACGTGAGCTAGCGCAATAATTTTTTTTGCATATGAAACCGGAGGAGTTGTACTTGCATCTAGGTCACAGTTTCCTTCCACGTATAGCTTTGCAAAAACTGCATAAAAAGCACTTGCAGCAACAAAAACATATTCCAGAAACGCGCTTTGCCGATCCAATCAGCTGTTCGTAACACTTTCTACATTAGAATAGACGTCAGCGTGAGCTATCGCATCTCCTCCATTACCTGCCCAAAACTGGAAGTGACGTCATTTTCGCGGAAATGTAGTTTTTTACCATCAGGGCCTTATGAGCCTATACTGGTGTTTTTTAAAAGTTATGTTTGACTTTATGACTTTCTGTGTCTTTTCTGGGATGCTCAGGACTCATATTGCACTGCTGGAAATAGTTTATTTTGATGCATATGCTGCTTTTTTGCAAATTTGCACTATAATATTTATTTTCGTTTTTCCTGCAGTGTATAAAAATTGGTGTATTTCAAAAATAAAAATATGAAGACACTCAAAATAAATTTCCTGTGGTGGGAAACTATTTTGTGCAACTTTTTTGTATTTACAGTTTTGAGGGATAAGCCTCTTATATTTCTCTAACTAGAAATATATGTTAAAAAAAACAATTTTCAATTTTTTTGTAGTTTATTGCACTTTCTTGCAATTTAGGTAATTTCTATGCACTTAATGCATGCATATTATTAAAATTTGGGCTATAATGGTTGTATTGATGTATAGCAACTCGAAATGCTCCCAAAAATGGCACTACAACATGTAAAAATATAATATAAGCTCTGGCAGACTTGGTTCTATGGTAGGTCTTAAAGGGTTAACTGATCTGGGTTCAGTTTCTATCAGAGCTGAACCGAGTGTTTCAGGCCTGAAAGTTTGATGTGGAGATCTGCTGGACTGATGAAGCTGCGAGGCTCAGACAGAGGGAGGCTGCCGAGCGGATGGACGGGTGGAGAACAACGGACTGACTGCCGTTAAACTCCTTGCTGTGAATGAGGACTTGTAATCCACTCTACCACAGTATTGTACGCTGTATTCAAGTCTACAACATTAGGGGCGTGGCCTCTTTCACTGACAGGTGGATGGTGACACAGGCGGCTGTAGCTGCTAGCTGTCTGCTAATAGGATCTCTGGACTGTGTTTCTGTTGTTGGAGAATTTTAGAGTAATATTAATGACATCATGGGACCAATAATATGACTGCTGTGAGGTTACTGTACTAACAGAGCGTTCAAGAAGGTGGAGCTCCATGTCAGATTTAAATTCTAGGGTTTTATGTGGATGTTACTGAGCACTCAGTAGTGATGGTCTTTGGGTTTTATGATTTCAGTTTCTGATCATCTGTTCAGAGTCTGTGAGTACTTTAGTTTCCTTGGTTTTTCACATTTTACTTTGGTAGTTTTTGTCTGCTATGTCTAGGTTGAACTTTTACTTATTGTTCAGCAGTGGCTCATTCATTTCCTGTTTGCCCGTCCACCGATCGGCCCTTGGTGTGTATGAATAGTCCTGTCCTCCTGTCGATCATCCGCATGTGCTCTTTGAGTTCAGTTTCTGTGTTTTCAGATTTCTCTTCTTTGGACTGTTTAAGTAAAAAGGTTCATGTTTGAATTTCAGTCCTGGTCCTGCAAAACATGAACAGTAAGGTGTGTGTGTGTGTGTGTGTGTGTGTGTGTGTGTGGCAGCATTATCCTTACAGCTGTGGATCGCCTGTTTGTCCCATTGAGCTGCATCCGTCTTCTTGGTGAGCATTCACCATGTTAGGAACTTCAGCTGCTCGGTCGCTGCAACAGATTCTATTTGACCTTTGAACTGCAGCACAGCAGTGATTATGAATGAAGGAAGACCTTAAACATGGCATCAGACTGACAAAGCGGAAACAAACATCCAGGACGCGGTGTGACGCCTGGCTTCACCTGAGCTCATGAAGCTCAGCAATGAGCGTTTGCACTTGATCTCCACGACTTCCTGTTCCTGTCTCGGAGCTCCTGTCCCTATGAAGAGTTTGGAGCTGACCAAATGATTTGATTTGGATCGAAAAGCAAAACGAAAGACAGACTATGTAAATGATTTTAACAGTTTTCCTACAGGGAAGGATGTGACATCACAGTGATGCAGTGAGTTTATCACAGAAGTGAATTCTCCAGAAATAAATTGAAAGAATCTGTTCTGCACGCAGCGATAGAGTCAGGGCAGCCTGAGCGTCAGCGAGTGCTCTGAGCGTTACATCCTCCTGTCAGCTGACATCAGCGTCAGCTTGGCCCGCTGGACTGGTGTTTTACGCCGGCCCACGGCCACTCACCGATGACACAAAGAAAACAGGCATGAAATCTGTTAGAAGCCACAGTCTGCTCACTGCTGAGTCACTCAGGGCTGCTCAGGAACATCTGAGCCCCCCGAGCTCCTCAGACCTGCAGCTGTCTGAGGTCTACGGAAATTTGTGGTTCTCAGCTGAATGTGCTGTGGTGATTTGTCTGTTCTGCTTTTATTTTGGAGGTCAGGTTCAAATGTGGTGTAGAGAGGACCTGAACACTGGAGGCTTATCATTGGCTTATTTGAAAGTCCAGAGGATAAAGTCCAAACTACAACTGCATGTCCTCAACAAAAGACAGCTGTGAAACATGATTCAGAGGAAATATCACAGAAAAAAACAACTCTAACGAGAAGCTCAAAACACTAAAGAAACCAAACTCACCAAAAAACCAGGAAGTATCAACCAGGAAGTGAAATCCAGGAAGTGAAAATGTCTTCTAGTTACATTTTCAGAAAAGCAGACTTCCTGTTATCCTGCCATGTGACTGGTGACAGGTGAGCTTCCATGACTTCGTTGTCATGGTCGGTCTGTTGGGGTGCTGTCACAGCTGGGGGATCTTCTCGTTCTCTTGTAAGTAAAACTGATCGTTTCTCAGCCGGCCATCTTTACATCAGTGAAATGTCGCTGAACGATGATGTGGTGGCATCAACATCGCCTCAATAAAACACAATTGTGTTTACAGACATCTTCAGTGAAAAACACGTGAAACATGCCTCGCACTCCTGATTCACTCACTAATGGTTTTAGTGATGAGATCCCCCATGGGTGTTCTGTCCGGCTCTGGAGGATCTGTCTTTGGTTTCTGAGGATTTATGCCTCCGGGATAACACCTGATGTAGATCACCTCACCGTGAGGTGTCTGTGAGAGCTGAGCCACATGCTGTGAGTCAGTGGAACATGGCACTTGATGGAAACACCATTAATCATCCTGCCCCTCGTCCCTCGGTAACCAGGATGCCATCGGGCTTGTTAATCACGCCGTCGTCCCAAAATGAGAAGCTGAAGAAAATAAAAACTGTCTTCAAAGTCTGAACACCTGCGTGGATTTCAGCATGATAGAGGTGTGTCTGCTATCCAACAGGGGGCGCCTGCTTTGATTTATTTTTAATTTCTAAGTGATTAAGATGAATCATCACGTCTTGATGCATTATCCAGGTAAGTAAATCCCTAAAAGTTGATTCTGTTCAGTGATCACTCTTACTGTGTGCACGCTGAGCTGTTGAGAGTAGGATCGTTCGTTCGGGATGAGAACATCTCTGGAATCATTTTCATCATCATGCTAATTGTATTTATCTCACAGCTGCTGGAGGAAGTGAGCAGATTAGCTCCTTCCTGCTGCCTTTAGGGGTGTAATGGTCACCCTCGCCACCCCTCAGCCTAAACCAAGACGTAATTACAGCAGTGAATGAGAAAGCAGTGGGCTGTCTTTGTGTCTTTTAGCATCCCTGTTCCTGAATTGTTCTGTTATAAAAGCATTAGAGGGGCTGGACCAACGGGTGTTGGCTCTGATGGAATTGGGCTTGACTAGAAATCTTCTGTTGGGGGGGATTACCAACAGAGTGCCGTGCTGATTCTCAGCCATGAGCACGACCCGCGGGCTGCAGGACATGTTCACCTACTCATCACCGATATGTGGAACCTCCACTTGTCTGTCCATCCATTCATCCATTTGGTGCTGCAGAGCTCTCAATTCAGCTCAATTCAGTTTTATTTATATAGCACCAAATCACAGCAACAGCTGCCTCAAGGTACTTTATATTGTAAGGTAGACCCTACAATAATACATACAGAGAAAAACCCAACAATCATGACGCCCTATGAGCAAGCACTTTGGCTACAGTGGGAAGGAAAAACTCCCCTTCAAAAAGAAGAAACCTCCGGTAGAACCAGGCTCAGGAAGGGGCAGCCAACTGCTGCGACCGGTTGGGGTGAAAGACAAGATAAATACATTCTGTGGAAGAGAGACAGAGATTAATAACAACTAATGATTCAATGCAGAGAGGTTTATTAATGCATAGTGAGTGAGAAAGGTGACCTAAGAAGAAATACTCAATGCATTATGGGAATCCCCCAGCAACCTAAACCTACTGCAGCATAACTAAAGGAAGGATTCAGGGTCACCTGCCTTTTAAGCGTAATCTAAAACTAACTCTTTCGCGCTACGTCCACACCTACATGGGTATTTTTGAAAACGCAGCTGTTTCGTCCACATGTAAACGGCGTTTCGAATCACCGAAAACTAAGATTTTTTTTAAAACTCATTTTTTGCGTTTACGTGTGGACGAGGAATACAAAGTTCGTCATGCAACGTCAAAGGTATGTGCCTTTTTTCACGTCAGCTGTGCGCCACGTCATTGCTTACATGAGAGGAATTGCAGAATGGCAGATAGTCAGATTAACAGTATTTTGTCTCTATCTTCAGGTTTTACACACTTGCATATAAACACGCAGTTACTGTCCCTCTATTTAGAAAGGCAGAGGCATCACGGTGTGATTATTTTACATGTAGTTGTGTTTTTTTTCCTGTGTAATAATATTCAACATTGCTATCAATACATTTTTCAAAAAAATGCCTCTCTGTGCAAAATGGGTTTAAAAACATAAACAGCTGTGGGATACTGTTTGTCCGTGATTTGAAGAGCCCAGCGCTGCTCCCGATGAAGGGAAAACCAATTCTGCAGGGAGACCTACCTCGGCACTTGTGCAGGTGAAAGCAAAGGTAAGATTTGCTTCACCATATTTTCTAGTCTTTGGCTTAGAATGAAGTTGGTTTGGAAACCTATTCAGCGATGCTTCATCTCCTGCTTTGCATTTGTGTAGGCGCCCCGCTCTAGCAGTGTCCAAGAGTTGTTGGTTTTTTTTTTTTTTTTTTTTTCCCTTTTCATGCTGCCCCCCCCCCCCTCCCCCCCCCTCCCCTGCAATGGCTCTGCACCCCCTTAGGGGGCGGGCCCCACACTTTGGGAAGGTCTGTATTAACTGAAGGCTTTTCATAGAGTTTTTAGGACATCCTAGTAGCAGGGAATTACAGTAGAAGTAATAAATGCATGAACTGGTCAAAAATGACTCCAGGGTTTCTCATGGTGTTATTGGAGGCCAAGGTAATGCCATCTAAAGTAAGAGTTTGTTTAGATACCATATTTCTAAGATTTTCAGGGCCGAGTCCAATAACCTCAGTTCTATCTGAATTTAGAAGCAGAAAATTAGAGGTCATCCAGGTCTTTAAAACTTTCCTGCAGTTTAACTAATTGGTGTGTGTTATCTGGCTTCATGGATAGATAAAGTTGGGTGTCATAAGCATAGCAGTGTATGTATGTGTGCTAGACCTTCTGATGATACTGCCTAAGGGAAGCATGTATAATGTAAACAGAATTGGTCCTAGCACCTACAGCGTGCTCTAATCATTCTAATAGAATATTATGGTCAACAGTATTGAACACTGCACTGAGGTCTAGCGGGACAAGCACAGGGATGAGTCCACTGTCAGAGGCCATAAGAAGATCATTTGTAACCTTCACTAAAGGTGTTTCTGTGCTGTGATGAGCTCTGAAACCTGACTGACACTTTTCAAATAAGAAAGTCTGCGGGTCTCCGTGTAATCGGTTTACTGTTCCAATACTTTTAGCCCTCACTGTACTTCCATCTGTGACTTCATCAAACATGTAAGAATAACCAGGAAGTGTGAGTACGCCATCTGTAATAGTGTGGTGAGCACATGAGCAGAGATTTCCTCCTCTTTGTGTGTCCTTGAATTGCATCCCGCCCTTCCCTTCCCAGCTTCATATTCATTATGAGAAGTTTTTCCCCTTAGCTTTAAAGACACTTTCAATCCTAACAGACATTAAACCTGAAGGATCATTTCACCCCCACTGACCGCCCGGTCATGCCAACAATCTGAGCTCTGCGACGTGGCGGAGACAGACAGCTCGCCGGCCCGCAGGCACCACCGTCTGCATACATGCAAACTCGATGGCACGAAGCTGGCGCTAAGACGAAAGCGTCAGCCCTCTGGAATCATCTGCCACATCGAACTGATATCAAACATCAGGATGTGACCTCTGTGATGGCTGTCCTCACCCGCCTCCGCACAAAGGAAACCTTCATAGCTTAATCCAGCTCAGATTTCATGGCTCTGCTGCATGGCTGTTCCACTTCCACACTCAGAGAAACACAAGTTATTTATATCCGTGCAGCCAGAACACACTCTTCCAGCAGAAAGCAGCCGCAGAGCGCCGAGAGCTCCCAGCCAACACGAACGTCTCAGTGCTGAACATTCGAAGCTCAAACACATTCAAGTTGTTGGTTTAATGTGTGCGTGCTCCCCCTCTGCTGCACAGACCACAAACATGACGGGCTCGACGCTGTGCTGCAGGTGACCTCCTTCCTGCAAGACGTTCCCTCTCACATCGACACACAGTGAGCTGCAGCTTCTGCAACTGTTCCGGTATTTTTTTCCCATGATGAGAGCAACAAACCAAACAGAACCTGCAGTTCCTCTGACGTCCAGCAGAGGCAGCAGTGAGACCGTCCTCAGACTTCCATGTTAAAACAAACCTGTTTGGTCTCTGTAGATAATTTAAACCTTCATTATATTCGTTTAAGGAAGATATTTTTGTAACTCACCTGTTTGCATTACGAGGAGTGTGGCCTCTCTGACTGACAGGTGGATGATGACACAGGTGCTGTAGCTGCAAGCTGTCTGCTAGCTTCACCTGAACTGGACCTTTGGACCATGATTGTGCTTTTAGACATCATGTGACTAATAATATCGCTGCTGTGAGGTTACTGTACTAACAGACCATCTCAAAGAAATTCTAGGATCCTCATTGGATGTTACTGATTAGCTGGTGTCTATCTGATAGCTAAGCATTAACTGATAACTCAGCACCTTCTGGTTGAACTATGGTCATGGCGTGGCTGTAAGCTGTACTAACCAGTGACATAGAACATGAAGATAAATAATCTCAGTCACCCAAACCTGTCATGCACATTTTAAATATTTTACAGAATGTCAGCCCTAAAAAACGTTGATATTTTTTCCAGCGTTTTTGATTCCCACCACTTCTTTAGTTCGTGAAATGTTTGGAATTGATGAACAAATTTCAGCTGTTTTTATGGAGATCATCACTCCTATAACAAACAGATTAAGTCTTCAGACTGTGACGCCTGCAGTGGTAGTAAAACTGATCTGGGTTCAGTTTCTCACAAAGCTTTGTGTTTTTTAACCCAGAGTTTCATGTGGAGATCTGCTGGACTGATGAAGCTCAAACATGCAGCAAAAAGCCCAAAATGTGGACCTATGCAAGTGTACCTGAAGGGTCTGTGAGGCTGAACATGTTCACAGTGTGAAGGGGACATAATGCATCATTGATTAAACAAAGAGCAGCTGACTGTGATTAGTGTCTGATGGAACAACCCTGTTGCACAGCTTTCCTCTGCAGCCCACAGATTACACTGTGCACATTCAGTAAACTCAAAGAGTCTGAGTGCTCTGATTCTCTGCGCAGCTGCCGCTCGGTCAGGTCGGCTTAGGTAATGTGTTCTGAGGAAAGAGAAAAGGAAGAAGAAATGAAATATCAAAGATCAGCAAGGTCATCGGGGGTAAATGGGCAACTGCAGGCGGAGTAGCAGCACCTCCACGTCTTCACAGATTCTGGTCATGCACTTCATAACTTCACCGAAGGTTCAGGAATGCGCTCAGAAACAGCACATGCATGGCCCGAGTGGAATTCTGGTTCTCCTTCTTAAATTCACCACGATGATGTCACCCCGATCTTCCATCATGCTTTAAAAAGTGCACACTATGAGCGTCTCAGGCTGTCCTAAACTTGAGCCCCATCAGCTTCACGCCTGCAGGAGTCCAGCTGAAGTAGCTGAAGTACTAACAGCAGCCAGATGAACCCACTTGTGCCTTTTTCTGGACTGAGTTACCCAACATGTTTGATCCTGTGTGTGGACAGAAGAACCAGAGCCACCAGGCTGCTTTTATCTCCATGGACCAGCTCTTCATAGTCACATGAAGGCATGTGTGATGGAGATGGTGATCAGGTTGAAATTTTACTGCAGAATCTGCTCTGAATCTGTGCTGTGGGATACGACAGAGCCGCCTCTCACACTGTTCCCATTAACAGTGTTTCATAGAGGAGTTCAAAGCAGTGGGTGAACGTCAGCCTGTCGGCTGCAGAAAGTGAGCTGTCAGTCACAGATGGGAAGATGTGGGAGGAAGGAAGTTCAGACATTGTTCAGCCATCTGACGAGTGTGTTGGAGGACTTGTTTTAAGTTGGCACTCAAATCAACACGCTTTCATTTATGGGTAGAAATGAGGCAGAAATTTATCATAAAGCCTGAAAAATCTAATTTCAGTTGCTGTAGGAAATTTGAACCAGAGCTGAAAGATGCAGTCTTTTATTTTGAATCCCTTTTTCCTTTCACAGTTGGAGCCATTAAGCTCTGCTTTTGCACTGAAAAACTGCTGGACTCTTACTGTGAAAACAGAGTCCAGCAAGCTGTTCTGCAATTAACTTCAATTCAGTTTCATTTATACTTAGTTCATTTACATTTATATATATTTATATAAATCACAATATTAATACTGTGAGGTAAAGATACTACAATAATACAGAGAAACTCCAGCAGTCACATGATTCTCCCCACCCACATCTAAAAAACCCTCCCTTTTAACAGGAAGAAAAGTCAGACAGAACCAGGCTCAGAGAGAGGTGGCCATTTTTTTTCACATCCATGACAGACTGTGTGGGAAACATGGATGCAGCCACCACAATGCCACTGGATTCTGGACTCTGTGACCTGAAGCCTTAGGCCCGGGGTGGCCAACTCCGGGCCTCAAGAGCTGGTGTCCTGCAGGTTTTAGATGGGTCCTTGATCCAACACAGCTGATTTAAATGGCTAAATTACCTCCTCAACATGTCTTGAAGTTCTCCAGAGGCCTGGTAATGAACTAATCATTTGATTCAGGTGTATTGACCCAGGGTGATATCTAAAACCTGCAGGACACCGGCTCTCGAGGCCTGGAGTTGGCCACCCCAGTCTTAGGCTGTGTCGAAATTCAGGGGCCACATCCTTCGGAGGTCACATTTGTAGGCCGATTACATGGTGACAAAGGCTGTCCAAATTCGAAGGTTGCTCCAAATGTGGCCCAGAAATGCGTCCTCCTTTTCCCCAGATTTGAAGCATGGGCCGGGTGTATCGTTCGTGGCCCACCATATCCCAGGATTCATTGCGAATAAGGGTTGAAGAAAATCTTTTGAGAAAAACGGCAGGTGGTTGAAGTGAAGCAATCCAGAAATAAACTTTTAAAAGTAAGTACTGTTTTTTTTTAATTTTTTTTTATCTCATTAAAAATATCCAGCGGAACAAATTTAGCATAATGAAAAGTCTTAAAAAATTCAATGTAGCTAACATTCGGTTGTTTTAGGACAAACCAACCAAAAGTCTGGCCCGTGAGCTGTGGTAAGGAAGCAGACTCAACCATGCTGTGCTGAAGTTTATGGTTAAATGAGCTCTCATCCTGTATAAACCACTAATAAATAAGACAGGCAATAAATGGAGAAGTCCTCCTCCTGTGTCTGTGCTGTTTGTCATGCTTATATCATACAATTTGAGCATGTCACTTTTGTTATAAAGCCCAACATTTCTGCAGGATCATATGTCCTGTTTCTCCTTTCTCTTTTTTTTCCCTCTTAAATTTCTCTTTAATTGTCCCACACAGGGAAATTTGATTGTAACAGCAGCCAGAAAGACACATATACAAACAAACAGGACAGAACAGAAACATACACAATTTTCTTTCTTACATATTTACATCAAGGACAATGGTTACTATAAACGGAGTAGTGTACAGTTATTAAATTAAATAAAATTAACTACAGATAAGAAGCAAACCCAGGTTGTGGTGTGAATCGGTTGATTAAATTATTGCAGTTACAGCGCAGATGTAAACATCTATGATTGTTGGGAGCAGTTTTGATTGTACAGTCTGACAGCTGCAGGGAGGAAGGACCTGCGGAAACACTCCTTCATGCATTGGTGCATGAAGGATTTTAAATGATTGTGTGATTTAAATACATAAAATATGTCCATGTGATTCTATTAGAAAACTTTGTTTTCATCTTGCAAGTTAACAGATATTTGATAAACTTCTCCTGCTTTTGTTGTTAACTGCCATGGGTGATTTTCTTCTGCAAGCGTCCAGAGTAAGGAGAGACTGAGAAGGGACAGAGGCTCTTCATCCCTGATGAAACACCAGCACAGGTTCAGCAGTGTGTGAGGAAGAGGAGGAGAAAAAGGAGCCAGCAGCAGCTGAGAGATGAAGAGGAGAACAGGGGGAGAACAGGCAGCTGTTCTCTGTACATGAAGGATGGCTGAAAATATTTAAAACAGTTTTCAGATATTTGCTTCGTGTATTTGCAACACAAACTATAACAGCTGCATATAGGGAACCACTGACTGATGTTTATCCTGCAGGACAGGATCTGACAGGGAAAGAAGAGAAAATAAAAGTAACCATAGACAACTTTGATAATGATCTGATTTATCCAGAATGTATTTAGTCAAAATATTGTTTTCATCACAATGGGATTGTACTGGTTTCAGTGGGAAAAGTATGCAAGTAAGAGGTTCAAAGAGCTGTGAAAAGCTGTACATAAAGTATGTATGTAAAATACAATATTTTATAACGATGTTGTTTCTGTGTCATCTCTATTCCTTGAGACTTTTACCCAAATATCGGCCTCTTTAATGCTCTGATATCTTCAACATCTTAAATTATATTGCCCAGTTTTCTCATCAATAAAAGAATATTTACTGTATCAGTCTGATTTCCATTTTATGTGAAATGTACAAGGATCAAATCTTTGTAGTTAATTTTTGGGATTTTTTTGGGATATTGCCCTTTAATATAACTAAAGATTTCAGCCAGTGGTCACTGTATATTAATATTTGTCTGTTAGACAGTCACAAGTTATAAATGATATGAAATAGAAATATATATACCTTGAATTTTAACTGAAATATAATATTTGAGACAACTGAGTTAAATTTCACCTCTGAGGATTTTTTTTTTTTCAAAAAATGAAGTATATATAGTAAAATATCAATAATGGAAATCATTTTACATTTATACCATCAAAATGAAATGAGACATTTCAAGAGCTACACTAGCAAACTATTTTACTAGCTAAACTTAGCATAATTGGCTCAGCACATGGCTGTAATGTTCACCCAGATACATCACACGGAGATGAAACAACACAATTTTCTTCAGTAAAAGTAAAAAAAATGACATAAAATAAAGATTTTCTCTATTTCTGTCAAACCACAGCTGTAGCTGGTTTTGGACACATGTAGTAGCATACCAGCTGAGCAGACAGTGGGCGGAGTCAAGTTGAGACATTGCAAAATTCATTGTTGGAACATTAACAGTAACCTTGTCGGGTTTTCTGATAACCTCCTGCATGAAATCCGCAGAGACCTGTGGGCACTGTCTTTGCCGAACTGACATCCAGCAGATGTCAGAGGAACTGATTGATCTGGGTTGCACCTTTTGGATGTTTTCAGCTCTTGGGTCTCTGTTGGGCTTTTTCTATATGACCAACTACATTTTGCAGCCAGACGAGTCGCCCCCTGCTGGCCATTAGACAGAATGACCGAACACCTGCCTGGAGACAGAAGATTTGTTGTCAGGCGATGATGTAGTAAACATGCCATGTTTTGTGATGTTTTTCTGCACAGCAGAGGAAACGCATTGTTTCCAGATGTTACTGGTGTTGTCTCGTCAACATCTGTCAAGCTGCTGTCCTGTGTTGGAGCTTTACGTGTGCATATTTTAAAAACAGTGTGGATCTCTGAGTGTTCTTGTGCAGGAGCGAGGGAGCAGCAGATATGGAGCTGTGTGATGGCTGCCATGACAAGCGGGTGGCTGCCGCATGAGTCAGAGCGTGGCTGTGCACAAACACCTGTGAGTGTGTCTCATTTGCTGGCAGTTCAGTCCCTCAGGGCTGATGAAGGCTGTCAGTGGAGGGCGAAATGAAAGAGTGGGCGAGGCAGACAGCTGATGGTGTCGATGTGCATGTGATCAGAGGATGCGCGCTGCCTGCAGCAGCTGATGGTCTAAAAGCTGTATCTTAATTAAACCGTTAAGTCAGCACGTCGCAGATAAGTGAGAACACGGGTCGTTAAAACGATACTGAGTGTGGGTGTGTGTATAGTTTGTGCACATGTGTAAGAACATTACATATATCATACATGACAGTTCAAACTCTGATATTCTTTAAAACCACAGAGGGCTACAGTGTATCAGCAGCTGATCTCAGCTTATAGTTGTTAGCATCAGAACCTTTCTAGACTCCCTGCTCCACAGGGGGTGCTCTCGAGCTGCTCCGGAATGAGAGGGGCTTTGTGGAGCTGCAGAACAGAGCGGATCATCATTGTTTTCTGTCATCTGATCAGTATCTCTGAAATTAGAAATATCCTGTCTCAGATTGACACTGAAAAAGTAGTTCATGCATTTAGTACTTCTAGGCTAGACTACTATGATTCGTTATTATCAGGATGTCCAAACAACTCCCTGGAAATCCTTCAGTTAATCCAAAATGCTGCAGCAAGAGTACTGACAGGGACTAGAAAGAGAGAGCATATTTCTCCTATACTGACTTCCCTTCATTGGCTCCCTGTTAAATCCAGAATTGAATTTAAAATCCTGCTCTTTTCATACAAGAATAATCAATAAATAATTAGGCCCCATCTTATCTTAAAGACCTTATAGTACTGTATCACCCCATTAGAGCACTTCACTCGCAGACTGTTAGTTGTTGTTCCTAGAGTATTTAAAAGTAGAATGGGAGGCAGAGCCTTCAGCTTTCCATCCCCTCTACTGTAGAACCAGCTTCTAGTTTGGATTCAGGAGACAGACACTATCTCTACTTTTAAAATTAGGCTTTAAAGTTTCTTTTTTACTAAAGCATATAGTTAGGGCTGTATCAGGTGACCCTGAGTCCTTTCCTTAGTTATGCTGTTATTGGTCGGTCAGTGCACATGGCTGCCCGTCCCTGAGACTGGTTTTGCCGGAGGGTTCTTCTTGTGATTCGATGCCATACAAATAAAACTGAATTAAATTAAATCGTTGCATGAGTTATGGTGAGAGCAAACTACAGTCTGATGATTTGGAAGGTCTGACTGTTGGAGAGCTGAGCTAGGATTTGTTTTTTTTCTGCTACTTGTGCACATGGAGCGACTGTCGGGCTGTGAGGAGTGTTTTTAGGCTTCCTGTTTGAAGTGCAGCCCTCACGCTGCAACGTTTTAGCAAACGCCGACAGTCAGATAGTTGGAGAGTGGTTTTTCTGCCGAGTGTGTCCCAGTGAGCTGGGCTGCATAATGTGCCATTACACCCACGCTGGCAGTGTACGCTAACGAGTGTCTCTGGACGATGGAGTGCAGCTCAGCATGAGATAGCAGCATGTGCTGATGTATTCATTCACTCCTCCTCTTCACCTTTCTCCTCCTCTGCCTGTCCGCTGAGAGCTCCTCATCTCCATCTTATTACTCGCTGCTGTTTTGTGTTCTTTGCAGAAAACGCTGCTGCAGAGCTGATCCCCGGGGAAAGAAACACAGGACGCCATATTTGATTCCATCATCCAACTCCTCACAGCACGTAACTGGGTGCTGTTCTCCTCCTCCTCCTCCTCTTCCTCCTCGCCCCTCATTGTGTTCTGATCCTCTTTATTGTTGGAAGTTGAGTCGCCACCGCTGGGTTGCCCGCTCCCTACTTCCTCCTCCTCTCCCTTCCTGCCATGTCCAACGACAGCGGCGTCCTCCACGTCTGGGAGGCCTCCGATTGGGCAGACACCTCTCAGTGCCCTCCCTCAGTAGGCGGGGCAACATTCCTCATCGTGGCATACAGCGCTGTCATTGCCATTGGGTTGCTAGGCAACGCAGGTCTGGTGTTCATCATTGCCCGGCAACAGGAGTTGCGCAACGTCACCAACATCCTGATCGCCAACCTGTCGTGCTCCGACATCCTTATGTGCATCGTTTGTCTGCCCGTCACCGTCATCTACACGCTGATGGATCGTTGGGTGCTGGGGGAGGCCCTGTGCAAGGTCAGTGTGCCGTGCACGCTCACCGCTGCTGGGACAACAGCACTCACCAGTGTGCAATCATCACCTTTTCCTTCAAAAACAATAAAGAGACGACAGTGAGAAGCTGTCTGCAGGGCTGTGTTGTCAGCCTGAGCACAGTTTCACACCGAGCCTGCAGCTCCTTCCTCCTGGAGTCAGCTGCAGGAGTATCTGAAGGAGCTGCTCTTCTTCAGGCAGCTGTAAAGGACTTGAATACCTGAATATTATCCGCTTCATTTCTGGCACTAGATGCTTACTTTTACTAAGATAATCATTCTTTGTTGACATGGAGTTTCTAAGTTATGATTGTTTCTTTTATTTTAACTACTGTAAGTGCTGCTAGCTTATGACTGCACTGCTGAACACTGAATTAATGAGTGTTCAGAACACAGGACGTGCTTTTAAAAGAGATTTTAAATCTCAAGTGTGTTTTTCCTGGTTAAATAAAAAATAAAACCATAACCTTCACATTGGCAGAACCTCACTCTGGGCCACCGGCCTGATAAGCTACCACTGAGGCACCTTAGACAGGAACGGTCCAGGCTCACTGGCCAGCACTTTCCAGTGACTTTCAAAATAAGAGTCATCCAGCATTGTCAGACAGATGTAAAATTAAAAACGAGCCGGGGGGGGGGCAATCCAGGTGCTGACTCTGCCCACCCTGAACATGGATTGCATACTCCTTTTATCCTCCAAAGTTGTGTTGATAAATGAAGACCGTTAGCTTCCCACTGCTTAGTGATGCAGATGAGTCAGGTACGCAGGTGAGACCAGAGGATGATACAAGCCTGTGTTTGTGCTTCCTCTGGAAGCATGTCTATGGGAGCAGAGGGATAAGTGCTGGTCTGCTCCACACAGGAACGTAATGCTTCTCAGTCTGAGTGACCGACCACCTGAAAGCCTGAGCAGCCTCTGGCTTCACAGATAACAGATCGGTTTTAATTACAAGTTTGTGTCACCTCATTTAATAAAAATCTGAAATTAGACAGCAAACAGCAGCAACTCAGAGCTGCTGACGTTACAGATCTAGAAGTTCAGTAGCACCAGATCTGATGGAGCAGAGATGAAGAACAATGCTGACACGGAAGTGAGAGCCATCCATGGCAGTGTTTCATGTGCCCAGCAGGCCGAGCAGCACTTTACCTGCAGACCAGGTACCGCCTGCCCTGCTCACCTGTAGGTGTGTTCATTCACATTTTAAAAGAGAAAAAAAAACTTGCCTTCATTTGCTCACTGTGAGGTCATCATGAAGCTGTCAGCTGATGTAACAGGGGAAACTGAATACATTTGGATGAATGGATAAAAGTGTGATGTCACAGCGTGAAGGTGGAGCTGGTCATGACCATGGGGCCGCGCTCTCACAGTGTACCGCGAGCTCGATAACCACACCTTCAGTTTGTCCTCTGCTGTGTTTCGTGCCCGTCCAGGTGACGCCCTTTGTTCAGTGCATGTCGGTGACAGTGTCGGTCTTCTCCCTGGTGTTGATCGCTTTGGAGCGCCATCAGCTGATCCTCCATCCCACTGGCTGGTCCCCCGCCGCGGGACACTCCTATCTGGCTGTGGGGCTGACATGGCTGGTTGCCTGCTTCATTTCACTGCCTTTCCTCTCCTTCAACATCCTCACCAATGACCCATTCCAGAACATCAGCCTCCCTGCCAACCCCTTCAGGTGAGATCTGGGATACAGGTGTTTCTTAGCTTCAGTCCAGAGATGCTGTTTCATTTTAAACTGAAGCTGAGCTGAGCTATGAGGACACATAACTGATTTTCTCAAAGCCCAGAGTTTATTTTTATTCTTTGGAAATGTTCGGTATTTGTCACACAGCCCAAAACGCCTTGGGCTTGTTTTGCATTTAGCTAAAAGCAGCGTAGCCCTAAGATGTTCAGCAGCAGAACTCATCAGGGGAATAAAGTCTGCTGCAGCACAATAAATGAACCTGAATGTGTCTCAATCCGACCGTCTGGACATTAGCCTGTCAGAAATACTTAATGAACACTTTAAGAAAGACCTTTTATCCTCGGAGGTTCCTGTACCAACTGAAGTCTTTAGAACCGGTTCAGGGCCATCAGAGTCACTGAAGGAGGTGTTTATTTACAGTTCTGATTTTGTGGAAGAAGAATGTCAGCATTTGTTGGAGTTTCTTTAAATTCCGCTCTGGTGCCTGGTGATAGAGACGCAGAGAGTGTTTCATCCACAGAGCCTGACGCTGTCTGAGACTTCAGGGTTCATATCTGGATACTGAAGAGTTTGTATTTACTTCATTTAACAAGAAAACTGAAGATGCATTTCTGTTGGCTCAGACAGTCAGGGAACAGCACTGTATCTGCTTATCAGCACATCTAAAACCTGAAAACGTTAATGCAAGAAGGTGAGTGGACCTGCCGATTTCAGACTCTGATAACAGGACTGAGACAAAGACAGCTTTGCTCTAAGGTCAGAGAGAGTATGATTTAGATATGAAGGGACCTGGTTTTATTGATTCTGGTGTGCAAGCAGGTAAAAATTCAAAAAAAGCCACTAATGTAGTACCAGTAAACCCCTGTACATCCTCAGTACGTTCCCAAACATGTATGTTCCAGAGAAGCAAGCGGTTCATACGAGGTTCAGTCAACAAACTGAAAAAGCCTCTTTTTCAGAGCCTTCCTCTCATGAACCTCTGGGCAGTTTCATCTGTTAGTTTCTGATCTCTAAGTGAAAATTCTGTTACATATTTATACCTCTGAGATTAGCGCTGGATGCCAAGCAGGTGAAAATGCCATCAAATGGGTCAGACATAGACTTAGACTTAGAGCTTTTTATTGTCATTGTGCAGTTTCTTGCACAGCGAAATTGGGTAAACTTCTGGGTCAGGAGTGAAGTAATGTTCAGAACTGTCACCAGAGGTTGGACACCAGCCTCAGTAAAGTTGTGCTCAGTGGGATATTACATCGAGGCACAGATGTTTTGGGATATTGCTTAGTGCAGAAGTTACATGAAATCTTCAACTTCCTAAATCAGTGCTTCTAAAAGTTAAATAAGTGTTTCCGTTTTCATTATCCATGTCTGTCTTGTTTAAGGGATCATTTGATCTGTATGGAGCTGTGGCCGTCAGACAAGCATCGCCTAGCCTACACGACCTCGCTGCTTATCTTCCAGTACTGCCTGCCCCTTCTGCTGGTGCTCCTCTGCTACCTCCGGATCTTTCTACGCCTGAGACGTCGCAGGTCACACAGCTTTCCGTTCACTCACTCTGTGATAACTCGGTTCATCCACATCATCTTTAACTGTTCGTGTTATTGTGTCAGATTAGAGCTCTGTGTGGACACTGTGTGTGGTTACGCTGTGAGTTAATGCTTCTTGAGGTTTGCTGTGACATTTCCTGGTGGATTGTCTGATGATGGATGTCATGCTGTGTTGTGCAGGGACATGCTGGAGCGCAGCAGGAGGACTCGAGGAGCCCAGAGGATAAACGTAATGCTGCTAGCCATCGTCATAGCCTTTGCTCTGTGCTGGCTGCCACTGAATGTCTTCAACACTCTGTTTGATTGGCACCACCAGGCCCTCCCAGACTGTCAGCACGACACAGTCTTCTCTGCCTGTCACCTGACGGCGATGGCCTCTACCTGCATTAACCCCATCGTTTACGGCTTCCTCAACAGCAACTTCCAGAGGGAGCTGAAGTTGACACTGCAACGCTGCCAGTGCGGCAACCGGGCTACAGAGAGCTACGAGAGCTTCCCCCTATCCACCGTGGGCAGTGAGGGCATGACCAAAGCAACGTCACTCAACAGGATGGGCTCGATGTGCATCCCCTCACCAAGACCTGAGATTGGTTCAGCAATACTTGCCAAGACATTACCAGCTGCCACCTAAAATCAAGGATTATGAGAACTGTCTTCTGACAGGTGGTTCATCAGCGGTTCACAGCTGGAGGCAGTGTGCTAACAGCTGGCTGGGATGGCTGTGTAATCAAATGCTGCTTCATCTTGGCTTGGGTTCCATCACTTCACTGCCAGAGATAAACAGCTGATTTGACCTGTCACCAAATGTTTGGTGACAGGAATGAATGAAGAGGCTGAACGATGCTGCTTTGAGTCCCGAACACGAGCAGGAATCCTTGTTTAGAGTAACTCTACTGAGTGACAGAAGAGAGAGGAGGCAGGAGAGCTGGTAGCAGGGACTTTTCAGTAAGACACGCCCCTTAGTTACTATAACTAGGGCTATTAGTTTTAGCTTTTCTCGAATGTTGTTTGAGTGCTGCAACCAGCCATTCTACAGCATGTCAAAATGGCAACATTCTAACGACATTCTAGTGTCATAGACACAGTGGTGGGTTCTGTTGGTCAGTCTGTTGGTTGGACAGTCTGTCCACCAACAGACTGACTGACAGAACAAGCAGCTAACCAAAAGACCATACAACCAACAGACTAACAAACCAGCTGACCAAAAGACCATACAACCAACAGACCAACCAATGGACGGAGCAGCTGATCCACAGACCGTCCACCCGACAGACCGACAAGCTGACCTACAGACTGTCCACCCAACAGACCAACACACTGACCAGCTGACCGACAGACCATCCACCCAACAGACCGAACAACAGACCAAAAAGCTGACCCACAGACGGTCTAACCAACAGATGGACTGACCAATAGACCGACCAGCTGTTCAAAAGATCGTCCAACCAAAGACTTTGGTGTTGAAAGAAGTGAAATCAGCTCACCTAACAGAGTGTCAGCAGCTGCAGCGCCATATTTTCTTCACATTTTTCTACAGACAGAACCAGTGGCCCCTCCCACTCTGCAATGAAGCAGGGGATGTTGGTGGAACCAGGTTACACTGCTTTGAAGTTTTTTTTGTGCAAAGAGCTCAGCAGGAGCACAGACTGTTACTGCTGCTGAAAAATGTACTAAAAACTGAAGGAAACTAACAAAATCAAGTTTAAAAAATGGTTCTATTACCGAAGCCAATGTGAGATCTCTGGCTATCTCTGCCAACATTTACTGCCAAAATTCTTTTGCAGTTCTTCAGTTTACTTTCAGACACAAATTATTTAGTGTTGCACACAGGTGTTGATTTGATGAGATGAAATGACGACTGTGACTGACAGTTGTATAAAATCACCTAGCAATCGGGTTAACATTTGAGACCATTTTAAGTAGCTGAGTAAAAGCTGTAAAAGTTAGTAGTAGGTCCCAGGTAAAGTGTCAGCATTTTTATTAATCCTTTATTTATCCAGGTAAAAAATCTCATTGAGATTAAAAATCTCATTTCCAAGAGAGACCTGGCATCATAGCAACAAAATAGGTATGTGGTATGTGACTTTTTCTATCTTGAACAGCATAGAAATAAAACCAGAGCTCTGTCACAGCATGCCAGTGTTGCAGGCTGTTTTAAAGCAGTTAAAGTAGATCTGTCCCGTTCTCTCTTATTGTCTGTCACATATATCCTTTTCATTTTAAACATCACCAAAATTTCAAATATTGTGCTCAGAGTATGTAGAAATAATCACTGAGGCTGTGCACAGCTCTAAATTAATTTAATCTTTTTTCTCTATTCTTAGAACTGTATTTGATGCCACAGACAGAGATGATGTCCTTGAATAGTCATCTCATTTCACCCACTTCTGCTAAAGGGGGGGCAGAAATTAAATGAATGTTGGTTTACATTACAGGGAATGAAGTGAAGGCCTAATGTTTAATTAATAGTGGTTCATTTGAGCTACTCTGGCTCAAGATTAATAATACATAACTCAGAATTAGGATAAGAGGACCCTTTCAACACAGAAGTCATTTTAATCTCTTAGTATAGACATGCCTTGTATTAATGGTTTGGGGTTTAGTTGAGTTACGTTAGGTTAGGTTCAGTTGAGTTCAGTTGATGAGTTCAGTGAGGTGGGGTGTGGTTGGGCGAGGTTGAATTGATGAGTTGGGTTGAAGTGAGTTTGGTTGAGTTGGGTTAGGTTAGTGTAAACGATGTGCAACAGACCCGACCACATCTCAGCGCTTTTCTGCGTACACTTTTCTTTATTGCGATTACTGTTCATAACAATACTCACACTGCAGCTTTCCAGCTCACAGGAGAAGATTAGTAACTTACATGCAGTGGAAAACAATATGGTTGCAGGTTATATGGTCATATGGTTAACAATTGCAGAAGTTGTTAATAAAATCCACTGAGTGAGTGACTCTGTGCTAATGTTAGCGTTTATATACTTGAGCCGATTTTGTCCTAATTTCAGTGACTGCATCTTAAATAACATTTTTAAAGATGTTGTTTAGCCTTATTCTGTGCTGAATGAAAAGAAATGTTTCACACTCAGTTTGTAGCAGCTTCACACACTCTTACAATATTCTACTGTTCATGTCAGATGTACTGTTATAGTTACAGTTACTATTACACTTACAGTTATCCATCCCTGTCTTTCTTCCTTTTTGTTAAAGCATAATTTTTATTTCTTATATCTCTAAAATCTTCTCCTGTCTTTTGCAGATGGAAAATAATGCAGTTTTTGGGATTCTTTCCAGTACGGGTTTTCAATTTGATCAACATTTGAGCAATTTTAGAAGCTATAAATTTTCCATAAATCCGAATGATAACAAATGTTAAAAGACCCAGTTTCTAATCTCCTTCTTAAAAAATAAAACCTATCTGGCTGTGCATGTTTGTTCTCTCTGTGGAGTCATTTCTGTTTTAAACTCATTTCGTTTTTGGTTCAAATGACCAAACGTGGGACCAAACTCTTCTTTCTCATATAACTGGGGATGAGTTTCCTCTGTCAGCTTCTTCATGCCATTTAAGTGAGAAAGGTGTAGTCTGTGTGGGGCTGTTGGGTAATGTAGTGCAGAATGTTTTCATTAAAAACACTAAGTTTAAAGTTGAAAAGTGTCTTTGTTGTTCTTTCCTTCTCAGGCAAGAAACTTTTGTGGGATCCTGCCCATAGAAAACATAGAACACTTTTTGCCAATCTCCCTTCAAGACCTTCTGCACCTCTGAATGGCTGTCAATATGCTTCTTCTTCTTAAAGGGCTTCATATAAATCCCAATATTACTACCAGAAGAGCATGAGAAGAGTCTTGAAGGTCTTGACTGCCCAAATTAAAAACAGGAAAGGTTTCATTCTAGCTCACATACCTTCTTCCTGTTCCAGGATTAGTTCAAGAAAATGCTGAATTTCTCAAAACTGCGGTTTTCCTCAACATAACAATCCAGGTGGATGTTTTCAGATTTTTACAGAATGGATTTTGGAAGAGGAAGCGAGCTGCTCGCTAGCAACACTAACACTAACCTAACAGTAACAACACAATCTGCACCCAGATGGATTGGTCCAGAGGGAATGAGAGTGGATGGCTGGCAGAACTGGATGGGGTAATGATTGATTGAAGAGGCTTTTTACAGGTTAGAGTTATTAGTATTTGCTCTTTTAACTGCTCAGGCATCAGTCTCTATGGCTGAAGAACACTGCAGTTCTTCTGCTGTCCAGCAGAGGCAGCAGGGTTTACAGTCTGATACACAAACGTTATAGATAATTTCCTCCTTCATAACAGCTGTATGGTTGGAAGCTTTTTATAACTCACTTGTTTAATGTGTTTATTGTTAGGGGCATTGCCAGTTGTGCGAATTTTTCTAATTACAAGTCATATTTATGTTCATGTCTTATTTTTTTAAGCTGAGCTGCAGTCTGTGCACAAGACAAATAAATTCAAAACTTGACTTTTTTCCCCAGAGACAGTGTTAGAAAAATATCTGTGTAATCTGATGACTGATAAATAATGAAGTCATTAGCTGTAAAGTTCCAGACTGTGGCCACACTGGTGACCATTCTTATGTTTTGATCTAAGTTGAACTTGTAACCTGCAGTGAAATCAAAGCGCACAGCTCCCTCAGAATGCTCACACCTCTGCTCGGTGGATCTCAGAGAGAAGAAATGAGCCAGGTCTCCTGCTGAGCGGGCCCCTTCAGGAGGCCGAGGAGGTGGCATTGGAGGCTAGAGAGCTCTCTCGTTTATCCCCACACAGCTCACTGCTGTGCAGTCAGGCTGCTGCCATCAGACACTCAAGGAAACCTGCACAGGTGAGCTCACCTGAAGTTCACATAGTGACCACCGGTGTCAGTAACAACAGTGATGTCCTGGAAGCTGTGCAGAACTCTTTAACATTTGCATCTTAAACCTTTTTTTAAGTGAACAGCACAGACAGCAGGAAGACCCCAAACACCACAAGAAAGGGAGCGCGCACACACACAAACACTTTCACAAACACAGACAGACACATACACACACATGTTGGTATTACAGCAGCACCGGAGCGAAGAGAGCGGCTGTATCCCAATTCAGGTTCTGCAGCCTTAAAGTAAGCAGCCTTAACGGTCCCCAAGGGCCGCGAACTCAAAGAACGCTAAGGCCGGAAGTGCGAGGCTTGTAGGCTTGTGAAATGGGACGGTCTAGCCTCCGTCGCGCTGCCCAGGTTGCCTAGCAACCATGATACTAACTGCTGGAAACATTTCATACAGCTTTGTATGACAGAAATGAAGGAGAATATATTTTGTTCATTTGTTTCTACAAGCGCTTTGTGTGATTTGATAAGTATCTGAGGCTGAGACCACAGGACTGTAAACATAATTGTTGGGCTTCATTTCTGTGCTGAACAGTCATTTTAAGATTAGCTAGTAAATAACAATTAGCTAATGTTGTTCATGAGACTAAATTCATCTCACTTTGGTAATGTAAATATAATATGGTCAATATTATAGTTATTATATTAATCATTATTAGTTATTACAGCAATGAGTTTGAACTCTGTGTCAAATACTGAGCTTCAGTAAAGATTCAAGTTGCATTTATTTATATTTCCTGTCACCTTAAATCTTCACTCAAAGACACTCAAGTATCTTTGACAGTGTATATATAGATGTATCATATAGTAGGGCTGCACGATTTTGCATAAAATGAGAATCACGATTTTTTGGCTTAGAATTGAGATCACGATTCTCTCACGATTTTCTTTTCCAGTATAAATATTTATTGTATACAGTATAAATTCCAGTATAATAATTCCAGTATACAGTATAAATTCCAGTACACAGCAAATTCAAAAGTGTTAAATGTTTTGGTGTTAATAGTCTTCTTGCAAAAGTAGAGTTAATTTTACTCTAAGCAGAGTCACATTCTTTTAATGTAACTCTGAGGTCTAAAATGATAGTAGTTAAAATCGAGTGTTAAAAATGAGTGTTTCTCTGTCAAATCTGGAGGTGTTACAATGGAAACATTAACTCTTGACCTCTTAACTCTGAACTCCCACAGGGGCTATGACACCAATAGAGTAAATTCACAGACTCCGCCCCCAGCACCATAGGCTCCAATCGAAGCTGAAGTGAAGCCGTTTCAGAACATTTTGCTCTACATACAGTGGGGCAAAAAAGTATTTAGTCAGCCACCGATTGTGCAAGTTCCCCCACCTAAAATGATGACAGAGGTCAGTAATTTGCACCAGAGGTACACTTCAACTGTGAGAGACAGAATGTGAAAAAAAAAATCCATGAATCCACATGGTAGGATTTGTAAAGAATTTATTCGTAAATCAGGGTGGAAAATAAGTATTTGGTCAATAACAAAAATACAACTCAATACTTTGTAACATAACCTTTGTTGGCAATAACAGAGGTCAAACGTTTACTATAGGTCTTTACCAGGTTTGCACACACAGTAGCTGGTATTTTGGCCCATTCCTCCATGCAGATCTTCTCGAGAGCAGTGATGCTTTGGGGCTGTCGCCGAGCAACACGGACTTTCAACTCCCGCCACAGATTTTCTATGGGGTTGAGGTCTGGAGACTGGCTAGGCCACTCCAGGACTTTCAAATGCTTCTTACGGAGCCACTCCTTTGTTGCCCGGGCGGTGTGTTTTGGATCATTGTCATGTTGGAAGACCCAGCCGCGTTTCATCTTCAAAGTTCTCACTGATGGAAGGAGGTTTTGGCTCAAAATCTCACGATACATGGCCCCATTCATTCTGTCCTTAACACGGATCAGTCGTCCTGTCCCCTTGGCAGAAAAACAGCCCCATAGCATGATGTTTCCACCCCCATGCTTCACAGTAGGTATGGTGTTCTTGGGATGCAACTCAGTATTCTCCTTCCTCCAAACACGATGAGTTGAGTTTATACCAAAAAGTTCTTCTTTGGTTTCATCTGACCACATGACATTCTCCCAATCCTCTGCTGTATCATCCATGTGCTCTCTGGCAAACTTCAGACGGGCCTGGACATGCACTGGCTTCAGCAGCGGAACACGTCTGGCACTGCGGGATTTGATTCCCTGCCGTTGTAGTGTGTTACTGATGGTGACCTTTGTTACTTTGGTCCCAGCTCTCTGCAGGTCATTCACCAGGTCCCCCCGTGTGGTTCTGGGATCTTTGCTCACCGTTCTCATGATCATTTTGACCCCACGGGATGAGATCTTGCGTGGAGCCCCAGATCGTGGGAGATTATCAGTGGTCTTGTATGTCTTCCATTTTCTGATGATTGCTCCCACAGTTGATTTTTTCACACCAAGCTGCTTGCCTATTGTAGATTCACTCTTCCCAGTCTGGTGCAGGTCTACAATACTTTTCCTGGTGTCCTTTGAAAGCTCTTTGGTCTTGGCCATGGCGGAGTTTGGAGTCTGACTGTTTGAGGCTGTGGACAGGTGTCTTTTATACAGATGATGAGTTCAAACAGGTGCCATTCATACAGGTAACGAGTGGGGGACAGAAAAGCGTCTTACAGAAGATGTTACAGGTCTGTGAGAGCCAGAGATTTTCCATGTTTGAGGTGACCAAATACTTATTTTCCACCCTAATTTACGAATAAATTCTTTACAAATCCTACCATGTGAATTCGTGGATTTTTTTTTCACATTCTGTCTCTCACAGTTGAAGTGTACCTCTGGTGCAAATTACTGACCTCTGTCATCATTTTAAGTGGGGGAACTTGCACAATCGGTGCAATCATCGAGTCCATCCTCACCTCCTCCATCACCGTGTGGTACGCTGGAGCCACTATCAGGGACAAACAGAGACTGCAGCGTGTTGTGCGCTCTGCTGAGAAGGTGATTGGCTGCAGACTCCCATCTCTGCAGGACCTGTACTCCTCCAGGACACTGCGGCGTGCAGCCCGGATCTCAGCTGACCCTTCTCACCCTGGACACAGTCTGTTTGACCTGCTCCCCTCAGGCAGGAGGCTCCGGTCCATTCGCACCAGAACCTCTCGCCATAAGAACAGTTTCTTCCCCTCTGCTGTTGGACACATGAACAATAACCACATGACTGTCCCCGCCACTAACACATGACCCTACGCTGTGTCACTGCATCATTTCATGTCTGGCACTGATCACCACCTGCACTCATGTATATATCTTTCTACGTAGCACTCATAATTCTTATTCTCATGTATATATCTCATGTATATCTCATGCACATATCTTTCTTTCTACATAGCACTTTAATTCTTATTGTTTGCACTGAAGCACCGCAGCAATTTCCTAATGTTGTAAACCTCAACATCTGGCAATAAACCCATTCTGATCTGATTCTGATTCTGATTCTGACTAAATACTTTTTTGCCCCACTGTATTTGAGTTGTTTGCCATGCTTGGTAAGTCATTTTTTCAATGATTGTTTCAATTATTATTATGAGCTTTTACTTCTGTGGCTCTTTGGAGTTGAGACAAAGCTGTGTGAAAGGCATTAGCCATGTTGCTCGCTGATAGCATAATATTCTGTTTTAGCTAGCTGAAAGGTATTGTTTGCGGGCAAATACCACAGCCTTGAAAAAAAAGCTTGCATGTGAATTTTCAGTCAAACCTTTGGTCAAATACACCTAAAACAATGTCTAGAATGTGAAATGTTGGTATAATGGTGCTGCTTGAAGCCTGAAAACGATCGCCCATAAAAAAAAACAAACGAGCAAACAGCAGTAGCTGACGTCCTGACTGGGTTCTACGTTAGCATTTAGATCCCTCCAGAGTTTTGTGCACACGGTTTAGGTAAAAATGAAAAAGGTTGAGGTTTTACATTTAGTTCAGTATTACCTGTTGCCTGTGTCCTTGTCTTTTGGGAAAATACTTTACACAAGTAATGGCTCAAAGAGGATTCCTTTTTTTTTTTTTTTTTACTGTGCTGCAATTGTTTACTGGATTATTTGTGCCATTAATTAATGTCAACTAATTTTTATTCAATCTCCGCACAGGATATGCTTGTGAAGATGGAATATGGGGGAGAGCAGAAGTGCGTTGAAGTTCCACAAAGGGATGAATGAAGGACATGCATATTGTATTGAAGAAATAAGTGATGAGAATGCTGTTATTTGCATTTACCATGTCAGACCTTTTGATAAACAAAATTCTAATGAAAGTGAGAACATGTATATTTCCAGTATAAATATTTATTGCACTTATTAGCTGCACATCAACTTCGTAACAGTTGAGACTGAACATAAAAACAATAAATAAACATAAAAACAACAAATGTCTCAGGTTTTGTTGTTGCCGCAAAATGTTGTACTGCTTGAAATTCCGTCTCCACCGTTGCTCGACACTGCGTGTATAGAGCAGGTAGTGCAACAATAGAAAAATAGTTGCGGGACGGCGCTGTGTACCGTTTGTCTAGGGTGTTGATCATTTTCCTAAATCCCTCGTTTTGCACAGTGTTGATGGGAGCCATATCTTTGGTCAGGTGATAAGTGATAGCCTCCGTAATTTCTTTGTGCCTGCGGAAGTTCGACGTGTATAGGGAAGCGCTGTATAAGGTTTCCGTTATTGATGTTTGGGTGGTTGACCGGGGCGGATTTTTTCCTGTCACTTTCTCGTCATCCCTGACTTGCTCTCCGTTGTTTTTTCCCTGCTAATTTTAGCATCACACGGCACAGGTTCTGTATCACGTGGTATAAGGCTCCGCCCTTGTTATTTGTTGAGCAGGAAGAGTGAGCACTTGTTTTCATGCAGATTACGTCCCGGATCAAAATGCGGTACAATCGTCGTCATCTTTTTTTTTTTTCTTTTTTTTTTTTTTTAATCGTTGTTATTTGGAAATGAGATCGCACGTAAGTATGAATCGAGATCATGATTTTCTAACAATTAATCGTGAAGCCCTATCATATAGAAGAGACAAATATTGTTCTTTCAGTATATTGGCATTACTAAATTTGGCTCAATACTTACATATATGTGTAAAAAGCAAAATGTACGAGCTGTGAAAACTGTGTCTGATAGAATGAAGAGTAGACTGATATATAAAATATTCCTTTAATGGGTGAGAAAATCAGACCATGTCATAACTGCTTTAAGTCATACAGAATAGATATCAGAGCCTTAAACAGGCTGACTTCTGCTAAATGGGTCAAACTGGGCAGAAAGTACACAAACACATATGATGTAACACTATAGATCAACTTACCTCAGAATATATAAAGCATATAAACAATTACAGCAATATGATGCAACAAACACAGCAGTGCAACTGATCCAAAATACTCAAAGCTTCATAGAACTGAAACAAACATTTATTTTTAGCTCCATTCTGCTGCTGATACATACTTTAGGTTTCTGAATATTAAACTTGTTGCTGCCTTTCATAGTGTGTAACTTGAAGGCCCTGAGTACTTTCTCCCACACTGAAAACACTGGAATGATCAAATTATTTTAACATTACCTAATAAGACTGATTCAGGACAGACAATTAGTTATAACTTTCCTAGCAGTCCTTCACAAACAGGGAACAGTCTGTCTATTCTCTCCATCTGTCAGCTGCTGCTGGCTCTTCCTCCTCTTCCTCACACACTGCTGAGTTTGTCCTGGTGGATCATCAGGGGTGCAAAGCCTCACAGATGATGTGCCGCAGTGTGTCCCTCAGTCTGTCCTCACTCTGGACACTTGCAGTTGGGACACGTGGAAATCAAATGTGTGATAAGCTGCAGGATTCAAACACAAGTGTAACTTATAAATACATGTTCATACTTTTATTACACAATCAGAGAGAAAGAAACAGAGAGAGAGTGCAGGACAGACAGACAGGTGTCTCAGGTGTACACACTGCTACAAACAGGAGGATTTAGTGTTTGTTTTATTACGAGTGCTAAACAAGAAGAGTTCCCAGATGGTACAGTGGACACATGTGTGACTGCTGTGATTAAAGCATCTTTCTTTCAGCTTAACGAGTGAACCGTCAGCTCGTTCAAACACACGTTAACTGACTTTAATTATCCATAAAATCGTCACATTCTCTGTAAGATTAAGGCCAACTATTGAACGGCGTATATTTTGAAGTAGAGGCTTTAAAACCAAGTAAACGCTGAAAGTACAAACATCACTAATTGTAGAAAACCCCTGTGATTTGTGCATATAGACTGTTCCACGGACCCCCTCTAACCACTGCTAAGATGGTACATTCCTCCCATCCTTTGTTTGTGTTTGCGCTGGTTCACCGTGATAGCGCTGGTGGAGCTGGGCTGTTGAACTGAACATGTGTCGTGTGTGTGCGTGAATGATAAGTAAGTGCCTTGTATTTGTTTGTTCTATGGTTGTAACTTATCATACACTTGCCTATGTACATTGTGTGATGCCTTTATAGAGTTTTCCAGCGGTTTGTGTAGCCACGAGACACTGTATATTCACGCTGATTTGACCAAAATGGCGCTACCCTTGTGAACTGAGCTGCCCAAAGTAAAGATGGAGTCTATCCCTGTGCAGCAGCACATTTGTGTCCACCAGGGGGTGGTGTTTAGTCATTTCTGTTCAACCCTTTCTGTATTATTTAGACCAACTTAGTTGACTTTAATTGTTTGCTAATTGTAATTTCTGTTATTTTACAGAACCACACACACACATACATATACTCACACGAATTCACTTCTTGAGATGTTTTGGATTAAAGGCAGAGGTGTGGACTCGAGTCACATGACTTGGACTCGAGTCATTAATTTTATGACTTTAGACTTGACTTGAAAAAATGTTCTAAGACTTGTGACTTGACTTGGACTTTTACACCAATGACTTGGGACTTGAATTGGACTTGAACCGGTTTACTTGAAAAGACTTGATATTTTACCCCAAATATAAAATTTAACATGCATATTATATAGAGATTGAAAATGTGACGTCATTCACGGGTAGAACCGCAAAGGATTCTGGGAACTCGTGGCAAGCGGTACTAGCGCACGCAGGCTTTCAATTAAAATCAGTTATACAGCGATAAAAAGAAACACAAAAATGTCAAGAAGCTGTTGTATTATTAACTGCAATAGCCGGTCGCATGACAGCCACGGGAAGCCGACGGGTAAAGAGATCGGTTGTTATCGGATTACGTCGTTAAAGAGAAATTGTTCGAGCCATGTTTCCGAAGTAATAAAGAGGCGACGGATGGCCTGGATTGCAGCCATTCAAAGAGCAAATATAACGTCCCAGAACACTCCAGCTCACAGGTTAGTCTGCTCCAAGCATTTCCACAAAGGTCAGTCTGCTGTTGTAGTTAATGCGTCATTTTTCTTAACATAATTGGTGATATAGGTTACAAGCAAGTCTGGCGCTGAACAGAAATTGTCGCGCTATGCTCCTTTGTTTATTGTGCATAAATAGTGAATTGTCCTGACACAATATTGCGTTTCGCTTCTGTTATTACCATGGTACATTGACAAAAACATATACTTTTATTCACAGGGTAAAACAGGTTTTTTGTATCACTAATTGTCCAGTACGATTACAGCATACAGTATTATTGTCACTGCTACATTTCTGTAATGCGTACCAGAAATTATTTCCACTGCTAATTAATTACCATTGAGCTCAAAGGTCCTATTAATAAACTGTTAACGAATGTGTATTTATGACGACGATTTGTGAGACTGGTAAACTTGTGATACGTACGATGGTCTTTACTTTCTACACGGTGCATTTCAAGGTCCTGTACCCATCCGTCGGTAAACTGTACCTGGGCTTGTTGCAGTGACCGGAAGTTACTAAACTTCATGAGTGTATGCGCTCACTCCAAGAAGCGTATAATTATAAATATGCATATAAATATGCTACGATGAGATAGCTGACTTCATCTAACTAGCAAATGTTGTCCAGGCTACGTTGGTGATGCAGTTTTTTTTAATGTGTATGTCCTACAACCGCATCCAAGAACAACATGCAGCTTATCTCAGAACTGTCGGTGAAAATTATTCTTGGAGCTAGGTTTAATTGAGCTGCATTTTAAAGAGGTGCAATTTCACAATTTGTGTATATTTTCTAAGTTCACTATTTTGTCATGTGTTGAGAAAAACACAGGTTTAAAAATTACATGGTCTAATATTTACATTTAGCATAACTGCAACATGCTTTTTTTCGTTTTTTTTTAAAGACTCAAAAGGACTTGAAATTCAAAATTTCAGACTTGTGACTTGACTTGGACTTTTACACCAGTGACTTGAGACTCGACTCTGACTTGCCTGACATTACTTGAGACTTGACTTGAGACTTGAGGATAAAGACTTGAGACTTAATTGAGACTTGCAAAACAATGACTTGGTCCCACCTCTGATTAAAGGAACCCTAATTCTCATTGCTGTGGACCCTCTCTTTCATCATATAAGTCACCTGTGCCTTCTGACCGAGGATAGGAAAATCCTGCTGTAATTTGCCAGTTTATTAAGCACACACATGTCCAGTTCACCAATGTCACATAACTTTGCCGACATGTGGCCAACAGTAATGTTTTAATGTTCTTCATTATTAAACATTTGCATATAAATAAGTGACATATTATTCCGTACTTAAGTTACTCTTCGTCCGCCCCTCTTCCGCCGTTTTTTTCGGCAAAATTATCCACTCCCACTGCCGCGCTATACATTCTGGGATATGTTGGGCCACGAAGTCTACACCGCCACATCCTTAAAATTCAGGGAAATGAAGGACGCATTTGAAGGCCGCATTTCGAGCAGCCTTTGAATTGGGACAGCCTTCGTCGCGTCGCTGTGACGTAATCGGCCTTAAAATGCAGCCTTTAAGGCTGCAGACCCTCGTTCTAAACTTAGTTCTGTTCGGAGACTTAATATTGGCGGTATTATAATTGATGACCTCTGAAAAGTCTCCACCTGTTGCTCCAATTTTTATAAATATTTATACAAGTCAGAGTTTGATGAGAGTGCTGCTCTGAACTTTATGGAAAAAATCCCTGATGTGCAAACAGTTAAAGAAGATCAGATGAGTTTCTGTGATAGGCCGATATCTATTAGTGAAGTGCTACCTGCTATTCCACGTCTTAAACGTAATAAATCCCCAGGAACCGATGGCTTAACCTCTGAATTTTACATTACTTTTGCAGATCAACTGGCTCCATTTCTTCTTAATGTATACATTGAAAGTCTTATAAATCAGTCTCTTCCCCCCACTTTATCACAAGGTCTGTTAACCCTAATCCCAAAGCCAAAGAAAGATCCCACTTATATGGACAATTGGAGGCCAATTTGCCTCCTTAATAATGATTATAAAATCCTAGCTCAGATCTTTGCCAAAAGATTGCTGTTTTGAATGATATTATTGATGAAACTCAGTCTGGCTTTATGGCTAACAAACAGATATCCAACAACATTAGACTTGTTTTTGACCTAATTGATTATGCAGATTTGTGTAGGGCTGATAGGTTTATCTTATTTGTAGATTTCTGCAAAGCGTTTGATACGATTGAACATGGTTTTATTTTTCAGGCTTTGGACAAATTTGGCTTTGGCCCTTATTTTCAGAATGCAATTAAAACAATGTACAAAAATGTAAATTGCTCCATCAAACTACAAGCAGGTACATCAGTTAGGTTTAACTTGAACCGTGGTATCAGGCAAGGCTGCCCCATCTCCCCATACTTATTTCTCATCTGCTCAACTCCTCTCTGATTATCTTAAACGCAGTCCTCTGAAAGGTATAAGAATTGCGGATGAAGAAATATTCATTAGTCAACTTGCTGATGATACCACTCTCTTTTTAAAAAATGCTTCACAGGTGCAGATGGCTATTAACACAATTAATGCCTTTTCTTTAGCTTCAGGACTCCACCTAAACATTGGCGAATGTGAACTGCTTGCCCTTAGAAATTGTACCAGTCTATCTATCGCTGGCATCCCAGTGAAAGAGTCTGTCACTTACCTTGGTATCGTCATTACAGTTTTTTACAGCCGCTAGGACACATGTCACAATACTTAGGTCACTTTTGCAAAACTCTTCACACAATTCTCCTAACTGACCGTCAGCTTGGCAAAGCGGTTCATTCCACATTCAAAATGCACTACAACTACCAAAACACTTTATTCAGGTCTCAAATAAACTCATTCTTCCAGAACACTAGCAAAGGTTGACAGCCGACAAACACACTTTGTCACCCACAAAACAATGACCTAAAAAACACCAACAACATGTAGCATTACACAGTGTTTTCTTGTGTAAACCAAGGACACATCTCTGTTTATAATTTCAATATATGTTACTGGAATGAATCAGACATCATGCAGAATTTGTTAATATTTGTTTATGTATTTTTATTTTTTTGCACTAAGTAATCCCAAAATACAAGAATTTGTATACACACCATCCACTGATACACATACAATAGTAATGCTAATCTACTCGGTCTCCTCCATTTGGCCACAGGTTCTCATCCACATCACATCTTATGTCATCTAGGCCAATACACCTAGGAAAGAATCGTCTGGCTGCCAGAATTGAAGGAGTTGAAAAATTGAAGGAGTAACACCTGTGTAGATGTTCATCTACAATGAGAATCAGCTGTGGCTGGTTAAACTGCATTTTTAGATTTAAAATATGTTTCAATAAAATATTGCTGTTGCATTTTGCTGTCTTTTTAAGTTTTGCATTGTGTTATTGTTTTGGCCATAAGTTTAACAGTTTTGAAAACAGTATGTAAGCACATGCAAAATGTCCTGTACGTACAAAGATTTTTGGCAGTTGTTGTGTCTGAGTGAGAAGATAATTCATGAAATTTGAGAGATGTAGTCATTGAATGCATTTTGTGCCAAAACAATGATAACTGGTCCTCAGTTTAGCCCACATAGACTTCTGTTGTGCTCACTGTGTGAGGAGTTTTGCAAACGTGACCTAAGTATTGAGAAATGTGTCCTAGCGTCTGTAAAAAACTGTAATAAAAATCAATCCACCAGGTGCTCCCTTAATTTCACTCCAATTTTGGACAAAACACAACAAAAGCTTAATGCTTGGCTGCAGCAGGATTTATCCATTAAAGGGAGAGTTTTACTCATGAAAGCAGAGGGTTTATCTCTAACTTGTGCTTTGTCTCTTGATGTAAATAAAGAAACCCTGGAAGATATTGACAGATTTATTTATAATTTCATATGGAAGAATAGAATTCATTATATTAAAAGATCAGTTTTATCCAACTCATACCAACATGGTGGAGTAAACTTTCTTGACTTCTCCTCATTAAGCAGTGTGTTTAAAATAAACTGTATTAAACAATTTTTCAGGAACCCAACCTCAATTTGGAACTTAATTTCCAATTATATTTTCTCAAAAATTGGTGGTCTTAACTTTCTGTCACGGCGAGTGAGATGAGCCGTGTGGAAAATAAAGGAGGATCCAAACGCAGGCACTTGTAAAGGTGTGATGGTGGTTTATTAAACACAAAATAAAAATGGACAAAAGGCGAACCGAACAAGGACTAAACTAGACTGGGGACAAACTGACTACAGAACACGAACCCGAACATGAATGAAAGCGAGCAGAAACACTTGGCGGTTGACAGCAGGGAAACACACAGATGAAGCAGGGTGGAATACACAGACGGACCAGCAACTACAATGACAGAGGACACGACTTAAATACACACAGAGAAACGCAGGGGAATTACACACAGGTGGTGGACACAGCTGGGAATAATCAACAAGACGAGACAGAGGTAAAACTGAACACACTCACATGAGACGCAGACCTTCACAATAAAACAGGAAACGAGAACACTACACCAAGACGCCGACCTGACACTGAGACAGACAGAATGACACATGGAACCTGAACTAAACTAAACGTGAAATACAACCGAGAACAAATCCTTAAACATGAATAAACAGAAACATAGAATTCTAATAATAATAATCATTTTAATAATAATACTCATAGCGCCCAAAACCACAACAAACACTCAAAAATAAACTAATCAATCAAAATTCAAAATACTGGGTCGAAACTGACCCAGAACCATGACACTTTCTTTTGCTTTGTAATTACAATATCAATAAAATCCCTTTAAAACTATCCAACTTTCATAAACAAATGCTTCTTTCCTGGTCATTGATTTATAAACACAACTTTTCTCCACATAGATACTATATTTGGAACAATAGAGACATTTTATACAAACATAAGTCTGTGTTTTTAAGTAATTGGTTTGATAATGGGATTCATCGTGTTGCACAACTTATAAATCCTGTTGGAGGTTTACTCTCTTACTCAGAATTTTTGAATACATATGGTCTTCCTGTTCCACCAAAGGAATATGCCATAGTGTTTGATGCTATCCCTGCTGGGGTCTTAATGTTGTTTGGAAATCCTGTTGTTAATGATTTGATACCACTGTATCCTGCTATTACTTATGTCGGTCAGGTGTGTTTCCCCTCTGTAAAGAGGAAAAACAACCGTGAAATACGAACTCTGTTTCAAAAAGACAGAACTTGTGTCCCAACGGCTGTCGCCTACTGGAATAACTGATACCAGGACCTGGAATGGGAGAAGATTTGGACCTTACCGTCAAAATTTCTATTAAATAACAAAGTAAAGGAAATATCTTTTAAAGTAATTCATCGTTTTTACCCAACCAGATCTTTTCTTGTACGTTATAAAAAGGACATTGATGTTAACTGTACATTTTGTAATTGTGTGAAGGAAGATATTTCTCATTTATTTTGGTCATGCTTATACACAAATCTTTTCTGGCAAGAATTTTGTGTTTTTGTTGTTTCCTTTATCTTTTCTGAGTTCTCTTTTTGTTACGAGAAAATATTGTTTGGTTTCTTTAAGTACCACATGCACAGGGCAAACAAATTTTATTTGATTAATTTATTGATATTATTGGCTAAATTTCATATACATAAGTTGAAATTTTCTAACGCAAAACCATCCTTTCAGTGCTTTTTAAATGAAACCAAACAATATGTTAAAACCATACAACATTCTCAAAATGTAAAAGCTGTCAAAACCATAAACTTATGTTCCCTGTTCAATATCATGTGATTCTTTAATAGACTGTGTCTATTTTGCTTTTTTATACGAACCCCCTGACATTGTGTTTGCTATTTTGTATTTGTATATCTGTATTTTGTGCTTTGTCAATAAAGCGTATTTAAAAAAAAAAAAAAAAAAAGAAGGCTGCAGACCCTGAACTGGGATACAACCAGTGTGTGTGTGTGTGTGTGTGTGTGTGTGTGTGTGTGTGTGTGCACCATTACAGGTAACCAAGGAAACAGCAGATGTATGGAGACGATGCTGCTTGTTTGCACAGGCAGGAGGAGAGAAGGGTTTTTTTGTTTTTTTTTATGTGTATGTGTGTATGGAGCCCTGTCTTTGCCCCTCAACAATAAAATGTAACTATTAATCTCAATTTTGCTAAAGAAAAGGTTCTGGCTTGCATCAGTCACATGACTACCATTAACCAATGCTCGCCCTTGAGGGCAGAGCGCGTTCATTACGAGCAGATTGCCTGTAGTGATGGGATTTCCGGCTCTTTTTAGAGAACCGGCTCTTTCGGCTCGACTCACTAAAAAGAGCCGGCTCTTTCAGCTCCGAACCAGCTCCTCAGGTTGTTTTAATTAATTTATTATTAACAATAATATAAAATTATACACAAAAGGAATTACTAATGTAAAAAAAGTGGTTTTATTTATATATGTTTATATATAAATATATGCGGTGGCCCCTAGAGACAAAACACGTACAAACTCCAAAACACATTTCTAGTTTTAACTGAACTTCCAAAACAGAGCTACCTAGATCACTTAAATTACACAACTAAAAGCATGTGTGTATTGTTTGTGTATTTATACACAAGCACTCATATATATTCAAATAATTTAAAAAAAATGTTCATTTACCTGTTACTACCACACACCAAATCTGGTCGTTGGTACTTCCTGGCTTGTGTAGCCACTACACTGCGCCTAGCATCCTGGAGCACTTCTGTTGTCTTTTGTACGCGTTTTGGAGTTTTTACATGCTTTGTCTCTAGGGTACCGTAAATATACTTTTATTTATTCACTCCACATAAAATGTAATAAATAAATCATATAATACAAAAACCAACTATTTATATTTTAACTTTTAACTATTTAAATTTTCAGCTTTTTCCTTTTAAACAATTTTAAAGTGAAACAACACAAAACACTGCAAACCACAACACAATTAAATAGAAATTATAATATGAAAACAAAAAGAACATGCATATTCTGTGTCATATGGACCTGCATGAATAAACTTTCTGAATCCTTTATCATCCGCAACTGATTATAGTTGTGGATGATTACTATACCTTTCTAATGTGACGTTGTTGTCCCTGGCTCTCTTTCTCTCTCTCTCTCTTCCTGCCGCTCTGTTCCTGTGCTGAGAGTGTAACTACCGTCCCTTCCCCCTCCTCCCAGCGCAAAGCACAAGGCTTGCGTGCGTAGTGAAGCGGAAAAAAGTGCGATAGAGAGGGTGAGAGAAAGAAAAAGAAAAAAACCCACGGCTCGCGATAAGGAGCCGGCTCGCGTCGTTCACGTCAAAGATCGGGCTCTAAGAGCCGTTTCGTTCGCGACCGACCCATCACTAATTGCCTGCCAAAAGCTGATTTCCAAAGTTTCCGTGTGTTTTTTTTATGTGTAATATCGTTCCGTATGTTGCTAAATAGACTTTGGTGAACAGGTATTACAAAGGGGTTATATATAAAATTTAAAAAATTACCTGTTTCTGTAACTGTGTTATTGTACTTAAAATATGTTTACAGAACTATTTTTTTGCATTTGTTGCAATTTCAGCTGTCCTCGTGGCCAGATTACTCTTAAAAGAGACATTTTCAAAGTCAACAAGAATAAAGGATACATAAAAGTCAGTGCCAAAAACTGATTGCGGCTTCTACCTTGTTACAGGAATGTTGTTTGTTGCTCAAGATGACTTGGTATCATTCATGAGGGATACATTTGACATATGTTTCACATATTATAGACCAACAAGTTATTTATAGCAGTTTAAATACAAGCAGTCAGTTTTTGGCAAATACCGGAAACCACTTTTTGGCAGACAACCACTTTTTGGCACAACACCTGGAATGAGCTCGCAAAGTACATGCGCATTTTCTACAGGCTAGGTGGTGGAGGAGAAGCAGGCAAATTAATTGGAAGGTGCAGACTGAAACAAAAACAGTAAGTAGGGTGTACAGCGCACACTATAGTCTATAAAAACTAATGAACTGAAATAAATGAACGTGCTGTTTGTGCAACAGCGTGACAAACATACATGTCCTTTTATGAACTGCACAAGTAGTGGTGGTCATTAACTGCTAGCTAACTGGGTAGGGGTGTTACAAGGGGGTCTGTAGCTCTGTCCACCGTTTTAGGAAACATGTTTTGTTTTAAAGTAAGTTACAGGACTTTTCCCTTCTTTTCTGGAGGACTTTTATTTCACTAAAAACGATCTAATATGGATATCCACATAATTATGGATTATTATAATTATGATTTTCAAAAAAACCCCACTGTTTTTAAAGAAAATATATTAGGTAACAGATGATATTAGGTTTATATTTCAAATTAGATAAAATGCTGATTTTACAGCAGTAAAATTATTGTATCTCTACAGTTTAAACATTTAATAAGCACTGCATGTGCATGTGTGTGTGTTTTATGTGTATAGATTTTTAAAAATTATTACTAACAATATAAAAAATATTCCAGACATGCCTCGTAAGGAGAGGAGAAAGAAACAGCTACAAGATTCTGTCTGGGTTCATTTGGAACAAAAAAAAACCCTAGAATACGCAAGACATATCTTCAAAGACTGAAAAAGATGGGGGGGATGGCTTTACCAAACCTTATGTTCTATTATTGGGCATGTAATATTCGTATTCTCAGGTACTGGCTACAGGGGGAAGGCATGAATAATGCCCCGGCCTGGCTGAGTTTGGAGACTTCTTCTTGTGCCTCATCCTCTTTACCAGCCCTGATTTATGCCCAAAAGCAGCCTCCGAGTGCAGGTTCTTATAATAACTCTATTGTCAAAGTTACCTTGAAAATATGGTATCAATTTCGTCGTTATTTTAAGTTGACCTTTTTTTCCCTTCAGTCACCCATTTTGAAAAATCCCTCCTTTCAGCCTTCATTAGTTGATGGTGCTTTTTATTTGTGGGCCTCTTTGGGTATCAGGTCTTTTTCTGATCTGTACATTCAGAATACATTTGCCTCCTTTGAACAGCTCTCATTGAAATTTGGCCTTCCAAAAAGTCACTTTTTTCGCTACTTACAAATCCGGAGTTTTGTTAAGGAGAAATCCTCTCAGTTCCCATCTAGACCTCCTTATCATGACTTTGATAACCTTCTATCGCCTCCCCCTTCATCACAGGGCCTGATCTCTTGTTTGTATGGGAGAATATGTTCCTTTGGCAACTCCTCAACCTCGGCTATTAAAATGGCATGGGAGCAGGATTTGGGGTGTGTGATTCAGGATGACTCTTGGGATAAAATTCTTTACCGGGTCCATGGCTCCTCATTATGTGCCAAACACGGGCTGATTCAATGTAAGATTTTGCACCGTGTACACTGGACTAAAGTCAGACTAGCTCAAATATACCCCAACCTTAGCCCTGATTGCGACCGTTGTCATCAAACACCTGCCTCTCTAATACATATGTTTTGGTCATGTCCATCCCTCAAACAATACTGGATTAATATTTTTCTGACTTTATCAAAGATCATCCAGCTAACCCTCCAACCTGTGCCCTTAACTGCTTTGTTTGGGGTTCTTCCTGATACAGTTGCCTTGCCGACGCTCCAAGCGGATCTGGTAGCATTTCTCACCTTATTGGCAAGACGCAGAATATTGTTATGTTGGAAGTCCCCTTCTCCCCCATCCTGGGAAATCTGGATCAGAGACGCTTTGCATTTTAGCAAACTCGAAAAGATTAAATTCACCCTGCGTGGGTCTATGGCCAAATTTTTTAAGACCTGGCAACCCTTTTTTGACCATGTTCAGACTTTGCGGTCTCGCAACGCTCCCAATTAGCCAGCTCAGACTTTATTATATTTTATTTTATCTTATGTTTAAGTAAGATGTTTAAGTTTAAGTATATGGACTCTATTGTGCCTGCACCTTATGATGGCATTTACTTACCTACTTTATACATATTTCTTTTCTCTTACAGAATTGACTTATCTCTACAACTAAGCTGACCACTCATTATGTTTGTGTTTTGTTTTTGTCTTTTTGTTTTGTTTTTTCTTGGTTTGTGTGTTTTGTTTTCTCTGTGTCTGTGTGGGGGTGTGGGCTTTGAAACTCTCCACATCTCTCTTGTACACTCAGGAACTGTTATCTTGTACTCCAGGGTTTGCTACTTGTATTATTAGATTGGACCCTTTCTTTTTTCTTTTTGTACACCCACTGGTACTCCTATAATTATGAGGTGGGAGTGTATGTTTCATATTGTTTTATGTTCTTCAAAAAGAAAACGGTATTGTTCAATTTGTCTTTTGTAAAAATGGATGCAGAAACTTTAATAAAAATATCTGAAAAAAAAAAGAAAAAAAGAAACAGCTACAAAAGAAGCTGTGTGAGGCTGCTAAAGGCAGTGGATCCCTCACCAGATGGATTAAAAAGAGCACAGGTAAAAATAACACATGTACCAGTTGTTGTAGACGTATTCAAGGATAAAAACTATCACTTCTACCTCTTCTTAAAGTCATTAAAGAGTTCTTTTACTGATGGCATGAAGTTGGCTTTAATGTTAGTTGTAAGGTCTTGGGGTTGTTACAGCTTCACCTTGATCACAAACTACGCCACCGTCGAACTAAAACATAACATAAAATTCAATGAAATAGTAAGACGAGTGAAATAAAAACATAAAATGATCTATATAACATACAAACATACCTCGCTGGCTGACCCATGCTTTGAGGCAGAAATGAGCACTTTACAGATACTTTTAAGAAACAACTTTCTCTGAATTAAATTGACTTCTCTTGCTTCAACTTGCCATGCTCACACTTCAACATGGGCGTGCATCTCCCTCAGGTGCACCAGTGGAACCAACATGCAGTACAATAGTTCCTACATGAGAATTTTCACAATAAATGACCTAATGGCATATAAAATATGCATAGTGAAAAACAAAATACATTGACTGAAAGTAAGGCAGTAAAAAAAACAATAATAACAGTTGCAGTGTTTTGGTTCTACAACATTTTCTATCATTACTTTACCATGGACTAGGTGCAAAAGTTGTTAAGTGTAGATAATTAAATAATAGATTAATGCGATATTAAATTGTGTGTTGTTCTTAGATAAACAGCAAGTGGAGGGTGATAGTTCAGATGAGGAGATGGAAGGAGGAAGCGAGGCAAAGCCTGAGTCACAGACTAGAGAGAATGTAGAGGAAAGGGCAAGCCAGGAGAAAGAGACTGGAGTGAGAATGTCAGAGAGTGAGACAGAGCTCAGAGAGTAGAAGAGTGAAGCCATAGAGAGGACATTCTCAAACCTACTTGGACACACCCAACTGATCCTGCCCATGTCATAAAATTCCACATACAGTATGATGAGGCCTTTATTCAAATGTGTGACAATATTGGACCCTGCCAACCAGTACTGTCATCATATCCAAAGAATGAAGAGGGACGATCGTTTCAAAAGAAGTGGTATGAGAATAATCCATGGCTAGAGTATTCTCCAAGTGCTGATGCCATGGTTTGTTTCAGCTGCCGTCTTTTCTTAAATGATGAAAAGTACACAAGTCACAAAACCTGGAAAACGGAAGGGTTCAGTCGGTGGAGAAGGGCTTTAGAAAGGATTAAAGAGCACATACAGTGGGGCAAAAAAGTATTTAGTCAGCCACCGATTGTGCAAGTTCCTCCACCTAAAATGATGACAGAAGTCAGTAATTTGCACCAGAGGTACACTTCAACTGTGAGAGACAGAATGTGAAAGAAAAATCCATGAATCCACATGGTAGGATTTGTAAAGAATTTATTCGTAAATCAGGGTGGAAAATAAGTATTTGGTCAATAACAAAAATACAACTCAATACTTTGTAACATAACCTTTGTTGGCAATAACAGAGGTCAAACGTTTACTATAGGTCTTTACCAGGTTTGCACACACAGTAGCTGGTATTTTGGCCCATTCCTCCATGCAGATCTTCTCGAGAGCAGTGATGTTTTGGGGCTGTCGCCGAGCAACACGGACTTTCAACTCCCGCCACAGATTTTCTATGGGGTTGAGGTCTGGAGACTGGCTAGGCCACTCCAGGACTTTCAAATGCTTCTTACGGAGCCACTCCTTTGTTGCCCGGGCGGTGTGTTTTGGATCATTGTCATGTTGGAAGACCCAGCCTCGTTTCATCTTCAAAGTTCTCACTGATGGAAGGAGGTTTTGGCTCAAAATCTCACGATACATGGCCCCATTCATTCTGTCCTTAACACGGATCAGTCGTCCTGTCCCCTTGGCAGAAAAACAGCCCCATAGCATGATGTTTCCACCCCCATGCTTCACAGTAGGTATGGTGTTCTTGGGATGCAACTCAGTATTCTTCTTCCTCCAAACACGACGAGTTGAGTTTATACCAAAAAGTTCTACTTTGGTTTCATCTGACCACATGACATTCTCCCAATCCTCTGCTGTATCATCCATGTGCTCTCTGGCAAACTTCAGACGGGCCTGGACATGCACTGGCTTCAGCAGCGGAACACGTCTGGCACTGCGGGATTTGATTCCCTGCCGTTGTAGTGTGTTACTGATGGTGATCTTTGTTACTTTGGTCCCAGCTCTCTGCAGGTCATTCACCAGGTCCCCCCGTGTGGTTCTGGGATCTTTGCTCACCGTTCTCATGATCATTTTGATCCCACGGGATGAGATCTTGCGTGGAGCCCCAGATCGAGGGAGATTATCAGTGGTCTTGTATGTCTTCCATTTTCTGATGATTGCTCTCACAGTTGATTTTTTCACACCAAGCTGCTTGCCTATTGTAGATTCACTCTTCCCAGTCTGGTGCAGGTCTACAATACTTTTCCTGGTGTCCTTCGAAAGCTCTTTGGTCTTGGCCATGGCGGAGTTTGGAGTCTGGCTGTTTGAGGCTGTGGACAGGTGTCTTTTATACAGATGATGAGTTCAAACAGGTGCCATTCATACAGGTAACGAGTGGGGGACAGAAAAGCTTCTTACAGAAGACGTTACAGGTCTGTGAGAGCCAGAGATTTTCCTTGTTTGAGGTGACCAAATACTTATTTTCCACCCTGATTTACGAATAAATTCTTTACAAATCCTACCATGTGAATTCATGGATTTTTTTTTCACATTCTGTCTCTCACAGTTGAAGTGTACCTCTGGTGCAAATTACTGACCTCTGTCATCATTTTAAGTGGGGGAACTTGCACAATCGGTGGCTGACTAAATAAATCGTAGTCTAAGGAGCTTGGAGAGAAAAGCGTCTGGACTTGAACGTGGAGAGCCACCTCCACAGGACAAGACTCAGCAGTCCATTACAGTAACGCGTTAACGCGTTACTGTAATCCAATTACTTTTGCAAGTAACGAGTAAAGTAAGGGATTATGTAGCACTTACGTGGAGTTACATAAAGTACCGATGGATAATTACCAAAGTAATAAGCAATTTGGGCTAGTGTCAGAAGACTGAGAACGACTCTTAGAGCTCTGGTACACGAATGGCAGAGAAACCAGACAAACACAGTTATGTGGCTTTAAAAGTACTTTAGTGATGTTAAGCCTTGTAAAAGAAATTTGTAAACAACACAGTATTACAACAGGTTTTAACAGAATGTCAAGTATAAAAATTTCCCCCAAAGTAGCAAAAAAAAAATAGAATTAAATAAAATTGTGCACAAGTAAAAGAATTAGTCTTTTTTAAGTCCAAATGGTACCGGTGGGGCCCATAGAATTCGTCTGACTAGGAGTGTGTGTGTGATTGTCTGTCCTACCGTACTACTTGTACAGTAGAGGATTGTAGTCCATCAATGTGCAAATGAGTGTGCGTGTACATGTATATCGTCTCCTAGGATCTTGGGTTGGCTCGCCATCCAGTGAACACTGGAACACTCTGGGTTCTGGAATCGCTGACCTGGTCTTTGGATTCGTCCCATATAAAAACCTGACCTATAAACAATGGCCAAATATATGTCACGTGCCCTTTAAGGATAACTCTCACAAATTAAACTAAAGTAGTGTCACAGTGCAGTAACTACTATTCAGATCAGCTATCATCAATTCAATCATCATCAGTTCAGTCATGTTGTACAACATTAAAATATCAAGTTTCAAAGGTCAAAGTATCAATATCCAAAATTTCACAGTATCAAGGTTCAATACTTATTTGTAACCTGCAGTAACATTAAAGATTATCTACAAGGTTTTAAACATTCAGGAATTATAGTCACCATATAATTCACTTTCATTGTAAACATTAATTACATCGATCAAAATAACTCACTGTACATATATATATCTAATCACAAATAAATAAGTATATTACCCCTTTTAAGAAATGGAATAATATGCAAATGCTTATCAGAAATTGAACAAAGTGCAAATAATCAATTTCAATAACACGTAAACACAAGGACTCAGTCCACAAATAGGAGTATTAAAATAGACGTGCTTAATCCCGCTTGTACCATAGGCCTACCAGTACAAGTGGAAATACACTAAAAATTACCTCCAAGTGTTCAATACTGAGTATTGTAAAACAACTGATTGACATCAAAATTTAAACAGGAAGCAGGATAAAGTCTGATTACAATTATCTCTCATAAAGTTATTTTTAGCTGCTTTAACCATTTACAGCTTTTCACATGTTAATGACTTAGTTAACGATCTAACTAGCATAACAACAGCGTTTCAGAGACATCGAACAACTGTACCCACACTCCGCACATCACGTGTCTGATTAGCCACATTTAGCTTACCGCCGTCGAGTGGATGCTCAGCATTTACATGGAGCCACAGCTCAGTAAACCCTCCGGTTTCGCTCTGCCCTTGACAACAAAAGTGCAAATACATAATTTGTGAAAAATATCAGTTTAGATGGTATTTCTTTTAACTCGTTAGAGGTTAATTTCTCCAGCTTACCGATAACAAAAGTTTTAGTCCGTCTGCTCTGTTCGGCTGTAGAAGCAAGAGACTGAAAACTTGGGAGCTGGTACTAAGGAGGGACAAGAGCTGCCTAGAGCTTCACCGATTGGCTGACATGTGAGGAGTGGGGTAAAACAATTGGCTCTCATCAGAGCTCATCAACCCTCTGAGAAAACTTAACCCTTGTTTGACCAGAGCATATCATATATAATCTGCATCCCTTCTATGTTTAAATAATTATTTTGATCTCATTTCACTTTCATTAACCGGGACAGTAAGAACAGAACAATGAACATTAAATGTTTTAATTTTTTTTCTCTTTCTGTTTGAGATGATTTTAGGAACTGGGTTACACCCTCCCCTCTTGAATTCATGCAAGTCCCTTTGCATGTCTACTGTGAACTGCATCATCTAAGAACAATAATTCAGCTTTAGAATTTAAAGAGTCAATGAAAGCTGTGGTTAAACCCTGAAATAATGATTTGACCACAGTGACAAGGGGATTTCCCAATTCAGCATAGTCTAGCCTTTTTGGTGGCTGGCGACTTCTTTCTGATCTTCGAACAGGAATTTCTTTGCTTGTTTGTTCATCTCTCTCTTTGTTTACTGTTTCCCTGTCAAATATCAAGTCCTCTCCTTCCTCATCACTCCCTAACATGTCCGAAAGAAGTAGGATTTGTTCATCCCTCATGTCAGGGCGATCCGTAGAAGGTAAGTCTCTTTCCTTTTCAGGTTCGTCATTTCCGGGTAAGTCTCTTTCCTTTTCAGGTTCGTCATTTCCGGGTAAGTCTCTTTCCTTTTCAGGTTCGTCATTTCCGGCTAAGTCTTCCCCATACAAGGCTTCTCCATAACTCGCAATCTGATTGTCATAAGGTTGGTTATGGTCAGCATGACTGGCTGGAACAACATCGGAGATGGTGTCTGCACAAGCTGGAGCATTACCAGCCAACTTGTCTTGATCTGCAGTCACATCATCTTGACCAAGACTTGATTTATGGGTCAGCAGAAGATCTCGCTTGACAATGTACGCCGAGTCATTTGGCACTGATCTATCTGCAAACCAGTGGACTGAAACAATATCATCCTCGTCCGAGGGGTGATCTGCTCTTTCATTGTCTTTCTGAGTGGTCCGTCGCGTTCTGGGCCTTTTCTTGGGTTCTGGTTGTTCAGGTTTCACTTCCTTGGCTGCAGAGAGGAACCCACAAGGGAGTAAGAGGTCTCTGTGTAGGGTGCGTATGGGGCCATCCCCGCCCTCTGGTTTAACGGTGTAGACAGGGAGGTCTCCAGCTCGTTTCACCACCACATGGACGGTCTGCTCCCATTTATCGGCGAGTTTGTGTTTTCCTCGAATGCGTATGTTCCTGACCAGCACTCGGTCCCCGATTTCCAAGGTAGATGTGGTCACATGTTTGTCAAATCTGGTTTTGTTCCTTTCGGCTACCTTTGCAGCACTCCATGTAGCTATTCTATAGCTCTCCTCAAGATGGGATTTGAGGTCCTTAACATATTGGGAGTGTGACTTGTTTTGTTGTTCTCTCACAGGTAAACCGAAAGCCAAATCGACAGGCAACCGTGGCTGACGCCCAAACATCAGCTCATACGGTGTGAATCCAGTTACCTCGTTCTTGGTACAGTTGTACGCATGAACTAAAGGCTTTACAAAATCCTTCCAATGTGACTTGTCTTTGTTCTCCAGAGTTCCAAGCATACTTAAGAGTGTTCGGTTAAAACGCTCCACCGGGTTGCCCCTGGGGTGGTACGGCGTAGTCCGAATCTTCTGTATGCCTGCTACTTCACACAGCCCCTTGATCAACTGAGACTCAAAATCAGGCCCTTGATCGCTGTGTAATTTTTCAGGAATCCCATAGTGTACTATGAAATGGTCCCACAGACACTTTGCGACAGTCCGAGCTTTTTGGTTCGATGTTGGGATAGCGACTGCATATTTAGTAAAATGATCTGTGATGACAAGAACATCTTTCACATTACTGCTGTCTGGTTCAATGGATAGGAAATCCATGCAGACTAGCTCGAGGGGTCTTGTCGTCATGATATTCACCAAAGGTGCAGCCTTCTCAGGTAACGTTTTCCTGCGCACACACCTGTGGCAGGTCTTTATCTTTTTCTCCACATCTGAGGACATTCTTGGCCAATAGAACCTGGCTCTGACCAGATCGAGTGTGCGCTCTATTCCCATATGACCCATATTGTCATGTAGGCTTGTCAACACAGACTCTCGCAGGTCTTCAGGTAAGACCAACTGGTAATGTTTATTACCGCCTTCTCTTCGTGTTCTGTAGAGAATGTCATTGCACAGCTCGAACCTGTTCAACTCTCTCAGCAACAGGACTACGTCTGGAAGTTCTTTCCTCAATGTGGGAGGGGGTTTCTCCCCACTCTCCATCTGGGTAATAACATGTCTGATGCACCGATCAGATCTCTGGCTGTCTCTGAGATCTGCCGGTGACAGGTGGGGAATGATGTGTAAGCCTCCCAATGTTTCTTCCTGCTCAAAGCTGTCAGGTATAGCATCTCCAGAAATGGCAAGACTTTCGACAAGGGTTATACCTGCATCATCACCCAAAGCTTCAGAGGTGGTTGAATGATAAACAAACTGTCTCTCACAGATAGCATGAACAACGTCCTGATCGACTGAGTCAATATTGTCTGGATCTGACAGATGTTGTTTTGCGAACTGGCATATCCGGTCTCTCTCTTTTTGAGATGTAAGGTCATCAGGTAGCCTGCCATGAGGACGACGCGAGAGTCCATCGGCATCTCCATTTTGTTTTCCAGAACGATACTGGAGTCTGAAATTGAAGGTAGAGAGGGACGCCAACCACCTGTAACTGGTTGCATCGAGTTTTGCTGAGGTGAGGATGTAGGTCAGAGGGTTTGAGTCTGTGACAACGGTGAACTGATTGCCATAGAGGTAGTCACTCAGCTTCTCTGTTACAGCCCACTTTAAAGCCAAAAACTCGAGCTTATGTGCTGGATAGCGGGACTCACTACTTGACAAACCTCTACTCGCGTAGGCGATAACACGCAGCTGTCCCTCCTGCTCCTGGTATAAGGCTGCTCCAAGGCCCGTAGTGCTCGCATCCGTATGAAGGATGTAAGGCAGCTTTGGGTCAGCAAAGGCCAGGACTGGAGGCGACGTTAGCTTCTCAATGATAGCCTCAAATGCTTTCTGGCATGCAGGGGTCCACCGTCCATAAAACGGCTCCTTTGGATCGTGATACTGATTACTCCTCCCTTTCGATTTGCAATGCTTCCTCAGTGGTGGATAACCGGACGTTAGATCGTTCAGCGGTTTCACAATACTTGAGTAGCCTTTAACAAACCGTCTGTAATATCCACAGAACCCAAGGAAGGATCTCAGCTCCTTAAGGTTCTGAGGGACTGGCCAAGTTTTAAGTGTGGCTGTCTTTTCTGGGTCGGTTTCTACTCCGTGTCGAGAAACAACATGCCCCAAGTACCGAACTGAGGACTGGAAGAACTTGCACTTCTCGGGGGACAGCTTTAAGCCATACTCCTTTAAGCGCTCCAGGACTTTCATGAGTCTGGCTTCATGCTCCTCAAGGGTTTTCGAGAAAACTATGAGATCATCCAGGAAAACAACAACTTCCTTCAGATTTATGTCTCCCATGCATCTCTCCATAAGCCTCTGAAAAGTACTTGGCGCGTTTGTCACTCCCTGTGGCATACGGTTGAACTCCCAGAAACCCAATGGACAGACAAAGGCAGTCTTGGGCTTGTCACTCTCTGCAACTTCGATCTGATAATAGCCGGATTTAAGATCGAGTGTACTGAACCACTTGGAACCTGAGAGTGCGGTGAAGGTGTCATCCAGTCTTGGGAGGGCGTATGCATCTTTCACTGTTTGTAAGTTTAACTTACGGTAGTCAACACACAGACGTACCTGACCGTTCTTCTTCCTGACCACAACAATTGGCGAAGAGAATGGGGACTCGCTCTCGCGGATTACTCCAGTTGCGAGAAGCTCTTGCAAATGCTTTCGAACAGCCTCTATGTCGTGCGGGTGAATCGGTCGGGCTCTGTGTTTGAATGGTGTCTCATCTGATAGCTTAATGTGGTGTTTGACCTTGTCTGTCCTTCCAAAATCCAGATCAGTCTGGGCGAAGACCTCTGGCATACTGCTCAGCTTTTGAGTAATGCGGTCTTTCCAGTCAGAAGGGATGGGAGAGTCGGCAAAGTCAAATGTCACACTAGAGGTCCTGGATGGTTCACACTCTGATGGCTCACTCACAATTTGTTTGTGAGATAGGACAGTCTGTATTGCACTGAGTTCTGCAATCACACTCTTTGCTGGGATGGTAATGTCATGCTCTGACTCATTGGAAACTACTACAGGTAGCTTGCACAACTGGTTATTTGGCAAGTCAAGGAGACAGGTTTGCACCAAAAGCCCCCCAGGCAGGGAAGATACTGAAGGATATTCCAACAGGGCAGATCTCTCAGTGTAAAATTCCTTGATTGATACTGTCCCCTCAAGAACAACTGTTTTCCCAGCTGGGACGTTCACTTCATCCTTGCCACGCATCCTCACTAATCCAACGTTTTCATCTGAACCTTGCTTTTGCCGCAACTCCAGTACTTTGAGTACGGTTCTGTACCCATGAGGAATGGGATGGTAGCCCTCTGGGTTTGCCTCTCTGTACATTTCATACACTACATCAAGAGTGTTTGTTCCTATCAATACACAAGACTTCGTTAATGTCCCGGTGTCTGGGACTACTAGAGCTAGCGTTTTGACTTCTAGTTCAGCACCAAGAAAGTCTTTAGGAAAGGTGATTCCAATCTCAACATAACCCAGGTAAGGTACAAGCTGCCCATTGGCCCCTTCAACCTCCAGAAGGTCATGTAGTGGCTCTATCTGTTGCTCAGACAAATACTGGTCATAGTAGGACTTGGTGACAGTGGTCACTTGAGAACCTGTGTCAAGGAGACAACTGCACACCTTACCTTTGATCGTGACTTGACCTGTACTCTTTGTGCCTATGAGCCTCTTAGGTAGTCTGAAAGGTTGTTCTCCAACATGGGATTGCCTCAAAGTGGCCTGTGCTCTTGGTTTAGCTTGACTTCCAGATTTAGCGGGACGATGTTGACCTGCTTCAGTCCCAGTTTGCCCCACAACTGAGACTGCGTCTAAAAATCCTGGTCAGCAGATGGAGTGTTTTGCATCTCCCAAATGCGACGCTTCTCTCTCAATTGCTTCCTCTTATCAGCGACAAGAGTGGGGTCTGGGTCATTACTGCAACTTGCTGAGATGTGGCCATCCTGACCACACTTGAAGCAGTACCATGGTTTTGGCTGGGTGCTCTGCCGCAAGTTGGCAGGCTTCGCACTTGTGACCTTGATGCTAGGTGTTGCCATAGCCATCTCACGTAAATCACACTCGGCCTTGTCCTTAGGCTTCGAGCTTTTCTTCTGTTTCTTTGCCATCAAATTAGTAAGCTGACTCTGTAGGGATGCAACTTGCTTCCTCAGATCTGTCAACGGGTCAGAATCAGATTGAGTCACTGCCTGTAGCTCACTACAGGTGCAAGTCTTTTGACAGTGCGCCACAACCCGCTGCCGGGTTGAGCCAAGGTGTTTCTTCATCCGTGTAGCTTTAGCTGCCAGTCTATCTTCTTCTGTCCGGAGCATTAATAGAAGTTCTGAGAATGTTGGGGGTTGGCTTTTCTTGTTTTCAAGATTAAGATCTGAGAGCAAGGTGTGGTCCCAACATCCACGACAAAACTGCTTGAGAATGTGTTTATCGGCATCCCCAGCAGAGACTCCTCCCCTCTTCAGAGTAAGGTTCAATGCGCCCTGAAGACGGCAGAGGTACGCAGAGGCCTTTTCACCAGGATCCTGAAGAGTGTTCATGAATTGGGCGAAAAGCTCCTCTCCATCTTCCACTGTTCCAAAAGCTGCATCCAACAACTGAAGGTAAGTCTCAGGTGTAGCTTCTGGGCTCAGTCTGTTGACAATGTCAGCTGCAGGGGACAACAAGCTCTCAAAGATCTTTCTAGATTTTTGAAGTTCAGACATGGCAGGGTCTTTCCTGAGAAGTTCGACATGTGAACGCCATGTGTCATAATCTGTCTCACCGCTGGGTCTGGGGATCCTGCCAGAGAATGACCGGAGTCTCATTGGAGAATATGAATGTGCAATCAAGTCATCTTTCTTCACGATGTGTTCCACAATGACTTTCTGAATTTCAGGTGGGTTGAAACTGTTTGCCGCACTAAATGGGCTCTTTTTGAAATCAACAGGTAGGTGTGGCTCCGCACCACCTTGAATCAATCCTACCTGGGGTGGATCTTCAGAAAACTGCTGGCGTGCAATCTCAGAAGTTTCAAGAGAGGGGTGAAGCTGGTTCTCCCTGTCTGGATCATCAACTTGCATGGAGGAGAGCATACATTCATCATCGATCTCTGAACTCCCAATGATTTCACTGATCTCTGTCATCATCGACTTCAGTACCTCTTCAAAACTTTTGCCACTCAGTTTTGCCACCTGCTTTATTTCATCTAAGTAGGACTTAGTAGCACTGCCACCCACCTTGGCAGTGTAAACGCTGGAGAGAGCTCTTACATGGTATTTTACACCGGGCTTCCCTTCAACTTCATATGTGTATGGCAAAAGATCAGTTAAGGCATCAATGGCGTTACCACTTCGGTACTCGACGATCAGGTTTTTGAAAAATTCTGAGTTTGGATCTACAACTGGGACGGCTCTAAAGGTACCATACTGCTTCAAAAAGTCAAGAACCCCTTCATCATCCAATGAATTGAGTGTACCACTAACAATTACTGCATTGGGGACTTTGATACCTGAGCTCAATACAAAATCCATCTTGTGGCAATAGCAAAAGATGTTTCAATGACAATACACACTTTAAGGAGGTTTCACTGCTGATATTCATGCACCAAAGAGCTCCTGGCTGGCTCGCCACTTTTGTAGCACTTACGTGGAGTTACATAAAGTACCGATGGATAATTACCAAAGTAATAAGCAATTTGGGCTAGTGTCAGAAGACTGAGAACGACTCTTAGAGCTCTGGTACACGAATGGCAGAGAAACCAGACAAACACAGTTATGTGGCTTTAAAAGTACTTTAGTGATGTTAAGCCTTGTAAAAGAAATTTGTAAACAACACAGTATTACAACAGGTTTTAACAGAATGTCAAGTATAAAAATTTCCCCCAAAGTAGCAAAAAAAAAATAGAATTAAATAAAATTGTGCACAAGTAAAAGAATTAGTCTTTTTTAAGTCCAAATGGTACCGGTGGGGCCCATAGAATTCGTCTGACTAGGAGTGTGTGTGTGATTGTCTGTCCTACCGTACTACTTGTACAGTAGAGGATTGTAGTCCATCAATGTGCAAATGAGTGTGCGTGTACATGTATATCGTCTCCTAGGATCTTGGGTTGGCTCGCCATCCAGTGAACACTGGAACACTCTGGGTTCTGGAATCGCTGACCTGGTCTTTGGATTCGTCCCATATAAAAACCTGACCTATAAACAATGGCCAAATATATGTCACGTGCCCTTTAAGGATAACTCTCACAAATTAAACTAAAGTAGTGTCACAGTGCAGTAACTACTATTCAGATCAGCTATCATCAATTCAATCATCATCAGTTCAGTCATGTTGTACAACATTAAAATATCAAGTTTCAAAGGTCAAAGTATCAATATCCAAAATTTCACAGTATCAAGGTTCAATACTTATTTGTAACCTGCAGTAACATTAAAGATTATCTACAAGGTTTTAAACATTCAGGAATTATAGTCACCATATAATTCACTTTCATTGTAAACATTAATTACATCGATCAAAATAACTCACTGTACATATATATATATCTAATCACAAATAAATAAGTATATTACCCCTTTTAAGAAATGGAATAATATGCAAATGCTTATCAGAAATTGAACAAAGTGCAAATAATCAATTTCAATAACACGTAAACACAAGGACTCAGTCCACAAATAGGAGTATTAAAATAGACGTGCTTAATCCCGCTTGTACCATAGGCCTACCAGTACAAGTGGAAATACACTAAAAATTACCTCCAAGTGTTCAATACTGAGTATTGTAAAACAACTGATTGACATCAAAATTTAAACAGGAAGCAGGATAAAGTCTGATTACAATTATCTCTCATAAAGTTATTTTTAGCTGCTTTAACCATTTACAGCTTTTCACATGTTAATGACTTAGTTAACGATCTAACTAGCATAACAACAGCGTTTCAGAGACATCGAACAACTGTACCCACACTCCGCACATCACGTGTCTGATTAGCCACATTTAGCTTACCGCCGTCGAGTGGATGCTCAGCATTTACATGGAGCCACAGCTCAGTAAACCCTCCGGTTTCGCTCTGCCCTTGACAACAAAAGTGCAAATACATAATTTGTGAAAAATATCAGTTTAGATGGTATTTCTTTTAACTCGTTAGAGGTTAATTTCTCCAGCTTACCGATAACAAAAGTTTTAGTCCGTCTGCTCTGTTCGGCTGTAGAAGCAAGAGACTGAAAACTTGGGAGCTGGTACTAAGGAGGGACAAGAGCTGCCTAGAGCTTCACCGATTGGCTGACATGTGAGGAGTGGGGTAAAACAATTGGCTCTCATCAGAGCTCATCAACCCTCTGAGAAAACTTAACCCTTGTTTGACCAGAGCATATCATATATAATCTGCATCCCTTCTATGTTTAAATAATTATTTTGATCTCATTTCACTTTCATTAACCGGGACAGTAAGAACAGAACAATGAACATTAAATGTTTTAATTTTTTTTCTCTTTCTGTTTGAGATGATTTTAGGAACTGGGTTACAATTACTATTGCAAAAACGGTAATTAGATTACTGTTACTTCCCGTAGGAACGCTGCGTTACTGCGTTACTAAAACCGTGATTTTTTTGTGAGAATGTCTCACGACAGTGACGTAAGCGAGTGCGACATTCGTGACAACAGCTGTGTGCAGATCAACAGTGGATCATATATCGAGTGCCGGAGAGAGTATGAGCGTGCAGTGTTTAAAGCGTGGAAGTACTGACCTTACTTTAAGTTTGATTCCATAAAAAGTGACAAAAACATTAGCGTCCGTTGTGTGTGGGAAGAAAAATTCTTTTTACAGCAAAAAAAACCCCTAAACTTCCAAGCAAGCACCGAGTACGCTACGACGTAATGGGAAATTCAGAGAAACTCGGGGATTCTTCAAATGACCGCTGCAGCACACCTACACCAGGGTAAACCTCCGCCTACCTCAGTCCTGCTTTACAGGTGAAAATAGAGCAAAAGGACCGCTGAGTGTTTGACTTTATTTATTTTCTGCTGTGATTTACTTGCATCTATTTGAAAGAGTGACTGTAAACACACACACACACACACAAAAATGTATTTTATGTGCTGGAATGTGCAGAAAATAGGTTTAAATATTAAACAAATTTCTTCCAGTCAGGGAATGGTGCATATAATTAAATTTTTGCTTGATGCATAAAGTTAAAAGATTAAAACTAATAAAACAAGTTTTAAAAAGAGACTTTTCCATTTGATTACATTTTGTATGATGGATTATGCAGAAAAAGTAGAATTGGGCTGAAAGATCTATCACTTTATCACCTCTTCAGGTTGTAAATCGTGTTTTTAAAAAGTAACTAAGTAATTAATTACTTTACTCAGTAAAGTAACAGGATTACTTTTTTGGGAAGTAATCAGTAATTTGTTACTGATTAGTTTTTTCAAGTAACTTGACCAACACTGGAGAGTACAGATGGTTTGAAAGAGGAGTGAAAGAAGCCATCTATGTCCACTGTGAGCGACCATCTTTGAACAGAGGCGCTGGTTTACGACACCAACTCTCTGCCATCTATAATCCAGTTTTGAGATCCCTTCCCAGACCCCTTAACACCCACTCACACCCTGGGCCATCTGACCTCAGGAAATCACATGATAGGGTGGGGCCAGGTTTCACAATGAGCTCACCAGAAACCCTGGCTGATTGTGACCCACACCAGTTTTCACGCCTTGGCTCATGTGACTAGGTAGAGGATCAATCAGGGGGTCCTTTTGTCCCTCTTTGGGGGGTTACTCCCACAGGGACTCTCCACCATTTGACCCTCGAACTGAAGAAGCTTCTCGGATGAGAGGTGAAACGTCTTCAAGCAACTTAAAGAAGTCCAGACGCTTTTCTCTCCAAGCTCCTTAGATTAAAGCGCACAGTGCCTCAGAGTCTCACATGTGTGGTATGGTGAGGTAGAACTCATTAAAAAAAATCTTGGAGGCAGCCTTTGAAGTAGCTGACCAAGTGTCACAAGCTGTAAAAGACAAAGAGAGACAAACAGAAATTTTGTCTTGTTTTATAGACATCACTCTTTACCTGGCAAGACAGGGTATGCCTTTCAGGGGAGATGATGAGACCTTGTCAAGTCAAAATCAAGGAAATTTCTCAGAGTTAGTTGAGTTGTTCAGCAAGTATGGCAGTGTAATTAAATTACACCTTAATGCCATAAAAGAGCGACAGGGAGCTGGAAAAAGACCTCTCGTTTCGCTTCTCTCTAACAGAAGTCAGAACAAAGTCAGAATCAAAGTTTTGGCCACATCAGTAAGACGTGTCATCCAAGCAGAAATGCAATAATCTGAAGATTGACAACATCTGGGGTCAAGGTTATGATGGGGCTGTCAGACACTAGGTGAGCCTGCAGAGAAGCTGCCCTCAAGACAATGAGGAAGATCCTCCCAGCTGAAATACTACAGCAAGATCCTCCAGACTCTTCAGCAGGTGATGCAATGATCCTTCTCAAAAGCATCAGTTTTGAATTCATCCTGTGTCTGGAGATCACCTGTCCCATCTTCCAAGTGACTGCTACTGCATCTGATGCATTGCAGAAGAAAGACTTTGACCTGGCTGCAGCATACAAGATTGTTGATGATGTTTTGCAGAGCCTGGAACACAGTAAAACAGAGGAAGAGTTTGAGAAAATTTATGAACAGGCTAGAGAGAAGACGGCATCAGTGGGTCTGGACACTCCATCTGAGGTCCCTGGACAAGCTCGGAGGAGGAAAGTGCCAGCAAAGTTTAAGTTTGCTGCCACAACAGCTACTGCTGATGACCATGCTTTCACAACTCCCCAAGCATACTACTGTTTTAAAGAGTTCTGTGTTTTTGTTGACACAATGACACAGGAGCTTCTGAGACATGTTAGGAGGAGGAGATAATTCCACATGGGAAATCTTGAATGCCTTGCATACCCTGACAGTCCCAGAGAACTGGAAAAAAAACACCAGTCAGTGTGGCATCCATTCTTTCAGTGGTCAAAGAAAACAATGACATCTGATCTTCCCCAACATGACTGAGCTGCTGAAGACATATGGAACACTCCTGGTGTCCACAGCAACTGGGGAGCATTCTTTCTCAAAACTAAAACTAGTTAAAAACAAACTGCACCCTTTGCTCAGAGGAGAGGTTGTCAGACCTTCTTTCATTGGCAGTTGAGAAGGATGTTCCAGTCAACCACAGTGATGTCATTGACATTTTTTGGGACATGGCAAACAGAAAGTTACTGTTATCATTTGGGACAGGACATGAAAAGCATCTTATTTCTTCCTGCTCTTTCCAAAACATACCCTGTGTTTGTTTTTGTTTTCTGATTAATAAAATGTTTGATTTATCCTCCTGTTGGTTTATTTTCTTTACTGTTGTATTGTTAATTTTAATATTTGAAAGAAAGAAAGAAAGAAAGAAAGAAAGAAAGAAAGAAAGAAAGAAAGAAAGAAAGAAAGAAAGAAAGAAAGAAAGAAAGAAAGAAAGAAAGAAAGAAAGAAGATTTTACGGTTCTACAATCTAATCCTTCCCATGGTAAAGTTGATGGTGTGATGTTCTGTGCTCTGTGATGTTTAGAAGGTGTTAACAGGACTCACACACTGTATGTATATATTTTTTTAAATACATGTTCATCCTACCATGACCACCCCTGTCTTTTGTACTACTAATATTCTGGTTTCAGTTTATTTCCCAGTTTTTAAAAAAAAAATCTGTTGCCTTATGGTTCCAAGCATTGTCATCAGAATCAGAATCAGAAAGGGTTTTATTGCCAAATGTCATCAATCTTTTTACATTTTATTTTTTATCTCAAAGCACTTGTTTACTTAACTACCTATGGACCTTTTAATGTCTAGTTTCCTGTGAACTTTAAAGCTTCACCTGAAATCTGCCTGAGCTCTCAGGAGCCAACATGGAGGACGAGATCTCCTGAACTGAGCTCCTCACTGTGGAACTGCTGTATTACCAACATTTATGCCTGCTCTACCACATCAGGCATTTAATGTGTTCCTCCACATTCATCCCACAGCTCCAGGTGTTACCTGTATGCTCTTCTTGACCTCATCTCACTTGTATCATCCTCTCAGACTCGAGTCAGGAGGCTGACACGCCTCTGATCCATTAATCAATTAGGAAATGAAATGAAAACTCATTGAAAAGTAAAATACCCAGAATCACTGAGCGAGGGAGCACAGCATCGAGGGCAGAGGGACACTCACAGCAGATATACGTGCACCGAAAAAGAGGACCAGGACGACAGTTGACATGAATCCAGGAAAGAAACACAGGAAGTAAAAGAAAAACTTGTCACCAAAATAAAAGGGGAAGAGCTGACACACACCAACACAGCAGCTTTGCTCTTACAGAAATGGAGATCATCGTTAACAAAGTTCTGAGTGAGCTCCTTGGGCTCTTTCAGTCCCTTTCAGCTCCTTTTCTTATTCGTGTGCAGCTCTGAGCGGAAACTAAAGGAAGCAAAGCAGGGGTCACATGATGCGTGCTTTAAAAAGCTGTGATGCCAGTTTTAAGAAACTGTGTGAACCATTTCACGGCATCTATCTATGAAGCTACACTACTGTCACAGGAAGCTGCAGACAGCTGTTTCCTCCTGTGGTGGCGGGGTGACTTCACCTGTGACAAGACTCGCCAGTGACTGCGCTGACGTCTCAGACCAAACAGACCTTTCACCTCCTCGCCTCACGCCAGCAGGCTCCTTAATCCACTTCATCACTACTGTGAACTGGTCTCAGTGTCTTCATCGCATCATGTACGAAACACTTTAGATTCTATTAGCAAGAAGCGCCCCCTGCTGCCAGAGGCTCAGCAGTGACTACAGACTTTTGAGATTACATTTCAATTACATTTAATCAATCTATAAACTATATTTAATCTATAATCCATCTATAATCTGTACTTTATCCATCTACAATGCATATCACCTGTAAGAAAATGATCAGCAACACAGTAAATCAGATGATCAACACAAACTGTAAATAATCTATAATTTCAAAGTTCATCCTAAACTTCATTAATCCCACTGAGCAGTTTTGAATGATTCTGATAAAATTGTTTGTGATCTGGCTTCCATCATCTGAGGTCTCCAGTTCATGTGACATAAATAAGTCATATTACCTCTGACCTCTCTGTCAGGTTCAACAGATTGATCTGAAGGTCAGAGTGATGCTGATGCTGTTTAAAACGGTTTCTTGATGGATGCCTTGTCAACATTTAGGAAATTATATACTGGTATAAGGGGATTATGAATGTCTGATTATGGTGATGTCGTATCTGACCTCTCTTTTACATTTCACATCTGCCTCTCTGGCAAGTTGTCCCCAGCATGCACGACATCTTTCAGAAGTCTTTTTCAGAAATACACTGCAGATTGATCTAATCATCATCCATGTTGTCATTACACATCACCGTGTGATCAAACATTTCTGATTCCTACTTCACTACAAACCTTCTACACTACATTTCGATAAGATAATAATAGAGCGAGCTGAACACTGAAGGTTTATGCTCTCACTGCTTCATGTTCACTCAGTTTTTCATTTTCAAGTTAACCCTTTATTTAAAAGACTCATTTACTAATCCCAGCTGAGCTGGAATAAACTAAATTCAAATTTTGATGTAAACAGTCTGATGTATTCTAGTTTTATGTACATCATATTTAGCACCAATAACTTTCATTTTCTTCATTTCTTGATATATTCAGGAGCTGTGGTCCAAAAATAAAACGCTAACACTGTAATTAACCTGTGTGTAATATGACACATTCATTAATGTGATAACACAGAAACAACCAGAGACGTCTGTTAATATTTCAATTGTATAAATAAACTAGGAGCTGACAGTGAATACAGATACACTTCATTCTTTCATCCTCAGTTTGCTATTCTGATGCTGGGTGAGAACTTCACAGCTACACTTCCACGTTCAGGTGGAACAGATGACACAGACAGCGTGTTGACAGGAAGTTAAAGTTTATTGCTGCTCCTGGGAGGTGGGAGGAGTGTAACGTGTGCAGTACAATTGTGTGTGTAAACTGACTGAATGGAAATGTCTGAAGAAACTCTTTGTTCCCCGAACGTGTCTGATCCCGAGTACATGTAACGTGTAAGCAACGACTGATGAGGTCAGCAGGTATGTCAAGTAGAAGAAGGTGGGAAGCAGACAGCGCCGCTTCCTCTGCAGGAGGAAGAGGAGGCAGGTCAGTGGGGGAGCTCATGGGGAACCAGCTTGTAGTGGGCGCCGCAGGACGGGCAGCGCTGGGCCTCACCCTCATGGAGCCAGAACCAGACCACGGCTGTGTTGTCCTCCTCACCTGCACACAGGAAACTGGGTGAGAACCCTAACCTGCAGCTCACATGCATGCTCAGGTTTCCCAGTGAAGAATAAGCCCCACCCCCTTTAAGCCCGGTGGCGAGTTTAACCCTCGTCTGAGAAAGCTGCCGCTGCTCACATACGCGCTTTCACACAGGAAACAACAACAACTCACACACGCATCCCACAATCCTCTTGTTCGTGATGGAGGGAACCAGGTGGGGGTCGGCCTTGGAGCCTGCATAGTGCTTTGGCTTCATCATGTTGAAGGGGTCCTACAGGAGGGGGAGGAGTCAGATGAGTCAGGGCGTGACAGTATTCAACATCACCTCAAAGTTTATCTTTCATCATCTTCATGTGCAGGAGGAGGACAGCTTAGGCTACGTTCACACTGCAGGTCTTAATGCTCAATTCTGTTTTTTTGGTCAAATCCGATTTTTTTGGCTGCTCGTTCACACTACAAATAAAATGTGACAGCAAACGCGCTCTAGTGTGAACCCTCAAAGCGGCCCACATGCGCAAAAGAAGAGGTCACACACAACGCGCTCTGTATAGACCCAGACCCAACAGTACTGTTTGACTGATGGCCGTTAATATAAAGACCTGTTTCGGACTTTACGTTTCCCAAATTTTCTTTAAGTCATACAGTTGTTTTGTTATTTACATATGGCCTAATAATTATCCTTATTGCTGTTTAAGAGAGGAGCTGTACTTCAAAGGATAGCTGCAGATTTCTGTCAGAATCTGATGCCTGCAGTGTGAACGTAGCCTGAGATACCCCAGAGACCCGTCAGGTCAAACGGGGCTGAATGAACTCAACGATCTTACCTCGCCATGCTTCATGGCCTTCATGATGACTTTCTCCAGCCCTGTGGCCTGCTCTTCATCAGTGGGAATCCCTGTGAACACAAAATCAGCTTTCATCTTCACCTCATCTTCATTCATACACATAAACCAATACTTTGTTTAAAAGAAAAACAGGATTTTTTTTTTTTTAAAAATGTTTACATTTACGTCGTTTCACAAGATACTGACAAAAATGAGAAAGAAAGCATCAAACGTTCCTCACAGCGTGCCAAGAAAACCATTAATGGCTGGTGGAGAAAATTCAGATTATACTTTACTTATGAGGAAAAATTCAAAGTTTAAATGTTTCTGTTTTATTTTATTTAGAAAATAATAACATACTTTATTGTTCATTTTGATCTGAGTTTACAGTAAGCTCATGCTGCTGCATACACACAGCTGGGAAAACACATGGCTGTCTGCAGACTTCATGCTCTGAAACACAATGACTTCTTTAAACATCTTGATGCATGCTCAATCATCCAGTTAAGTAAATTCCCAAAGTTTGATTCTGTTCATCTGGACGTAGCGTTTTCAGTGGGAGAAACGTTTAGTCACTCATCCAAGTGCATTTGCATAATGACCGTTTCAGTCATTATGCAAATGCACTGTTTATAAGACTGGGGAAACCTGCACTCAGCTGAGACTGAAGAAGTCACTTGGACGAGTGACGAAGCGTTTCTCCCACTGACAACGCTACGTCCAGATGAACAGAATCAAACTTTGGGGACTTCTTTAAACATTTAATTTAAGCCAGTCTGAGCTCTTCTCGTCCTGTTCATGTCTTCTTTACATTTCATATTTAGAGATTCTGTCTTCGGTGAAAGTTTACTTTGTTTTTTGGTCATTTATTAAAATCATCACAGAGCAGATTTTTTCCGAATAAAAGATCAATCAATAATCAACCAGATTAGATAATTATAACCAGAGAAAATATTCATTACTATCCGAAAGCAGTAATGTAATCGATTAACCGAGCGTTTTGTGTAATTGAATAACTGACTAATAATTAACTGTTAAATTGAACTCTGACCTCCCGAAGCTAACAAACTGCTAACGCTGCTAAGCTATTAACAGCCAATTGTCTTATTTCCGGTGTTCCGTCCTTTAAAGTGTGCCGATCTGAACATGGGTTTATTAAAATCTACTGATTGGACCGTTTAATCGTTTTAAAATGAGCCGATCCATCATTTATATTTGTTCTGAATGAAATCTTGTCTAAGCGGCGCTGTCACCGGGACAGGAAGCGATTGGCGTTCTCAGTCTTCCCCGCGGATTAAACCCTCTCTAAGCCGCCTGTTCCCGCCGAGTTCCAGGTGTTCTGTGCCGGCTTGGAGCTCACCTCCTGCTGCCATGCTGCGGCTCAGAGCGGGGGTCCGGACGGAGCGGCAAGCCGCCGCGGCTCTGACGGCGGAGCGGAGCAGTAACCTTGCAGCCATTTCTCCTTCTTCAGCGATTACTTAGGTCGATCGGTGATGACGTCATATTTGTGGACAGGTTCTTCTTCTTCTTTGTTTATTGGCAGCTTTGAGGTGCACTAGCGCCAACTGTGGATCTCCAGATTCAGGAGGTTACAATATGTGACATCAGCATCAGTTCATAATGTGACGTGTGAATGAAAACAAACGCTGTTGTGACAGTGATGTACACAGTCTTGTTGGTATATATGTATGATTTCTATACATTTTACATCAGATGAAAACTTTAGTTGTAAGATCCAGATTATTTATTAAAAGCTAGACATTTTAAATGAGAATAAGAAAGAAAAGTATTTCTTGTGCCCCCCTTTCCCTGTTAATATCCTACCTGGCCCCCCTGGGAAAACTTTGCTAGACCCGCCCCTGCACAGTTACCAGCTGTCAGCTACTTAGAAAAGGATCCTGGTGTTATTTGTTTCTCAGAAACAGTTCATAACTTCCCTTCAACTCATTCATGTCACCTCAAAGGTAAACCTGTTTGTCCATCACCTGTTCAACTCTGATGATCCAGTAAGGACATCTCCGGGTTTCATCTTCATGTTTCCCTCTCACCACATATCCAAACCGATATCATGACCAGCAGTTTTACAGCTGTGGCTCCAGCAAACATCAGTTGATACTAGAAATTAATATTAAATAACTTCTAACAACAGCTGATCAAGCTTAAACGTATCGGATTGCAATACCCTACAATGGATAGTAAGAACTGCTGAGAAGATGAACGGAACCACTGTTCCCTCCATCACAGACACTTATTGCACCCGCTGCATCCGCAAACGGTTGATCTGATATCCTCGTGTTGGTGTTGTTCCCAGATCATCATACTAAATGTTGTTCCAGGATCAACATTGCAAGTGACCAATCAGATGTTGTGACGTCATACTTTTGCGACTTCGGGAAAAACCGGCGTAAAACAAAAAACTGTACTTAAGCTGCGTGAAACCGCCTCTGTCCGCCGATCAACGGACCCTGACCCTAACCCTAACCGTAACCCTTTAATAAACAGTAAGCAGAATTGATGTTGTCCTTGCAACATTGGAATTTCATAAATGCACGAATGGCTTGGCGCGCAAAAGAATAACGTCACAACAATGTGATTGGTCACTTGCAATGTTGAACCTGGAACAACATTTTCATGATGGTCTGGGAACAACACCAACACGAGGATATCAGATCATCCATCCGCAAACCCACCAGCATTGTGGAGGACCCCACGCACTCCTCACACACACTCTTCAGGCAGCAGGGCAGTCGGGCCCTCACTGCCAGACTGCAAAACAGTGTCTTCTACCAAGCCGCCAGACTTGGTAGACAGAGGCAGAGCCAGACATTTGAAACACCCGGGGCTTAGCCCTAAAGGGTAGTATGCATGTGGGATTTTTTTTTTTTTTGGGCGGGGGGGGGGGGGGGGGGGGGTGGGTTAGAAATGACTGAGATCAATAGGCTCTGTTTTGAGTTTTGTTCAAAGAAGAATGACTTCATATAGGAAAGAAATATATCACATATGCAGGACACCTTAAACTAGGTTTTTAATTAAGCAGCAAGGCAGAACAAAGTTGGGCTGTATCAAGACACGAGGACTAAACCCCAATTCAACCAGACCCAGAACTGATCTGGAATTAAAACAGGACTACAACAGTTCAAACTCAGGACTACTGAGGACTTAACCAAGACAGAACCAGAATCAGAACTAGATGATAGCACTAAAAATCATCATAGACCTGCACTACACTTATTGTTTAATTCTACCAAAGTCCACTATTTAGATTCAGAAAAGTTTATATAATTATTTAGCCTTGTTGTGCAAACAAGCCTGCATAACTTAATAAATATAGAATTTGAAAAATAACAAACCTAAAAAGAAACACTAGGTACCAGATACATGAGGACCTATGATACGGTGATACTTTTGGTAAACAACCATTTGACTAACATGTGTGTCTCACCTGCTCTTGTTCCATCTCTACTAACCTATCAGAAGCTTCTTCAGCTCAGAATGGAATCATCCGGAGTTTTCTTATTAATTAACAATAAACTTAGTGTATATGTGATCCTAAATTTGATGAAAGTGATAATAAATAGACAGCTCTCTCTTTATTCTGACATTTAACTAATTCAAAAGATATTTCAATATTTATTTAACCAAAACAAAACAAGTTTACTCTAAATTGATGTTGTACAGTAAAAAAATGTTCTTGTGTTTTCCATAAAGTGTGTGTAAATATCTGGTTTAAACTTTGAATATACTGCTGTGTAAATGCTGTTAAAATGTTCTGTGTAGATTTCATGATGTAGATGACTGATTTATAATAAGTTAGTTACATAATTTCATGAATATATATAGTTTGTGTTGAAATGTCTTTATTTGAAATGTACATGTGTAAAGTGTAAGAGCTAGTGTCTCGTGAGAATACCCTTAACGAGAGTACACGAGACTCTTCATGGACTGCGAGGGAGCAGATGTCTCTCATGAAGCGATTTTAAGCTAAAAGTTTGCTAAAAGAAAAGGCAATACAAGGACTTAAGGACGTCTTTTCAGGACAAGCAGCCAACGAGGTATTTGTCATTTGAGAAATGTTTTTTATTTGTGTTTGGACTTAATATGTGTACTGTAAAGTTGCTAATTGGTTTGTACTGTTCGCTCGTGACCAGTTCTCACGGCGTATCGGCGTACTGGTGATGGTGAAGCTGAGGAGAGAAGGTCCAAGTAATAAACGCCCATTTCAAAGAACCGACCTGTGTCTGTGTTGTCATGAAGAGAGCTACATGCTGTGTATTGAACTTCCTCTTGTTTTGCATAGAAATATACTGAACAACATACAAAGCACAATATATAAAATACTACCAGAGTTTTTTCTTTGAAAGAAGCTCCTTATGTCCATTCTTGTATATCAGTGCATTACTGAAACCGATTTATTTAGCCGTGGAGGGAAACAACTGAAAATATGAAATAAACACACGTAAGCTAAGACTCTCTAAAGAAACAGCATTGTTGTTGTTCGGCTTTTCATTTCGCCATTTGTTGATTCACTCGAAGAGCAAGTAATGTAATATGGGTCAAGTGATCAGTTTGACATCAATCTTTCGTGATACACCGTCATATTTACATTATTTCTACAGTACGAATGACTTGCTTTGGTACCTGCTCGAACTTCAGTTCTCCTCTGTCTGCCTGGCTGCGCTTCTCCAACAGCGCACTCGCAGGCAGCAGCTGCCCCGCCCCGTCTGAGCTCAGATCATACCAATATTAGGGGGGATTTACGCACAGTTGTAAATTCCCACAGTGTGCTCTATGTGCTTTTTTCAGGTCGGGTTGTTGAACTGCATAAGCAGGGTCTCTCGCAGCACGCCATCGCTGCTGAGGTGATACACAGTAAGACAGTCATTTGGAATTTCTTAAATGATCCTGAGTGTTACTGAACAAAAAAGTCAAGTGGAAGACCAAAATAATTTCACCAGCACTGAGCTCCAGTTGGCTGTCAGTCAAGAAACTGGGTGATCCTCGACTCAAATTAAGGCCGTTACTGGTGCCAACTGCAGCCCCATAACCACCAGACAGCAAGCTAAGACCGAAGAGCTTGAAAAACAAAAATCGTCTTCAAGACCTCTTCTCCAAGAGAGGACCAAACATTGGACAATATAAGTGTGATGATCTGGGGTGCTTTTACCTTCAGTGGAACAATGGAGCAGGGAGGTGCAGGGCCGTCAAATGGCCGCTGGCTATGTCCAAGTGTTGCAGAGAGCATCCCTCATGACTGAGGGTCTGAGGGATCCAGTCGTCATCTGTGTGGTGACGACTGGATTTTTCAACAGGACAACACTACAGTCTACAATGCCTGCAGGACAAGGGACTTCTGCCAGGTGAATAATATCACTCTTTTGGACCATCCTGCATGTTCTAAATCCAATTGAGAACTTTTGTGGATGGATAGGGAAGGGAAGTTTACAAAAATGGACAACAGTTCCAGATAGTAGGTACCCCTCGTGCGACCGTCTTCACCACCTCATAAAAACTTTTGTATCAAGCATGCCGCAACAAATTTTTGAAGTGATCAACAATAATGGTGGAGCTACTCATTACTGAGTTGATGTTTGGAACGTTGAATTGTATTTTGGGGGGTTTACAGGTTTCTTTGGAGGTGTGGTCTTAAAAATTTGATCAGCTGTAAAACAGCCTGTTTCAATTTATTTCAATAAACTGTATGCTGAAAAAAATGTTTTGTCTCACTCCCATTTCTTCTTGTTGCATGTTGAAGTTCTACTTGAAACCTTGTTAAGATCCAACAGGTGTCCCTGCAGGTTTTAGATCTCACCCTGGGTCAACGCACCTGAATCACATGATTAGTTCTTTACCAGGTCTCTGGAGAACTTCAAGACATGTTAGCTGTGTCCCAATTCAGGGTCTGCACGCTTGAAGTACTGATTTCAAGTCACCGCCACGCGACGACGGCTGTCCCAATTCGAAGTGTACTTCAAATGCATACTCCAAATGCGCCGTCGATTTCCCTCAAATTGAGTTTTGAAATTTACATTTATGTATGTGGAATTTCCCTAATAAGATGGTGCGGCCGAAGAGTGAACTGTGAAACGTACTGAATATGACGTCACTTATTTATGTGCGAAGGTTTAATAATTAAAGTCAGTCATATATCCACAAACACAACAAGCTGAAAGTCAGTGATATATGTATATGTGTGTGTATATATGGTTGATCTGATATCCTTGTGTTGATGTTGTTCCCAGATCATCACACTAAATGTTGTTCCAGGATCAACATTGCAAGTGACCAATCAGAATGTTGTGACGTCATACTTTTGCAACTTTGGGAAAAAGCGGCATAAACTGTTCTAAAGCTGCGTGAAACCGCCTCTGTCCACCGATCAACGGACCCTGACCCTAACCCTAACCGTAACCCTTTAATAAACAGTAAGCAGAATTGATATTGTCCTTGCAACATTGGAATTTCATAAATGCACGAATGGCTTGGCGCGCAAAAGAATAACGTCACAACAATGTGATTGGTCACTTGCAATGTTGATCCTGGAACAACATTTTCATGATGGTCTGGGAACAACACCAACACGAGGATATCAGATCATCCGTGTATATATATATATATATACACTCTAAACCAAGGCACAATGTACATTTCAATTCCTTTAATTTTAAATATGTTTATATTGTCTATCCTGTAAAATAGTCAGATATCTATTCATATTAATGTACAGAATTCACCTGCTTGCTGCTACTACTGCACATTCACCCAGTGTATATACTGTATGTATGTATATATATATATCTATAATGTTCTTCCTCTACACCCCCCCCAATTTTTGCACATGTCGAGGAGCGTGTCAGGCTACATTTCACTGTGTGTCATACTTGTATGACTATGCATGTGACAAATAAAGAACCTTGAACCTTGAACCTTGAACCTTGAGCAGGGTATCTGATCACGGGCAGGGTGTACGTGTTGATGGCCCGGATCTTGTTCTTACCATTCAGCTGACTCCTCAGGACTTGCCTGACCCTCTGCAGGTACTTGGTGGTTGCAGCTTTTCTAGTGGCCTCTTCATTGTTCCCATTCGCCTGCGGGATCCCCAGGTACTTGTAACTGTCCTCTATGTCTGCAATGTTGCCTTCTGGTAGTTCAATCCCCTCAGTTCTGACTACCTTCCCTCTCTTTGTTACCATCCGACTACACTTCTCCAGTCCAAACGACATTCCAGGGTTCAGGCCTATGCAGAACAGCAGTGGGGACAGAGCATCTCCTTGGTAGATCCCGCACTTGATGGTGACTTGATGGTGACTTGTGCAGCTGGATATATATATATATATATATATATATATATATATATCATAATAATCTGACAATACTATGATATTGGCCATATTATATTTACATTATCAAAGTGAGATGATTTTAGTCTCATGAACAACGTTAACTAATTGTTATTTACTAACTAATCTTAAATGACTGTTCAGCACAGAAATGAAGCCCAACAATCATGTTTACAGTCCCGTGGTCTCAGCCTCAGATACTCAACTAATCAAAGTGATGTCATGAATGACCAATAAAACATTTTTCTCCTTCATTTCTGTCAAACAAAGCTGTATGTAACGTGTCTCGCGGTTAGTATCATGGTTGCTAGGCAACCTGAACAGCGCGACGAAGCGTATACTGTCCCATTTCACAAGCCTCTCACTTCCGCACTTCTCGTACTTATAGTACGTAGTACGCGTAGTGCGCGTACTTCAAGCGTGCAGACCCTGAATTGGGACACAGCCGTTGAGAAGGTAATTTATCCATTTAAATCAGCTGTGATGGATCAAGGACACATCTAAAACCAAATATCAGAGAATAAATGTCAAAAAGCTTTTCTGTTCACTGAAAACTGATAAGACAGGATAATATTCAAAGAACTTTGTAAATATTCATACATCCATGTTCTTCACCTCTTCTCCAGCTGAGCTCTTCAGAGTTTCCACTATGGAAATAAGATGACTGTTATGAATTCTCTATGATGCTCACTGCATGTCCAGCATCATGCTCTTCATTTTTACATGTTTAACCTGTGATATGTGATGGGATGAAATAAATCATACACACACCTGTTGTTTTCTCCTCTCTCCCTCCTGCCTCTGTTCCTTTTATTTGCTGAAAAAATGTAAAAGAATTCAGGCTAAACAGAAATATTTAATTCACTTTTATTTATATATCACAAAACCACAACAACAGTCACCTCAAGGTGCTTTATACTGTAAGGTAAAGACTGTACAATAATACACAGAAAACCCAACAATCATATGACCCCCTATGAGCAAGCACTTGAACAGCTACAGTGGGAAGTCCCTATTAACAGGAATAAACCTCCAGCAGAACCAAGTGCAGCTGCGACTGGTTGGTAGTGAGGGGAGGAAGACAGGACAAAGACATGCTCTGGAAGGGAGCCAGAGATTAATAATAACTAATGATTAAATGCAGAGAGGTGTCTAAACAACAGTGAGTGAAGAACAAACACTCCCAGTGCATTATGGGAATCACCCAGCAGCCTACACCTATTGCAGCATAACTAAGGGAGGATTCAGGGTCACCTGGTCCAGCCCTAACTATATGCTTTATGAAAAAGTAAAGTTTGAAGTCTAATCTTAAAAGTAGAGATAGTGTCTGTCTCCTGAATCCAAACTGGAAGCTGGTTCCACAGAAGAGGGGCCTGAAAACTGAAGGCTCTGCCTCCCATTCTACTTTTAAATACTCTAGGAACAACAAGTAAGGCTGCAGTCTGAGAGTGAAGTGCTCTAATGGGGCAATGTGGTACTATAAGGTCTGTGTTTAAACGTTAAACCCCTCACACTAAAAGGTCAAAGGTCATCAGTGTGTTCAGGCAGGCCTGATGAAGAGCTCATGAACATCACTGATCAGTTTTCTGACCTGTCAGTCAGCTGCATTTTAGAGAACCAGTGTGAACCTCAGTCACCACTCGCAACAAGTGTGCTTGTTAACCGCTTTAACTGTTGATCAGTACAGCTTTCCAACTGTCTCCATATCACACAGCACAGGAAAGGCGTGAAGAAGCTGCAGCTGGCATGCCAGCCTCCCTGGAATTGCCCCTCAAGACTGCTGATCCAGACTACACCTCCACCACCGCCAGACATGTTTGCATCAGTAGCTCTGAACATCCACCATCAGTGACATCATCCACACAGGTGGAGCTTCAGTTTTTAATATTTCCGTGTTTTAATCCGTGTTGTATGAAGCACATGGGTGGGGGGGACACACAGAATTTCAGTGTGTTTTGAAATTACAGTGTGATGATGTCACATCATTAGGGGCAGGGATAGCTCAGTAGGTAAAGTGGTCGCCCCATGATCGGAAGGTCGGCGGTTCGAATCCACTTAACGGCTACCCTGAGGTACCCCTGAGCAAGGTACCGTCCCTACACACTGCTCCCCGGGCGCCTGCTTAGTGGGCTGCCCACTGCTTCACTGAGTGAATGGGTCAAATGCAGAGAAAAACAAGTAATTTCCCCATGGGGATCAATAAAGTATCCATTATTATTATTATTAAAGATAGACTCGCAGGAATAACATGGCCACATTTTTACAGGAAGAAAAGAAATAATTATGTAAGTGCAGGGCGTATGTGAGGTTATAATGATGGAGGCAAGTCTGACTGAATCTTCCACAATCACCATCACTGTTACCTTTCAAAAGGCATGTACAGCAAAGTAAAGCACCTGGAAGTTGGGCCAGGTTAATCCACTGATATGGCCCACACCCTGAAAAACACAGCTTACTTATGAAGTAATATCTAAAAGCTGTGTTTCTGTAAACATGCTGAAACTATGCACTGCTTAAATATACTTAGTGTAATGATGAATTTCCTGTGTAACCTGACTGCTCACCTCCTTATTCTAGTATTAAGTATTTGTAGGTAAATATGATTACACAGTTACTTAATATAAAATAAGTTTCTTATTTAATCAGAGGAATTAGGCCTTCAGTCATGTGCTGCATTATATAGTGTGACCTTGTTTTTCAGGCTCAGTGGGACGTACCGGACGTACACTGCAGTCCCGTCATCTCAGCGTCATCACTGCCACACGCTGCCGTTCTGGTCATTATTATGACAGCATGTCGATTACAAACAGCTGCTGCTACTGTATCCGTGACATCATAAATATGGTAACACGTAGACATTGAGGGCTAGCAGGAGGGACTATGTGCTTACCTGCTGCTCTCTGGCAGGTAGCTCCATGCCCTCCTGGGTTTTAAATGCACCTTAGAACACACATGCATCAACACTACAATGAGCGGGTGGAGGGAGGTTTGGAGTCTTCTCTCACCCCCGTTCTCTGCGGCCTGCTGGAGCGGGGGGGCTAGGAGGAGGAGTTGGCCGTCCGACTGCGGTCTGGAGTGTGGAGCCTTCCTGCTGCTGCGGAGTCGGGGCGGTCTGCCTCTCCCCAGCGCAGGGAAAAGGGTAACACCACCTGGGTCTGGGTGCAGTTCCCCCCTCCAGGGGCAAGGGTACCTAGACCCGGTTTGTAGAGTACGCTTGGAGAGTGTGATCGTGTGTACAGCGTCTCTTTATGTCTGTCTCCACGTTGGTTGAGTGTGCATAAGTGCATATGAGAGCATGAGGGTGGGAATGGATGTTTGTATCTGTGTGTGCCTGTATGTCTGTGTCTATATGTCAGGTTGGGTGTCAGGCGCCACCTCTCTGGGGACATCTCAGGCCCTCCAAGGTTTGGAGGCCTATCTCCCCCTACCACCACTTCCCCTGCCAGTGGCGGACCCCCTCAGACATCGGTGCGTTGGTGGTTCTTTGTGTCCTGGGATGGGCCTCCGGGTACACACCGGCTCACTCCTTGACGGCCGCTTATCAGGGCCTGGAGCCTGGGGCTCGCTCGGGCCACTTCGGAGGTGGGGTGCCCCCGGCCTCTCGGCCTGGGGCTCGGCCACTCAGGCACGGCTGGCTGCCGGCGGAGCTCACGGGCGCGTCACTGCAACTCCCCCTGGCTTCTGCTCCGCGGCTGCTGAGTGAGCCCTCATCTGGGACTCTCCTCAGCTCTTTCTGGGACAGTGGCGCAGCTGCCCCTCTGTTGGTCTTCCTTGGTCTCTTGTGTTCTGGGGGCCTCTGGATGTCTGGAGTTTTGATCTCCTCCATACCTGCTTCATGCCCTGGAGGACGGGGCTGTGGCCCCCCCACACCCTCTAGCAGATCATTACATGAAGGAACCTTTTAAAAACAAAAAACAAGCACGTCCATGCTCACAGGTGTACACACGGGTGATCACACCCACAAACTACACCCTTTTTGGCTCCTACCTCAAAGCCCACTGTGTTCTGTTGATCTTATGTGCTGCACAATAATGTTTAATATTTAGTATTTACTGTCATATTCCCATATATCATTGTGATGTTGTTTATTCTATTACTCTTGTTTTCTTCTGCTTGTTTTCTTTTTTCTTTCTCAGCAGGTGATCCAGGTGATCGATATATGCATTTTTTTCTCTGCCCGTTCTGTTGGTTTTTGTCTTTTGCCCCTCTCCCCCGTCCCTCTTCTCAGCTGTTTCTCTTTCCCTCTTTCTTTCTCCCCTTCTTTCTTCCATTCAAGTCTGTCCCGTATTCAGCAAGTGAAAATAAAATAAACAATAAAAGGTGAATCAAATGGACCATTATGGCAAGGCTGGGCTGGTCAATTTGGTAAAGTAAATCCGTTGGGCATCTTTCTTTGCCTTTAGACAACAATTCTGATGGCAAAAGAGCCAAACGGGACAGGCGCAAAATAAATAAATAAATAAATATGGTAATAAAAAGACTGAGTCAGCTGATTCAGGATAAACAGATCTTTATTGTTAAAGGAACAGTTCACTCAAACTACAAGAACAAGTCTAGAAGTTCGATGTAAAACACATTAATCATGGTTAACTATGAAAAACAGGAAGAAGACTCAGAGACGCACACAAACAGGAAGTTACGTTTATTGCTGCTCCTGGGAGGTGGGAGGAGTGTAACGTGTGCAGTACAATTGTGTGTGTAAACTGACTGAATGGAAATGTCTGAAGAAACTCTTTGTTCCCCGAACGTGTTTGATCCCGAGTACATGTAACGTGTAAGCAATGACTGATGAGGTCAGCAGGTATGTCAAGTAGGAGACAGCGAGAAGCGGACAGTGCCGCTTGCTCCGCAGGAGGAGGTGGTGGTGAGTCAATGGGGGAGTTCGTGGGGAACCAGTTTGTAGTGGGAGCCGCAAGATGGACAGCGCTGGGCCTCACCCTCGTGGAGCCAGAACCAGACCACGGCCGTGTTGTCCTCCTCACCTGCACACAGGAAACTGGGTGAGAGCGGTGCCACCTGTACGTCACACGCACGCTCAGGTTTCCCCAGTGAGGATTATGCCCCGCCCATCTTTGAGCCTGGGGCAAAGTTTAACCCTCGCCTGAGAAAGCCGTGGCCGACACTCACACACGCTTACAAACAGGAAACAACAACTCACACACGCATCCCACAATCCTTTTGTTCGTGATGGAGGGAACCAGGTGGGGGTCAGCCTTGGAGCCTGCATAGTGCTTTGGCTTCATCATGTTGAAGGGGTCCTACAGGAGGGGGAGGAGTCAGGTGAGTCGGGGCGTGACAGTATTCAACATCAGTTTCATTTCAAAATTCATTGTTCATCAAGAACGATTCACACGACTCAGAGGCTGACCTCAGATCAGCTGAGGCTGAGCTGCAGACAGAATAATTTATATTAATATTTGAAAATGAGCCGAGCAGCGAATATACCACAAAATAATTATTAATCATTAATAAAAAGGCAAAACATAGAAAACTAATGTTAATCAAATAACTGCTATATGAAAATAAACAAATAATCGAGAATACATTAACAAATATTAATACAAACTTAAACAAGCCCAAAAATACTAAAAATAAATATTATGAGTAACAAAATCAGTAACTACTCAAAATAAAAATGTTTTATAGTTTTGCTGAAATATGTCGACACACCGACAGCTTGAGTCTTCTCGTTTCTCCTCAGATTTGATGTTTAATGATTTTAATCTTGATTTAATTTCTGGTCTGTGTGAAATAGTGTTAAGATGAATCCACATCACGCTCTTCTTTTTCTACTGCTGTTTTTTTTTTTTAAAAACACTATGTTTTTCATGTTTCTGGAGCACATGATGTCAGAATTCCTGTGTGTCGGTCTTACCTCGCCCTGTTTCATGGCCTTCATGATGACCTTTTCCAGCCCGGTGGCCTGCTCCTCATCAGTGGGAATCCCTGTGAACAGCACAGTGTGATTAAGAGCTTCAAAGCAAACACTGTTCATCAGAACTGGCTAATGTGTGGACTCCCTGTGGGTCACATGACTACAGTACACGTTATTACAGGTTCTTATGACCTCAGTGAGTTGCTGAGTTTGTGAAACCTAAAGCAGCACGGGTTTCTCTCACAGACATGAAAACATCTCAGTGTAAAACTGAAATGTTTGATCTGATGTTTTCATTCACGTCACTCTGATTCACTTCATTGATCATCGTCAGTCATGGTCACACACAGCAACTTAAAAATGCATTGATCACTGCCTTTAGCTGTTCCAGACTACATACAAATTATTCAGGTTTCTGGGAAACTCTGCAAGTTAAAATGCTATGTTTATCGATACCATTACAATCTTACTGATCACTTCGATCGGCAAACCAGACCAATGACAACTTCCGTTACTCTCTCATGTGTTTAATCTTCATACCGACGAGACGTTCAAGGACCTTCATGGAGAAGGTTAAAATATGACACGTTAATTGTTTCAGATATAAAATATATTTTAGGTTTTAAATCTCACCGTATTGACCGTCGTGATTACTAAATTCTGATATATTAAGACTTTTTAAATCTACAAGTCAAACAATCAGCCAACACACGGTTTTTAATAAATCGCAGGATATTAACATGAAGTCTGATCCGAGAGGAGCCGTCACCAGGACAGGAAGCGCTCGGCGTCCTCCGACCTCCCCGCGGATTAGACCCTCTCTAAGCCGCCTGTTCCGGTGGGTTCCGGGTGTTCTGTGCCGGCTCGTGGCTCACCTCCTGCCGCCATGCCGCGGCTCAGAGCGGGGGTCCGGGCGGAGCGGCAGGCTGCCGCGGCTCTAACGGCGGAGCGGAGCAGTAACCTTGCAGCCATTTCTCCTTCTTCACTGTCAGGGAGGCCGGGCGCACGGAAATGACGTCAGAGCAGCAGCGTGCTGCTTTAAAAAACAAACAAACAAACTTTATTCAGCACAAATAAAGTAACAAGGAAACAGCTGGTCGTGGACAGATGGCAAACATGGCAGTTTGTCTTGAAACAACAATGATCATCTCCACATTTCAACTTTATTCTCAAAACACTTGACTTTTCTTTTCTTAATGTGGCCCTGATACTCCTTCCTACAGTACAGTCTGCTCAAATCAGGTAATAAAACACAAGACAGATATTATGAAACATGACAACATTAAAACTAAGGACGGACATTAAAAAAACAATACATGAATATTGTAATAAATATAAAATAATATAATAAACTTAATTAACATTGACATAGATATTTAAAAGAGGTACGGAAATAAAATAATTAAAAAACCAGGGAACTGAAGAACTTTTCTGACAAAGACAGTTTTTATATTTGAAACTCTGCTGACTGGAGAGCAGTTTTTCCCCACATTTTCAGAGACTCCAAACTATCTGGACAAATTAACTTTTTTTTTTTTTTTTTTTTTTAATATAAGAACTGTTTTGTAAGAAAGTCAGTGACTGCCTGAAGAACACAGGAGCATCACCATATGCTGTGTGTCCTCCTTGAGATGCTCTGCAGGCCCCCTCTGAGGTCCATAGTCCCAGTCTCGGCTGAAATGCCACCTGTTCACTGAGGCATTTGAGTTTTGTGCGTAAAGCAACCTTGAGTTTATTAAAAGGCTCTATATGAACCTAATTTATACTTCTTATTAATTACGGTAGTAAGACTGGCCAAATAGGACAAAAGAAAAATAAGAGCAATATCCAAACTGCACTTGAAAATGACTGTATTTATTGTTTACTGGTTTTTACAAAGGTTTATTAATTCAGTGATACTGAACAAGTTAATGTGAGTAAAATATCCATCTGAAACACCCACAGCTTTATTAAAATTAACAGGACAATGAGCCAATGACAACTAGATAAGCTCCACATAGTTAGCCGGGAACATGCCGTATTCCCCATCAGGTCCAACACCTCTCCACCAACCCTCATCCAGCATTTCTATCTGAGTAATAATGTCATCGGGGTCAAAGGTGATCTCAGTGTCATCCGCTGTGAGGAAGAGAGAAAACTCAGTTAAACTAAAGGTTTATCTAGAAACACCTTTCAAGAGTTTCAAGTTTAAAATTACAAGCATTTAAAAAAAAGAAATGAAAGAAACTGTTCTGTATACTCGACTTTAGATCTGTATGTAAAACAACAACATTTCAGTGTTTCATCAGGTAAATGTGATAAATAATAACCAAACTGGATGGCTTACTGCACTGTTGAGGTACAACAGCTCTTTCCAAATGTAAGACCACTGCAAGCTTATTTTACAGCCAATAAAAAGCATTATCCTGTTTTTACAGATTTGATTTACAGATTTGATCTTCTTGATTCATTTATTGAGATTCATCCTTCTTTAACAGCTTTTCCCCTGTGACAGTCAATGGTTCATTTAAACACTTTTCCTCAATTGAAGAATACAGAATACATTTTGGTCAAATATTTGCAGGTAAATTTATAAAAAAATGTGGAAACTCAACTAGTTAAGCATTTAATCATTAATATTCAATAACTGATAATTATTTGATAATCAAACCAAATAAATGGATAAATAAAAACATGTCATTTACTGTGAATGATCTGCTGTACCTTCACAGGCCACTAGAGGCCCCAGTGCAAACTCAATTACAATAATGTTGTTGTGATATCACAGAAGTCTTATTTTCATGATATCAGTATGGTGAACAACACTCTGGACTCTTTCCAATTTCATTCAGACATGTTAGACCACAAGACACGATGGTCCTCAGTAGTCACAGAGAAGATGGCAGACCCCACAACTACCAAAAACATGAGTGAGTGTGTGTGTGTGTGTGTGTGTGTGTGTGTGTGTGTGTGTGTGTGTGTGTGTGTGTGTGTGTGCGCGCGCGCGCGCGTACGTACCGGCCTGGTAGTCGTACAGAGCTCTGGCACAGATACCTTGTCCACTGCCATCCCAATTAATACCATCAGCCTGAAATTCAAAAACAGCTAATTAACATTTAAACAGTATTTTAAATCATTTCATTCAATAACTTTTTACTCAAACACTGGAGGACCAAATCTGCCAGAAGAGATTAAATAAATACATGAATCACCTCAATAAATACACTCAACAAAAATATAAACGCAACACCTTTGTTACTGCTCCCATTCCCCATGGGATGGACGTAGAGACCTAAAATTCATTCCAGATACACAATATAACCATCCCTCCCAAACAGTGGTCACAAATCAGTCCAAATGTGTGGTAGTGGGCACATCTGCTATATTGAGATAATCCATCCCACCTCACAGGTGTGCCACATCAGGATGCTGATCTGACATCATGAGTAGTGCACAGGTGTACCTCAGACTGCCCACAACAAAAGGCCACCCTGGAATGTGCAGTTTTGTCTCACAGCAAAATGCCACAGATGCCACAAGCAATGAGGGAGCGTGCAATTGGCATGCTGACAGCAGGAATGTCAACCAGATCTGTCGCCCGTGCATTGAATGTTCATTTCTCAACCATAAGCCGTCTCCACAGGCGTTTCAGAGAATATGGCAGCACATCCAACCGGCCTCACAACCGCAGACCTCGTGTAACCACACCAGCCCAGGACCTCCACATCCAGCAGGTTCACCTCCAAGATCGTCTGAGACCAGCCACCCAGACAGCTGCTGGAACAATTGGTTTGCACAACAAAACAATTTCTGCACAAACTGTCAGAAACCGTCTCAGGGACGCTCAACTGCATGCCCGTCGTCCTCATCGGGGTCTTGACCTGACTCCAGCTCGTCGCCGTAACAGACTTGTGTGGGCAAATGCTCACATTCGATGGCGTCTGGCACGTTGGAGAGGTGTGCGCTTCACGGATGAATCATGGTTCACATTGTTCAGGGCAGATGGCAGCTGAGAATGTCCCAGTTCTTGCATGGCCAGCATACTCACCGGACATGTCACCCATTGAGCATGTTCGGGATGTGCTTGACCGGCGTATACGACAGTGTGTACCAGTTCCCACGAATATCCAACAACCTCGCACAGCCATTGAAGTGGAGTGGACCAACATTCCACAGGCCACAATTGACAATCTGATAGACTCCATGCGACGATGTGTTGCACTGCATGAGGCAAATGGTGGTCACACCAGATACTGACCGGTTCTGGGTCCCCAGACCCCCAATAGCGCAAAAAACTGCACATTCCAGGGTGGCCTTTTGTTGTGGGCAGTCTGAGGTACACCTGTGCACTACTCATGATGTCAGATCAGCATCCTGATGTGGCACACCTGTGAGGTGGGATGGATTATCTCAATATAGCAGATGTGCCCACTACCACACATTTGGACTGATTTGTGACCACTGTTTGGGAGGGATGGTTATATTGTGTATCTGGAATGAATTTTAGGTCTCTACGTCCATCCCATGGGGAATGGGAGCAGTAACAAAGGTGTTGCGTTTATATTTTTGTTGAGTGTAGGTCTACAAATATAGGTATTCATTAACTTAGAAGCCAAGAACTTACAGTGGTTTGCAAAAGTATTCGACCCCCTTGAACTTTTCCACATTTTGTCACATTACAGCCACAAACATGAATCAATTTTATTGGAATTCCACGTGAAAGACCAACACAAAGTGGTGTACACGTGAGAAGTGGAACAAAAATCATACATGATTCCAAACATCTTTTACAAATAAATAACTGCAAAGTGGGGTGTGCGTAATTATTCAGCCCCCTGAGTCGATACTTTGTAGAACCACCTTTTGCTACAATTACAGCTGCCAGTCTCTACCAGCTGGTAGAGCTGGTATGTCTCTACCAGCTTTGCACATCTACAGACTGAAATCCTTGCCCATTCTTCTTTGCAAAACAGCTCCAGCTCAGTCAGATTAGATGGACAGCGTTTGTGAACAGCAGTTTTCAGATCTTGCCACAGGTTCTCGATTGGATTTAGATCTGGACTTTGACTGGGCCATTCTAACACATGGATATGTTTTGTTTTAAACCATTCCATTGTTGCCCTGGCTTTATGTTTAGGGTCGTTGTCCTGCTGGAAGGTGAACCTCTGCCCCAGTCTCAAGTCTTTTGCAGACAGGTTTTCTTCCAAGATTGCCCTGTATTTGGCTCCATCCATCTTCCCATCAACTCTGACCAGCTTCCCTGTCCCTGCTGAAGAGAAGCACCCCCAGAGCATGATGCTGCCACCACCATATTTGACAGTGGGGATGGTGTGTTCAGAGTGATGTGCAGTGTTAGTTTTCTGGCACACATAGCGTTTTGTATTTTGGGCAAAAAGTTCCATTTTGGTCTCATCTGACCAGAGCACCTTCTTCCACATGTTTGCTGTGTCCCCCACATGGCTTGTGGCAAACTGCAAACGGGACTTCTTATGGTTTTCTGTTAACAATGGCTTTCTTCTTGCCACTCTTCCATAAAGGCCAACTTTGTGCAGTGCACGACTAATAGTTGTCCTATGGACAGATTCCCCCACCTGAGCTGTAGATCTCTGCAGCTCGTCCAGAGTCACCATGGGCCTCTTGGCTGCATTTCTGATCAGCGCTCTCCTTGTTCGGCCTGTGAGTTTAGGTGGACGGCCTTGTCTTGGTAGGTTTACAGTTGTGCCGTACTCCTTCCATTTCTGAACGATTGCTTGAACAGTGCTCCGTGGGATGTTCAAGGCTTGGGAAATCTTTCTGTAGCCTAAGCCTGCTTTACATTTCTCAATAACTTTATCCCTGACCTGTCTGGTGTGTTCTTTGGACTTCATGGTGTTGTTGCTCCCAATATTCTCTTAGACAACCTCTGAGGCCGTCACAGAGCAGTTGTATTTGTACTGACATTAGATCACACACAGGTGCACTCTATTTAGTCATTAGCACTCATCAGGCAATGTCTATGGGCAACTGACTGCACTCAGACCAAAGGGGGCTGAATAATTACGCACACCCCACTTTTCAGTTATTTATTTGTAAGAAATGTTTAGAATCATGTAGAGATGGCACGATACCACTTTTTTATGTCCGATACCGATACCGATATCATAAATTTGGATATCTGCCGATACCGATATGAATCCGATATAGTGTTTTTTAATCAACAAAACTGTTTTTTAAAATATCTTGCTGCATTTTGCAAGTCTGCAAGTTCATACTCAAGTTTAAAACAACAACTACACTAAAGCTATTCTGTTATACCTGTATACAAAAAAAATATTTCATAGTTCAGCAATACTGATCAATCTAATAAACTTAAACCTACACCATCCTCCCTATTCTGGTATTTTAAAGAGTACTTAGCGTAAATATTAAGCAACCTAACTAATAGGGTTCCAACTCCCAGCAACAACAAAAATAAATAAATAAAAAATAGGGAACCACCCCTCACGCGCCACCTCATGATGCTTAATCGACGTAATCAACCTTAATTTGATGCAGTGTGAAAAAAAATGCACAGAAATCAATTATTTTTCAAGAAATATTAAATAGATTCAACATCTTTCTTCAACAAAATTGCAGACTGCACAGATGGTACTTTCCCAAAGGAAAAAGTACTATAGCTTACTAGGGTATATATATTAGACTTAATAGTTACTATATACAGTAATTGACTTCTATTCATTTTACATCAAATTAAAACTTTGTGTGTCAGATAATTATTTATTAAAAGCTAGACATTTTAAATGAGAATAAGAAAGAAAAGTATGTCTTTGTGCCCCCTTTTCCCTGTTCATGCCCTATCGGCCCCCCTGGCTAAACTTTGCTAGATCCGCCCCTGCACAGTTACCAGCGTCAGCTACGTAGAAAAAGATCCTGGTGTAGAAAGTAATATTAAATAAATTCTAACAACAGCTTATCAAGCTTAAACGTTCTGCTGTTGTTCAGCCGCTGGTTTCCTCTTTCTGGTGCAAAGTGGGCCAAAAAACAAAGACGGACTCGCGACAGAAAAGCCGATCAGCTGATCATTTAAGCAGTTTCACGATTGAAGTAGCAGCCGGAGAGCGAGAGGCAGTCGCTCGTTAAGCTTAACGCAGGAATGCTTTACAAACATTCAGAGATGGACTTACACACTTGCTTTACTTCTCTCGGGGATAACTTTGTTGGAGATGAAATGCCAGGTTGCTAGCGAAGCTCCAAATGCTATCCAGACCACCGACAGGTCCCGCATGCCACAGCCGCTCTATCACGTGATGCATACTGCTCCGACATGCTAACGTTCTGAGGTGAGTTACGGCGTGTTGCAAGTTTTGTGAGGTGCTTTCGTGATATTTAATGGATCGGATTACATTTTTTATTTTTCTCCGATATCCGATCCAGTCATTTAGGTCAGTATCGGACCGATACCGATACGTAATATCGGATCGGTCCATCTCTAGAATCATGTATAATTTTCATTCCACTTCTCACGTGTACACCACTTTGTATTGGTCTTTCACGTGGAATTCCAATAAAATTGATTCAGGTTTGTGGCTGTAATGTGACAAAATGTGGAAAAGTTCAAGGGGGCCAAATACTTTTGCAAGCCACTGTATGTGTATTTTATTTCATGACAAATATGAGCTCATTCTGAATCTAATGGTACCAATATATCTGAAAAAAGTTGGAATGAGAAAACAAACGTCTGGAAAAGTAAACAGAAACAGCTGGAAGAGTATTTATTTAAACAGTGCTTCACTGGAAATTCAGAATTATTTCTTATGCTAAATGAAACATTTTCTGATTGAGGCATGGTCACAGTATGTTTCCCATTTCAAGGTTCTTTTTTTGCCATTTGTGCATAAAACTAGCAGTCAAGGCACACTGGAATTCTTGTGCAGAGCACTTTCAGTCATAGTAAGCAAATTTTAGGGATTTTGCATTATTTTACAAAACACAATCCTGTTTATGATTTCTTTGGTTGAGGTGGGACACATTAAAAGGAATGACTGAAGGTTCAATCTTGGTGTCAGGGTTAAACATAGAATTAGATGCTGTGGTTTAGGTTAGTGTTTTGCTATGATTAAACTTGGGTATAACATCTTCAGAAAATGATCAGAACAAACACGCCTCCCCCTGTATCAGTTTATTCTAACAGAGAACAAATTTTAGCCAAAGTCTGAGATCTAGTCATCCAAACAACCTCAAACTCAGCACTGCACTTACTCGAGACCACAGAGATACACCCACTAAGTCTCAGGTCTATTGGTCAGTTTTTGAGTCAGACACATTTCTCAAACTGTTAGTAAGACGTTAAGGGAGGAATCAGAATCAAAATACGTTGTTAATTTCTAAGGAAAATATTTACTGGGAGTGTTGTACATGTAAATGTACTTATGATGAAGAGGACTTACTGCTGGTGCATGCTGGGAAACGTTTTGATACAGGTCCTCGTTACCCCAGGCTGAATGCGGTGCCATGTATGGATCATCTTGAGCTGGACTTCCCTCTGCACATTATAAAAATCACAAGTTTTAAATACCAGAGATGAAAAAGTGTTCTTTGTTTTCCAGGACAGCGAGAAAAGACACAAAAGTACCAACAGGATAAAGTATTAATACTCCAATTCCAGGAAAAGTACTAAGTATCACCACACTACAACCCTCAAAAAACAGAAGTTACAGAAATGTTACTATGAATTATGTTACATAGTCTGAGATTCTGATATAGCCAGTGAACAAATCTATCTATCTAACCAGCGCTGTGCTACAATCGTGGTGTAACAGCTTTACAAACATGAAGGCCAACGAAACAAAAACCAAGCTGTGAGCTGTAAACATGATGGAGCAAACACAGAATAACCACAAATTATTTCAGCTAACGTCCATCATTTGCTGCTGCAAACTCAAAAATTCACTGACTCGCCAACTCTGACAGTGACTCTTACTCAATATGTAAAATAGTTCAAATTAATTAATTTTATTAACCAAAAAATTTGAAAATATAGCAAAGTTTAAACTTTAAACTGCTAAGTTTCCAGTATTTAACATATTTAATTACTTTTGTTTTTTCGTCTTTAATGTTTCAAACGTAAAAGCACCACTGAGGAAAAATTCATTAGTATTCACTTCACAGTGTTATAGATTTAATTTAAAATGGATAAAAGTGACATTTTCAACTCTAATGTTTTCTAATGTGGTTTCAGATTGTTTTAGGTTTATTTTGTTTGCTTTATTATTATTGAGATGTCTGTTATTTTTAAATTTACTGAACATTAGATTCATTGACTAATTAATTGAATTAAATTGATATGGTGTTGTTCTGCAGCTATTTGTAATTCATGTGTTTAAATCTCAGCTGCAGTTATAAGACTAAGAAAACTCTGAAATGTAGCATACTAGAAGTATAAAGTATTGTGTAAATGTACTCGGAGTGATTTTTGTGGGTGTTGATGTTAGTGACAAACTGATCATCATATAAAATATGGTCTTATAGGAAGAAAAAGATTAAAAAAAAACCTAATTCAAACGACTCTGATTATTGATAAATGATCAAAATTGCACAAAACAAAAGTTTAAATGAAATGACGTTAAAGTTCACACCTTGTGCAGCTTCATCTTCATCAAAATCATCTGACCACTCGTCTTCGTCACCATAACCAGCGTCTGTGTTTGCAGGAGGGACGTCTTACTTCATGTCATACACACAACACGCGGGTATTTCACAGTTCAGGTCACTAATCAGTTAAATTAATACATAAAAAAAGGTTTCCAGACTCAACTTTTTCAGCTGATTCAGCATATCCAAAGAAAATATCAGTGTTATGTGAACACAAGTTTTCTACTCATCACACAAATCCACTCCTAAATTTGAAAGTATTTTTAACAAAGCTTAACATTTAAAAATAAAAAGCCACCTTGGTTCTGACTGGCTAACTTCTGGACGCCTGCTGAAGGCCAGCAGTTTTGTGAGAACTGTGAGAACAACAGTTACTCCACAAAACTTACTTTATTTTTTATTTCTGTTCTACACCAAAGAACTGTGGTTCCTTCTGGGAACCTCCTGCAGTTGAAAAGCTGCCTCAATATGTCTCACCTGCAGGCTGCACAGGTGAGTGTGACCTCTCTGGTGCTGTAGTGGAGGCAGGTGCAGCATGTGAGACAGGCAGCACAGGTGAAGCAGATGTAATCAGAGACAGGGGGGTCACTGCTGGAGGAGAGGATGGTGGAAACCGAGGCTGAACCGGGACGTCTCGCTCAAACGATTTCTGCGATAGAAACGGACTCTGCAGCCTCCCTGCAGGGGGAAACTTTAAGGTGAACCACCATCATCATCATCATCCTCATCATTATCATCATCGTGTTTCTTACCGGGTCTGGAGGCAGCAGGTGTGTCGCCAGCATCAAAGCTCTGCTCCTTCTGCTTGAAGATGTCTCTGGGATTAAACGCTCTCTGAGAAATCAGAGATTTCGCCTCCTGTGAATAAAACTGGGTGACATTAAAGTAAAGAGGCAGGATCCTACACTTCTCTCAATGCAACTCTTCAGCCTTTGTAATTCAGCTCTTCCTGTTCATTTCAATTTGGCTTACAGTAAAAAAATGTAAAGGCTTACAGGCTGTAGAACTAAACATGTGAAGCAGACTACAGTTCCCATGATACGTCTTGGTGGGCAACATCCAATCACAGAGCCAAACAAATGTGAACAAATCACCAAGAAAATCCTCATTTCTCTAGTTTTAACATCTGCTCAGAGCCATCCACCCAGCTGATCAAAAATGAAACTGGAATAACAAAAAAGTTAAACCTGTGTGATCATTTTTTTTATGTTTCTGATGCTGTGTGAAAATAAATAATGAACATTTAGAGGGAGAAACAGGAGCAGATATTACGTTACAAGAATTTATGGTCAAAATTGCGCTCACGTTAGCTTTCTGCACCGAGGCAGCAGCGGAAATTCCCGTCATCTTCATGTTCTCCAGCTGCTCATTCTGAAACACAGAAATTATTCATACATGACGTTAAATATAATTTTAACATCACACAACACAGACTTCCCTGCCTCAGTGATTTGCCAAAAGGATTTAAAATCAAGTTTCAATAAAGAAATGACTCATAATCCAGTATTTTTTACTTTCTTAATATGTTTTTTTATTTATTTATGAATTAAATACACAAGTTAGCTCATCCTTTAAAAGTTAAAAACATCTTTCTCTTACCCTCAAAATCAATTAATTAACTAATATCTATGTCATTATTATTGGGTAATTTAAAACATGTTACCCTTTCCATTATTTCCTGTTTATTTACTTTTCATTATCTGAAATAGTTTTCAGTTTAATAACTTCTTTTATGTTTGCTTTTATGTTTGAATTTATTCATGTGTACTTCAGGATTTTTGCCCCTTTATATTTCTGTTTATTTATGTTTATAACTTTTTTTAAAAGGGGTTAAATAGTAATGTTGAATATTGTTTTTTATATTGTTTGTGATCAAATAAACTGTTGTTTTCCAAATTTGATTTATTTTTAATCTATCAGGAGCAGTAATGTGATGCTGGCTGGGCTCATAAACTCAACCGAATCAGGATCAGTGAGCTGAAGCTGAGCTCACCCGACGCTGCTGTTCCTGCTCTCGCTCCTCGTCCTCCCGCTGCTTCTGCCGGAGCCTGAAACACAAAATACTTGAAGTGTCTTCATGAGTTTCTGTGATTTTGTGTTTTGTGTGTCTGACTCACTTCTCCTGTTCGATCTGCTGAGCTCTCTCTCTCGCTATCCTCTCCCTCTCCTTCGACTGTCTCTCCTCCATGTCCCTCCTCTCCCTCTCCGCCTCCTGCCTCTCCTGTTCCACTCGAATGCTTTCCTCCTTTTGACGCATTTCTTCATCCCGCTGAAGGAGAAGAAGAAGAAATAGAGAGTCGTGTGACTTTGCTGACTGAAACCTGTGGTACAATCTTGGAGGACTCGGAGTTGAAACCGAACCTGAGCTTTGACCCAGAAGTCGTCCTTGTTGATTTGTTGGATTTCCTCGACAGCATTGACTTTGCGGTACACAGAACCCTGACGAGAGAAAAGGCTCAGGGATTATAACAGAAATGTCCTGTTTTTCTTCTTTGTGCGCAACCCTGATTATTTATTCTTTATTTCAGCATTCTCTCTCTGTAGACAGAAGTGTTTGAGCTGAAGAAGATCTACATTAATGTTCATGCAGGGGTAGGAGTGCACTGTGAGATGAAATATTGGCTTATTGGATGGTAAAACGAGGCTGTGCTGCCGATTCAGGCGGCGTGATCTCACCACGGGTCCTCTGGGAACGTCTCTGTACTCCTGCGTTTGCTTGTGGAAGTTAAAGTTAGCGCCGGACGCTTTGGCCACTTTGGCCAAGATGGTCTCTGGGTCCACGTCGTCCTCCGCACGGGCGTTTACAGTCACATGGGCTCCCTGTGATGTCACACATGTTAATGATGCAGCTCTTCACACACATTAACAGGAAAAAGAGGCCAGACTCACCTTCAGGAAACCTGCTATGGTGCTCACGTGATTGGCACACTGTCCTTTCCGAGAGTCCTTCACACCTTCACCTGTCTTAGAAAACAAAAATCATCCATTCAATCCTGTGAATATGGCATCCTTCTATCACTCGACACTCATAGAAAGTAAAGTCTGCAGAGCTCTCTACAGGATCTCAGAACTGGATATGGACTGTTTAGCCTCGCAGACTCTGCCAGACTTTAGGAGGAAGTCGGAGGGCTAGTTTCCATCTAACGATGACATGCCATGTTCTGACTGTAGGATCGAAGATGGAGTGAAGTGGGCATATAACGATGACCTACTCGGTGGCTAGGCTAATATGAACACATCAGCAGGCTGAAGATGGAGGATGGGGGTTTAAAAAAAGTACATGTTGAGGGGCTTCCTGTCATGTGACTGGAAGATGCTGAAACCAGCCAAACTTCACTCCAGAGGTCTGAGATGATCCGTCCACAGCATGAGATCACTTATTAATGGTCTGGATTACTCACTGTGAAAAAGTCCTGAGCTTCACATCCACACTGAAATCTTCAGATATTTGTGGTTTTCAGAAAAAAGAAAAACTTCAGGAAAAAAAGCTTTGAGTTAAAGTTGGTCTTACCCAGTTTATGAGGATGTATTTGGGCAGTCCAGAGTTCGGGTCCCTGACTCGACAGAAAGCGTACATCACCTTCCCGCTGTTCAGCTCCTCCACCATCTCCTCCAACCCTCCATCTACACAAAACACAAAGGAGAACATGATCTCATTTAGATCAGACCGCAGACACCTGAAGGCCAGACTGGAGATCAGAAGGTTATGAGGGTGGCTTACGCTGGTGTTTCTGCGCGCACGTCCTGTGTAACACATAAAGAGGTCAAGTGCTGCACGAAAAACCCTCCACAGCTTGTTTGAGACGTTCCTCTGACACTCTTAATGCCGGTGATGTCATTGCATCATTTCTCAGCTGCACAAACCAGTTTGGAGCGCTGAGCAACTTTTTCTTTCTTTCCCACCTGAGAGCAGCACATTCTTATCTGTGTGCTTCAACACACCAGCTGTACCAGCGTTCACAGACCTGAGCCCAGTGGTTTTCTTTGCTTTCACTTGCAGCCTCTGCTCCATTCTGCTGAAACTTATTGGTACATCACAAGATGTAGCCGTGGCTCAGCTGTGGAAGCTGAATGCTTGTAATAACCACGCTGTTAATGTTTGCTTCATATTTAATAATAAGTTTTAAGTGTATTAGGGCAAACACCACTCTGCATGTGGTCGGTATGCTCCTGGATTTTAACATGAAACCCTCAGAAACAGAAAACACTCTGGGAGCAGACCAGAGGAGTCAAACATAAGGCCTGGGGGCCAGAATCAGCCCAGTAAAGCCTTCATTCCGGCCCCCAGGAGGAGATAAATGTTTTTTGCTGCTGACGCTAGAAATGTCTGTTTTTACAGTTGGTCCAAACAAAAGGACATTTTCTGTGATGAACACAACTTTGTTTTATACTTTCGGACAGTCTGGATGAGTGTATTTCTTACAGTCATGATGATCATCACGTGGAAAAAGCTGAACTTGGTTGTCTTACATTAGGAAGTCTTAGGGTTTACATGTGCACAGAGGGACAGACTGCAGCACTGCTGAAAAAAGTCAACCTGAGGTCAAGAAACAGGGTGGAGTGCAAGAACACCTCAAACATCTCCTCAGGTCCAAAAACAGCAGGAAACCAGCAGAGAGAAGAGTCAGAGAGGAAGGACAGCAAAGAACACAGGACCTGACCTTCAAAATAAAACAGGAAGTGAGGGGAAATCCACAGGAAATAAATTCGGAGGGATCAAAAGTTTGGATCCAAGTACTTACCTCCTTTCTGTGCCACTCGGAGGTTGTTGGTGTTTCCTTCGTAGGTGAACAGTGCCCTGAAACAGACAGACAGGTGTGGGTGTGCAGCAGATGTAGGTGTGGACAGACACACAGGTGAACTTTATCTCACCAGTCTGTGTTAGACTTGCCGCTCACCACCTCCTCGTAGGCGGCCATCAGCGCGGCTCCATTCTTGCTCAGATTAACAGACATGTTCCTCCACAGCACGGCAGCAACGACCCAGCAGTACTGTGGCAAACCTCCCACAGGCACCAACTCAGCTCAGGTCTGAGGAGACTAACCGGGCGGGTCGAAGGACCCAAACCTGACTGACCGCATTCTCCCCAGGTGACTCCTCCCACCTACACACCTGTGCTCAGCAGCAACAGGACACAGGTGAGTGTATCATGTGACCCTCTGCAGCAGGGAGTGTGTGTGTGTGTGTTACAGTGAACAGGGTGTGATCTGTGTTATTGTTGGCTTATTAGGGGCGGAGCTTGCCATACCTGCTCACCTGAGTTTCTGTTTTGTTTTTTTACAGAAAGGAAAAAAACTTGAAAACCTTCAAAAAGCACAAAAACAAGTGAAACCAGAAGGAACGTGATAAATGTTCTTCAAAAAAACCCAAACAAACCCACTGCTCCGTCTTTCTGTTTCTATAGCCTCACCCGTACGACCCCTCCCACCTCAGAGGCAGACAGCAGGTTAACGAGACTATGAAAGCCACGATCAATGGAGCTCTGACACCAGTATTCACCATGGCAACAGGTAAACACCGAGCAGCTCCTCGTTTGAATCGGGTGGCATTTATCTCACAAACAGGAGACTGAAGACAGAAACGTGGACGACTGTCCACAGTTCAGTGAGCTCACAGACGCCCGACAGAGCGCTCAAGTCACACCACTTCATACCAGTTTATAATTTACTGACACACAACATTTTCAGCTTTCATTTAATAAAACAAGCACACAAACAACATGTTTCATTTTCTTCTTATTCACTCATGAAAACATGAAACTTTAAATCACTCTCCACTCTTCACCTTGAACTCTGACCTTCAGACATGTGGCACACACACACGCACATCAAATGTCAGTCTTGGAAGCTAGAGCGAGGTTATCAAAGTAATAATGACGACATTTGAACTGCGCTGTGATTGGCTGAAGTGGACTTCAGCAGCGTTAATTTTAATTCCTGTTTAAATATTCTCATTCAAACACTAACATCCTTAAAAGGCCACATCACCTCAGTCCATTCTTCTTCTATCAAATAAAATCTAGTGGTCGTATCCGCTTGCTCTGCCTCCCCGTATGTGTCTGCTGTCGCTGTGTCTCATTTGTGGCCCCGCCCACTCTTCCTCAGGCACTCCATAGCCTTCAGCAGTCCAGCGTGGTGAGTAGCGAGGGAGGATCGGAGGAGGAGGAGTTCTCCACGTGTCCAGCGTTGTGGCGCCTGGCCTCCACTGAGGGTTCCCCACACGGCTATCCTCCAAGTGTGGCGGTCTCCTCCACTGATTATCCGCCTGAGGACGTGTCCATCGATACGGGTTGAGCGATGGTGGAGGAGGGGGGAGAAAGTCACCCTGAGGAGGGCGGTGATGAAGGTGGACGTTCCCTTGTCGTGGAGGTCTTTTTTCATTTGAAAAAAAAAGAAAATATTTTTATTCATATTTTTAAATATATGGAAAATTGATAATTTTTTTGTTTTATTTAAGAATACACACACACACACACACACACACACACACACACACAAGATTATATTTCAATCATTTAACCCTTTAAGACCTACCATAGAACCAAGTCCGCCAGAGCTAATATTATATTTTTACATGTTGTAGTGCCATTTTTGGGAACATTTCAAGTTGATATACATCAATACAACCATTATAGCCCAAATTTCAATAATATGTATGCATTAAGTGCATAGTAATTACATAAATTGCAGAAAAGTGCAATAAACTACAAAAAAATTAAAATCGTTTTTGTTTTTTTAACATATATTTCTAGTTAGAGAAATTTAAGAGGCTTATCCCTCAAAACTGTAAATACAAAAAAGTTGCACAAAATAGTTTCCACCACAGGAAATTTATTTTAAGTGTCTTCATAGTTTTATTTTTGAAATACACCAATTTTTATATACTGCAGGAAAAACGAAAATAAATATTATAGTGTAAATTTGCAAAAAAAACAAAACACCATATGCATCAAAATAAACTATTTCCAGCAGTGTAATATGAGTCCTAAGCATCCCAGAAACGATACAGAAAGTCATAAAGTCAAACACAACTTTTAAAAACACCAGTATAGGCTCATGAGGCCCTGATGGTAAAAAAACTACATTTCCGCAAAATGACGTCACGTCCGGTTTCGGGCAGGTCATGGCGGACATGCGATAGTTCGCGCTGATGGACGTAGGTAGTGTTATGAACAGCTGATCGGATCGGCAAAGCGTGTTTCTGGAATATTATGTTTTTGTTGCTGCAAGTGCTTTTTATGCAGTCTTTGCAAAGCTATATGTGGAAGGAAACTGTGACCTAGATGTAAGTACGACTCCTCCGGTTTCATATGCAAAAAACATTTACTGCGCTAGCTCACGTGGTTGCAGTGCTACAAGGATTTAAAAATAGTTACGCAAAACGGAGGATGCCCGCTTCGACCGGCTTTAAAGGGTTAAAAAACTTTATTCACTTCTGTAATGAGTGAATTTGAAAGCAGCAGGATGTAATGATGATTCTCTGACGTTTATTAAACTTGGTTCCTTCCTTCTATGACTGATGAACATATTCAGGTGTGTCGTCCTACCTGTGGTGCCGGGACTTTTGAGCGTGTTCGCGCCTCTTCTGATCGCAGTCATCGCTTGGCAAGCTGGAAAGCGGGCGATGAACAGCTTGACCTCTCATTGGCTCCTGCTCCACCTCCTCCATCCCTTCGTTACTGTGACAATGGACCAGAAAGAGTCAGGAACCAATCAGAGCGCAGCAGTTAGTCGGCATGACGACTCAGAGCAAGACGAAAATGACAACTGTAAATACAATTTCTAAAGGCGAGCTTAGACTGTGGTTAAAAATATATCAGATATGTATTTCTAATATTTTATTTGTACTGTAATAAATAACCAAATAAAATTGAAGAATATTCGTTTTTCCTCAAAAGAAACTTTCACAAACATTTTGAGTATGGAAATGTGTTGATTGTTCTTTGATGAATAATTTGAGATATTTACATTTTTAAATGTTTTTGTCGTGTTTTAGTATTTTTTCTCTTCATTTTTAATATTTTTATTATTTCATAGCATCCATCCATCCATTCACTTCCGCTTATCCTTTTCAGGGTCGCGGGGGGCGCTGGAGCCTATCCCAGCTGTCATAGGGACAGAGGCGGGGTACACCCTGGACAGGTCGCCACTCTGTCACAGGGCCAACACACAGGGACAGACAACCATTCATGCTCACACTCACTCCCACATTCACTCCTATGGGCAATTTAGATTTTTCAATTAACCTATCCCCACTAACTGCATGTCTTTGGACTGTGGGAAGAAGCCGGAGTACCCGGAGGGAACCCATGCAAACGCATAGCAGTTAAACACAAATATTTTAAAATATTCTATGAAAACTTCTGCACCATTTAAATATTTTGAATTCATTCTGATTATGAAAACACATGAAGGGAATTTATGTTGATATTTTACAACATTTTAAACTTCCTTTAACCCTTATATTCATAATTTATACTGTAAAACAGTCCAAGTCCAACTTTTTTTGCGCCCTGTACCAGTTTATGTCCGACAATATTTTCACGGATTGGCCTTTAAGGTGTCGCAGACAAATACAACAAAATGAAACTAGTACTGGTATTAAAAAAAAAAAAGATTTATTCGTAACAGACGGGAAAAGACCCAGAGAAACCGAGTTAACGATAAAAACAACTTAAAAAATAACGATAAAGACCCCCAAAAATCCCAAAAAAACATACATTTCACACCCGAGCCTCAACTCTCGCGGCCTGGTACCAAACGCCTCATGGACCAGACCAGTTGAAATATTTTTGTCTTTAGGATATTTCTAAAGAGTCTATCTGTTGATTTTGAATAATTCGTGTGGGTGCAGTGAGTGGGGGGGAGCCTCACCTCCTCCTGCGCCCGTGCTGCAGGTCATGCAGGTAGTTCTGCCTCTCGATGGCGTGACCGCGGGACAAGTTAAACACTGCAGAGAGAGACGATGCTTACACATGCTTCACACGTGAAATATGAACAGTGTTGGGAAGGTTACTCTTCAAATGTATTTCACTACAGATTACAGGATACATGGCCCAAAATGTATTTTGTAACGTATTCAGTTACGTTACTCAATGAGAGTAACGTATTCTGAATACTTTAGATTACTTAATATATTATTATGCTTTTTTACAACTACATGAATGTACTATTGTTGTGTGATTTATTACTATTACTGAAGGTTAGTCGCCATACCAATACCGACTAGATTTTTAAATCTTAATACAAAATGAGTAACAGTAGGTGGACATTAGGTAAGGCTGCACTTTTTGCAGCGATCTCGTAAAACTATTCCACGCGTATATAAAACAGGTCCGTGGCTCCGAACCGTAGTAAAGGGACCTCTGGCTAATACGTCGGGTTCGTGTCGGGCTCGTAGCCGAAAAATAGCTTTACCGTATTTCCCGGACTACAAAGCACACCTGAATATTAGCCGCACAAGCTAAAATCAGGGGAAAATCCTGTTTTGTACATACATTAGCCGCACCTGACTAAAAGCCGCAGGTGTTTCAATGTTGACTTATCATATGTAAGAGAATATGCACAAAGGGAATTGTCAGGAAAGAGACGGCTGTTTGGAGACACACCCCTTTTATTAATATTTTGAAAAACAAGTTATGGTACATATTTGCATAACTTTTTAGGTATATGTACAAGTAGCGGTAATTACAAGTACGAAACATGTACTGTGCTTCATAAATGAGTAACAAATGTAGTACATAACAATAACCTACAGCACACCAGAAAAATAGACTCAGGTGCAGTGACATGGCTTTAACAAGAAGAAAAGTCAGTCATTCACCATCTTCCTGCGCACTAAAACCACCAAAGTCCTCTTCTCCAGTGTCGGATACAAACAGGCTCAGGATGGCTTCGTCATCCACTCTCAGCTTCTTTCCTTCGTTGTCACTTTCAAAACCAAAGAAATCCTCGTTGTCAGTGTCAGTGTCGGAGTCGAACACCCTCTGAAGGGCCGTGGCGGTGTCCTCCTCTCCATCATGCAGCAGTCCAGCCCTTCGAAATCCGTTGGTGATCGTGGATGTTTTCACACTTTTCCACGCTGTCAGAATCCACCGGTGGAGTTGAGCATAACTTGCTTTTCGCAAGTTTATCGCCGCTCGTCATCCACGACTCCCGCTGAACGCGTAGCGTTAATTTGAAGTTTGTTTTTCGCGTTACTTGTATGGCACTATGTTGCCTGGCGGATGGACACGTGACCAACATACCACTCTTGAACCCCGATCCTTCCGCCAGGCAACGTAGTGGCGTACAACAGCGGAACAAACAAAACAAATCGTCTTACGATATGGCAAAAATCATGGACAATCCATAGAAAAGCTGCACCTGACTAAAAGCCGCAGGGTTCAAAGCTTGTGCAAAAAGTAGCGGCTTATAGCCCGACAATAACGGTACTTTGTTGTCTGGGTCAACTTTGCTAGCGAGAGACAGAGAGAGGCGTTGAAAGGCTGCTCCAACGGAACTTATTGTTTCGGAGGAAAACACGAGCACAGCGTACAGTCGAGTCGAGTCCACAGCCTCTCTGTGTGAGGATCTAAACGTATTCTACGCTAGATTCGACACAGCGAACACCATGAGACCGGACAGTGTGCGCACCGCGGATGACGTCAGTGCGCACACTGTGTCTGAGGAGGATGTGCGGAAGTGCTTCAGGAAGGTGAACGCACGCAAAGCTACTGGTCCGGACGGGATTCCCGGCCGCGTCCTCAGGTCATGCGCGGCTCAGCTGGCTGGAGTGTTCACACACATCTTCAACCTTTCCCTCTCTCTGTCTGTAGTCCCAGCCTGCTTCAAAATGGCCACCGTCGTCCCTGTACCCAAATCCTCCACCATCTCCTCATTGAACGACTGGCGACCTGTAGCCCTGACCCCCATCGTAAGCAAATGCTTCGAGAAGCTGGTCAGGGACTTCATCTGCTCTGCACTACCCGACTCACTGGACCCTCTACAGTTTGCATACCGCCACAACAGGTCCACTGATGATGCCATAGCCCTGACACTACACACTGCCCTGTCACACCTGGAGAAGAGAGACACGTATGTGAGAATGCTGTTTGTAGATTACAGCTCAGCATTCAATACCATCGTTCCCTCGAAGCTGGACAGGAAACTGCAGGATCTAGGACTGAGCAGCTCCCTCTGCAGCTGGATCCTTAGCTTCCTGTCTGACAGACGCCAGGTGGTCAGACTGGGCAGCATCACCTCATCCCCCCTCACACTGAACACTGGTGCTCCACAGGGGTGTGTACTGAGCCCTCTCCTGTACTCACTCTACACCTACGACTGCACAGCCACTAACAACTCCAACATCATTGTGAAGTTTGCGGACGACACTACAGTGGTGGGTCTTATCACCAATGGTGATGAGACGGCTTACAGGGAGGAGGTCAGCACCCTGACCCACTGGTGTCAAGACAACCATCTCACCCACAACGTCGCAAAGACAAAGGAGTTGATAGTGGACTTCCGGAGGTGCAGAGAAGTACACACCCCCATCACCATCAGCGGCGCTGCTGTGGAGAGAGTGAGCAGCTTCCGGTTCCTTGGTGTACATCTGGCTGAGGATCTTACGTGGTCAGTACACACAAACAAAACAGTGAAGAAGGCGCAGCAGCGCCTCTTCTTTCTCAGGAGACTGAAAAGATTCGGCATGAGCCCCCGCATCCTCAGGACCTTCTATCACTGTGCCATTGAGAGCATCCTCACTGGATGCATCACCACCTGGTATGGCAACAGCACCGCCTACAACTGCAAAGCTCTCCAGCGAGTAGTGCGGTGCTCTGAACGGATAATTGGAGGTGAGCTTCCCTCCCTCCAAGACATCTACAGGAAGCGCTGCCTGAGGAAAGCGGGGAGGATCATCAAGGACTCCAGTCACCCCAGCCATAAACTGTTCAGACTGCTTCCATCAGGAAGGAGGTTCTGCAGCATCCGGTCCCGTACCAGCAGACTGAGAGACAGCTTTTTCCATCAGGCCATCAGACTGCTGAACACGTCATAGACACCTCAGCTTCACTACTGGAACTTCAACATTATGCACTCCACACTGTATATAAATGCCACTTGTTTTGCACATATTCAACTCTGTATATTTTATTATTATTATTATTATTATTATTATTATTATTATTATTATATTTATTTATTTATTTATTTATTTTTTTTTACTATTTAATTTGTAAAAATGTGTATACACACACACACACACACACACACACACACACGTAGGAAAATATTTAGTATACACATCCAGAAATGCATACACTATTATATATTGTACATATATTTATTAGTTTCAGGTTGGCCATTCTTGTATTTTGCTCGTTTGTGTTGTTGTGTTTGCACATCTCTGTTGCTTGTGGGGCTCGCACACAAGAATTTCACTCGCATGTGCTGTGCCAGTGTGCCTGCACATGTGATGTGACAATAAAAGTGATTTGATTTGATTTGAGTCTTAACAGCTTACTTACAACTGGGCTCGTCAGGCACTCTTCTTGGCTGCGGTGGTTATTATTCTATTTACATGCTTCCAGCTCTCGTTTCTGGTGGGTCATTTGTTGAATAATAATTTTAAAAAATATTTCTTCACGTCATTATGCGGCTGCAAGTAGTGGTGACATGGGCCGTGAGATTGAGAAACAGGCATTTGAGCCTCTTAATGTACTCATGTACTCATATGTTGTATTTTAAATACGTAACGCCGATACATGTATTCCATTACTCCCCAACACTGAATATGAAACATGGACACAAGAAGCCGACTCACGCTGCACCGCCTCCCTGGGGTCCATCCCATCCACGTCAATCAGATACCTGCAGGTGACACGTAGCAGTTAGATCCCGCCCACACCCTTGAGTCCAGCCAACCAGCAGGCTTAAGTTTGTACATACCTGCAGATCAGGTACCCGGTACGGTTCAGGCCGTGGGTGCAGTGCACGCCGATCAGCTTATCTGCAGGAGACACAAGCCACAGTTAGAGCTCAGATCGCACTTCTTCTACTGTGGTTTCCTATTAAAGGACACAATGCCAATCGCACACGATCTCATTCATGCAAAGCCTAAAAGTCATGTGACCACAGCCAGCATGACGGGTTTGATTGAAGTAGGAAACCAGCAGCTCCTCGTCATGTGACTGCTTGAAATCTGACCAATCAGCTGCCTGCGAGCCTGAAGTCCCAGCAGACTTCCTCCTCCTCCTCATCGGAAGAGGAGGAGAGCTCCTGTGAGACAGCAGCTGATTAAAATGCTCAGAGCTGATTTTCTTCCCAAAAGTCCCCAAATCTAAAATCTGAGCAGCCTCATATCTGCAAAACATGGCAGTCATGCAGGAGCAGCAGAGCAGCAGGAGGTGAAGGAGGAGATCAGACTTAAACCTGTGTCAGCGAGGGAGGTTCACAGTAGCTTGCTCTCACCGTTCTCCTTATTCTCCCGCAGGAAGCTGCAGACGGCGCGTTTGAAGCTCAGGATGGTGTCATCACTGGGAACCTCGTGACCTCGCGTGAAGATCTTCACACACAGCAGGGACCTGGGAATGTCCTACACACACACACACACACACACACACACACACACACACACACACACACACTCAGTTTACTTTATCATCATCAGAAAGCTGCAGTTCCTCTAATGTCCAGATAAGGCTCTGAAAGAGAATGAACGCCTGGAGAAAATCCATCTTTTATATACATTCTGTGGGATAAGCAGTGCGTCTGTCTGTGTGTTCGTGTGTGTCTGTGGTCAGGTGGAATAATAGCAGCATAATCAATAACACTGATCAGTAAACACAGACTTGATCGATTTGTCTATAAATGCAAGATCTTGTGCTCACCTCGAGCCTGTAGTAACGTGTGGTGAAAGTGAGGTCGATGATCAGCCCAAGCTCCTCCTCCTCGCTGCTGACAGCATCTAGCAGCTCCCAGGGGCCAAACACATCAGAGTGCGGCAGCTGGCGGTTCAGAGACTGCACAGAAGAAGAAGAAGATGATGATCATGATCATGAGTGACGCTGAGCGAGGCATTTGTGGGGAGGAAGCTCAGATGACACACTGACCTGCTTCAGAGGAACTTTGAAGGCGATGAATCGAGTCCCGCTGAGGCGTTTTCCAACCGGCGAGTAATCGAGCCACCTGCAGGACACGAACAGTCAGTCAGCATTGTCATGGAAACCTGAAGATGCCCGATTCTTACTTCTACTGCCGTTACTCTCACCTGAGAGAGAACTTTCACATTAACATCTCAGTTTAAAGATACGGTTATAGATGTTCAAAGACGTTCCCAAAATAACAGTGAACTTCCATGTAGCTTTCCTGTAGCTCTTTTAAATAACTCTTTATTTACTTATTTCACACACAGCTGAATTTTTTAAAATAATCTTTAGAAATAATCCACTCGTGTTTCCTTTGCAGGCGTGGCTGCTTGATGATCACAGATTACACATGAACGCTCAGTGTAAAACCCTTTAAACGTCACATCGGTGACGTCATTATGATCATGCGCTAGATGTTTATTTTTTATATTTACCTGCGGGTCATTATTTGTTTACGTGTGTGATGATGTAATCGCGGTTACTCGTAAGACCGTGCGCTGGTCATGAGGTCACACAGCAGCAGACTGGAGGCTCTCAGGTTCATGAAGCTGTTATTAATAACCGTCTTTGTAATAAACCCCGGACTCTTAGTTATACCTGTGCATGCGCGGAGCTGTAGGCTGACACGCACCTGTCAGGTATGCCGTTCTTCTTCGCGGATCTGGACATGTCTCCACTGCTAGACGTTAGAAATAAAAGAGTAAAAGCTTGAACCCAGCGGAAGTCCGTCTCTGACCACGTGTCTCTGCCACGGCGACTCGGAGCCGGACCACAGCTCCTCCGCCGCTGTGTCGCTCCGCTCGGGGGTAAAAAGGCGGATTAGGTTATGCTGTGCTCTGGACGGTGTGCGGTGTCACGGAAAGTTGGAGCAGTGTCGCAGCACCAATACTGCCGGCGCACACGGATGACGCAATGACAGCCGCTCTGGCGCCTACCTGCCGCCAGACGTCGCACCTGAGAGACTAATCACAGACAGAGGATACGAAAAATAAATGATCTCAGATCAATCCAGGTTATTCCGGATGAAAACAATAAGATTTACTCTTTTAAAAAAGAAATGTGGAACAGCTGTTTTCAGAGGAATATTTCTAGTGCTTGTCCTTTGTTAACAAAGACGGAAATATTGTAATCTCAGAATAAATTTTGACACACTTCATCAGACAACATTATTAAAAATTATAGCAAATTCATTATACTTTTTGGAACATTATATTATATTATATTTTTACATTAATAAACATCTCATCCAGGAAAAAAAAACAAAAACAAAAAAACAAAAGCAAATAGTGGAAACAGGAGTTCTGATGTGATCTTTGTGGTTTTGAAGTAAAGACAGTGTTGAAACAGTTTCAGGCATTTATAGAAAATAAGCAGCAGTTATGGTTTAGTTTCCCGGATTAGTCTTTCCTAAAATCTGGTGTCTTAAAATTTTGGCTGAGGCGTCATTTTGACTCCTAAAAGTTTCTGATGATCATGTGCATCTATCAAAGTGTCACTGTGGTACACACCAGGGGCTATTGTAGGATCAGAGCTTTGGGGGTGCTGAGCACCCAGACGGCTTGTGAAATGGGACGGTCTAGCCTCCGTTGCGCTGCCCAGGTTGCCTAGCAACCATAACACTAACAACTGGAAACGTTTCATACAGCTTTATTTGACAGAAATGAAGGAGAAAATCTTTTGTTCGTGTGTTTGTTTGTTTCTACATGAGCTTTGATTTGATAAGTATCAGAGGCTGAGACCACGGGACTGTGAAATCATGATTATTGGGCTTCACTTCTGTACTGAACAGTCATTTAAGATTAGCTAGTAAATAACAATTAGCTGATGTTGTTCATGAGACTCAAAGTCATCTCACTTTGGTAATGTAAATATAATATGGCCAATATTAAAGTTATAATTTCAATCATTATTAGTTATTACAGCAGTAAATGAACTCTGTGTCAAATACTGAGCTTCAGTAAAGATTCAAGCTGCATTTGTTTATATTATTTATATTTTCTGTCACCTTAAATCTTCACTCAAAGACAGGTTTCTTTGACACTGTATATATATAACTGTGTTATATATATGAGAGACAAATATTGTTCTTTTAATATGTTGGCATTACTAAATTTGTCTCAGTGCTTACTTTAAATATCCATAAAATCATCACATTCTCTGTAAGATTAACGTCAACTATTGAACCAAATTAGTACAAACATCGCTAATGTCACATAACTTTGCCGACATGTGGCTAACAGTAATGTTTTAATGTTCTTCGTTATTAAACATTCACACATAAATAAGTGACATAATATTCAGTACTTACTTTTAAAAGTTTACTCTTCGGCTGCCCCTCTTCCGCCGTTTTTTTTCCGGCAAAACTATCCACACCAGGGGCGATTTTAGCCCATTTTTGGGGTTGCTTCAGCATCTCCAAAAATGAATCAAAGCACCCCCAAAGATTTCTTACTTTTTTTGACAATATTTGCTGTTTGTGTGACACACTGCTAAAAATATAAAAAGCATACAGTACGTAATTGAGATGGAACATTTTAACAACAAAAGTATGTATAAACCCCCCCCCCCCCCCCCTCCCAAAATGGTTTGTTCCAGCTCTGGCTCTGGCTCTAGCGCCGTTGCTGCCAGAGCGATGGTGGCTGAGACGCAGCGGAGCAGAGGTGTGAGTGCCTGGCTTAAAACAGGACATATTAGCTGCATTTAACCTTCTGTTACTCTTTATATAGTTGGTAGGAGTCAGACCATGTTTCTTTTTACTGAAAAACATTACACCAGGTAACCAGGGTGTAAAAAAACTTGTTTTCCAGCGATGTTTGCTACCCGACAATTTGTCCTACACTGCAGTAAAATCAGTGACATTTGAAAACCTAAAACTTAAAATTGTCCGTAGCCTGCTGTTGTTACCACTGTCCTGTTTTAAATCGATACTAACTAGCTAACTGACCGAATTTCCATTAACCTTAGAACTCCTGTTGTGTGTGTGTGTGTGTGTGTGTGTGTGTGCGTGCGTGCGTGCGTGCGTGTGTGTTTTGGGACCACCCTGGGGCGCACACATGTCAGTGCGCCCCAGGGTGGCTGTGACTACAATGTAGCTTGCCAGCACCAGTGTGTGAATGTGTGGATGACTGGATGCGTAAAGCGCTTTGGGGTCCTTAGGGACTAGTAAAGCGCTATACAAATACAGGCCATTTACCATTTTTTTTGTACAGAGAGACAGCCAGGTTCATAATGGATATAAGGAAGTTGTTTTTGTTTTTTGTTTTGTTTTTTTTTAAAAGGAGCCACATTCAGGTAAAAGTGTAAAATCAAACGATCCGTCAATCAAGAATAATGTTGGATCAGTGTTTCAATATTTATATCTTTTATTAGATATTCATGTGGTTTGGTTATTTTCCTTTTGGTTGAAAGTAGACTGAGAGAGGACTTTGTGTTAGCGATTTTAATAGTATTTTTTCATATTAATGTAATTTATCATCTAACTGAATACAATCTATTTGTGTATGATTGTCAGTCCAAAGAGGGAGAGAGGAAAGAGGAGAACGTGAGGAGAAAGTACAAGGTCAGGAAGAACCAGGTAAGAAAACAGACAGGGAACAGTGACAGGCAAAACAGAAACTGTTAAACTGACAAAGAGAAAAAACCAGATTTTACTCAAACAATCTGGAAGTTGTGTCCTCCCTATATTAAAGCTGCTGTACAGAATCTGCAAAACAAACTGGGTTGAAACATTTGACCCTCTTTAACAACATTCCAATATAACATTATCATTGATTGGGGAGATTAAAATTAATGATATATTTTTATGTGGTTCAACCACAACTCTACTAAAACCTCAGCCAGTAATAGGTAGGCCAACTTTTGGACTGTCCAGTTGTCTGTATGACTGCTGCAGTATGTGCGCCACATTTGCGCACTATCAGAAAGAGCCAAACGGCCCTGGTGGAGTGAGGAGCTGTAAAGAGAAGTGCTCTGTTTCTAAAAATGTTAAACTTTTTACAGTGTGTACCACCTGAAAGTACCACTATGAAAGCATGAAACCCATAAATCTTACAACACAAAATTTGTATTATTAAATTAGATTTTTATTTGTAATAATTTATTCTGTTTTGGGAGTGTTTTTTTATGTATATGTATTATATTATACATACACATTAAAAGTGAATCTCTGTCCAAACAATGCACTCAGTTTACTTTTTACTCACTATGAGCATCACTCATTATTTTCCCCCAGTAATGAAGGTTAGGATATGTTTTCTTTTTTATTCCAATCCATTCTTCTTTTGCAGCATTTAAATAACCTTGATCAGATTTGATGGTTTTGTTACAGACTTTTCAGAAAAGTTTTTTGCTTTTCTTTCACAAATATGGGGATTAAATTGTGTTAAAATGTACAAAACAGTGATGTCATGTTTTGAGACGAGGACCCAGGGACAGAGAGACTTGATGAATTTAAGAATCTTATGATTTATCTTGCCTGGCTGGGCAGCTCTCTGGGTGAAGAGCTCTAATCCTAGAATCGCCCCTGGTTAAGCGACTGGAAAAGAAAAATTTAATTTAATATATTTATTTATGTTTTTTTGTTCATTATTTGTTTGTATAATTGAAGACTGTTAAATGAAATTAATGAGTGGATTAATCCCAGATTATCCCAGATTAAGAAATTACATCATCAAAGCAGTGAAACATAATAACACATGCATAACAAATAATAAAGGAATTCAAGGATCAATAAAAAATGGAAACAATAAAACTACCTGAATAAATGAGTAAATAAAGAAATATTATAAAATAAATAAATACTTGAATAAATGAATGATAAAACGTTATAAATGTAATACAAATAATTGCAAATATGTAAATAAAGCAAATCAAGATATGAATCTTTTTCTTCTTCTTCCAAGTGCTTCCTTTAGGTGGTGCCACAGTGGATCATCTGCCTCCATCAATCCTTTCTGTTTGATTTATTTTGCCTGAAACAAATATTTAAATAAAATCAGAATAACAAATAGATGGTTAAATTGATACATTTAAATATCTAAGGATTCCCAGAGTGTGGACCAAAGGTGCTGCAGGTGGGCTGCAGTAATAACTGAAGGTCATTGTAGTATTAATCATTTATCGCCAGCAGCGTGTGATTTTTATGTCATTTTAAATAAAAAATGTGTAATCACTGTGACAGAATTAAGATCTTTGATTGGGTCATAAATGTGTGGGACAGCAGCATTCTTGACTTTAGGAATGAGTGATCTAATTAAATAGTGAGGAATAGACAAATAGATAGAGGCCATGATGGAGGGGTCAATCAAATTAGATGTGTGGATGTTGGAGGATGAGATTCCCACAGAGGATCAGTTTGGAAATCAAGGCGGGAATTAAAAGAAAGACATACAGAGAGAAAGAAGGAAGAAGAAGACATAGACTGAATATCTACAGAAATTAAACAATAAATAATTTTTTACTTAAATATTTTGGAGGGATATGCAAATGTCTATTTTTTAAATTATTTGTAAGGACTACATTTTGTATTTATAAATGATCAACTTCTTGTTTTTTCTACTGAATTAATGTTTTTTTCTGTTGTGTGTGGGAGCAGCCGACCTCATCGAGAATTTCCTTTGGGATGAAGTCTGATGAATTAAAATGAAATAAAGACGGGTGTTCGTGCACATATGTGAGCGTGTTCAAGGATTCCTGGAATGCTTTGATTTGTTTACGTGTTATTTTTTATGGACACCTTGTTCCCGTGTGCGGCAGGAAAAGCAGGTTTCCTCTGAGGCATGAGATGCTGATAGGTCAGGCGTGTGACCTGTGATCAAAGTTTACGAGCAGCTGACAGATGAGTGTGACTACAGCAGACAGCACAGCGCAAACAGCTACGTTCCTCACTCACTTCAATCTCTGCAGCAGTCAACCTTGTCCAGACTCCACCACATTACATCTGCATGAGTCAGTCTGTTCTTTATTTATAGAGTGTGTCTCATTACATGCAAACTCAACAAGCTTAAAAAATTAAATCATTGTTTTAATATAGTGCAAAATGACAACAACAGTCACATCAAGGTGCTTTACACTGTAAGCTAGAGACCCTACAACAATACAGAGAAAACCTATCAATCACACAACCCCCTGTGAGCAAGACTTTGGTGACAGTGGGAAGGAAAAAAATCCCTTTAAAGTGGAATAAACCTCTGGGAGAACCAGACTCAGAGAGGACTCTGCTGTAACTGGGGGTGAGGGGAGGAAGACAGGACAAAGACGCAGAACATAAAACCAAAAACCCCTTGTTATCTCGTAGGGACACTTTAACTTCCCCTCAGTTCATCTGCTGCCTGAAACATGAAGCTCAGATAGTCAGCAGTCAGTCAGTCCCGTCAGACACCCATAGACACTTCTTGACCGTGTTTGTGCTGCTGGAGCATTTTTAATGACTTCATCTGACCAATAATATGTCCGCTAGGGCTATGACCAAAATCTCATATCCTGATATAAAACATTTATCATCCCGACAATGATATATATGACAAAAATGTTAAATTTTCTTTAAATTCTGTGAATCCCGGGCAATTCAACTTGTGTGAAGTGTTTTCAGGTGGGCATCATGCACCCGGAGTTGAGTGTATCGACCGATGCGTGAAACAATGCATTTTTAGACATAGGTTGTAACGGCTCCAATTTTCTTTGTGATTATTTATTGCACGGGGAAAAGCCTGTTGTAACGTTTGAGTCTAAGGTTTATTTTCAGCACCAGACGGCTGTGTTTTGCTTCTCATCCATAAACTCTCCATACTCTTTCACATGATTCTTGCGTAGTGTCAGGGTTCTCGGTCGGTTCGACCCAGCATTTTGAGTTTATCATGTTTTGGTTTATTTTTGAATGATCGTTTTGTTACTCTTGTGCTTTGTTGATTATTATTAGAATTCTATCTTTCTGTTTATTTGTTTTCAAGGATTTGTTGTCTCATGTATAGTTTGAGTTCCATGTGTTATTTTCTGTCTGCCTCTCAGTGTTGAGTCTGTGTCTTTGTGTAGTGATTTCGTGTTTCCTGTTTTATTGTGAAGGTCTGCGTCTCATGTGAGTGTATTCAGTTTTACCTCCCTTGTCTCGTCTCGTTAATTACTTCCAGCTGTGTCCCCCACCTGTGTGTAATCGCCCTGTGTTTCTCTGAGTGTATTTAAGTTGTGTATTCTGTTGTAATAGTTGCTGGTCCGTCTGGCCATCCACCGTGTTTCATCTGTGTGTTCTCCCTGCTGTCCATCGTCATTTACCTCTACCAATCCTCCTTCATGTTTGTGTTCATGTTCAGTAGATTAGTTCTTTCCAGTATAGTTTAGCTTAATCTCTGTTTGCCATTTTTTCCCCTGTGCTTTGTGTTTCAATAAACTGCCTTCACATCTTCACGAGTGCCTGCAATTGGATCCTCCTTTATTTTTCCCCACACAGCTCATCTCACTCGCCGTGACACATAGGTGGTAGAAGAGGTTTGCCGTGTTTGAGTCTGAGGTGGGGACCAGTTTCATGCATAATTTGCATAGTACAGTTTTCTGGTCCGTGTCAGACTTTTCATAACCAAACCATGTCAATGCTACAGAGGGAGCCCCTCGTTTAGAAATAAGGTCCTCGATTTGTTTTGAATGGTCCTTCTGCTTGTCATCATTTCAGTTTATTATTTTTTATAAATCTCAACAGGATCTTCAGCTTCATTGTGAAAGGTTTATGTGGAAAACAAACAAATGGAAGGCGGAGCCACACAGTGGGTTTACCATCATTGTTGCTAACGACAACGCGTAAAAACAGTTGCGTAGTGTGGTTATTTTAAATATAAGAGAAAGAGAGAACTTAATATAGCCACTACAGGGACCTGATTTTAAACCATCTGTCTGGAGTTTTCAGGATCACTGAAAGATTCAGACGACCAAACAAACCCCACAGCCAGTGAAGTAGAATAAGGCAGAATAAAGTGGAAACACTCACTTTTATTTAGGTTTTTACTCACAGGGGTGGCAAAAGTCTTGCTTGGAGTGAAACAAACTTTATTTGTAAAGATGACAAACACAAACTTCACATTTTTAGTAAAGTGTTTTTATTAAAATCAAAAATCATAAAAGGCTTTAAAAACTCCTCAATTGTTTTCTGTTACTGCAGGAAAATGTTTGTGTGCCGTGAAATGATGACATGTCATCCGTGAGTGGAACACACCTGGATATCTGGCACAGCGAGAAAAAACATGAAGTTGTGTAAGACTTGAGCACATAAGGCTGATAAGGCAGCAGAGGAAGTTCCAGGTAAGGTAAAGAGGTGTGGTCACACCTTTACAGCTCAGGGGCTCTTAAAGTACTTTCAGTGCAGAGCCAGGAGCTTAAATCTGACAGACACTCACAGAGACAGAGCTCAGCGGACCTCAGCTACATCACCATGTCCCAGCAGAGACGACCAGTGGGTGGGAAGGCTGAGGTGAACCGGGCAGTGGTGGTGTCCGTGGCCGAGTTTTACCCCGGGGTGAAGATGGGGAACAGGGCCGGAGCCAAGAGGGATGCCAAGAGGCTCCACAGTACCCTCAGCAGGCGGGGCTTTAAGGTGGAGTTGCACAGCGACCTGAGCGGCGCCGAAATCTACGAGCTGTTTGAGAAAGGTAACCAATCGCATCACCCCGAAAAGCCCACTTCCAACAATAAAAACAGGACGCAAAACATTCTAACTTTATTTAAACACAGCACAGAGACAAAATATTTAAATTGAGAGAGCTTTCAGCCAAGAACTCATTCATTTAAAAAAACAGCTGATGTCACAGAAACTCAGAGGGGGCGGGGCATCAGTGCCCACAGCAGGGCCTGCGTCTGTGAGCCCAGATAAGGAAACATTTGCAGCTCCATCTCCCTGACAGACACGCAGCTTTAACATTACAGTCTCTGTGACACACACACAGACACACCTCTGTTCTATTTACAGGTAAAGGTGAGGCTTACACTGCCCTGACACTCATTGGTGACATGCCAGCGCTGACTGATACATTTGTAATTATATAACATGTGAGGATGTGATTATATGAGTGTGTTTTACAGTGATGGTGATTAAACACTGTTACAACTGATTTCCACTCATAGATCAAACATAGGTCATAAAGTTTCATTAGTTTGAATCTTCTGCGTGTGAACGTAAACACAGGCTGGCATACCTGCTGCCATGTATCCAGTGGTATGGCTGCTGTGAGAATGCTGACTGAGGGTCACTGACAGCACTACTGTCTGTTTGTGTCTGTTCTGCAGAGAGCAGGCGGCCCGTGAAGGACTGCTTCCTGGCTGTCTTGTCGTCTCACGGGGAGGAGGACTGCGTATTCGGAGCCGACGGCAAACCCGTCCGGCTGTCTCGGATCTTCGCATATTTTGACAACGAGTGCATGGAGAATAAGGCCAAAGTGTTCCTCATACAGGTAGGTGGCAGAAGGGCGAGGACAACATGAGTTTAGGTCGTGTCGAGGGAATCAAATGATCTGTTTTCTTCTGTGATGCTGAGGTCATCCTCTTGATGCTGTCTCTGCAGGCGTGTCGCGGAGACGCTCTGGATGATGGAGTGGAGGTGGACTCGGCCGGTGACGCCACCGACTGCAGCTTCTCCCTCCACCTCTCAGTTCCTGTAGATACAGCTGTGATGTATGCCACGCCCCCAGGTAAACACCAAGCCTTCAACAGACCACCACCACTACCCTCTAAACCTCCTCAGCGGCCACTCAGACCTCCTAAACTACCCTTCAAACCTCCTGACAGGCAGCATAACCATTTTATCCATCCCTAGAACCTCCACAGTTACCGTGAAACATAGAACTTAAACCATCTTTATGACAACTGCAACACTTGCAATATGATCACATCTCTTCAGGGACTTTTAAGACCTACCAAAGGACTTCTAAACCTCCTTAGTAACCAGAGAAATCTTCTATACTACCCATTAACCTCCTCTATGACTACTGAAATCATTTTAACTGTTCATGGAATCTCCTCACCTGCCACAAAAGTGCCCAACTACCTGTAGACTCTCCCCAATTACTGCAGACCTCTAACTTCCTCTGAGGCCCGCATACCTTTCCAGCTGATCCTGGAGAACCTCCTTCATGACGCACAAACACATTAAAAAAAAAACCTCAGAGTTTTTTTGGTTGGCAGAAACCTTTATATGATGGTTGATACAACAACACAAGTCCGACTCCGGATACTAATAAATCGTGATTTTCTTTCTCAGTTATGTCCTCAGGAGCTCTCAGAATTCTTCAGAGGTTGTACGTGTTTAACCATGTCAGATTTCTCTGTTTACCTCCTCCTCTCTCCATCAGGTTACGGAGCCTTCATGAGCCCGCTTGGATCCGTCTTCCTTCAGACGTTCTGCACTTTGTTGGAGGACGAGGCCCATCAGAACCTGGAGCTGACTCGCCTGATGACCCGCCTCTCCCACAGGGTGGCCTACACCTTCCAGGCCAAAGGTCGTGAGCTGGGCGGGAAGAAAGAGATGCCGTGCTTCCTGACACGACTGACCAGAGAGGTGTTCCTGTCCTCAGAGTCAGAGAGAGCCGGAAAAGCAGAGGGAATCTCAGCCACATTACTGGTTGGTACTGAGAGCACCAGAACACGGACACCTTCCATCAGTTAGACCAAATCACGGCAGAGCACATGGAGGAATGGAAATGATCTTGTTTTTGTGTGGTGTCGTTCTAAAACTGTGTGAAGAAAATGTTTAGCATGTCCTGTACATATGTATATATGCACTTTATTATTTATCTGCAAATACACAATGTTTGATACAGTCACGGGTCTGCTTGGTCTATTTCCTGAACATCTGTCAGTAACAGGCGTAAATCATCATGCCTGACCAGGTAAACGTGTTTATAGGACGATGCAGACATCGTAAACACACTGGAGCCTGAGCTGGAAACCCTGCACGTTCTTTTTTACAGAGCGGTTGGTGAGATGCAGGGGTAACTTCTGCGAGGCTCATTAATGCTGAATATATCTGCAGGTCAGGGAAGCTCTTTCTGACATCTGAAAACATCTGGACTCTGTGAAGCAGAAACAGGTCAGGAGAGCTGAAAAGCATGAGAGTTTGATCTGCCGTCTGTAGCTCTGCACTGACCTGCGGATGATTTTGTGGAGAGGTCTGTGAACTTGCTCTGTCTTTCCAAGCTTGTGACGTTAGAGAACGAGGATGATGATGTTTGTTTCACGCCTTCAGATTTTAATCATGTGGTCAGAATAAACTCAGTTTGTGACAGGAGCTTCTTTTTTTTACCTTTGTGAATGTAACACTGGAACTATTTTGCTTCTAGAGCACCACTGAATATCCATGTAACGTGTCTAAGCTGTGAATGAAGAGGGTGTAGTGATGTGATGGAGCAGTTGTGGGGAAGTGAAACAGCTGAGTTCTGGGAAATGTCGTGCTGTGTGTCAGACATGAATCATAAATGTGTTGCAGGTACTAAACTGAAAGTAGATGAAGGAAGGCCTCAGGACAAAACCGCTCCCACACCTCTGTGAGCGTAAACTTCCCGACCTGCTGACTGCTCATTCCACGTCACATGATCTGCTTTATTACATATTCAGTGATAACAGGTGTGGACTCTGTAAGTTCTGGTTCACGTCCAGACAGGAAGTACTCAAACCCAGACAGACTGACTTTATGTGATCCCACACGTGTCTCTGTATGAACACACACCTGCTGACTCAAGGAGATGACTCAGAAACATCTCCACCTAAGATTCTCACAACTCCTGTAAGAGGACAAAATATGTGAAATGTAAATCCAGCCTGACCCTGCAGGTTGATTGGTCACCTGTTAACAGATGTAAAGTTCAAACCCTCACCTGGTTTCTGGTTTAAATGCTTAAACATGTGACTCATCCACAGCTGTACCTTCACACTGCTGATGAAGAGGTTAAAACTTTTAAATTACTGTTTATACCGACCTGTTAGACTCACATATGCAGTAAATCTTACATTTTATTGTTAAACATGTGACGGTGTTCTTCAGACTGACACTTTAGTTTAGGAATAATCTTTTTCTTCAACCAACAATTCAAGATTTATTTGTAATGTCTCAATACAGGAGTAGAAATTTTTAAGCACTATAAAAGATTTCTGCACCTACTCCAAATTACTGTTTTTTATTATTAAAAACTACCTGCTGTTAATTTCTGATACTCAGTTATTTGTTCATATTCAGATGTATTTATCAAAGGAAAAATAAATGCAGATATAAAAATGTGTGACTACGTGGATAATGAGTGAATAAGTGAAGAAATAACCTTCATAAATGAGAAAATAAGCTCCAGTTTATTGCAGTCGCATTAAAGTGGATCAATGAACAGCTGAAGTTTGTGAAACTTCTCAAAAAATGGTGACACAACATCTTCAAGAACTTTAGGAAAACCTTTCCCAGGATCAGAGATCTTCTCTCTCTGACTCTGAGGACAGGAACACCTCTCTGGTCAGTCGTGTCAGGAAGCACGGCATCTCTTTCTTCCCGCCCAGCTCACGACCTTTGGCCTGGAAGGTGTAGGCCACCCTGTGGGAGAGGCGGGTCATCAGGCGAGTCAGCTCCAGGTTCTGATGGGCCTCGTCCTCCAACAAAGTGCAGAACGTCTGAAGGAAGACGGATCCAAGCGGGCTCATGAAGGCTCCGTAACCTGATGGAGAGAGGAGGAGGTAAACAGAGATACTGGTCTGTGGACCGTGGTGAAAAATCTGCAGATTATTGATTCAGACAAATGTCACCACCAGGTGTCAAAAATGAAGAGGTTCTGTGGTCTCTTCAAAGGTGTTAGAGTTTTCAGAGAGGGTTCTGTAGGATTTGGACAACACTACTAAAACACTACTTGAGTTGTCAGGAAAAGGTTCTAGAGGTCCTCACAAAGTTGTAGGACTCACTGAGGAAGTTGCACTGGTATTTTAAGTTTAAGGGATCCTGGAGAAAGGGAGCCTTGAGATTAGACTGGTCAGTGAGAAGGTTCAAGGTTCTCTGGTAGGCTGGTTATGGCCAGAGAGATTTAAACAGCTGTTTGAAAAGTGAACTTAATATTTAGGATGAAGAAGGTCACCTAGATTCAGTTAAGAATGTGCAGTGGTCATTACAGAGGTTCAAGGGCTTTGTAGTCATTGTGGAGCCTCTAAGCGTAGTTCACGAGGTTTCAGTTGTCAATAAAATGTTTGAGGGGTCTTTAGGATGCTGTAGCAGTCACTGGGGAAGTTTTATGATCACAAAAAAGGTTCAACAGATTCTTTAGAAGATAGAGGTCTGCAGTAATTGGGGAGAGTCTACAGGTAGTTGGGCACTTTTGTGGCAGGTGAGGAGATTCCATGAACAGTTAAAATGATTTCAGTAGTCATAGAGGAGGTTAATGGGTAGCAGGGGCGATTCTAGGATTAGAGCTTTGGAGGTGCTGAGCACCCAGAGAGCTGCCCAGCCAGGCAAGATAAATCATAAGATTCTTAAATTCATCAAGTCTCTCTGTCCCTGGGTCCTCGTCTCAAAACATGACATCACTGTTTTGTACATTTTAACACAATTTAATCCCCATATATGTGAAAGAAAAGCAAAAAACTTTTCTGAAAAGTCTGTAACAAAACCATCAAATCTGATCAAGGTTATTTAAATGCTGCAAAAGAAGAATGGATTGGAATAAAAAAGAAAACATATCCTAACCTTCATTACTGGGGGAAAATAATGAGTGATGCTCATAGTGAGTAAAAAGTAAACTGAGTGCATTGTTTGGACAGAGATTCACTTTTAATGTGTATGTATAATATAATACATATACATAAAAAACACTCCCAAAACAGAATAAATTATTACAAATAAAAATCTAATTTAATAATACAAATTTTGTGTTGTAAGATTTATGGGTTTCATGCTTTCATAGTGGTACTTTCAGGTGGTACACACTGTAAAAAGTTTAACATTTTTAGAAACAGAGCACTTCTCTTTACAGCTCCTCACTCCACCAGGGCCGTTTGGCTCTTTCTGATAGTGCGCAAATGTGGCGCACGTACTGCGGCAGTCATACAGACAACTGGACAGTCCAAAAGTTGGCCTACCTATTACTGGCTGAGGTTTTAGTAGAGTTGTGGTTGAACCACATAAAAATATATTATTAATTTTAATCTCCCCAATCAATGATAATGTTATATTGGAATGTTGTTAAAGAGGGTCAAATGTTTCAACCCAGTTTGTTTTGCAGATTCTGTACAGCAGCTTTAATATAGGGAGGACACAACTTCCAGATTGTTTGAGTAAAATCTGGTTTTTTCTCTTTGTCAGTTTAACAGTTTCTGTTTTGCCTGTCACTGTTCCCTGTCTGTTTTCTTACCTGGTTCTTCCTGACCTTGTACTTTCTCCTCACGTTCTCCTCTTTCCTCTCTCCCTCTTTGGACTGACAATCATACACAAATAGATTGTATTCAGTTAGATGATAAATTACATTAATATGAAAAAATACTATTAAAATCGCTAACACAAAGTCCTCTCTCAGTCTACTTTCAACCAAAAGGAAAATAACCAAACCACATGAATATCTAATAAAAGATATAAATATTGAAACACTGATCCAACATTATTCTTGATTGACGGATCGTTTGATTTTACACTTTTACCTGAATGTGGCTCCTTTTTAAAAAAAACAAAACAAAAAACAAAAACAACTTCCTTATATCCATTATGAACCTGGCTGTCTCTCTGTACAAAAAAAATGGTAAATGGCCTGTATTTGTATAGCGCTTTACTAGTCCCTAAGGACCCCAAAGCGCTTTAGGCATCCAGTCATCCACACATTCACACACTGGTGCTGGCAAGCTACATTGTAGTCACAGCCACCCTGGGGCGCACTGACATGTGTGCGCCCCAGGGTGGTCCCAAAACACACACGCACGCACGCACGCACACACACACACACACACACACACAACAGGAGTTCTAAGGTTAATGGGCATTCGGTCAGTTAGCTAGTTAGTATCGATTTAAAACAGGACAGTGGTAACAACAGCAGGCTACGGACAATTTTAAGTTTTAGGTTTTCAAATGTCACTGATTTTACTGCAGTGTAGGACAAATTGTAGGGTAGCAAACATCGCTGGAAAACAAGTTTTTTTACACCCTGGTTACCTGGTGTAATGTTTTTCAGTAAAAAGAAACATGGTCTGACTCCTACCAACTATATAAAGAGTAACAGAAGGTTAAATGCAGCTAATATGTCCTGTTTTAAGCCAGGCACTCACACCTCTGCTCCGCTGCGTCTCAGCCACCATCGCTCTGGCAGCAACGGCGCTAGAGCCAGAACAGGGGAGAGCTGGAACAAACCATTTTGGGAGGGGGGGGGGGGTTTATACATACTTTTGTTGTTAAAATGTTCCATCTCAATTACGTACTGTATGCTTTTTATATTTTTAGCAGTGTGTCACACAAACAGCAAATATTGTCAAAAAAGTAAGAAATCTTTGGGGGTGCTTTGATTTGTGACATCTAAAATCTTTGGGGGGCTAAAATCGCCCCTGATGGGTAGTATAGAAGATTTCTCTGGTTACTAAGGAGGTTTAGAAGTCCTTTGGTAGGTCTTAAAAGTCCCTGAAGAGATGTGATCATATTGCAAGTGTTGCAGTTGTCATAAAGATGGTTTAATTTCTATGTTTCACGGTAACTGTGGAGGTTCTAGGGATGGATAAAATGGTTATGCTGCCTGTCAGGAGGTTTGAAGGGTAGTTTAGGAGGTCTGAGTGGCCGCTGAGGAGGTTTAGAGGGTAGTGGTGGTGGTCTGTTGAAGGCTTGGTGTTTACCTGGGGGCGTGGCATACATGGCATACATCACAACTGAGAGGTGGAGGGAGAAGCTGCAGTCGGTGGCGTCACCGGCCGAGTCCACCTCCACTCCATCATCCAGAGCGTCTCCGCGACACGCCTGCAGAGACAGCATCAAGAGGATGACCTCAGCATCACAGAAGAAAACAGATCATTTGATTCCCTCGACACGACCTAAACTCATGTTGTCCTCGCCCTTCTGCCACCTACCTGTATGAGGAACACTTTGGCCTTATTCTCCATGCACTCGTTGTCAAAATATGCGAAGATCCGAGACAGCCGGACGGGTTTGCCGTCGGCTCCGAACACGCAGTCCTCCTCCCCGTGAGACGACAAGACAGCCAGGAAGCAGTCCTTCACGGGCCGCCTGCTCTCTGCAGAACAGACACAAACAGTTGTGCCGTCAGCAGAGATGGGCAGTAACTCGTTACTGTAATCCGATTACTTTTTCGAGTAACGAGTAAAGTAAGGGATTACTATTGCAAAAAAGATAATTAGATTACTGTTACTTTCCCATAAGTACGCTGCATTACTGCGTTAATAAAACCGTGATTTATTTGCGAGAGTGTCTCATGACAATGACGTAAGTGCGACGTTCGTGGCAACAGCTGTGTGCAGATCAACAATGGATCATATAACGAGTGCAGGAGAGAGTATGAGCGTGCAGCGTTTAAAGCGTGGAAGTACTGACCTTACTTTGAGTTTGATTCCGTAATAAGTGACAAAAACATTAGCGTCTGTTGTGTGTGGGAAGAAAAGTTCTTTTTACAGCGAAAAAACCCCTAAATGTCCGAGCAAGCACCAAATACGCTGCTGCTGGAATCTGAAATTCACAGAGAAACTCCCAGATCCTTCCACTGACATGATGGCTGCGGCACACCTGCACCAGGGCAAACCTCCGCCTGCCCCACTTCTGCTATATAGGTTAAAATAGAGCAACAGGACCGCTGAGACTTTGATTTTATTTATTTTCTTCTGTGTTTTACTTGCATCTATTTGAAAGAGTGAGTGTAAACACAAAAAATATTTTATTTTATGTGCTGGAATGTGCAGACAATAGGTTTAAATGTTAAACAAATTTCTTCCAGTCAGAGAATGTTGCATATAATTTAATGTTTGCTTGATGCATAAAGTTAAAAGATTAAAACTGATAAAACAAGTATTAAAAAGAGACTTTTTCATTTGATTACATTTTGTATGATGGATTATGCAGAAAAAGTAGAAATGGGCTGAAAGATCTATCGCTTTATCACCTATTTAGGGGATAAATCATGTTTTAAAAAGTAACTAAGTAACTAATTACTTTTGAAAATAAGTAATCAGTAAAGTAACTGGATTACTTTTTTCGGGAAGTAACCAGTAATTAGTTACTGATTACTTTTTTCAAGTAACTTGACCAACTTTGGCCGTCAGTGACCCTCAGTCAGCATTCTCACAGCAGCCATAACACTGGATACAGTGGGGCAAAAAGTATTTAGTCAGCCACCGATTGTGCAAGTTCCCCCACCTAAAATGATGACAGAGGTCAGTAATTTGCACCAGAGGTACACTTCAACTGTGAGAGACAGAATGTGGAAAAAAAAATCCATGAATTCACATGGTAGGATTTGTAAAGAATTTATTCGTAAATCAGGGTGGAAAATAAGTATTTGGTCAATAACAAAAATACAACTCAATACTTTGTAACATAACCTTTGTTGGCAATAACAGAGGTCAAACGTTTACTATAGGTCTTTACCAGGTTTGCACACACAGTAGCTGGTATTTTGGCCCATTCCTCCATGCAGATCTTCTCGAGAGCAGTGATGTTTTGGGGCTGTCGCCGAGCAACACGGACTTTCAACTCCCGCCACAGATTTTCTATGGGGTTGAGGTCTGGAGACTGGCTAGGCCACTCCAGGACTTTCAAATGCTTCTTACGGAGCCACTCCTTTGTTGCCCGGGCGGTGTGTTTTGGATCATTGTCATGTTGGAAGACCCAGCCTCGTTTCATCTTCAAAGTTCTCACTGATGGAAGGAGGTTTTGGCTCAAAATCTCACGATACATGGCCCCATTCATCCTGTCCTTAACACGGATCAGTCGTCCTGTCCCCTTGGCAGAAAAACAGCCCCATAGCATGATGTTTCCACCCCCATGCTTCACAGTAGGTATGGTGTTCTTGGGATGCAACTCAGTATTCTTCTTCCTCCAAACACGACGAGTTGAGTTTATACCAAAAAGTTCTACTTTGGTTTCATCTGACCACATGACATTCTCCCAATCCTCTGCTGTATCATCCATGTGCTCTCTGGCAAACTTCAGACGGGCCTGGACATGCACTGGCTTCAGCAGCGGAACACGTCTGGCACTGGGATTTGATTCCCTGCCGTTGTAGTGTGTTACTGATGGTGACCTTTGTTACTTTGGTCCCAGCTCTCTGCAGGTCATTCACCAGGTCCCCCCGTGTGGTTCTGGGATCTTTGCTCACCGTTCTCATGATCATTTTGACCCCACGGGATGAGATCTTGCGTGGAGCCCCAGATCGAGGGAGATTATCAGTGGTCTTGTATGTCTTCCATTTTCTGATGATTGCTCCCACAGTTGATTTTTTCACACCAAGCTGCTTGCCTATTGTAGATTCACTCTTCCCAGTCTGGTGCAGGTCTACAATACTTTTCCTGGTGTCCTTCGAAAGCTCTTTGGTCTTGGCCATGGCGGAGTTTGGAGTCTGACTGTTTGAGGCTGTGGACAGGTGTCTTTTATACAGATGATGAGTTCAAACAGGTGCCATTCATACAGGTAACGAGTGGGGGACAGAAAAGCTTCTTACAGAAGAAGTTACAGGTCTGTGACAGCCAGAGATTTTCCTTGTTTGAGGTGACCAAATACTTATTTTCCACCCTAATTTACGAATAAATTCTTTACAAATCCTACCATGTGGATTCATGGATTTTTTTTCACATTCTGTCTCTCACAGTTGAAGTGTACCTCTGGTGCAAATTACTGACCTCTGTCATCATTTTAAGTGGGGGAACTTGCACAATCGGTGGCTGACTAAATACTTTTTTGCCCCACTGTACATGGCAGCAGGTATGCACGTGCTCAATGCACATGCGCCTCGTCTGCAGAGTGGTTACTCATGAGAAACAGGAACACTGAAGCAAAAGCCAGCCTGTCTTTATTTTTTATTACCATCTAATAAGTTGTTAGTAATTAAATAGGTGTTACACTGCAGTTCCTCTGACATCCAGCAGAGGCAGCAGGGAGTCTGTCCCCATGTTCTTCCATGTTAAAACTAGTAAACATCTTTACAGTCTGATACACAAACTGTTTGGTCTCTCTGCATAATTTCTTAACCCATACCTGTTTAAACTGGATTAAGGCTTAAAGTGTGCATTATTAGGGCCGTGGCCTCTTTGACAAACAGGTGGATGGTGACACAGGTGGCTGTTGCTGCTAGCTATCTGCTAGCTTCACCTCAGCTAACTGAAGTGCAAAAGCAGCCCAGCATAGCCAGGCTTTCTCTGTTTTAGCTGGATTAAATCCAGTCTGAGTTGACCGGCATCACGATGGTGGTTACTGGTTAAGGCATGCATGATGTGACTCTGCGCAAAGCAAACATTATCAGTGGTGAAAGAGCTCTGAAGATTATAAAAATACAGCACCAAATACAGAGCTGGTGCTACTATAAGATCAGTGATTAGATACTTTATTGATCCCACATGGGAAATTGTTAAATGAGCCAACACACCTGGGCTACGTGACCAGTAGTCAGTCATGTGATCGTTCAGATAAGATAAACTTACGATGAACTTTTGTTTTGATGTTGGAGCGAATAAATGACGCACCTCGCCTGTCCTGTGAGAAGCAGGTTCTAGCCTGGAGCTGCTGAATGGCACAGTGAGCTGCTCACAGACACTCTACAGTCAGCTGATCATTCACCTCATCACGCTATGATTCAATTTGCCCTCCGGCCTGCAGCTGTTTGGGTCTTTAATATGTAATAATAGAAATAATATACAACATGGAAGCATCCATCAGTATATTCTTCTTCTTTCTTTAATGTATTAGAGCTAATCGGCACTCGTCTCATGGTGCTCAGAGCTGAAAGTCAATAAATCCATAAATCCATAGAGCAATACATAAATGTCCAGAGCTCGCTGTTCCAGAGTCAGATGCAGGTTTGCACACCTAAGCTGCGCTGTCACAGAGAAAAGAGGCTTTTTCCTTTAGACCGCTGCTGCCGTGAACTTTAACCTTTGACCTGATGGCATGCAGGGACAATAAGCATCTGACTGAGATGACTTTGCTGGGAAGTTTGTACGTGTGCAAGCTGCAGACCTGCTCAGAGCTCTGCATTTACACAGGCGGTCTCACCTGCTGATCAGCAGCACCTGGTTACCTGTGAGATGAGTGAGGCTGGACATGTTCACGCCCACCTGCACATGAGCCCATGCCCGCTGCAGGTGATTTATCCTTCAAACCACACATGATGCTTCCATGGAAATGTTACCTTGCACAAACAGCTCGTAGATTTCGTCACCGCTCAGGTCGCTGTGCAGCTCCACCTCGAAGCCTCGCCTGCTGAGGGTGCCGTGAAGCCTCTTGGCGTCTTTCTGGGCTCCGGCCCTGTCCCCCAGACTCACGCCGGGGTCAAACTGGGCCACGGACACTACCACAGCCCGGTTACTCCCTGCTCTGGCATCCATCACGCATCTGTTAGCTCTCCACCTGCAGCAGATGTGAAGGTTCAACCCCGCCTTCTGGCACACCTGACAGTGTGGTGGACTGCCCTGGACAGGTGTTGCACAACTATGTTTTTTCCTTTCCTGCAGGTAACACTGGTCACGATGCCCTCAGCTGTTTGAGTTTCACAATGAGTCAACACTCACCTGCAGACCATAAATCCAGCAGTTTGACAGCAGTGACGTGGCCCAGCACACTGCTAGGAATCAGCAACAACTGCAGGTCAAAGGTCAAGATGTGTCCTTCGGCCTGTGAGCAGCTCAGCTCACACATGAAAGGCGTGAGCTGAGTGCCTTTGATGTGTGAGATGAGAATAGCAGATTAGATGTGTTTCACTGTAATCTGAGATTAGCAGAAATGAAAATCTCAGTACAATTTATCATCTCTCCCCAGAGATTTATGATATTATAAACTTTAAATTAAACTTTAATATAAACTTTAATCCAAATTTTAAGGGTTTTTTTTTAATCACTGACTGATAAACAATGGTTTAATTTTTAACAGTTTTATCATCTAAGACAAAAAATTAAAAAACAGCAATTTTTCTGTATTCTTACACTGAACTGACAGTTTATTCTTTTTGGAAATGTGCATAAACTGCCATAAATCACTGGGACACAGTCAGGTTTTTTAAGTGATTTTTACTTTTATTTACTTAAAAAAAAAATTTTATGAAATCTTTAATCTTAGAAAGTATCTGGGGTTATTTCTTGATACAATACTCAACAAAAGACTCAAAAACAACACAAACTTCCACAAATCTACTACAAACTGGAACTGGGAACAACATGCTTTTTTGCACTTTTTGCATCTTGCACGTGTCTTCGTCCTGTTTTGTCTACAATATCCTGAACATAACTTTGTATTGTCTCTGTCCAGTCTTTGTGTATTGTTCATAGATATAGTTCGTAATAGTACCTTTTTAGCTCCTAATTTTACCTCAAAATAAAATTATTTTTATTTGTAATTTCTGGTTTTATATCTCTTCGAGGTATACTTCTTATATAATTATAATGAACGAGGGGGCTTGGGGTGAAACGGCATTTTGGTATGCTGTATATTGTGTATATTGTTGTACTGACAATAAAGACCTTAAATCTTGAATCTACATGCCATATCAGTGGGAGAAATGTTTCATCATTATCCAGGTGACTTCTTCAGTCTCAGCTAACTGCAGATTTCCAACCTTATAAACAGGACATCTGCATAATGACTGAAACTAGCACACTAACAATATGAGGTCAATTTATGATCATTCATATGCAAATTGTCATGACCATTGTTACAAAATCAATTCTTTTTTATTCCTCGAGGCATCCAGAGACAGCACCGGACTCAGTAGTCATTTTCACAAAACCTTTATTCATCTTCATTCATCTTCATTTAAGCATCTTCTAGAAGGGGAGACGTGCAAGGCTGGTGTCCCTCTGCAGATCTTCCACTCCTTTGTTTGTTACAGTCAGCTTTATAGAAGCGACCCCATGGTGTGTTGCAAACTCTGTGTTTGTGTGCGTATGCATGAGCACGTGAGTGCCTGTGTGTGCACGTATCCGTATGTCTATGTAAGTGCACGTAAGTGAATGTGTGCGCGTACCTGTGTGTATGTGTGAGTGTAACAGTTTAAGCACTGTGTGTGTGTGTCTCTGTGTACATGACATCCTGCCGGTCATAAAAGTAATCTCACCCAAGCTACACCAAATTCCTCTACACAACATAGAAAACAGAGTTAACATATTTCAAACACTGAGACCCCCACTCTGCATCCACTGGGCCAGTGGCCTCTTGTTGTCTTACATTTACAGATCATGTGGAGAGTTTCCTGCAAACCTACTTCTAAGTTATAACAATTATGAGTTTTTATTAAAGGTACAAGCATCAGCATCAGCAACCCCCAACTGTAGCTTCCTGTCTCCTTTTATGACAGCAGACCTCCAGTGTTAATAAATTTATTTCCCTCTAAACAATTACACACACTCTCAGGCCTAAAGCTAAGCCAAACTGAAACACGGACAAATCCTTCCCTATTCCTCTGATCTAAGCAAATTTAAAACATTATATTGTAATAATGATTTTTTTTGTACTCACACCATTGATCATTGGTCATGAGTACATTCACAGAGAGTTGGCTGCAATCACAGCATTGTAAGAAAAATGAACCCTTAGGCCCCCTTCTCGGTTCAGAGATGGTCTTTTCCTTGAAAGAAAAAGTGAAAGTCAGTTTCAGTCTAGCAGAATCAGGTTTACTGCTATCAGGACGTCTTTGATCTCTCACCAGGACGTCTGCACATCTTTGTTCTCCATGATCTACGGCACCCTCCAGAGGTCAGGTGATGGAAGAGCTTCATTAACTTACATTAAGGCCTCAAGACCTTACCCCCTCAGCTCTCCATGATTGTGCTTCGGGTGGAGGCCTCTTGCTGTTTAAATCAACCTCTTCCTCCCCGTTGTTGTCAAGTGTAGCTAATATGGGGTTTCCTGTCCATGATCACAGGGTTTTTACCTGACAGCATGAAACAGCATGAAGCGGCTGATGTACCTTCAGCTGTGTGAATTGTGTTCAGTGTTCAGGCCCAGATTAGAGTCAAGGTCTTTCCTTCGAGCTCCTCTGCCGGGTCTTTGTCGGAACAGGGTGACACAGGAAACTCTTACCTGCTCAGAGAGCACTGGGCACCTTCCAGAGCACAACTGCACCTAAAACGGCAGAAACTCAAACCTCTGAAATATTTGGTGAGTGGTGTTCATGTAATGGTCCAGCAGCGGCTCTGAGTTTGGAGGAAATGTAATGAACAAGTTTATCATGGTTGGTTTCAGTCCAGCAGGTTCAGGTATTCATGACTGGACTCCTGGTTGAGCTTTTGAATCTGGAAGTGCTGTGCAACACTGCAAACATTGGTATTGATCCAATACCAAGCAAACTAAGAGCAGTATTTCTGGTTCTAATACTTTTAACCAGCTGATGTAGGGGAGAGCAGTGTGTCATTATTTATGAGCTTTTTTTCTTTTACATTTGCCAAATTCTGAACACATTTTAATTAACACTAAACAACGACAGCATTGTGATTTTTACTACTTATGATGATTAGTTAACAGTTTTCTTACATATTGATGCTGTGTGTTTTGTAGAGCTGGGGTGTAAATGTGCCCATTTTTAAAGGCCAGCGTCTGTTGTTTAAATGTGCTAAAGACTGTAAACGACTGACGTTTATTCTTTCATAAAAAGATTAAAACATTAATTTAACACAGCTCAGTGGAATACAGTGTGGTTGGGTTAATTGGTGATTCTAAATGCATGTAGGTGTGAATGTAAGTGATTGGTTCACGCCCCACCCCCATGACCATGACCTGCAGAAGACAATGTAGGTATGGGTGGGCGGTGGGATACATACTGGACTTTGAGAAACAAAGCATGGATCCGATACTGGCACCAGTGTTGGTATCGATATGCTGCCCACCTCTAACCAAACACGGATTTTCAGGAATCTTACCTTCAGGAAGGGTCCATGTTTTTCCTTACAACCTCACGGAGAGGAGCCACACTTCTAAAGAACATTCAGGACCTTTTTTACCTTCCTGTGAACGCAGTTACAGATATGTTAATGTTTTAATGACTTTAATCTCAGAACACAGCAGAGCTCTTTAAATTTGAGTTTCTGTACAGATTATAATTTTACAAGGAAAACTTGGATCATCTCTACACATTATCCAAGGTTTTAACTTTTGATGACTTTAATCTACCTTTTTTGTCACCTGCCACACTTTAACAGCCACTGTTAAAATGTGGCACAGATTATTGGGGCCCCCTCACCGTTACTTCCTGAGAGAGTCGCCCTTTTTTGTGATAAATTTCTGTATTTAAATGTTGGATTTTCCAAGTATATTTTCTTTTGCTGAGTGTTTCTCAAAACCTTTTTCCTAAATCTTTCCAAGACATTAACGTCAGTGGAATCAAGGCTATGACCACATGTACACGAGTTTATTATTTTTCCCAAATTAGTTTTGGAAAATGTTTTTGTCCTCATAAAACCAAAACAAAAAAATAACCTCAAGGTCTGTGGAGCTGGACAGAGCAGTAGGTGGTGACATAACGATATCCAACAAATAATTCAGCTTGATCCAAAAACACGGCACAGAGGCCAAGTTTTCTTTTTCCTTCGTCTACACATAAAACACTGAAACTCTGGAAGCAACAAAGAAAAAGCCTGCGTGTAGTAAAGTACCGTGTATGTGTGCACCTTTATTTTTCTTGTTTAGTCTCAGAGATGAAGCTCGTTTTCTTTATAATTCATGACGTCAATGTCGGACATTATCTAGGCTTGATTCTTTCAAAATATTCCTGACTCTGATTCCATAGGGACTCGGATAATCTGCTGCAAACAGTAAACGAGATAAAAACAATGGGGCGTGATGTTTCGATGATGATCTTTGACCCCAGAGTCAGAGCCTGTCGGACGCTGCACACAGAGAGCTCTGAAACTTCAGGTGAGAGCTGAGTGAAGGTTTATTGACAAAGAGGAGGAAACAGGAAATCTGTTTACACTCAAAACTACCAGGTAAAAAAAGCATGTTAAACAAACTAAGCCCCGCCCCCTCACCGTTACTTCCTGAAAAAGTGTAAAAATAGTTCCTTGGAGTCCGAGGTGCAGTCAAATATTGACCAATTACACGTCCTTTTATTCTCGTACAAACATGACACGGATAGAAAAGAGCATAAAAAACAGTGGCGGTAAAAACGAGGTCAGAATTTATATTTTTCTCACGCCGTTCGTCACGGCTGATTGGTTCTTCGGAGCTGCTGAGTTAAGGCACCGTGAGAGCTCGAAGAGGTAGGAGGCGGGGCCAGGAAAGGCTGAGAGCGTAGAGGAGGGGGCCGTTGTGGAGGGGACGAGGCGGTGTTGGAGGAGGGCGTGGAGGGGCCCGTGGTGATGGTGGCGCGGTTCAGGGACAGTGGTGGCCGCTGGGGCTTGGTGGTAAGGGAGAGCGGCTGCAGCTGCTCGGGGTACGGTGACGTGTGCCCACTGAAGGACGACGAGTGTGTGTGCTCCGTGTGCGTCGGCGCCGGGGCAGCGGGCGAGGCCAGCGACGTGGTGGGAGTCGCGGGAGAGTCCAAGGAGGAGGCGGGGCTCGCCTGTGACAGGTGTGTGTGTGTCAGGTGAGAGACGGTGTGCGGCTGCGTCAGGTGATGGCGCGCGTGTGCAGTCTGTGTGTGCGGTGGAGGCGGCGGTGGGTCCTCGGCTCCCACGGAGACACGAGGCCTCTTCAGCTGCGGGGGGAAGTTGTCTGACGGTGCCGCCGCGGCAACTGAGGAGCAGACGCACAAAAGTGACATCATTGTGACATTTTCTACATCGTCACAAAGAAAACAGCAAACATTGCCTCACCTTCGAGCTTCATCTCCATCCTCGCCCTCTTCCTCTTCTTCTTCTTCCCCTGCAGGAAACGAGCCGTGAGCACGTCAGCTGACACGAACATGTGACACATGATCACGCGACTTTCATACTCACATAGTTGTCTCTGGCCGACCAGCCGGGGTAAAGCTTGGAGTGCAGGAGCCTCTCTTGGCGTGCCAGCTCGTAGTATTTGGCCTGCTCGTCCTTCGTCAGTGAGTGCCACTGAGGATGGAAAAAACACAGCACACACGTGAAAAATGACGAATCCACGAACACGGAAAACAAACAAACAAACAACCCACCAATCAGATTCAATCTAAACTTATTTATATATACTTATATTTATTTACAGCCCTGCAGGACTCGGCCACAGTGAGGAGGAAGAACCCTCTTTTAACAGGAAGTAGGATCAAGAAGGGACAATCTACCTCATCACATGACTTTACCATTATTTTAGCTGTGATGAAATGATTTCATCATAACTTTGAATGTTTGATGATTCAGAGAATCTTACAACTTTCCTTTATGTAATTTTGATAAAGTTAAAATCTCAAACATGAAACTGATTTGATCCTTTCTGAACTTCAGTTTCTTCAATTCATCCCGACGGCTTTATGACGCTACACCTGACATCACTTTCTCCATAATGTCACTAAGAGTGACCTCTGACCTCCAACTTTCTGTCCAAATGACAACTTAATTATTAAAATGTATTTTATTCATAATTGTCTTGATTTATGAATCAAGAATAAAAACTTGATTTATTCTGAAAACATCACAGCTGTCAATCATTTTACATTTTAAATGTGAAATAAATGTAAATATGAAAACATGAATATTTGAACATGAATATGTGAATAAAATGTGTCTGGAACGTTAAAATGCGTAAAGACATTAGACTAAAAATTAAGCTCCGCCCCCTGGTGCAGTACCCTCTGTCCGAGGATCTGGTTGATGGACGAGCTCTCCTTCACTTTGCACATGGCGACCACTTTGGGCCGCTCCTCCCTCATGTACAGCATAAAGGCGTTCAGCGGCTTCTTGATGTGCAGCTTTTTGTCCTCGTCGCCCTCGCGCTTTGTTTCAGGCGTCGCCTTCCTGTGGGGACACAGGCGTGAGACGGGTGAGTGTAACCTTGGTGACAAAATGGGTGGGAGGAGCAGCTGCTGGAATTAAACTGTGAGGCCATTTATTTTTACCTTGGCTGAACGCTGCTGGCCCCGCCTTCGTCGCAGCTATCACTTTCAGGCTCCTGCTTGACTCTGGTGCGGACGATGGCGGGGTGGGGGACGGACAACTGAGGGGTGGGCACCAAGCGAGGAGAGAAGCTGCTCGACACCAGACTGAACAGAACAGGGAAAGGTTAAATACTACTGGATCATTAACAAAGCAACAATTCAAGGAGTGCTGCTACGTCCCATATCTGAGCATGTACTAATAAAAGCGTCACACAGACAGAATGGTTTATGAATGGTATACAGTTGGTATATTGTTGAATTCCAACAGTGAAATAAAGCACGCAGAATAGAAAATGAGACGACAACAAAGAAAATGCTATTTTCCATTAACTTTCATGCTGAACTGAGGAAATATGAACCACATATTTTGAATACCACAAAAAACAAGAAACTGCATTAAATATGGACATGTTTATTTTAACACCTACTTTGCCCTGAAGAGTCCAGGATAATATATGTTAATTAAATCAGCTTGAGCTATAACACTTTCAACAATGTGAGAAAACTGGCCTGGCTCACCTGTTTTTAAAATATGAATCTGGATTTTTTTTCTTTAGGTTTTGTTTTATTTTGTTTATTTGTCATTTTAACAAAATAAACCCACAATAATCCAAACTGACTCGAAATGTAAAGCTTTTACTTTGCTAACACAACATCGTGATCCCTCAAGGTGTCCTGAAGCCTGAGGAGTAATACGAGGAACTCTGACATGAGGCGATAAGGTGCGAGGATCACGCTTCACTTCAGCCGCAGTGAGCAGGTGGAGCTGATTCAAAATACACATGAGCATCAAAACGGCGTGTTTAGTCTCGGTCACTTACCTCGACATGGAGGCGTTCATGGCGAGTGCTGCCGGCGAGAAGCCCCCGGCCATGGGGTACATATGCTGGCCCTGCCTGCAGACAGAAACACGAGCAGATGTGAGGACTTCTTGTTAGCTGACAGCCGTGTAACGTGTGCAGAAACCTCTCGCCAGCCCCACGACTGGATCTGCCGATGAGGACGGCCGAGGAGGTGGGCGTGTCCCCTCAGTGTTTAAGGCCGGGGCTTTTCCTGGAAGCATTGCTCTGATTCTCCAGCTTTTACCAGTTTTAGGTAAACACGAGCCTGTGTTATTCAGCAGCTGATTGTACAGGTACGGCAGGTTTCACATGAATCGTCGTGATGCCGTGTTTTTATGACTTCCTGGTCGGTGGGAGTCTTCAGGTTGAACTGGATCAACAAACAGAAAGTTCAGCTCCTCGCACTCGCTCTGTCGCTTCCTCATTCATAACTGTGCCAGAAGAGCTCAGCTCTGATTGGCTGAAAGGGTCACTGCAGAGCATCAGTGATCCATGTCAGCAGTGGTACTTCAGTACATTTCCTCTGTGCTTCCATGTGACTGAGTTTTTTTCTCTGCCCTCAGAAACAGCATCATTGTTTCCTCTGAGGGCTGTGATGTAATTGTGAGATTACCATGGAAACCCTGAACCGTGTGTGTGTGTGTGTGTGTATGTGTGTGTTTGTGTGTGTGTGTGTGTGTGTGGTACTCACAGCCATCCCAGAGGGTGTGGGATCTGAGGCATGGCTCCGGGGGAGACCGGGTAGCAGGAGGCGTGAGGAGACCGGGACACCCCTGCTGCAGAGACAACTCAGCTTCATGCTTCAGCTTCACCATCATGCCCACAGGATTAAAGATGGAGGCAGGGATGCCGCTTACCTGCTTCAGGAGAGAAGCCAGGTGAGGTCCTCGGTGGGGAGAAGGCCTCGGGGCTATAGGACAGCAGTGGGTGGAGGTGGGACACGTGGGGATGCTGCACTATCGGCACACTGCTGGACTGCAAATGGACAGAGACAGCAGCTAAGAGGCAAAGATGAATATGAGATTATAATCTCAGGGTTCTGGATTATTGTATCAGAGGAAGGACAGATTATTTTCTTATAAACAGCTCTTCGTGTTACTGATGCTTCTGGGCGACTCCCCGACCCAGGCCTTGGTCTGACTCTACCTGTGACATTACTGTAATACTGCTATGTGAGGGTGACTCAGTAACAGGGAAGCAGTTAGCGGGATTAGCGCAGAGCTGGAAGAACAGAATGATCGGATTAAAGCTTTCTGACGGCTCTTCTGTATGCAGATCCACCAGGATATCATTAAAACTGCAACATCAGAAGAATGAAACTCAAAGAAGTGAAGAAGAGATGGATGAAATGGCTGTGTTTGTCCACCAGAGGGCGCACTACAACTACAAAGGCCGAGCAGCTGATCGGGGCAGTAAATAAATAAGTGCACTCTCCATAAGAGGCTGTGCACATCGCCCTGATTTACAGCGTGGTGATGGTGAGGATGAGAAGGAGCACAGTCCGGCTTGTTTTAACCTCACATGTTGAATCAGTGACTATCTCCATGACAACATGATAAACTGGAGAAACATCATCCTCCACCTCCCTGAGAACCAATCAGGACGGAGCTGATGTTAGTTTCATCTCTAAGCTCTTACCAGGTGTGAGGGAGTCGCTGTGTCTCTGACGGATGCTCTTCCTGGGACGTCGAGCAGCGGCCACTGAAAGGGCAGGTACTGTGGAGACACACACACACACACACACACACACACACACACGTTGGTCATGATTTCTCTGCAATATTTACCAGTAATCCCAGCACTGACACAAATCTGGATGAAGGGATTAAAGCCCGAAGGAAATCATCTTCCTCAGCCTAATAAAGTCTTTGCTGAAGGCCACGTCTGAGTTTCCTCCCAGCAGGTCGGACTAATCCACAGAACGCCCACAGGAGCAGCCTCCGGCCTCAAACTCACCGTGAAATGTAAACTCATCACCGAGGTCGCCCATCTTATGAAAACGAAGCAAACTTATTGGTGGAGGAACTGAAAGGTCAGACTTTTGCAGACTTTAGCTAAGCTGGCTGAGCACCGCGTGTTCCAGCAGCTCTGTCATAACTGACCAAACTCCATCAATGCTGGAACGAAAGCTGCTCAGACACGTTTCACCTAAGCCTCGTCTGAGCAACGCCACACAGGGAGAACCCGACACTCCCACTTCTGTTTTCATCCAAGTGAAGCTTCAACACGTGTGTCCAAGAACACGTTCACAGATCAGGTTCATGTCTGCAGGAGAACAGCTCACAGGAAGTCATATTACACCATCTGGACACCTCGTTTCCTCACATCAGGATGAACAAACTCACTGCTGCAGCGGCACCAAAGTGTGTGTGTGTCCGGGCTCTGAACACACACGGTGCATCTTTACTTTAACAGCTGCACTGAAGCACTCTGACCCACCTGGATGTTCAGGTGAATGCTGATAATGTGCAGTGATGGAGGTGATGGTGTGACCTGTCCAGGTGTGTTGATCTGAAGCTCTGTGTGTCAGTGTTGCAGGAAACACTGACACCAAGATGAGACAACGCACTTTGTGACGCATGTTTACATTCCTGCACACCAGAAACACCAACACAGGGCCACACCCACTGATGAATGGACCAATGACCTGGCTTACACAGGAGGAAGAAGAGGGACAGATTAGATCTAAACCAAAGTTGTTCTGACCCCACCCCTTCCACAAACTCACACCCCCATCCCCCTCACTTTATCAAATGTAAACAGACCCCAGGTGCTCAGTCCTCCAATCAGCTGTGATCCCTGACCCTTAACCACAGGACCACTGTGACTGATGTGCCTTCTGGACTGCAGTGACATCACCACCAAGCACCTGAGCAGGTGAGCGGTACGTGCTCAAAGTCCACAAAACACCATGAACCACCAATAAGAACACAGCTCTTATCTGCTCCCACGCTCTGTAACAAGCATGTAAACACACACACACACACACACACTGCAGTGAGATGACTTCCTTTGCATCGTCTCACTTTCCGCCTCGCTTGTTTACACAGAGCGGTGCAACACCTAGTGGTAGGCAGTGTCATAACATAACAGGAAGTTACTGAGTAGGACTTTCTGTTGCAGACTAGCCAGAGCAGTAGAGTCTGAACATCTCCATGACTTGCTGCGATCTCCGGGTAGAAGAATGACGGCAGCTTCCTTCCAGAGTCCAACCTCAGGGTTACCGAGGCACTCCAAAATAAACAAAGCAGACCCCTCCCCCTCTCAGGGAAGTAGTGCTGCGTAACCCTGAGTGAAAAAGAGGCGTGCTGATGGTGGCAGGATGCCCTGGGTGGATTCAGAAGCGTTGGCTCACGGCGCACAGCAGACATGTTTGGCCTGACTTACGTCCACAGCTCAGCTGCGTCAGTTGCTTAGTCATCCAGCTGCTTTTAGGGTCCTGAAGATGCTCCACCTCAACCTGCAATTCCAGCCTGAATGGAGCTCCTTTCTGTAGGTCTCTGGGGGTCCACCTACACCGTGCTGTGGGATGGAGGAGGCAGTGATTGTGGTCGAGGTGGTTTTCGCTGTCCAGCTGTTGGAGGTTATTCTGGAGCGATGATTGGCTGAAGCAGAACCATGGTGCTGTGGTCTTTTCTTATGGATGTAATGGCCTTCGTTTCCTGGAGGGCGAGGTTGGGAGGAGCAGTCCACCCTGACTGCTGATCTGAGTCTGGGAGGTGAAGACACCTATCAAGCTGCTGCCTTGTCTTCCTGTTCTGGTCCTGATGGTCCGGGTTCTGCCTCGGGATCAGATGAAGGAGACGCCTTCAGTTTGATGATGTCAGAGCGTGTGTCATGAACCATCAGTCTGACCCAGATCTGCAGCGAGCAGCAAGAACTTCCTGTTTCCTCCACGTTTGGGAATAAACTGTTTCTGTTCTGTGTACAGGAACACAGTGAAGAAAGCAGAACTGTGTGTATGTGACTGTGTGTGACTGTGCGTTAGTGTGTGTGTCCCTCTGTGTGTGAGGGTGTTTAAACAGGTTGTCCTCCTGGTATTTTAAGACTCTGCAGACAATATGAAGGAAAACAAAGGAGCTGTGGGTCTGTCTGGCCTGCTGAGAGGGACCAACTTTAACTAAACACACACACACACACACACACACACACACACACACGGCCGGCTTTATCAACAACCTTTTAAAGCCCAGCCCCCTCGGTCCTCCTGCTTCCATTCACTACAGCTCAGGTGTGACTGACTGCAAGCCATCTCAGCCAATCAGTCAGATGCTGATTACAGCACTGCAAACAGACGAGAAGCTCTGTGTGTAAAATAAGAATCACCAACACTTCACCAGCGTGTCCCCACAGGTCTGAGATTCAACTCAAAACAGAGACACTGAAAACAGCACATCAGACTGGTTAAACTGGTTCAAGTTGGGATTAAATCCAAAGCTCACACAAAAATATAGATATAATAAAAATATAATCATCGTGTTGTTTTCTGTTCTGCAGAGGCTTCTATGCAGACATTCAGACACCACCCCACAGAGCAGGTGGAGAACCAGCTGTAACCTCAGGCTAAAAGATTAAAGTCGGAAAGCTGCAGTTCCTCTGACGGCCAGCAGGCGTGGCCCACACTGAAATGTCCAACTTTGGGAGAAATGATTGGTCACTTGGATGAGTGACTGAAAATTCATGTGTAGATGAACACATTCACTTTTTTGGGACTGGCTGACTGAACATCATCAAGACAGTACAGCAGACATGAACATGCTTCCAAACCTGCTCTCCTGTCACGTGTTTATAAATCCATCCATCCTCTTCTGCTTATCCGGGACCAGTTGCGTGGGCAGCAGCACAACAGCACAAGCAGAGAAAGCCCAGACCTCCCTCTCCCCAGCCACCTCCTCCAGCTTGTCCGGGAGAACACCAAGGCGTTCCCAGGCCAGCTGAGAGATATAATCTCTCCAGCGTGTCCTGTGTCTGCCAGGTGGTGTTTATAAATCACCAGTTTAAACACCAATGATGATGTCACAGTGCCCCATCAATCTTTTGTATACAGTCTATGCACTAACCTGCAAAGGGCCTGAGTGTGTGGGCAGCTTTAAATGGAGATATTCGCATGTATCAACATGCACGTGTTACCAAAAAACAGGACTGACACGCTCAAATTACCCCACACACACACACACACACACACACACACACACACACACACACACACACACCTTCTTTCAGATCCTTGAAGCTAGTGTATTTGCAGTGTCTATGTATGCAGTGTGTGTGTGTGTGTGTGTGTGTGTGTGTGCGCGCGCACATGCGCATGTTTGCAGTGCCCGATTAATGACAGCCTCTGACCCGCCCTCAGACTGCCAGGCACACCTCCTCCTCCTGCTCCTCCAAAACACTGAGGCTACGTCCACACTAATGCGTTTTTGTTTGAAAACGCATCGTTTTCTCCCCGTTTCGGCCTCCTGTCCACACTGAGACGGCGTTTTCCTCAAGGAAAAATGCAGCGTTTTGAAAACGCTCTCGAAAACGCATACATTTCAAAACGGAGCTGTCCAGTCGCAGTGTGGACACTGGAAAACGCAGACTTTCTAAAACGATGACGCATTTTAGTCATGTGACCAACTAAACAAAGATAGCGGAGGGCATTATACAGCAGTTGCTTTGATTGCTCTCAATTTTGACAGCCCTAAAAAAAGATTAATATCAGTTTGTACATGCTCCAGGTAGCTTTTCTTCAAATTCTTTAATTCTCACTCACTTTTGCGAATGCGCAGGACTGGAACATAAGCGTTTTGGGCCGTTTCAATGTGGACGCACAACTTTGTGAAAACGACTGAAAACGCAAGTGTAGACGCGGAGCGTTTTCAGACGAAAACGCTGTTTTCAAATCTATCTGTGCTAGTGTGGACGTAGCCTGAGAGGGGTGCAGGAGGTCTGAACTGTGAGCAGAGCAGAGATACCTGTGCTCTTTCACACCTGAGCAGCATCACCAGACTGCAGGTGTGGCTCGTACCCGACACCTGGACCCGGCTCTGGTCTTTCAGCAGCTGCATAAAGGCTTCCTTTGCTGTCTTGTGTAATCTCAACAATGAACATAACCCACTTTTGGTTATCACACATGTAAAATAATTTGAAGAGAAATTACAAAAATGAAATTTTTCTGAACCTGAAATCCACTGCGGAGTCAGTTTTATCCTGATGCTCTTTTCTCAGTGTTTCTGTCAAAAGACGTTTCAGTAGCCGGAGGCTGAACTGCGACTTAGCTAACCAGCTCTCGGGTAATGATAACAATAACAAACCCACCTGAGAGCTTTCAGACTTTAAACACACAGGAGAAGGAAAGAAACCCCAGACCTGGGTTCCTGGGAATACTCGGCTGTAAAACTGACATGAAATGTGGCCTCAGGGGGGAAATGATTTATTTGTGACAACCTCAGGGAGTGGCACCAATCATCCTCCACCTCTGGTGCCAGGATAACAACTGGACAACTCTGCCCTCCCAACACAGTGGTCCCTAAAACAGCATCCATCTTTCCTCCAGTCTGTCATATCGACTCTTTTTAAACCGCATCACAAACTTCCAGATCAGGCTGAACAACCGTAAAACCACCTTCTCGTCATCATCCACTTTGCTCTGTAACCACGGTTTGCTTTAAGCCCCGCCTCTACCCAAGAGCAGCATTCAGATCAGAGCCCCTCACCGTCACACTGCATTAACCTCTAATCCCAGCTCGCCAACCCCAAGCTACAGCAGCTAATCTGCAGCTCGTCACTGAGCTCGACCTGCCCAACCACACACGCGCGCGCACACACACGCTCGTGCACGCAGCCTTCAGGTGAGTCAGCGTGATTTTCGTCTCTGCTGCGGCCTTCTGTCGTGTTAAAGTGTGTCACGTGAATGGCTTCATGTGCATGAGCGTGACTGAGCTGTACCAACTGTAAGTACACATCTAAAAATAAATCACCTAAAAAAGTAAATAAATAAATAAACAAATAAATAAAAATGCTCAAATTGATAAAAATATAAAATATTTGAAAAACAGAAAATCTATTTAAAAAATTCAATAATAAAATTTAAAATTCTATAGATAACATTTTATGTTTTTCAGATAGCATTGACAAAAATCTAAAAAAAAAAAATGTAATTAAAATCTGAATGAAAATGAAAAATGAAAGCCAAATGAAAAAACACTTTCAGCATCTCTGTGTCTTACCGTTCGGGCACCTGCCGTCAGGGCTCCATTGGCGAGGTACGGGCTGCAGAGGTTCCCGAGGTCAGGGAACATGAAGAACGGGTACCCGACGTAGGGCGAGGGCTGGAGGACGCCTCCATCACGCTGCTGCTTCCTCAGAGCTGAGAAATAGATAAAAAGGATCAACAGTGCACGCTGACCTGAGACCAGTTCAAGTTCAGGCTCACATTCAGTTCAGCTTTTACAGCCCAAGACCTGAATCAGATTATTAATCAGCTGCATCTCCAGTGAAACCCTCATTCTGATTAAGATCAGGAATTTATGATGCCAAACACCCTCTGACTTCACCGCACTGCTGGAAGCAGGAAGCTTACACGTGTAAGCACAAAAATGTCGGCTAAAATAAATCAATACCAAAAACAAAATTTAAATCAAGCTAATGAAAAATTTATTTTAAGTAATTTATCATTACTAAAATATCTAATTAAAATAAATAAAGTGTTCTAAAAGAGCCAATGAGAGAGATATAAAATACTGAATATTTGTAGCAAAAATTTAAACCCCCCCAAAATGATTAATATTTAAAAAAATAAACAAACATTATATGACAGAAATATGCATGAGAAATAATATTAATATTTAAATATAAAACAATAATTTTAATTAATATTAATATTTATTATTTTGTATATATTACATTAAATTTAATATATAATGTTACATTCCAAATGTACTTAAATGTCTAAAAGACATGAAACACACTCAATATAATTAAAATAAGATTCCAACAAAGTCAGGAGCAAATACATGAAGACAAGTCAAGTTGTCCAAGAAATTACATTAACCCAATAAAATTTTCTAAAACAATTAAAACAGTCAAAATATTTGCAATGAACTAAAATATATAGCAAATAAACATAATAAGTGTTTGTAAATATAACTGCTAATAGCTCTCTGAGACACCCAGAAATATTTATATAAATAATGTAAACATAAATGTGGCATTATCCTTTAAATGCAGAAAAAATGTGCTTAAAATATTAATAAGAAAGGTCAGACATGTTTACAAATACAGAAACATGGGTGTAAAATAGGGCTAGAAATAAAACAAATCTAAATGACAATAGAGGATTATGTCAATAAAGTACCCAGAAACACCTGGACTCTTACAGGTGTGTCTCTTGGAGGTTTCACCTGGTCTCAGGTACACAGAGCTCCGTGTCCAGGTGTTCTGCTGCTGGAGACCATCTCCCTCCCAGCGGGCTCATAAACTTCATAAAGCAGCACTGTGGCTCTTACCTTCCTCGCTCAGCTGGCTCTGCCTGCCCCTGCTCACCACACCTGGACGGGGCTCGGGGCGCCGGTCTGCCTGCACAGAGGAGCACACGGGGAGGGTAAACACAGCGCCGATAGCCCGCTGGGGTCCCGGCTGCCCCGCTGTGGCCCCGCTTTGACTCACCTCTGAGTCCGAGCTGCTGTTGGTCTCTGACTCGTTGACCAGGGAGGACTTGACGTCGTCCAGATCTCGCTCGGCGGACACGTTGCGCTTCTCCTCCTGCTCACCTTCGTCTTTGAAGGCGATGAGCTCGTCGCTGGCTCCCAGGTCGTCGCCGTCCTCCCGGCTCAGCTGCGGCATGGCTGGACGCTAACGACGGCTAACACTAGAAGCGACTTAAGGGCTAACTCGCAGTTAGTACACAAAAGTCCCGGAACACCGAAGCCCTCTCCCAGGAAAGTAGTTAGCTAAGGTCAACTGTGCGGGACCTCCTCAAAGTCAGCGTTAACGCCAACTTAACGGCTTTTTCTATCCGTTTAAACCGTTAAATAAACAGAAAACTCCCCCAACAGCTAGCTTACATGCTAGCTAGCTCCGTGCGGCGTTCACGGACACTTCAGCTTCAGGCGTCGAATTCCTGAGGAGCGCGGTCCTCCTTCAGCCGAGCTCCTCCAAGAAAAACCTCCTTACAAAAGCAAAGTCTCAGCCACAGATGCTTCAATGATTTTAAAACACCCCGTCCCACTAAACATGAAACTAGAATTTTAAATCCTTCACGGACGGACCGTCGACATCTTAATAAGCAAGCCCGAAAAGTTCATGTCCCCCCTGTGTGCAGTTACTGCTCCAGCGGAGAAAGTGGAAGGCCTGCCCACGGTGATCCCTGCATCGTTAGTCCGCTCTGAAACGTGCATAATTCCGCACACCGCTGCGGTTTTACTCTGCTCGTTTCCGCATATCGCGCAGTTTGCTGATTCAAGACGATCACTGGAGGCGTGGGAACGGAGACGGGCTGCACTCAAGTGGAGTGGAAGGAAAAGACTGCGGGGGTGGAGGCTGGAGGAGCAGGAGACCTGCACTGGCCCCGGATCAGTTCACCGGAGCCGGGTGCACGGGGCCGCGGGCTGAGCTGATCCTGGATCAGGCACAACAGGTTGATCCTATCTGCGCGCAGAGGAGGAGGAGTTCACACGGAGAAAAGGAGACTTTCAGAGTTTAAAGGAGCAGTTCGACACTTTGTGCCCTCACGGACTGAAACGGGACACACTTCCACCGCAGATGCCGAGCACAGACCCCGGGCCTCAAATTCCGCACTCTGCAGCTCCTCCAGTGGCCAGCAGGGGCGCCAGCGGCGGGTCAGCCCCCATACACTCCCGTGTTAACGTGTCCGACATTTACAGCAGAAATAAACGCGTTTACAGCAAACATACATATACACACACACTTGTTTTCATATCATAACCCCAATACTAAGACCACATTTTGAGTCTCAAAAATATATTTTTCTTGTTTGTCTGCCAATATTCACTAACTACTACCTAAGTAGTAGCAAAACTGTAAAAAATGGGATGTAAACTGGAAATAGAGAAAGTTCACCTTCAAAGTAAAAGTCAGGGTTGCAGTTAACATCTTTCATAAGGCAAAACTTTTATGTTGAAGTCTCCATATCCACTTTATGTCCCGCTCAGGTAGTAGTTTGATTTTGATTTTGATTTTGATTTTGAATTTGATTGATTAGCATTCAAATATCTCAGTGAAGACAGAACAAAGATCTACCACAAAGCACGAAAGCATGAGACAAGGCTAATCAAAAGGTAGTGATTATTTGCGGACAAAAACTACAAACATTTAATACTACAGACACAGGCGGCTGTGGCTGCTAGCTGTCTGCTGTCTTCATCTCAGCAGGTATCTGTATAAACAATATTGGGAGCAGACTTTCCAGAGAGTCTGAAATCCGGGTTGGATGAGTGAAAGTCTGTTAATTAGAGCTGTACCTGTCCAAATGTCGCCCCCACATATATAAAAGTGTTATGAGCCCAGCGGGAGCTCTTGGATGGTCTGTTAGTACAGTAACTTCACAGCAGCCATTTTATTGGCCTCATGATGTCATTAAAAATGCTCCAAAAGGCTCCGAGAGCCACAAACATGGTCCAGAGGTCCAGTTAGCAGACAGCTAGCAGCTAGAGCCACCTGTGTCACCATCAACCTGCCAAAGGGGCCACGGCTGTAGTAATGCAAACTTTAAGCCTTAATCCAATTTAAACAGGTGAGTGTAGGAATAATAAATTGGTGAATGGCGCAAGTTGTATAAATGCTTTAAAATTAGGAGTCTATTGGGACGGACTCACTGCTGTCTCTGCTGGACGGAAGAGGAGCTGCAGCTCACAGGTCTCTGTTTCAGTGGGATCGTGTGGATCTGGCTCTGGATTGGAGGAAACGAGGTAAAAACAGCTGGCACACCGATACCGTCTGTCCGGTATCAGTTTCTGCTGCACATGAGCACAGTGATGGGTTGTGGTTCTAGAAGGCAGAACCGTTTTGGCCCGAGCGCTGCGCGTGTGTTTGTGAAACGTTGGGATGCGTTTAGGGCCGGTTTGGAGCTTCGGGTTTGATGGGAAAAAGAAAATAAGCTATCATCAGCAGAGCCGGGCTGAGGAGCTGATTATTGTTTCCAGCCTGTCTGTCTGTGCTGATGAAGCAGAGCAGGAGGCATGTACTATCCCCTCCCAAAAAACTGAACACACTCATTACTGCCCACTCACAGTTCTGCTGTGCTCCCTGTGGAGAGCAGCATGGTGGCCCCACTGCCCCCACCCCTTCCCCTCCCCCTCTGTCTTTTTGTTTGTTTTTTCCTCATTTTCTAGGCTCTCTTTGTCCCCCCTCCTCGCACCATGCAGATTACGGTCATGCATGTTGAGATTACAGCAGCTCTCTGCAGAGGAAGTCTGAGGACCAAGCAGAGACACACTGAGTATGTGAGTGATACAGAGGCCTCACAGAGACTACCTTCACGTTAATGACAGGCTGCCTCTGTTAAATCAGCTCTCATTAAAGACAAAGAGCCTGTTTCCATCATAAACACATCCCTGAGTCTGGACACACACACACACACACACACACACACACACACACACACACACACACACACACACACACACACACACACACACACACACACACACACACACACACACACACACTGAGGAGACTTAACAATGCATGCTGGGATTCTTCTCTTCTTTAAATAGTTTAAACTCCCAAACAGGACTCTGAACCACACATATCCCTCCGTCTGCATCCTTCTGACTACAGGCGAATCGCTCAAAATTCCCGACTTTGACTGGACACGTTAGTACTGTGTGATGTTAACCACGAGCAGAGTGTTGAATACTGAGTTCAGTGTGTGTTCAGGAGTCCCAGTGAGGCTGCAGTGATCCAAACACTCAGCTTATCACAGAGATGCTCAGCATGTAAAATTACCTGTAGTAGTGAAACCATACATTTAATGTTGGCTTGTATACATTCAGTTTATATGAAGCATGCATGCATAAATTAATAATCTATGACTTTGCATTTCACTCAGAATTTTTGCTTCTTGTTTGAAGGTGCAGAATAATGCAAAGAAGAATTATTTTGAACTGTGAATCATGCAAAGCTGAGCAGCTCCTGTTGTTTTTGATTTCATCTTTTTCTTAATCACTGGATTATTATAATAATAATTTTATCACTTAGAACACACACAAGCAGACACTCACTCACTCACACACACACACACACACACACACGCAGGCAGCCACTCACACACACACACACACACACACACACACACACACACACACACACACACACACACACACACACACACACAGCTGGTCCTGAGCCTGTTGACAGAATCACACCGATTCATCGAATGTTCAATAAATAATCGATAAATATTTAAGAGTCCTTGTGTGTGTGTGTGTATTAAAGCTGTGCTTGTGAGGATATGCTAACACAGTAGTGAACATGTGTTCATCATCTAACATAACTCAGATTAAGCCTCTCGTCCTCACTGAGTGAGCCTGCTTGTGCCAGAGGAAGTGGCTGCTTTCTCAGAGCGCAGCTCGTTATTGAGCGTCTCTCGGCCACACTTCACCCTCCTTCACACACAGCACACACTCCACTTCCTTGGAAACAAAAGAGGGATTTCCTCCTCACCGAGACGCTCTGGAAGCTCAGCACACACCCACGACCGTGTAGAGTTAGACATATGTGTCTGGTCCCGGTCCTCGGGGTCACCGGGTTCACGACGCGGGCTGCAGTGGGAGGCAGCCTCTGTGGTTACGACTGAGCGGCGGTATGCGGGCCTGGAGAGCCCTGGGGAGCCTCGCTGTGATCCTCCTGCTGATGCACAGCTGTTCGAGTTTCAGCTGCTACAGCCAAACAGGCCCAGGAATCAGACCTGAACCCTTACAGGGCTTCAGGTCCGTAACCCCGCTTCCTGCTGATGAAAGCAGACACCCCGGTGTATCCTCCCCCCTTCAGATGTGCTCATGCTCTCTGACTTCTTCCTCAGAGAAAGAAGACTCTGAAAGTGTTGGAGCTTAGTGAGGACATGCAGTGAAGGAAGTGTCTGCTGCTATTTCAAACTAAAGCTCTCAATCAGATCCACAGATGATGGATCCTAACAGGCTGAAAACATCTGCTGAGGTTTCTCACTCAAACTCATTGTTTTACCAGCTGCAGCTTTCAGCAGAGAGCCCAAAAACTCCAGATTACAGATTACTCTGACAAACAGAGCTGAAGTTTAACTCAACCACAAGACAAACCAGCAGCTTCAGAGAGCAGCCCACAGCTGGAAGGCACAGCTGTTAGGAGAGGGAGAGGCTCTGCGCACATGCAGCTCATGGTTTCCGTTTGTGAGTGGCGGCCAATCAAAAGAAAGTTGAGTTTAAGAGGGTGGAGTCTAAACAGCTTGTTTTAAACCAGAGCTACACCAAGAGCCAGAATGAGAGATTTGAGGTGTGCATGATTCACAGGTGCTCTGTGAGAGAGTCTGGAGCTGTGCACTTTAATCTGACAGTCACTTTAAATAAAAGAATAAAACTTTCCAGACATTTGAGGTCAAATGTGGAAGCAGCACATTTTGACTTTTACTGAAAGCCAGAAAAAGAACAGCGTGGAGTGTCATGATACAAACCCACAAATAAAGCTAAAGGTTTCTCACACAGAGATGAGCTCATCCTGATGGTGCTCTGAGGACAAATGTTAAATTTGGGAAGTCTGAGTGTGCATGTGGGTGAAAATACAGAAGTGAAACTGAAAAAGGTCAAAGCCATTGAATTTGGTATTGCAAATATGTTTTCCTAAACCTCAAGCAGCCACAGCGTTCATCACTGACAGCAGAATGCATGTTTGCTCTCAGGCTCCTCAGGGCAGCTTTGCATGATCACAGCTCAAAATAATTCTTTTTTATGTGATCCTGGGCCTCAGTGCAGCCTGTCTTACACTAGCTGTTTTAGCTCCTCCCCCTATCTTTTGACTGGCTCCCCCTCACAAACAGAGGGTTGGACTGCAGGTGGGGCTTCATGGCCGTGAGCATGTCACAATAAGTGAAGCAGCATTGATCCAGGAGAAGAAAACGAGAGAGAAAGTTTCTATGGAAGTTTTCTGCAGAAGGTTTCCAGCAGGGCAGAACCTCTGTAACCTCTGAGCTCCTCACATACTGCCGAGATGGTGGCCAAGACAGACACAACCGCAGAGCTCTATCTTCAGCTGTGATGTCACTTCTGGTGTTTGTGAGGCCGCTGGCATAAAGCAGGTGTAGCAGGTGAGGGGAAACCTCACTTTATATAGGGATATCCTGTCTGTGTGACATCATACTGAGCCAAGAGTTGAAAAAAACACCTGAACCCTGAGTGTCTGCCTCGCAGGGAGCAGATTAAAAACAGCTAGGGAACATCAACACGTGGAGATTTAGCTTCATCCTATTTATTACACAGCTCTTTAAATTCACAGCTGTGGGCTTTGACATTTTTCCAAAGTTTAAGTCTAAACATCTACTCCTCCTCCCTCGGACTCAGGGGGTAAGTGGGCTCCCGTTCCCTCTGTCAGCCGTCTGCAGATTAAACTGCAGCAGATTGAGGACGTCTGGCAGAGCTCAGGTGAGTTTATCAGCTCATCTGTGAGTGTTTGTGCTGCTCTGAGCTCGTCACAGCCCAGAAACAGAGGAATCGTAACAGCCGAACTCCAGCCGTTTCATCACCCCCTGACTAATTTACTGTGAAAGTCAGAAACTTCCTCTCTGAGGGTTTCTCTAAGTGGCTGCATGGAAGCCTCAGACACCACGCTGAGCAGCATTTGTGTGTGTGCGCGCGCGTGTATGAAGTGTCTGAGAAATGATGTCATCGACAGCGGGGCGCAGAGGAGGAAACAGCTGCCAGTTGAGTCTGCAGCTGGAGCTCTTTCTTTCCTCCGTTCTGCTGGACCCCAGATCAGGCTCCCCAGTGACTGCAGCCATGCTGAAGGTCAGAGTTCAGGGTTGAAGCACATAACTTTTAAATGACAGATGCAGTGAGCTCAACTCTCAGTGACTTCTCTCCTGACTCCACTCACTGGTTTTGGAAGTATCTTTGAGCCTTGGTGTTAGCGTTCTGCCCAGAAACAAGCTCATTCTTGTTTGTGGAGGTGTTCACATGAGAATCTGCACCCACAGACCTGCTGATCAATCACATCCGATCACAGTCCTCAAATTTAACAGCACACCAAAGCTGGAGCTAAGCCAGCTTGGAGGCTCTGATAGTGCAGTTAACAGGACAGCAGCCATATCGTCGTGACTGTGTTGGCCTCCAGGCCGTTAATGTTTGAAGGTTTGCTGTCAGGTGTTCATTGTTTTCAAGGCCAATATTCACTCTAGAAAAAAAGAGCATTTAAAAAAAAAGCCTGTCAGCATGAAAAGAAAGCTGACTCCTACTCAGGAGCTTGTTTTAGACAGAGGATCATAAAGAACGATTATTCTCGACTCTAAATCATGTAAAGCTTCTCCAGTGAGGTCCAAGAATCAGAATCAGTCAGCTAGTTTAATAAATGTTGACAGCAAACTTTTGTCTAAAATATTGTCCAGCAGACTAGAGAATTATATACCTAAGCTTATTAAGGCAGATCAGACGGGCTTTATCAAGAATAGAGAATCAATTACAAACATGAGAAAATTACTGAATATTATAGAACACTCCAATGTAACCAAAACACAAGGACTTGTTGTATCACTTGATGCGGAAAAAGCTTTTGACCGCGTTGAGTGGACTTATATGTTTGCTTTAATGGAGAAATATGGCTTGGGCAAGGGGTTTATAGACATGATCAGATTGTTATATGTCACCCCAAGAGCATGTCTTGTAGTTAATGGTATTAAATCATCAGAATTCTGTTTACAGAGATCAACAAGACAGGGGGACCCGATTTCCCCATTAATTTTCGCTTTAGTAATTGAACCACTGGCTGAGGCCATTAGAAATAATCAAAGTATATCTGGATACCTAATTCAAGGATTTGAATTTAAAATGTTACTATACGCAGACGATGTTCTGCTGTTTGTCACCAATCCCCAGGATTCTATACCCTCTGTATTATCTATTACAGAAACTTTTGGATATTTGTCCGGGTATAAGGTTAATATGACCAAAACTATTGCTATGCCACTGGGAAATTTGCCTATGACATGCAACATCCCATTTACCTGGTCGGGTTCTTGATTTAAGTACTTGGGGATACACATTTCACCTAATATAAAAAGTGTATTGAAACAGTGTCAAACAAGATTTTTCTAGATGGATGGATCTCCTGGTCTCCTGGATGGGGAGAATAAATTAAATTAAAATGAATGTGTTGCCACGGCTTTTATATCCTTTACAAATGCTCCCGATAACTCTTACCAAAAAAATTGTAAAAGAAATTGAAAAAGATCTGTCAAGGTTTATTTGGAGGGGAAAACGTTACAGCTGCCCAAAGATAAAGGGGGTCTTGCCTTTCCTAACATTTTGCTGTATAACTGGTCATGTCATAGTAGAGTTATACATGAATGGATCCACGCATATCTAAAAGAGACAGAGAACCCCCTAGAAGCCTGGACATGTTCGCCATTTAATCTCCTAAGCGAACTAGTGAGTAAATATATTAAAAAACATAACAAAGTAATGATTGATACTTACTTAAAAACATGGCGTGATATGAACAAATACATTGAAAGTAATCCTATACTGAGTTATTTAACACCTTTTATAAATAATCGGCACTTTACACCAGGAATGAAAAGTGCAGTATTTCAGAGATGGTTTGGTGCAGGAATACATGTGGTGGGCAATGTTCCCTCTAATTTTTCATGTGTCTGAGCGAACACACAAACTCCCTGAGCGGTCTCCTGGACCACTGTGAGCAACAGCAGACGTGTGCACTGTGGTCACGCCGGCATCTAATCCATCCAAGTTACATGGTTTATTAAAATAATCAAATTACAGCCTTTACACTTATGTTAGACTACTTTTAATTAACTGCCTTAGCCCACTTACAATGAAAATGTAGGAAAAAAATCTATTCATTGACCTGTGTAGGATGTTAACACTATTGGAAGTAAAAATAACTTGAACTCCAATTTTGAAAACATAACTTTCTTTTTAAAAAAAGCTTTGACTGGTATTATGAGTCTGTGGTCTGGGAGAGAGTCCTGTAGCTCTCTGTCTGCAAAATATAGTATATAATCACCAAAGCTGGGCAATTAATTATATAGTTACTTCAAAAAAAAAGTGACTCAGTTTGGCAAACAACAAAGTTTTTTTGCAGCTATTTTTTTAAATGCAGCCAAGGCGTTTTTAAATAAACATTTCAAACTATTTACAGAACAATCAGCTGTTCTGCATCAAATTTGATGCCACACAAATTATTTGTGCCACTCCAAAAAATCATTTCTGTCCACTATGAGATAAAGGAGAACAACAGCCTGATACCTGCAGGCCTGGCAACAGGAGATGTATCACTCCTGTAACACCTGTAACATTCAGCAGTCGCCTCATTGTTCTGACACACACAACAAAACTACACTACACACTAACTACACAAGATTTGCGCTAAACGTCTCAAATCTCTCACATCTCAAAGCTTCCCCCCGTTTCTTAACAACTAGATGCCACGTTGCCATATCATTTTTTGATTGGTCGACATGGTACTTTTTTGGACGAATAGGAAAGGGAGAGGGGGTGGAGTTTGTTTTTGCTCACAGGCTTTCGAGCTTTTTTTTCTTATAAAACGCAGTTTTTACCGTTTCTCCCCGCAGTAAATATAAACAACGACAGTATTCAGGAAGAAAACCAAACATTGCAGATATTTTTATCATAACTCTGGTTTTACGTGGCCTATCAACACAATTTAAAAACTGGTATAAAGTCCACACTTTTTCCGTCAATTGTTCCGTCTGTCCTGCTCACATCTCCAATGGTTGTACACGTTGTCATTAATGTGGCTTCACTCCACATCAGCCGCTTTGCTAGCTAAAACACCGGCGTCGGCACATAAGGACGCTGTCATAGCCTGTCAACGACGTTGATTAGCTGCGTATATACGAATGTTAATCGCGTGATTGGCTGAACTATGGGATAAGGTGGCATCGTTCTAATCCCATACGGGAGCAGCCAGTCACTCACTGACTAACACTGCAAAACAGAATTGTTTTGTATTAAAAAGTATTAATTTTAATTTCAATTCAGGTTAGATTTTTTTGTGCGCAACACAGATTTTCTGTGTGCAGAGACCGTGCCAGCAGTGCGCAGCTTAGAGGGAACATTGGTGGTGGGTGATCTGTTTAATGGGAATGTTTGTATGTCTTTTGAGCAGGTCCAAAAAAAATATGGAATACATCAAATTAATTTTTTTTTTTGCATTTTTGAAGGCTCGTCACCTAATTACTTCAAATTTTGATACTTTGCACAATACAATGCAACTAGGACCCATGGAAAATTTCTTTTTAACTTAAATGCAGATAATAGAACTATAAGACAGTTTCACAATACACTACAAGGTTATAACAAACATAATATTGGAAAACTTATTAGGAGTTGGGAGGGTGACCTCCAGTGTCATTGTGATGATCTTGCCTGGAGTGAGTACATACAATCTGTGCATTCTTTATTTCTTAGTAACAGATTTAAAGAAACACAATATAACATTTTACATAGACAGTATAGAACGCCTATTTTTCTGGATAAAATTGATCCGAGCAGGTCAGCACAATGTACTAAATGTAAATCTGTGGCAGGGTCCTACTTGCACTGTCTTTGGACTTGCTCAAAAATTTAAAAATTCTGTCTCTGTGTAACAAAAGAATTAAAAGGTATATTTAGAAGCAGAATACAAAAAGATCCAGCTCAGTATTTATTGGGGCTGCCAATTCTGAACAAATTTCCAGATAAAAACAAATATAAACTTTTATGTAAATTATTGTTTTTGGCTGGGAGGTGGCTGGGGAGAGGGAGGTCTGGGCCTCTTTGCTTAGGCTGCTGCCCCCACGACCCGGCCTCGGATAAAGCGGATGAAGATGGATGGATGGATTGTTTTGGCAAGAAAATGTATTGTTTTCAATTGGATTAATGAAAAACCACCAACAATAACTCAGTGGTATAAAGAAATCTTTTGAGTTTTACCAATGGAAAGACTGAGTGCAAAATTAAGTGGCAATGATGATATTTTTTTGGATATATGGCGCCTGCTATTGGATTACTTACCTGATGATCTGAAGAAAACCATAGTGAGAGGGGCAGCCCCACTCCAATGGCGGGTTGAGTCTGTCAGGACAAATGTGTAATGCGTGGTAGACCGAATTATCTATACTGTATTAGTTTTCTGTTTACATGTCTCAGACTGCTTATTGTGTTTTTTTTTCTCTTTTTGTTGTTGTTGTGGTAGTTGTTTTTTTTCTATTTTGTATAAAGGAAAAAATATATACAAATATGATATAAAAAAAAGAAAAGAATCGATCAGCTGTGAGTACAGCAAGGTTTCATTTGGCTCTCTTAGAGGACATTTCCCATGAGACAGGGCTTCAGGTCCTGGGACTCCCACAGAAACCCAGGACAGCTCACTGGTTCCCAGCTGGGGCTCATGAACAGTTTAGTAATGCCTCACCGCAGCTTCAACAGGTGATAACAGCTCCGTTTTCACAGGCCAACCCACCGCACTAACATGCTATCCTAAATGATCCACAAAGTTTAAACTGGGCACAGAGGAAGTGAGCGCTGAGGCCATCATGTGATCTAACATGAACACACTGATCCCGGCAATGTGACGGCCCAGCAGGCGCTTCTCTGAGGAATGAATGAATGATTGATGGACTGAAGACCAACCTGCCCCTGGGGCAATGAGCTGCCACCCCCATCACTGCATCCTGTCCTATCCCCGCCTGCCTCTTCTGCTCCTCTCTGGAGTCAGACATACACTCAGCAGCCTTCCTCACACCTCTGCTCTTCAGGTATCACGACCCATCATCTGGAAGAAGTCTTGATCCTAAGCAAAGCTGATAAAAAGCTGATAAAAAGCAACCAGGGAAGAGTTTTGAGGAGCTCGAAGTAAAGACGAGACCCTCGTCCAACACGGGAGTCCATACTTTAGGACCTCGTGAAGGAGTTAAAAAGAGTGCTTATCTCAAAGTTCAGCTCCTCTTCTCAAACTTTGACAAGTGCAGCAGCTCTAATCTGAGTGCTGTGCTAAACAATGAATGAGCCAGGCTTAAAGCTGGTTTTAATATCACATCAGGTTTAAAGCAGGGTTTAATATTATATCAGGCTTAAAGCTAGGTTTAAATCTGATATAAAGGATTAAAGGGGGCAAGTTTGGATTGAGTCTCAGGATGTTCCTCAGCAGCAGATATGAAGAGACAGGTCTGATATTTGTAACATAAAGCTAATGTTCTCAGCTGTCTTTGGGACAGTGAAGAACCTGCAGTTCCTGTGACATCCAGCAGAGGCAGCAGCGAGTTAGCCCCATGCTACAACTTTACAGCAGAAATAAACATGTTTACAGCCTGATACACAAACTGATTGGTCCCTGTGGTTAATTTAAACCTTCATAACACCTTTATGGGGGAAGGAGGTTTCTATAACTCACCTGTTTCCATTATTAGGGGCGTGGCCTCTGTGACTGACAGGTGGATGATTACCTAGGTGGCTGCAGCTGCTAGCTGTCTGCTAGCTTCACCTGAACTGGACCTGTGGACCGTGTTTGTGCTCTCGGAGCCTTTTGGAGCATTTTTAATTACATCATATGACCAATAAAAATGGCTGCTGTGAGGTTACTGGATTAACACACCGTCCAATAAGGCAAAGCTTCAGATTTGCTGAGTGAAACCTGAGAGTTTTGATTGGATGTCACTAATTAGCAGGTATCTGTGAGTGTGAGAGATGCTTGCTGAAAGTGAAAGCGGCGAGCCGGTGTTTATTTCTGAACATAGTTCACAGATTTGTGACCTGAGATAGTTTTAACGCTCTTAGTGTCCAATCAGAGCACAGGAAGAGGAACAAACCACAACAACCTATTTGTGTGGACTCAGCAGCTTTGTAATGAAGACGAGGAGGAACACAGTGCTGCATGCAGCTGAGCGTGTTATTGACCTTGTGCTTCAGAGATGTCACATGACGCCTCTGTGAGGTCATGCATCATCTGACGTGTTCTTGTCCTTCTAACTCCTCTGATGAGAGCCTGTCCAGCTGCCGGTCAATCCAGCTAATGAGCATAAAGTTGTCCATCATTTGACCTCTGACCCTGCAGTATCGCTGCAGAGTCTGACAGGACAGATTCTCCTGCTGCACTTCCTGCAGAGCTCCATCTACACATGAATCACTCCAGGCGCTGTCACAGCACTGAAACATTTAACACATGATAATCACATCTGGATCCGCTTTAATGAAACAGGAGGACAAACGTGTTCTCAGCATGGTTTCAGTGACTTCAAGAGTCTGGGAGTCCTTCTGTTCATGCTGTGATTATTGTTCCGCATACTCACATGATGATGTTATTTTCATTGATACATTCAAAAACAGGAATTCACCATGCTGAACAGACCAATCACAGCAGCTGCAGCTCCTTTGGCCTGACGTGTCACGGCATTCCCAGGAGGTAAAAGATCAGATTACAGTTTTCATGCTGAAGCATAAATCCTCCGTGAGCATCAGGGACAGTTTATGGCTCTGCGGGATTTAGTGACCACGAAGGAGATGACCACAAAGAAACTGAACCAGTGGTTTATTCTAAGAATACTCATTTTTCACACATGAGGACACTGAAAAACATGAAGCAGTAAATCTGAGAGAAACTAAACTGAAATATGTAAAATTAAATGTTTATTTATGAGGCTCTAGTCTTTTTCTCCAATTGATCTCTCTGAGTTAACTTCAGTAATTACTTGACTCAAAGAAGTGCTGCCATTAATTAATGCTTCAATCTTAAATATGATCAACCTCTCTCTAATAATCGGCTACGTACTACAGGCCTTCAAGCTGGCTGTAGTTACTTAAAAAGCCATCTGTAGCTAATTACAGGCCATTCTCTCACCTTCCTTTCATATCAAAAATTCTTGAAAGAGTAGCTGTCAAACAGCTAACAGATCATCTGCAGATGCAATTCAAGGACACACAAAGAGGAGGAAATCTCTGCTCATGTGCTCACCACACTATTACAGATGGCGTACTCACACTTCCGGGTTATTCTTACATGTTGGTGAAGTCACAGATGGAAGTACAGTGAGGGCTAAAAGTATTGGAACAGTAAACCGATTACACGGAGACCCGCAGACTTTCTCATTTGAAGAGTGTCAGTCAGGTTTCAGAGCTCATCACAGCACAGAAACAGCTTTAGGTTAAGGTTAAAGGTTAAAACTGATCTTCTTATGGCCTCTGACAGTGGACTCATCTCTGTGCTTGTCCCGCTAGACCTCAGTGCAGCGTTCGATACTGTCGACCATAATATTCTATTAGAATGATTAGAGCGTGCTGTAGGTGCTAGGACCAATTCTGTTTACATTATACATGCTTCCCTTAGGCAGTATCATCAGAAGGTCTAGCACACATTTCACTGCTATGCTTATGACACCCAACTTTATCTATCCATGAAGCCAGATAACACACACCAATTAGTTAAACTGCAGGAAAGTTTTAAAGACCTGGATGACCTCTAATTTTCTGCTTCTAAATTGAGATAAAACTGAGGTTATTGTACTCGGCCCTGAAAATCTTAGAAATATGGCATCTAACCAGATTCTTACTCTGGATGGCATTACCTTGGCCTCCAGTAACACTGTGAGGAACCTTGGAGTCATTTTTGACCAGGACATGTCCTTCAACGCACATATTAAACAAATATGTAAGACTGCGTTCTTCCATTTGCACAACATCTCTAAGGTTAGAAATATCCTGTCTCAGAGTGACGCTGAAAAACTAGTTCATGCATTTATTACTTCCAGGCTGGACGACTGTAATTCATTATTATCAGGATGTCCAAAAACTCCCTGAAAAACCTTCAGTTAATCCAAAATGCTGCAGCAAGAGTCCTGACAGGGACTAGAAAGAGAGAGCATATTTCTCCTGTATTGGCTTCCCTTCATTGGCTTCCTGTTAAATCCAGAATTGAATTCAAAATCCTGCTCCTCACATACAAGGTCTTAAATAATCAGGCCCCATCTTATCTTAATGACCTTGTAGTACCATATCACCCTATTAGAGCACTTCGCTCTCGCTCTGCAGGCTTACTTGTTGTTCCTAGAGTATTTAAAAGTAGAATGGGAGGCAGAGCCTTCAGTTTTCAGGCCCCTCTTCTGTGGAACCAGCTTCCAGTTTGGATTCAGGAGACATACACTATCTCTACTTTTAAGATTACTTTTTGTTAAATCATATAGTCAGGGCTGGATAAGGTGACCCTGAATCCTCCCTTAGTTATGCTGCAATAGTTGTAGGCTGCTGGGGGATTCCCATGATGCACTGGGTATTTCTTTTTCAGTCACCTTTCTCACTCACTATGTATTAACAGACCTCTCTGCATTGAATCATATCTGTTATTAACCTCTGTCTCTCTTACACAGCATGTGTTTTATCCTGTCTTCCTTCTTTCACCCCAACGGGTCGCAGCAGATGGCCGCCCCTCCCTGAGCCTGGTTCTGCCGGAGGTTTCTTCCTGTTAAAAGGGAGTTTTTTCTATCCACCGTCACCAGAGTACTTGCTCTAAGGGGGTCATATGATTGTTGTGTTTTTGTCTGTATGTATTATTGTAGGGCCTACCTTACAATATAAAGTGCCTTGAGGCGTCTGTTGTTGTGATTTGGTGCTAAATAAATAAAATTGAATTGAATTGAAATTGAACTGAATTTGTCCAAATAATCAATCATTAAGAAAAATGTGCTCACATTAAACTGAACATTTAGTACTCATCTAATTCGATTAAATTTAATGTTTTACAAAATTTGAACATTAAAAAGGTTCAAATTTGGACTCGAGTCAATTTCATGTTTCCTTCAGTCAGACTGAAAAACGTTTAAGCGCGTCGTTTTTCATCCCTAAGCACACGCTGTGAGCGGGCTGTGCGAGCCAGACTCAGACACAGCAGGCTGAAGTTAGCTGGGATTATTCACCTTGCAGTCAGACTCTGCCCCACGATGTCAGCACCACTGTGCTGTCACACACAGGAAACACTCTTACATACTCTGACCGCCTGCCCCAGGAGACCCATATACACCCGCCACCTAAAATAGTCCACGGCAGCTGCGCGTCTGGTCTGTTCACCACACACTGAAAAAAATATGTTGTTGGATTTACTTAATTCAATGGTGGACATTTGTTGCACACAGATGTTTTGCTTTGGCAGCAACTTAAACAATTGAGTTAAATTAACACAATTTATTCATGTTCAATAAACCTGTGCAATTTGTGTTGATAAAATGTGACTTAAACATGTTTTGATGAAGTAATTTGAGCTCTTGAAATATTTTAATCCTTCACAATTTTCTCACTTTATCCCAACACCATTCAATAACTTTTACCCAATACTACTTGGTCCCTTAAATACTACATGTTATCTTCAAATTACATTTTGCTATTATATTCTAGTATCAAATACACAATTTTCAAATGGAGGCCTTATAACAGATTATATTGTTCTCTTCCAAGATGGTTGCTGGCATCCACCAGTAACCTTTCAAAACAAAATGTCTAATTTCACTGCATTGACAGTAGGTAAAGAATTAAACTGACATTACTCCACTACTGAATCTATATAAACCAACAGTTAAATAATGTCAGTTCTTCCGTGTTCTCTGGAATCAATCACAGCAAAGAAATTAGACTCTTTCTTTTGAAAAATGTTGGGAAAGAACAATACAAAACATTCTATTTAAGGCCTCTGACGTCAAGATTCAGTTAAACAACAATTATAACTAAACAATTTGAGGTAATGTTAGTTTCCATTAACATTAAATTAGGTTACTGAATTGGCAAACACCTTCCTATTAACATTACCCATTTTACCCCAATAACTAAAGAAATTAGCACTTGCAGGTCAAAACCTTTATTCAAGAGATGCAAAAATAACATTGATACAGTGACTGTCAAAAATTACGGCACTGATCATACTGTGACATCTTGGTTCAAAACAGCAAGCTTAGAAATATTCAACGTTCCTTACTTCAACTGAATGAAACTGAAAATACCATTTCACACGGCCCATATGGGATATTTAGACTGCATAACTGTTCATGCTACATCTCTTCACTAGTAAAAGAAAGAAAAAATACAAAGAGAAATTTAAAAATGCTGCCAAACAGACAGAGAACTTGTACAGAGCAAAAGGAAAAACAAACAACAACAACAACAAAAAAACGGCTCGTCCTCATGGCAGTTGCAGTGTATATAAAAATGAACCCTGCGATCTGTTCCTGGAATTGAGCTTCAAAAATGCAGCAGAACAAGTGTGAGATTTAAATGTCCTCTCACCTAGAGCTGGTCACCTCACATGCATAACAGTGAGCTTCGTTGCAGGAGCAGTTTTGTCTTAGTTGTGAGCTTTTCTTGAGAGCTGAGTTGCTTCCAACTCCATTACCACCCTTTGAATCACCTCAAAAGTGTAGCAGAGTTGTGATGGGTAACTCATATTGAAGGAATAAAAAAGGTCCAAACAGCATGGCTACTGCAAAGGTCACGTTATCCAGATCTTGAAGAACTACTATACCCTCGATGATGATGCCAACGTCAGAAAAGTCATTGCCTGGTGCACCCTCTGGAGACAGATGTTCATTGTGGTTTTCTCAATCTGTGCAGTGGCCTCAGTCAAGTCCTGGTTAAAAACAAAACATTTCTTTAAGATTCCTTTTTAAACTCATCTCTTTTGAATCTACCAGTTCTAATGTTAGAGTAATTTAAACCAATGCAAGCAACATAGTAAATAGCTATAGCCAAAGAGTGGCCTGCCATGCTGCCATTCATGGTCTAACAGAGTTTCTAAGAGAGGGTGAAAAACATAATTTCAAATGCTTTACATTAGTTTTTCTTAGAAAGACACCGGCCCATCAGAAATCCAGGTTTTGTCACTCAGAAGATGTTAGAATTTAGACTTTCAGCCCCACAATTTGGTTAGCTGTTGGTCTTTTTTTTTTTTCAAACAAAAGCTAATGTAAATATTGGTGGGATTTTCCTTTGTTCACTAGAATGACAAATTTAAAGTTTTTTCACACTGATGTGACCCCTAATACAGGGGTGGGGCCTCAAGGGCCGGCGGCTGAGTTCACTACCAGGCCTCATGTGAACTTCAAATTATTAAAGAGGACTACTGGTCCTAACTGGTCCAATGAGGATCAAGTGGATAACTAAATGCATTTTTAAATGTTGCAAAGCCACAATCTACTCATAAAACACTCACCATGAACTCCTGCACCAAGATGTTGCAATTGTCTTTCACACAGATGCGGAGCACTTTGACTCCCTTTGAGCATTAATGTCATCCTAAAGTATTATAACAAAGAAAACAGAGATTTGTGAACTTTTCAGTAGCACAGAAGAAAATGATCCCAGACCAAAACTTAAACCAGTCAACATGCAACACCAGCATCTACAAAGCAATATCAAAAGTTCCTGTTTGACATCAACTTTATGGATATATAGTTTCCAGAACATTTATTTTTTTAAAAAGATCAATTTTTCTCAGTGGGCCAGTAAATGCATGACGAAAATTATGGCATCCTTTCGGTGGAATCAGTACTCACAGGTAATAGTTGACTGTTTCAATGGATGCAGCATAAAAATCTTTTACTGACCTAATGCAATACATATACACTTTGTAGTTAAAGAATTTTAAAGTTCTTACTGTCATCATGGCAGCTACATCCTTTAGCTTTGTGCCCTGTTCCCCCAAACACTTTCAGCAGACTGTCAGAGAGAAACTCTGCTCCGTCAGAAACCTTGACTGTAAAGGCATGGTTGGGATGCACTGGAATGCTGCATTTCATCTGAAATGACATAAAATTATTTTGAAATAACAGCAGGCACTGTGCTTGGTTAATAATCAGTAATGTTTTGTTGAATAAAAACTGTGTTTCCAGATCTTATGGGATTAAAAAAATGTTTATTTCTGATTTGCAACCCAAGAACCCACAAGTTACAACCTCATTTTAGTTCAAGTGTGCATTAATGTGAGTCCAGTAATCACCTTTCTGACAATACATACAGGTATAAGTTAAACCTATGGCAGATTTTGGATTTCTCAGTTGTATTAATAGGGCGGTCTATTTGAGTATGCATGCACCTAATAATTATAAAAAACCTATTATAATTAAGTTACAGAAACCTTAAGCGAAAATAGAATATACTTTCTTACCATAACACCTTGAACCCACAATCCATCAGCTGACTCCTGGTGAAATGCAGAATAGATGTGGTCTCTCAATGTGCATCAACAAAAACAAAAACAAAAACAAAAGGACAGCAGGTGAGGGCAGGAGGGGTAGGGATGTAAGCTAGCATAATGCCGCTGATGATATTAGCTAAAGCTGTTCAATGTCCAAAATCTCACTAACACCACGGTGCAGTAAATACACAATGTAACTGAAGAGTCAGTTGACAAATCTATTCACACAGAAAACCAAATTATGTTATGAGTGCCTCGTAATTAGGTTTAATGTGATATTACGGCTCTTGTGCCAAAGACAAATTCAGATGAGAAAGCGCCAATTCTTTGATAACAGATAAAACAGCAAATAAGCTAACGGCTCTTTTTTAGCATGTTACATGGCGGCACTTTAGACGTTTAACTACATTTGGCTGAAATATGGTAAATATTAATTCAAAAAATCAAGACATACCAAAAAACGTAGAGTTGGCTGCTCGACTTGACTGAGATGGATGCATTTTTTAAACCACGATCCAAAGCCCGCGAGATGAAATCACGCGTGGTTTCACGAGATTTAACGTTGCTATCTTATTGACTTACTTCACCTGAACATGATATAAACAATTTAATACACCCTTTCTGCATATCATGTAGTTTTTACACTATATAGTTACATTTATCTTTAAAACATGAGGCAATTGTGTTAAATACATGCAAGATGCTTACATAAATCCAAGAGATGGCCAGTCCCTTTTTTTCAGTGCAGAGCAGTTTTTCAGGAAGTGACATCAGACATGTTTCAGGCGTTCAGAGGATACGCTGGGTTCTGAGCTCAGAGACGCAGACACAGCGCAGGAAATGTTGAAGTTGATGGTTTGATTCCCACAGCAACAGGGCAAGACATCAGGTTACATCACTGATGCTCCAGCTCCCCCTGGTGGCCAAACATGTGCATAAACAGTCAGTTCCATGACATCTGTGGCTGTAGCACCTGAACAGGTAGAAGAAATCTCTGCATCTGTCTGTGAAGAAGAAAGCTGTCAGCGTGTGCGAAACATTTATTGTGTCCCACTTTGAATAAACTCATTTAATAATTTGTTGCGTAATAATCCATCTGTCTGATGGAGAAATGTCTGTCTGTGTGATCATGTTAAAATTCTGAGTGAAGACTGTAAAACTGGACAAAACGTAGTTTAGGCTAACTTTTAAAGCAGGGTGAGACAGTCTGAAGCTGTTCTGAGGGCAAAGTTTCCATCCACTCATCAACATCAGGGTCACTTTGGGCTTTTAATGATTTCTTTGAGTGGCTATGTTTCCAGGTTGGAATGATTGTCCAACATCTTTACTGACTTTAAAGAACAAGTTTGACTTTATTTGGGATTTTCAAAATAAAGTTCACAATTCAGTTTTATCGATATATTTAGCATGAAATCACAGCAGCAGTCACCTGAAGGCACTTTATATGAGCAAGCGCTTTGGTGACAGTGGGAAAGAACACCCTTTTCAACAGGAAGGGAATTAGGCTCAGCTCCGACTGGTTGGGAGTGAGGGGAGGAAGACAGGACAAAGATAATTGTTTAGTTTCATGGCACAGAGCTAGCTTTTAACCAGAGTCCACAAACTTTCCACAGGGTTGAGGTCGGAGCTTTGAGAAGAACTTTCCAGAAGCTTAATGTTATCCTGCTTTATCCAAAACCAGTTCGGATGTGCGTTTGGGATCATTGTTCTGCTGGAACACAGTGGGGGTGTCCAAATGGTAAATGCTCTGTATTTGTATAGCGCTTTACTTGGTCCTAAGGACCCCAAAGCGCTTTACACTATACACAGTCATCCACCCATTCACACACTGGTGCTGGCAAGCTACAGTGTAGCCACAGACGCCCTCGGCCCCACTGACAGAGGCGAGGCTGCCGGACACTGGCGCCACCGGGCCCTCCGACCACCACCAGTAGGCAACGGGTGAAGTGTCTTGGCCAAGGGGACACAACGACCGAGACTGTCGGAGCTCGAACCGGCAACCTTCCAATTACAAGACGAACGCCCAACTCTTGAGCCACGATCGCCCCAAATTCATAGTCTAGCCTTCAGTTTTTGTGTCTTGGTAGAGTTTAATAAAAACTCAGCTGCCTGCTCCTTGCTATGTAAAATATAACAGGACACTGGCGTAAATTCTCGATCATGTCACACTTCTGTTTAATCAGTTTTCTGTTTGACATTTATTCAGCTGTGTGAAAACTATAACTATAATCTCAGCCAAACTGATTTACTCACGAACAAATAAAACAGAAAAAAGCCAAACAAAAACATTTTCAAATTATCTAAGTGACTTATGTATCATGTTTAACCTGAGTAGCGAAAGACCGCGGGGATGGTGGCTGAAAACAATAGTTCACTGTTCTCACCCCGGCTAGCTATTGAGCGGGTGGGTAACAGATGTCTCAGAAAAAGTCTGAGGACTTTTGCAAATATGTGATGGCTTGATAAACCAAGCAGATATTTGAAATTTACACACCTACATTCTCGCCTTAAAAGTTTATTTTGTAACCCAGAAAAAGTAATAAGAGCAAAATTAAAACTAAGTAACTGCCACCATTGTTGGAAACTGGAATTGGCTGGGCTGTGCTGTGAATTCTGGGATATGGTGGGCCAGCAAGGATACACCCGACCCATCCTTCAAATCTGGGGAAAAGGAGGACGCATTTGTTGGCCGCATTTGGAGGAGTCTATGAATTTGGACAGCCTTCGTCACGTCGCTGTAACATAATCGGCCTACAAATGTAGTCTCAGGAGGATGCAGCCTATGAATTTGGACACCCTTAGTGTCCAAGTTTCAAACATCTAGCTGTTGATTTGAGGTGAAGTTGATGAATTTGAAGGCAGTCCTCCTCCTTCATTATTCAAGCCACTGACTGCGAAACAGCCCAGAGCATGATGCTACCAACACCATGCTTCAGTGCTCTTCGGTTTGGAAGCCTCACCTTTACTCCTCCAAATATACCTCTTATCATCGTGTCTTATAAATTCATACATTTATATGTATTCTAATTATAACATTATTGTTTTTATTCTAATGAGAAGTTTAGATAAAAAGTGCAATATTATTACAAAAATAATTTATTGACAAAAAGCTCAGTTAAATGTAATATTTTCAAACATCAGCTTTTCTTTTATTCATTCACATTGTTATATAATAATAATAATAATAATAATAATAATAATAATAATAATAATAATAATAATAATAATAATAATAATAATGTTGTTTTAGCATCACTGAGGTTCCATAGACACATTCCTCGGCGTCCTTTCTGATGCAGCTGAAGTTTCGTGCGCATGCGCCGCTGCTGTCACGACTCGGACGCCGCTGCGGGGAAACATGGCGATGAAGGCGCTCAGAGGGATGGTGAACGGGGCGATGAGCGAGCTGTCCTCGGCCGTCAGCGGGAGCAGAGCCCCGGCCGCCGCTCCTACCTCCGCCACCGCTGCCGCCCGGGAACATGTGATGGCCGTCAAACGGGATTACATCTCCCAGCCGCGCCTCAGTGAGTCCCACCACCACCACCATCATTATCATCATCATCATTATCAGGCAGACTGAGGTCCGCAGCAGGAGGAGGAGGATGAGGGTTAATGGAATAAACCAGGCGATGATGGAGGCTGAAAAAAACTCTCAGGTGCTGGCGTTGTAATCTCTTACTTTTGTCGGCTTGTAAATTACATGCTGAGCATTAAAAATGTTCCTGACAGCTCACCTATATATCTGTTTCTGCACTCTTTCACAGCAGTTCACAGTCACAGTTCAGAATAATGCTCCTGTGTCTGATCCTGGGCCTCCTCTCTGTCACATCACATAGACCTGAGAGGAGCACAGACGCGATAAACGGAGTGTTTAGAGCAGGATTAAAGTGTTAGCGATGAGGCTCACCTGCACAGGTGAACATGTGCGAGCTCATTACACCCGTTCTTTCAGTGTGATGTGATTTAAAGTGAGAGGGAAACGCTCTTCAGAGGCTCGTGTTGAACAGAAACTTTTTTATTCATATTTAGGTTCTGCACACTGCAGAGTCTCTAAGGCTCGTATCTCCCGTCAGACTGTGGTTCATGTGACTTCCAGCAGGTGGAGACTTTGAGCTTATAAAAGAAGATTTCACATGTTGGAGAAACGGTGCTGTCATGTGGAGATCTGCAGCTGTGCAGCGCTCCACCTGTGCTCCACCTGTGCTCCACCTGTGCTCCACCCACGCTGTACTGACTTGTGCTGTTTTTGTCTCCTCAGCCTACAAAACAGTGTCTGGAGTCAACGGGCCGCTGGTGATCCTGGACCAGGTTAAGGTAAGAGGAAAACCTCCTCAGCTGTTTGTCTCAGCGTCCTCTTTACTAAGCGTCTCTCAATAAAACCAGCAGATCCTGCAGTCGGAGCGTCCTCACACCACGTTTAAATCCGTTTATGTAGTTTCCCTCAAATAAATGGTGAACTGTGCTATGTTTTCTGACACGTGTATAGTGGAGGTTGGTAACTCTCGTGGTCTCCCTTCACAGTTCCCAAGGTACGCCGAGATCGTCCACCTCACGCTGCCGGATGGAACCAGGAGGAGCGGCCAGGTGCTGGAAGTCACCGGCTCCAAAGCTGTGGTGCAGGTATTCACATCAGTCTGACACAATGTGGGCACTTCCAGAAGGACCCCGATGAACTGTTTCCTCCTCCGCTCTGCCTTCTGCAGGTGTTTGAGGGGACTGCAGGCATCGATGCCAAGAAGACCAGCTGCGAGTTCACAGGTGACATATTACGGACGCCGGTCTCAGAGGACATGCTGGGTACGTCACGTGACAGAATGAGGTTCACAAAGGTCCTCATGAATCCCCGTCCGCTGTTGAATGTGTGATGAGGTCCTCAGATGTGTGCTGAGGCGTGTTTTTGTGTTTGCAGGTCGTGTGTTTAACGGGTCGGGTAAACCCATCGACCGAGGACCCGCTGTCCTGGCCGAAGACTTCCTGGACATCATGGGTATGTCTCTGCTTCGAGGAGACTTGCCATGATCTGATTGGTGCAGCAGTCTGATGCAAACATCTGAAACAGGCAGTAAAGTTTCTTCGACTTGTTCGGAGGAAAAATGTCAGAAATGAGAGAAAACACAGCAGATTTAACCTGATCTCAGTTTTAATGTTTTATAGAGACACACGTGGTCAAAATCAGGCTCTGTCTGTATGTTTGACTCGCAGTCACAGTAACGCCCACCTTCTCATTAATACCTCACCTCAGTGTGGAACATGTGGTTACACACTGACGTCACTCAGGGTTCGAGCTGGGCTTGATCGCGTGGACTCACATGCAGTTCAGGTCAAAGAACGACCCACAGAATCAAAAGTTTGGAGGTTTAATCGGAGAAAAGTCAGATTTCAGAAGGAGGGAAACGATAAACAGCTTTCTATGAGTTTTTAAGTAAAATGTGATTAGAATAAATTTAAAGGATGTGTTTTAGGACGTAGAGTTGTGGGCAGAGTCTCTTGTGCTGTGGGTCATGATGAGTTTATTTTTAGGAACTTTATTTCGCTAAACCGTGGCTCAGGGGGTTGGGAATCGCATCTGTAACCGGAAGGTGGCCGGTTCGATCCCTGGGCTCTCTGTCCTGGTCGTTGTGTCCCTGGGCAAGACACTTTACCCTACTTGCCTACTGGTGTTGGCCAGAGGGGCCGATGGCGCGATATGGCAGCCTCGCTTCTGTCAGTCTGCCCCAGGGCAGCTGTGGCTACAACTGTAGCTTGCCTCCACCAGTGTATGAATGTGAGAGTGAATGAATAGTGGTATTGTAAAGCGCTTTGGGTGCCTTGAAAAGCGCTATATAAATCCAATCCATTATAATTGTAGTTTTGAAATAGAAAAATACATTCAGTTTTCAGCTTTCATGTTGACTTCCTCGAGTCCTCATAAACTGCACCTGTGAATCTCCGTGTACTTGTCTCTGACTTCTTGGAGTTGTTATTATCTGCTGCAGTGGATCACGTGTTCAGTTCCTTCATACATGTGTTTGTAACCACGTTCTCCTCAGGACAGCCCATAAACCCTCAGTGCCGCATTTACCCTGAGGAGATGATCCAGACTGGCATCTCTGCCATCGATGGCATGAACAGCATCGCCAGAGGGCAGAAAATCCCCATTTTCTCTGCTGCCGGGCTGCCGCACAACGAGGTACTCGCACCCTACTCCGAGAGGGGGCAGGGTCGGTAAACACATCACCTCCTCTTCATTATTGTGATGTAATGACTGAAAAGGAAATCAGATCCCTCTTCTTCTGTCTCAGATTGCAGCTCAGATCTGCCGGCAGGCCGGTTTGGTGAAGAAGTCAAAGGACGTGATGGACTACAGCGAGGACAACTTTGCCATTGTTTTTGCCGCCATGGGGGTGAGTTCTTCAGATGCTTCCTCATCAGAAGCCTCTGAATATGAGAGCAAGTTTATTGATGTCTTAAAGCTGCCCCACACACTCAGCACCTGCAAACTCCCACTCACAGAGCTCAGTGATCTACTCTCCGCCCTCAGGTGAACATGGAGACAGCCAGGTTCTTCAAGTCGGACTTCGAGGAGAACGGCTCCATGGACAATGTCTGCTTGTTCCTCAACCTGGCCAATGACCCGACGTAGGACAAAACATTAAGAACAAAGCTCACACACACACACACACACACACACACACACACACACACACACACACACACACACACACACACACACACACACACACACACACACACACACACACACACACATTTGCATACACACACAGACAAACAGACAGAGCTGAAGGCAGATTTCCAGGTGTTTCATAGATGATGTCAGATTTGCTGTATGGGCCGTGGGAGCGGGTCAAGTGTTTGGGGGTTCACCTTCAGGCGCTCAAACAGCAGTTTTGTAACGTTGCAGGAACACACAGGTGTGCTCTGCAGGTCGAGCTGTGTTCTTCTAAGAGTTAGTGATGGCTGAGGCTAACCTGCACCGGGGGTCGGCCCACATTCACAGATTATCGGGCCATTGTGTTGCAGAATCGAGCGGATCATCACCCCCCGCTTGGCACTGACGGCGGCCGAGTACTTGGCCTATCAGTGTGAGAAGCACGTGCTTGTCATCCTCACCGATATGAGCTCGTACGCAGAGGCGCTCAGAGAGGTCAGCTGCTCTTTCACTCTCACTTACCGTAACAGGAAACTGGAAACTGGAAATGATCATGTGATTGCTCCCCGCCGCCAGGTGTCCGCAGCCAGAGAGGAAGTGCCAGGACGCCGAGGTTTCCCCGGATACATGTACACCGACCTGGCAACCATCTATGAGAGAGCCGGCAGGGTTGAGGGACGCAGCGGCTCCATCACCCAGATCCCCATCCTCACCATGCCCAACGACGGTACACACACATACTCAGACACACACGTGCTCATCTCACATACAAAGGATTGGAATTTTGTGGATTTCACAGCAAGTTCTCATCTCTCGCAGACATCACCCATCCCATCCCTGACCTGACCGGGTACATCACTGAGGGACAGATCTACGTGGACAGACAGCTTCACAACAGACAGGTAACAAAGCTCCGCCTTCAGACGTCACCTGTGGAGCTCTGAGCTCTGTAGCCGGCCTCAGGTAGAGGAATGCCAGGCTCTGTCAGTCAACCTGGCATACGCCATAGCCATCAGGTGACCCTGACCTGTCCTCCCCGTCTTCCTCCACTCAGATCTATCCTCCCATCAATGTGCTTCCGTCTCTCTCCCGTCTCATGAAGTCCGCCATCGGGGAGGGAATGACCCGCAGAGACCACTCTGACGTCTCCAACCAGCTCGTACGTATACACCTGCTCCAGGCTGCACGCTCCTGTCTTCCTGCTTAATCTAAGTGTGTGTGTGTCTGTGTGTGTGCAGTATGCCTGTTATGCTATAGGGAAGGATGTCCAGGCCATGAAGGCAGTGGTGGGAGAGGAGGCTCTGACGGCCGATGATCTGCTGTACCTGGAGTTCCTCACCAAGTTTGAGAAAAACTTCATCTCTCAAGGTGCCATTGGACTCTTTGTTTGCTTGTTTGTTCACCTTTATGTAACTACGTTGAACAGATCCAGCTTTCTTTGGAAAGCTGGTTAGGATTTATTAATTGCTTTAATCAAAATCAAATCAAATCAAATCAAAATTTATTTATATAGCACATATTAAAACAACAGTGTTGACCATAGTGCTTCACAGTCAATAAAAACATGAGACAGTTAAAACAAACAATAAAAGAGGACAACAAACAATAGGTAACAACACAACAAGCTAAAACAGCCAACTAGTTAGAATCAAAAGCCAAAGTAAAACGATACGTTTTAAGATGTGATTTAAAAGACTGGATAGACTCGGCAGTACGAATATGAACAGGGAGGTTATTCCAAAGTCTGGGTGCCACGGTTGCCAAGGCCCGGTCGCCTCTCGACTTCATTCGAGACCTAGGTTGTGCTAGGAGCCTGTGGTTGGATGATCTAAGTGCTCTGTTGGGATTGTATGAATGGAGTAAATCAGAAAGATAACTGGGCGCAAAATTATTCAAAATATTAAAAGTGAACAAAAGAATTTTAAAATCTATGAGATATTTAACAGGGAGCCAATGTAATTTGGCTAAAATTGGAGTTATGCGTTCATGAATTCTCGTACCTGTTAAAAGATGCGCAGCTGCATTTTGAATTAACTGGAGCCGGCAAAGAGAAGAGTGTTGGAGGCCTGAGTAGAGGGAGTTACAGTAGTCCAATCTGGATGTGATAAATGCGTGGATAAGCTTTTCAAGGTCCTTTAAAGGAAAGAACGGCTTTGCTTTGGAAATCTGACGCAACTGGTAAAAGCTGTTTTTTACCACAGTGGAGACCTGTTTCTCGAGTTTAAAAGAGCCATCCAGGAACACTCCGAGGTTTCTTACAGTGGACGAAAGATGGCTAGCGAGAGGGCCTAGGGCATCAGCTAACTGGTCTAGTGATTTTGGTCTTCGTTCAATGTAAGAAAATTATGTGATAAACAAATTTTAACTTCATGCAAACAGTTGAACAGAGGTTGCAAAGAAGCAGTCACATCGGATTTCAAAGGTAAATAAATCTGGATATCATCGGCATAACAGTGAAAGGAGATGTTGTATTTACTAAAAATTAATCCCAAGGGCAACATGTACAAAGAGAAAAGAGCAGGACCGAGCACGGACCCTTGAGGCACACCACAATAAATAGGGGCAGAAGCCGAGAAGTGTTGCTGTAGTTAGTGAGACCATTAGGGTCAAGATTTTGCTTTTTCATAATAGGTTGCACAACAGCATGCTTAAAGACAGACGGTACACAACCTGATGACAATGATGCATTCAGCAGAGATAAGATACAAGGACCAATAACATGTAAAGCTTCCTTAAAGAAACGAGAAGGAAGAATATCATGCGGGGAACCAGAGATTTTGAGATGATCAATTATATCTTTTAAAGCAGAATAAGACACTGGCTCAAACTGTTGAAAGACAGTCAAGCATTCAGAAGCTGGAACTGGGTCTAAAACTGATGATGAATGAGATGGATGAGAAGCCCTTAGAGCTGAGATTTTATCAGAGAAATACTTTAAGAATTTATCACAAAGAGCAGGGGAAGCATCCCTATAAGTGGTAGTGCGAGGGTTTATCACAGAATTAAAAGTATTAAAAAGTGCTCGGGGGTTGTGGCTATTAGTCATAATAATGCTAGACAAAAAGGCAGATTTGGCAGCTTTAACAGACTTTTGATACTTAAATAAACTTTAATAAATCCTAACTCCCAGTCAGAGATGACAGGTACGATGATGATGGTTATCAGCTTTCTCTGTTAACCCGGGTTATCTGCTTCAGGCTCTGAGTGCCCTCACATTAGGAGGAGCATTTCACGGGTCATGTGACTCTTTGTCCACCCGATACCCACATCAAACTGCTGTGATGTCAGACACTGGTGTTCACCTGTCCCTGTGTTTGTGTTTAGGTGCCTATGAGAATCGCAGCGTGTTTGAGACTCTGGACATTGGCTGGCAGCTCATGAGGATCTTCCCCAAAGAGATGCTTAAGAGGATCCCCCAGAGCACACTGGCCGAGTTCTACCCCCGAGAGGCCAAACACTAACTAGACACACACACAGACACACACACACTGCTTCCTGCCCTCGCTGTGTTCGTACAGTGTAGTGATGTGATGCTGTGACGTTCTCACACTCATGACCTTCATGTCCTGCTTCCACTCAGAGAGGAAGGAGACGAGGAGGAGGAGCCTGCACATCAGCGTGTTCATGATGATGATGATTTGCACTCTGTGGTCAGTTTAACGTCAGAGGTTATTTTATGAGGACCTGCAGAACTTCAGCAGAGACAGATGTTGAATCCAGATGTTCTGTCGTGCTCATTTCATGCCGCATTAGAAATGCTGATGTCTTCTGATCAAGGTCAAAATAATAATTCAAACACATCCAAAGAAAAGTGTAAATTCCATTTTTATTGTGTCTTTAAATCAGGTGTGAGGTTCTGTGCGTTCTGTGCGGTTCTTGTGGTTCCTTTAGATTCAGTGTACTCTTTTTTTTTTTTTTTTTTCTCATGCCAAAAGCTTGATGTGACGATGAATGTGTGTGTTCTTTGTAGGCACTGCGTGCTCATTGGTGGATGTACAAACTGCATGCATCGCCGCTGAATGTTTCCTGTTGGTGCCTGAAGTGCAGTCTGAAATAAAAGCTGCTGTGTCATCATTCCTGAGTGGTCGTGTGTTTAATGCCGTGTATGAACACAGCTGTGGGTTAACATGAAGGAGTCTGAGCAGCAAGGAGGTCGTGGTGGATGGACGGCTGGAGCACGGGATGGTGTGACATGGAAACACCTACACCCTCTTAAAAACATCCTTAAACTCATGAATCTTCTTCCAGAAAACTCCTCTCACTACATATGTGTGTGTATCCACACAAACGCAGCTCAGCTCAACCACCGGGTGAGCACAGGTAGCTGGGAGGAAGTTTACACGAGGACAGCCCAGTGCTGCTACCAGCTGCTCCCCAGGTGAGTCTGTTTCCCACATACCTGCGTCAGCTGCAGCCAGAGTGAGAGCAGGATGGGCTACAGGTGTGCTTTATAACCCAGTACACTAAGTGAATTATAGTTCAGTCTGCTGAGACACCTGAGTCACCTTTCCTGTGGATGCGTCACTCATGGGTCCACACAGCTGCACATTATTAATGCTGCAGATTCACAGAAATCTGTAAAGTGCATGAAAACACAAAGGGCATAGCAGCAGCTCAGAGCCCAGACCTCCACCAAAACAGAGCTCCATCAACATCCATCAAACTGTTTTTACATCTTACTGATGAACTGAAGCTCCTGAGACTCATTACATCACTTATTCACTAATAAATATCCATCAGTGAGCTCACAATAAGTCACAATAAGTTACCTAGGGAGCGACAGGTGAACTCCTTTAATTAAAGGAGTCCAACAGATGCTTGAACCTGTTATTGGAAGTGTCTGGGAAAGTTATGAATCCACAAAAGTTAATTTATCTCTCTTAATGAATGAGAATCACCTGCTGTGTTGCTTATTTCATTATAATTTAGGATTTTATCAAAGCGCCCAGATGGTTTGTTGAACTTAAACCTCAGTCTCAGCACAGCCTGAACAGGAACTTTATGCTTTGCACTGCTTGAAGCTGCCGTGGAGGACTGTGTGGGGAACAGCTGGAGCTTCATGCAGAGCTCTGTGAGCACGCGCACGACAAACACACAGCTTGAAGTGCAGGAACAAAAGTGCTGCAAAATTGTAAAAGAGTCAGAGCAGAAGATTCCAGTTAAAGCCTAAAAAAATCCACACCGAGTCCCCGTGGACGCCGACCAGCTACAGGAGAGGTCGATGACGTCACGGCAGCAAACACCCACGTTAAAAACAGTGACAGACACGAATCAACTGCTGGTGCTCCACTCAGTCCCTGCAGTTCTTCAGGGGTCCACAGGGAGGTGCTGTTGGCCTGTACGTGATCCTCCAGTATCACTGCCTGCATCCCTCTGAGAGCATCACCTTAAACCACCACAAGCTGCTGCTGCTTCTGACCACACTGCACTTCCTGTGGTGAAGAAACAGGCGTCCTAACTGACCAATCACAGCACATTACAGCACACATGCTGACATTTGTCCGAATGGGGAAATATGCAGGCGAGAGAGAGCAGTGACTGTATTTTCCACGTTCAGCATGGAGAGAAAGTAATATACACAGACTGTATATAAAATACGGCACTGTGACATCACCAATCAGTTAGCACTTTAACTGCTGTGTGTTGGGGTTAGGAAGCTGGATATGATGGTTAACAGACCTCAACAACGTCAGACTTCAGAGGAGGCGCCCCCTGATGGTCATTAGAAAACATTTCAGGCACCTGGAAGCTACCTACATATACATATCTTTCATATACAGTCTATAGTGGCCATCTCTTGGCCCTGCCCCTTTAGTATATTTAAATCTAAGTCAATCATCCTTCTTGTCCTCGGTCTCCATCTTTCTCCATCCTCCTGCAGCCAGACAAAGAGTGGTTTGTGTTTTCCTCCCACACCTGTGCGCTCTCTCAGCTCTCACAGGACAAACAGTCATTAACATCAACATGATGGCAACCATTGTTCCTGCGTTAGTTCCTGTGAGTGGCTTTAAGGCTTTTATAAAAACATCTTTGTCTTTTTTTTTTTCACCTGAAGTTTCCTGCTGCTCTGCTCCATCTCCTTGTTTTATATGTTTACCACCAAATCAGTGAGAAATAATCATGTCTTTAGAAGTTTGGGAATTTAAAATCAGCTTGTGTGTTTGTAGGCGTGTTTGTGGCCCTGCAGGTCTGCAGATGTCCAGGAGGACAGCCTGAGCAGAGGGTTAGAGGGTAGGGTTTTTTCTTTATGCAGACTCACACGTGCCTTTGCATGACCGCTGCATATCTTCAGTTTCCCATCCTCCAGGCACAAACCAGCTTTGTTCTGATGAAAGGAACTCGCTGTTATCTTCTGTTACTTCACATGCTTTGATTTAACAGAATAATCAAACTGAGGGCTAGAGGAGGAAGTGCAGGCGGGGGGTGGGGGGTGGGAGGGCAGAGGCTGGAGAAACTGCACGATCTGATATCCTCGTGTTGATGTTGTTCCCAGCTCATCATACTAGATGTTGTTCCAGGATCAACAAGTGACCAATCAGAATGTTGTGACGTCATACTTTTGCGACTCCTGGAAAAACCGCCTTAAAACAAAAAACTGTACTTAAGCTGCGAGAAACCGCTTCTGTCCGCCGATCAACGGACCCTGACCCTAACCCTAACCGTAACCCTTTAATAAACGAACTGATATTGTCCTTGCAACATTGGAATTTCATAAATGCACAAATGGCTTGGCGCGCAAAAGAATAACGTCAGAACAATGTGATTGGTCACTTGCAATGTTGAACCTGGAACAACATTTTCATGATGATCTGGGAACAACACCAACACGACGATATCGGATCATCCACTAATACATACAGCAGGTCTGGGGCTCACTGATCCACAACACTTTTGTTTCTCTGTGTGAAACTCAAAAGTGTCTTTAGTATTTTTATCTGACTCTGAACCATATCAAATATCCAGATATTTTACCACAGTTAAAGTACTTATACTTCAATGCACTTTTAACAAGTAAGTCATAAAAAAGTTATATCCTCCTACAGGTGTTATGAAGGTTTAAATTATCCACAGAGACCAAACAGTTTGTTTATCAGGCTGTAAACATGTTTATTTCTGCTGTAAAGATTTAAAATGTAGTCTATGGGCACTGACTCCCTGCCGTTTAACGTGTGCTCTGTATTTTCACAGAGACATAAATGCAGCGCTGACAGAGATGACATTTTGTGTCTCTGCCTGCAGTTATTTGCATGTCTCTTTGTCAAAGCGAAGACTCGACTGACCTCAGGGACGAGGAAGCCGGCCTGTTAAAATGTCAGCCCAAAGACTCAGGCTTATTTACATGCAGCTCCCCGTGGGACTAAGCTGACACCTCCCAGTGCCGCAGACAGACGGGAAATCCTCTCCTTGTTATTTACTTATGAATTATGGAGGGAGGATGTTTTTATAACTCACCTGTTTAAATTGCATTAATGCTTAGAGGTTGCATCATTAGGGGCGTGCCTTCTGTGACTGACAGGTGGATGCTGACACAGGCAGCTGTTGCTGCTAGCTGTCTGCTAGCTTCACCTGAACTGGACCTCTGGAGCGTTTTGGAGCATCTTTTAAATGACGTCATGTGACCAGCACTATGGCTGCTGTGAGGTTACTGTACTAACAGAGCGTTTTGACCTGTGTGCTTACACCAGGCAGGATAGTTTCTTCTCTATTTAGCCTGAAGAGTGTGGGACGGTCTCCACTCAGCCTCATCTGACATGACCTCAGAGAAAGGGGGCAGCGTTTCTGGGGGTCTGTTTGTTCTTTGCATGGTGGGGTTTGAACTTCCTGTGTGGATGCAGTAATGAGCTGCGATGGTTTTCAAAAGCATTTCTGAGCACCTGCAGTGATTTCCAGCACAGAATGAGGCCTGCTTGTAATCCTGGTGCTTTTAACAAAACTGGGTTTATTATTTTTCCACTACAATATCAGATTTTGCTACAAGAGTTCCTGTTTAAATTACCACATTTTTATTAAAGTGCTTCATGGTTTCAGTTTGACTCTCCTCTCCTCTTCTCTTCTCTTCTCTTCTGCTGTTGACATGAATTTAAATGGACAAGTGTGAGGCTGTGATGTTGATGGATGGTGGCAGGTATGTGGCATCTCTGTCTCTGCACACTGCTCTGATTGCTCACAGTGACTGGTAACCCTGCCACCCTGTCACTGTGTGTGTGTGTATGTGTGTCTGTACGTGTGTGTGTCTGTACGTGTGTGTGTCAGTGTGTGTGTGGCGGCGGTGTTGGAGGGTCGGGCGTCTCCTCAGAGCATCTCTGTGCTTCGTGGTGCCCTCGGCTGAGTGTTTTACTGACCGCAGCAGTTTATGGAAACTTTAACACAAAAAACACAACAAAGGATGTTTGCAGATCAGATACAAATGACTTTTCATGACACTTCTTCAGCCGCGAGACAAAAAGCTGCTTTCGGCCGCTCTGTTATTCACTAGAGATCCCCACGGCAGGGGTGTGTATTCGATTTACACCACTTGAGATCATTGTCTCCTCCTGGGATCAAACAGGAATCTCTGGCACTTTACACAACAGCAGTAATAACAGAAATAAACCAATGACTGATTTAAAAATGAATCCATGATGATTATTGATGTCAACAAAATCACTAAATAAAAATCACTAATAGGAAAGACAGTTTCTTCTCTGTTTTATAGGCTTTATATCCAAAGCATGATCCGCTCAATCACCCACCCACCGGTTTCTGGACATCAGTGTTTTGGAGATGTGAGTGCTGGGTAAGGCTGGCTGTTAAAGCACACTTTGCTACTTTCATGTAACTAAACCCTGTTTGGGCCACACAGCATGTGTAAGGGGGGAGGGGTGAACAGAGTATTCACATGGTGATGTCACAGTGGGACGGTGGGACTGGAGAGGCGGGGCCTTTCTCAATATGCGTACTTGTGCGTACTTGCGTTCTTGTGTACTCGTGATACGTCATCAGTCGGAGACCAAGTACTGTTCCAATTCAAAGTACGCATCAAGCCGAGAACGTGAAAAAGTCCCGGATGTGTTCTCGCTCCGCCCGTTTTATTTAGCATGCATCAGTGGTAACTTGTGTGGACTTGGTACAGCTAAATATCCCAGAATGCATTTCGTCCAAAACCCAAACGCGGCAATGATGGAGGAGCGCGGCTAAAAACTTTTAAATATTACTCTTTCTGGGTCACAAAATAAACTTTTAAGTTATTTTCAAGCGAGAATGTAGCTGTGTAAACTTCAAATATCTGCTCGATTTATCAAGATATCATATATTTCCAAACGCGCTCCGACGTTTTTGGAGACGTCTGTGACCCGCCAGCTCCATAGCAGACAGCGAGGTCGAGGATCATTAGAGCCGGCGAGAACAGCGGACTCTCGGCACATCGTTTTCAACCCCCCCGCGGTCTTTTCGCTACTCAGGTTAAACAAACCCCAAACCCCAGCAGCTGTCTATTGTACTAAAATAAAAATAAAAAGCGTTCTAACATCTCACCTGCTTGTTTTTATTAAGGTATGTACATGTATGTACATGTACACTATTTTTATTAATAAAGATTTCACTACTGAGGTTAAACATGATATATAAGTAACTTAGATCACTTCTAAATGTTAATGTTTGGTTTATTTCAGTGTTTTATTTGTTCCTGAGTAAATTATGGAACGCCAGGACTGCCATAATGAATTAATTAAATACACCATTAAATAATTAATTAAATGTGGCAATAATTAATTAAAATTGGAATTAATTAATTAAATAAATAGTTATGACACATGTAATTAATTAATTATTGACACATTTAATTAATTATTTATGTATTTCACATTTTAATTAATTATTGACACATTTAATTAATTAATTATTGACACATTTAATTAATTATTTATGTATTTCACATTTTAATTAATTATTGACACATTTAATTAATTATTGACACATTTAATTAATTATTTAATGATATATTTATTTATTTCATTTTGGCAGTCCTGACGCCTGGCTCTCATCATGAAATAATTTTATCTGTCAGCCTCACCCATCAAACTCAGGGGGCGGGGTTAACGCTGCCCATGCAGCTTCTCTAACATTTGATTGGTTGCCGTGCAAAGTAAGTCAAAACAGGTCGATCCTAGATAATCGATTGCTTGTGTAGACTTGGGGCAGCCAGTTATCCCAGAATGCAGATCAAATCACAGGCCGTTTTTCTGTCACCAGCTACACTTTTAACAGTGTTTTAGCCGCGAATGTCGCGCCGTATGTCTGGTCAGGTTGTCAACATAGAACATGTTTGCAAAAGTGCTCAGATGTTTTCAGAGATTTCACTAGCTCTGCTAACAGTTAGCATGCAGAGCGCACAGAGGGGGTACATTAACCGGTTTGTTTACATATTCCACTCTCCGTGTTCCACATGTTGCATTCGCAGATTCTCATTTTCACCGAACGATCGTCTCTTTCCGCCTGGTCTTGTGTCTCTGTGCTTCTGTAACATAAAGAACGAGCTGACATTTTTCTCACGAAACCAGCGATCAGCTCAGCAGACCCTCAGTTTACCTGCATGCATCCTCCTCCTCATCTGTCAGCTGTTTAACACCTGCTGCTAATTCAAGAAACACGCCTAGTTACCTGGTGATAGTCACAGTTTAACTGCACAAGATAAGTAAATATAGTATTTTCCCCGAGCGCAGAGCTGCTGGAGCTTGTTTCCTTACAGAGCACTTTATAGGCGAACAGCTTCATCAGCGGCTGATGTCCAATCACCGGCACACAGCTTTCAAACCTCAGCTGAGTTTTAGCTCTCAGTGGTTAAACGCTGGACTTCATTCACTCAGGTTCTGTCTGTCGGGTCACGTTTACTTCGCTGTTTTATTTACAACTGAGCAAATCGGTTTGGCTGAGGTTAAAGTTACGTTTCATAACTGCATAGTTTCACAGACGTTTAATGGTTCACTGGCACATGTGTTAGACTGAACTATCATCTAAATATCATCTGTTTTTTAATAGTTATTCAACTGTATTCTAAGCACCAGCTGTCTGTTAGAATGTGATTTTTTTTCTCTCTCTGTTGGCAGAGGTATAAAAATGCGCAGGAAAATCTGACGTGCATGGCGAACTTCACCGACGATATTTAGGGAGGAATAAACACACATCAAACATAAATGAACCATTTGTCTGTCTCCATAATTGAGAGCATTTTCTCTTCTTATGTCAACACTCTCTCTCTCTCTTTTTTTTTTTTTTTTTTGCTTTTTCGGTCATGTTATGTTTACCTGTCAAAGGCTTGTTACAAACTATGAAACACATTGTGCAGACTTCTGGATGTTAGAAGAAAACGAATACTGCTCATGAATGAGACTAAAGGCAGGAAGGTGTCCTTTAAAACTAAACATGTTAATAGGACCTCCCTGTTTATATCATAGTTTATGATATAGCACGTGTATTTCAGTAATAGCCTGCTGAGGCCACTATACGTGCTGGCCTCATATCAAATGTGAAGGCAGACTGAGTCTATGTTTGACGTTTGTTTATATCTAATCTTCCTTTTCAAACATTTAAACAGCAGCGAGTCTGCAGCTGAGGGAATACAAATTCAAATTGTCGGAACAGGTTTGCTCGTTTCTTGGATTCATTTGGTGATTTATTAAATGTATAACTGTGTGGTGGGGCGTGGTCTGCGGTGCCGTGCAGGGAGGGCGGACGCACCTGCACGGCATCCTTAATCACGCCCGCCTAGTTAAAAACACGGGGACTGAGGGGTTTGGGGGTGTTGTGGTGTGGTGAGATGTAAATAAAGATGACTCTGAACGTTGCTCCGTGGTCCCGCCGTGTCTTATTCACGCCACATTGGTGCCGAAACCCAGGAGGCAGCACGGCGGGTCCATATCGGAGCCAGGGAATGGAGGAGCTGGCCCAGAGGGTGGCCGAAATGGCGGCCGCCCAGCGGGAGCAGGCGGCGGAGGTGCGTCGCCAGCAGGAAGAGCTGCAGGACCAGTCCGAGCGGCACCTGGAAAGGATTGGGGAGCTGGCGGCGCTGCTCTGGGCCTGGGCGCCACCCCCACAGGTGTGTCCCGAGGACAGTGAAGCGGTGGAGGAGCCGCGTGAGGCACCTCAGCAGCCGGAGGTGGCAGACGAGGCGCGCGGGGATCTGCGCCTGCCGGAGGAGGGGGAACAGCCAGGTGAAGGGCTGCTCCTGCCGGGAGTGGTGGATGAGCCGCTCCAACCGGAGGCGGCAGACGAGGTGCGCGAGGGTCTGCGCCGGTTGGAGAAAGAGGAGCTGCACGAGGGGCTGCTCGAGCCGGGAGTGGCGGCGGAGGGAGCAGTAGTGACGGAGGAGTCGCGCTATGGGCTGCTCCAGCAGGGAGCGACAGCGGTGACTGAGGGGCCGCGCAAGGAGCTGGAGGTCCCAGTGCCAGGGGAGCTTGCTCGAGTGGAACTGGCGAGCGAGGCGGGCGCCACGCTTGAGATCGCCGTGCTCGCCAGACCGGCCTCACCACCACCAGAGGCCTGTACACGCCACACCTCTGCCCAGCCACCTGTGAGCTGGGGCTCACGCTTGTGCCGGCCGCGCCGGGTGCACCTGTCACGTGTCCGACTTCCGAACCAGCTTTGCCTGCGCCGCTGGATTCGCGGGCGGCCGCCTGAACTCGCACCTCCCCGTCGCTTGGCCGGGGCCTGGGGGTGCCAGCTGTCCGGGCTGACTCCCTCTCCCACTGGCGGTGGGGGAGTAGGTTCGGCCGGATGGCTCCCCGGCCTCAATCGGGCGATGGGGGTATGTGGTGGGGCGTGGTCTGCGGTGCCGTGCAGGGAGGGCGGACGCACCTGCACGGCATCCTTAATCACGCCCGCCTAGTTAAAAACACGGGGACTGAGGGGTTTGGGGGTGTTGTGGTGTGGTGAGATGTAAATAAAGATGACTCTGAACGTTGCTTCGTGGTCCCGCCGTGTCTTATTCACGCCACAAACTGTTATTCTAATCTGCTGCTGAGTCTCTTATACACTTTTCTTTATGCTGTATATTTTCACGTCTCTGGAATAGTTGGCAGTTAGATAGTCAGCTGGGAAACTTTGTGTTAACTCATGGAGCTGAGGATATCGTGGATATGCTGACCTCGCTGCGTGGTGTACAGAGCGAGGTCAGCATGATTAATATTCACAATAAAAATATTAGCCGAACATCATGAAGTCTGTATGTGTTTCATAGTGTCGAACAACCTTCGTACAGTTAAAGCCAGCAGTTACTACATGACGGAAACACCAACGTTATCTCTTTTATGTGTTTATACACAGGTCATGCTGATTACTGAACAAAAACCCAAAGATCAGATGTTAAACAGATTTATTTGCTCTCTCTCCTCCTTAAACATGTTTTTAATGTTAGTTATAATTCAGAATTGGCGACTGAAACACGTAGGACACATAAGAACATCAGGAAATAAAACACCGATAAATATAACCTCAGTAAAAGAAGTCAGCGGGGGTTACTACAGCTGTGTACCGGGGCCTGCGCTTTGTCGGTGGGATTGCTTGCGAGGCAAGCGGGTCTATCCCACGCTTTGCCGTGAGACTGGGACGACATCTCCGAAATCATCGAAACACTTTTGCAAAGAGGCTGTATCTTGACAAACCGACCAGACACATGAAGATTAAACCACTACATTCTCGGCTAAAAAAATATTAAAACGGTATTTGGTAACACACAAACAGGGTTTTTCAAAGCTCAGTTCTGTTAGCTTCCACATGCCGGGTGTGTGCTAGAAACAATGGCCACCAGGCCAAAGCAATGGTTTTGACTCGATCAGCGTTAACCCCGCCCCCTGAGTTTGATGGGTGAGGCTGACAGATAAAATTATTTCATGATGAGAGCCAGGCGTCAGGACTGCCAAAATGAAATAAATAAATATATCATTAAATAATTAATTAAATGTGTCAATAATTAATTAAATGTGTCAATAATTAATTAAAATGTGAAATACATAAATAATTAATTAAATATGTCAATAATTAATTAATTAAATGTGTCAATAATTAATTAAAACGTGAAATACATAAATAATTAATTAAATGTGTCAATAATTAATTAATTACATATATCATAACTATTTATTTAATTAATTAATTCCAATTTTAATTAATTATTGCCACATTTAATTAATTATTTAATGGTGTATTTAATTAATTCATTATGGCAGTCCTGGCGTTCCATAGTAAATCGGTTTGCCTGTGATTAAAGTTAAGCTTCATAACATATTACTCACAGTTAAATTAAGAGGGGACGGAAGTAAAAACTCCGGACCTGTGACATCATCAAGTACGCTGGTGTTCCAGTTGTACAAATCACGAGTCCGTGCTCGCGTACTTGACCCCCGTCACCTGCGAGGCCTCTGTTGTTCAATCTGAGCTTGTCGCAGATGCACAAACAAAGAATTTTTTTTTCTGAACAGAAACGCAGCCTCAAAGAGGAAAGTGGATTCAAACTTCATTGTGAACAGGATGTCAGTGAATGCATCAGGCAGTAAACTGACACTGACTGCAGTGAAACCACCCTGTTAATCTTCAGGAGCATCACTCTGACTTCTCTTTGTTAGCCCGTCTGATAAATGTCTGCAGCACTCCCACCCGGCCGCCTCAGCGTGTTTATTCTGATGTATTTCTGTGTGTGTGTGTGTGTGTTTGTGTCAATAAGCAGTCTAAAGGGTAGATAAACACACGCTTCCTGCACGGGGGGGGGGGGGGGGGGGGAATTATTCATGAGCTGTCACTGTGTATTCCCCACCACACACACACACGTATAATTGAAATAACGATGTGAAATGAAAATACCTGTGCATGCTCTCTCTCTCTCTCTCTCTCTCTCTCTCTCTCTCTCACACACACACACACACACACACACACACACACACACACACACACACACACACACACACACACACACACAGAGAGAGTAGTAAACAGAGTTTACTGGCTGATCTTCTGCTCATGATTGTTGAGCTGCAGTAATAGCAGCATAATGTGGTCCAATCAGTGTATGGCATCTGTCTGTCACTCCTTCACTCCTCTGTCAGTTTAAGGATGTAACAGGAAAGAGCAGGTATTTTTTATTATTCCAACAATCTTATAAGAGTTGGTAATTGTTTCACAAGTTAAAAGCTCGCCACATCTGTGAAATGTGAAAAGTGCTCACTGCAGAGAATAAAGAGCCTGAAGAACTCGACCGCTGCAGAATTTCTGCCAGACTTGAAACATGAAAAGTATGATAATCACAGACCTGCCACCATGAGTTTCACTGATGTCGCAGTCTGAAGCTTCAGCATTAGCATTTTCAACAGTCTGTTAGTACAGTAACCTCGTAGCAGCCATGTTATTGGTCACATGAAGTCATTAAAAATGCTCCAAAAGGCTCCAACAGGACAAACATGGTCCAGAGGCCCAGTTCAGGTGAAACTAGCAGCTGCAACCATCTGTGTCATCATCCACCTATCAGTCTGAGAGGCCACACCCTTAATAATGCAAACTGTTTTCAGACCTGCAGGTTGCTGCAGTGCTCCACTGCTTCCACTCTGCTGCAACCCTGTTGCTGTTCAGCTTGGATAAATGGGATTTGAACCCAATGAAGATTAAAGAATAAAAAAAAGGGACACCTCAAAGAGTAGAAACAGCTCAGATGACGTCAGTAGTTGTCACGAAGCTTTCAGAGCGTTTCCATGGGAACAAATCCTACCGCACCTCCTGTCAGAGTCCATACGTTTAACCAGAATGCCGTGTTTTTCTTCACTATGCATTAGGCTGATGATCTGAAGTGGGAGTGTGTGTAAGTTATTAACCTGCACTCAAGGCCAGGCACTTCAGAGGAATCCCCCCTCACGGTGAAGTGTCGGGATTTTAAAAACAGCACTTCACATCAGATATCGGTCTGAGATTACAGAACAGAACAAAAAAAACATTTCAGACTACTTTTCTGCTCCATCACTTGATTTCAGAGGAAAATGCTGCAGAGCATTTATGGTTTACGGCATATTTGATGAGTTTAAATAACTCATCATGATGTGCTGCTACAGACTATCTTAACTGAGATTAATGCGACTGGAATGGCTCATTTAGAATAAGAAGTACTTTTAGTGTTTACTGGCAGCTTCATATCAGGAGCAGCTGTTCCCAAACTTTAATCTTCTGTGGCTTGTTATGATGTTGGTTAAAAGCTTGACAGTCACTTCTTTATTTCTGTTCTTTTGTCCTTTTCACAGGATAAAAAGGAGGTGAGGGTGAAAATCGATCAGGAAATTTGGCTTTTCCCACAGCTGTCAATAATTTAGAGTTTAGGAGCGACCTTAGCTTATTGCATCTTAGCTTAAGGAGGATTCTATTGTACTATTCTTAGTTAGCGTATTGTCTGTCTTGTCTTAATGTTGGTCTAAAATGGAGCACTGTAACAAAAAATAATTTCCCCCAGGGATCAATAAAGTATTCTGATTCTGATTCTGATTCTGATTCAGTGTCAAATGGAAGAATGCAGTCCTATATTTTTTTTAATATGTTCATTGAAGGACAGAAATGACTCCAAGATTCCTTACATTGTTACTGGTAATGCCATCCAGAGTAAGAATCTGGTTAGATACCATATTTCTAAGATTTCCAGGGCCGAGTACAATAACCTCAGTTTTATCTGAATTTAGAAGCAGAAAATTAGAGGCCATCCAGGTCTTTGTGCCTTTGAGAAATTCCTGCACTTTAACTGATTGGTGTGTGCTATCTGGCCTCATAGATAGAGAAATTTGTGTGTCATCTGCATAGCAGTGAAAGTGTATGCTATGTCTTCTAATGAACTGCCAAAGAGAAGCAGAATTGGTCCTAGCACTGACCCCAGTGGAACTTTTACATGAACAAACTGACGTCTGTTGCACAGTTACGATTCTTTCATATCTGGTCGAAGTGTAGATGTTGATGTTTTCATGTAGAATCCAGGTCCAGTTAGACTGTCTCTTACAGTGCGAGAAATATCAATCAGGTGTTTATTATTTAATGGATGAATTACATACGTGTTTCTTTCTAATGTGGTTAGAGTAGGGGTAGGCAACTCCAGGCCTCGAGTGCCGGTGTCCTGCAGGTTTTAGATCGCACCCTGGGTTAACACACCTGAATCAAATGATTAGTTCATTACCAGGCCTCTGCTGGAGAACTTCAAGAAATGCTGAGGAGTCATTTAGCCCTTTAAATCAGCTGTGATGGATCAAGTCAAGTCAAGTCAAGTCAAGTTTATTTATAGAGCACATTTAAAAACAACCAAGGCTGACCAAAGTGCTGTACAGTAAATACAGATAAAAATACAATAGAACACAATTTCGTAAAACACCTCGCGGATCAAATAAAAAATAAATAAACAAATAAATTAAACCTTTCTAAAAGCCAATGAAAAGAGGTGAGTTTTAAGAGCAGTTTTAAAAGTTTCTAGGCTTTTGGAGAATCTGACGTGAGGAGGTAAACTGTTCCACAGTCTGGGTGCAGCCACAGCAAACGCCCTCTCTCCCTTTGTCTTTAATTTATACCTGGGAACATCTAAAAGCATCAGATCGGCTGACCTCAAAGATCTCCTGGGGCGATAAGTACTAAGGAGTTCTGACAGGTAAGAAGGTGCAGTGCCATTTAAAACCTTAAAAGCCAGCAGTAAGATTTTAAAATCAATCCTAAAAGCAACTGGGAGCCAGTGGAGAGAGCAGAGAACCGGAGTGATGTGGTCTCTTTTTTTTGAACCGGTCAACAGGCAAGCGGCAGCGTTCTGCACCAGTTGAAGGCGATGTAGACAGGAACGATCTAGGCCAGCATAGAGGGAATTACAGTAGTCCAGCCGTGAAGTAATAAAAGCATGGACCACTCTTTCTAGATCGTTCCTGCAAAGGTAAGACTTGACTTTGGCTAAAATCCGTAAATGATAAAAAGATCCCTTAACTACAGAGCTGATTTGTTTGGACGCATCTAAAACCTCCAGGACACCGGCACTCGAGGCCTGGAGTTGCCTACCCCTGGGTTAGAGCATGGTTGCAAACAGCTACATGACAGCTTCTTACAGTATAAAGTGCATTCAGGTGATTTGGGACTATAAATCTATCTGTGCTGACATACAGCTAATAAATGAGAATATGAATAAGAAGACAGGAAACAAAGAGAGGAAAGAACAAAAAATGAAATGAGTACATGAGATGAGTGAACAAGGATAGGAATGGAGCACTGGAACCTAGGAAAGCAAACAAGTAGCCTTCAAGAAATAAGGAAAAGAAACAAGGCGAGGAACAGAGGAAAAACATGAGAATAGAAAGAAGTACTGGAAAGAAAAAAGAAATGGTGGTAGTAGTACAAAGGAAGCCAGGATAGAAAAGGAATAAGCAAAAGAAATCAGGGTAACAAATGAGGAGGGGAAAGAAGTCAAATATAGGAAAGGAGAAAAGAAAAGGAAATAAGGTGAAGGAGAAAGAAGATAGGAATAAAATCAGGACAGGAGAAGAGAGAGCTTGTCCTGATTCATTGAGGGATCTTTGATATTACACTGCTCGACCCGCCTCCCTCTGCTCCTCACTCGCCTCTTTCCTGTCAGTTTGTTCAGCTAACGAACTCTCGTTTGCATTTGGTACCCGAGGACACGGGCCTGTAACAAACAATAACGAGCAGCACTTTCAGGAAGACATCTACTGTGATGAAATCTACTCCCCACTGCTGCGGAATCCATTATTGTAAATTTAAATGTTATTAGGAAATAATCAGACAAGAGAGAGTTTTCAGGAAACGCTGTTACATGTTCAGTTTCTATGTCATATGTTAAAGCAAGATCTAGATTAAAGTGGTGGGTGGGTTCTTTACATTTTGAGAGAAGCCAATTGAGTCTAATAACAGATTAAATGCCGTGTTGAGGCTGTCATTTTTAGCATCTACATGGATGTTAAAATCACCCATAATAATTATTTCATCAGAGTTGAGCACTAAATCATATAAAAGGTCTGAGAAATCAGACAGAAACTCTGTGTAAGGCCCAGCTGACTGATAGATGATAACAAATAAGACTGTTTTTTAAAATTTCCAGCTAGGGTGGACAAGGCTAAGCATCAGGCTTTCAAATGAATTAAAAGTCTGTCTTGGTCTCTGGTTGATTAATAAACTGGAGTGGAAGATTGCTGCCACACCCGCTCCTCTGCCTGTGCTTTGAGGATTCTGACAGTAGTTTAAACGAATCAGTATCGTGTTGCTGCTGTAACCTTGTTTCAATAAGGCAGAGCACATTTGTTTGTTGATCAATTTTTACAATTTTCCAAAGTTTTAAATTTCCCTCAATTTTGCCTGCTCTGGCTCCTGGAAGACAATTGACTATGGAGTTTGATACCCTGCGGATGTGGTGAAAGTGGTGAAAAACACTTGGAGACAGATGAATGGGTTGGTAATGTACTGGGATGTACAGGGGTATGGTTAGCTACGGGTTTTTCGAAGGTGTGAAGCAGACTCTCCAATTCAGTTATCCCAGCCTCCAGAGCTGCAAATAGGCTAAATTTATTACAAGCACCATTGCTGCTAAAGGAGGCAGAGGGTTAACTTAACACCTGTCACAATGAGCAGGAAAGTGCAAGAGGGACAGGTGAAGAGGCCATGCTGCTAGTGAGTTAACTATGAGCTAAGCTAACCTAAGCTAGCGAATCCCTAAAGACGCAGAGGGAATACTGTGAATATAATTAGCGAGGGAATCAACAGATAATGTGCTTTGGATAAAGCATGTGAAGATTATACTACAGGGAGTGCAGAATTATTAGGCAAATGAGTATTTTGTCCACATCATCCTCTTCATGCATGTTGTCTTACTCCAAGCTGTATAGGCTCGAAAGCCTACTACCAATTAAGCATATTAGGTGATGTGCATCTCTGTAATGAGAAGGGGTGTGGTCTAATGACATCAACACCCTATATCAGGTGTGCATAATTATTAGGCAACGTCCTTTCCTTTGGCAAAATGGGTCAAAAGAAGGACTTGACAGGCTCAGAAAAGTCAAAAATAGTGAGATATCTTGCAGAGGGATGCAGCAGTCTCAAAATTGCAAAGCTTCTGAAGCGTGATCATCGAACAATCAAGCGTTTCATTCAAAATAGTCAACAGGGTCGCAAGAAGCGTGTGGAAAAACCAAGGCGCCAAATAACTGCCCATGAACTGAGAAAAGTCAAGCGTGCAGCTGCCAAGATGCCACTTGCCACCAGTTTGGCCATATTTCAGAGCTGCAACATCACTGGAGTGCCCAAAAGCACAAGGTGTGCAATACTCAGAGACATGGCCAAGGTAAGAAAGGCTGAAAGACGACCACCACTGAACAAGATACACAAGCTGAAACGTCAAGACTGGGCCAAGAAATATCTCAAGACTGGTTTTTCTAAGGTTTTATGGACTGATGAAATGAGAGTGAGTCTTGATGGGCCAGATGGATGGGCCCGTGGCTGGATTGGTAAAGGGCAGAGAGCTCCAGTCCGACTCAGACGCCAGCAAGGTGGAGGTGGAGTACTGGTTTGGGCTGGTATCATCAAAGATGAGCTTGTGGGGCCTTTTCAGGTCGAGGATGGAGTCAAGCTCAACTCCCAGTCCTACTGCCAGTTTCTGGAAGACACCGTCTTCAAGCAGTGGTACAGGAAGAAGTCTGCATCCTTCAAGAAAAACGTGATTTTCATGCAGGACAATGCTCCATCACACGCGTCCAAGTACTCCACAGCGTGGCTGGCAAGAAAGGGTATAAAAGAAGAAAAACTAATGACATGGCCACCTTGTTCACCTGATCTGAACCCCATTGAGAACCTGTGGTCCATCATCAAATGTGAGATTTACAAGGAGGGAAAACAGTACACCTCTCTGAACAGTGTCTGGGAGGCTGTGGTTGCTGCTGCACGCAATGTTGATGGTGAACAGATCAAAACACTGACAGAATCCATGGATGGCAGGCTTTTGAGTGTCCTTGCAAAGAAAGGTGGCTATATTGGTCGCTGATTTGTTTTTGTTTTGTTTTTGAATGTCAGAAATGTATATTTGTGAATGTGGAGATGTTATATTGGTGTCACTGGTAAAAATAAATAATTGAAATGGGTATATATTTGTTTTTTGTTAAGTTGCCTAATAATTATGCACAGTAATAGTCACCTGCACACACAGATATCCCCCTAAAATAGCTAAAACTAAAAACAAACTAAAAACTACTTCCAAAAACATTCAGCTTTGATATTAATGAGTTTTTTGGGTTCATTGAGAACATGGTTGTTGTTCAGTAATAAAATTATTCCTCAAAAATACAACTTGCCTAATAATTCTGCACTCCCTGTATGAAACTAGAGAATACATTTCCTGAAGAAAATGTAATGTGAATGCTAACAGCTGAATGGTTTGAGTTGAATTTTTATAATTGTTTAATTTTGTACACTGGTGTGTATATTAAATACGCCGAATCATTCACCTGAAAGACAAAGTGAAGAACTGTTGAAAGTTAAAGTTCACACAGCAGAAGAAATTTCAAAGTTGGATAGTAGCTGAACATCTTTAAATATACATTAGAAAAAATTGACTAATGACAAAAGAAAATTTAGAATCAGCAAAAAAATCTGAATGGATATTGAAAGCTCATATTCTTTATATCACTTGAAGAGTGGAATTAAGTATTTTAAATATCTAAACTCAAGAATCTCAAATGAAAAATCTGAATATTTGCTGTGTGTGTGAGTGTTTGTGTGTGTGCTACAGTATCAGTGAGTAAGTGGCATAAAGAGAAAGAGGGGAACTGGCATCAAATGAGCAGGTAAAATAGTTTTTAATCTTTAACTGTTTGATTTTTTTTTTTTTGAGACTAACTGTGTGATAGTGGGGAGATAAACTATACAGATTAAAAATAGGGACATGAAATTAGGCTAGATGAGTTGAAATGTGGGAGAATCCACTAGACATGTAAAGTTTCAGTTCTAATCATCCTGTCACAAAAGATGATTCTAAAAGTCATCAACTGACTCCAATTGCTGAGATTTGACAAATGCGCCAATTTGCCTCAGTGCACCCGTTTAAAAACTGCTGACTAAATCCAAGACCGTAACTCCTATGAAAATACTTGTTCTGTACAACAATGTGTTTTTCATGTTCCTGGTGTCAAAAATGTGGTCACAGGGGCAACCAACCTAAGTCGTGTGTGTCTCCTCCCAGGATCAAACCTGGAAGATTTCACTTGTTAGCCGAGTGTGTTGATTTCTGGAGATGGCTACACGTTGACAAAAAAACACCAGCCCATCCAGATGTTCGCTGGGCTAGCATGGGTCTATTCTAATAAGTATTCAGCTCCGGGTCACAGAGGAAAACTGAGGATGAAACTGCATTTGTTTGGTACTGCCATGTTGTCTTCATATATAGGAAGCACTGACCTTTGATATGTGTCAGGTCCAACCTCCAGATTCAACCTTAATATGAAGCAAAGAGCACAGCCAGCCTATCCTTTCAGAGACACCTGAATCAGTCCTGATGATGTTCTGGCACACTGTGAGGCGTTTCTGTTTTTCCTCACTGATAGATTACAGCTGCACATACATCCAAACTGACAGCTATCATCAGTATCACTCCACTGTTCCCACTGCTGGTCTCAGAAGCTGAATTATTTCTGAAGTCCTGTGACAGACGCAGTAATAATTTATGTCGTCTGCATGCTGTGAAAACATCATTTATGAAAACTAATGGATAGAAGATGCTGAAGGCACTAAGGGAACTGAACAAAACTCTAAAGGTTTTTTAAAAATTTTTTTATGTTTATTTCTGCTGTAAAGTTGGACATTTAACATGTGACTCTATCGGGGACCGACTCAATGCTGGAGCCCCTGGTGGTTGTAAGAGGAACCGCAGGTGCTTGTGCATCAGTGCCAGTTTACTTTCTCCTTCCTCTGTTACTCTGTATGGTTTGGTCATTTGTCACCTATCTGCATGCAGCAACAGAAAAACATACACACTCACTGCATTTACTAACCTGCAACACTGCATTTACTAAGCTTACATTAAGGGTTTTTTGAAAGGACCCTGAGATATGCCAGTGCATCTGCTCAGCTGTTTAAAAGAATATCAGTGAGGCAGAAAAAGTAGAGCTGTGGGTCTGTAGATATTTCACTGTCTGTAATAACAGTGGGAAGGTCGAAATGAAGCCTAAATTCTCCATCCTGCTCAAATTTCCTTATTCTCTATTCACGGAGTGATCTCACTGTCTTTCCCCACAGGTCTGTAGGATTTTTGCATTTCCTGTGTGTCTGTGAGAGAGAGATCCAGCAGGGGAATGTGGGTGATGCTTGGCCTTAGCGTGAACCACAAGGGACCAAGTGCAGCATTTCTATGAGCAGGATTGTCAGAAGCTGTCAAAGAGCTCTGTGAGCAGGTGATGTGTGGAATATAAAGGAGACCCGCTGAGGGCCGGGAGCAAGGACAGAAAACAAGGACAGGAAACAGGAAATGGAAGCAAACTATCAGAGGAAGAAAGAGGGGACAAGAAGAGAAAGAGAAACTGAGATTATACCAGAGGGTCTGCTGTGAAGCAATTTATACATGTCCATTATCAACTGGCTTTAAAAAAAACCCTAAATCCCCAGCCAGAGATGGTGGGTGTCCTTCAACGAGGCAGTTCCTCTGACGTCCACACAGTAAAAATCGGAGTGTTAAAATAACACTTAAAGAGTTAAATTTAACACTGGTCCCGAGTCTATTTGGTCCCATTCGGAATTGGTGTTAAATCAACTCTTTCTATAGTGTTAAAATTTTAGAGTAAAATTAACTCTAAATAGAGTAAAAATTTAACACTGAGTAACACCGCAGAGTGTTAAATGAACCTAACACTACTAGTAGTGTCATATTATTTACTCTAACATAGTGATAAATTAACTCTATTTGAGTAAAATTCCACTGATTTCTAACACTGAATTGAGTTATTTCAAGTTAACACTGGGGGTTCAAATAACTCTGATGAGAGTTGATGTTACTCTATACTGTGTTATTCATACACTTTTTCTTGTGAAAAATTAGCTCTCATAGAGTAAAATTTTAAATTAATTTTACACCAAGTAGTGTTACTAAAACTCTTCCTCTTCCAGCATGAAAACCTGGTTTCTACTAATGCTTTAAAATATAAAACAAGTAAGCAAAAACCACAACTAGATAATACGTTTAACGGCTTTATTTTGATGTCAGGCTCAAAATATTAAAACATCTCATGTAGTGTACATAAAACACTACACACACAAAAACAGTCATAAAACACTTTAAAACAATGAATTTAGTTCGGCATAAAATGACAATATGGAACCACATACAGGGAGGAATCAGAAGTGCCATACTTCATTTGAAGATCAAATGGTTTGAAGTAACACAGCTCTTTTATGTTCAACACCTTCAGCACCATATTGGGGTGCATTCTGACCTTAAATGCATGATAATGGTCATCAAAACACAGGGTTTCCATCAGTTTTCCACAGAGCAATGCAATGTCATCTTTCACAACAATACATTTGATCTTATAAAACACTGGAATCTCAGACACTACCTCTGTACAGATGATAAAGTCAGGGCGGTACTCTGTACCATGATGTTTTATCCACTTAGCTGAAAAAACACTGGTAGACAACGCAGCTCCAAATTTTAAAGCAATTTCTGGACCTTCTTTCAGCTCTCCAAGTGTCACCATCTTTCCTGGTCCTAAAGCTAATCTTTCGAGGCTAAAAGACTCCCAATACATGGCCATACAACTTTGGTGTTTCTTGGCCAATGTCATTGTAATGTTTTTAAAGCTTTTTAATTGCTTCTTAAAGAAGTTATGTTTGGCTTCGTAACGCATGCACCACATGTGCAGAATTGGGCCAATATTTCGTATACTGCGAGGGTAATGTATCATGAAGTGATGCTTTGGTAGGAGACTGAGTGTAGGAAATAACTGCTTAAAGAGCTGATGATGATCAATAATTAAATGTTTGAGGTAGATGGTCATACCTTCTGACAGCACTGGTGAAAACACAATATTGACAATTTGTAGAAGCAGAAGTAGAAGATGCCAGTAGCTATCACCCACCTGTACCAAATCGCCAAACATCAAAGGTACATTACGCAATAAGCACCAAGATTGAATTGCATTTAGTCCTAAATCATTACTGCCATCAAACAACTTTACCCTTGGTGGGCGATTTCGCTGCTGATTGAAGCCATAGTCAAAGGCATGTATTCTACCAGCAAGTTGTTCAGCACTTAGGAAGTTCTCCTGAATGTACTGCAGCACAAGTTTCACCTCTAACTGAGCAACTCCCTCCAAAATGTCATGCATGATATCTACAGAAAAATTGTTGGCTGTGTTGAAATATTTAAGTGAATTCAAGAGACAAGTGCGTTTCACACCACATACATGAGGTAGCGTAGGATCTCTTTGTACACTTTCACAGTGCTGCTTATGCATATCAAGAGTTCTTAGTGCAACACCAGAATCATCTTCACAGAACACACTTTGAAAACAATCCTTCTCAAGCAGACAAAAACGACAACAATATCGAGCTGCAAATGACTCCACGAACCCAAACAGACTATGCAAGCCAAGATTGTCCCCAGTGACCTGGATTACAGTGCCATGAACCAAGTGTTTAAACATGGGAAGTTTCAGTCCCTCTGTCTCAAGAACTTTCAGATCATTGACAAGTGGCTCAAGGATTGAATTAAAGCCATAACGCTTTGAGTCTTGTGCATGAAAAAGAGCACACAAATGAATATTGACCAACAACGAATTAAAGATTGGAGGAAAATTCCTTAGTGTAAAGTATATTGCACCTAATTTATGTACACCCTTTTTAGAGCCCAGGGGATTTGCAGTTTCAAAGTCATCATAAAACAGTTGAATTTGTAAGGCATCTTTTTCTGCAGAAAATAGGGGACATCTTTTAACATAGGCAGCATCGATTAAGTCTGCATACACACCTTCTCTGGACATATTCCTCGACTTGAACATGTCGACAACATGGTGGTTTTGAAAGATAGTTTTCAGTGTTTCCAAAATAGGAACATATGCAAACCTATCGGTTACAATGACTTGATCAAAAGTCCCTGTGATCTTGTTTCTTCTACTGTCAAATCTTGTGCCAAGCACCATTTCAACAGGTTCAACAGTTGCCCATTTTTGTTTAAAGTGCCTATTTCGTTTAGCTTCTGAATTTAACAGTGTGAATGGGTTTTCAAAGTTTTTGAATGACTGCTCTAATTTCTTTTTACTTGAAGTGTCCTGTGAAGGTAAGCTCTGTAAAGCTGCATCTTTAGCCTGAGTATGAATCTCAAAAAACACTTCCTCCATTGAGGAGACAAAACTATTCACAGTAGATTGGCTTAATCCAGCTGCCCTGAGCTGTGCAACAGTAGAGGCACACATATCCAAAGTGCTCTTATTTGAACTTTTCAACATTTCAGATGTTGTGGGTGTTTCTTCTACATTAGTTGACACCACCTGCCCTGTAGTGATAACTTCTTTAATTGCCACATCAGGCTGTAAATTAACATCAGTGTCAGCCTGTTGGTCGAAATAGTTAAGGTGTTTGGTATTTAAATGTTTTCTAAAACCTGAAAAAGTGCCAAACACACAGCCACAGTCACGCTGGGCACATTTAAGGCGAAGATTTCTTCCGGGTAAGTAACCATGGACTAACCGTAAATGCCTAACAAGCATGTTTGAACCAGTAAACTCAGCCTGACAGACAAAACACTTCATGATGGAGAATTAACCTTCAAGCCCTAACGAAGCAACCTTGTCCTTATTTCAGCAACTCTGGGACTTTCTTTGATTTTGCCAACATCTATATTGTACACAGTGGTTTGGATGAATGTGTACATGTTGTGAAGCATGGTGTTGTAAGATGTGCCAAACACAAAATGTGCTTTAAACAGTTCATCAAAAGCACCAAGTGAAGAGGTAGACTTGCATGGTATGGCATTCTTGTCAAGAATAATGAAGAACTGGTGGATGTCATGCTTTTTCACCCCAACAGCCAGGAGGTAGGGTTGAGTGCTGGTAGTGATGGCATCAAGGTGCTCTTGGATATTTGTTCCAGTCTGAAAAGACAAATACAGACAGGCAATAAGAATCAAGTGTTTCTTAAACTGGTAATTCATACCATAAAAATAGAAAAGAAACAAACCTTCTTGAAGACCACAAGATGCCTTTCTGCTTGAGAAGCTGACACCTTTCCTGGTCTCTTCCGACCCTGACCAGATGGTGGAATCAAATGTAATAGCAATAGAATCGCTGAGAGGTCACTGTCCCAGCCTGAAAAAAAAAAATTGGTTTTATAATAAAGTTGAATCATCCTCATCAATAACAAATTTCAATGCATCTGCATTGACAAAATGTTGGAGTAGACCCAAAATACAAAAGGACAGCTGTTCTGTGACAAACATTATATATCCTGTGAATGTTCTAATTAAAGAAATAACAGCTCACCAATGTCAGCATTAACTTCAGTGGCATCCTCAGGAGAGTCAGCTGCCAGCAAGAGTTCTTCCAGGTCACTGGTAGAAGGAAGCTTTCTGCCTTGTTGGATAATCTTTCTTTTGAATGTTGTTGGCCACCTCTCCAGCAACCTGCCTGATACATCCTCACCAAACATCAGTACAAAATCCTGTTCAATCTGTAACAGGGATAGAGAACAGAGAATTATATCTGCTATCTGCAAAAAATAAAATGTGTTTACATTGTCAACGTAATGAAAAATATTCACCAAGCCTTTGATATCTTTGAAACGTGGAAACACAGACAGTATGTTGCTTGACAGCAGGGGGTCAAGGACCATGTTGTGTCGATAAACAAATGTCAACTTCATCTTCTTCTTGACTGTGTCTTCATCAGCTGAATGTTTCATCAGAGAGATTGCTTCCTTGCACTCATCCTCACTCAGCACGTTCTCTGTAACAAACTGCAACTCTCGTCTGACAGTTGGTCCACCACACTGGTCTTCACCCGATGATCCATCTCCTGGTGCTAGACAATATGAAATACAACTTTATCAAAACTAATAATAACATTTGATAACCATTATTAATACTGAACCACAATTTGGAACTGTATTATACGTTTCCACTGAATTATAAGTGTTACCTCCAGATGTTAATCGCCTCTCTTTAGCAGTGCATCTCTGTATGGTTTTAATCCTCCAGGCCAAGTACCCAGTGCCACTCTCGCCATCATAATAATGTTCCTTGGAGAGTGACATATACAGACATTTTGTTTATTAATTTATCAGTAAGTTATGTGACCATGAACAGTTGATAAGGACATACATTTTGGCAGGATTTAAAATTTTGATTTTAGTTGTATCAGTTATTGCTGTTAGCTACTTACATAGCCATTTTTTGAGTACGGGTCACTGAGGTAAGGGAAAAAGGTTACAATTCCTCTGGCATACATTTCTTTTACCTGCCGTGGTGGTGATGTACTGCAAGATCAAAAGGAAAAGAACTAGTCAGCTTCGCTGGAATTAATAGAGATTTAAAATAATTTGAAAATGATAGTAAAAATCACAGGGCCAGAAATAAATTACCCATTTTTTTCTGTCATGTCAGCTACCAGTATGTTGACCATTTTTCTTCTGGTTTCATCCACCAGGGACTTGGTCCAATTGTACTCATTTATTATACGTTCTCCACCAGGTTTGCTTGTGAGAATGGATTCCACCAACTGGAAAACACAATAAAAACATTCTACATGTTGATATAACCACTACAGTTCAGAACACTTAAACTACAAACAAAAAAGACACTATTAGAAGAATGTGGAAATCTGTTAACTCTTACTTGCTTAGCTTCTGCATCCAGCTTCTGACGTTTCCTCAAAGGGCTGTCTGAAAGGATGACCGTATCCTGTGAATCTGATGAATGTGGCGATGATAACTGGAACTGCTCAGGAGACACTTCTGCAACAGATGTTTCCAGACCTTAAAAATAGGAGCAAAACAAATCAGTTTACATGGTCCCTCCATAGACTCATTTTATACACTCTTTGATTAAACAATGTAATAATGACACCAAAAAAAAAAAAAAAAAGACATCCAATGAAACACAAATCACTCAAACAAACCTGTTTCATATTTGATGGTTAGTACCCCGGTTGAGGGATCTGTTACTATATCCTCAAAAACATCCTCATCCAACTCAGTCCCTGAACTATCAAAAACTTTCACTCCTTCTGTTACGGCTGGCGCACCAAACTTTGCAAATGCTGGAAACAAGCACACAAGTTTGTGTAAACAAAAAGACATGACATTTAATGTTTTGTAGCTTAAAATGAAGATCATTTCAAGATACTCTTTCAAAAATGAGTCAGATAAACAAAGCCTAAATTATTAAGCGCCTCTAACATGCTGGATAAGTGGTAGATTAAAAGGAGTGACACTCACATTATGCAGTTTTCCCCCCCACTAAATATACATTCATAACTAAGATGCTTCCAAAACACAGATCATTTTCAATTAATCATAAAATGCAGTTTGAAGAGACTAAATAACAAAAAGAACTTAAAGCCTCTTGTACACCTTTTTAATACAATGTTGGTTTCTTACCGGCAATCAAAAACTCCTTAAGGCTTGGCTCAGATACTCTAACAAATTTCTGCACACCTCCAAGTTTTGCTTTAAGCAGCATGCTTCCTGTAGACAGTAATTTCTTATAGTCAGTGCTCTTCATTGAACTACAGTAAACAGAAAATGTGAATATTAAAACAGTCCCATAAACAGCCTTGCAATGTGATTTCTTACACTGTATGTTACTTTTATGTCAGTGTAACAAGGTGTCAAGATATAATCCTCAATACAAAACTAAAATAATAACTACTACTTTTTACCATTTGTCTGACCTAACTTAGCACTAGGGAGCCAGTATTTTGTTCATCTTTAGTTTAACATACTGAACAGTCTGGTAACCAAAATGGAAAAAGCAGCAGGGTAACTTTTGTCAATACCATCAACTCACAATAAATACAAACGCTGTCATCTTAAATTCAAACTACTAAAAAAATGCATTAAAAACTGAATCCTGGACATTTTGGATATTTTATCAAGCTTATAACACCTGCTGGTTGTAATCCTGTAACTGTAAAATCGCTGAAGACAGCCGAGTTAAAATAAGACAATAACCTTACTAAAAACGACCTCTATATCTGGTACCTAGGTATCAAAAAAAAGAAAAAAAGAAAGATGTAACATTTAGTGTACAATTTTAATTAGTTAATGCTTGAGTTAGGTAATTTAAAATTTAACGCTAACTAGCGAATTGCCCGCGCACTGAGGTTAGCCAAAATGCTAGTTAGCTAGCTAATGTTAATATATAGATCCCAACACATGGAGGGTTTCATTTAATGGAATTTCGAACATGCTAGAACACAACACAATCACCACTACACACTGAAATAAATTTTGATAACAAGCCTTACAGTCCAACACTGATATCAGTCAACTTTTTTAGCTAATTAACAACCTTACATTAGCATACAGATAGTGTCACATTTGCTTCTGGTACAAAATGAAATATATAATAAACATGGACAAAAGGAATGTAACCTTATTTTAACGTGCTACCTGTGCTTAAAATGTCGAATTGTTGGTTTAAAAAGTAAATATGAACAACTTACCCTGCAACTGATGTGAAGAAAATGGCGTCGTGAAAAATCCTCTCGGTTTGAAAACCAGTCTGTGGTGGGAGGAGCTTTCTAGAGTAACGTTGACACTGTCTCTTTTAACTCCAGGAATCATCACCCACACTGGGGGGCGTTTTGCTCCAGCTGTTGTTATAATGACTCTATTAGAGTAAATACACTTTAACACTGCTGATTTAACACTGGGAAATTTACTGTGCAGCAGAGGCAGCAATGAGTCAGTCCCCATAGACTCCCATGTTAAAATCAGAAATAAAAATGTTTCCAGCCTGATACAAAAACTGTTTGGTCTTTATGGATAATTTGTAGATGTCCTCCTTTATAACACCTTTAGGGGGACAATGTTTTTATAAGTCACCTGTTTAAACTGGACTAAAGTTTGAGACCTTAGAGGCGGGGCCTCTTTGATTGTTAGGTGGACAGTATGCAGCGATGTGATTTTAAACAAAATTGAAAGTGAAAGTCTTTCTGCCGTGTACACAGCTGATAACTGAGCATTCCTCTGAATCTGAAGATGGGAAACAAGGAGAAGAAAGTCAAAGGAGCTTGCAAAGAAAAGCGTCTGGACTTTTTTTCAAGTAACTTGAAATGACCTGGTTGACTGAGAACCTTCACAGACAAGGAGAAGAAAGAAATCAACAAAAGGAGATGAGGCAAGGGAACAAGGAGGGGAATGGAGGAGAGGAACTGAGCGAACAGGACGCAAGGATGGGGAAAACATCAGAATCAGAATACTATATTAATTATGTGGTTGGAGTCGCTTCGACAATAAGAACAGTAACAGACTGAACTGAATAAAATAATACATAATATTACAAAGTTTACAAAATATAAGAAACAATTCTAATATATAGAAACAGCTCAATTACAAATATACAGAATATTTCAGAGATTAAATATATTTCAGTAAACTTTGTTATTTTCTCCACAGTGGGTGTGTAAATGGTGTAACTGTTGCACTGTGTACTGTGCTATAGATGGAGGAGGTGTACAGAGATGTCCACAGGTGGGAATGATTTAAGCAAAGGAAACCAGGCTAGGACATAAGGAGAAGAAAGATACAAGGATAGTGTCGTGATCCTGGGTCGTTGACCCAGCGTTTTGTGTTTCTTTTTGGGTTCATCTTGTGTTTGGTGTTTATTCTGATTCTGTATTAATTCTTTGGGTTGGTTGTCGTGTTTATTATCCCTACCTGTGTCTCCCCTCTGTGCTCCGTTCAGGTCCCTGTGTTTTTGTTGCAAAACAGTCTGGGTGTTTCCGGTTTTACTTTGTAGGTCTGCCTCTCATCATGTCCATTAGTGTCAGCTGTGTCCACCCCTGCATGTCATCTCCTCATTACCTAGTGTGTATTTATAGTGTGTGTTGGCTTCTGTTCATCGTCGGATCGTCTGTGTTTCTCGGTGTAACTACGTTTCTCTGCAGTCTCCGCTCCCCGTTTCATGCTTAGGTTTGTTATTTAGTTTTCCCAGTCTAGGTTTTTTCAGTCATTCGTCTTGTCTCACTACCTGTTCAGTCGCTCCACTTCTGCAAATAAAACTTCATTCTCATCACCAGTCAACTGCCTGCATTTTGGGTCCTTTTCCTCCTACACCACACGGCTCACGCCGGCAGCCGTGACAGATAGGAAAGGAGGAGAGGAACAAAAGAGTAAAGAGTTAAACACGTAAAGGAAAGAAAAAGAAACTAGAAGAGGAAAGAAGACAAGGAAAGGAAAGAAAAGTAGAGGTAAATGAAGGAGATGAGAGAAAGTTTAGAGAGGATAGGAAGCAAGAATAGGAAAGGAAGAAATGAGGCGAGAGTCATTCATCAAGGGGTCCTGGACGCGATGCCGGCCTCCCTCTGCTCCTCGCTCGCCTCCATCCTGTAGGTTTGTTCTGCTAACGAGGTCTCTTTTACAGCTCGTCCCCAAGGACCTGGTCCGCTGTTTGTGCACTTGGACTTCCTGTCACGTGCAGATGCTTCAAGAAATTGATGAGGTGAAGGCGGCAGCAGAGTGTGACAGGAAGTACAAACGAATTTCAGAGGCTGTCACAACAAACAGCCCTTTTCTACTGGTGGCTCACAGGAGGACCGCCAGAGGGGAGTGGAGATGATGGAGGCGCCGAGCTCCCTGTTACTTCTCCACTTCTCAGTCTGTGAGCCTCACATGCTGCACGAACGCTCGCCAACCATCAGAGCTCACTCTGAGGAGTCGCACGCTTGCATCACTGCTGCCATAACCACGTCCAGTCACTATCACCTCACACGGGCTTCATGCTGCCTGAAGAGACCCCACCCACGGTGCCAGCAGGGGGCACTGTGGGGTCAGCCTGCAGTTTCACAGCTCATTGAAAACAGAAACTAAAAGCATGCGTTTCAGGTTGAAGGAAAAATCATCAGTAAAAACTGCTCTGACATTTCATTAATTAATTTATCCATTCATTTATGATCATGTCCTCAGGAAGACACACTGTATATAAAAGATGGAAAGAGCCTCTGTCATGTCACTTATTTGTCTGCATGTCTCCTTTACATGGAAGGAGCAGAGCAAACAAAGAGAGCAAACGAGAAAAGGAAACCAGAGGGAGAAAAAAGAAGAGATAAGGAAGCTAGAAAAGGACACGAGGAGAGGAAACAAATAGAGTGCAGACAAGTAAAGGAACCAAGGAAATAAAGAAATGCCAATTAACATGTGGGGAGAGGAGGACATGTTTAGGTCATGGGCTGTACATAAAACAGGGGCTTTGTGACATCACCAGTCAACCAGTCATCATGTGACTGGCTGATGAAAGTTTCAGGTGAGTCCAGGTGTGTAACATGATGTAATGCTGTAACATGCTCCCTCTGTTTTTGTGAAATGGTTTGCAGCAGATGGTTTCTTCCTCTTAAAAGGCAGTTTTTTCTTCCTACAGTTGCCAAAGCACTTGCTCATAGGGGGTCATGTGATTGTTGGGGTTTTCTTTGTTGTATAACTGTAGGGTCTTTATCTTACAGTATAAAACTGACTGTTGTTGTGATTTGGCGCTTTATAAATGATGGCGAACCCCTGAGACTAAAGACCTGAACTCTTTTGTGTTTCTGCCTTTAATAAGACAGCCTAATTGTTGCCACATTTTGTCACATGTCACTGATGCTGCATGGTGGCAGCAGTTGTGTATAGATGCACTTCCCTGATGAATGTTTGGTCGGCATGACACGTCAGTCGGCGCGGCGTGAAGCCTGTGGTTACTGCAAAGCTCTCCTAAAGTGTTTGTTTGTTCCTGGCTGTCGCTTTCCAGGTGACCAAACTGTGAATAAAACATAAATGGAGAACACTCACTGTCAAAGCCGGTCACGGCTCGCTCTGAGAGGGCTAACAGGCGTAAGAGTGAAGGTGTGCGCGCACTCAGACGAACCTCTACGCCGGCGTGTGTCTGCACGCTGCGAGCGTTTGTGTCAGTTGCTTCAAACAGCAGCTTCCAGAGAGCGCAACATGTTTGGATGAATCAGTGCATGCCTGTGTGGGCCTGTAAGTAGTAAATGGACTGGTTCTAACACTATTCTACTCTGAACACTCAAAGCACCTCATTCACACCAGCACTTTTTTCTATGCTGTTTCTATTCACACATTCATACTCTGATGGATGCATTGGAGACACACACACACACACACACACACACACACACACACACACACACACACACACAGTTCTTAAAACCAGGAAATATTCTGTATGTTAGAGTTTGGGACTATTTAAAAACACAAGAATGTAAAAGCGCAATGAAGATTTTGTGCTTTTCGGGATCAGCAGGTGAGCTTCAGTGAGGTTACTTCCTCCTGTGAGGGAGTCATGACCAGTGTTGGTCAAGTTACTTGAAAAAAGTAATCAGTAACTAATTACAGATTACTTCCCCCAAAAAGTAATCCTGTTACTTTACTGATTACTTATTTTCAAAAGCAATTAATTACTTAGTTACTTAGTTACTTAGTTACTTTTTAAAAACACGATTTACAACCTGAAGAGGTGATAAAGTGATAGATCTTTCAGCCCAATTCTACTTTTTCTACATAATCCATCATACAAAATGTAATCAAATGGAAAGGTCCCCTTTTAAAACTTGTTTTATTAGTTTTAATCTTTTAACTTTATGCATCAAGCAAAAATTTAATTATATGCAACATTCTCTGACTGGAAGAAATTAGTTTAACATTTAAACCTATTTTCTGCACATTCCAGCACATGAAATAAAATATTTTTTGTGTTTACACTCAGTCTTTCAAATAGATGCAAGTAAAACACAGCAGAACATAAATAAAATCAAAGACTAGCGGTCCTGTTGCTCTATTTTCACCTGTAAAGCAGGTGTGGGGTAGGCGGAGGTTTACCCTGGTGCAGGTGTGCCACAGCGGTCAGTGGAAGAATCCGCGAGTTTCTCTGTGAATTTCCCATTACGTCGTAGCGCACTCGGTGCTTGCTTGGAAGTTTAGGGTTTTTTCTTTTCGCTGTAAAAATAAGTTTCCTTCCCACGCACAACGGACGCTAATGTTTTTGTCACTTTTTATGGAATCAAACTCAAAGTAAGGTCAGTACGTCCACGCTTTAAACGCTGCACGCTCATACTCTCTCCCGCACTCGATATATGATCCATTGTTGATCTGCACACAGCTGTTGCCACGAACGTCGCACTCGTTTACGTCACTGTCATGAGACATTCTCGCAAAAAAATGACGGTTTTAGTAACGCAGTAACGCAGCGTGCTTATGGGAAAGTAACGGTAATCTAATTACCGTTTTTGCAATAGTAATCCCTTACTTTACTCGTTACTTGAAAAAAGTAATCAGATTACAGTAACACGTTTTAACGCGTTACTGCCCATCTCTGGTCATGACTTCCTGAAACATGCTGTATGGAGTGCTTTGAGTGCTTGAGTGGAGTAGGAAGGTGTTGCTGATTGACGTGTTGCACACGCTGTAATATTTAAGAAAACCCCACAAAGCCCTGCTTGGACCACCTTAGTGACGTGGCAGCAGTGGAGAGGGCATCCTGCTGCAGTGTTCAGGTCGTACAGATGGCTCTGTGTGAGACAGGAGGTCCCCTATTATTAAAGACAGTAAGCGGATCCAGGTGTTAGTGATCAGTGATCAGCTGTGAGAGTTTAAAGAGTCATAAGCATGAGTTTGTCTGTTTAAATGATCCACTCATGACAGAGCGACCTGCTGTGGACATTTTGCTGTGATTGGACATGTGCTTGATGGATGTGTTTGTGTGCAGCACCAGGGGCGAGCCATAGATAACCCACCTCTGGCGATCTGTCCACTGAGGAGAGTGGGGGACACCTGGACCCTGAATGGATGACCGTTAGGAGAACAGATGAAACAGAGGAATTTACCTGAGTTAGCAGGTCCTTGTTCATGTCTATAGAGCAGCTGTTCTGTTAGCTGTGCGTTTAACCAGCACAGACGAAGACGCTGGGCTCAGACCGTCGGTCCTTCTGGGCTGCCATGGCGAGCATGTGTGGCTGGTTAGTACAGTTGGATGTCTCGAGACCACTTTTACGTGATCTTGGTCTCGACGGACTTTGGTCTTGTCTTGGTCACGTCTTGGTCTCGCTGTCTCGGTCTTGCTTTCTCAGATCGACATAGTGGTTGGGAGATTTGGAGTCAAACATCGGCGGAGCGGGGTGGGGGGGTGGCTTACTGGGCTTAAGCCCGCGTCGTTTTTTCAGAAGCATGGGGTCTTTTGGAGTGTTTCATAGTTAGATGCCTGACTGACAACTGTATAAAACAAAAACTACACATATTATTCGAAGCACATAGCGCACAGTCATAAATTCCCCCTCAATTTGGTATGATCCGAGCTCAGACACTAGGTGACTGAGCTCAGCACTTACACATGTGAACGAGGGGGGAGAAGCTGCTGCCTGTGAGTTTACTGTAGGAGAAGCACAGCCAGGCAGACAGAGGAGAACTGAAGTTCGAGCAGGTACCAAAGCAAATCATTCGTACTGTACAAATAATGTAAATATGACGGTGTATCACGAAAGATTGATGTCAAACTGATCACTTGACCCATATTACGTTACTTGTTCTTCGAGTGAATCAACAAATGGCGAAATGAAAAACTGAACAACAACAATGCTGTTTTTTAGAGTCTTAGCTTACATGTGTGTTTATTTCATATTTTCAGTTGTTTCCCTCCACGGCTAAATAAATCGGTTTCATTAATGCACTGATATACAAGAATGGACATAAGGAGCTTCTCTCAAAGAAAAAACTCTGGTAGTATTTTATATATTGTGCTTTGTATGTTGTTCAGTATATTTCTATGCAAAACAAGAGGAAGTTCAATACACAGCAGTATATTCACAGTTTAAACCAGATATTTACATAGGCTTTATGGAAAAATACATTTTTCTACTGTTAAACATCAATTTAGAGTAAACTTGTTTGGTTTTAGATAAATAAATATTGAAATATCTTTTGAATTAGTTAAATGTCAGAATAAAGAGAGACAGAGCTGTTTATTTTTTTATCACTTTCATCAAATTTAGGAGTACATATACACTAAGTTTATTGTTAATTAATAAGAAAACTCCAGACGATTCCATTCTGAGCTGAAGAAGCTTCTGATAGGTCAGTAGAGTCCATGTGAGTAAACTGGTGGCACACCTGTGGATGCATATAAGGCAAAACACAGAGCCTGTTTCTGTGACATGGGAAAATCAAGAGATATCAACCAAAACACCAGGAAAAGAACTGTGGAGCTCCATAAGTGTGGCTCACTTTTGAATACAATTTGGTGCCATTTGCAATTAAGAAATACAGACAGTTTCTCTCTTTACTCTTAAAGTTAACAAATATGTTTTTTATATTTATCAATCTAAAACAAAATTAAACATTTAGTCTGATTTGATGTTACAATTAAAAAAGTGTTTTTATCTGAAGAGTAAATATCTGGTTTCAGCTGTATATTTGATGATTGTCAGCACAAAGAGGGAGAGAGAGGGAACAAGAGCAGGTGAGACACACATGTTAGTCAAAACTCATGAGAACATGAATCCAGTACCTAGTGTTCCTCTATGCTGTTGCATGCTGGGGGAGCAGGCTGAGGGTCGCAGATGCCAACAGACTTAATAAACTAATCCGTAAGGCCAGCAATGTTGTGGGGATGGAGCTGGACTCCCTCAAGGTGGTGTCGGAGAGGCGGATGCTGTCCAAGATAAAGACAATGTTGGATAACACCTCCCACCCACTCCATGACATGCTGGTCAGTCACAGGAGCACGTTCAGTGAGAGACTGAGATTACCGAAAAGCACCACTGAACGACACAGGAAATCATTCCTGCCTGTGGCCATCTCCCTGTACAACGCATCCACTTAACACACTGTTTGCTGCTACAACTACACATGTTTCTTTTCCAACTATTTATTTATGAGTGGCTTATGTATGTATGTATGTATATATATGTATATATTGTACTATTCTTAGTTAGTGTATTGTCTGTCTTGTCTTAATGTTGGTTTAAAATGGAGCACTGTAACAAAAAATAATTTCCCCCAGGGATCAATAAAGTATTCTGATTCTGATTCTGATTCTTTTTAGATACCATTTGTTACTTTTCAAATTCTACATTTATTAAGTTTTGCAGGCTTGTTTGCACAACAAGGCTAAATAATTATGTAAACTTTTCTGAATCTAAATAGTGGACTTTGGTAGAATTAAACAATAAGTGTAGTGCAGGTATATGATGATTTTTAGTGCTACTATCATCTAGTTCTGATTCTGGTTCTGTCTTGGTTACTGTTGTAGTCCTGTTTTAATTCCGGATCAGTTCTGGGTCTGGTTGAATTGGAGTTTAGTCCTCGTGTCTTGATACAGCCCAACTTTGTTCTGCCTTGCTGCTTAATTAAAAAAAATAGTTTAAAGTGTCCTGCATATGTCATATATATATTTTTTCCTATATGAAGTCATTCTTTTTTGAACAAAACTCAAAACACAGCCTAATAAATCTTTCAGTCATTTCAAAAGCATCAGCTCTAAGAGCCGTGCTTAGAGAGTGCTTTGTAGTGAATCAGAAGAGTCGACTCCCATTGAGCGAGAGCCGGCTCCTCACTTAATTTCCTTTCGCTGCTCAGCTCTCACACAGTGGCTCAACCATGCTCCAATCCCTCCATATTGTGGCCAATCACATGCGAGGATATAGGATAATATCATTATGTGGAAAACAGAGAGGGTGAGAGACACAACAGTCAAGTGGAGCGTGTGTCTGTCCTCTCAGTAAGTGAGTGAGACAGCGGTGAGGAGGGCTGTGCGAGTGCATCGCAAAAACACATAAATATGCCCGACACCCATAAACGAAGCAGCACCTGGCTGCAGTTTAAAGACTTTTTTGTCTCGGTCTTGGTCTCCTCTTGACTTGGTCTCGGTCTTGGTCTCGTCTCCACTTGGTCTCGGCCAACCCTCAGGTGTTCCAATCACTTCCACAGCCACAGGTAGACTGCTTCTACCAACATGGCTCCCTCTCCAGGAGCTCAGTGAGTTCCAGCATTGATACTGTGATAGGATGTTACCCGTGCAACAAGTTCGGCCGTGAAATTTCCTCTGCTAAATATTCTACAGTCAGCTGTTAGTGGAATTAAAACAGAGTGGAAGTGAGTGGGAATGACAGCAACTTGGCCATGAAGCAGTAAAACCACAGATCGGGGTCAGCTGAGGCGCAGCTTCAATCACATGTGCAGTGGTGTTAGAAATATTAGGTACACTGATTACTGTTAGCATAACCGTACATCGAAAATGTAAATGAATACGTCTAATGTGAATGAACATAAAAAACCTGTAACAGGGAATAAAATGCATTTCTAAAATCTGATGCATTGAGTGAAAGTGACAAATAGCAAAAGGATTGTGAAATTCACACTGATCTGTGTGTTAATTAACACATATGTTGTGTAACTATGGAAGTTTTTTAATACCTGTGTAAGTACATAACATCTGAAATTATGTCAAAGATGTAATTTTACAGTGGTTGTGTAACTTGTAGGATTATTGACCAAAACTGGTTAAATGAAAGATAATAATAGAAATGAATAGTTATTATTTACATATTCACAGATTTAATGACTTTGAACAATAAATGTTAAATGCCTGTAAAATTAAATGCTTGCATCATTAAAATTCAGTGAATATCATTAAATATAATTTCACAAAAACCTGTTTTAAAATAAAGTTTATAAGAGTGACATTCAGAAATATTTTGTTTCATTATTCAGTTTTTTCTAATATAGAAATATCAGTAGGAGTTAAATCAGGAACCGTTCTGCAGAAACTCAGAAAAATGGAAATGCGGGTGGTGGTGATGCGGTGGTGTTGGGGTGGTGGTGCGGGGTGGCCTCTCTGAGTTAGCAGAGGGAGTGCATGGAGTTTTCTTTGGATGAGGAGGTGATGACTTTTATCAAATAGGAAAATCAGTGGGAGGAAAACTAAAGATCATCAGCTTCCACATATAATACACTGGATCTAAATCTATAAGAACAGATGTTTCACCTTTTAAGCTGCCAGCACACAACAGCTAGTATTCAGTATTCAGTCAGTCACATCATTACACGTGATTTTATGTGGAGTCATATCTGATACTCGACGAGATCTGTAATTAGCAGTATGAAATAATTACAAAAACATCTTCTGGCTGTTTAAAAAAAGCTTCCTTAAGTTAGAAAACCATTTTAAAAGTAAAGATTTATTAAATATCTGATGGTTTTCTGTACAGCTGATGTCATCAGTAGAACAGTAGATGTGTGTAGTTATATACCTGTGTACTGCTTTTACTGCAGTATTTGACCTTTTATGGGTGGTATATCATTTTATGACATGAACTATAGATTAAATGTGCAACATGTTTCACATAAACTGTCATGGTCCGGGTGTGTCCTGTCTCCCTCCGAGTTGGCATCTCCACCCCTGGGAGGGGCCTCAGTGTTCTGCTGATTGCTCACACCTGTGGGTAATTAAGCCGGGGACTCATAAGGCCAGCGCACTCAACCTCTCTTCGCCAGATTCTCAGCTAACCCTGGTTAGTGCAGGCCACCACTATGAGGTCACACACGCTTTGTAAACTGCCTTGTCTCATTGTGTGTTTCTCTCACAGCCACGCACCAAGTTGCCAGACACAAATCTCCGCCGATGAGCTCCAATCCGGACGCTGGACCACCTGACAGTCCCACTGGCTGTTCACCCGACTCACCTGCCTGCCTCCCTGCTTCAACGCCAGGAATTTCGGACCACTCACCCAGACCACCCACCCCTCCACGCCACTACAGACCACCCGCGGCAAGTACGCAGTGCTAAGGAAAATTCAGAACGAACAGTTTGCCCATATTCCTCCTGAACCATACCTGAACGTCTGTACTCTATTTACAGTGACTCTGACCCTAACCCCGGACCCAGTTTGACTCTCCCTCCAGCCCAACCCCCGGAACTCCTGTTTCCACTGACCAACACCAGATTGCTTACTTAGCCCAGGCTGCTTAAAACCCCTTTGGTTTAGTTGTGGCATTTTGCACTTGTTAAACGCACATTCCAGTTTCCTGTTTATGAACACTTATTGACAAAATAAACGTTGTCTCTAAAACTACTTACGTGCTGTTCGGCTTCCAGCATTTGAGTCCTTTCTCTTTTGAGGCGGCCTCGGCCGTGACATAAACTCTCATAATAAATCAAAATAATAACAGTATTTTTCTGTTATTTTAAGCCTGAATAAAATAAAGTTAACAGTGTTCTGTTATGGTCTGTTTAACCCTCCCCAGCCACGCTGGCCCCCCCTCCGGGGTCTCAAACAGACCCTGGAGCATCCTCTGTTTAACCGTCATGCAGTCAGAATTACACGAGGTCCAGGTTCAACCTTTGAGTCCTTGGTGTTGGTGTTGTTGGAGGTTTCTGTGTCTCTGTGAAGTTGTGGACGTGCCAGTGAGCTGATGTTTGCCTGTTTATTCAGACTCTCTTTGCACAGCCAATCACAGCAGCCGTCTGCAGGCCCAGACAGACAGTGTGATGGATGGCCCCCCGCTCTATCTTTAGAAGCACTAAGAAGGCCAAAAGCCATATAATTGCAGTCCAATTAACATGGACAGAATGACTAATATGGACCTACTCCCATTTCCACCTTCCTCTCCTCCCCCTCCATCAACCTCTTCTTTCCTCCCTCACCTTTAATTTTTTCAAACATCCTTTCACTGTCCTCTCTCCGTTCGGTGTGTCTGTCGCTCCTTTGACCTCATCTTCTACTTCACACTGATGAGCAGGATAAGGCCAGTTACCCTAGTGTGTCTGTTTGTGGGTTTCTCGTGTGCCTGTTTGCTGCCTCGGCTCTCAGCCTGCTGATTTTGCTATTTCTTCTTGTAAATGCAGATGCTAGTCTTTCCCTTGAATAACCACTCAGAGAGTGGGAGTACATGCTGATAACACAAAGGAGTGATAAAAAAAAGTGGTACTGTTTTTTACTTTGGGATAACTGGAAAACCCTCTGACCTGTAAATTGTTTCAGAAGAAGTAGAAGAAGAAGAAGCCTTTAATTGTCCCACAAGGGGAAATTCGTGTGTAACAGCAGCAAGAAAGACACATATACAAACAGTACACAAGACAGAACAGAAACATGCACAATTTTTACATATTGACATCAAGGACAATGGTTGCCAAAAACAGAGTACTGTACCGTTAATAAGTTAAATAAAATTAAATACAGATAAGATGCAAACCCTGGTTATAGTGTGAATTGGTTGATAAAATAGTGCAAGTTACAGCGCTGATGTAAACATCTATGTTTGTTGGGAGCAGTTTTGATTGTACAGTCTGACAGCTGCAGGCAGGAAGGACCTGTGGAAACGCTCTTTTATGCATCGAGGATGCAGCAGTCTGTCACACAAGGAGAGCTCCTTGTGTGGCAGATGACCATGTTAGAAAGATCAGGAGTAATAAACAAATGATGGAATTTGTGGTTTTGCACTCATTGGCATCCAGAGGGAAGTTTGGATGATGGAAGGGGTTTCAGATCGTGACTAAAGCACACAGAGCCCGTTAACCCTGGCAGTGCAGACGGACGCCCACCTGAGACATCGAACTGACTGCTGCTCGCTGATACAGTGAGAGTAGCCTTTAGAGTTACTCATATTTCTGTACACTTAATGTGACTCACACTCACCTGACTTAAACCAGGTCAGCAGAAACCTGTCTTGGATCACATTTGGGGTTTGTTGTAGCCAAAGAAATGAGAATTTATCTTTCAAAGGAAGCTCATACATTTTTTATCACTGCAGTGTTTCAAAAAGGCCTGACTTTTATAATGATGGCATACACGCAAGTTTAACAGTCACTCTGGATGGTTTGAGCCATGGTTCACAATAAATTTACAAGATTATAGCAGGAGGTTTATAAGGATGCAAAAGCTGGAAAAAGTTATTCCAAACAAGTTAGTAAAACACACACACAGACACACACACACTGTTATAAAAGAAACAATGAAACAGACTGAAAAAGAGCAGCTGGATATCGTGCACTTGAACAACATTATGTGTGAAGAAAGGAGAAAAACTCACATATTAGGTTCAAGGTTCAAGGTTCTTTATTTGTCACATGCATAGTTATACAAGTATAACACACAGTGAAATGTAGCCTGACACGCTCCTCGACATGTGCAAAAATTGGGGGGGTGTGTAGAGGAAGAACATTATATATATATATATATATATATATACAGACATATAGTATATACACTGGGTGAATGTGCAGTAGTAGCAGCAAGCAGGTGAATTCTGTACATTAATATGAATAGACATCTGACTATTTTACAGGATAGACAATATAAACATATTTAAAATTAAAGGAATTGAAATGTACATTGTGCCTTGGTTTAGTGTCTGGAAGAGTCCTGTCTCAGTCAATTATAGATGATGTGAGAGGGCGGGTGTGTGTGTTTAGTTCAATGACACCAAAAAGTTTTCGCACCTCCTCCACAGTACAGAAAGAATGAGGGGTTGTGCTCTGAGCAGTTACTGCTGGGAAAAGGAATCCAGACGTGGATGAAAATGTTTTTGGGAGGAAAGTCTGGCAGCTGAAGCTCAGAGAGGGTGGCTGATGTCACAAGCACATGAGGAAATCATCAGCAGACTAGCTGAAGAAGAAATTTCAGGTTCTGGACCGATTCAGATTCCTGAGATTGTCTGCTCTGATGACTGCTGATGCTCCCAGAATGCACTGCTGTCTCTGGACTTCCTGTCTAATCGCATCTCTGCTTCTGAGTTACTGACAGTTTCTGTGCGGACCGGCAGGTATTTGTAGTTTAAGATCTGCTGTGTGACGAACCCTCCTTCAGATGCTTGGGTACATACGCACCTCTGCATTCAACTCTCCCCTGCAACTCAGACATGAGGTGGCAGTGAAAACTCTCAGATCCATTAATACAGGAGAGCAACTTTGCAAGACATCTTCTTCTCTGAAACAGAACTACAGAGTCTACGCCCAGCCGTAGAAATATCAGCACATCCTTCCAGGGATAAACACACCTCCTGAGGTCATCCAGCTACCTGTGAGCACCTGCTTGGAGAGCCGGAGTGGTGACTCATTGTTCACCTGTACAAATATCATTCGTCACCCTTAGACCCAATCACACATCGATATTTCAAAGGTAAGTTTTACATTTAGGTGCAGAACAGAGTACAGCACAGAGCTTTAAGACTGTCCTCCAGCAGGTAGAGATCATACGGGTACAGGTAAGTCCCCATAGTGACAGATGTCCTTTTCACATTTGTAGTTTGACCTTCGGATCATCTGCAGCAGGTCCAGAACTCAATTCCGGTCCACACTGCACTCTGTGGCGTTTTCACTCCCTGCTCAACTCAGCTCCATTCAAGATGCCTGACAAGCTTCTGTGTGGACTGGCAGCTTTTTGATGTTTGTTTGGGCTTCTGTCATTTACGATCAGTCACGCACAGAACCCTCCTGCAGTTGCTTGGTTACATGTGCAGCTCTGCAGTCATGCAGCTGATGGATGGGAACAGATGTTGATAGATGTGACGCTCACTGATGAATGATGATGAAACCTTAAAATAGGGTAAATTTGAGGTCTGCTGGGGACTCTGCGTTGGTGTTGTAAGATCACTTCTGCTTTGGATTTTCTTTTGTCACGTTGTCAAAGCCGACTCGTGTTTTGACTTTTAGGGAACAATGAAATAAGCCCGGGTGGTTTCAAATTGAAAGCATGCTTCCTGCATGGCAGCATGGCTGAGTCACCTTCAAACGTGCACAAAGAGGGAATCTAATTCTTCATTCAGCACAGAGGGAGAGACCTCTGGGTAATTATCAGTGTGCCTGGCCGTCTCTTCCTCAGTGAGGTGGATGTTCATGATGGATCTAAGGGGGTCTGTGAAGCGTCATTTGTTCTGTTTGGGTAAGGGATGACTATGACGGTCAGCAGTAACTTTCTCACCCCAGTGCCTCAGCTACTGAGAGCAATGCTCTCTTTTTCAGGAAGGACCTGGTTTTCAGACACATTCACACATGTGAAAGCTGCTCGAGACAAAAGAGCACTTCAAGCTATATCGGTGTAACGAACAGTGACAACCTGAGAGCAAGAGGGCAGAGCTGGCCTCAAGGTTAGGAAAAAGACGGGCAGGTCGAGGTTTGATCGGCAGGCAGAATGTGGGAGGTACAGTGCAGCATCTTCATCAGGGGCTAAGGGTTGTGTTCAAACCCCTCTTAACCCAAAGAACCCAAAGAAGTGCTTTCTACTCAGACAGCCGATCAAACTGACCTCTGAGACACAAGTGCCTCTCACAGTTTGGACGTTGGTTTAAATGTTGGTTTGAACTTTGTTTTTTTGGTGAATTTGTTTGTTGGTCTTTCTTTAGAGACTCATTTAAAAACGTTGCCATGCTGTGCAGTCTTGTTGGCACTATGAATTTAGTCAAACCTTTCAGACCAACCGGAGGATTTCTGCTTTGATGGCTCATCAAAGAGCGGGATTTGTGTCACTGAGTCTTGCGTGATTGTTTTCTTAAGTTTTCTACTTGCTTGTTTAGACTCTAAACCACAAAGGTACATGGGGCAGAAATGGACATCATTGGTTTGTCCAGTTTGTTTAGTCAATTGTCTGGTTGTGTCCTGTATGCTGAGCTGAACCTTAAACACTGCTACTCCATGTCTACAAACTATAAATCCTTCTAGAGGAAAGTCTCACTGCTCTGCAGCTTCTGGGCTTTTATTTTGAAGCTCCTGTGTGAATGAATGGAGAAAAAGCCAAGCATTGCTCAGCATGACATGAAAACTGCACGAACAGAATCATCAGTCAAATCTGAAAAAAACAAACAAACAAACAAACAAACAAACAAACAAACAAACAAAAAACACTCAGTTACAAGTGACCTTTTCTCTACATGCAACAAATATAAAGATCATTGTAACTACACTGACTTCATCATTCACTGACTATATTTTTTCTTTCAGAAAGTCAGGTTTCAGTTAACAGGCTAACAAGAGTATCACAGACATCCTTCTGCCAGGCCTTGTCATCCCAATCTTCTTCCTTGGGAATCCTGACAAGAAGGGGTGTAGATAAGAAATATAATCCCTCAAGTCTATCTCGGAGTTCCACCAGGACGCTGCAGCTCCTCAGCCCTTCTCTCGAAGGCTCAGTTCATCCACATGTGCCTACAGTCCTGCTCTTTAGATCCAGACTCAGAGCTCATTAACATACGTGATGCATCAATGATAAACAACAAGAGATAATCAGTTACAACAACAACACAATCAATCCCACAACTGCCCTCCTCTCCATTCCCCACTCCGTCCCAGCCTTCATGAAGAAGACCCCAAGTTTCCCAACCGCATTTGGTCAGGGGAGCAACTCATCCTCTAACTATGAGGAGCAAGGAGCAGTTAGGAGCCGTGCTGCAGCGTTTTGAACTAGCTGCAGTCAGCCAATTGATGAAGAGGTGACACCAGAGTAGAGACTATTACAGAAGTCGAGGTGAGATGAGATGAAGGCATGGATCGCTTTCTCAAAATCTCTGAAACAGAGAAAGGGCTTAACTTTTGAAATTAGGCGAATATGAAAGAAACTGGTTTTGACTACATTTATCTATTTGTCAAATGTTAAATTGCTGTCAAAAATCACCCCTAAATTTCTTGCAAATGGTTTTTTATAATTTCCTAAGGGGCCAAGGTCATAATGGTCAGAAGGACCAAAGAGAATGACCTCAGTTTTCTGTTCATTTAGATTTTGAAAATTTAGAGCCATCCATGCCTTGACATCTTTTAGACAATCAAACAGTCCCTTCAGAGGATTCACAGATTTTCGTTTTAGTTGAAGGTTAATCTGAGAGTCATCTGCGTAAAAGTGAAACAAAATTCCATATTTTTCAAAAATAGATCACAATGGGAGCATATACATTGAAAAAAAGACTGAACCAAGGATAGAGCCCTGGGGGACTCCGCAAAAAAGGGTCGTCTTTGGAGACAATTTATCCCTGAATCTAACAGAGAAAGTATGATTAGATAAGTAGGATTTAAACCATTCCAAAGCAAGCCCTTTAACTCTGGCACATTGTTCTAGTCGAGAGATAAGAATCCTGTGATCTACTGTGCCAAAAGCAGCACTGAGGTCTAATAATATTAAAATAACAGAGTCTCCCAAGTCGGTAAAAGTTAAAAGGTAATTAGAAACTTTTGAAAGAGTGGTTTCAGTGCTGTGGTGCGTTTTAAAACCAGATTGGAATAGTTCACCAATGTCGTGTTGGTCTAAAAAGGTCTGGAGCTGCAGAAGGACAATTTTCTCCAGAACTTTTGACAAAAAAGACAATTTAGAGATTGGGCGGTAATTTGATAGAACTGTTGAGTCCAGACTCTGCTTTTTAAGGATGGGTTCCACCACAGCATGTTTAAAATCAGAGGGAACAGACCCAGACTGAAGACTGCTTTTGACAATAGAAAGCAGACATGTACCAACAGTGTCAAAAACATCTTTCAGTAACCTAGGTGGAATGATATCCAGGGTACATTTTGAAGGGCTACTTCATTAAGTAATGAAAGGGATACTGGCTCGAAGAGATCAAAAACAGCCAAGGTTGGAGCATAAAAACCTGGGTCAGAAATGGGAGGAATAATGTGGGATCTAGTATCTACAATTTTATTAATGAAGAATTTCATTAGATTCTCACATGTTCACTGCTATATGAGGATCAGCAGTGGGAGGATTAAAAACTGAGTTTATAATACCAAATAAAATCCAATGTTTATGACAGTTGTTGGACACGATCTTGGAAAAGTATTTTGTTTTGCTGCTCTTACAGCTTTCTGGTAACTTGACAGGGATTCTCTAAGTGCCTCAAATGACACTTGGAGACGGTCCTTTTTCCACTGTCTTTCCGCTTTTCTACATGTCCGTCTGCGTTCCCTGGTGTCATTATTTAACCACGGTTGGGTTTTAGGTTTTAGATACCTAGTGGTGCAAGGAGCAATGGAATCTAGTATTTCCAGACAAGCTGAGTTGAACAGAGAAAGCAGACTATCAGTGGTCGAATGAGTGGTACTGTTAGTCGGTAATGCCTGATTTGATTTTTGTAGAAACAAGTCCTCTACAGCTACACTAAGAGCTAAAAGTCCGGGTAACTAAAGAACCAGTGCCAGGTGCCAAAGGACAACAATAAAATATAAAATAACACTAGTAACAGGAAACATGAGCTTAAATTACTTTTCAAAACATTTTCATACAAAAACTTGAAACCCTGAGTCCAAGACCAGAGATCTGTTTTCCATCAGAGCCATGGGCACACAGGTAATAACATGCTTCAGTATTTGAGTTGCTCATTGTATTCTAAGCGCCAGTCTAGCCTCCCTTTTTGGAGGAACTCATTTCAGCCTCTTGTATCTGGAGTCTCATTCTTTCAGTCGGAGGAGCTTGTCTCCGTAAGTGAAATTTGGCATATTTACTGACCCGTGAATCAAAACCTTTGCCTTCCTGTTTACCCAAATTATTTGGTAAAGTTGCACCGCCCTGTCGGTCAATCTAAGGCTCCATTTTATCAAGACGATATTTAAACTGTCACTCTCCTTGAACCCAAATGCAATAAAGCAGTTCTTCTTTGCAGTCGTACCACCATCACACCTTTGTACTCCTCTGCTTCACAGTTTAAGCTCCACAGGAGAAGCAGATCTTAGATTTTAGCATAGTTGTTGAACGTGGATTGGTATAATCTGAGGAAATAAGCATGACGTTTCTTCATTCCAGGCCCAGAGCAGCTCCTTCCTCATGTTTGACTTTGTTCTGTTGTGCTTGAAATGACTCAGAGCTTCCTAAAAGTTTTATCTTAAACCTTGTGTGCTGGGTACATCCTCATTTTGTCCACCCCTGCACAAACGCAGAAACTGTGTGAGATCTAATAAAACAAGGATGAAAAGAGACAGAAAGTAACTCTCAGGCTTTGATGTGGCAGTCTGAGTACTGACATTTATTGTATGTGTGCTCAGTGTCACTCCAGCCTACGGGAAACACTGTGGATGACAGTACGTGGGCTGTGAGATGGGGAACTAATATATTTGAAACGCTAATGATGCCATCACAGCAGTATTTTCACTTTCAGAAAAAAAGGGTTTCTGGGTTTTTGCAAATGTGTGTATAAAAATATAACAAGGGCCACTTATCAGGAGAAACCAGGAACATGACGGCTGATATCTGACACTCGGTCTGCAGCCTGCTCTGCTCCTTCTGCTTCTTTAGCCCATCAGTCAAACAGTCAGAGCCACAGGGACATTCATGTTAAACATGTCTGTAGTTTCTAATAATGAGCTCAGTGTGTGTACAGTAACCCTTTATCCAGTGGCGGCTCCTGAAAAAAATCTCAGGGGGGGCAATTTTTATGATATCGACTAAAATGACCCATTTAATGAGTACATCAAACAACACAATTTTAATTTAAATTTAAAATGAACAACCATATTCTGGCCATTTGTATAGATTTGTAAAAATGAACATGAACAGATTTTTTTTTTTTTTTGAATGAATGAAAAATAACTATTGAAAACAACAACTGTAAACTGATTGGGGGGGTGGGCTAAAGAGAGAAAGAGAGAGGGATGGAGAAAGAGAGTAAATATGGTTAAGGGTTCTTATTTGTACAAGAACTTTGCTCGTCTGTCTTTCTGAGTGGCAAATTTCTCGATGAACCTGGTGTTGAAATCAGGAAGTTCTTGTGTGAGTTTTTTCTCTATGGACAGCATAGCCAGAGCGTTGAGCCGATCCTGAGCCATATTGTTTCTCAGGAAAGTTTTTATCCTCTTTAAAGTAGAGAAACACCTCTCCGATTCTGATGTTGTCATTGGTGTGGTGATGAGGATGTTAAGAAGACTTACAGTTTCGGTGAATGTGTCTTGAAGGTTGTTTTCCATCAGAACCTGATAGAGCGCCAGCGCACCACTACAACTCTGAAACTCCTCGTTGTCGTAGATCAGGGACAGTTCTGTTTTAAGTCTGGCTTTGTCCAATGAGGGATAGGCTTCCACTGTGGTTTGTAGTGCTGCATCTGGAAAATTTTTGCTGTGTTGTTGGAACAAGTCTCCTTGCAACAGAGTGGCGCTGACAAGGTGCTTGGTGAAAGAAAACCTCTCCTTGGCATGGCTCATAATGGTGTCGCACACCTATCCAATAATATATAATTGGTAAGAGTTAGATTCAGTGGTAAGACTTTGGCACATGTCTCATGTTAATCATTATTCTGAAAAAAAAAATCTGTCCATAACAAAACAAAACAGTCATGACCACTATATCAAATGACATCTGACAGCATCGTCATTAGATTTTATCTGATGATCCGATTTAAATCAGACCAAGCAGCTAGTGCTTACCTCCAGTGCCAAATGGTGTTGCCTGTCTTCCCCCAATGTTCTCCGTCTCTTTGTGGGTGGGTCTTGAACAGGTCCCCTGTACTCCTCATCCACAACCAGATTAGGAAGTGCCTCCCTGATCCAATACATAAGTTTCATTAATGGCTTCTGAAAACTGAATAGGGATATATTAACCAAACACAAACCAAACAAAGGTTGTGTTCTAATTACCGGGAATTACCGGATTTAATTAATAACCGGACCTGGTTTAATGGCTGGGGGAAAACCAGTGCAAGTAAATAAAGGCCCTGGCCATAATTTCAGGAAATAGCCTATGGTATAGGCTACATCAAATCATTACTGGGAATATACTTCATCAAATATACTTAATCAAATATTTTTCATAAAATTACTTCAAAGGCTGATATAAATCAAAATTATCTGAATTCCATTAAACATTTAAGTCACAGAACACAGAATATATGCAGAGAATTTGATAGAATCTATGCATAGATAATTAACATTTATTCTAGGTTACATATTTATGCTTTTATGCCTACCTGATAGCCTGCATGCGGCTGATGAATGTCTGGGTGATCCCTGCGATGGTGACAGAATCGATGTTTCTCTTCTGTAGGTGGTTATACAGCATGTCTACATGTGGCATTATCTTGTGAAACAAGGCCAGGAAAAAACAGAAAGCTTCGTCTTCCAGCATTCTCACGAAACCACCGGCATCTCTCTTTGTAGGGGCATCAAATCCTTCACTGTTACGGATGGTCTGAAAACACCTCACCAGATCGTCTTTATGTTCATACACTGTATTCACAGCACGACTGTTGAAGTTCCAACGGGTTGCCGATGCACTTGGAAGTCGGTGCGCCACCACCTCGTCAAGCACTGCAGTCCTCTTGCTCGATTTAGTAAAAAAAGAAGCGAATCCTGCTATGTCGGGAAAAAAGTGACTGATTTGAGGGATGTGGGAGGTTGCTTGTTGCATTACCAGGTTTAACTGATGGGCATAACAATGTACGTAGTGAGCGTTAGCATAAATGTCCTGTATCTTACGCTGCACTCCTCCAGTGGTACCCCTCATTACAGCGGCCCCATCGTAGGCCTGGGCGATCAACTTTCTCTCTTGTCCCTGGGGGAGGATGAAGCGCAGCCTCTCCGATAAGGCACTGGCTATTGCATCTGCACAAGCATTGGGTAGCTTGATGAATTCAAAAAAACGCTCTTGAATACGGTTTCGTTGGTCAATGTATCTTAGCACCATGACTAACTGACAGTGTGTAGAAATGTCAGTGGTTTCATCAGCTTGAATGGCTAAAAACTTCGCTGCCTTTACTTCTTCCACGATCCTTTCTCTCAGAACTGCCAACATGCAATCCAGGATCTCGTTCTGGACTGTTTTCGAGGTGCCTTTAAATACAGTAGCATTTTCAAGGTGTTGCCTCAAGTCGTGATCAATTGATGCCATCAAGTCGACTAAACCTCTAAAAATCCCTGGATTGTCTGAGGAATCACTTTCATCATGTCCCCGCATTGCTAGCTCAAAAGCACCACAAAACTTAATACAATCGATGATTTTAGATAAAATATGACGGTTTTTATCTACCTCTTCGTTGTGCCTTCTTAAAGCAATCCGATGTCCATCATCTAGCTGCGCCGCTATGCTAGTTTTCCCTAGCACAGCTAGCTTTACACTGTTGTCCATATGAACTCGTGAGCTTTCACGTTTTCTGCAGGGGCGCAATTTTAAGCGCCCCCAAACCATTTAATTCAGCGACGCTGATAGGTCAAATATTTATTATTTTCCCCTGGCAACCATTTAATGATAGGCTATTTCGCTGCATATCAAGGGCGCTTTGACGAGCGCCCCAGAAGAAGAAAAACACCGTTTGTTGGTTGAACTTTAATGAGTCAGCTGGTGAAAATGTTAAAATACGCCTGGCTGTATATGGGCACACACATAGTAAAACTATCATTGATGAATTTTTTAAAAATATATATTTTTACTCCTCCACATTTGGGGGGGCGGAGCCCGAGCGCCCCCTATGGGCCAGCCGCCACTGCCTTTATCACAGTTTTATTTCCCTGCTCTGTATGATGTCACAGAGAGGGGACCGGCCATGCATGAACCACACCTACCAGCTGCTTGAATTGTCTGTTTGGGAGCAAGAACCAATCACGCACTAGATGGACACGGGGGGTTAGCACTGACAGGTGATGTGAATAGTACTGATTACCTCTACATCATGGCACCTGTTACTTGGGGCGGGATCTATCAGGGAGCAGGTGAACATGTCCACAGAGGTGATGTGAGAATCAGGAAAATGAGCGAGCATGAGGATTTCAGTGACTTTGAAAACTTGTAGTTCTGTTCCTGGTTCTGCTGGAGGTTTCTTCCTGTTAAAAGAGAGTTTTTCCTTCCCACTGTCGCCAAAGCTGTCAGGGCTCTGTGTGCGGGCAGGCGGAGAGGAGAATCCAAATGCAGGACTCAGACACTGAACTGTAACTCAAACCTCAGCTTTATTGCTGGCATAAAACAAAAGATGAAACTGAGCAATGGTACTGAACATAAACTGACACAAAAACACACGGGCATGATCTGATGGTACGACGCGACACCGAGCATGGGAAAACACAGGGCTTATAGACACAGGGTAGTAATGAGGGAGTGGGCAACAGGAGGGAGACACAGCTGGGAGAGATCAGGGCTAACGAGACAGGGGGAACAAAGCTGCACACACTAACATAAGACAAAGACTTTCACAATAAAACAGGAAACATGAATCACTACTCAAAGACACGGACTCGACACAGAGGGGCGGACAGAAAATAATACATGAAACTCAAACAATACATGAAACCACAATTCCTAAAACATGGATAAACAGAAACATGAAACTCTAATAATAAACATCATCATCATCACAACAAGAGAATGAGAAAACAATCCAAAACACCAAGATAACTGAAACACAAAGTACCAGAGAAAGATAAAGAATAATCCATGATGCAAAAGTAAACCAAAACATAATAAACTCAAATTACTGGGTCTAACGTTTGATCATAACTGGTCATATGGTTGTTTTTGTTTTCTCTGTATTATTGTAGGGTCTTTACCTTACAGTATAAAGCAACTTCAGACGACTGCTGTTGTAATTTGGTGCTGTATAAATAAAATTGAACTGAATGTAACACACGACTGGATCAGAAAATCTCCAGTTCTGTAGGTCTGTGGGCGTTCTCAGTCTGCAGGGGGAGGGAACTATCAGAGCCATCCAAGGAAGGGGCGGCACTGACACAGCGACAGTGTCATGTGTGTTGAAGAGCGCTGCGTACAAAGCAGGAGAGACATTTTGTCAGGTCACCACTAGGGATGGGTATTGATAAGATTTTCACGATTCCGATTCCATTTTCGATTCTGTTTAACGATTCGATTCTCTTATCGATTCTTTTTAAAAAAGGAGAACACTAAGGTAGATTAGCTTAGAACTTTGTGTTATAGTTTCTCTTTGAACAAGATAGAAATTTAGGAGTAACATGGCCTTACAAACCCAACAGTGAGATCTTAAGAGATCCACAGCCTATGGCTCTTCAATGGGGTGTCACAGGGTCCCCAGGAAAAAAAAATTGTAAATGTAAAATAATAAAATAAACATTCTTCTGTAGCAATAACAGAGTATAACATAAATTATTCTGTAGCAATTACACAAGAATATCCAGTAATGTCCCTGCCTACAATTAAACACATTCACTTACCAAAAATCAGGGCATCTGCTGTGGCAAATGGCTGCAAGCCTTTTACCACAAACTGAGTCACTGCTCGGTGACATTCGTCTATCCTGGACTAAAAGGAGATGCTACCGGTAGACTGCAGTGAGAACTGATAGCATCTGAGCCAGACTCTGTCTGTCTCTCTCATCATGGTCACCTAAATGCACAATAATGGCAGGTTTTGTAATAAGGCAGATCGGACTAACATAATATGCACTGTTAGTTTGATTATTTACCTGCCGCATTCCGGACTTTTACTTGTAGTTGTGAAAGTGTGTTATCAGAACTGAGCAGAGGGGGCGCTGTGATCTTTATGTTCCTGTGTGTCCAAACACAGCTTCATAACATCATTAGTTAAATGTGGGTTTAAATTTTTGAATTTCAGAATTCATTTTCTTTAAAAGATGAAAGATGAGAAATGAAATTTGCTACTGCTACTCAGCTGATTTATATCCTTATTCTTTCTGCTGCAGCAGCTGGCCAATCAGAGCTCCAGCTGCTGATCGGCAGGAATTTTTCGTCACATCTCTTAATTAAAGACGGCCGTCTCTGGATCAAAACATCACAAACAGGGAACTGAGCGTGATGTTGGAGGAAGAGTTGAATGAATGGTGACACAGAGTCACACATCACACATTTGATCTAATTGCGATATGATTGTAAACACATCTGAGGGCTCGATTGTACCTGAGGAGACACTGGACAGCTTTGTCCTGGTTAATGCTGAGAACCTTCAGAAAGTTTTCTCCACAGTGAGACCCACCACATGTCTTTTAGATCCAATCCCTTCTTCACTCTTTAAAACACTTTATGGATTTTTTGAGGCTGAGCTTTTATACATGATGAATTGCTCTCTTCAGTTGGGTGTCTTCCCTGCTGCCTTTAAAACGGCGGTGGTGAGGCCCCTTCTGAAGAAGAGCAATTTGGATTGCAATGATTTTAATAACTACAGACCTGTATCCAACTTACCATTTTTAAATAAAGTCTTAGAAAAACTTGTTTTTACTCAGATTACTGATTTTCTAAATGATAGACAGATCCTGGAGATATTCCAGTCTGGATTTAGGGTGAACCACAGCACAGAGACTGCTCTCCTAAAGGTTTTAAATGATCTTAGATGTAACTGGGACGCCCAAAAGCTCTCAGTCCTGGTGCTACTGGATCTAAGCGCAGCCTTTGATACAGTAGACCACGCTATTCTTTTAAACAGACTGAAACACATGGTGGGCCTCTCTGGTGCTGTACACAACTGGTTCACTTCCTATCTCTCTGACAGAACTTTTATGGTGAGTATGGATACATGCTCCTCTAAGATCCATAAAATGACATGTGGTGTGCCTCAAGGGTCGGTTCTAGGCCCTGTACTTTTTAATTTGTATATGTTGCCTCTCGGCAGTGTCATCAGGAGGCATGGAGTGAACTTCCACAGTTACGCTGATGACACGCAGCTGTACATCTCCGTGTCTCCTGATGACACCAGACCAATGGATGCCCTTTTTAACTGTATCTTGGATATAAGATCTTGGATGGCAGAAAACTTTTTACAGCTTAACCAGGACAAAACTGAAGTTTTAATCGTCGGTCCTGAGGCTCAGAGAGAGAAACTCTTGTCTAAATTAGAGGCATTTTCACTATGTCCTTCGCTACAAGTGAAAAACCTGGGTGTTACTTTTGACTCTGAGCTTGGTTTTATCCCACATGTTAAACATGTAACCAAAATTGGATTTTATCATCTAAAAAATATAGCCAGAGTCCGCCCTATTCTCTCTCGGGCCAACACGGAGATGCTGATGCATGCTTTTATTACCAGTCGCATTGATTACTGTAATGCCCTGCTCTCTGGTCTTCCTAAGAAGAATATTTCAACTTTACAACTTTTGCAAAACTCGGCAGCTCGTGTGCTGACGAAGACCAGAGGGCGGGCCCACATTACACCGGTTTTAGAATCGCTGCACTGGCTCCCCGTGTGTTTCAGGATCGATTTTAAAGTTCTTTTATTGGTTTTTAAATGTCTTAATGGTCTTGGGCCTTCTTATCTCTCAGATCTGCTTTTACCATACAAACCCTCGCGGACCCTGAGGTCCTCTGGTACTGGCCTTTTGATTGTCCCTAAAGTCAGGACACATACTCACGGAGAGGCAGCTTTTCAGTGGTATGGTCCTCGTCTGTGGAACAGCCTGCCGGAGGAGCTCAGGGCCGCAGAGAACATACATGTTTTTAAGAACAGGCTCAAGACCCACCTTTTTAATTTAGCTTTCACCTAACGTTTATTTATTTTTTATGCTTATTTATTCTATCCTGTTATTTTATTATTAATTTAGGCTTTACCTAATATTTATTGATTTTAGTCTTATCCATTTTTTTAATCTTCTTACTCTATTTATATTTATATTTATATTGTATCCCGTTCTTATTTATTTTATCATTTTACCCTGTATATAGCCTATTGTGTCATATCTCCAGTGTTTCCTCGGAGGGCGCTCTCTGCACCGGGGCTGTGATCGACCGTGGCTGCTGGGTCTCTGGGGGTCCTCTCAGCCTGGCTGGGGGGCTTCTTTGCCTCCCTCCTGCTGTGTGCCCAGCCTGGAGGCTGCGGTCTGTGACCAGCTCCCGGTGCAGACGGCTCCCTGTTATAGTGTTTCCTCACTTAGCTCATGTGAACCCAGCCCAATTTTTACTCTTTAAGTGCGCGCGTGTGTGTGTGTGTGTGGGGGGGGGGGGGGGGGGGATATGTGTGCATTCACATCATTTATGTTAATGAGAGTGTGGGGAGTGAGTTGGAGGGTGGGGTGGGCTGCTTTTAACTATGTAAAGCACTTTGTGCTACATTTTTTGTATGAAAAGTGCTTTATAAATAAAGATTGATTGATTGAGGAGGAGGTAAACACGAGAGAAACCCCATGAAATCAGAAACCTGACGTTAGCGCTCGTGTTTGGCAGGTCTGCATTCGGTGAAGCATAGTCTGTGTTTTTCTTATTTGAACTCAATGTTGGTTCATGTAATGACTCAGAGGATAAAAAGGAAGCTGTGTTTGCGTCACTGCTTTGATACCAGATTTATGAAATGTTTTTGGTATTTTTGTTTTCATGTTACTGTTGATGGAGAGTGCTCAGCTTGTCTCATACAGATGCTGCTCAGGAGCGCTCTGCCTCTTTTGTGAACACAATGAGCATTTAAGGGCCATTTTCTTTCATGTGGAAGGATTTTACCCCTGTTCACCGCACTGAGTAGTTTCATTTGGAAGCGATGGCTGTACTCCTGAGCTGACGGGCTCGTCCGGTCACTGCTGGTCACAGCCACACATCCACCGCTCATCAGCAGTGATAATTCTGGACGTAAAGGTCAGGTGACCTCGTGCCCTTTCAAGTGCTGCTCCTGGGCACAAACCTGAGGACACTCTGAACTGATCGTGTGACGATCCTGGGCCATTTGGCCCAGCGTTTTGAATGTTAATATATTTTGATGTTTATGGCTTATATTTAAGTTCTTCAGGTTATCTAAGTTCTTTCCTGCCATGCCTAGGTTGTTGCTATAGTTCATTGTTTCTTAGATTTCCCGTGTCTTCTCCTCTATGTTTAAGTCTCCCTCGCCCTTCATGCGTTTCATGTCTGTGTGTCTTATGTTGTCAAGTTCATATTGTCATGTCTGCGTCTCATTATGTTTCCTGTTTTATTTTGAAGAGGTCTTGTGTTCTATGGTCAATGTGTTTAGTTTTACTCTTCCCCTGTGACATTGTTATGTTCATTTGTGTCAGCTGTTTCCCCATGTGTTTCCACTTACCCTGAACACCTCCTGTATGCATTTAGTCTGTGTGTTTACAGTCACTCGACGTCAGGTCACCTGTTGATTTGCATGTTCCTCGTCACTCCATACAGTCTGCCACAGTCAGACTGTGACAGATTGAACTGACACATTAAAATGCTGGCTGAACCTCTCCATCCTCAGTGAATCTATGAAGAAGCCTTCTGATTGGACACTCCTCTCCTTGTTTAGCATTGGTTACCATGGTGATTCAGCAGGTACAAAGAGAAAAGTCTGACACAGCTCAATAACGCATTAATCCCGTTGAGGGACCTTGTATGCATGTGTTTTTTTCAGTATTTGTATACTTTATGACTGGGAAGCGTTTTGGGTCAAATCCTGATGTTTTTAAATGTGCAACATTAATAAAATCACCTGAAAACAGCAGCAGGATGAAGCACAAGCAGTATGTAGAAACATTTTCACAGTGTGCACGTGCTTCTTTGTCGCTGAGGGTAAATATTATGTATTATAATAATGTCAGCACTACACAGACAGACTTCTCTGACTGAAAGACCTGAATAAAGTGAACGCTGTGCACATGTTCTTCCATTTTGTTTGTGTGTGTGCAAGATACATCTTTGGATGCGCTGGGACGCATCATCAATGATCTAACCTGGGGTCAATGGGTGTTTCTGATCTTTCAACATCGTCCAGGCGACCCAGCTAAGGTTGATCAGACCCAAGCACCAGCTGCCCATGGATCAGCCCTCTTTATCCACAGCCACCTTGTGGCCTTCTCTGTGGCTTCACATACAGACCAGATGGCCCTCTTCCTAGCCACTCCTGTTAGGCTCAGTTGGTTTGGTTTGCGTCCTGCAAAGCCTCTGCAGCCCACCTCTATTGGCTCATAGTACGTCAGGGCTCTAGACTAGCTTTTTGCCATGGGCGTACCGGTACGCCTAACTTTAAAAAGTTAGGCGTACCGGCACAAAAGTTAGGCGCACACAAATTTTATAATAATTTATATAATATAATGTGTTTTTCTGGATACACTGTGCTTCTTCAGCATTCAAAGATTAATGACACCGTGTCAGAGCACTGGCTATGAATTTCAGAAGGATCAGGCCTTAACATAACAGAAAAGTGAGCAATGGTTCTTTTCCTATTACAGCTACATCCACTTCTGTCGTGCCTAGGCTGCTCACTAGGGCTGGGTATCATCACTGATTTCTATAATCCATTCGATTCTGGTTTTCAAAGTCCCGATTCGATTCAAGTTAGCCTCAGACAGTCAGAAATATTATAATTCTGATCATTTATCAGTACTGACTTCATCAGAATTGTGAAAATCACAGCAGATGCCTTTGCGTGAAAGTAACTGAGAATAAAACACAGAAAAACATGAAGGAGACTTTCCTGGTCTGGCTTTTTATAGCAGATAACCTTAAAAATATTCTACAATGTTCTGCATATAAAGTTTAAATTTCTTCAGTATTGAATAACAGAAAAAATAGGCTTTCTTGTCCGAGGTCGTTTAAGTGAAAAAAAGAAAAGAAAAAGACAGCAGCCACAGCGCTGTAAACAACGGTAGACTGGTGGGTAATAAGGGAATGAATAATACAGAAAACAGAGACTGGAGACAGGAAACTGTTCTTGAAGTACAGAGAGAGATAGAGAGAGAGCTAGCTGTGCATGAAGTGTGATTTTAATAGTCGTGGAAGCAAAGCAGCAAAATTCATGACAACATTGATCAAATGTGAAGCGCAGTTTGCTGCTTCTTTTGCTGCTGGCTCGGTGAATTTTGGTTGGAGAGACAAAACCTGCAGCTCAGAATCAGCGCAAAAAGACGTAAACACAGCGCGGACCGGACGCATCAGGATCGCTAAGCTCCGACAGCGTGTCCGTCTACGGGCCGTCAGGTGAGAAAGCCAAGAAAGACAAAGTTGATTCTGATGCGTCGGTCCGTTCTGTGTTTACGTCTTTGTGTGCAATCCGTGTACCTGCTCTCATTTGCTGTTTGGTTGTTGTTGAAATGGTTTTGTGAGCTTTAATCTGACGTTTCTGGCAAAACACGGTTATATTTAAAAGTCGATTCAGGATTTAATGAATTGATATCGCTTTATTCAAGCTACTCACCTCCCACTTCCACCTGCACTTTCAACTGGACCACGGCCAATCAGAGAGGTCCCTCCCCTTATGATCTCTGATTGGTCTAGTCCACGATAGGGGCATAATGTGTGTCTGTTGTTGACCACAGGGAAGGTTGCAGATTTTTTTTTTTTTTTGCTACCCAAACAGTTGGTCGCACAGGTGCAACCAAAAAAAATTTTTAAGTCGCACCACTGAAAAATTTGGTCGCATTTGCGACCAAATTGGTCGCACTCTAGAGCCCTGTACGTCTTCCAGCCCCCTCCTCAGCACTTCTCTACTAACTCCTTGTACTTGGCATGTTTCCTTTCATTTGCTTCTTTCATATGCTCTTCCCAGGACACGGTGAGTTAGAGGACAATAAGCTGTTTTGCTGCCTCCAAGACAATAATTATGTCTGGCTGAAGTGATGTTTCAGCGATGTGCTGAGGGAATTTCAACTGCTTCCCTAGGTCAGCTTACAGCTGCTAGTCCGAGGTGTATAGAGGAGACCTGACCGTAATCTTCACTGCTGACAGGACCTCCTTTCCAGCTCTTGCCCCACACCTTACCAAGGCATCATATACAACCTGAACAAGGAAATGGAAACGATGGAAATCTGCCTTGATGATTTTTGTCCACGTAACTTTCCGCTGTAAGATATTCTCCCACTTTGTCCATACCTCCTTTTGCCTGAGCCCCACAGTCTTACTCGTTTGCTCTTCCTTCATGCCTGCTCGGACCTCTTCCTGAATTAGCTGGTGTCTCTCCTTCCCTTGGGCCTTCCCCACTTGGGTTTTTGGGAAAAGGCTTGGGTCTTTTCCCAAAGACTTCTCCCAAAGACCCAAGCCAGCTCTCCCAGTGGCCAACGTCCCCACCAGCTGCTCCTGCCTGAGGTGTGACTCTACCACCTCCACTTCTCTCTCCGCTCTCCACTTCCTCTCTGTTCTCACCTCAATACCACTTTCTGGTCCCTTGACTCACTATACTGAAGGACTTCTCTAGTGTGTGCCATCTTAAATTCTTCTGAGAGACTACTAAATGGGAGCTGTAAGGTGTTACTGGTTCCATAAAGGGCTGCACTGCTGAGGCAGCGGGGGAAGGCCAACCATTTGCGCAGAAAGCTAGTAATTCTCCTCTCGAGGGACTTCATAGCTGAGACTGGAACTGAGAAAACAAGTAGAGGCCACGGGACATGCGGTAGGATGGAGTGCAGGTAAATCCAGGTCTTGAATCTACCTGGCAGGCCTGACTTGTCAACCTTAGGGGGCCAGTTATCCAGCTCTTTGGTGGACTTGTGGAAGGCGGTGGAGTCTTTCAGAGATGCTTAAAAAAGCTTCCCCAAACTCTTCACTGGTTGCTCACTGATGGAAGGGATGATCGTTCTAGAGATGGACCGATCCGATATTACGTATCGGTATCGGTCTGATACTGACCTAAATTACTGGATCGGATATCGGAGAAAAATAAAAAATGTAATCTGATCCATTAAATATCACGAAAGCACCTCACAAAACTTGCAACACGCCGTAACTCACCTCAGAACGTTAGCACGTCGGAGCAGTGTGCATCACGTGATAGAGCGGTTGTGGCATGCGGGACCTGTCGGTGGTCTGGATAGCATGTGGAGCTTCGCTAGCAACCCGGCATTTCATCTCCGACAAAGTTATCCCCGAGAGAAGTAAAGCAAGTGTGTAAGTTCATCTCTGAATGTTTGTAAAGCATTCCTGCCTTAAGCTTAACAAGCGACTGCCAGGAGACCGAGGCCCTGTACAGGCTCTTGGTAAATGCATTGAGGAAATTAATGACTGGTTGTGCCACAATTTTCTCCAACTAAACAAAAACAAAACTGAAGTAATAGTCTTTGGCGCCAAAGAAAAACGATTACAGGTCACCAAAGAACTTCAATCAATACATCTAAAAACCACAAACCAGGTGAGAAATTTGGGTGTAGTGATGGATGCAGACCTAAACTTAGAAAAACACATTAAGACAATAACAAAATCAGCTTACTATCACCTCAAGAATATTTCAAGGATAAAAGATCTGATGTCTCAACAGGACCTGGAAAAACTAGTCCATGCATTCATCTTTAGCAGGCTTGATTACTGTAACAGCATCTTTACAGTTCTACCTAAAAAATCAGTCAGACAACTACAGCTCATTCAGAACTCTGCTGCTCGAGTCCTCACTAAGACCAAAAAAGTGGACCACATCAGTCCAGCTCTGAGGTCTTTACACTGGCTGCCTGTCCATCAGAGGACAGACTTTAAAGTTCTGATGCTGGTCTATAAAGCTCTGAATGGTTTAGGACCAAAATACATCAGTGACCTCCTGACCCAGTATGAACCTTCCAGATCCCTCAGGTCATCTGGATCCGGTCTTTTATCAGTTCCCAGAGTCAGAACCAGACACGGAGAAGCTGCATTCAGCTTTTATGCTCCTTATATCTGGAACAAACTCCCAGAAAGCCTCAGATCAGCTGAAACACTCAGTTTATTTAAATCCAGGTTGAAGACTCACCTGTTCTCAGCTGCATTTGAATAAAGCACCAAATCCACACTTTTAAGCTTAAATTTCAAAACTTACACTAACTACTGATCTTATCTATTTCTGATTTTATCTGTTTTGATTTTATATACTGTTTTGTTTGTTTGTTAAGCTTAAATTTCAAAACTTACATTAACTACTGATTTTATCTATTGTTCTGATTTTATCTGTTTTGATTTTATATACTGTTTTGTTTGTTTGTTTGTTTGTTAAGTGGGTTTAGAGCTCTGGGTAGCTCCCCAGCTGGGTCTAGACTTGGTCTAGAGAGTATTTTAAATTCAGGGAATTTAAAATAGAAAGTAGCTCGTCCACAGAAGGACTGGTAGCTCCCCTTACGATAAGGGTTCAGATCGCGCGAACAGGTGTGAAATGTGTGTGTTTAGTTAGTTTGTTTGTTTGCTTGTTTTAATCAATTTTAAATCATGCTTTTTATTTGTTTTTGTTTCTAATGTCTCTGTAAAGCACTTTGAATCACCTTGTTGTTGAATTGTGCTATACAAATAAATTTGCCTTGCCTTGCCTCTTCTTGCTGCTACTTCAATCATGAAACTGCTTAATGATCATCTGCTCTGCACTACCCGACTCACTGGACCCTCTACAGTTCGCATACCGCCACAACAGGTCCACTGATGATGCCATAGCCCTGACACTACACACTGCCCTGTCACACCTGGAGAAGAGAGACACGTATGTGAGAATGCTGTTTGTAGATTACAGCTCAGCATTCAATACCATCGTTCCCTCGAAGCTAGATAGGAAACTGCAGGATCTAGGACTGAGCAGCTCCCTCTGCAGCTGGATCCTTAGCTTCCTGTCTGACAGACGCCAAGTGGTCAGACTGGGCAGCATCACCTCATCCCCCGTCACACTGAACACTGGTGCTCCACAGGGGTGTGTACTGAGCCCTCTCCTGTACTCACTCTACACCTACGACTGCACAGCCACTAACAACTCCAACATCATTGTGAAGTTTGCGGATGACACTACAGTGGTGGGTCTTATCACCAACGGTGATGAGACGGCTTACAGGGAGGAGGTCAGCGCCCTGACCCACTGGTGTCAAGACAACCATCTCACCCTCAACGTCGCAAAGACAAAGGAGTTGATAGTGGACTTCCGGAGGTGCAGAGAAGTACACACCCCCATCACCATCAGCGGCGCTGCTGTGGAGAGAGTGAGCAGCTTCCGGTTCCTTGGCGTACATCTGGCTGAGGATCTTACGTGGTCAGTACACACAAACAAAACAGTGAAGAAGGCGCAGCAGCGCCTCTTCTTTCTCAGGAGACTGAAAAGATTCGGCATGAGCCCCCGCATCCTCAGGACCTTCTATCACTGTGCCATTGAGAGCATCCTCACTGGATGCATCACCACCTGGTATGGTATTGTTTACGTTATTGTATTTTGCACAACTCTGTTGCTTGTGAAGCTCGCACACAAGAATTTCACTCACATGTGCTGTACCAATGTACCTGCACATGTGATGTGACAATAAAAGTGATTTGATTTGATCGGCTTTTCTGTCGCGAGTCCGTCTCTCTGGTTTGTTTTTGGCTCACTTTGCACCAGAAAGAGGAAACCAGTGGCTGAACAACAGCAGCACGTTTAAGCTTGATAAGCTGTTGTTAGAATTTATTTAATATTACTTTCTACTCGAGGATCTTTTTCTACGTAGCTGACGGCTGGTAACTGTGCAGGGGCGGATCTAGCAAAGTTTAGCCAGGGGGGCCGATAGGGCATTAACAGGGAAAAGGGGGCACAAAGACATACTTTTCTTTCTTATTCTCATTTAAAATGTCTAGCTTTTAATAAATAATTATCCGAATCTTACACCCAAAGTTTTAATTTGATGTAAAATGAATAGAAGTCAATTACTGTATATAGTGACTATTAAGTCTAATATATATACCCTAGTAAGCTATAGTACTTTTTCCTTTGGGAAGGTACCATCTGTGCAGTCTGCAATTTTGTTGAAGAAAGATGTTGAATCTATTTAATATTTCTTGAAAAATAATTGATTTCTGTGCATTTTTTTTCACACTGCATCAAATTAAGGTTGATTACGTCGATTAAGCATCATGAGGTGGAGCGTGAGGGGTGGTTCCCTATTTTTTATTTATTTATTTTTGTTGTTGCTGGGAGTTGGAACCCTATTAGTTAGGTTGCTTAATATTTACGCTAAGTACTCTTTAAAATACCAGAATAGGGAGGATGGTGCAGGTTTAAGTTTATTAGATTGATCAGTATTGCTGAACTATGAAATATTTTTTTTTGCATACAGGTATAACAGAATAGCTTTAGTGTAGTTGTTGTTTTAAACTTGAGTATGAACTTATACAAAATGCAGCAAGATATTTAAAAAAACAGTTTTGTTAATTAAAAAACACTATATCGGATTCATATCGGTATCGGCAGATATCCAAATTTATGATATCGGAATCGGTATCGGACATAAAAAAGTGGTATCGTGCCATCTCTAGATCGTTCCAGCCAAGGAAAAACTGAATTGTCCTCCACTGTCCCTCTTTTTAACACCACAGATCTCAATTTGGAAGGTTTGAAACCCATCCTTGCCCAGGTGACAAGTTTTTAGAGACCTTGCAATATCCACCTTCCTCCTGGGACTGATGTTGTTGTAACATCCATAAGGGCTCTTCTGGGGGGCTGCAACACGTCAGACCTGGTTAGAGGACCACTGCATTCCACCTCAGCTGAATTGGCCACCATATTCATTGTCAGATCATCCCAAGGTCACATTAGAAAAACCAGAAAACATCCAAAACATGTGAAGAGAAACTCAGTGAGCCTCCAGGAAATGATGCTAAAAAACACCTTTCATTCCACTCAGTGGTGAGATGGACCGAAACTGACTAATGTGCCTTGAGTTTTCCTCTTTAGGGATCCACACTCCATCTGCATACCTCCACTGATCAACAATCCTCCCCCTTCGCCATATCACCTTCAAGATTTTCCAGAGGTGACGCCGGAGCTGAGGACAGCGTTTGTATATAATGTATGGCACACCACCGGGGCCTGGAGCAGAGGCTGAGTGAGCTGCCTTAACCACCTTCTAAGCCTCCTTCAGAATGTTTGGCAGATCAAACACTGATGTTGGGGAAGCTGGGTTAATGAGCGCTCTGTTGGATTTGAGCTCCTGTTCTCTCGATGGATTGCTTAATAAGTCATGCAGGAAAGCGTGAACTTACTCTGCTGAGCAGTCGAGCCGCCACTACGTTGATTGCCAAGCAGTTGTTTTCTACAACCAAAGGGGTTAACAATGAATGCAGTACACTTTCTTGACCTGTCTCCAGTTGCCAGTCTATTCCTTAGAATGTCACGAAGTTCAGCTAGGGCTTGTCTGTCCTCCTCAGTAGAACTTTGTATTTTTTCTTGAGAGTGCGGAGCTCTTGTCTCAGCTGGTGGATTTTAGCGGCTCTTTGGTTCATAGTCTAGTTGGGCTTGGTGTTACCTTTCATGACAAGGCCAAATCTCTCGGCAGTCAAAATCTCCTTTTGCTGTAGTTTGGATCAAGTTTATCATGTCTCTGTCAAACTGTAACCATTCGACTCCCTTACTGGCTGGGGCCAACTTTGTTGTGTTTACAAGCTTATATAGACTGAATCTGAATGTTATGTGCTTCTATGGTGCTATTACTTCTTCAGGCCAGAGGTGCCGCTGTGTAACAGGTAAATGAGGAGGAGAGAGAAGAAGTGGAAGTGTGCGATGTAAACAGTTTAACTAACATTAAAGTGTGCCTAAAAATGAGCCATCATCTCCAGTGTTACATAAAAACACAACACACTTGATCCGTTGTCGTTGCTGAACTATTCTGCTTGGATCTGGGGATTGCAGTGCGTGGAGGAACGAGCTCTGTGGGGTGACTCCTGGCCAGGCTGCACCACCTTCTCTTTCTCACTGCATTTCATTCTGGCCTGATGGACTTTAAGGCCATGTACGTTCTTACATAACTTGCAGCAGAAACATCTCATAGTCATGTCGTTAGCCTGGGTACATACCGCTTGGTCTGTCCAAGTGGCGATCTCATCCCCCGTCCCCCCTCGGGACCTCCTGGGGGTATCTTTCTGAGGACTGTTCTGTAGCTGGGGTGCTAGCCCATCCTGCCCTGGGTGCTGTCTTTCCGTACTGTCAGCTGTCTCTCTAGTAGTAACCAAACTATTCTTGGTTGTCACCTAGTCCCTTCCTAGGTGTCACTGATTATAACAGACTTCCATGTGCAAGTTACATATTTGGATGCTTTTGATTTAGATAAAGACAGCAACTATAGCTGGCTCAAGCCGCCTGTCACGATGCCCCAGGCTCACATTAGAAAAACCAGAAAACATTCAAAACGTGAAGAACCTCAGACCCGAGAGTCTGCCACTGACAGTGTTGGGAAGGTTACTTTTAAATGTATTCCACTACAGATTACAGATTACATGCCTCAAAATGTATTTTGTAACGTATTCATTTACGTTACTCAATGAGAGTAACGTATTCTGAATACTTTGGATTACTTAATATATTATCATGCTTTTACAACTACATGAATGTCCTATTGCTGTGTGATTTATTACTATTACAGAAGGTTACTCGCCATACCAATACCAACTAGATTTTTAAATCTTAATATAAATGAGTAATAGTAGGTGGACATTAGGTAAGGCTGCACTTTTTGCAGCGATATCGTATAGAAAACTATTCGGCGCGTATATAAAACAGGTCTGCGGCTCCGAACCGTAGTAAAGGGACCTCTGGCTAATACGTCGGGTTCTGTGTCCAGCTCGTAGCCGAAAACTAGCTTTACTTTGTTTTCTGTGTCAACTTTGCTAGCGAGAGACAGAGAGAGGCGTTGAAAGACTGCTCCAATGGAACTTATTGTTTTCGGAGGAAAACACGAACACGGTGTACAGTCGAGTCTTAATAGCTTACTTACAACTGGGCTCGTCAGGCACTCCTTCTGGTTGCAGTGGCTATCATTATATTTCCAACTTGTACTTTTCAACTCTCCTTTTTTGTGTGTGCACATAACGGGTATAGGGCTATATGCCTGTAACACTCTGCCTATTGCCTTCATATTAAATAATTTTTTGAATAATAATTTTAAACAATATTTCTTCACGTCATAATGCGAGCCGCAAGTAGGGGTGACATGGGCGTGAGATTGAGAAACAGGCATTAGAGCCTCTTAATGTGTGTTTTGTTTGGGTTTCCACTGGAGTGTGTCGAGGAAAACCTGTTATTTTACTGTTACTTGGTTATCATTTACAGGCACTGTCATTATTTCATCATTACTTCATTAGTCTGTATTACTTATCTTCAGTTTATCATGTATCATTTATTGTTTATTTCAGAGCACGTAGGATAAAACCCATTCTAGATGTAATACTCTATCATGTGGCGAAAGCACCTCTCGAGCTAGAGGGTCCAGTTGGGCCTCCTGCAGTCACTTGCAGGCTTACACAAACATGCACATACAGAGTTATGTAAAACACGCACGTTCACATACACACTTAATAAGAACAGAAAGGTCGTCTTAGGACAGTCTCTCTGAGAGCTACACTATCACAAAATGCACAATGTATTACACACTTGTTTTTCTCTAAAGTAGCAGTTGATGTCCATATAAGGAGAACTTTTTGAGTGCGAGGAACTGTTATCATTGCCAGTAAGGTCTAACTGTGTGACGTCATAATGACTATAAAGCTTTCTGTCTTTGTGCAAACGAAGAAGAAGTCCGGCTCTTCCCACACTGTAATGTGTGTTTTAATAAAATGATCTGTGCTGACCCAAACTATATCCCAGTCGTAGTCTCTTCCTCAAAATCCGAACCATGACAAGTGGAATTACCACAAATAGAAAGGGGACAGCTTAACATATGAAACAGGAAAATCCCGGAGTGTAATCCATTTATTTCAACAAAGTAACTGTATTCTGAATATTACCTTTTTAAACGGTAACTGTAATGGAATACAGTTACTAATATTTTGTATTTTAAATACGTAACGCCGGTACATGTATTCCGTTACTCCCCAACACTGGCCACTGAATAATATTACTTCATTTGTTTAAATGTGTAAAGGATACTTTGGATCAGTATATTTTCAGGGTAATACAATAATAAACTTGATGAAGGCGTGAATATTTCACTGAGGTTACAGGCCCTTCAAGTTGGGCAAAACATTAACAACTATGTTGTGTCCACTATGAGGTTCCAACTCTGAACCTCTAACACTGGAAGACTGAGCTGGTAATCTATCTGTACAGCCCCCTGAGTGCCTGCTGCTCAGTTTATAGACCGGACCAGACAGATCCTGCTTTCTGAGGTGATCAGCAATAAAAAGAACTGAATGTGTAGTTTTTCCATCACAGGATGGAGGTTTGAGTCTCAGACACCCTGGACAGGTGTGTTCCCACCTGAGCCACAGAGCTGCTCTCTGTTATATGTCATCATGTTTAGATCATCCTACAGTAAAGCTAAAACACCTATGAGGAAGCCATGAAGCCCACTGAACACCTGAGTTTGTGTTAGAGGCAGGAATTGAAGCCTCAGCCTCTCTCATTGTAAGACAGATCCTTATTAACAGGTGTTCTACCCATCAGCCTACAACCACACTTGGCTCCCCTCCTGAAGTTCAGCTTATAGCTATACCAAGATGCTTGAGAGGCCTGTGTGTGTGTGTGGTGTGTGTGTGTGTGTGTGTGTGTATCAATCCAATCAAGTGTGGGAAACATCAATTTGGGAAAAACACAAAAAGGTGAAACAACACAAATTACTTCACACAACAACGCATGTACTAAAGGTGAGTCCACATTATTTTGTGTCTCCGTCACTCAGTGTGCTCGGTTATAAAGCACACCTGTAGCCCATCCTCCTCTCACTCTGCCTGCAGGTGACACAGGTATGTGGGAAACAGACTCACCTGGGGAGCAGCTGGTAGCAGCACTGTGCTCTCCTGGTGGTTGAACTGCTGTTTTTAAACAGTTTTAATTGTGACTGCAGGTGTGATTTTACAAACATTCATACATTATATGTTCAAAAGGGTTCGCTGGTCTGCCTTCACACACACTTGAGCAACATCCATTCTTATTTCATTAACATATTATCAGCTCCCCATTGCAGCTATAGCATGCTTTTGTTTTGAAAAAGGAAACTAGTGCAAAATAGGAAAAAGGCTAGTTAGTAATGTGGGTTTTACTATACGGTAAAAGGTATGCCTTAAGCAGAGAGAAATGTAGTTTCCTGTGGTACCTGGATGACAGTGGCACAGGTTTGTTAATGTTTCCTTTACTGTAATAAGTTATGTGCGATCAAAATGCTGTTTAACAGAGTTTATGTGTCGTTGTAAGCTAGTGAGGTAATATAGTGAATGGGGTGAACTTTAGTAGTGTCATAACGGTGTTTTAGTTTTCCAGTGAATACTTTGCAGCCTCACCTGATTTATTATGTAGGGTTGAGATATGAAACATATTCTGCATAGATACATGATAAAAAGCGTACATTTGATGTGCATGTTATAGTTTATGTGTGTGCAGGAGAAATGTTTGTCACCTTAATATTTTAATTTTAAGGAAGTAATATTTTTGCGATTTGTTTTTTTGTTCCTAGCTCTGCTGGTGTTTTCATCAATAGTCTCAATGAACCACATCTCTAATAAAGTTTCTGTGAATCATCAGTTTAAGAGACCGTCATTCAGCCATGGATAGTACACTCTGTGTCAAGTTCTTCTGCATCAAACTGAGTCATTCAGGTCTTTATGGAGCTTCTTTGTGTATTGGTGTGCAGCCATGTGGGAACAGGATGGAACCATCCCCAAACTGTTCCCACGAAGTTGGGAACATGAAAATGTCTAAAATGTCTCGGTATGCTGAAGCATGAAGGGTTCCTTTCACCGGAACGAACTCCTGAAAAACACCCCACATCATAATCCCTCCTCCACCAAACTTTACACTTGGCTCAGTGCAGTCAGACAAGTATAGTTGTCCTGGCAACCGCCAAACCCAGACTTATCTATCAGAGTGCCGGATGGAGACGTGATTTGTCACATCAGAGAGTCCTGTGGTGGTGTGCTATACTCCATCGGATGCTTTGGCGATGTAAGGCTTGGATGTGGCCGCTCGCCATGAAAACCTGTTCCATGAAGGTCTTCTTAGACTGCTGTCCACAGAGGCCAGCAGGTGGATGAGGGAAGGGGAGGCAGGAGGAGAGACCCGAGGCAGCCACCAGTCCGAGTGTCAGGTGAACTGAACTTCAGGTAAGAAGTTATGACCTGCAGTCCATCTGGGTCAGATATAAACCAAGTTTAGGTGTAGTTTATTTTCGTTGTGCTGACTTTTTACCCTCAGTTGCAATAACTCATACTGCGTTCTAGCCAGCTTGACGGAGTTTTTATACAGGTGGGTGCTATGAAGTTACTGATAGTGAACTTTATTTTATTCATAAGGTTAGTTAGTAGAGTTGCCAACGGCTCCTTAAAAAATGGAATGGTCCCTCATTCAGAGAAAATATTATGCGTTTCGTATTGAGCTGAGAAGAGACACAGTTTGTCCCGGACTTTAGTTAGAATGGAAAAAGACACAAAGCTGGAGTTATTCTGTCGTTACGCTGCACTGCTGCCTCTTCTCTCATTCTCTACCCCTGCCTCTCCTTTTGCTACTTCAATCATCGGCTTTTCTCTCTTGTTTATTTATCGCCCACTTTGCGCCAGAAAGAGGAAACCAGCAGATGTCGCGCTAAACAGCAGCAGCACGTTTAAGCTTGATCAGCTGTTGTTAGAATTTATTTAATATTAATTTCTAGTATCAGCTGATGTTTGCTGGAGCCACAGCTGTAAAGCTGCTGGTCATGATGTCGGTTTGGATATGTGGTGAGAGGGACACATGAAGATGAAACCCGGAGATGTCCTTACTGAATCATCAGAGCTGAACAGGTGATGGAGAAACAGGTTTACCTTTTAGGTGACATGAATGAGTTGAAGGGAAGTTAGGAACTGTTTCTGAGAGACAAATAACACCAGGATCCTTTTTTATGTAGCTGACGGCTGGTAACTGTGCAGGGGCGGGTCTAGGAAATTTTTGCCAAGGGGGCAGGTAGGGCATTAACAGGGAAAGGTGGGGCACAAAGAAATACTTTTCTTTCTTATTCTCATTTAAAATATCTCGCTTTTATTAAATAATTATCTAAATCTTACAACCAAAGTGTTTATCTGACGTAAAATGTATAGAAATCATACATATACCAACAAGACAGTGTACATATGGAAAAGATATATATAAATCTTATAAAGTTTGTACCTGTCTTGTGTGAAACTTGTATGAAAAGCATACAAGAGTAAAAACAGATATAAGATCCCTTGAAAAATTATATAATGAAACTTGTATGTTTTGGATACTTACTAAAACAATATATGAAAGTGATGAGAAAGTGGCCACTTTCATGAGTTAAGTCAGTTTTTACTATTTCTTTTCCATATGGGACTGTCACAACAGCATTTGTTTTCATTCAAAGTCTTTATGGTTTTAATACCTGGTGGGTCGGTCTGTAGTCAAAATGCCCGATTTTCCGTCCCAGTCCAGCCCTGCAGGTTAATACTGTCAGTGTCACCATGCCAGCTGACTGTATTTCATCATCAGCCAGTGTTGTTCTTTATCAATATTACCAAAGTTTACCATAAGGCAACATAGAAAGTATTTACTTGCTTTCAGGTTTCATTCAAATGTTAGTCTTTTCAGTTGTTTCCCCACTTTTTTCCTGTTTCAAAATCAAACACCAGTTTGTGAGAAGATTATCTTCTTTTTTTAACAGGCAGATAAAGTTTTTACATTGGAACTGGCTAATTTATCAATTGTTTGTTACAAATCTTCATATTTTAATATTCAAAAATGTTTTTTCCCAAAACATATGTGCACTATATGTCAGTAAAAATACCATGCAAATATTGCTGTCCTTGAATGCTGAGTAAACACTGACTGATTGTATCTCTTGTACTTTATCAACGCAGTATCTAAAAACTTTGCACCGTAGTGGTTAAAATCTCATTCTAATAAGAGTTAAAAGCGCATTCGGTTATTAGGTTTATAGGGTTATTGAATTATGGTTAACGGTTGGTAGAATTTTTTTTAAACATTATCTGCCAATTACATCTGCCACCCTTCTCCAAATCTGTGCCCCTACCTGCCCCCCCCAACAAAAATTTTCTAGACACGCCACTGACAGCAACAGGTATAACCTTAACCATATAGAACTGTTGTCCAATCAGAAGCTTGCAAACAATAACAGCACACAGTCTGGTGTCAAAAAAGGAGATAAAGGTTTTAGACTTTAAACTTTTGGAAAAATGTCTGTTTTCTTGTTGTTATGTAAAGGCAGAGACAGAGTTTTGATCAACCTGGACAGAGTTTTTCAAACACTCGGTGTCACTGATCTAAATCACATGTTCTGTGTGGATGAAAAGCCAAAGCTTATAAAAAACAACATTTACTGAAATATCCGTGTACATGTGAAGACTGTACATGGAGTACACAGTACGCAAATGCGGACAGAAAGGCAAATACAGAGGACCTTTAATGTTGAGGCTGTCATGCTCATAGAGCTGAGTGGCAGCAGTCGTTTCTAGCTTACGTTGGTACTGTGCAGTGTTTGCTGTGCTGGTGAACATCACAGCGCGTGGAAGGTTAGAACTGTACACTCTGCCTCACCGTCTCTTCTTCTTTACTTTACGAATCCTCGGCTCCAGACGTGGAAGGTGAAACGAGGAGAGATGTGACGTTTGTATCTGTGGATACACAAGTCAGCGTGAGCCCCACACTGACACTGCATCACTCACTGTGTGTTAGTTTGTGAGTCTGTATGTTGGTGTTAGTGTGTGTCTTTGTGTGTCTGCAGTAAAAGTGTGTGTGGTGCTGGATTAGAGCCCAGCTGCTGATGTCAACTGTTGCGGCAGCCGAACACAGAACGCCGCACCACATCACAGCGTCGGAACAGCAACATTGCCACCACCATCCATACGGATAAATTCCCAGCGTTCCAAATAAATACAGATTGGAACAAACAGATTTTGACCTCAAGTTTGCATTCAGAGCAAAAAGACCTGCATTATTTCATCCAATGAGATTAGTACTGAAAGAGTGACATCATCATTTTTATAGTATATATGGTTAGTGGGTTAAAGCTGTTTATCATCAGTATTCCAGGCTGATACCAGTGCTTTGTCATGGATTTTTTATTTATACTATAAGAAGTAGCGAAATGTAAAGCTAAAGGCAGCAGGACCACAAAAGTCCTTCACTCTGATTGGCTGTCACTTCGATTGATTGCCTCGGGTTGAGGAAAGTTTAATCCAGGACCAGCGCAGTTTGTGTCGCTAACAGTATAGGTTGTTAAACTTTGTTGACATTCCAGGATCTCTGTCAGTACATCCCAGCTGGTTTCCTCCTGTACGGATGACCTGTGAGGAGCTTAGCTAGATTTAAATATGACTCCATTGACTGTCTTGCCAACACTTGCCGTCCATTCTTACCTCTTACTCCACTGTGTCAAAATTTCAAACCTGTGACTGAAACTTTGATTATCATAACGAGGACAAAGTCACATGAGTTTGGTGGATGTTGAATTAAAATAGTGTTTTCAGTGCTCTGTGAGAGAGCATATTAGCTTAGTGACACTCTCAGTTAGCTTCAGGTAACTGACCACATTACAGTTCAATTCCTTTGTGAACTCCTGACTGACTTATTTAAATTTTATGCACATATGTTATGATGGTGTACAAAGGATCAAAAGCCATATTCTCATAGGCCCTCCTGATGGTTTACTCATTCTTTTATTAGTACACCGTGACCTCATGTAAAACAGGCTGATTGTCAGTAAGTCCACCTCCAGTGTTGGGGAGTAACGGAATACATGTACCGCCGTTACGTATTTAAAATACAAGATATGAGTAACTGTATTCCGTTACAGTTACCGTTTAAAAAGGTGGTATTTAGAATACAGTTACTTTGTTGAAATAAATGGATTAATATTTTCCTGTTTCATATTGTCGCTGGTCAGGATTGTTTGGGTTTTGTTTGACAGCTATGTTCTGTTGTTCCAGGCGGCAGTGTTACGGTTGCCATGGTTAAAGGGTGACACGGCTCTCTTTGTGACTGTGTTTCCTGGGTGAGAGAGCGCCTTTTTGTTGTTGTTGTGCTAAGCTTATAGGCAGAATGTTACAGACATAGCCCTAAAGAATGTAGCCTCATGGGCAGTGTAGTCTGTGCTGCAGGGAGAATGGTCTGCCGTTATGTGTCTGTGAGCGCGAGGAGGGAGAAAAAGGAGAGTGGAAAAGTATGAGTTGTCATCGAGCAGAAATGGGAGCTGGAAGCAGGCACGTGCAGAGGGGGGGGGGGCGCTAGAGGGGTTTGAGCACCCGCCCCTTTCCTGATGGGTGCCCAAGGTGCCCTTTTGTTGAGGCAACGTTTTTAATGTGTGTGTGCGTGCGGAGTCCTGTCTGTGCCCCTCAACAATAATATTTAACTATTAATCACAGTTTTGCTAAATAAAAGGATCTGGCTTGCATCAGTCACATGATCACATTTAACCAATGATCGCCCTTGACGGCAGAACGCGCTGGTTACGAGCCGGGAACGAGCTCACAAAGAGCACGCGCATTTTTTCCGGTCCGGAGCTGTAGGAGAAACACAAGTTAACTCAGAGACACAGACTGATGCGACAAAACCAGTAAGTAGGTGTACAGCGTAAACTGTAGTGTATAGCACCCAGGAGTATTAGCTTATTACGTACACGTTGGTAAGCTGTCTTGTTGCAACTGACAAACTGAAACAAATGAGCGTGCTGTGCAACAGCGTGACAAACATTACCTGTCCTTTTATTAACTGCACAGGTAGTGCTGGTCATAGCTGCTGGCTACCTGTGTAAGGCTGTCATGGGTCTGTAGCTCTGTCACCGTTTTAGGGAACATATTTAGTTTTAACACTAGGAAGGCCCAGAGCCCAGCCATTTGGCTTTTCTACCTTTAAAACCCGGAGAGCAGCCAAATGGCTGGTAGGCTTTTAGCTAAGCTTTAGCTTCAGGCAAGTGGAAGCTAAATTGGCTAGTCATTCATATGTAAATTGGGTTGTTACCTGGGAATTCTGGAGGGAGGGGAGTGGGGGTGTGTGGATGAGGGGGTGGGGGAGCTGCTAAAAGCGGTGAGCTTCCTTTTGTTTCATCTTGATGCATTCTTAATCATCCAGGGAAACAAATCTCCAAAAGTCACCAACTTGGAGTGTTTCAGTTTGCCATCTTAGGGAGAAATCAACACACATGGGTGTATGTCCTTTGTTGCTGAGATTTATTGATAAAAACAGTACAAAAAATCAACCATTTGTACACATTTTTACAAATAATTATAAAAAGTGAGTGAGTACATTTCAACATTTTCAGCAATCACTCACAATCCTGGCACTGCCATGGTATCTGTAGTCTGCATTTACCACATGTGTATCTGTTGCAGTGAACACATCGCACAGTGGCATGATTGTTCTTGCAATTGTGTTTGACCTGACACATGGCTCTTTTTCCAGGGCTCGGTGTGGAGGGTTGTGTCAAAGGCAACTGTTCTTTTCTTGCCTTCTTCGCAGCTACATGAGAGTGAGCTAACTCCCTTGCAAGCTCCACCAGGAAGTCCACCCGTCTTTCCTTCGTCCCGGAGCATGCTTGATACAGCACATGTGCATTCAGTGCTGCCATGTCAATCATGTTATAAAACACGGCAACTGGCCAGCGCCGTGTTCCTCTGCGGACAGTGTACTCCCAAACCATCTGGTCCATCACATCCACGCCACACTTTGTTTTGTTGTAAAGGGTGACAGTGTTTGGCTTCCTTTTGGTAGTGTTATCAGTCTGAACCACGCCGTGCATGCTGCTAAGAATATAGACTGTCTTCTTCCGTTTGGCCGCATACGCCGTCAGCGTGGCAGCAGAGGTTGAAGGAATGGAGAGTTTAAATGTTAGTTGTAAACAGCTATATCATATAATAACTGCAGCTGTAGCTGTGATCAGACATCCCCCTGCAGGCCCTGAAGCTGAGCTCTGAGGTCCTCACAAACCTGCTGGAGCCAGCTTCCATCCTGGGGAGCACGTTTTTGTGTTTCAGCGCGGGGCGAGGCACAAAACCCAGATGGTCCAGATGGACCAGATGGTTCGGGAGTACACTGTCCGCAGAGGAACACGGCGCTGGCCAGTTGCCGTGTTTTATAACATGATTGACATGGCAGCACTGAATGCACATGTGCTGTATCAAGCATGCTCCGGGACGAAGGAAAGACGGGTGGACTTCCTGGTGGAGCTTGCAAGGGAGTTAGCTCACTCTCATGTAGCTGCGAAGAAGGCAAGAAAAGAACAGTTGCCTTTGACACAACCCTCCACACCGAGCCCTGGAAAAAGAGCCATGTGTCAGGTCAAACACAATTGCAAGAACAATCATGCCACTGTGCGATGTGTTCACTGCAACAGATACACATGTGGTAAATGCAGACTACAGATACCATGGCAGTGCCAGGATTGTGAGTGATTGCTGAAAATGTTGAAATGTACTCACTCACTTTTTATAATTATTTGTAAAAATGTGTACAAATGGTTGATTTTTTGTACTGTTTTTATCAATAAATCTCAGCAACAAAGGACATACACCCATGTGTGTTGATTTCTCCCTAAGATGGCAAACTGAAACACTCCAAGTTGGTGACTTTTGGAGATTTGTTTCCCTGGATGATTAAGAATGCATCAAGATGAAACAAAAGGAAGCTCACCGCTTTTAGCAGCTCCCCCACCCCCTCATCCACACACCCCCACTCCCCTCCCTCCAGAATTCCCAGGTAACAACCCAATTTACATATGAATGACTAGCCAATTTAGCTTCCACTTGCCTGAAGCTAAAGCTTAGCTAAAAGCCTACCAGCCATTTGGCTGGTGGCGGGTTTTAAAGGTAGAAAGGTAGAAGCCTGGGACTGCCAGTGTTAAAGTATTTAGAAACATATTTAGTTTTAAAGCAAGTTACAGGGCTTTTCCTGCCTTTCTGGAGGGATTATATTTCACTAAAAAACGATCTAATATGCATGTCCACATAATTATGCATTATTATAATTATAATATATTAAAAACACGCTGTATTTTAAAGAACATACATTAAGAAGCAGATTATATTAGATTTATATTTTAAATAAGACAAAATGTGGATTTTACAGCAGTGAAATTATTGTATATCTACAGTTTAAAAATGTAATAAGCTTTGCCCCTGCACACAGTGGATAGTGAAACAAATGGAATCATCATAATGACATTATTTCATATTTATTACTTCCCCCTCCTCATTGCTTTATTATTGTAGCTCTAGTAATAATAAAAAAAGAAAAAAAGATTCTGGATCAGCACCATGATGCCCATAGTATATACAGTATTCTGAAGAAGGTCTAAAATGTCACTGTGTGTGCGTGCATGTGTGTGTTTTATTTAGATGAATTTAAAAAAAAAATATTACTCATGATATAACATTGTCCAGACATGGCTGGTAAGGACATGAGGAGGAAACAGCAGGAGCTGTGTGAGGCTACTAAAGGCAGTGCTATAACATTTTTCTGTCATCATTTTATTATAGATTAAGTGCAAGAGTTGTTAGGTGTGGATAATTAGATTATAGTTTATTGCAATAGCAAGTTGTGCCTTGTTCTCAGATAGACAGCAAGTGGAGAGTGATATATGAAATGATGGGATGGAAGGAAGAAGAGAAAGCAAAGAGTGAATCACAGGCAGAGCCTAAATTATTTCTCACAGTTTTTTGCTGCCTTATGGTTCCAAGCGCTGTCACCAATCTTTGCATTTTGTTATTATCTCATGACACTTGTTTAATCAGCTACCATCTCTCCTATGGACTTTTTAATGTTTACAGTCTCAGATCAACACAGCCCTGCCCTCCAGCACTATCCACAGCAACCCCTCAACAGCAACATTGTACCCATCAGGTGAAACATCGGCTACGTTTGCTTTGCCTTGTTGCCCATATTAGATTCTTGATGAATGCATGTTATTGTTATTCAGCCTGGTTCAATGTGCCCCTTTTTAACTTTGAGCACCCTCCCCTTTAAACCTCTCTAAACAGCCCTGGCTGGAAGCATGTAAATATAATAATAACCACTGCAGCCAAGAAGAGTGTCTGACAAGCCCAGTTGTAAGTAAGCTATTAAGACTAGTGATGGGTTGGTCGCGAACGAAATGGCTCTTAGAGCCGGGTCTTTGAAGTGAACGATGCGAGCCGGCTCCTTGGGAGCCGTGGGTTTTTTTTTTCTTTTTCTTGCCCTCTCATTAACCTTTTTTCTAGCAGGAGGGAAAGGGAAAGAAATAGTGATGGGATTTCCGGCTCTTTTTAGAGAACCGGCTCTTTCGTTTCGGCTCACTAAAAAGAGCCGGCTCTTTCGGCTCCGAACCAGCTCTTCAGGTTGTTTTGTTGCTTTAATTAATTTATTATTAACAATAATAAAAAATTATGCACAAAAGGAATTACTAACGTAAAAAGTGGTTTTATTTATATATGTTTATATTGTGGAGGTAAGCATCAACGACACAGAGCTCTCAGTTCTCACTTTATTTGTCTCCAACATCAACTGCGCATATCGCGCCACAAAACACAGGAACACACTTCCTATACACTGGGTGTGAGTGGAGCCCTCTAGTGGTCTGCCACACATGCCCCCCCCCGAACACCCAGCAGAACTAGTCCAGGACCCGGAGCTTAAGCAAACGGCCGAAACGGCTGAACTGGGGGGGTGGGGAAACGACAGAGGGCAACCCAGCCCGGGAGCGAGGCTGGCACTGGCGGCCAGAAAAAGCTGCAGACGACTCTGACTCCGTTGATTTTGGGTCGCTCCTGGGGAAAAAACAGAATCCATCAGCCCGGCGGCAGGTGGGCGGCCGCGGCGAGGGGCCTGGGCCGGGACCACCTGATCCTCTTTCATAACATGTGCAGGCTTAAGTCTGTCAACAGAGACAACTTCCTGCCGACCGCCAAAGTCCAAAATCAAATGTTTGTTGCCTGGTTTAAGAACCCTGTATGGCCCGTCATATGGTGGACGCAGCGGAGTCCTATGGGCATCGTGCCTGACGAAAACGAAACGAGCAGAGTCCAACGAACTCGGAACAAAAGTGTCAGGCAGGCAGTGGTGCACAGGACCAGGAACAGGAAATGAGTCTCTTGGGGGGCGAAAAGGCAACAAAGAGGTATCGAAACATGGGGGAGGGCTCTCAGGTAAGAATTCCCCAGGGACCCGGAGAGGCTGGCCGAGGACCAGTTCAGCCGGGGAAACTCCGAGGTCTTCTTTAACCGCGCTACGCAATCCCAGCAAAACCCACGGAAGACGGTCGACCCAGTCGCCACTTGTTAAGGAAGCCCGGAGCGTGGCCTTAAGTGACCGGTGAAACCGTTCGCACATCCCATTAGCTTGCGGGTGGTATGCTGTGGTGCGGTGGACCTTGACTCCCAGGCCGTCAGCCATAGCAGACCAAAGCTCGGAAACAAACTGGGGGCCCCTGTCCGAGGTAATGTCGGCAGGGGGGCCGAAACATGAAACCCACGTTGACAAAAATGCCCTGGCCACCGTCGCCGCTGTCGTGGACGCCAGGGGTACCGCCTCCGGCCACCTGGTTGTGCGGTCCACCACAGTCAAAAGGTGCGTGAAACCCTGGGACTGCGGCAAGGGACCATCCAAATCCACATGAACGTGATCGAAACACCTACCCGGGACACGGAAAGGTTCGAGGGGTGCCTGTGTGTGCCGGTGGATTTTCGAGCGTTGGCATGGGATACAAACCGCCGCCCATTCTTTCACCGTCTTGCGAAGGCCCGGCCAAACAAACCTGGCGCTGACCAGCTTGACCGAGGCCCGGACACCGGGATGAGAGAGGGCATGCACCGAGTCAAAAACACGACGACGCCACGAACGGGGAACCACTGGGCGAGGGCGGCCGGTGGAAATGTCGCAAAGAAGGTGTGGACCGCCGTCCCACACCGGGGTGTCCTCAAGCACGAGGCCCGTTTTTGTTGACTGAAGGGCAAGGACGTCCGGGTCAGCACGTTGCTCGGCGGCCATGTCAGCGTAGTCGATGCCAACATACACCGGAGAAACCAACACACGTGAGAGACAGTCAGCGACGTGATTGGACTTACCAGCCACATGCTGAATGTCTGTGGTAAACTCTGAAATGGCCGCCAACTGGCGCTGCTGGCGTGCGCTCCATGGGTCAGAGACCTTGGACATCGCAAACGTCAAAGGTTTGTGGTCAACGTACGCAGTAAAGTTGCGACCCTCAAGGAAAAAACGAAAATGTCGTGTCGCGAGGTGCAGGGCCAGCAACTCCCTGTCAAAAACACTGTACTTGCGTTCGGCATCCCGGAGCGTACGACTGAAAAAGGCGAGCGGTTGCCAGAGACCTGAAACCCGCTGTTCCAACACCCCACCCACTGCCACGTCAGAGCCGTCGGTGGTCAACGCGATCTCCGCCGACGGAAGCGGGTGGGCCAGCAGGGCGGCGTCAGCCAGCGCAGACTTGGCTGCGGAAAACGCACGGACGCGTTCTGGCAGCCAGTCAACCGGATCTTTGGCTGTTTTACCCTTTAAGGCAGCATAGAGTGGCTGTAGCAGGTGGGCAGCTCTGGGGAGAAAGCGGTTGTAAAAATTTATCATCCCTAAGAACTCCTGCAACGCTTTAACCGACGTGGGACGCGGAAAAACCGAAACGGCCTGGACTCTGTCAGGCAACGGAACCACACCTTCAGCGGAAATGCGGTGCCCGAGGAAATCCAGAACAGGCAACCCAAACTGGCACTTGGAAGGGTTGATGATCAGGCCGTGTGCAGCCAAACGCTGGAAAACCTGGCGCAGATGGGACTCGTGCTGGTTCGCTAAGCAGCTGGCCACCAATATATCGTCCAGATAAACAAAAACGAACGGCAGCCCACGCAAAACGGAGTCCATCAGCCGCTGAAAGGTCTGGGCGGCACCTTTCAGGCCAAACGGCATGCGCAAAAACTCGAACAAGCCGAAGGGGGTAATGACAGCGGTTTTAGGAACGTCTTCGGCGCGCACGGGAACCTGGTGATACCCCCGCACCAAGTCAATTTTAGAAAAAATCGATGTTCCGGCGAGATTGGCAGAAAAATCCTGAATGTGGGGGATGGGGTAACGGTCATTCTCCGTGGCATTATTTAAACGGCGGAAATCTCCGCATGGCCGCCACCGACCGTCCGATTTGGGCACCATGTGAAGCGGAGAGGCCCATGCACTGTTCGAACGCTGTACAATGCCAAGGCGCTCCATGGCTGCAAACTCTTCCCGAGCGACAGACAGTTTCACGGGGTCGAGGCGGCGCGCGCGCGAACACCGGGGACCCGACCGTGGGAATATAATGCTCAACCCCATGCTTCGTTACCGTGCTAGAGAAATTAGGGACAGACAGCGATGGAAACTGTAAAAGCAAACGCTGAAAAGCATCCCCGGAGGTCACTACATTAGCCCGAATCAGGGGCTCGGCGGCCCGAGTAAAACAGGGTAGCGAAGAAAACGAAACAGCATCGATTAAACGTCTGTTAGCAACATCGACAAGCAGTCCATGAGCACACAGGAAATCAGCACCCAAAATAGGTACAGAGCTAGCGGCAACAACAAAGTTCCCGGCCATGAAAACAAACAGTCACCAACCTTTCCCCAAACGTTTTTATGGGAGAGCCATTAGCTGCAATGAGCTGCGGCCCACAGTTCGCTGCTAGTCCGTCGGCAGCCCACAGTTCGCTGCTAGTCCGTCGGCAGCGGTAGGGGGAAGGAGGCTCTTCTGGGAGCCGGAGTCCACGAGAAAATGTCTCCCGGAGCGCGAGTTCTCTATGAAGAGCAGCCTTTCTGTATTGCCAGCAGTCGCGGCTGCTACGGCGCGCTGGCGGGTCCGTTTCCCTGGGCAGTGAAAGCGCAAGGCGGCAGGCAGCGACGCGCTCTGTCGCCAAAACGCTGATGGTAGAAACAGATGCCCTTTCCGCGGCGCCGGCGTGTAGCAATCCCTGTCGTCAGCAAGGGGGCGGATGCTCCGGGGGAGGCAGATGGAGGCGTGGAAGGTGCCGCCGGCGTGTCCGTAGCCAGGGCGTGAACGTCGAAAGTGTGGCTAGCCAGGAGAATGCGATCCGCTTCTTCAGCCAGGGAGCGATAATCCTTCGCAGGCAGAAGCGGAGAGTTCGCGAGGACAGCTCTCACGGCGGCCGGTAGTTGGCGGAGGAAGAGGTGGGCGAAGAGGAAACCACCGTCATCTGGCCCGAGCAACGATAGCATGTTCTCCATGAGCTCGAGCGCAGTACCCCCACCCAAGCCTGACAGGTTGAGGAGCTTTTCGGCTCGTTCAGCGTCGGAGAGGGCATAGCGCCGAAGAAGCAGCTCTTTGAGGGCGGCGTATTTCCCTTGGGCGGGTGGGTCCCGGAGGAGCGCCATCGCGCGACGGGTGGCCAGCGGGTCAAGCGAGGCCACCACATGGTGATACTTCGTGTCGTCAGCAGAGATGCCGCGAAGGGCGAACTGAGCCTCCACGTGTACAAACCATGACGGGGGGTCATGGAGCCAAAAGTCCGGCAGTTTCAGCGCCACAGCGAACGTACCTGTAACAGGAGGCGGAGGTCCGGCGGCCGCTGATGTATCCATAGCGGAGTCTGTGTTATCTGCGGCCCTTTGCATGCTCGAGTCAGGGGTCACCAATGTGGAGGTAAGCATCAACGACACAGAGCTCTCAGTTCTCACTCCTTCTTTATTCGTCTCCAACATCACCTGCGCATATCGCGCCACAAAACACAGGAACACACTTCCTATACACTGGGTGTGAGTGGAGCCCTCTAGTGGTCCGCCACAATATATAAATATATGCGGTGGCCCCTAGAGACAAAACACGTACAAACTCCAAAAAGTATGTACAAACTCCAAAACACATTTCTAGCATGAACTGAACTTCCAAAACAGAGCTACCTAGATCACTTAAATGACACAATTGAAAGCATGAAAGCATATGTGTATTGTTTGTGCATTTATACACAAGCATTCATATATAGTCAAATAATAAAAAAATAAATAAATGTTCATTTACCTGTTATTACCACACACCAAATCCGGTCGTTGGTACTTGCTGACTTGTGTAGCCACTAGGTAACAAAAGTTCAACACTGCGCCCTAGCATCCTGGAGCACTTCTGTTGTCTTTTGTACATGTTTTGGAGTTTGTACGTGCTTCGGAGTTTGTACGTGTTTTTTACGTGTGTTGGAGTTTTTACGTGTTTTGGAGTTTGTACGTGTTTTTAGGTGTTTTGGAGTTTGTACGTGCTTCAGGGTTTGTACGTGCTTCAGGGTTCGTAGGTGATTTGAAGTTTGTATGTGTCTGTAGGGGCCACCGTAAATATACTTTTATTTATTCACTCCACATAAAATGTAATAAATAAGTCATATAATACAAAAATCAACTATTCACATTTCAACTTTTAACTATTTAAATTTTCAGCTTTTTCCTTTTACAAATTTAAAGTGAAACAACACAAAACAATGCAAACCACAACACAATCAAATATAAATTATAATATGAAAACAAAAAGAACATGCATATTCTCTGTCATATGGACCTGCATGAATAAAATTTCTGAATCCTTTATCATCTGCAACCGAATATAGTTGTGGATAATTACTATACCTTTCTAATGTGACGTTGTTGTCCCTGGCTCTCTTTCTCTCTCTCTTCCTCCCGCTCTCAGTGTTGCCAACTCCTCAGTAAGGAAAATCGCTATTGGTTGTCCTAAAAGTCGCTAGAAGTCGCTAAATGATGTCATCGCCTAATTTGCATAATTGGTCATACTAATCTAATTGTAACCTATGTTGTTGGAGAGAGAAATAACATCGTGGAAGAGACATAAAGTGAGTAAAAAACGTCCTAAATGCATTTAGAGTTTATTTAGAACTACAAATTAAATTTCTTTTAGCAATTATCTTTTTTTTTAATGTCACAATTCCAACCCTGCTCCAACCCTCCGGCAAAAGTGACCCGAAATAGGCACTCTGGTGGAGTTACTTTGTGTGTGTGTGTTTATAAGTAGTTTTAAACTTTGTGATCCACAAAACAGCATAAAAAGAGTAAAAGAAGAACTGACTGCGGTACAGCACCCGCTGCTTGTGGAGAGTAAAAGCCATACGCACTTTCACGTCTTTTTAGTCGCTAAGGGGTCTGAAAACTCGCTAAATATAGCGACAAAGTCGTTAAGTTGGCAACACTGCCCGCTCTGTTCCTGTGCTACTGAGTGTAACTACCGCCCCTCCCCCCTCTTCCCAGCGTAAAGCACAAGGCTCGCATGCTGAGTGAAGCGAAAAAAAGTGAGAGAGAGAGGGTGAGAGAAACAAAAACAAAACCCACGGCTCGCGATAAGGAGCCGGCTCCCGTCGTTCACGTCAAAGACCCGGCTCTAAGAGCCATTTCGTTCGCGACCGACCCATCACTAGAAAGAAAGAGAGCCAGGAGCAACAACAAGAGACAACATCGTCACATTGGAAAGGTACAGTAAAGAAAATGAGTGACACCAAGAAAAGTAGCAAAGTCTGTAACCATTTCAATGTTATTGACAAAACAAAGGCAGAGTGTAGAGTCTACAAGAAAAGGCTCCACAAACAACATGCACAGGCACCTAAGAACTGTCCACCCATCAGTGCAATGGGAAGATAAAACGCAGTCAGTTGAGTGTGATATTAATATTTCTAAAAAAAAATTTAATTAAGAGAAAGGTATTTCCAAACTTTCCCTTAATTAAAGATCTGGGCGTTCTTTTTCCCCCCATATTTTAAGTTATATTTTATTGTGTTGTGGTTTGCAGTGTTTTGTGTTGTTTCACTTTAAATTTGTTTAAAAGGAAAAAGCTGAAAATTTAAGTAGTTAAAAGCTGAAATATATGAAATGTAAATAGTTGGTTTTTGTACTTTATAATTTTTTTTTTTTTTTTATGTGGAGTGAATAAATAAAAGTATATTTACAGTGGCCCCTAGAGACAAAGCACGTACACACTCCAAAACACGTACAAACTCCGGAGCACGAGAAAGCTCCAAAACACAACAGAAGTGCTCCACGATGCTAGGGGCCGTGTTGAGCTTTTGTTACCTAGTGGCTACACAAGCCAGGATGTACCAACAATCGGATTGGGTGTGTGGTAGTAACAGGTAAATTAAGTTTTTTTTAAATTATTATTTGAATATATATATATGAGTGTTTGTGTATTAATACAAAAACAATAGAAATATGAATTCGATTGTGTAATTTAAGTGATCTAGGTAGCTCTGTTTTGGAAGTTCAGTTCATGCTAGAATTGTGCTTTGGAGTTTCTAAGTGTTTTGTCTCTAGGGGTCCCCATAAATATTTATTTATGTAAACACACATAAAGAAAACCACGTTTTTTTTACATTATTAATTCCTTTTGTGCATGATTTTATATTGTTGTTGATAATTAATTAATTAAAGCAACAAAACAACCTGAAGAGCCGGTTCGGAGCTGAAAGAGCCGGTTCTTTTTAGTGAGCCGACCTGAAAGAGCCGGTTCTCTAAAAAGAGCCGGAAATCCCATCACTAATTAAGACTCGACTGTACACCGTGTTCGTGTTTTCCTCCGAAACAATAGTTCCGTTGGAGCAGCCTTTCAACGCCTCTCTCTGTCTCTCACTAGCAAAGTTGACCCAGACAACAAAGTAAAACTATTTTTCGGCTACGAGCCCGACACGGAGCCCGACACGGAACCCGACGTATTAGCCAGAGGTCCCTTTACTACGGTTCGGAGCAGCGGACCTTCAGTAATAGTAATAAATCACATTCATGTAGTTGTAAACAGCATGATAATATATTAAGTAATCCAAAGTATTCAGAATACGTTACTCTCATTGAGTAACGTAACGGAATACGTTACAAAATTTGTTTTGTGGCATGTATTCTGTAATCTGTAATGGAATACATTTTAAAAGTAACCTTCCCAACACTGTCCACCTCAGTGTTTATCTGCAGTCCATCTGTCATTAGCATACTTGACACACTGAGTGACTTTTTATTGTGACCTTCAGATTATTTTGACTTTGTTTTAGTAACACCAGCGATGACAGGAGTCAGCTGAAGGCCGTTTAATGGGACGGACAGGCAAACACAGGAACCTCTTCGTCTTCAGAGGAGACGCTAAATGTTCACAGCTTTAACACAGAAGTGTTTCTTCAGGGAACATCTGGAGGAAGATTTAATTTAATGCGGAGTGCTGACATTAATCCTGCCGCTGACTCACTAGCTCTGACAGCCACATGAAAGATGTGACGGCAGCTAACATTGATGCTGATTATTTTACATCAGCTAACTTCTTCATAAATGCTGACAGGCCGTCTGAATGGCTTTGGGTGTCAGGTGGTTCGGTGCTTCTGGTTTTCCAGAATGAGCATATGATGCTTCTTGTTAACGGGAGGGCATCAGGGCGTGTAGATGGCCATTTCTGCTACTGACCACATTACGTGTTTATATTCACAGAAGTATCTCATCCTTTTAAATTAATCATGGAAACAGGGTTTAAAAGGCACAGTGTAGCATGAATAACGAGCATGCCTTATTCGCTGTGACAGTTACTGTTATGACTGTTGGCTGACTTGGAGAGAGAGGGGGAGATATTATCAGCTCATTCCTGTTTCATGTTCGTGGACGTGATTTGTTTTCATTTAATACATTACTAGCGTTTAGAAACATGTCTTGGTTAAGGTTGTGCATTAAAAACCGCAGGTTTAGATCTGTGACAGAAAATTGTCACATGTGCGTTCAAATATACCTGCTGTCACGTCTTTCAAAGCTGTGTTTTCTCGGTTCATGCTGCCTTTTGAAATGCATCGCTGAGAAATTCATGAAAGCAAAAGAATGATTGAATTTGTGACTTTTTAATGGGACCAGGCTTAATGAAGACACTCAGACACGGACTTTATGGTCTGTTCATAAACATTAATCGATGTAATATCGCCAATGCATGCATAGGTCGTGCATGACATAGAGCATGTGCACGCCGTAGCTGTGTATGTCTTACAGCTTCTGCTGGTGGAACAAACGGTCCTCTGTGAATATCTGTCTTTGTAGCTGGGATTAAAATGGAAAAGTAATGTCTGTGGGTTTGAAGAACTTGTGGGAGAATCTTGTTTCATCCTCCTGTGCTGTCTGTATCTAAAAAGGTTCCCAGTGTTCCCTTTTAATGAGCCCTCGCTATAACACGGGGGCTGATGGGATTAACTCTGATCTCTGGTTTGCATACACTCAGTGTGAATCAGATGAACATGGTCGACAGTTTGAGCTCCTCCTGATTGCATTCATTATTTCGCCCGGCTCTCATCTAATCCAATCTAATCTCTGTGGGATTTAGAAGCTAATCCCGAGACATGTGGCAGCTCAGAGAGTCCAGGTATAAAGCAACATGTTTAGCCATAAAGTTTGGTGAACGCGTCAGTTAATGTTATCCTCACACATGTCTGAGGGTCACTTCTGTGCACCTTTATGGTGAAAGTTGTCTGCAGACAGCTTAGTTCATGTATTCTGTTTGCTTTTTAGTTGCTTTTAATCAGCTCTTATTGACATTTTCCAGTTCTTTAAATTCTGATTTAATCTTGTATTTCTTAGTTTTTGCTTTATCATGTATTCTTCTTATCTAAAAAACCTCTGTACAAGGTGCTGTATAGATAAGACCTGACAGCACCGTGGTATTTCTAAAGTCATTGTGTCGCTCGGGCTCCTTAATATGTGACAGAGTCATGCTTGTTATGCAGAAACCATGCTGCTTACTCTGATCACATCTGAAAATCTGTTTGTTTGTTTTTTTGAGAGTACTGCAGGCCGGAAATGTTGTAATAACTAAATTAAAAGTGATCATAGGTATGGGCTTCATACAAAACTCAAATTAAATGTATTTATTTATGATATTTTCCTGAGATCTTAACTTTCTCTCATTTGGGATTGTACATTAGTTATTTCTGTTGTTCATCTTCAACATGTCTTGGAAGACAGGGGAGAGATTACACTATAGGTGAATGAAACAGAATAAAGATAAAAACCAGTGACCACGACTTCAGCCGAGAAACTGTGGCTTTGTCCTGTTTCTGCAGGACATCTGTGGTGAAATGGTTTGAGGAGCAGCCCCTTCAGTCCCATAAACACAGGAAGGAACCAGGATCTCCTGAACCACCTCCCAGAACAATCCAGCAGTGAGCTATGGATCCTGCTGCTCTGCAGAGCAGTCAGTGTCCCCTTTTATTGTTCAAACTGTAGCTGTGAACACATTGGGGCACCATCAGGTCATCATCAGGTAAGAGTCTTTCCATCCTGTCGTCTGTCCACACATCAGAGAGATCTATGTTGAAAATCTTCGGGCTCAAGGCTCAAGGGCACGACCAACCAACAAGCAGGAGTGGCATCACTGTGTGATCAGTACTTCCACAAAACTGAAAAAATGAAGCTCATGTGAGGTCACTCACATGCCTGCTTACCAAGTGTTAGTATGTGAGTGAAGTTGGCCCCCCCACCTTCTTCAAATCCAACAAAAGTGGTATCAAACGTTTGTGCTACGTTTGTGCTGGTTTGTGCTGCAAAAAGTTTCGTTTGTGCTACTATCATTTTAAAGATATTAATAAAAATTTCTAGAGGTCATCAGAGGTCAACCAGCCCCCCCACATTAATTAAATCAAGAAAAATGGGTGTCAATCAACTGTGCTACGTTTGTGCTGGTTTGTGCTGCAAAAATTGTCGTTTGTGCTGCTTCTGTTTTAAAGATATTAATGAAAATGTAAAGGTCAAAAGGTCAACCAGCCCCCCCACATTACCCAAATCAAACAAAATTGATGTCAAACGTTTGTGCTGCAAAAATTTTCGTTTGTGCTGCTATCATTTTAAAGATATTAATAAAAATTTCTAGAGGTCATCAGAGGTCAACCAGCCCCCCCCACATTACCCAAATCCAACAAAAGTGGTATCAAACGTTTGTGCTACGTTTGTGCTGGTTTGTGCTGCAAAAATTTTCGTTTGTGCTGCTATCATTTTAAAGATATTAATAGAAATTTCTAGAGGTCATCAGAGGTCAACCAGCTCCCCCACATTACCCAAATCAAACAAAATTGGTGTCAATCAACTATGCTACGTTTGTGCTGGTTTGTGCTGCAAAAATTTTCGTTTGTGCTGCTTCTGTTTTAAAGATATTAATGAAAAGGTAAAGGTCAAAAGGTCAACCAGCCCCCCCACATTACCCAAATCAAACAAAATTGATGTCAAACGTTTGTGCTACGTTTGTGCTGGTTTGTGCTGCAGAAACTTTTGTTTGTGCCGCTATTATTTTAAAGATATTGACAAAAGTTTCTAGAGGTCAACCAGCCCCCAGAGACCAGGACTATCACTGTCCGGGCCAATTAGAAACCATGGCTCACAGGTCAGGTTTAAATGCTCCTAAGGTTGAAAAATGCAAGCCTTCAGAGCCGGGAATTGGGTGAGTCTAAGAACAGCAAGGGCAAACCTGTCACGTGGCATCAGCTATAGCAAAGCTTCAGCGACAGCAGAGATACAGTACTTGAGGCAGTGGCAAGGAATACAAACCATCACAGACTACAAGCCCACTCTGCAGACCGTGGTGACACAATCCCCAGACAGTGTGTGGAGATCCCTTTCCAAAATCAGTACACGCAAAGCTCCAGGTCCTGATAACATCCTTGGACAAGCACTGTCAAACTCACCTCCATCATTATTAAGTTAAGTGCTTTGAACGGTTAGTCATGCATCAAATCAAATTATCGCTTTCCCCCAACCTGGATCCATTTCAGTTCGCATACCGGTCAAAACGCTCAACCGATGATGGAATTTCAACTGCCCCTCACTCAGCCCTCACACATCTGAACACTAGAGACTCATATGTCAGAGTGCTGTTCATAGACTTCAGTTCAGCATTCAACACCATCATTCCCCAGCAACTCATTCACAAACTGGATCTGCTGGGGATCAGCACCTTGCTGTATAACGGGCTGCTAGATTTCTTGACAGGAAGACAGCAGACAGTACGGGTCGACAGCAACACCTCCAGCCCAAGAACACGGAATACGGGGGCTCCCCAAGGATGTGTGTTGAGCTCCCTTCTCTTCACTCTGCTGACCCACGACGAGATCTACTACAGGGGTGAAGTTAACCATCTGCCAGAGTGGTACAGCAACAACAACCTGTCCCTGAATGTGGAGAAGACCAACAGCGACTCTACTTCCTCTGCAAACTGAGAAGCACAAGAGATTCAACCCCCATTATGAGCACCTTTTACAGAGGCACAGTTGAGAGTATCCTCACCAGCTGCATCACTGTGTGGTATGACTCCTGCATTGGGTTCTGCAGGAAAAAATGAAAATGGGTAGTAGGGCTGGGCGATATATCGAGTTTTTTAAAAATATCGATATATTTTTATACGAGATATAAGATGTGACAATATCTTTTATATCGATATAGTCTATGTTACGTTATAATTATAGTTGTGGAGCCACAAGTTTGCCTCTCTTTCATCCGCTTTTGTCTTTACGCAACATTACTCGGCCTCGCCTCTCCTTCACTGAACACAGCTCCCCCTCCTCCCCCATTGCTTCACCTGCAGGCAGCGACAAGATGGACACGGCAAATCTCCGTTAACGAGTTACTGCGCATCGCCCCGTGCGTGGGGCTGGACGGCGTCAACGTGTTAATGAGCTAACCATGCTAACGAGCTAACCACGCTAACGCCATACACGGCCTGAAATCCTTTCATTTTCTCAAAAATCGACAGCGCGCATTATGTATGAATCTGGTTGTGCTTGATGACCGCGAACCGATTTTATGTGCTACGCGGCGCTCAGCAATCTGTCAAAAAATATTTTAGTACTTTGCTAAGCTACGGAGCTGCAGCGCTTGATGGATTGTCGGAGCATTACGGCTACCGAGGAGCCTCGCGGAGTGATACGTACTGTGCTTCAACGTAATATTACCGTATTGTGTGTGTATAAGGACCATAAATGGCACCTGTTAAGAGACATGGTTACGAAGCGGATTTCAAACTCCAGGCTGTCAGTCACGAACTTGGGAACAGAGCAGCTGTGAAATCTGCCCTTGTTATTATGCTCAGCGTCTTTTAGTTTACATTTTGGCTGCACAATTGTGAGCTCTTTGTTATGCACAAAAACAACATTGTTTTCTTTTATTTATGGAACATTATTATTTAATAAATGCTCATAATTTATTTTTGAGTCGTTTTTTTCATGTACATCTATGCTGTATGTTAATAAAAGTGCCCGTGTGACATCTGGGACACAGCTTTGACTAAGAACTCTCTTTTTGTTCTTACCTTCTGGCTTTAAAAAAACATATCGAGATATATATCTTATATCGCCATCCAGCTAAAAAATATCGAGATATGAATTTTGGGTCATATCGCCCAGCCCTAACGGGTAGTGAAAGCAGCCAAGAGCATTGTGGGGACCTCTCTTGCCTCCCTCCCCAGGAGATCTACTGCACCTGCCTCATCTGGAAGGTCCTCTCCATTACAGGTGACTCCACTCATCCCTTCAACAGCGTCTTCAGTTTGCTGAAGAGCCTCCGGGCCAGAACCAGCAGACTGAGAGACAGCTTCGTCCATTGGGCTGTCAGGATGCTGACCATCTCTGAGTCGAGAAGGGGGGCCCAAGAGTACATCTTTTGCCATCTTACAATGCTGTGATTGTAGCCATTCCCCACTTTCTGTGAATGGTACTCATGGCCATTGATCGGTAGGCTTTGATTAGTTGTCATTGATCAATGGTCATAAGAATTTGCATAATAACAATCATGGAACTAACCCCCCAGCACATTGTTCATTCAGTGGCGCTAGTTTCCTTCACTATGCAAATGTACTGTTTATAAGGTTGGGGAAACCTGCAGTCAGCTGAGACTGAAGAAGTCACTTGGATGAGTGATGAAACGTTTCTCCAACTGAAAATGTCCAGATGAACAGAATCAACCGTTTGGGATTTACTTACCTGGATGATTAAGCACGCATCAAGACGTTATTTTATTAAAAAATTTTAAATTTCTGCAGCACAAACCAGCACAAACGTAGCACAAATGTTTGATACCACTTTTGTTGGATTTGGGTAATGTGGGGGGGGCTGGTTGACCTCTGATGACCTCTAGAAATTTTTATTAATATCTTTAAAATGATAGCAGCACAAACGAAAATTTTTGCAGCACAAACGTAGCACAAACGTTTGATACCACTTTTGTTTGATTTGGGGGGGGGGGCTGGTTGACCTTTTGACCTTTACATTTTCATTAATATCTTTAAAACAGAAGCAGCACAAACGAAAATTTTAGCAGCACAAACCAGCACAAACGTAGCACAGTTGATTGACACCCATTTAGTTTGATTTAATTAATGTGGGGGGGCTGGTTGACCTCTGATGATCTCTAGAAATTTTTATTAATATCTTTAAAATGATAGTAGCACAAACGAAACTTTTTGCAGCACAAACCAGCACAAACGTAGCACAAACGTTTGATACCACTTTTGTTGGATTTGAAGAAGGTGGGGGGGCCAACTTCACTCACATAGTGTTAGTGGCTAATCTAAACTTCCTCTTTCCCACGCTGTCAAGCTGATTGTAACATCATGAGTCTAGTCCAATCAGCTTTCTGCCAGCCTTCTTCAGATCAATCAGCCTTAACTTTAAATCGTACTTTAAATCTCATTGTGCAGCTGTCTTTCTCCCTTACAGTTGCCTTCGTGCAACCCACCTCTTCCCCATCACCGCCTCTCATCACTCAGGCTCCATCCAAGCCTCCACCTTCATCTCCACCACCAGCGTCTAGACTCCGGGGGATCCTGCCCTAATCCCCATCACCGCTGGGATTTCGTTCTCCTGTGATGGGCTATCGGGCCAAATACCTCAAATTGAATTCTGTACGTCAGCAAATTATGTTTAGTTTGTTGTAATGATCTCGCTTCACATTACTGTGGACGGTGAATATAGCACTACTTGTAGTCTAGCAATATTCTACCAACAATGCTGTCCACTGTTGTGAAAGTGTCTCCACAAGTGGGGGCAGTACTCACTGATATGACAACAACAATATCGTATCTTTCTCAACACAAAAGTGTAAAATTAGCAATAAAAAATGTTTAAAATACAGACAAGTCGTTCTTTATGTTAAAGTCCAAACCTGTGTTTAATTAGCAGTGAGTGTGTTGTGATGATTAAAGATTTAAACTTGTAGAGGCACCAAACTCAGAAACATCAGATTTTCTACACAAACTTTCCCGATGGAGCTTGGGAGAGACCGGCAGTTTAATTCCATCTCATAGCCGGATCTGTAGGACCTCATGGCTCCTGGATCGTAATAAAGAAAAGGCCGTTCACAGATTGTGAAAGATTGCATGTTGGCCGTCATGCATGATGTGATAAACGATGACAAAATTAAAATGAATATAACATGTGCTGTCAGAAACCTGAGACACTGGGATGGTTTGAACTGCAGATGTGTTTGAAATGCTGTTAGAGGACCTGCTGAAATCTGACGTCACGTAGCAGGAGATGACTGATAATGCTTGGTTGTGCATGTAAATCTGTTTTTCTGATGGCAGATGCTTCTGAGAGGAACTGCTCAGCTAGCTGCAGCGTTTTCACACACAGTGGTCTGAATATGATGCATGTGATGGAGGTGCTCCATCCACGGCAGGCAGTTTCTTCTACTAACTCGACATCAAGCCTCCATCATCGTTTAATCTGCACGCTGCTGTGGTCTGCTGACCATCGCGACCATCAGACACACACTACATGCTTCATGGCTAACGTCTGCTTTCTGAGCAACATATTCCAACAGCTGAAGTCACAGATGTGGTGACACATTTGACTGCAGGGTTGTTGTGGACGTGTTCTGCTCACAGAAGAGATGAAAACATATTAGTGATGAGTCATGCTGTCTGAGTATGTCAGTAAACGACTCATTTACTAATATTACTTGTGTTTTATTCTCTGTGTTGCTGGGTGTTGAGTCTTCTTTGAGTGTTGCTGGAGAACGTGACGTTCTTGTTTTGCCAGGTTGTGTTTATCATTCAGACCTGGGCCACTTTTGGAATTATGATCCTTGCTTGTTGTGGCTCAGGCTGTGTGATAACAAAGAAATCCCGACTTCAAAGGTACCGAGTGTCCGGACTGAAAAAGGGAACAGGATCCATCAGCTGATGGTTTAAATCCCTTATAGCTGTAGTGGATCTATATCTGTGCCCCTCATGACATGTCAGTATTTTTTAAACTTCTCCACAACCTGTCCGTGATGTTCACCAAAACCAAACACAACATGGAAGAATGGAAGACATTCAAATGACAAACTAATGAGCAATCTGTTGCACCTAGAGATTTTACTGCCAACCCTCCTCTGCAGACCTCCTATTAAATACCTGAACTCTCAGCATGAGTCCAGACACCCTTCAGAGGCCATTCATTACTGCTGCGTGTGTCAGTGATTATAATATTTCAGTCATTCTCTACATCTCAGCCAAAGGTGAGGGCAGGAATGTAGATCCATGAGTAACCTGACAGTGTCACCCTTATGCTCAGCTCCCTTTCAGGAACCTGAAGTCTCCCTGACCCAGAGTGGACAGTCCACCCTCTTCCACTGAGCCTCAGATTAGGATGTGCTAATTTTTATCCCAGTCATTCTCCCTGCTGAAGACCACCAGGTCAGGGGACACCTGTGAAGCTAATAATTCAAACCATCATAAGGGCCCCTTTGCATGTGGAGGCCCTAATTCTGCCATCTGTGCTTCCTTCTAACATTATTATGTAGATGCAGTCCAACATGCACAAAATGACCAGCAGCCTGAAACCACCGGACGAGTGCCAAATGCCCCGGGTAGTTTGGAGGACACAGTAAGGACTGTCAGACCTCATTCTTTATGAGCAACATGTCATTAATGCTTATTTTCTACATGCTTCCTGTTTGGTGATTGATCACCACGTCATATCAGTGAGAGGCTGTTCCATCATCATATGCTGCCCTGACACAGAAGCAGCGTTTCATAATGAGCAGCTCTTAGAGCATTGAATATTTATCTGATTTATTTGCACTGCTGAAGTTTGAATGTCAAAAACTCCAGAGAGACCTGGTCACCAAGGAGTCCACGCTGACGCCTTCCGCTCTGCGGAAAAGCTCGGCGATCATCTGTCCACCGGAGAGCTGGAGGCCCGAGAATGCACACCATTTACCCACAAATGAATTTGTCAGGACCGAGTGATGTTATTGATCGTTGGGCTGATGAAGAGGAGCTTTATTGAATGTGAATGTGATTCGGGGACAAGTAGCGAGAGAGTGAAGCCGAGGAGGAGGGGCGGTGCTGTCAGAGAAAGAGACATTAGTGACTCTGACAGCTCAGCGAGAGAGGAAGATGTGCAGAAAGAGACGGAGGGAAAGAGACGCGAGCCGAGCTGACAGCCCACAATCAGCTTCGGTGTGAAGCAGAGAGCATGCTGGGAGCCACAGCGCTGCGCAGACAGTACTCTGTCAACACAAACAAAACACGAGTCTGTCAGCTCACACAACACACTAATTTGTCTGTCACAGCAAATACATCAGCTTAATTACAAAGTTTACTGACAGCGAGTCAACAGGTGCAATACTTCCACTGTCATGTCTGTTCATAACATTAAGAGCACTGCAGCTTATTTTACTCACGGCTCATAGAGGAAGATGCGCCTTCAATAAACAGTCACCCCGCCTCACTTTGGCCAAGAAGCTGATGGAAGACGTCTAGTCCCTGTCAGGACTCTTGCTGCAGCATTTTGGATTAACTGAAGGCTTTTCAGGGAGTTTTAGGACATCCTAATGATAATGAATTACAGTAGTCCAGCCTAGAAAGAATAAATGCATGAACTAGTTTTTCAGCGTCACTCTGAGACAGAATATTTCTAATTTTAGAGATACTGCGCAAATGGAAGAAAGCAGTCTTACATATTTCTTTAATATGTTTTCTCTGAGCTGAAATAATGCTTCCAGAGTATAATTGGCTGTTTTTGACTACTTTTGATTTGACCTCTATATTTCACCTTTAAAAACTGTTTATCTTGCCTTGTTTGGTATAATTCTTTTCAGCACAACCTCAAATATCTGAAATTTGAGTTATTTTTTCATTTTGACATACTGTATTAGCACAATTGATCTAAATTCAGACAAAAAACTTGAGTGGAAAAAAAAGTTATGTTTTTTACTGTAAAACCCACAAACATGTTTAACAAAACATTTTCAGTACTTGAAATGCAAATAGAAATTGTACATTTCTAAAAGTTATGCGCAAGTTTTGCAAACAACAAAGTTATACGTTACTATTTACCTAAAAATGCAGCCAAGGCCTCAGGCGTTTTTTATATAACCATTTAAAACTATTTAGAGAACAATCAGGTGTTCTGTATCAAAAAAGAAGGCACACAAATTATTTGTGCCACTCCAAAAAATAGTTTGTGTCTACTAAAAGACAGAGGAGAACACCACAGGCCTAAACCCTGCAGGTCTGACAGCAGGAGGTGTATCAGTCCAGTTTTCCACGTGGAGACAGCATTTACACTGCAATCTGTTTTTGGTGGAATTTTTTTGGAGCAACTGTGACATTCATTAGTAGAACTGACACACAAAACAAAACGACTACACTACAGACTAACTATAGCCTCCAAACACGCTAAACGTCACAAATCTCTCATGTATCAAAACTCACTCTCTCTTTGTCTGTGAAGGTTCTCAGTCATCCAGGTCATCGTAGTCAAAGGAGCTTGCAAAGAAAAGCGTCTGGACTTCTTTAAGTTACTTGAAGACGTTTCACCTCTCATCCGAGAAGCTTCTTCAGTTCTAAGGTCAAATGGTGGAGAGTCCCAGATATAAACCTAGTGGGAGTAACCCCCCACAGAGGGACAAAAGGACCCCCTGATGATCCTCTAATCCCCTGAGCCAAGGTGTGAAACTGGGTGTGGGTCCCAATCAGCCAGAGTTTCGGGTGAGTTCATTGTGAAACCTGGCCCCACCTTATCATTCGAATTCCTGAGATCAGATGGCCCAGGCTGTGAGTAGGCATTAAGGCGTCTGGGAAGGGATCTCAAAACTGGATTATAGATGGCAGACAGTTGGTGTCGTAAACCCCCGCCTCTGTTCAAAGATGGTCGCTCACAGTGGACATAGATGGCTTCTTTCACTCCTCTTTCAAACCATCTGTCCTCTCTGTCCAAAATGTGAACATTGGCATCCTCGAAAGAGTGTCCTTTATCATAAGATGCAGATGGACTGCTGAGTCTTGTCCTGTGGAGGTGGCTCTTCTGTGTTGTGCCATGCGCTTGTGAAGTGGCTGTTTGGTCTCTCCAATGTAGAGGTCTGGGCATTCCTCGCTGCACTGTACAGCATACACCGCATTGTTAAGTCTGTGTTTTGGCGTTTTGTCTTTCGGGTGAACCAGTTTTTGTCTGAGCGTGTTGCTGGGTCTGAAATGCACCGGGATGTCGTGCTTGGAGACAACTCTCCTGAGTTTTTCTGATACACCGGCTACATAGGGGATGACAATGTTGTTGCGTCTGTCTTTCTTATCCTCCCTCACTGGTGTCTGGTCTTCTTTTCTGTGCCTCTTTGCTGACTTTAAGAACGCCCATTTAGGATAGCCGCACGTTTTGAGTGCTTCCTTTACATGTGTGTGTTCCTTCTTTTTCCCTTCAGGCTTAGAGGGAACATGTTCTGCCCGGTGGTGTAGGGTCCTAATTACTCCAAGTTTGTGTTCCAGAGGGTGATGGGAGTCGAACAGGAGGTACTGGTCCGTGTGTGTGGGCTTCCGGTAAACTTCGATGTTGAGGTTGCCATTCTGTTCAATGTGCACAGCGCAGTCCAGGAAAGGCAAACAGTTGTCCTTTGTGTCTTCCCTGGTGAACTTGATGTTTTTATCCACAGAGTTAATGTGCGCAGTGAAGGATTCCACTTCTTTTGTCTTGATTTTGACCCAGGTGTCGTCTACATATCTGTACCAGTGGCTGGGTACTCTTCCTTTGAAAGAGCCAAGAGCCTTCCTTTCCACTTCCTCCATGTAAAGGTTGGCTACAATAAGTGACACGGGGGAGCCCATGGCACAGCCATGTTTTTGTCTGTAAAAGCCTTCGTTGTACTTGAAATATGTAGTGGTGAGGCAGAGGTCTAACAGTGTGCAAATCCGATCGGGTGTGAAGTTGGTCCTGTCCTCCAAGGAGCTGTCTTCTTGTAGTCGTTTTCTGACAGTCTCCACGGCCTCCGTGGTGGGTATGCAAGTGAAGAGAGAGACTACATCAAAGGACACCATGGTTTCATCTGGATCCAGGGTAAGTTTCTGGACCTTGTCGGTGAAGTTCTTGATGTGGTGTGGGGTGTTCCCCACGAGAGGAGCAAGGATGGTAGCAAGGTGTTTAGCAATGTTATAAGTGGCTGAGTTTATGCTACTGACTATAGGTCTGCGTTGGACCGCTTCCTTGTGGATTTTAGGAAGTCCGTAAATGCAGGGTATGGCATCCCCTGGGTAAAGGCGGTGATATGTAAGGCGGTCAATAATTTTGTCCTTTTCAAAGTCTTGAAGGCAAGCTATAACTTTCTTTTTGTAGCTGCTTGTGGGGTCTCGCTTTAGGGCTTCGTAGGTATTGTTGTCACTGAGGAGAGTAGTGATCTTTGTGTGGTAATCTGTAGTGTTTAGGACCACGGTGCACCTTCCCTTATCCACGGTGCATCTCCCCTTGAAAGAGGAGTGAAAGAAGCCATCTATGTCCACTGTGAGCGACCATCTTTGAACAGAGGCGGTGGTTTACGACACCAACTGTCTGCCATCTATAATCCAGTTTTGAGATCCCTTCCCAGACGCCTTAACGCCCACTCACAGCCTGGGCCATCTGATCTCAGGAATTTGCATGATAAGGTGGGGCCAGGTTTCACAATGAACTCACCCGAAACTCTGGCTGATTGGGACCCACACCCAGTGTCACACCTTGGCTCAGGGGATTAGAGGATCATCAGGGGGTCCTTTTGTCCCTCTGTGGGGGGTTACTCCCACTAGGTTTATATCTGGGACTCTCCACCATTTGACCTTAGAACTGAAGAAGCTTCTCGGATGAGAGGTGAAACGTCTTCAAGTAACTTAAAGAAGTCCAGACGCTTTTCTTTGCAAGCTCCTTTGACTCACTCTCTCTTTCTTTCTATCGCTCTCTCTCTCAGCGGTGTCACTCCTAAAACTTCCCCCTCTTCCTAAACAACCAAATGTCAAATGTTGCCATATCATTTTTTTGATTGGTCGACATGGTACTGTAGCACTTACGTGAAGTTACATAAAGTACCAATGGATAATTACCAAAGTAATAAGTAATTTGGGCTAGTATCAGAAGACTGAGAACGACTCTTAGAGCTCTGGTACACGAATGGCAGAGAAACCAGACAAACACAGTTATGTGGCTTTAAAAGTACTTTAGTGATGTTAAGCCTTGTAAAAGAAATTTGTAAACAACACAGTATTACAACAGGTTTTAACAGAATGTCAAGTATAAAAATTTCCCCCAAAGTAGCAAAAAAATAGAATTAAATAAAAATTGTGCACAAGTAAAAGAATTAGTCTCTTTTTTTAAGTCCAAATGGTACCGGTGGGGCCCATGACAAACAGGTGTATTCCAATAGAATTCGTCCGACAAGGAGTGTGTGTGTGATTGTCTGTCCTACCGTACTACTTGTACAGTAGAGGATTGTAGTCCATCAATGTGCAAATGAGTGTGCGTGTATATGTATATCGTCTCCTAGGATCTTGGGTTGGCTCGCCATCCAGTGAACACTGGAACACTCTGGGTTCTGGAATCGCTGACCTGGTCTTTGGATTCGTCCCATATAAAAACCTGACCTATAAACAATGGCCAAATATATGTCACCTGCCCTTTAAGGATAACTCTCACAAATTAAACTAAAGTAGTGTCACAGTGCAGTAACTACTATTCAGATCAGCTATCATCAATTCAATCATCATCAGTTCAGTCACGTTGTACAACATTAAAATATCAAGTTTCAAAGGTCAAAGTATCAATATCCAAAATTTCACAGTATCAAGGTTCAATACTTATTTGTAACCTGCAGTAACATTAAAGATTATCTACAAGGTTGCAAACATTCAGGAATTATAGCCACCATATAATTCACTTTCATTGTAAACATTAATTACATCCATCAAAATAAACTCACTGTACATATATATCTTATCACAAATAAATACGTATATTACCCCTTTTAAGAAATGGAATAATATGCAAATGCTTATCAGAAATTGAACAAAGTGCAAATAATCAATTTCAATAACACGTAAACACAAGGACTGAGTCCACAAATAGGAGTATTAAAATAGACGTGCTTAATCCCGCTTGTACCATAGGCCTACTAGTACAAGTGGAAATACACTAAACATTAACTCCAAGTGTTCAATACTGAGTATTGTAAGACAACTGATTGACATCAAAATTTAAACAGGAAGCAGGATAAAGTCTGCTTACAATTATCTCTCATAAAGTTATTTTTAGCTGCTTTAACCATTTACAGCTTTTCACATGTTAATGACTTAGTTAATGATCTAACTAGCCTAACAACAGTGCGTTTCAGAGACATCGAACAACTGTACCCACACTCCGCACATCACGTGTCTGATTAGCCACATTTAGCTTACCGCTGTCGAGTGGATGCTCAGCATTTATGTGGAGCCACAGCTCAGTAAACCTTCCGGTTTCGCTCTGCCCTTGACAACAACAAGTGCAAATACAAATACATAATTTGTGAAAAATATCAGTTTAGATGGTATTTTTTTAACTCGTTAGAGGTTAATTTCTCCAGCTTACCGATAACAAAAGTTTTAGTCCGTCTGCTCTGTTCGGCTGTAGAAGCAAGAGACTGAAAACTTGGGAGCTGGTACTAAGGAGGGACAAGAGCTGCCTAGAGCTTCACCGATTGGCTGACATGCGAGGAGTGGAGTAAAACAATAGGCTCTCATCAGAGCTCATCAACCCTCTGAGAAAACTTAACCCTTGTTTGACCAGAGCATATCATATATAATCTGCGTCCCTTCTATGTTTAAATAAATATTTTGATCTCATTTCACTTTCATTAACAGGGACAGTAAGAACAGGACAATGAACATTAAATGTTTAAATTTTTCTTCTCTTTTTTTGTTTGAGATGATTTTAGGAACTGGGTTACAGTACATTTTTCCACTAATACGGAAGGGGTGTTTTTTCTTTTCTTTGCTGTCAGTAGAAAACGCCGTTTTTACTGTTTCTTCCCGCTATAAACACCACTGTTTTATTCAGACAATAACATCATGTGTATTTTTCATCATAACTCTGGTTTTACGTTGCCTATCAATACAGTTTAAAAACTGGTATATAATTTGTCACGTCTTTGCTTTCACAGAAACATAGCTCAGCGACAGAGTCCACGACACTGCCATTCAGTTACATGGGCTCAGCGCATTTTGTGCCGACAGAAATGCAGCTCTGTGCGCTAAGACTTGAGGTGGTGGCTTGGCCTTGTGTGTCTACATCAGCTTGGAATGGTGCAAGAACTCAGTGCTAGTTTCTAATTACTGCTCATCGCTTGTAGAGTTTATGAATGTTAGATGCAGACTTTTTTATGTACCTCGGGAATTCACCGCTGTGCTCATTACAGCAGTGTACATCCCACCCAGCGCTAATACTAAGGAGGCGCTCTGCGAGCTGTACGGGGAGATCAGCGAGCTCGAGAACTCACACCTCGACGGACTGTTTATTATCACCGGAGATTTCAGCCACGCAAATCTCAAGCCAGTGCTTCTGAAATTCCATCAACACAGAGAATCGCACTGGATCTTGTTTACACAAACATTCCCAGCGCTTACAGAGCGAAGCCCTGCCCCCAACTCGGACACTCAGACCACTTGTCTGTTATGCTAATTCCGGCATACAGACCGGTCGTCAGACGCTGCAAACCGGTTCTGAGACAGGTGAGAACTTGGCCTGCAGGAGCTCTGTCTGCTCTTCAGGACTGTTTTGAGCACACTGACTGGGACATGTTCGCGGAGACTGTAATGGCGACCACACCAACTTGGAGGAGTACACATCATTGTGATCAGCTACATCACCAAGTGCATCGATGATGTCACTGACACCAACACTGTTCTGGCTCCTTAAGAGTCACCCCTCACGTTATGTAGTGTTATATAAGTTCATGCAATCTTTATTCGTTTCTGGCACACTGTTCATTTTTATTTTGACATTCTACCGGAAGTGCTACTTCTCATTACTTCCTGTCTAACGGGAGAAGGACAGTTTGCTACTCCTGTGCCTGCCTATGCTGCCTCTTAAGCCAGCACAGTCTGTAAGTTGGCAGTAATATTGTGTTTTACCAGTGAATGTTTAGCACTAACTGCCGTGTGTTGTTTGTGATATTTAAGAAAGTAAATTCACTCAATGATGTGCTTTATTAGTCATTAGCCTAGATGCTAATTAGCGCTAGCTAACCGCTAATGTTAGCTTGTTAGCTTGTTTCGTTCTGCTTTGCTTTGCATAGTAACAGGTCATAGCATTTTCTAATTCTAAGAATGTTTGCTTATGTCAGCTCACACGGGATATTTGTGTTTGTTTACAGTCTCACCTACGGTGGCCCCTAGAGACAAAGCATGTACAAACTCCAAAACACTCACAAACTCCAAAACACTTGCAAACTCCAAAACACTTGCAAAATCCAAAACACATGCAAACCCCAAAACACAACGTAAGTGCTCCAGGACGCTAGGGGCAGTGTTGAGCTCGATTTGCGAAATAAACGGCAAGTTTGTCTGTATGGGACGGTCTAGTCTCCGTCGCGCTTCCCAGGTTGCCTAGCAACCATGATACTAACCGCTGGAAACGTGTCATACAACTTGATTTGACAGAAATGAAGGAGAAAATATTTTGTTCATTTGTTTGTTTGTTTCTACAAGAGCTTTGTGTGATTTGATAAGTATCTGAGGCTGAGACCACAGGATAGTAAAACATGATTTTTGGGCTTCATTTCTGTACTGAACAGTCATTTAAGATTAGTTAGTAAATAACAATTAGCTAATGTTGTTCATGAGACTAAAGTCATATCACTTTGGTAATGTAAATATAATATGGCCAATATTATAGTTATTATATTAATCATTATTAGCTATTACAGCAGTGAACATGAACTCTGTGCCAAATACTAAGCCTCAGTACAGATTCAAGTTACAGTTATTTATATGTCTTATCACCTTAAATATTCACTCAAAGACAAGTATCTTTGACAGTGCATATATAGGTGTATCATATATAAGAGACAAATGTTGTTCCTTCAGTATATTGGCATTACAAAATTTGGCTCAATGCTTACATATATGTGTAAAAAGAAAATGTACAAGCTGTGAAAACTGTTTCTGATAGAATGAAGAGTAGACTGATATATGAAATATTCCTTTATTGGGTGAGAAAATCAGACCATGTCATAACTGCTTTAAGTCATACAGAATAGATATCAGAACCTTAAACAGGCTGACTTCTGCTAAATGGGTCAAACTGGGCAGAAAGTATACAAACACATAACATCCTTGTAGAATATGATGTAACACTATAGGTCAACTTACCTCAGAATATATAAAGCATATAAACAATTACACCAATATGATGCAAAAAACACAGCAGTGCTACTAATCAAAAATACTCAAAGCTTCATAGAACTGAAATAAACATTTATTTTTTAGCTCCATTCTGCTGCTGATACATACTTTAGGTTTCTGAACATTAAACTTGTTGCTGCCTTTCATAGTGTGTAACTTGAAGGTAGAGATGGCACGATACCACTTTTTTATGTCCGATACCGATGCCGATATCATAAATTTGGATATCTGCCGATACCGATATGAATCCGATATAGTGTTTTTTAATCAACAAAACTGTTTTTTAAAATATCTTGCTGCATTTTGCAAGTCTGCAAGTTCATACTCAAGTTTAAAACAACAACTACACTAAAGCTATTCTGTTATACCTGTATACAAAAAAAATATTTCATAGTTCAACAATACTGATCAATCTAATAAACTTAGACCTACACCATCCTCCCTATTCTGGTATTTTAAAGAGTACTTAGCGTAAATATTAAGCAACCTAACTAATAGGGTTCCAACTCCCAGCAACAACAAAAATAAATAAATAAAAAATAAGGAACCACCCCTCACGCGCCACCTCATGATGCTTAATCGACGTAATCAACCTTAATTTGATGCAGTGTAAAAAAAAAATGCACAGAAATCAATTATTTTTCAAGAAATATTAAATAGATTCAACATCTTTCTTCAACAAAATTGCAGACTGCACAGATGGTACCTTCCCAAAGTAAAAAGTACTATAGCTTACTAGGGTATATATATTAGACTTAATAGTCACTATATACAGTAATTGACTTCTATTCATTTTACATCAAATTAAAACTTTGGGTGTCAGATAATTATTTATTAAAAGCTCGACATTTTAAATGAGAATAAGAAAGAAAAGTATGTCTTTGTGCCCCCTTTTCCCAGTTAATGCCCTATCGGCCCCCCTGGCTAAACTTTGCTAGATCCGCCCCTGCACAGTTACCAGCCGTCAGCTACATAGAAAAAGATCCTGGTGTAGAAAGTAATATTAAATAAATTCTAACAACAGCTTATCAAGCTTAAACGTGCTGCTGTTGTTCAGCCGCTGGTTTCCTCTTTCTGGTGCAAAGTGGACCAAAAACAAACAAGAGAGACGGACTCGCCACAGAAAAGCCGATCAGCTGATCATTAGCAGTTTCACGATTGAAGTAGCAGCCGGAGAGCGAGAGGCAGTCGCTCGTTAAGCTTAACGTGGGAATGCTTTACAAACATTCAGAGATGGACTTACACACTTGCTTTACTTCTCTCGGGGATAACTTTGTCGGAGATGAAATGCCAGGTTGCTAGCGAAGCTCCACATGCTATCCAGACCACCGACAGGTCCCACATGCCACAGCTGCTCTATCACGTGATGCATACTGCTCCGACGTGCTAACGTCATTCTGAGGCGAGTTACGGCGTGTTGCAAGTTTTGTGAGGTGCTTTCGTGATATTTAATGGATCGGATTACATTTTTTATTTTTCTCCGATATCCGATCCAGTAATTTAGGTCAGTATCGGACCGATACCGATACGTAATATCGGATCGGTCCATCTCTACTTGAAGGCCCTGAGTACTTTCTCCCACACTGAAAACACTGGAATGATCAAATTATTTGAACATTACCTAATAAGACTGATTCAGGACAGACAATTCGTTATTCTAAACTTTTCCAGCAGTCCTTCACAAAGAGGGAACAGTCTGTCTATTCTCTCCATCTGTCAGCTGCTGCTGGCTCTTCCTCCTCCTCTTCCTCACACACTGCTGAGTTTGTCCTGGTGGATCATCAGGGGTGCAAAGCCTCACAGATGATGTGCAGCAGTGGGTCCCTCGGTCTGTCCTCACTCTGGACACTTGCAGTTGTCACACATGGAAATCAAATGTGTGATAAGCTGCAGGATTCAAACACAAGTGTAATTTATAAATACATGTTCATACTTTTATTACACAATCAGAGAGAAAGAAAAAGAGAGAGAGTGCAGGACAGACAGACAGGTGACAGTCTCAGGTATAAACACTGCTACAAAACAGCACAAGAGAAGGAGGATTTAGTGTTTGTGTTATTACGAGTGCTAAACAAGAAGAGTTCCCAGATGGTACAGTGGACGCATGTGTGACTGCTGTGATTAAAGCATCTTTCTTTCAGCTTAACGAGTGAACCGTCAGCTCGTTCAAACACACGTTAAAGTCCGTTTGGCTCGACACCACCGAACAGAGGCAGCAATATAACATAGCTAACATTAACAGTGCAGTGAATCCTGCTTGTGCTGTGATATTCAGGACTGCAAACCGAGCAGCATCACTGACTTTCAGCTTGTTGTGTTTGTGGATATATAACTGACTTTAATTATCCATAAAATCATCAGATTCTCTGTAAGATTAAAGTTAACTATTGAACGGCGTATATTTTGAAGTAAAGGCTTTAAAACCAAGTTAGTACAAACATCGCTAATGTCACATGACTTTCCCGACATGTGGCCAACAGTAATGTTTTAATGTTCTTCATTATAAAAACATTTGCGCTTAAATAAGTGACATAATATTCAGTACTTACTTCTGAAAGTTTACTCTTCGGCAGCTCCGCTTCCGCCATTTTTTTCGGCAAAATTATCCACACCACCGCCACGCTATGAAGTCTGGGATATGTTGGGCCATGAAGGCTACACCGACCCATCCTTAAAATTCAGGGAAATTAAGGACACATTTGAGGGCCACATTTCGAGCAGCCTTTGAATTGGGACAGCCTTTGTCGTGTCACTGTGACTTAATCGGCCTTAAAATGTGGCCTTTAAGGCTGCAGACCCTGAATTGGGATACAGCCCAAATCCGGTCATTGGTACTTCCTGGCTTGTGTAGTTACTAGGTAACAAAAGCTCAACACTGCCCCTAGTGTCCTGGAGCACTTCCGTTGTGTTTTGGAATTTGTATGTGTTTGGGGGTTTGCAAGTGTTTTGGAGTTTACATCTGTTTTGGAGTTTGCAAGTGTTTTGGAGTTTGCAAGTGTTTTGGAGTTTGCAAGTGTTTTGGAGTTTGTACGTGCTTTGTCTCTAGGGGCCACCGTACTCACCATTCATCCATTCATGTATTTCAGCAAAGCCATGCTATGCATCCATTCAAATAAATCCACCAGAAAGGAACAACGGTGTGGTTTTTCTACATGGGATGATGGTTGTCTATCTGCCTAGTTAAGTGCGAGGGCAGAAGAAACACTATCATAACACGCTCCAACCAGAAACCGTGGATGACCACAGAAGTGTGTGAGCTGCTAAGGATCCAAGACTCCCCCTTCAGAGCAGGCGACAAGGTGGCCCTGGGAACAGCGAGGGCCAAACTGTCTTGTGCCATCAAAGCAGTGAAGTGCGCGCATGGCAGTAGAATTCACAGTCACTTCCAGGACAGCTGTGACACTTGGTGCATGTGACAGGGCATCCAGGCCATTGGTGCTGGACGATATGACAATATATATTGTGTGGACGATAGAAAAGTGGCTACCGTGCCATTTGTCTTCTATCGTTTCTAACCTAATTTTATAAATTATTACATAAAATATATCATTAAATAGCCTGTGGCAAATATGTTAGTGTTGTCTTGTCACTATACATACTCTAACTTTATGCAAGAGAAAATAAAATATAAAAAAATGATATTTTTCGCAAAGACACTCCGTCTTGTGGTTTGGTGATGCTTTATGTGCACCCGGATTTGCGTCATGCTTTACTGTAACTCAAAACGATTGATGCGGGACAGGTTGCAGTTTCATGCCTGGATATGCAACAGGCAGAGACAGCTACCTAGGCAGCCCAAGAAGAAGCACTTTCACTGAAAGGAATCCAGAAAATCCGAGCTAAACCAAGTTGTGGAACAACGGGAGCAAGTTGGGAAAAGAAAAACTATAGCCAGCCGTAGATACAGCAGTCTTTCACACAAGGCACGTCGTATGAGAAAACGTCCCAGCGCCATAAACAAATCACAGGAGCCATCTCGTATTGCATTTGTAAAGGCATGGCCCCTGTTTATGTAGTTGAGAAGGACAGCTTTCGTGACCTCGTCAAAGCGTAAGCACTTCAGTAAAGTCGAGTTGCTTTGCTTATATGACACATGTCGGGCCAAAGTAGAGAAGGATATTTGCAGTGTCGTGCATTATGCCTTGACTACTGACCTATGAACGAGCAGAGATACGCAGCCCTACATGAGCGTAACCATCCATTTTATTAACAAAGACTGGACCCTCTGCGCTCGCTGTTTACAGACTGCGTACTTTCCAGATGACCACACCGGAGGCATGGTAGCCAAAGGTATGAGTCTGCCATTGGTACATATTTAACGTGCATAAAGTACATTGTGTGCATATATACGTGCATGTAATATTAATATATATATATTAGTTTTAACTAACATATGATATGCATGTTAGTAAAACAAATATTTTCGGCTACTGTGCTGGCTGTAGTAATTCCGAGTGACCCCTAATTAAGAATTAATGTGTCTAGGTCTGAGAGATACACTGGAGTCATGGGGATTGCAAGAATGCCACCTTGTCTGTGTCACCACGAATAATGCCACTAACAACATCTCTGCAATGGAACTGAACGAGTGGGAACGGCTACAATGCTTTGGCCACTGCCAAAGTGTAGGAACCCCGTCAAAAACCTGTCCATTATGCTAGCAGTGTCCAGGCATTCTTTGTTTTTATTATTCATATCGCGCCCCGTCTGTAATGGCCCCCCACTTTGGGAACCTCTGCTCCAACTCAGCGGCAGGAAACAAAACACACAGTCCAGCAGCTTCACGCTGAAACTTTACCGTGTCATGTCACTAGCTTACCGACACTTGTCTTTCTGAAAAGTCTAAACTCACTGATAATACATGAAAACAAGCTAACTTCTCCGACTGCTCTGTGTAATTCACGCACTATACCCTGCAACCTTGTGGTACTTTCACAGACCATAACCCCGTAGGAAACTAAAGTTTTCACAAGCAATTCACAACATAAGAAAGATAACTTATTTTAAACAACATGTTAAATCATTTTACATGAACTTTGACTTTTTAATAAATAATCAAATAAACAAAATAAATTTATCTCTTTGCTATTTATATTCTTAGACTTTACCTATCTTTTACTATTTATGCAACTTTTAACCTGGGTTACATTCAGAATACAGTTACTTTGAGATCGCTGCAAAAAGTGCAGCCTTACCTAATGTCCACCCTACTGTTATTAATTTTATATTAAGATTTAAAAATCTAGTTGGTATTGGTATGGCAGTAGCCTTCAGTAATAGTAATAAATCACACAGAGACAGATGAGACAGAAGATGGCAGGCCTCTAATAATAATAATAATGTGTTAGTCCCCGTAGGAAAATTACTCCTCTGCATTTAACCCATTCACCCAGTGAAGCAGTGGGCAGCCACCAATGCAGCACCCGGGGAGCAGTGTGTAGGGACGGTGCTCAGGGGTACCTCAGGGTAGCTGTTCAGTAGAGTCGAACCCCTGACCTTCCGATCATGGGGCAATCCCTCTACTTACTGAGCTAAACCTGCCCCGATACTCTCTGCAGTGGCTGAAGTCTGTGGTGTAGAGGCTGAAGACGAAAGGGTGGAGGACGGTCCCTTGTGGTGCCCCTGTGTTGCTGATCACCTTATCAGACACACAATGTGGAAGAAACGCATATTGTGGTCTTTGTCAGGTAATCAACAATCTAGGACACGAGAGAAGTATCCATGACATGGGAAGTCAGTGCCACAGGCCTGTAGTCCTGGGGGCCATTGAGTACAGGAACAGGAACAAGGCATGATGCCTTCCACAGAGCTGGGACCCTATGCAGACTCAGATTCAACATGAACAGTTTATGAAAGACTCCACAAAGCTGGGGGTCTCAAGGACACGGGGACCTCGTCTGGTCCAGCAGACTTGCCCGAGTGGAGTCTTCTCAGTTGTCTTTGAACCTGGTCATTAGTGAAAGTGATGGGTGGGGGAAGGGTGTCAGGACGTTTAGAGGTGGCAAAGGTGCAATGTGGAGAGTGAGAGAGAGAGTGGTGTGGTTGTGGATTGCAGGCTGACTACAGGTAAGTCAGTATGGGGGTGAGCATTAACTGCAGTGTCGAATCTGTTGAACAACACAACTCATTACCTCTGTCCTCACCAGAGATGGGCAGTAACGCGTTACAAGTAATGCATTACTGTAATCTGATTACTTTTTCAAGTAATGATTAATATAAGGGATTACTATTGCCAAAAAAGTAATTAGATTGCTGTTACTTTCCCGTAAGCACACTGCATTACTGCGTTACTAATCTGTCGTTATTTTGTTCGTGTGTCTCATGAAAATGAGTGACAGCTTTCGTGACCTTTCAGGAAAAAAGAAAAATGGCTAATAACCAAACCACTAAGGTGGCGGAAAACTAGCACCCACCAGGGTGTAGAGCAACACACCAGTGGGAAGGTCACAAGGCTCTGACAATGTAGAACTCGGTCATCAAGTTGGTGAATGCTTTGAAGGGGAGGTTGATTTGGGTGCAGTTATTGTCCCACGTCTAAGGAGCTTGGAAAGAAAAGCGTCTGGACTTCTTTAAGTTGCTTGAAGACGTTTCACCTCTCATCCGAGAAGCTTCTTCAGTTCTAGGGTCAAATGGAGTATCCCCCCAAAGAGGGACAAAAGGACCCCCTGATGATCCTCTACTTACTCACATGAGCCAAGGCGTGAAAACGGGTGACCCACCCATCCTCTTTGGGGGATACTCCCACGGGGTTTAAATCTGGGACTCTCCACCATTTAACTAGTGGTGCAACAGATCAATTCGGATCAATTTTCAGATCAGCAAAAAAAGAAAAAAGACAAAAATTTAATATTTACTTATTTACTCATTGAAGTATTTTTTGCCTGTTAAAACATTCAACTCAAGACTCATTCCACGCAATTATTAAAAAAAAATTATGGTACAATATAGAGCAGTACAGGGCTTTGTATCTACCACTCAATTCAATTTTATTTATAAAGCGCCAAATCACAACAACAGTCACCTCAAGGCGCTTTATATTGTAAGGTAGACCCTACAATAATACATACCGCTCATTATATCGCATTCTGCTGTGATATACTGAGCTGTCACGGTCACGTAGCTTTTCGTTGCCCTGGAGGTCCACCCATTTGTAGTAGTTAGGGCAACAGAAGATGCCTGGGACAGTTCAGCCACAACTTAAATCTTTTCCTGCTCATACATGCTTGGAACGATCTTGCCACTAAAGTGGACGCGAACGGGATATCATAGCGTGGCTCAAGCACGTTCATCATAGTTTAAACCCCTTGTTTTGCACAACGGAATACAGCCTCCCGTCTGCAGCTAAACACCCCAATAGCTTTTGTAATAGCTTTAGCCCGGTCGGATTGGGCAGCAAAGGGCTGCTTAAATACTGCAAACTCCTCTGCTCCTCCACTTGGATCGCTAGCACTGGCCATAACTATCCCTTGACAGACCCACCACGCGCACCATACGCATACTTTTTTCCTTCTTTTTCGAATCTTCGGATCACTTGAGTGCCGAACTGTGGAGTGGGATTGGTTCGGATTACGGATCAACTGTGATCCGTTGCACCACTACATTTAACCCTAGAACTGAAGAAGCTTCTTGGATGAGAGGTGAAAGGTCTTCAAGCAACTTAGAGAAGTCCAGCCGCTTTTCTTTCCAAGCTCCTTAGACTAGGATGACCTTGATGACTGAGAACCTTCACAGACATTATTATCCCATGTTTACTGGACACTGGGTCCACAACAATCACAGAAAGCTCTTTTCAAAACAACTTTTCTCATCTGGCTCTTGGTGGCGGCCAAGAGCCCTCTCCCTCCCTTAACTTTCCTGCTTGGCTTCTCTTGTCCTTGTCTAGTCTTGTCTAATTCTCAGAGACTCTCTCTGTCTTGTTCTCTAAATCAAGAAATGTTGGATTTGATCATCAAATTGGGATTACATGACATGCAGGAACGTTTGCTGGACACACGATGGACAGCTGGGAGAAGTGGCAGGTCGTGTGCCTGGCAATACTCTCAATGCAGGACATTGAAGGCAAATACTTATTTTCCACCCTAATTTACAAATAAATTCTTTACAAATCCTACCATGTGAATTCATGGATTTTTTTTTCACATTCTGTCTCTCACAGTTGAAGTGTACCTCTGGTGCAAATTACTGACCTCTGTCATCATTTTAAGTGGGGGAACTTGCACAATCGGTTGCTGACTAAATACTTTTTTGCCCCACTGTATATTGCAGACAATGTGCATTCTGATAATATGACAAATGCTCTACAATTACTTAGAAATGTTCAACAGGCACAGGTAACCGATTGGGCAAATTCACAAAGTAATTGGTGGGATTGGTTTATGAGCGGCTCATGGAGAACATTGATGTTTAAGGTTTTGATGTTTTTTGGCCTAATACTTATCATGTTTTGTATCTTTACTACATGCATTATCCCCTGTGTAAGAGGAATGGTATCAAGGATGATATCTCAATCTCTCGTTGCATATATCACTGTGCCAGACAAGGAAGAAGGAGAAGACGATGAGTATGAAACTAATGTGATGAATGATTATGTTTGAATGATATACATTTTATGACGACCAGACCGAAAGCACTCACAATGTAGGGTCTGTGTCTGAAACACATTGATGTATCTCTTTAATTTCAGCTACAAACAGGAGGGAATGTTGAAAGATTTTTAATTTTGTGAATTGTGTTTAGTTGTAGCTTCATATAAAGGAAGAAGAGCTTGTGAATTGAAAATACCACAGGAAAAGGGAGTGAAAACAGATGTGCAGAGGAATGCTGTGACATACATAGTACCTCCTTTGTTAACAGGCAAGCTAACGGTCTCTTTCTCCTTTTATGGAAATGTTTTTGTATTTTGAACATGTCACTCCTACTTCCTTGAAGGCTCAAGTATAAATAAAAGGATGTTCTGAATGCCCTGGGCGGTTTTTCTGTGTCACGTCTGCTGTGCACACTCTGGTGTAGAGCAGATTAGATCGTGGCCGCCCATGCGCATGTAAAAAAATAGATATCTTAGTTGTGAGTTTCTTTATCTTCTAAACAACTTTCTCTTCACAATCATCCATTAATCAACCAGCATTTAACAAACTTTATTTTGAAATGAAGCTTTTTGACATTTATTCACTGATATTTGGTCTTCATTTCAAGTCTCCATTAGTGGGAGCATTTGCTGATTTAACGTTTCTTCTGTTTACATCAAATTCAATGAAAATCAAATCTAAGTGTGAATTGGAGTCCCCAATAAACAGATACTATAGAAAACATGGAGACTGTAGAATATTTACATTGGATATGCTTATTTGTTCCCTTCAATAAAAATCAATCAGTTCATCAAATAAAATCAGTCGTTGATCGACTCAGTTTGATTGACAGGACAGATGATCAGAGGTGCAGAGTTTTTACCACCATCATTCTTACAGGGACAGAAGAATGGGTGGAGTTTGTGAATGAAGGAGCAGCCAGTAAAGGAGTGGATAAGACCTGCAGCACCTACATCATAAAAGGAGACCAGACCCTCCTCATAATCCACAAACACCCCCACCATCTCAGGACCAGACTGAAGACAGAGGGGGACTGGAGGACCAGCAAGAGCTCTGTATTCATTTCCATTTCTCAGCCACACAGTCCAGAAACCATCCTGAGGACACAGTGGGATTTTTCCCTTCCTGTTGATCGACTCTCTGGCCACTCCTAAAGTCCAGGCAGTCTTTCCTTTAACCTGAACCTCAAAGTAAAATCTGCCTGAAGAGAAACTCTGCTTTCCTAAAACATTAGGGCATGGAGAAAATCTCTCTGGGTTGTCAGGAAGTTTCTTCCTCACATCACCACAGTGCACTTGTTTTTCATCATCAGACAGGATGAGTTTAGAATTTGCTGTATCCGGATCCAGAGTCACGTCCACTGCATACTGCTGGACCCTCTTCAGCTCAGCCTCAAACAGCTTCTTCTTCATGAGTTTCCTGAGCGTCTCCTCCAGCTGAGCCACAGCTCTCACCACAGTCCCCTCGTATGATGGTGGAGGGACGCTCACTCCTCTCCAGTCCTTGGTGGGTGGAGCAGCTTTCATGGACGAGAAGCTTTGGAGTAGGTGGAGGTGGTCTTCAGAGCATGACAGCTGCTCCACCTCAGATCTTCTCTTCTTCAGCTCAGAGATTTCCTGTTCCAGATCTTTGATCAGACCTTCAGCGCGTTTCTCTGTTGTTTCCTGTTTGTCTTCAATCTCCTTTATGAGCTCCTTCAGGCCTCTATCGACAGACTTCTTTAGAGCAGTGAAGACCTGAACACCTTCTGCTTTCTGTCTGTCTGCATCACCTTTACTCATCTTCACTGACTCTTTGATCTGCTGAATCTTCAGTCGTCTCTTCTGGATCATCTGCTGAATTTCAGCCTCTGTCTTCTCCAGCTCTGCCTTCTTTCCTTCATATTCGTCCTTCAGAGGAACAAACTCGTGGTTCTTGTGGTCTAAAACAGAACAGAGCATGCAGACACATGTGTGGTCGGTCTTACAGAACAGCTCCAGAGGTTTATCGTGCTTCTTACACATTCTGCCCTCCAGGTTCTCCACAGCATCAATCAGCTGATGTCTTTTCAGACCTTTCTTTGTCAGATGAGGCTCCAGGTGAGTCTGACAGTAGGACTCCTGACACACCAGGCAGGACTTCAGGGCCTTCAGTCTGGTTCCAGTGCAGATGTCACAGGGAACTTCTCCTGGTTTGGCAGCTTGTTGCTCTGAGCTACTGCTGCTGGCCTTCTGCTGAACTTCACGTCTGAACTGAGCGACCACCTCAGAGAGCAAAGTGTTGATCCTCAGCTGAGGTCTAGTGTAGAAAGTCTCTTTACACATAGGACACTGACACATGGCATTCATGTCCCAGTGCTGAGTGATGCAGTTTTTGCAGAAGTTGTGTCCACATGGTATACTGACTGGATCAGTGAACACATCCAGACAGATGCAGCACAGAAACTGATCTTCAGATCGTAGATTGCTCACAGCAGACATGTCTGCAGTCTGACGGAGAAAGAAAAGAAACACATTTTATATAAAATTCACTTTAAATTTCATTTTAAAAAAGAGAGAAACAAATTTCAGTGTTGTGCTCTTTACAAAACCAAGCAAATTTGAACCTAGAAGTGTGACATGTCAAAATCAGTTTATTCAGAATGTCTGATTTTAAAATTCTCCAAAGATGAACCTTTTACACACACACACACACACACACACACACACACACACACACACACACACACACACACACACACACACACACACACACACACACACACACACACACAAATTGTGCTCTGTGGTGCTTCTGAGAAGAAATGACTGACACAACTGGGATCAATTCAGTGAGTTTCTGAAAACGTCAGGAAGGACTGATGAAAGATGACACACAACAGAGCTGTACAGTAACACAAAACGAGTATATAAATAAAAACAGTCAGCCGTTTATTAGGAAGTTATTGGAAGGGTTTCTCCGCTCACAGCTAGTGACTCCTGGTGACGACAGTGCCTAGCCTGATCCAGATACAGTGCTACTTGCTAAGACTGAGGACTCTACCAAAGTGGTACATCACTAACTGGCGTATAAACAAAACAGAATACCCAATGATGACATTAAAAAAAATCTCTTGGCATTCTGACCATGGAGGTTTGTGTTATTAGAGAATGACAGGAAACAATAATAAGCTTGGTGGAGGAAGTAAAGCCTTGAGACTTTGAGAACAGGAGGAATATGGCACTGGACATTGTGGAGTTTGAGCAATACTACTGAATGAATGAGATCATAGTAACTGGACTAAAAATGAAGTAAAGTGGCAGTGACAATGACGGAGAGTAATCATGTGTGTGACCTGACTAAATACACACAAGGGTGATTAGGGGGAGTGAAAACACATGGGGAAACAGCTGACTGACATGAACCTAATGACGGGACAGGGGAAGTGAAACTAAATACAATGAACAAAGAACACAAGACTCCTTCAAAATAAAACAGGAAACATGGTGAAAAATACAATAAACAACGGAATAAAACTAAAATACACAAGCCACTGGGTCACAGATCCAGTACTGTGACACTTTATTTTCCTAAGAGCCTTTTTGCCTAGAACTTTACAAGATCAACAGGACCCTTAGAGCCTTCATCAGGAACTCACTGGGGACGTGGCGCACAACACTAGAGGCCAACTTAAAGTCAATAGCACACATCACCATGTACACATCACCACCATGTATTTCCCATGTCTACTCTGTGCCTTTCCCATGTCAGACGTTTCATGTCTCTATGTTCCCTGTGTCTCCACAGTCAGTCGTATCTCGATGTTGCAATTTCTACTCTTGTCTCTGTGCTCCATGTTTGCTCTGTTTTTCCCTGTCTTGCATTTCCTGTTTTACATTGATAGTTTCATGTCCTGTGTTTAGTATTTTGAGATTTGCTTCCCCTTTGTCTCTTTATGTCAGATTAGTCCCAGCTGTGTTTTCCTCCTCTTTCCCATTCTCTCTTCACTCCCTGGTGTATGTAAGCCCTGTGTTTTCCTCTGTCTGTTGTCGCGTCGTACACCATCTTTCAATTCAATTCAATTCAATTAAATTTTATTTATATAGCGCCAAATCACAACATAAGTCGCCTCAAGGCGCTTCATAGATACAGAGAAAAACCCAACAATCATATGACCCCCTATGAGCAAGCATCTTTGCTGTGTGTTTCCTCCGTTTCCTAGTCCTCTGTTTCCCTGTTTAGTTCTTTAGTTTCCTAGTTCTTTAGTTTTATTTTTATTTCTAGTTTTTTGTTTTCTGTATAAATGTAAATGGTAAATGGCCTGTATTTGTATAGGGCTTTTCTAGTCCCTAAGGACCCCAAAGCGCTTTACACAACCAGTCATCCACCCATTCACACACTGGTGATGGCAAGCTACATTGTAGCCACAGCCACCCTGGGGCGCACTGACAGAGGCAAGGCTGCCGGACACTGGCGCCACCGGGCCCTCTGACCACCACCAGTAGGCAACGGGTGAAGTGTCTCGCCCAAGGACACAACGACCGAGACTGTCCAATCCGGGGCTCGAACCGGCAACCTTCCGATTACAAGGCGAACTCCCAACTCTTGAGCCACAATCGCCCTTGTGTTGTAGTATTATGTCCAGTAATAAAGCTGCCATTTTCATTTAAATTGAGTCCTGCGTTTGGGTCCTACATCCTACCTGCCACACAGCACAGCCATGACACTCAGTGAGATCATTAACAAGACTGCATACGGATACCAACTGTGAATTGGAGAAATCACCAGCCATCTTTACATGGATGACATCAAGCTGTGTGCAAAGACCAATCGAGACATCGATTCACTGGAATGTCATTCAGACTAGAGAAGTGTAGTTGGATGGTAAAAAACAGAGAGGGAATATAGTCAGAACTGAGGAGATCGCACAAGAAGGTAACACTGCAGACACTGAGGACAGCTACAAGTACCTGGGAATCCCACAGACAAATGGGAACTATGAAGAGGACACTAGGAAAGCCGCAACCACCAAATACCTGCAGAGGATCAGGCAAGCGCTGAGGAGTCAGTTGAGTGGTAAGAACAAGACCTTGGCAATCAATGCCTACGCCCTGCCGTGGTTTAGATACAGCAGGGCGTATCTAAACCACGGCAAGTTGGCCAAAGGAGGAGATGGATGTCACTGACATCAAGACAAGGAAGCTCCTGACATTGCATTGAGGGTTTCACCCCAAATCCAGCACCCTGGGACTTTACACTAAGCATAAGGAAGGAGGCTGGGGACTAGTGAGTGTCAGTAACATGGTCCAGGATGAGACAACAAACATCCACAGTTGTGCTTCGTTATTTACGAAGCACAACTGACCATGTGCTTAGTAAATACCTCAGGTAGCAGAAACCAAAGAAAGAAGAGAAGCAAGAGGAGCCACCATAATGGAGGCTCCTGGACAGTATGTACCACTGGCAGACAGAGGAAGTGGCTGACATCCAGAAATCTTACCAGTGACTGGTCAAAACTGGACTGAAAGACAGCACAGAGGCCCTAATCATGGCAGCACAGGAATTAGCTCTTTGTCTGGGATCCTGAATTTGATCAGCAGTTCATGAATGAGGTTTTGTTGATGTAACCCTTATTTAACTTACATTTAATTTCCTGTTCCTGTTTTTATTGTTCATGATAATAAAATAAAGTAAAATAAAAATTCTGAGATTCACTGATTTACTGATATTACAGAAGAATAGCTCTGCTAACAAGCTCTACTCACTCAGTAACAAACACACTGTATTTAGTCTGATCATTTCCCAGTAACATTTAAATTTACAATAATTGACTACACAGCAGTGGGGAGTAGATTTCATCACAGTGCATGTCTTTCTGACAGTGCTCTAAGTTTAAGAATATAATTCACCCACTGTTATCTTCTTCAATGCCTTGTACCAACATAGAGCAGAGCAGCTACCTGAACGCTACCCCAACAGAGGTCGATTATCTTGTTTATAACTTTACCTCCTCACTACGTATGACTCTGGATACTGTAGCTCTGGTGAAAACTAAGGCCTCAAATCAGAAGTACCTGACTGCTTGGTATAATTCTCAAACATGTAGCTTAAAGCAGATAACTCGTAAGATGGAGAGGAAATGGCATGTCACAAATTAAAAGATCATGATTTAGCCTGGAGAAATAGTTTGTTGCTCTATAAGAAAGCCCCACGTAAAGCTAGAACATCTTACTATTCATTAATGATTGAAGAAAATAAGAACAACCCTAGGTTTCTCTTCAGCACTGTAGCCAGGCTGACGAAAAGTCAGAGCTCTGTTGAGCCAAGCATTCCTTTAACGTTAACTAGTAATGAGTTCATGAACTTCATCGCAATTTTTTTTTAACCATTAGAGAAAAAAATACTCATAATTATCTAACAGATGTAACGTCATGTACAGCTACTTTTGTTGATATTTATTTAGACTCAGCTGCACTCACCGCTGTTGCTGAGAAAAACCCAATGGACTCCAGTGAGTCTTATTTTAGAAACAAACAGGACTCAACTGCAGCTCTGCTGCTGCTCTCTCACACTTTCACTTCTGGAGAATGACGTTGAACTTCTCGTCTTTCAGTTGTTGCTCCGCCTCTATCTGCAGCTATGTGTCTGTGTTTGCTGCCTCTGCCTTTACAGGAATTTATACTTAGTGACTTTATGCAGCAGGTGGGAGGAGTGAAGAGTGGTGTGTGGGTAAAGTTCACACAGTAATGAAGGCCTCAGGTGATCAGAAGAAACTCACCTGAATTTCCTTTTTCCGCAGCAGACTGAGAGCTTCTGGTGGACACTGAAGCTGACAGATGTTTCTTCTGAGCTGAAATGATGCTTTAAATTGAATATGAATGGTTTAACTACTGCCAGCTTGATGGCCTGTGGTACATAGCCGATTATTAGAGATAGGTTGATCATCCCAAAAGGTTGACTCTGTTCATCTGGACGTAGCGTTTTCAGTGGAAGAAACGTTTCATCACTCATCCAAGTGATTCTTCAGTCTCAGCCGACTGCAGATTTCCCCAACAATATAAACAGCACATTTGCACAATGACTGAAACTAGCACCACTGAATGAACAATGGGCTGTCAGGTATGCAAATTAATATGCAAATTGTCAATTTGCATATTGATGCAATGTTCAGATAAACAGAATCAACTTTTTGGAATTTACTTACCTGGATGATTGAGCATGCATGAAGACATAGGTTAATCATATTTAAGATTGAATGACCAGTAATGGTCAAAACTTTATTTGTGAAGAAGTTCATGAAGTTAACGTTAACTAGTTACTGGTTAGCGTTAAAGAAATGGTTTGCTCAACAGAGCTTAACAAAAGATCTGGCTGTGGTAGGCTCGTGTCTAGGACTTGGCCATGGTGTGTAAGGCCCGGCTGTGAGGATGACTGTGCAAAGTTTTCCCTGAGTTCTTGTTCAGAGCAAAGCTTCAAGGTGAAGCTGATGGTTCAAATTTGATCCTATTTTGAGATACTGGGCTCCATCTCCTGCACACTGTTTATCTACTTATTTCTGTCTGTGCCAGGTGAGCTGGCGTTCCTCTAGCAGGCCAGTTCAGGCCAGAATAGGAAGTTTAAGTTTGGTTGACTTTCCCAGCTCCTACCTCCAGGCAGCCTGGTGTCTGATTTGACTGGTCTATTTCTGGCTTTTAGCATTCAAGGACACAGCCTGGGAGAGCATGTGTGTGTGTGTGTGTGTGTGTGTGTGTGTGTGTGTGTGTGTGAGGCAGAGTTAGAAAGATGAAGGGAGGGAGGGAGGAAAGGAAGATGCTAGAGCCGTGATGAGCTGGACATCATCTTCTAAAATCAGTTTCGTGTTTACAGCTTCGAAGTACGTCTGACACACCTGTGTGCAATATGGCCCCAGTTTCCTGTTTATTAGGGTCACCTAGCTGAAACTGAACCTCCTCCATGAAGGTTGCAGGCTGAGAGTAAATAATAAAAACCACTGTATGCAGGTTTACCCAAAGTTTATACAGCACTACAGCTCCCTCTTTGTTTCACTCACAGGTCCAAGTTTGACTGCTTTTAATCATGTTGAGTTGATTTTCTATCTTTTTGTTGTCATTTTGAATTTTTTAAATTCACAATATACATTTTTGGAGGTGTTTAGTTAACCTAATTGTTTATTGCTATTTTTGTGGTCATTGTGTTTGAAGCTGTTGTTGGAGGGTTGAAAGCTCGGAGACTTAACCTGGCCTCAGTGTGGCTGCTGCAGGAATTGGAGATAAAGAGCGTGTCTGAATGAGGCGTCGCCTGCTCTCGGTGGTATTTTACAGCTTTTAGTCTGTGCTGCAACGTCTTTTAGTCGATCAGTCTTCTGTTTCAGTTCCCATGTCCGTCACTGGTGGCTTGAGGCTGCAGACACGCTGACTTCCGTGCAGGAGGCTGCCAGATAAAGTTGCTTAATCCGTCACCTCTGATAATGCAGCCTGTAGCAATTGTTCAGTTAACAGGTGACATTTTCCCTTCAAACGCACTCCCCCTCCTCCTCCCCCACCTTATTTACCTCAGAACGCCACAAAAGGAGAGATGCCTGCATAATTAACTTGCCGGTTAGGCGGCTGATAATTGCCGCTACTTTGAAAAAGCTGTACAGCTAAATGATCAGCGGTGTGTGTGTGTGTGTGTCTATAGGTGGAATCATTTGTCACAACGCACCAGAGCTGCTGTTGTTTCTTCTAAATGGAAGAGGAAGAGATAATGGCAGCAGGAAAGGGCATGTACAGGCAAACATGACTGTTTAAAATTAATCTTCACACAGAGACATTTTAAATGATTTTCAAACAGCTCCATGATGACAGCATGTGTGGAAGAAAGCTTTGCAGGTGTGGTTTGTATGCAGAGCAGAGTTCAGCCTGAAGACTTCAGACAAGGCAGGTTGTCAGTGGCTGACAGGTAATGACACAGAAACACAGCAGCGATCATGCTGACAGATTTGGGTGAAGCTGAGTCACTTCCTTCACTCCGCATTCTTATTTACAGCACTGAGTGAAAAGTTTCAGTCACTAGTTCCAACGCTCTGCACCATCAGGTAGGCATCTGATTTATTCTCCAACAGGATGATGATTCAAAACATCCAACCAGAGAAGAACAAGGAGCTCCACCAGATAACAGACAGAGGAAAAATCTCAGCATCAGTGAGTCAGACTGGGATACATACATAGCTGGACTGGCCATCGGGCATACCGGGCATTTGCCCGGTGGGCCGCTGGTGATTTTTTGTTTTTATGGGCCGATGGATTTTTTTTTTTTTTTTTTTTTAGGAAGGGTATATATAATGAAAGGTGTTGGATTGGCCAGTTGGTCATGATCGACTCTGGGCTGGACCAATTACAGCCGAGGAGGCCGGATGCACCCGCCCCCTTGTTTAGCAATCACGTCATTTTCGCGCATTGCATGCCGGGAACTCGTGGCAAAACAATCCAAGTACCGCATCAAATGCAAGCATTTGCAGCACCGCAAAACGTTCATTCTCCGGTTCCAATACCTTCTTGTTTTTTCTTTGCCGCACAAAAAGGGTATGTACAAAACAAAAGGAGAACAATGCCGGTCCGTACAAAGACAGACTCGACGAAAAGACAAAGAAAAGATACGAGGAAAAAATCAAAGGAGTGAAAGGGTCAGACCCTTACGAGCACACAGAGTGGACAAAAGACGTTAGCGTGCTGCCCAACTTTCACCACGCTCAGATTTATAATCATACGGTTCTTGGAGTGAGTGCCCACACTCATGAAGTTTAGAAACTTCAGGTCACTGCAACAAGCCCAGGTACAGTTTACCGACGGATGGGACCTTGAAATGCACCGAGTAGAACGAAAGACCATCGTACGAACAGAGGTAAGTTTACCAGTCTCACAAATCGTCGTCATAAATACACATTCGTTAACCGTTTATTAATATAACCTTTGAGCTCAACGGTAATTAATTAGTAGTGGAAATAATTTCTGGTAGCATTACAGAAATGTAGCAGTGACAATAATATTGTATGCTGTAATCGCACTGGACAATTAGTGATACAAAACAACTGTTTTATCCTGTGAATAAAAGTATGTGTTTTTGTCAATGTACCATAATAACAGAGGCGAAACGCAATATTGTGTCAGGACAATTCACTATTTATGCACAATAAACAAAGGAGCATAGCGCGACAATTTCTGTTCAGCGCCAGACTTGCTTGTAACCTATATCACCAATTATGTTAAGAAAAATGACGCATTAACTACTACAAAACTCTGACCTTTGTGGGAATGCTTGGAGCAGACTAACATGTGAGCTGGAGTGTTCTGGGACGTTATATTTGGTATATCCAGACCATCCGTCGGCTCTTACTTCGGAAACATTGCTTAAAAAATTTCTCTTTAACGATGTAATCCGATAAAAAAAAAAAAACGATCTCTTTACCCGTCGGCTTCCCGTGGCTGTCATGCGACCGCCTATTGCAGTTAATAATACAACAGTTTCTTGACATTTTTTGGGTTTCTTTTTATCGCTGTGTAACTGAGTTCAATTGAAAGCCTGCGTGCGCTAGTACCTCTTGCCACAAGTTCCCAGACTCCTTTGCAGTTTTACCCCTGAATGACGTCACATTTTCAATCTTTATCCTGGTGGGCCGCTCTCTAGTCAAAATGCCCAGGCCGATTTTTTGTCCCAGTCCAGCCTTGGATACATAGACTGAATTCATGAGTCCACACAGGAAACATTGATCTCACCTCTCAGGTTTACCTGGTATACGCCTATATATGACACGCAAAATCAGAACTTCATGAAGTACCAGCAGTCAGTAGATGTGAAAATCATCATTCCACCAGAGGTCGAAGAGAGGCTTCAGTGTCTGCAGGTCCTGACAGGTCAACGGCCTGCATCCACACTTCAAAGCCTCCACCCACAGTCAGGCTGCAGTTCGTACGTGTGAACCTCTGAGATGTTTGGATGTGGGTCTCTGTGATGAGATGCTCGTGGTTGCAACAGGGTGACATTAATGATGTCCCATTGGCTGAGCTGCTTCTGCTGTTTGGTGTAGGTGATGTAGAAAAAAGAAAATAGATCCCAGTGAAAATGGGACATTCAATCCAATACAACTTTATTCATAGAGCACTTCAAAAACAATAATGTAGTTAACCAAAGTGCTTTCAAGGTAAAAGACAGCATGAAATACAAAATATGGACCAAAAGGAAAAATTGAAATAAAATCCATCCACTCTTCATCCAGGGCTCTGGAGATGATCCCAGCTGCAAACAGAGAAAATTTTTTAAAAAGGGACTAGTGGCTAACTCTGCTACTTACCTTCACTTCACCTTCAGTTTACCTTCTTGCTTCAGTCTGAGAGACCTTTGTGAGCGTGTGCACTAAAAACTTTATATCAAACAATTACATTTAAACTTGATTCTTGACTCACAACCAGTATAAAGAGGCAGAACTACACTGTTAAAAAAACCATCTTAAAAAAACAGTAATATTCCGGCAGCTGGGGCACCAAAATACTACCGTAAAATAACAGAAAATAACTTTCTCATGAAAACACAGTTCTTTTCAGTAATGAAAATAGAGTTTGTTGTGCTAATTTGACATGGGATTCTGCCTTTTCCAAGTGCCTTTAGACATTAAATTAGGAACATTTTAACGTGATCGAACAATGAAATTACCTATAAACAAGGTCATTGAATGTGGCAATATGAATCATAATACGTAAATGTACAGAAATATACAGTTAACAGTTGGTTTAAATAATAACGGAATGCATGAAGAGTCTTGACCACGGACACAATACCGAGAGCGTCTGAGCCGGGGCTCGAACCGGCAACCTTCTGATATTTGTATAGGGCTTTTCTAGTCCCTAAGGACCCCAAAGCGCTTTACACAACCAGTCATCCACCCATTCACACACTGGTGATGGCAAGCTACATTGTAGCCACAGCCACCCTGGGGCGCACTGACAGAGGCAAGGCTGCCGGACACTGGCGCCACCGGGCCCTCTGACCACCACCAGTAGGCAACGGGTGAAGTGTCTCGCCCAAGGACACAACGACCGAGACTGTCCAATCCGGGGCTCGAACCGGCAACCTTCCGATTACAAGGCAAACTGCCAACTCTTGAGCCACGATCGCCCTAAAAAGCAATGATAATAATACTTATGTGATGTAACACAAGCTTATAGGAATCATGTTATATACTTTTCCATAGCATTACATTTGAATTCAACAGTTCAATCTTTCAAATAATGGACAGATATTTGTGAAATCACGATACATTTGTGAATGTATTTTCATTCAATCTAAATATGCATATGTACATTTAATAATTCTGAAAATTATGTTTTATTACATTACAGTTATTTAACATTAATTTACATTTGAAATGTGAAATCATTTACGTAACTTTAATGATATCCTAGAAGAACAGAACAAAACTGTAAAATGCACAGTAAAATACTTTTATATTAGGATTTTTTCCTACAGTGCAGCCATACCCGCGAGCTTGTGGTTGTTAGTTCACATTCATTGGCCGATGCTTAGCGTCATGTTATTATGTGTCCCATCATCCAATGGCATGTCACATTGTTTTCATGGCCACACCCTCACCCCAGGTGCAGAGGCCTATTTCTGTTCAGGAATGTTGGGAATACTTTGAGATTTATAGTAATTGTAATTCCTGCCTCTACATTTATTTTTTTAAATATATAATTAGGACAGTGTGGCCATGCAATGTTTTATATGGGTTTTTTTTGTTTTTATTCCTATCAATTATATTTTCACTTGTTACCTCTGAAAATTGAATCAGACCTAGATTACATGAAATTTTCAGCAAAATTATAATTCAAATACTCCTTTAATTATTGATTATTCTCATTACTTTTCGATCATTTTATATATTTTTCCATAGTATTACATTTGAATGTAACAGATCATTCTCTTACATAACAGACAAATATTTGTGAAATTATGATACATTTCTGAATGTATTTTTACAATCTGAATATACATATGTACAAAAAATATATTTAAAAAACAAGTAAATTGTGTTTTACTATATTTACAGTGATGTTATGTTATTTTACCTCTGACATGTAAAATCACAGTCTACTTATGTAAATGTAATGATATTCTAGAAAGACAGTACAAAACTGTAAAATATACAGTAAGATACAGTGTAGACTAACGTCCTCACATCTGTGTGTTCCTGTCAGCAGCATGCTGGATCAGCAAAGCCTGGGGAGCACCAGGGTAAGGCGAGTGGTCACAGCTGCATGTAAAGCATAAAGGCTTCACTTCTCTCACAGGCAGTGCCAGAGAAGGCAGACGGATGGAGTCCACTGCAGGCCGGAGGAGAGAGCAGCTCAGTTTGGTGCTGGGTGAACTCAGTGAGTTTCATTGGGCTCAGCTCCAACAAAACTTCTAAAGCAAAGTTTCGGTTCTGACAACAAATCCAGCCTCTGCGGAGCCACCAGAGAGCAGAAACCATGAAGCTGAAACACTTTCATTCACACAGTGAATGTGTGAGAGCGTATCTGAGGTTAAACTTGTTATTTAGCCTCTGCTGTGTAAGCTCCTTCTCAAGATGACATAAATCTTTACATTACTTGTTCAGATAATAACAGCCTCTCTGCAATTCCTCGCCTCCCTGGAACTCTCGCTCCACGAGCCGAGCTGAGGTGATTATGCTGCAGCGTCTGGGGACCGTGAGAGGAGACAAATTAAAACTTTGTGTTCTGCAAGCTGGCTTCGTTAACAGTAAATATGACGTTTGCACTGTACAGATCCACCAGATGAATGGTTCCAGTCTGCACACACAGACAAACTCAGTGCTGGGCCCAGGACTCAAAAACACTTTGTCATTTTAGTTGTGAGAGGAATCAACTGCCAGGGTCAGTGTGAAAGTCCAGGGAAGAGCAACAGAGAGCAGGAAACTCCAACAGGAAACCTTTCTTCAGCTTTCTTAGAAAAGTTCAGTGTTGTTTAAATATAATTAAGGAAAATATAAGTCTGTCCCTTCAAAGAACACACTTCATTAATACTACTGTTACCAATAATGCTATTTTTCATTAATGCGTCACATTTCAAGTCAGGACCTCACAGTACGCAGCAAACTTTTGAGTGCAGTTAAAGTCCTACACAGCAGCTTGTTCTTATGCTACGACGATGATACTGTGAAGTCATGTTAATGCACCAATATTACTTTGAAATCTGCTGAAATTTAACAGTAGATTTTTTTTTCTCATTCTTCTCACCCCAAACCAGTCATGGTACATTGCTGATGTCAAAAATATTATTGAAATACCACTAACTGTGTATCTGAGCGCAGTAGCCTCAGACAGTTAAATATAAGATAAGATAAACCTTTATTAGTCACACACATGGGATTTTTTTTTCTTTTTTTCAATTTTCTTTTTTCTTTTTCTTTTTTTACATATTATTACAAATAATAATAAAGGAAAAACTTGATCCAGAAAAAGACTTCAAGGACAGAAAAGTATTACAGAAAATATCTGGAAACTAGTAAATGTCATGGCGGGGTATGACGTGTATTTTGTTTAACTGACCCAAGAGCAGACACTGAGAGAGGAGTTGCAGGTGAAAAAAAGGTGAGCCTTTAATTTGGCTGATGGCACATGAAAAACAAGTAAACTAAGAAAGCTATGAGAAAACTATGAAATACTATGAAACACTATGACCAGACTGTAACTGTGGTGGGGATAACAGACAACCTGACAACGGCATACAGAAAACAGAGGACGGGATGCGGGAAGTGGGAACACATGGGGAAACAGTTGACTGGCATGAACCTAATGACAGGACAGGGAACATGAAACTAAATACAATGAACAAAGAACATAAGACTCCTTCAAAATAAAACGGGGAACATGGAGAAAAAGTACAATAATCAATGAAATAAAACTAAAATGCACACAACACTGGGTCGCAGATCCAGTACCATGACAGTAAACTCACAGACATCCAGCAGGGGCAGCACTGAGTCAGTCCCTCATAGACTTACCTGCTGAAACTTTACAGTAGAAATAACCATGTTTATACCCTGATACACAAACCTACAGAAACTTTCAGAGATCACTGCGAGTAACAAAAACAGGTATGAGGTGTTTTCTTACAGCTTGTGGTGTTCCACAGGGCTCTGTTAACAACCCTCTACTTTTTAATCCACCTTTAAATTATATTCTCTTTTGGCAATGCACAAAGGTGTCCTCCTTCATAAAAGCTCTATGAGTGCAGAATTGTGGCTTAAAGTCTACATCATTAGGGCCATGGCCTCTCTGACTGACAGGTGGATGGTGACACAGGTGGCTGTAGCTGCTAGCTGTCTGCTAGCATCAGCTGAACTGGACCTCTGGACCGTGTTTGTGCTCTTTGGTCATTTTTAATAAGATATTGTGACCAATAAAATGGCTGCTGTGAGGTTACTGTAGCATCTGAGTGATGCTACAGTAAGTGAATTCTACATTTTGAGTGAATTCTACATTTTGGTCCACTTGGTCATTTCTTTGATTTCAGGCAGGTTTGTAGCCGTAAACCTGTAAACCAGAGCCCAGCTGCAGTTCTTCTCACCAATATAGAGAAGATTTCTGCATTAGTGTGTGACGTTAAATTCACACTGCAGAGCTTCTCACCGCTCATCAGCAGATAATCCAGCTCCTCTGCTTCTGACTAACAACATCTCCTTTCAACTGAGTGCCACAGGGGCCAGCAGCAGGATGAGTGATGGAGCATGCAATTCTTTGCATGCTCCATGGAGCCTTCCTAGTTCTTCCGCTGCCAGAGATTTGACATGAAAGAGCTGCTGTGCTTTCACACTGCATGTGGACTGAAAACCTCAGTCCTCTTTCAGAAGCAGTGGGATGATTTTTGCACCATAAAGCCGTCCGAGCAAAAACACCAGTTAACACAGAGAGCATCAAACAAACACAGTGCTCTAAAGCTGACTGAATGATGCAGGTTTAAAAACAATGAAAGGTTAATGCAGTATTGAAGAGGACTTCATCATGTCTGGTCCTCTCATTTCAGATCATATACGAGTAAAAGAAGAAATGACCTCTAAATAGAGTCTCGTGCACATCACCTGCAGTTCAGCTGTACAATTGTTAACATCTGATTATGAAGAGAAATGCGATGTATAAGCCCATCAGCAGCTTTCCTGTGGGTGGTGTGTGTAGGTGGGTGGTTGTGGTGGTTGAACGCAATTCAATCAGGAGGCTGGTGCTCTCTTCACACCCCAAATCAAAATGGAGGATGCAGTAAAGCAGCTCATGGTGCTGTGACAGCCCTGATACTAACAGAAGGGAGTTTTACTACAGTCAGAGCCCATAAAAATCTCGATCCCCCCTCTCACATACATGCACCTCCATTCATTTTACTTCTTGTGAAACAGGAAGTCAGACAATGGGTTGTCTCAGATGAACTGATGGCCATCCCTGCACTGAAGATGAGGAGCGTTTGAAGACCATCATGGCCACTCAGGAAGATAAAGGCTTCACTGCCGTCTCAGTACTCGAATGACTGAAGTGTCGCCCACGCAGTAACCTGAGTGTGAGCTTCAAAGCAGCTCTTCCTTCATCAGGGGAACTTGCAGAGAGCCGGGCCCAAAAAAATCTGCAGAGACAAACTCACAGCTGTGACACTGATGATGAACATGGTTCATGTGGCGAGGCACTTTATGGGAAAGACCGACACCGACAGCTCGTTCACCTCTCAGGTCTAAACCTGAAAATACTTTTAGCCAGTCCTCACCTGTTACCTTTGATTTAGTGAATTCTTCTGCATCTGTTTACAGCAGAAATGTCTTCATTTATGTAAAGTTCATTCTGAGGGGTCACGTGATTGGTTGATGACAGCCTAGGGAGTCGTGAGGCCTCTGAACCGTGACTCATGCACAGCTGAATGAGGTGAGTGAGGAGTGGGTGGAGCTGAAAGCAAGCAGGTTGTCTAAAGTCACCTAAGGTGAGTCTAATGGGGGTCAACTGTGTTTTTGCATTTGTGCGCATGAAAGCATTTGGATGAAGGCAAATATATGGACTACATGTTTGAGAAAATCCCCTTCCTTCAGAATGTGTTGAAAGCTGTGATGATAATCACATATAATTTTGAGTATGACGCCAGTTCATAAGAGCTGAGATATGCAGATATGCCACATTAAAGGCTGCTGGTGTAGAAATCCTTGAAGCTGGTGATGAAACCGGAGTGGTGGAAACAGATATCAGCTGCTCCTCAAGATTCTCCCGTTTTACACCATGTTCTCTACAAAATAAAAGCCCCGGCAGCATGTATCTAACTCTCTGTGACCTCGTGACTCGTGCTGGAGTTTTTGCAGCAGTGATATCTGCTCACACACACACACACACACACACGCACACACACACACACACACACACACACACCCGACACAAACAGCTGTGGTTTGTCTGCCCTTGCAAACCCATTAAATCCTCTCAGAAACACAAGAAACATTTATTTTTCTCAGAGCTTGTGCAGCCGCTCAATTTCCCATTATTTCTCAAATATGTGCCGAGCTTAGTTTTATTTATTTATCTCTGGTGTCGAGTGTGAGATTGACCTGAACTCCAGTCTTATCTCAGATTGATCGCTGCTACAATAACCCAGCCTGGGTGGCTATTGACGGTAACGCCGCTGCTTTTCTCTTTCTCTTCCTCGATTATTTTTTCGCTCTCAGTTTGACTTCTTCTCCTCGTCGTCCTTTCTCCCCTGCTGTCTCCCAGCTCGCCTCCTCTCCTCTCTACTTATTTCTGACAGTTGGACAGGTCTCTAAGATGCCAGAGCATTTCACACAATGATACCCATTTACAGCGAGGAGTGCTCATAATGACTTCAAATCATCTGTAATGGCTCATAATGGGCACTTCTATCATTCCTCCTGAAGGCATTTCAGACATGCACTCTATGTGTGTGTGTGTGCATACATTCTGACTGTATACAAAGTTGGTCCATAAAAATAAAAGCCTCGGCTGGTTGAAACTTCTCATCGCGGTCATCTCCTGGCACGTGCAGCATTAATGAATCGCTTGCTGTCCTCTTGCACAAAGGTGTGATCATGAGGTTCTGAGGACAGGTTCATAAAAACTCAGTGTGATGTAAATTTGGTCAATCATCTTCTCTTTAACTTCCATCCACCCATTAAATTCCACTTACCTGAAGAGTGGTTGGAGCTGGAGGCTAAGCAGGTATTCCAGATGTTCTTCTGGGTTTTTGGAGGGTCCAAGATGGCGCCTGCGTTTGGCTTTGCCGCTTGTGCCGCTAGTACAGCTCGCCGGTATAGTTTTATGCTGGCCGCTATTGTCGCCTGCAATATTATTTTCCACCAATATTTATGATCGGGGCATGCTGTTGTATATTAAAGACTCAATGGAGAGCTACTTTGACAGCTGGGACAGTTACAGGAAATTTTTCCCTCCACCTTTTGTGTGTTCCTCACCTGAGTGCACGTTACCGTACATATCGGTGGGATTCAAAATGAAGAAGAGAAGGAGGGGAACCAGGGCCGGTGTCCAGGTGCAACTGAAAAGGTACCGAAGATTAGGTTCTTGGATGTCGGAAGATTCCCGGTGCTTACGACCACTTCATCAACTGTCACCTGTTGCCGACGCTACACTTGAGTTCCCAGCCCGGAATCTATGGTCTGATGGCTCCAAGTTCACCTTGCGTCCGTCGTCCGACCGCCGTTTTGATGGCAGAGGTGATGTACTACCATGGATATTAGCTTCAGCTAGCCCTGAAGCATAACAGGTGTAGAGGTGCGCACAGGTGTTTAATTCGAGTGCCACTGCAGTCAGCTATTGAGTGCACCAACCAAATGTCATTGATCAGGTTTGCCCTCCTCAACATTCGCTCAATCACAAACAAATTGTTTATTTTAAATGATTTTTTTTTTTATCAAGGAATCTCTCAACTTCATGTGTTTAACTGAGATGTGGCAACAAAACATGGATTATATACATCTGATGGAAATTTGTTCGACTGGCTCCTCCGGAGTCTTTCTAACTGAATTTAACAACCTCCTGTCATCCATTACTAAATTAGAGAAAGTTGTAATGTTGGGAGATTTTAACCTTCATATTGATGATGCATCCTGTAACATGCCTGCGGAATTCATGACTATCACATAGTCTTTTAACTTTAGGCAGCATGTTTCTGGTCGCACACATATAAAGGGTCACACATTGGCAGTGTTGGCAGTGTTCCTGTTTCATTTTGTCATGGGTCAGGACTGTTTGGGTTTTGTTTGACAGCTACGTCCTGTTGTTCCAGGCGGCAGCGTTACGGTTGCCATGGTTACAGGGCGACACGCTCTCTCTCTCTCTCTCTGCGACTGTGTGTTTCCTGGGTGAGAGAGCGCCTTTTTGTTGTTGTTGTGCTAAGCTAACAGGCAGAATGCTACAAGCATAGCTCTTTTTTTTTTTTTTTTTTTTTTTTTTTTGCCTGTCCCGTTTGGCTCTTTTGCCATCAGAATTGTTGTTTAAAGGCAAACAAAGATGCCCAACGGATTTACTTTACCAAATTGACCATCCCAGCCTTGCCGTAATGGTCCATTTGATTCACCTTTTATTGTTTATTTTATTTTCACTTACTGAATACGGGACAGACTTGACTGGGGGAAAGAAGGGGAGAAAGAAAGAGGGAAAGAGAAACAGCTGAGAAGAGGGACGGGGGAGAAGGGCAAAAAACATAAACCAACAGAACGGGCAGAGAAAAAAAATGCATATATCAATCACCTGGGTCACCTGCTGAGAAAGAAAAAAGAAAACAAGCAGAAGAGAACAAGAGTAATAGAATAAACAACATCACAATGATATATGGGAATATGACAGTAAATACTAAATATTAAACATTATTGTGCAGCACATAAGATCAACAGAACACAGTGTGCTTTGAGGTAGGAGCCAAAAAGGGTGTAGTTTGTGGGTGTGATCACCCGTGTGTACACCTGTGAGCATGGACGCGCTTGTTTTTTTTGTTTTTTTTAAAAGGTTCCTTCAGGTTCCTTCAGTGCCTGACGAGCCCAGTTGTTTTGTTTTTTTGTGTCCCGTTTGGATCTTTAGCCATCAGAATTGTTGTCTTAAGGCCAAGAAAGATGCCAAGCGGATTTATTTTACCAAGTGGATCATCATGGTCCATTTGATTGACCTTTATTATAATTATGAATTTATTTTATTTTCAGTTGCTACAAACGGGACAGACATGACTGGGGGATAGGACAGGGAGAAAGAATGAAAGAAAGAGAGGGAGAGAAAGAAAACCAAAGGGGAGAAGAGACGGTGAGAAGGGGGGGAAGAAAGAAAGAAAGAAAGAAACAAACAAAACACCTGGGTCACCTGTATGGAGAAAAAAAAACAGCACCATTACAATAAACTAGCTAGCAGTAGATATCAGTAGATACTAAATAATAAACGATATTGTGCAGCACGCAAGATAGACAGCGCACAATGTGCTTTGAGGCAGCAGCCAAGAAAGCTGTAGTCCGCGTCTGTGTACACCTGTGTGCATACCTGTGTGGATCAGCATGCTTGCATTCCAAAGGTTTCTCCATGTAACGATCTGCTAGGGAGTGTGGGGGAGCCACAGCCCCGTCCTCCAGGGTATGAAGCAGGTATGGAGGAGATCAAAACTCCAGACATCCAGAGGCCCCAAGAACACAAGAGACCAAGGAAGACCAACAGAGGGGCAGCCGCGCCACTGTTCCAGTAAGAGCTGAGGAGAGTCCCAGATGAGGGCTCACTCAGCAGCCACTGAGCAGAAGCCAGGGGGAGTTGCAGTGACGCGCCCGTGAGCTCCGCCAGCAGCCAGAGCTGTGCCTGAGTGACCGAGCCCCAGGCTGAGAGGCCGGGGGCACCCCACCTCCAAAGTGGCCCGAGCGAGCCCCAGGCCCCAGGCCCCGATAAGCGGCCGCCAAGGAGTGAGCCGGTGTGTACCCGGACGCCCATCCCCAGACACAAAAAACCACCAACGCACCGACACCTGAGGGGGTCCGCCACCGGCAGGGGAAGTGGTGGTGGTGGGAGATAGGCCTCCAAACCTTGGAGGGCCTGAGATGTCCCCAGAGAGGTGGCGCCTGACACCCAACCTGACATATAGACACAGACATACAGGCACACACAGATACAAACATCCATTTCCACCCTCATGCTCTCATATGCACTTACTCCACACTCAGACCGCCCCGACTCCGCAGCAGCAGGGAGGCCCCACACTCCAGACCGCAGTCGGACGGCCAACTCCTCCTACTAGCCCCCCCGCTCCAGCAGGCCGCAGAGAATGGGGGTGGGAGAAGACTCCAAACCTCCCTCCACCCGCTCATTGTAGTGTTGATGCATGTGTGTTCTAAGGTGCATTTAAAACCCAGGAGGGCATGGAGCTACCTGCCAGAGAGCAGCAGGTAAGCGCATAGTCCCTCCTGCTAGCCCTCAATGTCTACGTGTATTTAAAATTGAGAGGTGGGCAACGACGCCAGGGGTGAGGTGTACACCCTGATGGTAATTTGGACTTCATGTATCGCGCCCACCCCCAAGATCCTATATGTATGTGTAATGAGGGTGTGAGTAATGTGAATGTCTAAGTTGTGGGATAAAATTGAGGCAGAGGCAGCCAGAAGGAGACAGGGGGGGGGGGGGGGGGTAGCCTCCTCTGCACCCTGGTGACATACCCCTACTCCAAGGCCCTGCATGTGTGGGTGGTTGTGGTGGAGTGGGAAGAGGGAGGCAGCTGGAGATGGGGAGGGAAGGAAGGGAGGGGCAGGTGATCCCTCCCTGGGGCCAACTCCCCCGCTGACCCCAGTAGGCACTCCCATACTCCGTGACCCGACAGGGAAAGGGGGCCCAGGCCCATCCAGACCGGGGCCCAGTGCAGCAGCGCCCCCGGCCCCACAGAGCCCGGGACAGTCCACCCAACCCCACCACAGAGAAAACTGCACCCACCCCACCATCCACTCATCTTCCAGACTACATGAGACAATAGACGCCCAGGCTGAGATCTTCCTCCACCTCTCCTGTATCTCCCCCTCCTGCAGAGAGTTCCTGAGGAGAGGAAAGCTCCTGCAAGGTGTAACAATCTCCCCCACCAGTTGAAGGGCCCCCCAGGTGGCTCGACGCACTGGCGGCACCCTGCGCCAGGGATGGGCCCCCATGCACCCACCCGCGCACAACCCCGGCAACACACCAACCAGGACCCAAGGCCCCGAGGCCCAGCCAGGGCCCCAGCCCAGAGACGGAGCGCCCCCAGAACCTCACGCCCATCCCGGACCCACCCAGACGAGCCCAGTTGTAAGTAAGCTATTAAGACTCGACTGTACACCGTGTTCGTGTTTTCCTCCGAAAACAATAAGTTCCGTTGGAGCAGACTTTCAACGCCTCTCTCTGTCTCTCGCAAGAAAAGTTGACCCACAAAACAAAGTAAAGCTATTTTTCGGCTAGGAGCCGACAGGGACCCCGCCGTATTAGTCAGAGGTCCCTTTACTACAGTCCGGAGCCGCGGACCTTCAGTAACAGTAATAAATCACAGCAATAGTACATTCGTTATAAACAGCATGATAATATATTAAGTAATCCAAAGTATTCAGAATACGTTACTGTCATTGAGTAACGTAACGGAATACGTTACAGAATACATTTTGGGGCATGTATTCTGTATTCTGTAATGAAATACATTTTAAAAGTAACCTTCCCAACACTGCACATTGGATCTTGTTTTCTCCTTGGGTTTAAATATAGATGACATTCGTGTGGAAGATGTCCATGTGAGTGACCATAGCTGCATATATTTTAACTTGTCGTTTTATTTGGAGCCTCTGGCTCCCAAAATAATGATTGAAAGGCGAATTATAAACCAGAACACCGCCAAAAGATTCTCTGCCATGTTTGACGCTGAAATGACTTATAATGATTTGGACTCCCTTGTCTCATCCTTTAATAATCAGTGTAATTCTATTTTAGACATAGTGGCACCTCTGAAAAAAAGTACTGTGCTATGTTTGAAATCTCGTCCTTGGATAAACGAAAACATTCGTAATTTCAGGAGATATTGTCGCAAGTTAGAACGTCTGTGGAAGGCTTCCAGGCTTGAGGTTTATAGGTTACACCTTAAAGAATCTATCCTCTTACTAAATGACATGTGGAAAAATGCCAGAACAGAGTATTTTTCACACTTCACAGCTTCAAAAAAGAAAGACCCTAAATGCTTGTTTAAAACAATTAAGAGTATTGTTTCTCCTGATGCTCCTTGTGCACCAGTTCACTCAACGTCTGAATGCAATGAGTTTATGAAGTATTTCACATATAAGGTCACTGCCACCAGGTCAAATATCTCTCTATCATCTTCTAAATATCAATCTTACAATTTGCTCACCTCTGATACTTGGTCCTCTTTTACTCCTGTTACATTACAAGACATCAGAGTCCTGCTTTGTCATATAAAACAGACTTCCATCTTCACTTTTCACTAGTGTGTTTGATTCCACTCACCCCTGTATTGTGGAAATGATAAATATTTCTCTTCATGCTGGCTCAGTTCCCAGCTTCTTTAAACAAGCTGTTGTTGAGCCAATATTAAAGAAACCCCAGCTGGATCCATCTCGTCCTAACAGTTATAGCCCAATATCCAAATTGCCTTTTATATCGAAGATTTTAGAAAAAGTAGTAGTAGAACAACTTAACTATTTTCTGGATAAAAATACTGTTATGGACACTTTCCAGTCTGGTTTTCGTAAAATACATTCCACTGAAACGGCCTTACTTAGAGTATCTTGTGATATTTTGATGGCAGCAGACTCTGGAGCGTACACAGTTCTGGTCCTGTTGGATCTCAGCTCTGCTTTTGATACTGTATCATGTATCATGATAAACAGGTTCAAGAACTTGTTTAGGATTACTGGTGTTGTTTTAAAATGGTTTATGTCATATTTGTCTGGGAGATCGTTTCTTGTTTGCATGAGTCATGTGACGTCAGAATCAACAGTTTTACCATGTGGGGTACCTCATGGATCTGTCCTTGGTCCAATTCTCTTTATACTTTATATATATCACCTAGGCCAAAGTATTAAGCACTATAAAAATATCTCCTATCATCTCTATGCTGATGACATTCAACTATACTGTTCCTTCAGGATTTCTGAGTTTTAAAAATTGTCTAATTTAAGTAATTGCCTGACAGAAATCAAGCAATGGTTAAATGACAATTTTCTCCAACTAAACTCTGATGAAACAAAAAATCTAATTATTGCTCCAGACAACATGGTCTCAGAAATTAGGCAGCATATCAGCTTCTTAGACCCTTATGTAAAATCGAGCCTCAGAAACCTCGGTGTCATATTTGACAGCTCGATGTCACTCAAGCTCAAGCTGGTCCGAAACTGGTCAGAAACTGTTTTTATCATTTATGGAATGTTTCAAAACTCAGACTAATGGTGTCAAAGCCTGAACTTGCGATAATTAGTCATGCTCTTATTTCCTCCCGTTTAGACTACCGCAATGGTCTTTTTACTTGTTTTAACAAATCTGCCTTAAATTGTCTTCAGACTGTGCAGAATGCTGCAGCACGTCTCTTAACAGGCACCAAGAAAAGATCTCATATTACTCCAGTTTTAGCCTCCCTTCACTGGTTGCCTGTAAGTTTTAGGTTTCATTTTAAAATTTTAGTTCTAACCTTTAGGGCCCTACATGGTCAAGCTCCCCAATATTTATCTGACCTGCTGAAACCACATTCATCTTCTCGAGCTTTAAGGTCATTAGATCAGAGACTCCTGGTGGTACCGCGCACACGTTTTAAAACTCGTGGTGATCGGGCCTTTCAGGCAGTGGCACCATTGCTGTGGAATTCTCTTCCACTGTCTCTATGCTGCACGGACTCCATTGATTCTTTTAAAAAACAGCTGAAGACATTTTTATTTAGAAAAGCATTTTATTAATTTCCTCTTATGTTGTTTTTATTGTTTTAGTGTTTTACATTGCTGTTTTATTTTCTGTTACATTGTTTTCTATTTCAGTTTTTTTGTGTTGTAAAGCACTTTGTGATTTTTATCTGTGAAAAGCACTATATAAATAAAATTTACTTACTTCTCTCCAGAAGGAAACATGCAATGTCACCGACCACCCAGGGCTGGACTGGGACAAAAAATCGGCCCGGGCATTTTGACTAGAGACCGGCCCACCAAAAATGTGACGTCATTCAGGGGTAAAACCGCAAAGGATTCTGGGAACTTGTGGCAAGAGGTACTAGCGCATGCAGGCTTTCAATTGAGCTCAGTTACACAGCGATAAAAAGAAACACAAAAAATGGCAAGAAGCTGTTGTATTATTAACTGCAATAGCCGGTGTTGTGCCAAAAAGTCTGCCAAAAACTGATTGCTGGTATTTAAATTGCTATGAGTAACTTGTTGGGCTATAATATGTGGAACATATGTCAAATGCATCCCTCATGGATGACATGAAGTCATCTCTCCATCTCTCTCTGCTGCTCTTCTGTCTCCTCTGTCACAGACTTCTCCACTTTAGATGATAAATCAGCCTGGTGCAACATGTAAGGATTGGCACAATTTGTTAAGATTTTGAGGAGTTTGAGAAACTAACCTGAAGCATAAAATAAAATTTACTATCAGTAACTTCATAGCACCCGCCCAGCAGTATATAAACTCCATCATGCTAGCTAGTACGCAGTACCAGTTATTCTAAGCGCCTGTAAAAAGTCAGCACAACGAAAACAAACTACAACTAAACTTGGTTTATATCTGACACAGACAGCAGGTCATAACTTCTTGCCTGAAGTTCAGTTCCTCTGCCACTATGACCGGCGGCCGCCTCGGTCTCTCCTCCTCTTGCCTCCCCTTTCCCTTATCCACCTGCTGGCCTCCACCACTTGCTGATGTTGCTAAATCTGTGGAAGCTATGCCATAGCTACCGCCAAACAATTCAGTTATTTTTACACATTTGGCAGCGTCTGCCTGAAGGGCTCGTTTCTTTTTGGTCCTAATTTTTTCTGCACCTTCTTTCCTTTTTTTGTTCTCCATTTTCTTTAGTTCATCTATAAGATTGCTAAACAAGGGGGAGGGTGCATCCGACCTCCTCGGCTGTAATTGGTCCAGCCCAGAGTCAATCATGACCAACTGGCCAATCCAACACCTTTCATTATTTATACCCTTCCAAAAAAAAAAAAAAAATCGATCGGCCCATAAAAACAAAAACTCTCCAGCGGCCCACCGGGCAAATGCCCGGTATGCCCGATGGCCAGTCCAGCTATGCGACCACCTCATCTGGCTCCTTTTCAACACGGAGGAGCAGCTCAGAGCTCCTCCTGGATGTCTGACCTCCTCGCTGTATCTCTGGTCATATTTTAGTTATGTTGATGAATATAAACTGCTTCTGTGTAAACTTCTCCGTGTTTTAGGATGTACTCCTGTTTTTCATGGCTGGTCTTTCTGGGCCAACAAGATCAGAAGACGCGTTCAGCCTCTACACCTTTACCAGGGTCCTGCTGACAATTTGGAAAAGAGTCACTGTTTCCATGACATGTAACATAACAAATGAAGGCATTTAAATTATTTTTTTTAAAAGAGAGTCCTTAATATTTAAATTTTTAAGTTTAGATTTTATTTTTGTCTTTATACAAATAGATTTATCCAACAGCGCATGAAGTCTTTAGCTGTGGCTTCTTCTGCACATAAGCGCCATACTTGTTCTGCAATATTTCCAAAGAACAGGATCCTGTAATCTGGAAGGTCTGAGACTCACGAGGAATAACTGAGTTCATGCTGAAATAACAGCAGCTCACATGGCAGGAGAGACAAATCACGCTTCAGCTGAAATGTTTATCACAAAGCAGAGAAAGACTGCAAGTGAAGAGCTCTGAAGAGAAAAGAAGATGGTAGATGCCTCATGTAAGAGGAGGATGAAGGTATTGTAGACTCTCAGCGAGGCGCAGCGGGGAGTGAAAGTGAGCCTTGAAAGCAGGAGAGCCGTGTCATGATACTTGACAAGACCTTGATGGGATCAGCAACTTTGACGTGGGCGGTAAACACGAGAGACCAGATCCAGCCTGCAGCTTCGAAGGCAGCAGAGAGGAAGGAGCTTTGTTCCATCTGTGGAGTCGAAGTGACAGCAGGCTTTTTCTGGTTCTAGCGTCCTGCAGCGAGCGCTGCTGAACAAGTCAGACTCCGGGAAACAAAGAGCTGCAGACAAGGAAGTGTGGAGGTGTTCGGAGGGTCGGCCTGCTGACAAATACCTGTTCAGATGTCATGAGAAGAACTTTTTATGTGCCGCTTTGCCACGTCTCATGTTAGATTTCAACTTTTGCAAAGGAGGAAGTGTACTTTTTTAATCTAGGCAAGGTTTGATGGTTGCAACGTGAATCTATCCAACGCTGGAGAAGCTCAGCAGCTCGTAACTACTGTAACAATCATTAATTCAGTAAGTGCACTGCTCCATTCACCTCCAAACACCTCCAACATTGTGGGCAACACTTTTTCACTTTCAAACAGCCGAGGTTTGTTTCACTATCACTGGTGATCACTTCAGTCACATCAAGTTTAAGTCAAATTTCCTCATAAGAGCAACAAACATACAAAGTCTTGGATTAATCAGAAAGCAGATTAAATTAAGCCAAAGACTTGAAATGATAGTTTAAGTCGTATTCAGATGAAGCCGACATGTTTTCCTCCATGTCGCATGTTTCTCTGCACACCTACACTCTTTTTTTAACGAAGCATCAGTGTTAATATAACGAGACATGCATGTCTTTGTACTCGTTAGCGTTCCTTTGAACAAAAATCAAACACAGTTCAAAGGAAACAGAAGTGCAGACTTGTGACTTAAACGAGGTCACTGACTCAGCTGACCCAATTTCCTCGGGCAGAGATCCAGGACCCGACTGCAGACGTTCTGTCTTCAGCCTCGGACCACAGAGTTTACAGTCGTGCCAAATGTAGAGCTTAAAGTACGTTCAGCAGACAAACTTCTTCTGTTCCTCGAATGTCTTTTTCACACAGCCTGCAGAGCAGACAGCAGCAGCTTTAAGAATCGATCACTGCTGTTTTTCTGCCGAGGCCCTGTTCAGGTGAACCCAGTCCGCTGGGTCAGGAAGAGTTTCACGCTTCAGATCAGAGTGAGTGACGTTAATAAAGGTTTTCAACACCTTTGATTATTGGGTAAGAAACTTCGGAGTTCAATAAGCTGTTAGTGCGCTGCAGTTTGTCAGACACCATCAGCGAGCGCTAACAGATGGAGGCTGCTCTGTGCACCTCCGGCAGCTGCAGAGGGTAAAAAGGCCGTGCTGGAGTATATTAAACATTTATTACCTACATACACATTCGCTGCCCATTACCTGCAGATTGGTTCAAGCTGTGCAGAGTTCCAGCGCCTTTCTTTCCACCTTTTATTAGACACACATCACCAACGTGGCCGAGCTCCCAGCAGTCCAATTCAAACTTCCATAAAGTGAAAGCAACGTTCGGGTTTCTCTCCTCGTTTAGAGACCGTGTGAAAATGATCCGAGAGAAAACAGGCTCATAAAAGAGAAGGAGAGTGTGACTTTCTCAGGAGTGCAGGAGGCTTTTCCCTCATATTTAATTTCACTCTCGAAAAGAAAACCAAACAAATTGTTCTTTGATTTTGATGGATGTCATTGATGACAGACTCTTAGCTAATATATTAAACTTGGTGTTATGGCTGTGGACAGAAACTACAGAAAGTAAAGGACATGACTCTCCCGATGTGAGCCGAACTCCAGAAATCCAGAAAAATAGCAAAAATGTCATTTTTACATTGTCTGAGCTTCAGCAGCATGCTTTAACTCTCTGATATAACACATCACATTAGTGCTCACAGTAACTCAGGAATTTAGAGGTGACAAAGAAAAAGTATATAATTTTGATCATAAAAGATAAATACATCAGAAGACTTCAAACAAAAGCATTTAGCATCATTTATTTATTTATGCACCTCTCTGAATTCAGTCATTAGTTATTATTCCTCTCAGCATGTCTTTGTCCTGTCTTCATCCTCTTACGATTGCCCCTCCCTGAGCCTGGTTCTGCTGGAGAATGCAATGATTTTCAAAGCTCATAAAACCAATAAAATATCTATTTATGAAATTTTCTTTTTTGCTTGTATTTATATTTAATAACTATATATTATAAAAGCTGGAGTGTATACACTAGTAGTGCTTTATAAAGGACACTAAATGCTTCCTAAAGGTAGAAGACTACAAGGTTAAAGCAGCAGTGACATCCTGGAGTGCCTCTAAGTTGTGCATCAGTCTCTGAGTTAAATGTGCAAACCTGTGAAATCTGTAGGCTCAGCTGGTGTTCGTCAGGTGCATCAGATAATCCCCGGTGTAGTCGCATGTTTATTGGTATTTCTCCTCACCTTTTTATTTTCACATCCATCTTTATCTCCAATAAACCCTAATTGAAACGATCATCCATCAGCGGCGGCTGGGTTTGACTGTGGCAGCTGTTTTGCTGTAATCTATTTTTCATTGTCTGCGAATCGATCGCGCTCTCTCTCTCTCTCTCCCGCTGCTGTCGCTCGGCCCGGGTGTTAACAGTGTACTGTGATGTGCATGTCCTCGGCCCTCCGAGTGTTTCCCTGAGCCTCACAAACACAAACAGCAGATGTGTGACTTGATTTGGAGAGCCGTGTCTTCCGGCAGCTTATCTGCTGGAACAAGTTGTAAATGTGTGTTTAACAGCTGCCTGCATCCACGGCCGAGTTAATATTCATCAGACACATGTTCTCCTATTGAGTGATAACAAAACACGTCGTGCACGCACAGCCACGACTGGAAAACATTATCAGAAACTGCAGCCGAGGCTCAGCTGGTCGAGCTGCTCGGCCACTAATGGCAAGACCAGCAGCTTCACCCTGACTTGGCCCCAGTTAAATCTCAGCAACAGGCAACTTCCAGCTGAAACATGAGGCCAATGAGCCAGCTCCGAACCTGCAGTTCCTATGACGTCCAGCAGAGGCAGCAGTGAGTCAGTCCCTCAGACTCCCATGTTAAAAATTTACAGAGGAAATAAACATGTTTACAGGATGATACAGATACTTTACTCCTTCATAACATCTGTACAGGGGGAGAATGTTTTCAATGCTCACCATTTGCATTATTAGGGACGTGGCCTCTTTGACTGGCAGGTGGCTGTAGCTACTAGCTGTCTGCTAGCTTCAGCTGAACTGGACCTCTGGACCGTGTTTGTGCTGTTGGAGCGATTTTAATGACATCATATGGCTGCTGTGAGGTTACTGTACTAACAGACTGTCCAAGTAGGTGGTGCTCTAGATTAGGTGAGTGAAATTCAAGGATTTTAATTAGATGTCACTGATTAGCAGGTCTCTGTATCTGAGTGTTCCCATAGACTCTGGCTGTGTCCCAATTTAGCGACCGCACACTTCGAGTACGCATTTTGAGACATATTACGTCACAGCGACCCGACAATGGCTGTCCCTATTCGAAGTGTACTCCAAATGCGCCGTTGATTTCCCCAAATATCAAGCGTGGTCAGGTGCATGCTTCGTGGACACATATATCCCACAAGTCATAGCGCAGCGGTGGGTGTGGATAATTTTGCCGCAAAATATGGCAGATGGCAGAAGCTGAGCGGCCGAAGAGTAAACCTTCAAAAGTAAGTACTGAATATGATGTCACTTATTTATGTGGGAATGTTTAATAATGAAGAACATTAAAACATTACTGTTGGCCACATGTCGGCAAAGTTATGTGACATTAGTGATGTTTGTACTTTCAGCGTTTACTTGGTTTTAAAGCCTCTACTTCAAAATATACACCGTTCAATAGTTAACTTTAATCTTACAGAGAATGTGACGATTTTATGGATAATTAAAGTCAGTCATATATCCACAAACACAACAAGTTGAAAGTCAGTGATGCTGCTCGGTTTGCAGTCCTATCACAACACAAGCAGGAGTCACTGCACTGTTAATGTTAGCTATGTTATATTGCTGCCTCTGTTCGGTGGTGTCGAGCCAAACGGACCACGTGTGTTTGAACGAGCTGACGGTTCACTCGTTAAGCTGAAAGAAAGATGCTTTAATCACAGCAGTCACACATGTGTCCACTGTACCATCTGGGAACTCTTCTTGTTTAGCACTCGTAATAACACAAACACTAAATCCTCCTTCTCTTGTGCTGTTTTGTAGCAGTGTATACACCTGAGACTGTCACCTGTCTGTCTGTCCTGCACTCTCTCTCTGTTTCTTTCTCTCTGATTGTGTAATAAAAGTATGAACATGTATTTATAAGTTACACTTGTGTTTGAATCCTGCAGCTTATCACACATTTGATTTCCATGTGTGACAACTGCAAGTGTCCAGAGTGAGGACAGACTGAGGGACCCACTGCTGCACATCTGTGAGGCTTTGCACCCCTGATGATCCACCAGGACAAACTCAGCAGTGTGTGAGGAAGAGGAGGAGGAAGAGCCAGCAGCAGCTGACAGATGGAGAGAATAGACAGACTGTTCCCTGTTTGTGAAGGACTGCTAGGAAAGTTTAACATAACTAACTGTCTGTCCTGAATCAGTCTTATTAGGTAATGTTCAAATAATTTTATCATTCCAGTGTTTTCAGTGTGGGAGAAAGTACTCAGGGCCTTCAAGTTACACACTATGAAAGGCAGCAACAAGTTTAATATTCAGAAACCTAAAGTATGTATCAGCAGCAGAATGGAGCTAAAAATAAATGTTTGTTTCAGTTCTATGAAGCTTTGAGTATTTTGGATTAGTAGCACTGCTGTGTTTTTTGCATCATATTGCTGTAATTGTTTATATGCTTTATATATTCTGAGGTAAGTTGATCTATAGTGTTACATCATATTCTATAAGGATGTTATGTGTTTGTATACTTTCTGCCCAGTTTGACCCATTTAGCAGAAGTCAGCCTGTTTAAGGCTCTGATATCTATTCTGTATGACTTAAAGCAGTTATGACATGGTCTGATTTTCTCACCTAATAAAGGAATATTTCATATTTCAGTGTACTCTTCATTTTATCAGAAACCGTTATCACAGCTCGTACATTTGCTTTTTACACATATATGTAAGCGTTGAGCCAAATATAATGTAATGCCAACATATTAAACAAACAATATTTGTCTCTTATATATGATACATCTATATATACACTGTCAAAGATACTTGTCTTTGAGTGAAGATTTAAGGTGACAGGAAATATAAATAAATGCAACTTGAATCTTTGACACAGAGTTCAAGCTCACTGCTGTAATATATCCTGTAATATTTCTCCTTCATTTCTGTCACACAAAGCTGTATGAAACGTTTCTCACTGTTAGTATCATGGTTGCTAGGCAACCTGAGCAGCACAACGAAGGCTAGACCGTCCCATTTCACAAGCCTCTCACTTCCGCACTTCTCGTACTTATAGTACGCACCGTACGTAGTACGCGTAGTGCGCATACTTCGAAGTGTGCGGTCGCTAAATTGGGACACAGCCTCTGTGGGTGCAGACTAGTAACCAAAATAGCTGTTAGCTAGCTGATAACGGTCACTTCTTGATAACTTTAAGGCTTCATTACCTGCAGTGGAGGATGTGATTATAGCTACATGTCATGGTGCTGGGTCTTTGACCAGCATTTTGAGTTTCATGCCCATGTCAGTTCTGTTTGAGTTCTATGTCCCCCTATTTAGTTCTTGTCTTTTTAGGTTCCCCCATGTCTGTGTCTTCCCCGCTATGTTAGTTATAGTGTCATGTCTTCAGTGTGTGAGTCTGTCATGTCATATCCCCTGTGTTTAAGTCTCTCTCGCTCTTTCTGTGTCTCAGTGATGTTTTTGTCTCCCTTTATGTCGCACTCGCTCCCTCTTTCCTCCTCTTGTTTACATGTCTCCCCCATCTGTTAGGTGTGTTCTCCCTAGCCCCTCATGCCCTCTGTATGTCTCCATAGTTATGTTCGTGTCTTGTCTCCCAAGACAGCTGTGTTCCCCATGTGTTTCTACTCCCCTTGTCTCCTCTCTGTGTATTTAGTGTGTGTTTTCAGCCATTCATTGTTGGGTCATTTGTTATGTTCACTTTGAGTTTCCTAACTTCCATGTTTCCTGGCTTTCAAGGTTTTTATGTTCCCGTTGTCCCATGTTCAGGTTTTTATCATGTTCAAGATTTGGTGTTCTTTTTGTCCCTTGCGTTTAGCCTTTAGTTTTTCTCATTTTAGTTCCAGTTAAGTTTCCCTTTAGTTTCTACCTGCCTTCCGTTTGCTACCTTTGTGCCACAAATAAACGTCTCGCCGTTTGTTAAACTCTGTCCATGTCTCGAGTGCCTGCATTTGGGTCCGCAAAAAAGAAATACAAAGTCTGCCACTGCAGACCTGTGATACTACATCAGTCTTTATCAATATATCAGGGCTTGCCCTCCACTCAGCCCTGGGAGTTTACGTGTGAGCCACTAGACAGTGATGGCAGATGATTGAAGGTTGAATCGTGCAAACACTGACTGCATAAATGCGTCAAATGGATTTCAGAGCAAAACCAACCAAGGTGGCTTTGGACCATTTGCAATTAGTCCCCACCCTGCTCCATAGACACACCAAGAATCCCTCTCCACACACTATAAGGTGCTTTCCCTACAACCGGCTTCAAGAAGACCAAACAAACGGTGGGGTTACTGAAGGCCTCAGAGTGCCTGTGGAGGTGGTCTTCAGCTCTGGGCTGTTAGAATTCCCACAGCAGCTGTTTCTGATAATAAATTTAACATTCTTCCAACTGTAATCTTAGAGATTCAGACTGTCTCTCTGTGAATCTTTTCCCCGCTGTGGTTCTAGCATGCCATCACAGCTGACAGCACATTTCTGCACGTGTGTGGTTACTTCACTGGAATTTGTCATTGCTCATGCTTGGAATCTGTGCATGCTCTGAGTCACCAGCAGGAAACGCTAACTGTGACTGTGTGCAGAGAAGATGTGATGCGGTCTGAAAAACAAGGTCACTGCTCTCTGCTGTTACCTTTTGCTGTGTGCGGCGCGCAAACATGCAAACGGGTTTACACAGGTGACATCACCGTGAAGAAAACAGGGCTGGAGTGACGGCAGGCAGCGAGGCAGAGGACAACTGAGGAGGTGTGATGATGTCAGCAGGAGATCGTGATTGGCTCAGATCACTGCGGTGTCTGTGTGTGTGTGTGTGTGTGTGTAAGAGGGAGAGTGGGATTTTGTGCACTTCCTCTCTCCTCTATGAGCACATGCCAAAATAAGCTCATTACCATCACAGGAGCCAAGGCTGGAATTCAGAAATTCATTAGCTCAACCATTTGCATAGCCTCACTTTCCTCTCAAAGTGTGTGTGTGTGTGTGTGTGCTTGGCAGAGCTGGCTGCAGGCACTCAGAGCCTCTCCTACCTGCTCCTCGTCATGGCTCCTCTCCTGTGGCTGAATTAAAATGCTCCCCCTCACTCAGCTGAAGGTTCGGGCTCCGCTGCGATTCATGTTCAAAGAACTGCGGTCTGAGAAGCAGAGACTGACAATTACTGCAACAAAGGCATGACCGACAGGGAGAGCGGCTTTAATTGAGTTAAAATTGAGTTTGTGAATAGATCATTGTGTTAATTTTAGAATAAATACAGTTCTTTTCGAGGAGGGTGCACTTCAGCGCAGGAGAGGGGCGATATGAAATCTTTCTCATGGCCCTTTTTCCTCCTCTTTCATTTCTCCTCCTGCAGCATATTCATTTTCTGACCCGTGCTTATCTGTGATAATACCACGATCTGTGCTTGCCTGAGGTACAATACCCGAGACTGAGCTGAAGGAAGTCTGAGATACGGAGCAGGAGTTTGTTTTCATGACTTTACCAATAAATGAAGGAAAGCGGTGAAGAAATCTGCTCTCTGATTGGCTCTTCCTGCCTCCAGGAGCTAGCTATGTGCTGCCAGTCCCTCCAAGAGGATGCTGCAGGCCACACAACTTATGCATGACAGCCTGAAATAATATGTAGAGTCAGACTGGCTCTCGATGCAGATGTATAAAAAGAGCTGATTGTGCAGATAACCCTCTCATGTATTTACCACCCTTCATGGGCCACATTTACTAAGCAGGGCAAAATAACCAGTGAGTCCCTGGTTACAGCTGCCAGCTGTGATCACACAGAGTCGATGTTCAGCTGCACGTCATTTACTAATCAATTGTTAATCATAATCATAAAAGCATATAAATGAAGGTCAAAAGTCATACACGTGTACATTAAATGTATGGCTGCAGTGACAGACAGAGTGGCTTTATTGGAAACGTGCTTTAGTAACTCACAGGCTCTATTGTCAGACTTTAAACTGATCAGCAGCATTTTAACATCACCTAAAAGAACGAACCATAATAACAATAAATTTTATCTCTGTACAATTTTCTCTGCGGATTTCTTTAGTAACACATGGAGACTGTCTGTGTGTTTGTGCGTGTTGAGTTTGTAGGTCCATCACTAAAAACAGTGGGAGCACAGTGCGCTGTTGACAGTTTCAACCTTGTCTCTGTGACGTGTGCAGGCTGCCATAGAAGTGACAGGATGTTGAACCACCAGCATCTGCCACCATATCAAGCACTGAAAATAATCTGAAATAATACAAAAATGCTGCAAAATTAGCTGGAAATTGTCACAGATGTTAGCATATGAGTGTGTGCTCTTGATATAAATATTCCCTCCCTTCTTTTGTTTCAGGTGTGAATGAAACATGCAGTTCATTTTGGTAGTTAGTGTCCGGTTCGAGTCAGAAAGGACGGGAAGCAGGGAGGGTGCCACAAGTTTTATTTAAAGGAGCAGATCACCACAGATATGCTAAAAACACTTTCCTTTTCTTGTACAGGGACAGCCTGCTAATGTGGACTTGAGCACTGCAATCCACAGAGTAATGCCTTAAACTCCTAAAAGTAGAGCCTCTGTTGATGGTTCACACTCCAGGAACTCTCTGTGCTCCGGTGTTGTCTGCAAAGAAAAGTTCCCGTGTTAATATTTCAAGGTGTTTCAGGTGTATGTTTGAACCCTAGCTTCAGGTACTTATGCTAAGCTTCATGCTTTGTGGGGTTGTGTGTTCAGCAGCAGGCGACATGTCACGCTCTTTGTCGTGTTTGGCTGCAGATTAAACTCCAGACTCCACAGGAGCGTTCAACCTTCCAGCACTGAGTTATCGTGTCTCCTGAATGTCCTTGAACCTCTCAGGTGGTCCAGCCTGGCTCTGTGAGCTTCAAATGACTGGACACGAATCAGTCGACGCACATGCCTCTGTATATCTCCTCAGCTAACAGCAGCGTGAAGCTCAGAGACGCAGCGACAGAAACATTTATGAATATGTCCCTAAATCTGTGTGCCAGATGTTTAATATCTGAGCTCTAAGTGCTTTTATTCAGGGGGGTGTTACTTTCAGCTGCTTCACCTCAGCCGGAGCTCCACACATCTGAGTTTGCAGGGTTTTTTATTGGTGTGTCCTCCCGAGAGGAGCAGACACTCCTCAAACTCTGTGTACCAACTGCTGAATGTGGAATATGAATTTGATTGCAGTTCAGTCTATATGGAAGTGTTTAACCTGGCACAGACGTTCAGCTCACAAACTTCTTCAATCTAAAATCTTCAGTGTTTATAATAATTTGGCCTTTTTAAATTGACTTTTTGCTCTTTATGAAATGAAAATATTAATAAGATGTAGTAAAAGAAAAAAGAGATTTTCAGTTAACTGACTAAATATATATATATATATATATATATATATATATATATATATATATCAAATCAAATCAAATCAAATCACTTTTTATTGTCACATCACATGTGCAGGCACACTGGCACAGCACATGCGAGTGAAATTCTTGTGTGCGAGCCCCACAAGCAACAGAGATGTGCAAACACAACAACACAAACGAGCAAAATACAAGAATGGCCAACCTGAAACTAATAAATATATGTACAATATATAATAGTGTATGCATTTCTGGATGTGTATACTAAATATTTTCCTACGTGTGTGTGTGTGTGTGTGTGTGTGTGTGTGTATGTATACACATTTTTACAAATTAAATAGTAAAAAAATAAAATAAAATAATAATAATAATAATAATAATAAAATATATAAAATATACAGAGTTGAATATGTGCAAAACAAGTGGCATTTATATACAGTGTGGAGTGCATAATGTTGAAGTTCCAGTAGTGAAGCTGAGGTGTCTATGACGTGTTCAGCAGTCTGATGGCCTGATGGAAGAAGCTGTCTCTCAGTCTGCTGGTACGGGACCGGATGCTGCAGAACCTCCTTCCTGATGGAAGCAGTCTGAACAGTTTATGGCTGGGGTGACTGGAGTCCTTGATGATCCTCCCCGCTTTCCTCAGGCACCGCTTCCTGTAGATGTCTTGGAGGGAGGGAAGCTCACCTCCAATTATCCGTTCAGAGCACCGCACTACTCGCTGGAGAGCTTTGCAGTTGTAGGCGGTGCTGTTGCCATACCAGGTGGTGATGCATCCAGTGAGGATGCTCTCAATGGCACAGCGATAGAAGGTCCTGAGGATGCGGGGGCTCATGCCGAATCTTTTCAGTCTCCTGAGAAAGAAGAGGCGCTGCTGCGCCTTCTTCACTGTTTTGTTTGTGTGTACTGACCACGTAAGATCCTCAGCCAGGTGTACGCCAAGGAACCGGAAGCTGCTCACTCTCTCCACAGCAACGCCGCTGATGGTGATGGGGGTGTGTACTTCTCTGCACCTCCGGAAGTCCACTATCAACTCCTTTGTCTTTGCGACGTTGAGGGTGAGATGGTTGTCTTGACACCAGTGGGTCAGGGCGCTGACCTCCTCCCTGTAAGCCGTCTCATCACCGTTGGTGATAAGACCCACCACTGTAGTGTCGTCCGCAAACTTCACAATGATGTTGGAGCTGTTAGTGGCTGTGCAGTCGTAGGTGTAGAGTGAGTACAGGAGAGGGCTCAGTACACACCCCTGTGGAGCACCAGTGTTCAGTGTGAGGGGGGATGAGGTGATGCTGCCCAGTCTGACCACCTGGCGTCTGTCAGACAGGAAGCTAAGGATCCAGCTGCAGAGGGAGCTGCTCAGTCCTAGATCCTGCAGTTTCCTGTCCAGCTTCGAGGGAACGATGGTATTGAATGCTGAGCTGTAATCTACAAACAGCATCCTCACATACGTGTCTCTCTTCTCCAGGTGTGACAGGGCAGTGTGTAGTGTCAGGGCTATGGCATCATCAGTGGACCTGTTGTGGCGGTATGCAAACTGTAGAGGGTCCAGTGAGTCGGGTAGTGCAGAGCAGATGAAGTCCCTGAACAGCTTCTCGAAGCATTTGCTTACGATGGGGGTCAGGGCTACAGGTCGCCAGTCGTTCAATGAGGAGATGGTGGAGGATTTGGGTACAGTGACGATGGTGGTTTTTTTGAAGCAGGCTGGGACTACAGACAGAGAGAGGGAAAGGTTGAAGATGTGCGTGAACACTCCAGCCAGCTGAGCCGCGCATGACCTGAGGACGCGGCCGGGAATCCCGTCCGGACCAGTAGCTTTGCGTGCGTTCACCTTCCTGAAGCACTTCCGCACATCCTCCTCAGACACTGTCCGGTCTCATGGTGTTCGCTGTGTCGAATCTAGCGTAGAATACGTTTAGATCCTCACACAGAGAGGCCGTGGTCTGCGGTGTGCTGGTTTTCCCTCTAAAGTCTGTGATCGTGTTTAGTCCCTGCCACATACTCCGAGGGTTGTCAAACTGTTGCTCCACCCTGTCCCTGTACTCACGTTTGGCTGCTTTGATCGTCTTCCGGAGTTGGTAATGTGCGTGTTTGTAGTCCGATGTGTTCGCGGAGGCAAAGGCGGTGTTCCGTGCCGCCAGTGCCGCGCGAACATCTCCGTTAATCCAGGGTTTTTGATTTGGGAAGGATTTGACTGTTCTGGATGGGACGACATCTTCCACGCATTTCCTGATAAATCCACAGACTGAGTCTGTGTATTCATCAATGTCTCTGGCGGCCACGTGAAACATTTCCCAGTCCGCGTGATCAAAACAGTCCCGCAGCGCAGACTCCGATTGGTCCGTCCAACAGTGCACCGCCCTCCGGGTTGGAGCTTCCTGTTTCAGCTTCTGCCTGTAGGCGGGCAGGAGCAGGATGGAGCAGTGATCTGATTGGCCGAATGGGGCGCGGGGGAGGGCTTTGTACGCATCCCGGAAAGAGGTGTAACAGTGGTCGAGTTGCCGGTTTCCACGTGTGTTGAAAAGGATGTGTTGATGGAGTTTTGGTGAGACTTTCTTCAGGTTTCCCTTATTAAAGTCTCCGGCTGTGATAAACGCTGCCTCTGGGTGTGCGGTTTCCTCGCTGCTGATCGCGCTGTACAGTTCCCTGAGTACACGGTCAGTGTCGGCTTGTGGGGGAATGTAAACAGCCGTAATAATCACTGCTGTAAATTCCCTCGGTAGCCAGAATGGCCGGCACTTAATCATCAGGTACTCCAGGTCCAGTGAGCAGAAGGATTTGACCGGGTGCACGTTCGCATAATCACACCAGCTGTTGTTGATCATGAAACACACACCACCGCCTCTGCTTTTCCCAGTAAGATCCTGTGACCTGTCCGCGCGGTGCACAGAGAACCCCGGCAGTTGTATTGCGGAGTCCGGTACTTTGTCCGATAGCCAGGTTTCTGTGAGGCAGATCACGCAGCAGTCCCGCATCTCTCGCTGGAATGAGATCCGTGCCCGAAGCTCGCACAGCTTGTTCTCCAGAGACTGCATATTAGCCAGTAATAAACTGGGTGACGGTGGTCTGTAAGTGCGCCGTCTCAGTCGAACCAGAACGCCAGATCTTCTCCCTCTGCGTCGGCGTTTGCGGCCTCCAGGGCCAGAGAACAAAGGCGTCTCAGGTGAGATGAATGGGGGGTCTGCAAACGGAGCGTCCGTGTTGCAAAACTTGAACTCCGGAAAGTTATAAGAAAGACCGTCTTTTATGTCCAGTAAGGTTTGTCGGTCGTACACAAGGAGACAAGTGCTGCTCGTGAAAAAATAAAGGAAAAGTAAAATTAAACACAGAAGAAAGCCGTTGCTTGGGGGAGCTCGCGACGAGGCTGCCATACTCGGCGCCATCTTGATCATATATATATATATATATATATATGTACACACTAGTGATTAAATAAAGAAAAATCATAAATAGGAATGTGTGTGTGTGTGTGGGGGGGGGGGGGGGGGGGCAGATGGGATATTGCACAGGAATGAGCAGCAGTAACAGTACAAAAGTTTTTGTTTTTTGTGGCAGTTGTTACAGTATTGCACTTTTTAAAAAAATATATAAATATCAATAACGTGGAGTGACCAGTGCAGATTATACAGAGTACTTGTGAAGCTGCAGGGTAGCTTCTGAGTGCGTCCTGTGGACTGTGTTGTGTGTGTTTAAGTGTTGTGGTTGAGGTTTCGTATGGCTTGATGGTAGAAACTGTTTTTAAGTCTTGTAGTCCGAGCAGACAGGCTCCTGTAACGTCTGCCAGATGGTAACAAGGAGAAGAGCTGATGTGCTGGGTGGCTGTGTGTTAGGGCCGAGAGGGCCAGGCTGTGGGTGTGGACTCAAATGCAGACACAGAGGGAGGCAAAACGGGCGTGAACACAGTGCTTTATTTACAGTGCCTAGTGAACTTACAAAGCAGGAAACTATGAATGCTATGAACGGAGAATGCTATGAACTGTGGAAGCTATGAACTGAGAACTGTGAAGCCAAACTATGAACATGAAACTGAGTGCTATGACTAGGTGCTAGATTTCATGGATGGATCCTGGGAATGGAAAAAGGGGCAGCGGCTTGGATGGAGGTACGCAGTCACTATAATGAGAGGAGACAAGTAGTCAGTGGCAGTCTAGTGAATCACAGCTGAAGGATTAGACTATGGTGGGTAGGGCTTACGCGTTGCAGGTTAAAGTGTCATGCGAGGAGGGGGTGTCCAAGGGGTTCCGGGTGAGAAGTGTCCAGAGAGGATCCAGAATATACTTGGAGTGAGGGACTTGGCAGGGAGGCAGGCAGGTGTAGTCCAATGATGGAAAGGAAGCAACCAGATGACAGAACCAGCGTCGAGGCGGAGATGTGAGTAGTTTAGCTTGGGAAGTGCGACTGCCAGGTGGGTCCTATGACAAAGAAAACACGGTGAGGAGAAAAGCAGTATTTAAGGGCTCTCACAAGGGCTTGGCGGCCTAGCACTAACGTGAGTTAGCAGAAGATCTGGCAGAGGTCTGTTGTGAATGCTGGTCTTATATGCTGGTGACTTTATTGGAACCAGGTGTGGAAGCTGATTGGAGTCTCTGCCTGAAGGTGGAGCCCAGCGGAGTGGAAAAACCCCGTACTCACCCGGACCATGACAGCTGTGGTCCTTGATGATGCTGTGTGCTTTACGGAGGCATCGCTGGAGATAAATGTCCTGAATGGCAGGAAGCCTCGTGCCAGTGATGTGCTCTGCTGCCTTCACCACCCTCTGTAGTGATTTACGGCTGCTGGCCGAGCAGCTTCCGTACCAAACTGTGATGCAGCTCGTCAGCAAGCTCTCGATTGCACACCTGTAGAAATTTGAGGTGATGTTGGCGTTCATGCCAAACTTCCTCAGCTTCCTCAGGAAGTAAAGCCACTGGCGAGCTTTCCTGATAGCAGTGTCTGTGTGAAGGGTCCAGGAGAAGTCCTCTGTGATGTTGACTCCAAGGAATTTGAAGCTGCTGACCCTTTCGACCTTGACACCGTTGATGTGGATGGGCTGGTGTTCCCTGACTGGTCGTTTCCGGTAGTCCACTATCATTTCTCTAGTTTTGCTGATGTTGAGAGTCAGGTTATTTTCCAGACACCACTCGTACAGTGCCATCACCTCCTCTCTATAGGCCGTCTCATCATTGCCTGTGATGAGGCCTATGATGGTTGTGTCATCTGCAAACTTGATGATGATGCTGGACACGTGTTTAGCAACACAGCAACACAGTCGTATGTGAACCAGAATCAGGAACGGATTAATCATCACCTGCCTGTCCTCCTGCCCACCCTTGGAAACCCTCTCACCTCAGGTTGTCAGAGTGTTTTTTCCAATCAGCCGCTCACTCTTCCTGTACGTTCCCCAGGAAGCCTGTGTTCACTCCACCCGCAAGTAAGTGCTTATCTCTAGTTTTCCTATCATTACCTCGTGTTGTTTACCACTCTCTGCCCCTCTAGTTATACTCTTATGTTACAAAGACCCCTGTCCCGTGCACTTCTGTTCTGAGCCCACCTTGTGACGCTCAAGCCCAGCCAGAAATTAGTTGCTGTTTTCAGTTCCTGCCCTTGAGTCCACCTTTTGTGCCGGCCTTGTGTCAGTTAAAGTACTTATACTACCCGCATACAGTTGTTACAAGTGTTATGAAGGAGGAAATTATCTTTAGAGAACAAGCCAGTTTGTGTATCAGGCTGTAAACATGTTTATTTCTGCTGTAAAAATTGAACATGGGAGTCTATGAGGACTGACTCACTGCTGCCTGTGCTGGACATCAGAGGAATTGCAGGTTGGTCAACACATAATCTCACAAGTACACTTCATCTCTTTGGCTTTCCATACATTTAATATATGTAGTTTTATAGCAACAGATCAAGTTGCTCTGTAGTTTCTCGCCGCTCAACATTGTTCATGTTACTGAGCAGCGATTTGTCCCCACACACCCACATGTTCCTGCAGGGCAAGGTGTATAATGGAGCTGAGTCACAGGACAGCCTGAGGCCACATTAACCTCAAAGCATCAAAAAGATTATTATTATTATATCATATAATTTTTCCTGTACTTTGCCAAATAGCTTTGTCCTCCATTAGGAACTTCTCTCTGATTTCAGAGCTGTAACTGCTATGTAATTTGACTTACAGTCACAGGAGAAGGTTTGGCCAATCACAGAGTAATTCTTCATGGAGCGGACTGGTTAAAATAAGTGAATCTCTGTAATGACTTCTTCAAAAGACACTTGGAGTCAGACGTTAGAGTTAAGAAGATGAGAGTGGAAATATGGGCTGTAAAAGTTCACTTGTCCTTAAAAAAAAGTCTGGTTGCTGCTGCTGTGAACTGTACATCGAACACACCAGCCTTCACAAGACCTTAGAAGAAGCATGAAGCTGGGCGATGCTTACAAAGGATTTCTAAGGATCTCCATGTGCATCTATTCATAATGACACAAACTGGAGAAATTTGAGGACTGTTAACATCAAGGTCCAAAGCGCTGGTTTGTAGAAGTATTGAACAAGGATGGGGTTAATGGAATAAAACATTACAGGTAACGACTGCTCTCCATAAAGCAATCCAGCATGTCAGAAATGTTGTTCTGAATGATGTTCTGTGGACATCTCAAAACAAACACTGTATTTAGCAGAAACACAGCTCTGCACATAAAACCAGCTGTGAAGCACGGCAGAGGCACCATCATGGTTTGTTATTTTAAAAACAAGTATAGAAATTATCCTGGAGAATATCACAGAAATATCATTACCTGAAGCTGATGCTGGACCTACTGGAGGTTTCTTCACTGCTCATCACTGATCATCTGAATGTCGAGGTTTCTGCTCAAAGATTGAAGGGACCTTCATCTTGTTGTGATTTTGAGCTTTATATATAAAAAAAACCTAAACAAAACTGAAAATGCAACATATGATGTCATGTGCTAGAGCTGGAACATGAAGCCAGTTACTGAGTGTATGTAACCTGCAGTTCCTCTAACATCCAGCAGAGGCGCCGCAGTGGGTCAGTCCCCATAGACTCCCATGTTCAAACGTGTACTGTAGCCCATCTCAGCGGGGATGGAGGCGGTACACCCAGCACAGGGGAGCTGTCTGGGCTTATTAATTTGGCCAAATTCTGGGTTCTCCCTTTATAGAAAGAATGTTGGCACACACCAAATTGGTTTTGAGTTTCCACCAAAGGGAGACAAGTCTGGACTGGGAATAGTTTTATTGTTAGGGTTTAATTTAGTCAAGCTTAAGAAACATTTTGGTTTATTAAAGGGCCAGAAATAACTTCTGCTAAGTCATGTAACACAGACTTAATCATGTTTATGTGCATAAGGGCCCCCCTAAGGCCCCACTCTGAACCAGGGAAAATACTGTGGACTGTGTTATTGCAGATGATCCTGCCCTCATGACCTAATACAAACATTTCCCAAAGCTTTAGTTAAACTAAAGTGATGTAACAGCAAGCTCAGACCGCCTGCATCCTCCTCATAACAGGAAGCAACCGTCCTTGAAGGAACGTTTTGTTTTCATCACCCTCCAGCAGCTCTCAGCTCACACACCAACATGAAATTTTCTCTTCAGTCTGAGAGCTGTTTGAGTTATCTGACAGTCAGCTCTGTTTGCTCTCAGGGCCGGCTGTTGTCGCGTCACTCAGACTGTCTCTGAACAGTGTTCAGACTGTTGGAAGAATACGCTGTCATCGGCCTCTGCAGCACAGCCACGTTATCGTTTCCTCTTGTTCTCTGAATCAGGACCACACAATAAAATCCAGCATCAATATCTGGCATTATGCTCTACCCGCCTCCCTCACATTTACCGTGCACACACACACACACACAGAGCCATCAAGGATATGAAATGCTTCAGCAGAGCCTCTGTCAGTGCGCCCCAGGGCGGCTGTGGCTACACTGTAGCTTGCGATCACCAGTGTGTGAATGTGTGTGTGAATGGGTGGATGATTGTGTATAGTGTAAAGCGCTTTGCAGGGCCGTGCAGAGAGGTTTAAAGGGGCGGGTGCTCAAAGTTAAAAAGGGGCACATTGAAACAGGGTGAATAACAACAACACACATTCACCAAGAATCTAATATGGGCAAAAAGGCAAAGCAAACGTAGCCGATGCTTTACCTGATGGGCAGAGGTGTGGACTCGAGTCACATGACTTGGACTCGAGTCAGACTCGAGTCATTAATTTTATGACTTTAGACTTGACTTGAAAAAATGTTCTAAGACTTGTGACTTGACTTGGACTTTTACACCAATGACCTGGGACTTGAATTGGACTTGAACCGGTTTACTTGAAAAGACTTGATATTTCACCCCAAATATAAAATTTAACATGCATATTATATAGAGATTGAAAATGTCACGTCATTCACGGGTAGAACCGCAAAGGATTCTGGGAACTCGTGGCAAGAGGTACTAGCGCAAGCAGGCTTTCAATTGAAATCAGTCACACAGCGATAAAAAGAAACACAAAAATGTCAAGAAGCTGTTGTATTATTAACTGCAATAGCCGGTCGCATGACAGCCACGGGAAGCCGACGGGTAAAGAGATCGGTTGTTATCGGATTACGTCGTTGAAGAGAAATTGTTCGAACCATGTTTCCGAAGTAACAAAGACGCGACTGATGGCCTGGATTGCAGCCATTCAAAGACCAAATATAACGTCCCAGAACACTCCAGCTCACAGGTTAGTCTGCTCCAAGCATTCCCACAAAGGTCAGAGTTTTGTAGTAGTTAATACGTCATTTTTCTTAACATAATTGGTGATATAGGTTACAAGCAAGTCTGGCGCTGAACAGAAATTGTCGCGCTATGCTCCTTTATTTATTGTGCATAAATAGTGAATTGTCCTGACACAATATTGCGTTTCGCTTCTGTTATTATGGTACATTGACAAAAACATATACTTTTATTCACAGGATAAAACAGTTGTTTTGTATCACTAATTGTCCAGTACGATTACAGCATACAGTATTATTGTCACTGCTACATTTCTGTAACGCGTACCAGAAATTATTTCCACTACTAATTAATTACCATTGAGCTCAAAGGTCCTATTAACCCTTTAGAGCCGATCGGAGCGGGAACGCTCTGTTATGCGTAACTATTTTTAAATCCCGGTAGCACTGCAACCACGTAAGCTAGCGCAAAAATTTTTTTTGCATATGAAACCGGAGGAGTTGTACTTACATATTGTGCCATCAGCTTGTCCTAGGTCACGGTTTCCTTCCACATAAAGCTTTGCAAAAACTGTATAAAAAGCGCTTGCAGGAACAAAAACATAACATTCCAGAAACACGCTTTGCCGATCCGATCAGCTGTTCAAAACACTTCCTACGTTGGAATAGACGTCAGCGCGAACTTTTGCATTTCCGCCATTACCTGCCCGAAACCGGAAGTGACGTCATTTTCGCGGAAATGTAGTCTTTTTTGCGATCAGGGCCTCAGGGCCTATATTGCTCTTTTTAAAAGTTATCTTTGAGTTTATGACTTTCTGTGTCGTTTCTGGGATGCTTAGGACTCATATTGCACTGCTGGAAATAGTTTATTTTGATGCATATGCTGCTTTTTTGCAAATTTGCAGTATAATATTTATTTTCGTTTTTCCTGCAGTGTATAAAAATTGGTGTATTTCAAAAATAAAACTATGAAGACACTCAAAATAAATTTCCTGTGGTGGGAAACTATTTTGTGCAACTTTTTTGTATTTACAGTTTTGAGGGATAAGCCTCTTAAATTTCTCTAACTACAAATATATGTTAAAAAATCAAAAACGATTTTCAATTTTTTTGTAGTTTATTGCACTTTTTTGCAATTTATGTAATTACTATGCACTTAATGAATACATATTATTAAAATCTGGGCTATAATGGTTGTATTGATGTATAGCAACTTGAAATGCTCCCAAAAATGGCTCCACAGCATGTAAAAATATAATATAAGCTCTGGCGGACTTGGTTCTATGGTAGGTCTTAAAGGGTTAATAAACGGTTAACAAATGTGTATTTATGAAGATGATTTGTGAGACTGGTAAACTTATGATAGGTACGATGGTCTTTCGTTCTACACGGTGCATTTCAAGGGCCTGTACCCATCCGCCGGTAAACTGTACCTGGGCTTGTTGCAGTGACCGGAAGTTACTAAACTTCACGAGTGTGTGCACTCACTCCAAGAACCGTATGATTATAAATATGCATATAAATATGCTAAGATGAGATAGCTGACTTCATCTAACTAGCAAATGTTGTCCAGGCTACGTTGGTGATACAGTTTTTTTTAATGTGTATGATATTTTTGTCATGGGATTTTAAAGCTTGTCCTACAACCGCATCCAAGAATAACATGCAGCTTATCTCAGAACTGTCGGTGAAAATTATTCTTGGAGCTAGGTTTAATTGAGCTGCATTTTAAAGAGGTGCAATTTCACAATTTGTGTATATTTTCTAAGTTCACTATTTTGTCATGTGTTGAGAAAAACACAGATTTTAAAATTACGTGGTCTAATATTTACATTTAGCATAACTGCAACATGCTTTTCTCTTCTTTTTTTTTAAAGACTCGAAAGGACTTGAAATTCAAAATTTCAGACTTGTGACTTTACTCGGACTTTTACACCAGTGACTTGAGACTCGACTCTGACTTGCCTGACATTACTTGAGACTTGACTTGAGACTTGAGGATAAAGACTTGAGACTTACTTGAGATTTGCAAAGCAATGACTTGGTCCCACCTCTGCTGATGGGTACAATGTTGCTGTTGAGGGGTTGCTGTGGATAGTGCTGGAGGGCAGGGCTGTGTTGATCTGAGACTGTAAACAATAAAAAGTCCATAGGAGAGATGGTAGCTGATTAAACAAGTGTCATGAGATAATAACAAAATGCAAAGATTGGTGACAGCGCTTGGAACCATAAGGCAGCAAAAAACTGTGAGAAATAATTTAGGCTCTGCCTGTGATTCACTCTTTGCTTCTCTTCTTCCTTCCATCCCATCATTTCATATATCACTCTCCACTTGCTGTCTATCTGAGAACAAGGCACAACTTGCTATTGCAATAAACTATAATCTAATTATCCACACCTAACAACTCTTGCACTTAATCTATAATAAAATGATGACAGAAAAATGTTATAGCACTGCCTGTAGTAGCCTCACACAGCTCCTGCTGTTTCCTCCTCATGTCCTTACCAGCCATGTCTGGACAATGTTATATCATGAGTAATAATTTAAAAAAATCCATTTACATAAAACAAACACATGCACGCACACACAGTGACATTTTAGACCTTCTTCAGAATACTGTATATACTACGGGCATCACTGTGCTGATCCAGAATCCTTACATTATTATTCATTACTAGAGCTACAATAATAAAGCAATGAGGAGGGGGAAGTAATAAATATGAAATAATGTATTGATGATGTTTCCATTTGTTTTACTATCCACTCTGTGCAGGGCAAAGCTTATTACATTTTTAAACTGTAGAGATACAATCATTTTACTGCTGTAAAATCCACATTTTGTCTTATTTAAAATAAAAATCTAATATAATCTGCTTCTTAATGTATGTTCTTTAAAATACAGCGTGTTTTTAATATATTATAATTATAATAATGCATAATTATGTGGACATGCATATTAGATCGTTTTTTAGTGAAATATAATCCCTCCAGAAAGGCAGGAAAAGCCCTGTAACTTACTTTAAAACTAAATATGTTTCTAAATACTTTAAAACTAAATATGTTCCCTAAAACGGTGACAGAGCTATAGACCCATGACAGCCTTACACAGGTAGCCAGCAGCTATGACCAGCACTACTTGTGCAGTTAATAAAAGGACAGGTAATGTTTGTCGTGCTGTTGCACAGCACGCTCATTTGTTTCAGTTCGTTCGTTGCAACAAGACAGCTTACCAACGTGTACTTAATAAGCTAATACTCCTGTGTGCTATACACTACAGTGTACGCTGTACACCTACTTACTGGTTTTGTAGCATCAGTCTGTTTCTCTGAGTTAACTTGTGTTTCTCCTACAGCTCCGGACCGGAAAAAATGCGCGTGCTCTTTGTGAGCTCGTTCCCGGCTCGTAACCAGCGCGTTCTGCCGTCAAGGGCGATCATTGGTTAAATGTGATCATGTGACTGATGCAAGCCAGATCCTTTTATTTAGCAAAACTGTGATTAATAGTTAAATATTATTGTTGAGGGGCACAGACAGGACTCCGCACGCACACACACATTAAAAATAATAATAATAATTTTTTTTAAAAGTTGCCTCAACAAAAGGGCACCTTGGGCACCCATCAGGAAAGGGGCGGGTGCTCAAGCCCCTCTAGCCCCCCCCCCCCCCTGCACGTGCCCGGCGCTTTGGGGTCCTTAGGACCAAGTAAAGCGCTATACAAATACCATTTACCATTTACCAGACCATAAGGACTTGGTTGTTGAGAGCGAACAAAGGGAACCTCACCGGGATAACGTTTTGTGAGCTCTGCAAACAAAAGCTCATTGACTTTTGTCGCCTTCTGTCGCCCACATCGTTCAGAGGTAGTTTAAAGCTTGAAGAATTTGCCAGCGCCAGACGGAGTATGAGTGCACTACTTGCACTGCGGTGTTTCCATCTCCACGCTGTGCAGCGTTATATAACCAGCAGAGCTGATGGCTGATGTAGGTGGTGGTGTGCAGGTCATTCAGTAGCCTCAGGAATTCAACGCATGCCTCCTGATTCTTGCCCACTAATGAGATTGGCTGTGTCTGCAGGAAGTAGCGGTCCTTCCTGAGCGTGTAGGAGGCTGCACTGACATGAGCTTATTCTTACTCACACACGGCAATCAGTGTTTGCTTTTAGCTGGATTTGAGTTTATATGTGAGGTAGATATGAGCGTGTACTGACCTCACACTAGTGTACAGAGTAATACGAGCTGTAATTAAAATACATACATCATCAGACCTTTCAGTTTCTGGAAACTTGAGCTTGCCTCTTGTGTTGCCAGTTTGATTCTTTTGGTGATGCTGGATTGGCAGTGAGGCACAGCTTTTACTTTAGAAACTTAGTAAAGTTACTAAACTAGCAGGTAGACAGCAAGTCTTTGCAGACAAACTGACATCGTCTGTGCCATAGCTAGCTGTCTGTAATGTATGCTAGCATTATCCACAGGAAGCCTGACGTCCTGCTCTGAAAAATCTCTCATTCTGAATATATTTCCAGGAAAGTGATGCAGTTTTCCTCTTCAGTGCAAACTTTTTTTTGGCACATTAAAAATTTGCAAAGATTTGTATTTTTTTTTGCAGGGTAACCAAGGCAACAAAAGCCTGGAGTGACCCTTAGCATGACTGCATAAACATAAACAGGAAGTGGTGGATGTCTCCTGACACCCTGCAGGTGGTATCCATTAACAGGTGTGTTTGTGCAGCTGCTGCGTAGCATAGTGTGTCAAGACCCCAGCCCTCCCCCTCCCCCACGGTGCTCCTTATCTCGTGGCTGAGAGCCGTGGTGTCTCCTCCTCTGCTCTGAGGCCCGCCTTTTCCTGCCTTTGTTCTCCTGTCTAATCACTCCCCCCCCCCCCCCCCGACCCCTCTCTGCTTAATACCCCCACCACCTGTACCCACCTCCCCTCTCTATGTCGCTTTCAAAGTATTGCTGCGTGTGCCACTTTGTGAATCTGAGGAGATGATTAAAGTGAGGAGGTTTTTTTCAGTCTACTGCTGGAACTTTCAGAGATGGCACCAACGAAGCGCCTTTTAAATGTTTTCTAGAAGCAGCTGATGTGCTTTTCGTTCTGCAGAACCTCCTGTCACACCTGCAGTGCCTGACACAGTGGAAAACCCAAATCATATACACAAAGAACAATAAAGAGTCTGAGTCAAACACTTGACCCAGATCAATCCATCACCAGCGCTTATTGTGAGGGGGCGGTTCAGAAAAACGCCACAACTCCTTCTCTGGGGACGAGGTGATGCTCACAACACCAAATGTTTATCCGAGCAAACACACGAGCACAAACCCCAGAAAGCTCTCTGAATTCACAGGAAACACACCAAATGAGAGAATTCTTTTAGTTCCTGCTACTTTTAGACGGGAAGAAGGAAAAATAAATCCCACTAATAACAACGATGTCTCTGATTCCATGTCTAATCTACCTGCAGTATTTTTCATTGTCAGGCTGATTTAATTACTTTAGGATTTTCCACTCCAAGCTGAATATTTCAGTCATTTCTCTCACTAACTCATCGTGGACTACAGGAGGAATGCTGACCCACATCCACCCATCCACATTAAGGGGACGGCTGTGGAGCGTGTGAGCAGCTTCAAGTTCCTGGGAGTCCACATCTCCGAGGATCTCACCTGGACGACCAACTGCTCCAAGCTGGTCAAGAAGGCTCACCAGCGCCTCTTCTTCTTGAGGACTCTGAGGAAGAACCACCTGTCTTCAGACATCCTGGTGAACTTCTATCGCTGCACCATCGAGAGCATCCTGACCAACTGTATAACAGTCTGGTACGGGAACTGCTCTGCCTCGGACCGGAAGGCGTTGCAGAGGGTCGTGAAAACTGCCCAGCGCATCGCCGGAGCACCACTTCCTGCCATAAAAGACATCTACAGGAAGCGGTGTCTGAAAAGGGCTGGGAAAATCATCAAAGACCCCAGTCACCCATCACATGGACTCTTCACCCTCCTGCCCTCTGGGAGGCGCTACAGGAGCCTCCGGACTAAGACCACCAGGTACCGGAACAGCTTCTTCCCCACAGCTGTCAGACTCCTGAACTCTGCCTCCTGACATCTGACCCACGTTAAACTCATGGACTGAACATACACACACCCACAATGGACAACTGTACCCTCAAACACAATAATAACATGGACTGAACCACCACTCACAACCACTAGCACTTTATATAGCCTCTGTAGAAACTATCTACACCCTCACTTATCTTAACTGCACTACTGTATAGCTCTGTGTAAATAATCATTCTGTACATTCGATAATCTTTAATCCTACAACTGTTTACAACTTGCATAGTTCCCATTTCTGTATAGCTGTATATCCCAGATTCTGTAAAGTTATTTATTTCATATTCTGTATAGTTTTTCATATTTATATCCTGTTCATATCCTGTACATAGCTTGTACTCACTACAGCCTGTACATACTTATAGTTATAGAATATTCACAACATACTTCATACCGTGTACATTATAACATACCACAATAGACCCATTTCTGTAATATACTCACATATCTATATTATTGCTAATATATATTGTAATATATCTATATCACTAAAGCACTTCTGGATGGATGCAAACTGCATTTCGTTGCCCTGTACCTGTGCATGTGCAATGACAATAAAGTTGAATTCTATTCTATTCTATTCTATTCTATTCTAACTTAAAAACTTTGAACACATGCATGCAGCGCTGTGTGTCTGGGTCATCTTTCTCATACTTAGATCAAACGTTAGACAAAGATAACCATAGTAAATACAACATGCAGGTTTTAAATCATGATTTCATTCATTACGGGAACAAACGTATCCAAACTTGCCTGCCCTGTGTGCAAAAGTAACCGCCCCCTAAACCTATTGACTGGTTGTATCCTTGGCAGAAAGAAGTGCAATCAGGTGTCTGTCCGTTAATAAATGGCATCATCATTTAAAACATTTTCTTTGTCCGATAGTTGATGTAAAACATGAGAGTGTGACAAATATGAAGTAAAATCAAAAATCAGGAGCAGACAGTAAAGCCTCAGAACACGAGCCTCTTATTAATTAGGAGAGTCAGAGAGTGATGTGCTAATACAGCATGACAGGATAGTTTTAAACTTGAATCTACTTTAGTGTAAAGGGAAATGTGCTCTTACTGAGTAAATGTGATGCCTTTCCTGTGTTACAATGATCAGAAGGAGACTCTGTGCGTCATCATCCACACTTAGCCGACTTTCTGTTGAGATGTGGAAAACGTGCAGTCAGTAAACGCCTCGCCTTCATGTGCCTGAATGATGGATATATTCCTGCTGAACACATGGAAACAGATCCTGGGGAAAACAGCAATTTCTTCTATGATTATTTTTTCAGCAAAATGTATTCCACAGGTATGAAAGTGTTCTCAAGCCACCCGGCAGGAGTTAATCTACGTCTCCAGGATGACAGGATGCAATCATATTTCTGTTTTGCGGCTGGAGATGACTGACAGGTGAGTAGCAGGTACTGCTGCTGTGACGGCGGAGCAGCAGCTGACTGACTGTTAATGAGCTGTTACCCAAACGCTGAATTCCCTCTGCTGACACGTGCCAGAATGAAGCAATTACTTCATTTGTAACCCTGAGATAAACAGTGGGCGGAGATTATCTCGCCCTTCATAATGAATGGACATCCTTCACTATCGGAGTGCAAGAGGCATGGCACTCTCAGATGTTGTTTGCTCATGTGCAAGTCTGAGCACAGCTCTGTGTATCACACTTTCAGGAATGTATTCCCAACAGATCTGTTTAATATATTATATTAGTGACGTTAACATTGTCCACGCCAATCATCAACCACACAGACACTGCTGAGGAATGTCTCAAGAAGCACCGAGAAGTTCATCAAATACCACAAAGCCTAATCCAATCCAGAATCCCTGGGAAGCTCCAGAACAATTTTGATCCCACCTTATCCCACCTGGTCCCACTTGATCCCACCCTGCAAATGAAGGAGAGTCATTTTTACTCTGGTATTTTAAAATCATGTAACTGTTAAAATAAAACGCTGGCGGCGCGTTATGGAGTAGACGCGCAAACCACGAGGTCCCATTTATCTGTTAAATTACTTTATGGTTCACCTATTGTGGCCCAATTCAGAGATTTCTTAAGCTCTATTAAGAAAGTCAGCATTGTTTTAGCTGTTGTTCTTTCCGTCTTTTTGCCTTATCTCGAAGTGAAATGCCTCCTAAGCAGTCTGCTAAAGGAGTGCAGGCTAGCTGCTCAGGGACCGCTAGCAAAACTACCGTTGACCCAGCGACACTGCTAGCTTTCCGCGACATTGTCAAAGAAGTGATTCAAGAGGAAAATGACAACCTACGGGACGAAATTAAACGAGCCATTTCGCCCATCCAAACCACTCTTGACGAATGTACTGAGAAGTTGGGCGAACACGAAGAAGGCTTGAATAATCTGGACAAGCGGCTAGAAGTTATGGAGACATGTTTCGCAGATCTGAGTAACCAATACAAGAAGTTGCTGCTGAAAACTGACGACTTGGAGAATCGGGGAAGACAATGCAACTTGCGTATATTAGGAGTGCCGGAGGGAGCCGAACAAGGGAATCCCACTAAATTTGTTGCTGATCTGTTGCACGTTGTACTGGGTGGTCCCGGCGGTTTGGAGCAGGCTCCGATCCTGGACAGAGCTCACCGGGCGGCGGTTGCGCTGCCCACGGAGGGAGGGCGACCGCGGCCGTTCATTGTTCGCATTCATTACTACCAGGAAAAGGAGCGGATACAGCGCTTAGCCAGACAGAAAGGCCGGCTGGAGTTTCAAGGGAAGCAGATCTTCATCTTTCCTGACTACAGCGCCGACCTGGCCAGACGCCGGGCTGCTTTCAGCGAGGTGAAGGGACTACTACGGAAAAAAGACGGAGTTCGCTTCTTTATCCTGCCCGGCTTCGGATCTCGTTTAATGGAGAAACACAGGTATTCGACTCTCCTAAAGCAGTGAAAGATTTCATTGACTCCAAGTTTGAGTCATCTCCCGAATGACATTTCATAAGAACCACCGGGGACTTTCATACCATCGTGACTATATTTTTGTCAATCAATAAACGGACGATCTTTGGTTTAGCTTAGTTTCATGTTCAATGTTCATTTAGAAATCTCAGATGTTGGTGAGTTTGCCCTTGTTTCCTGGGAGGTTAACTATATTCCAGTACTTGTCACTTAAAAGGGACTCCGGGGTCAGCTTTGATGAGAAGTGAAACAGGTCCGTATTTCGGTTACGGGTAAATGTGACGTGGGAGTTTTTCTCTTTCCTTCTCTTAATTATTTTACTCTATTGTGTTGGACTTTGTGACTTTCTAATTTGAATATGTTTTGGACTACATGTGTGCTTCATAGTTCAGATGCTTCTGCTCATGTAGGGCTGTGGTTATGAATAAGGTGATTGGGACTCTTAATAGAAGCAGGGGAGCTTTGGGAAATTGGTGTGTGTCGTTTGGGGACAACACTGAACACGGGGTGGTGGGTGGGAGGGACTTATCTACTTTTTCTTTTCCTTTTTTTTTTTTTTTCTTTTTTTGTTGTATATTATTTGCTCAGATTATTTTTAACAACAACATTTCAGTGTGCACCCATGATAGGATTGGTACTTGCGTTTGGAACCGCCTTTTTCATCATGTACTTATATGGTGATGACTTCTGTTGATGACACTTCAACTGCTGTGAGTAATGGCTGCCATGTTAACTTTATTAGTTGGAATGTGAAGGGATTGAACCACCCAGTGAAACGAAATAAGGTACTCTCTCATCTTCTTTATCTTAAAGTACATGTAGCGTTTCTTCAAGAAACACACCTTAAGCATACAGATCATGCCAGATTAAGACGAAATTGGGTTGGACAAATTTTTCATTCCAAATTCAATGGTAAAGCCAGAGGTGCAGCAATTTTGATTAATAAGAATACTCCGTTTATAGTCTCTCACACAATAGCTGACCCAAATGGTCGCTATGTAGTTGTGACAGGGTCCCTGTTTAATACTTCACTTATTTTAGCAAACGTCTATGCTCCGAATTGGAATGACTCAACTTTTTTCAATGACTTTCTTAATTCCCTTCCACAGATCAATACACACCAATTGATCCTTGGAGGTGACATGAATACTGTTATGGATCCAGTACTAGATCGCTCCTCAGATAAAAGACTTCCACTCCCTAAATCCTCATTAGTGTTACAGTCTTATTTACAAACCTATGGGGCTGTTGATGCGTGGCGATTTCTCTACCCCTCCACTAAACAATATTCCTTTTTTTCTGCAGTGCATCAAACGTATTCTCGTATAGACTACTTTTTTGTTGACAAAAAATTGCTTCCCAATATCAAGACTTGTAAATACAATAGCATAGTAATATCTGATCACAGTCCACTTGTTTTGGAACTCAGCTTCCCGGATGAACCCTTTATGTACTCCTGGAGACTCAATTCTCTTTCTTTGTCGGATAAGGAGTTTGTGGAATATCTTTCCAAACAAATTGATATCTTTATAAGAACAAACATTACGCCTGGCATGGCCTATAGTACGGTTTGGGAAAGCTTAAAAGCATTCTTACGGGGCCATATTATATCATACTGTTCATATACTAGAAAACAGAAACAGAAACGTCTTTCTGAATTGATACACCTTATTTCGCAATTGGATGAGCAACACTCTACAACCCCCTCTCCAGTTTTGTATAAACAAAGACTAACGTTACAGACTGAATTTAATTTAATCTCAACCCAGCAGTCAGAGTCTATGATTCTTAAATCTAGAGGAAGATGGTATGAGCACGGAGAAAAAGCATCTAAAATTTTAGCACATCAGCTTCGTAAATCAGAAGCAACTCGTATAATCCCTGAAATTAGGACTGAATCTGGACATGTCACCACTACACCACAAAAAATAAATGAGAGTTTCAAAGTATTCTATTCCAGTCTCTATGATTCTGAATCTTTAAACACACCTGGACTGTTTGAGGCTTTTTTTGATGGAATGACAGTTCCGACTTTAACCTCGGCATTCAGAGACCAATTGGAGGAGCAAATTACAGTGGAAGAAATTAAATTGGCGATTAGCTCAATGCAGAATGGCAAATCCCCGGGTCCGGATGGGTATCCGGTTGAATTTTACAAGACCTTTAAAGACAGTTTATCACCTTTATTACGAGACATGTTCATTGAGTCATTGGTTTCAAAATGTCTTCCCCTAACGCTTCGACAAGCGACCATCTCACTCCTATTGAAGCCAAATAAGGATCCATTAGAGTGTTCATCATATCGTCCTATATCACTCTTAAATGTAGATTTAAAAATACTGTCAAAAACACTTGCTCTCAGGCTAGAGCAATATCTACCATTGTTAATTTCTCCAGATCAGACAGGTTTCGTGAAGGGTAGGCATGGTTTTTTCAACCTGCGCAGGTTTTTAAACATATTACACACCAAGTCAACTACAACCCCTGAAATTGCCTTATTACTCGATGCTGAGAAGGCATTTGACCGGGTGGAGTGGGATTATCTGTTTTATACTCTGCATAAATTTGGATTTGGCCCTAATTTCATTTCATGGATTCAGTTACTTTACTCCTCACCTATGGCACGTGTTAGAACAAATTCGTTATTCTCTTCTTATTTCCCACTTCTCCGTGGTACGAGACAAGGTTGTCCCTTATCCCCTCTTCTTTTTGCATTATCAATTGAACCACTGGCGATTAAACTGCGAGCTGACAGTTGCATTAAGGGCATCTTCAGAGGTGACCAGGAGCACAAAATATCCTTATATGCTGACGACCTCCTGCTGTATATGTCAGAGCCTTTATGCTCTCTTCCCCGTGCTCTTGCCATTTTCGAATGTTTTGGTAATATTTCAGGTTACAAGTTGAATCTGCATAAAAGTGAACTTCTCTGTGTCAACTCTATAGCCAGAAAGATTTCATTTTCAGGTTTTCAATTTAACGTTAAATCAGGGTATGTGACCCATCTGGGGGTTAAGGTTACCCATTCATACAAAGATCTTTATGAAAGAAACTTTGTCCCGCTGCTTAAAAATACTGAGACAGATCTTCAGAGGTGGAACAATTTACCACTGTCATTAATTGGCCGCATTAATTCTATCAAAATGAACATACTTCCCAAGTTCCTTTACTTATTTCAATGTATCCCATGCTACTTACCCAATAAGTATTTTATAACACTGAATAAGCATATCTCTGCATTTATTTGGAATGGCAAAAGTCCACGAATTCGTAAAGATTTCATGCAGAGGACTAGGCCAATGGGTGGATTAGCCTTGCCAAACTTTCAGTCTTATTATTGGGCAGCAAATATTCGTAATATTCTGTACTGGATGAGTAATGTTACTACAGAGACTCCAGCTTGGCTCCAAATTGAGTCATCCAATTGTGGCAAAATTTGCCTATCAGCTTTGTTGAGTTCAGCTCTCCCATTAGAACTATACACCTATAAACGTAACCCTTTGTTGTATGACTCGCTCAGAATCTGGGTGCAATGTAGGAAAAGGTTGGGGTTACACTTAATGTCAATTAAAGCACCTATCTGCTCAAACCATATGTTCCCACCCTCCATGATGGACTCTGCCTTTAAAATATGGGAAAGTAATGGCCTTAGAAATATCAAAGACCTTTTGGTAGATGGGATTTTTGCCTCATCCACGCAGCTCCTGAAGCAGTTTAATGTTCCTCGGCACCATTTTTTCCGCTATTTACAAATTCGTCACTTTGTAAAGAGTCGATTTCCTTCATTTCCGGAACTACCTGAGGAAACTTCTTTGGATAAAATTATTAATATAAACGTTCATAAGAGAGGGGCGATTAAAGAAATCTATGCTATACTATTAGATCTTCAATCTCCTTCTCTCTTCATCCTTAAAGCACAGTGGGAGAAAGACCTTGGGATGACTATAACAGATGAGCTCTGGCAATCTTTTCTCCAGAGGGTACACTCTTCTTCGATATGTGCCAGGCATGGGCTCCTTCAATTTAAGGTCCTACACCGATTACATATCTCCAAGGAAAAGTTAGCCAAGTTCTATCCAGGAGCTGACCCTCTGTGTAACAGATGTAAAGCAGAAACAGGTTCGCTCCTTCATACCTTTTGGACATGCCCCAATCTTCATATCTATTGGGTGTCTATATTTAACACTCTGTCAGAGATGTATAACGTTAAATATGATCCTTCTGCTCTAACGGCTATCTTTGGGGTGATACCTCAAGACATCACTTTGCCAAAATGCTATTCGAATTCTATTGCCTTTGCTTCACTTATCGCAAGGCGCCTTATACTTTTAAGATGGAAGCAGGAAGCTCCTCCCACACATGAACATTGGCTTGCGGAGCTCATGAGGTTTTTACATTTAGAAAAGATGAGATATACATTGGCAGGTTCAACCACCAAATTTCTTAGGGCATGGCAGCCATTCTTGATGTACATGGAAACATTTAAAATGACCACCTTATCATGACCAGATACCATATCTCTATATCGCTATCATAGCTAACTGTACGCTGAATGTCCCTTATACATTTTATTTTTCTATTTGTTTGTTGTTGTTTGTTTGTTTTTTGTTGTTTTGTAGGGGTTTCTTTGGTTTGTTTGTTTGTTTTTTCCTTCTCTATTTCTGTTATCTTTTGGGGTATTGTAAATACTGAACAGCAAACTACTGTATGTTCAATGTTTTGTTGTTAACATGCTGCTGTGACTGAAAATAAAATTTATAAAAAAAAATAAAATAAAACACTGGCATTTCATATTTCATGACTTGAGTTTATTCATATTACAAAGAAAAAGAGAGTCGACTGTGACTGATATGTAATAAATACTTAAAAAAACTAAAACTGCATGCTAACCAAGATTCATTTTTTCCTTAAATTATTGTTTATCTTTTTTTTTTTTTGTGTCCCGTTTGGCTCTTTAGCCATCAGAATTGTTGTCTTAAGGCCAAGAAAGATGCCAAGCGGATTTATTTTACCAAGTGGATCATCATGGCCTTGCCATATTGGTCCATTTGATTGACCTTTATTATAATTATGAATTTATTTTATTTTCAGTTGCTACAAACGGGACAGACATGACTGGGGGATAGGACAGGGAGAAAGAATGAACGAAAGAGAGGGAGAGAAAGAAAACCAAAGGGGAGAAGAGACGGTGAGAAAGGGGGGGAAGAAAGAAAAAAAAAAAGAAAAAAAAAAGAAAAACAAACAAAACACCTGGATCACCTGTATGGAGAAAAAAAAACAGAAAAGAAAGCAAACAACAAAGAGCAACATAATAAAAAAAACAGCACCATCACAATAAACTAGCTAGCAGTAGATAACAATAGATACTAAATAATAAACGATATTGTGCAGCACGCAAGATAGACAGCGCACAATGTGCTTTGAGGTAGCAGCCAAGAAAGATGTAGTCCGCGTCTGTGAACACCCGTGTGTACACCTGTGTGCACACCTGTGTGGATCAGCATGCTTGCATTCCAAAGGTTTCTCCATGTAACGATCTGCTAGGGAGTGTGGGGAGCCACAGCCCCGTCCTCCAGGGTATGAAGCAGGTATGGAGGAGATCCAGGCCCCAGATATCCAGAGGCCCCAGAGTACAAGGACCCGAGGAGGACCACCAAAGGGGGGGGGACCGTGCCACCCTCCTGGGAAGAGTTGAGTAGAGCCCCAAAGGAGAGGTCACCCCGCAGCTACGGAGCAGAGGCCAGAGGGGGTTGCAGTGGCGTGCCCGTGGGCTCTGCTGGCAGCCAGAGAGGTGCCAGAGAGGACCGAGCTTCAGGCCCAGAGGCCAGAGGCCTGAGGGCATCCCACCCCCCGGAAGGAGCCCAGCCGGGCCACAGGCGCCCGGTCCCGCCAATCGGCCACCAGGAGTGAGCCAGTACATACATGAGCGCCCAGCCCCAGACGACAAGGACCACCAAGACACCAACGTCTGAGGGCATCAGCCACCTGAAGGGAGTGTGGTGAGGGGAGATAGGCCTCCGTACTTTAGAGGGCCTGAGATGTACCCAGAGAGGTTGAGTCTAAGACCCAACCTGACATATAGACACAGACGAACAGGCACACGTGGACACAGACGTGCATTCCCACCCCATATACACAACCAAATACTCGGCACTCACCCAACGTGTAGACAGACACAAATAGACTCTGCACAGACAGTCGCACTCCCCAAACATACTCTATATCCCAGGTCCAGGTATCCCCGGCCCTCAGAGGGGCAAGCCGCACCTAGACCCAGGAGATGTAACCCTTCTCTCTGGGGTGGAGGCAAGCGGACCACCTCCTTACTGCAGTAGCAGGGATGCCCCGCATCCCAGACCCCAGTGTGACGGCCAGCACCTCCTCCCAGCCCCCCAGCCCTGACGGCTAACAGAATCGGGGTGGGTGAAGACCTCAAACCTCCCTATGCCCACTCATATGTAGTGTTGCTGTGTGCTGTTCTAAAGTGCATTTAAAACTCAGGACAGCATGGTACTAGCTTCCTCTCAGAGAGCAGCACGGCTCTTCCCGAAAACCCTTAGTGTCTAAATGCATTTAAAATTGAGGGTAGGGCACCAGCGCCAGAGGTGGGTTGGAGTACACCGACCATTCTCTGGATGCTGTAAAACGTGCCCACCCCCAAGGCCCTATATGTATGTGTTATGTGAGAGTGTGAGTAATGTGGATGTCTAGGTTGCAGAATAAAATTGAGGCACAGGCGGCCAGAAGGGGACAGAGGGGGAGTGCCTACCCTGCACCCTGGTGACATACCTGCACCCCAAGCCCTGCGTGTGTGGGTGGGTGTGGTAGAGTGGGAATAGGGAGGCAGCTGAGGATGGGGAGGGAAGAAAGGGAGGGGCAAAAAAAAAAGTATAATGCGTTTTAGAAATGGAACGGATTTTCTACCAGTTTCCTACAGTATTTAAGAATTAAATAGATGTTCCTATTCTATTTTAAGTTTGATCTCAAGGGAGAAGGTGATTTAGTATGGTAGCACTTCCTTTTAAAGTCGCCAGAAGAAAAAAATAAATAAATAAATCAGTAGATTCTTAAACATATTTTAACTTTATAGTCTGTAATGAAATATTAGAGACTATAACAGACTATGAAAGACTAAATATTACAAACTGTCCCATGTAAAACCTCAGTTATTAGATGACAGGTTCTGCATCCAGAGATGTCATAGTAAATGTCATGATCTTTTTGATTTTATTGAAAATAAAACTTTATTGCTGCATAGAGCAGGTTTATTCAGCTGAATTTGAAATGTTCCCCATGAATGGAATGAAAACATTATATGCAGTAAAAAGCTGAAAAAGTGAGGAATGTGCTCTCTTATGTAAAACACTGAAATCCCTCTGCATGCATTTAAACACTTCCCATTTGATCTAATTTCAGCACATTCAGTGGAGCCGAAGACAGTTAATCACCACTCGAAGCTAAAAAACGAACATCTGCACAGCTGCTTTATTAATTAGAGATGCTGATAAATGAGCCAATCCTCACTTATTTAAAGATATCTCGTATCTTGTGAGGCAGCATTGATCAATCAAACATCTTTAAATCATCCCCAGCGTCTGTATCAGAGTCCACTTCCTCCTGTCCCGCCGTAGGCTGCAGATGAGAATCTAATGAAAGGCAGCAGAGAAAATGACTTTGTGTCTGTGTAATACACAGAGGTTAAATGGGGAGAAATTGGCTTTAGATTGAAGTGATTTGTGTGTTTTAGCCTGCAGTTCCTCCACTACTGCTGCAATAATTGAATTACTTCAAAAATCAGACCAGACTGAAGCAATTCCCACTCAAGATGCACCCTCAACAGGCGCTCCTAGGGAGATGCGTTTCTCCCTTCATCTCTTTCGTGAGAGGAAAGGCTTCAGAGGATAAGCGTGAGATCAAACACAGTACCCGTTAAACCACCGCAATTACACGATTCACCTGAGGGAGGAAGAGGAAGGACAGAGAGAGAGGGAGAGTGTGAGAGTAAGTGTGATGAGAACAGATTGTAGATTCAGAGCACCACTGAATTAAACAGCTTCTGGGAGACGGGGATTGTTCACGCAATGTGTTTTAATGAAATACGATTCACAGGGCCTCTAGTGTGGATGCAGGTGTACATTCAGAGGGAGGGGGCGTCTGCAAGGGTGGCGTCAGCGTGACCCCCGCGCAACAAATTAACAGTGAATTAAAGACTGAACTGCGGTTCAGTCAGCTGTTCTGAGAAGTTATGAAGACAATAACCACACACAGCAGCAACAGCATCGAAGACACTACCAGTCCCAGCACGTGCATTATAGGAAGGAGTCTAATAGGCAGTCCATATATCCAGGGATAAACCTGAGCAGCTTAGAGATACTTCCTGCTGCCATCAACATTCCATAAAACTTCACAACATATTTAAGGAAACTCCCTGTTTACATAGCTGCAAAACTCAGCACCAAGCCACCAAATGAGCCATTTGTACAGAATTGACATCAGAGGGAATGTGGGGAAGAAGGTATCCTCTGTTCCTCTGATGTCCAGCAGAGGTTCCAGCAGCAAGTCCGTGCCCACAGACTCCCACTTACAGACTGGTACAAAAACTGTCTGGTCTCTATAGATAATTTCCCCCTTGATATCAGGAAGAGGATGTTTTTAGAGCAAACTGATCATCTTGTGAACATTTGCTCTGCCAGCTATTTGCTGCTCAGTCCACACACCTGACCCAACAAAGGAAAATCAAACACAGAGGGAACGGTGTCAACATCAGCTTGACGGCCCAGCAAAACACCAGCGCATCTGACTCAAAAAGGCTCTCCTCCACGCAGTTTTCATTGATAAAGTGCTCCACAAGCCTGAGGATTACAGCTAACAAGTGGATTCTCAGTGCAGTTAGCTAACAATGAAGAGCTACTTCAGTCTCGGTCGTTGTGTCCTTGGGCAAGACACTTCACCCTACTGCCTACTGGTTTTGGCCGATGCCGCGATATGGCAGCCTCGCTTCAGTCAGTCTGCCCCAGGGCAGCTGTGGCTACAACTGTAGCTGCCTCCACCAGTGTGTGAATGTGTGTGTGAATGGGTGGATAACTGGGTGTGTAAAGTGCTTTGGCGTCCCTAGGCGGGACTAGTAAAAGCGCTATACAAATACAGGCCATTTACCATTTACTTACTGCTAAAGAGACAAAGAGTGGACAGTCTTTCCTTGTTTTTAACATAAAACTCATGATGCAGTAAGAGGCAACACAAAAGTGACCCCTATAAACTGCTCTTTAATTTTAATTTACTTGTTTTCCTTATTGGGTGTGTCACTTGTAAGCTAATATAAACTAATATAGAACTACTATCAGCGCCCAACCAATCAACTGAGCAGCATACTGACCAACTAACCTATCAATCAACCAACCAACTGACCAACCAACCAACAAACCTATCAACCAGCCATAGGACCGGTCAGTCACCTGATCGTCCCACTGACTAATCAACCCATAAATCAGCCAACAAATGACCAAGGTGGTGTTTCCCCTACTTTAAAAACGTTATCTTTAAAACGGCATTTTTAAAATCCAACTTCAGACAGTGACAGTTTTTTTGGAGCAGGGCTCCATGGTGTCAATTAAGCTTAATACACGTAGTGCTTCATGTCCTCTTAAACGCTCATTCAGCTGGTTGATCACAAACTTCCTGATTGGCTGATGGTTGTCCCCTCTCGCCTTCCTCCTTTCTTAAATTTGCACATGACAACAGTCACACGTCTCTTCGTGGATGTGATTGACTAGGAGGTATTTGAACAGCTGACCCGCTGATACAGTCAGAAGAACCTGAAGCTGAAAACTTTTGAAAACAGTGGAGATGAGAGTCACTGTCCTATTCACAGATTCAGCAACACTTTGGAAACACTGAACATCTCCCAGAATTGCCCACATTTCCCAGAAAAAGATGAACTTCCTGCAGCAGCACAGGAAGTTTCATTCAGCCTCAGGAGCTGCTCAGACAGTTCAGCTCTGAAGTAATCCAGGCTGTTTTCTGTGCAGAGACCACTGTTTGCTTTGAACTGGTTGGCTAACAGGAAAAGACCCAGAGGTTCCAGTCAGGAAGCACCAGAGAAGCAGAAACAAGCAGCTTCCTCCCACAGGCCCCTCTGATAAAGAGTTACAGCATTCGCCTGCTTTTATTCTCACTGTCTCTATTTACAGAATCACTACAGCACTTAAATACATGCATGTATACATAATTCAATTCTATTCTATTTATACAGCAGCAAATCACAGCAGCAGTCGCCTCAGGGTGCTTTATATTGTAAAGACCTACAATAATACAATAATATATACAATACATGGATACATGGGTATCCCTTCTGTTTCAGAGCACTTGTATGCTGAGTTTTTATGTAAGTTAAGTTTCTGTGGTGGAAGGGAATTAAGAGAAATGAGGACAGATTAGTCAATAAATGGGATTCTGATTTCTGCTCTCAGCTGCCCTGCTCGGTGATTTCAATCCAGTCATTCTTCACTAATAATTACCCTTGAGCTGACCTCCGGCACTTTAATTCCCATCTCAAGCCTCATTTTTGTATTTTTTAGTGAATCCGTGAGTGATTTCCCTCCTCCTCCTAACCAAGTCTCAAATTCAGCTGCTGTGTAAAAATCTGATAGAGGGATGTGAGCTGAGCTGCAGCCCTGATGCTCATTAATGAACAGCTGTAATGTCAGCTACAGGAAGGAGCTGCAGCCTGGACGGCGCTCTATTTACTGAAAATTGAGGCAGAATTAGCTGCTATCAGCTCCACGGGTGTACAGACAACTCCCAGTGAATGTCTGTGGTCTCTGATTGGTCTCAGGACTCTATAGACTGTAAATAAAAGGTGGACCCAGAGCCTAGCAGCATTAGTGTATTTTGTCATGAACTGATTCAGTTGAGGACATGAGATGAGCTGTAGTTTTTGGAGGGGTCTGTGTGGGTTTCATTTTCACCTGTAGTTGATCAAATCAAATCAAATCAAAATGTATTTATATAGCACATATTAAAACAACAGTGTTGACCATAGTGCTTCACAGTCAATAAAATCATGAGACAATTAAAACAAACAATAAAACAGGACAACAAACAATAGGTAACAACACAACAAGCTAGAACAGCCAACTAGTTAGAATCAAAAGCCAAAGTAAAAAGATAAGTTTTAAGATGTGATTTAAAAGACTGGATAGACTCGGCAGTACGAATATGAACAGGGAGGTTATTCCAAAGTCTGGGTGCCACGGTTGCCAAGGCCCGGTCGCCTCTCGACTTCATTCGAGACCTAGGTTGTGCTAGGAGCCTGTGATTGGATGATCTAAGTGCTCTGTTGGGATTGTATAAGCGGAGTAGTTCAGAGAGATAGCGGGGCGCTAAATTATTCAGAATTTTAAAAGTGAACAAAAGAATTTTAAAATCTATGAGATATTTAACAGGGAGCCAATGTAATTTGGCTAAAATAGGAGTTATGCGTTCATAGATTCTCGTACCTGTTAAAAGATGCGCAGCTGCATTTTGAATTAACTGGAGCCGGTAAAGAGAAGAGTGTTGGAGGCCTGAGTAGAGGGAGTTACAGTAGTCCAATCTGGATGTGATAAATGCGTGGATAAGCTTTTCAAGGTCCTTTAAAGGAAAGAACGGCTTTGCTTTAGATATCTGACGCAACTGGCAAAAGCTGTTTTTTACCACAGTGGAGACCTGTTTCTCGAGTTTAAAAGAGCCATCCAGGAACACTCCGAGGTTTCTTACAGTGGACGAAAGATGGCTAGCGAGAGGGCCTAGGGCATCAGCTAACTGGTCTAGTGATTTTGGTCTTCGTTCAATGTAAGAAAATTATGTGATAAACAAATTTTAACTTCATGCAAACAGTTGAACAGAGGTTGCAAAGAAGCAGTCACATCGGATTTCAAAGGTGAATAAATCTGTATATCATCGGCATAACAGTGAAAGGAGATGTTTTATTTTCTAAAAATTAATCCCAAGGGCAACATGTACAAAGAGAAAAGAGCAGGACCGAGCACGGACCCTTGAGGCACACCACAATAAATAGGGGCAGAAGCCGAGGAGTGTTGCCCCACAACAAGAGAGAACGACCTCTCTGAGAGGTAGGATTTAAACCAAGATAAAACCGTACCTTTGAGACCAACAACATGTGCAAATCTTGATAGAAGAATGTTGTGGTTAACCGTGTCAAAAGCAGCAGTCAAGTCTAGTAAAACTAAAACCACGGAATAGCCAGAGTCAACAGTTAAAAGAAGCTCATTAAAAACTCTAAGGCTGTCTCTGTGCTGTGGTGAGGTTTAAAACCAGACTGAAACTTTTCATTAATACCATTTGCATCTAAAAAGGCCTAAAGTTGTTTTAGAACTACCTTTTCCAAAATTTTGGAAATAAAAGGGAGTTTGAAGATCGGCCTGTAGTTAGTGAGACCATTAGGGTCAAGATTTTTCTTTTTCATAATAGGTTGCACAACAGCATGCTTAAAGACAGACGGTACACAACCTGATGACAATGATGCATTCAGCAGAGATAAGATACAAGGACCAATAACATGTAAAGCTTCCTTAAAGAAACGAGAAGGAAGAATATCATGCGGGGAACCAGAGATTTTGAAATGATCAATTACAGTTGATGTACATGTGCAAGCCGCTTTGCAAACCATCTCCAGCCCAGCTCTTAATCAGTGTCTCTAATTTGTGCTGGGGGTCCTGCTGTTGCTCTGCAGGGTGGTACGGAGCTGTTTGACAGAAGATAATTGAAGCAGAAATAAAAACTAGTTGACATTTTGTTGATTAACTAGTATTAATCAATATATAGGTTTTTTCCCGGCTCTCTGTAAAGTGTCCTTGGGGAATCTAAGTTGTTGTTTTTATTATTATTTTTATTATTGCATAATTTCATTGTGTACCTTTCCCAGAATTCATCTCCTGAAAAGTGGCAGATTAAGAAACTGGTTAGGGATCAGAGATTGAAAATTATTCATCACTCTCTCCTCCCTGCAACATTTGCAGGGAGGAGAGAGTGATACAAACCCTCCAGCAGAGTATTGGCTCTCTGCTGGAGGGTTTGTATCAGGTTCATCTCTCTGCATTCACTGGATTTATTATAGGATCCGTATATCGACCTAATCACTTTATCATTTCTTTTCTATATTCAGGCAAAGTTTGGCACATATAAAACTATAATAACTATGTCAGAGAGGCCAGAGGAGTGAGATGGAACCGCTGAAGATCACAAATTAAATCTGTGTTTTATATTCTCCCAGTAACTCATCTTGTTGACCCCACACTTGCTGTGTCTGTTGTTGTTCTGCTTTAATAACAGCCTTTTTCACTGACTTGAATGAAGCTGTGTAGGGACCATCAGAGTTTCCTCTCCGGTCCTGCCGCCCACCCTTCATCGCTGTACTGCCGTCCAGCTGAATACTGATGACGTGTTTCCAGTCGAGGCCATTTGACATGAATATCTTTTTAGGTCCAGCATGAAGGCTGATGCTTCAGCAGTATTTAATTTGCTGCTACCAAGGTGCTGTGTTGCATTTTTCTACTCGCCGATTATCTTCACAGAAGCAGACGAAGACATTGAAGATGCAGTTAGTGTTCAGGTCTGTGGACTCCCTGCTGCTTGGTGTGTCATGGTCATTTCACGTGGTTTGGCCTCTTTGTGATTCCATCAGTTCAAGCTTTGTAGTTTTCTAGTAGAAACTATGAACTCTGAGGTCAAAGTATTATGTTCTGAAGTTTAGCAACTGGATTCAGATTTGGAGTCAGCTTCAATTTAATGTTAGAGGAAGTGTAGCTTTCTGCAGCTGCTCTCTGTTTGTGCTTCACAAACAAGGCTTGAAAATTGTGGTTATTTTGCACTGGATAATGTGTGTTTTGTGTTGTTTTCTGCTATAAACTTCAGGGGTTTTTTATGAATAAAGCTTGGTTAAAGATGGGTGTTTGAGCAATACTCGCTGTACACCGCACACACCTGATAGAACACATTAATCACTAACATCAGCTAACATCAGGGTCGAGTCAGGTCGGCTCTTTCAGAGAGGTGACAAAGCACTCTGCTTCTCTTTAAAATACAGGAAGAGGAAGTTTCTAGAGTGTGTCTTTCTGAGTTGTGCTAAAGCCATGGCTGCCATTCCTCCCAGCTGACACTTGCGTCTTGTATGTATGTCTATGCACCTGTGTGTACTGTGTGTGTTTATGTCTGTGTGTGTGTGTGTGTGTGCACGGCGAGGATGACATTCCGTACCTGACAGTGATGATTACAGGTTGGCAGGAAGTGAGAGTGAAGGGGAAAGCAGAGAGCTGGGAAAAAGGCCGAGAGGCAGTGATGACAGAGGCAAGGAGGCGGAGCATGGACACTGATGTGACCGCAAGCATTCATCAGAAACACTTGCAGTAAGCAGGAGCCAAAATGTCAGCACTGCTGATAACAATGGAGGAAAACACCACCAGGAGAGGCACTGTCACTCCCGTGAGCAGCTGGAGGTGATGCAGGGTTAAAAGTTTACAGCAGGAATAAATGAGTTTACAGCCATCCAAGAAGGCAGAGCTCCACTTCAATGAGTGAAAATCGAAAATCGAGGATTTTGATTGGGTGTTACTGATTATATGCGTGATGCTCCCATACAACAGACTAATAACCAGGTGCCACCCATGGTGGTCAGATCTTAGGCTTGGTTTTTTCAGGGACTCATATTTTGTGTTTCACAGTTTTCACCTTTCCAGGTTCTGGTAAGTTTTATATCTGACATGTTTCTCTGATGTAGAGAAGAACCATCAGACTCAGAGTCAGTAATCACGTGTTCAAGCTTCCACTTCGGGACTTCTACTGGATCCCAGTTTCCGGGCTGATGGAGATTCCTGCCACATCAGAACTCCAGGCTGATCTCAGTTTTGGGTCCCCTGCTTTTTGAGGACTGACTGTAGACTGTGGATGGAATTAACAGTTTCCTGGTCATGGATCCAAGATGTTAATTTGATTGAGTCTGATTAAGTTCACCTGTGCCTCACCCCGCCCCTCTTGTGTGGATTTGTCAGCTGTGTTGTTTTCTGCCTGAATTTATCACATTTGTTCATTTAACCTGTTTAGTTCTCACCTGTGAACAGGTACTCCCTGCTGCTTGATTCTGACATTTTCCTATATGAGAAGAGGTCAGAGGTGAACGTCAGGCCCCATGAGCATGATTGTGTGACGTAATGCCTTTAGGAAGCTGTGGACTCACCGTCTGTCCCAGACGTGCAGAAGGGGACGACCTACCAACAAATTTAAATGAAATATGGAAACTTGTATGTTGTGTCTTCATGCTAGTATTATTTGTGTTGCATGGACAAGGCTGGACTGGGACAAAAAATCGGCCCGGGCATTTTGACTAGAGACCGGCCCACCAGGATAAAGATTGAAAATGTGACGTCATTCAGGGGTAAAACCATGTTTCCGAAGTAAGAGCCGACGGATGGTCTGGATATACCAAATATAACGTCCCAGAACACTCCAGCTCACATGTTAGTCTGCTCCAAGCATTCCCACAAAGGTCAGAGTTTTTAGTCGTTAATACGTCATTTTTCTTAACATAATTGGTGATATAGGTTACAAGCAAGTCTGGCGCTGAACAGAAATTGTCGCTATGCTCCTTTATTTATTGTGCATAAATAGTGAATTGTCCTGACACGATATTGCGTTTCGCTTCTGTTATTATGGTACATTGACAAAAACATATACTTTTATTCACAGGATAAAACAGTTGTTTTGTATCACTAATTGTCCAGACAATATTATTGTCACTGCTACATTTCTGTGATGAACCAGAAATTATTTCCACTGCTAATTAATTACCATTGAGCTCAAAGGTCCTATTAATAAACGGTTAACGAATGTGTATTTATGACGATGATTTGTGAGACTGGTAAACTTACCTTTGTTCGTACGATGGTCTTTCGTTCTACACGGTGCGTTTCAAGGTCCTGCACCCATCCGTCGGTAAACTGTACCTGGGCTTGTTGCAGTGACCTGGAGTTACTAAACTTCACGAGTGTGTGCACTCACTCCAAGAACCGTGTAATTATAAATATGAGCGTGGTGAAAGTTGGGCAGCACGCTAACGTATTTTGTCCACTCTGTGTGCTCGTAAGGGTCTGACCCTTTCACTCCTTTGATTTTTCCTCGTATCTTTTCTTTGTCTTTTCGTCGAGTCTGTCTTTGTACGGACCGGCATTGTTCTCCTTCGTTTTGTACATACCTTTTTTGGGGGGCAAAGAAAAAGCAAGAAAGTATTGGAACCGGAGAATGAACGTTTTGCGGTGCTGCAAATGCTTGCGTTTGATGCGGTACTTGGATTGTTTTGCCACGAGTTCCCGGCATGCAATGCGCGAAAATCACGTGATTGCTAAACAAGGAGGGGGGGGGGGGGGGGGGGGGGGGGGTGCATCCGGCCTCCTCGGCTGTAATTGGTCCAGCCCAGAGTCGATCATGACCAATTGGCCAATCCAACACCTTTCATTATATATACCCTTCCTAAAAAAAAAAAAAAAAAATCCATCGGCCCATAAAAACAAAAAATCGCCAGCGGCCCACCGGGCAAATGCCCGGTATGCCCGATGGCCAGTCCAGCTATGTGCATGGATGTGAATCTGCAGTCATGTTACTCTGACTCGTCTTTCTTTTGGAGAAAACACAGAAAATGAGGAAGCTTGAGGTTGCGCTCGGGTATGTCTCCAGGAAATGAACGCATTGTCTCCTGAAGTGATGTAAGTTTGTGTGTGGCTGCTGTTGCATACATGCATAAGGGGGTTTTTGATGAGCTCCAGATCGGGTTCTCCGGGGGCCTCGTCCTTCTGTCTGTGCAAGTGTTAATGAAGTTTGTGGCTCCTTCAGTTACACTGGAGGAGGAAGCGGGGAAGACACAGGATGGAAAGGGGCAGAACAGAGCCTCCCCAGAAGACAAAGGAGAAGATATGGAGCTAATAATCTTAGTAAATTATCTTATTTATGTGCAGAATACTTCCAGCCAGGCTCCTGTGAGCTGTGCGGTCCTCAGAGAGATGCCACTGATAATTTTCAGGTTCAGGAAATTAATATTTGGCAGGTAGTCATCAGCTGATGTGACGATATTGAAGAGGGTTTGTGTTTCTATGAATTACATCTCAGTTACCCGGCAAGCAGATTCACTGACAAGGACAGAGAGCGATGAATGATGCCTGAAACTTTTACCAAAGTATTATTTTTGATTCATTACAGCATGGACATTTCTCCAGTCAACTGCAGGGTGTTTTTATTATCATTGTTGTTGTTGTTATTTGTAACAGCTGGTAAAGGACATCCTCTGGAAATGAACCTGTTTTCTTTTTAGCACCTTGGAGAGTCTTTGTTCCAACTTTGGGCTTAATTTTCTGTTTTTGGAGCATGTTGAAGAACTTGGCATCCTTTTTGTTGGGGATTGTAGTTAAATGTTGATTTGTAACTGTTTTTGGAGCATGCTGAGGAACTCAGCACAGTTCCTCAGTGGGTTTAAGCTGTCCCAGTGTCTTCTATGTCTTCATGAAACCCCAGACTTGACAGTTCATGGTCAGATGATCTGCTGCAGATATCTTGTTTTTGTTATTGTGGAGAAGCAGTATGTCAGGTAACAATGGGATAATTCCTCACAGTCACACAGTATAGTCATAATCTAAAACATGTCATAATCGTCATAATCTAAAACATGAAATACTGCACGCAGCCAGATTTATACATAAAACTGCTCCTTCCTCCTTCTCACTTCCTGTCCTCCAACCAACAGCACACTAAACAACCTCGGCAGGGAAGTAATTGCTACCTCTCTCTCCATTCCTCACGCCACTCTGCGTACACTACGCTTGTTTGTCTTTCGCTGCACTTGTGCATGCTAATTCACTCATGTTTTCTCTGCAGGCGTTGCATTCCAACGAGTCTCTGTCTAACATTGTGCTTTCTCAGGATCGTCTCCGCAATTTAAACATTTTAATCGGGGAAAAAAAACGGGAAATCAAAACAAGCCTTTTTACCGAGTGTGTGTTCCTGCATCCGTGTGTGTGGAAGTGGGTCAGGAATGTTTGTGGAGTAGTGCTAGTTGGTGTGATTAATTACTGTGAGAAGAAACATGAATAAAACAACACATTTGACGGCACTTTGTAACGAAGCAGTTTCAGTAACGAACCCCAGATATCACTAATGATTGTTCAGGGATATTAACACACACACACACACAGTGCTGATCATACTCTGACAAACTTTCCCTGTTAGTGGAATATTAAACTATTTTCCAGTTTCCCAGCTCCTTTTTTGCTCTGGAAAATCATCACTACACAATGATTTTCATGCATGTCGGCTGACATTAACATCAACATGAGTGACACATTAAACAGTCTGCTTGCTTTACTGCAGAGACCTTTCAGGTCTGTCAGATGTTGAATTTGTGTTTTTCTAATTGGATCTGTCTAAACATGTTGGCATGCCTGAAATATTTCTCTAATTAGCTCACAAACATTTGGTTTTTCATTTTCTGACATGTCTAATTCCTGAAAATGTGGCTGCTGAAACATAAGCGCTGCTGAGCCACATCTGTCACACAGGATCAGTGAGTGAACACTCTGCCATCATGTTCAGCAGGTAAACGCAGGACGGTGTTAGGGTCCCTGGGTCGTTGACCCAGTGTTTTGTGTTTTTGGTTCTTTGATTTTGTTATTTCATTATATTCTTGCTTTGCTTTACGGGTTTTAGGATTATTCTTAGTTAAGGTTCTCTGGGTGGGGTTTGGTTAGAGTTTTAGTGTTCTTGTTTTCTGTCTGTGTAATCCTTAGTTGCTGTCTCCCCTGTCTGCCCTGGTCCCACGTCTCTGTTCCCTCTGTTGTAGTGACTGCATGTGAGTCTGTGTCTTTTGTTCAGTCTCTGTTATGTTTCCTGTTTTACTTTGAAAGTCCATGTCTCATGTTAATGTGTCTGGTTTTGCTTCCTTTGTCTCGTTAGGCCTGATTTGCCCCAGCTGTGTTTCCCTCCTGTTACTCATTCCCTGATTGCTCCCGCTGTGTATTTAAGCCCTGTGTTTCTCTGTGTCCGTGTCGTGATCTACTGTTTATTTTGCTGTGTGTTTTGTCAGTCCACCAGTGTTAGTTTATTTTGAGTTTTTCCAGTTATGTTATGTTTGAGTTCAGCATTAAAGCTGTTTCGGTTTAAGTTTGTCTCTAGAGTCTGCACCTTGGGTCCTATTCCTCTCCGCACACAGCCATCACATAACAGACGGTGCTCCAAGCTTAATTATCCAACGGCCCACTTACAAATCTTTAAGAATGAACTGCTCAAAGCAAACCCATTACAAGGGGAAAAGTAGACGTCTTCGATCAGCTCTACTTATAGTAAACCAAATGTTAGTGGAATATTAAACTATTTTCCAGTTTCCCAGCTCCTTTTTTGCTCTGGAAAATCATCACTACACAATGATTTTCATGCATGTCGGCTGACATTAACATCAACATGAGTGACACATTGTGGGGGATCTGACCTGCTCTTTGTGTTGTGTCCTACTGCAGAAACATGACTTAATGTTTAAATTTGAAAACTAGAGACTGGAAATTTCAAATGGCAGGAGATGAAAAAAACAGTCCTCCAGGAAGAATAGAAAGTGATTCAGACGCAGCGTGAAGTGTCAAACATCACAGGATGCTTTGTGCAAGTTAATAGCAGGAAAATTAAGTGTTGGGTCAAAATGAAATGATGATTGAATAAAAGAATACACACAAACGTAGAGAGCACTCACATTTTAACTTGCTGATTGCTCTGACTTTTCTATGACCTCAAATAAATTTTCATCCAGAGAAAACTAAATGTTTGGCCACAAATGATGAATTTTGACATGTTTATGATTATAAAGCATTGTGTGCTCTCTGATACAAGATATGATGCATAATAAAGCATCTGGAGGCAACAGTTGTTGTGATTCAGGGCTAGATACATAAGGTTGAATTGATACAGTCGACCTTGTGTTCTGTAAGGATGTTGCTTTCTCCCCAGCATCGCACCAATGCTCACCCCACATGCACACTCTCAGATGGACGTCCTCCTTTGGTTTGCAAAGTCCTGTCTCGAACCCTCAAGCTGAGCGCTGATGGTGGGTCCAGAGATAAAAAAAATTAAAATCAATAGAAGTGTTTCAATAGGATCATAATTTCAAAATGAATATTTTGTTTTATTCAGTCAGATCTGAAAGCGACAACTGAAAACATGACATCAGCTGAGCAGGAACATTGCTCACTTCTTTTTAAAGCCAGAGGAGCAGATGATTCAACGTGGGGAATCCAGATCCTATCTGCACCTGTGGAATATGCCTGGACAATACAGAGGCCTAAGCTCTCCAACAGGACCAAAAATATCTGCTGAAAGACTGAGACAGCACAGGAACCAGCAGAGGTCTCAGGGCCACAAGCTTGGTCCATCCATCTGTCCATCTGTCCGTCAATCTTTTTCTGCTCATCCAAAGTCTGGTCGTGGGGCAGCAGCCTAAACAGAGAAGCCAGACCTGTCTGTCCCTGGCCACTACCTCCAGCTCCTCCAGGGGAACAGTGAGACATTCCCAGGAAAGCTGAAAGAGACATAAACTGTACAGTGTGTCCTGGGTCTACCCCAGGGGCCTAGTAGGACAGGGGTGGCTAACTACAGGCCTTGAGAGCCGGTGTCCTGCAGGTTTTTGAAATCACCCTGAGTCAACACACCTGAATCAAATGAATAGTTCATTACCAGGCCTCTGGAGAACTTCAAGAAATGTTGAGGAGGGTTTGAGAAACCGTGTTTGCTGGACGGGGCCCCGTCACCTTCGCCTTTGCCTTCGCGGTCCCCTGCGACTGCTTAAAGAAAAGTGGTTATCCGAGTCGCAGCGAGCCGAACATAACGTGTTAGATTATGTTTGCAGTTTTAGAGAGCGTCTTTTCCGTGCATGTCAGTTGGCCCGTGAAAATTTGGAACAAACTCAAGGCAACATGAAAGCCCGGTATGACAAAAAGACAGTGGTCCGACATTTTGCTCCTGGTGAAAAAGTTCTGGTGTTGCTTCCTTTAGTTGGGTCTAGCCTTCATGCTCAGTTTTCTGGTCCCTATGAGGTGGACAAAAGGATAAGTGACACTAGCTATGCAGTAAAAGCTCCTGATCGAAAGAGAAAACTGAGGGTTTGCCACGTTAACATGCTTAAACGCTATGTTTCTAGAGAGGACTCGGCAGCCGAAAAAACCTCTCCCTTAGCGCCTGTCTCTGTGTGTTCGGCACCACCATTGTATGTTTTGCAAGATGATGACTTGATTGACAAGAGCAGTTGTATGCCGTTGGCCCGTTTGCAAAACTCAGAAGTGTTAGAGAACTTAGAATCATTTCTGTCGCATCTGTCAGATTCCGCCCGCAAAGATATCCTTGATCTGATTGAAGCTAATTTGCTGCTTTTCTCTGACCATCCGCGGCAGATGTCTGTGCTCTTTCATGATATCGTTGTGGAAGTTGATAAGCCAATAAAGCAACATGCTTATCGAGTAAATCCAACCAAGCGGATTTTAATGCAACAGGAAGTCGAATACCTGGTTAAACATGGGTTAGCTGAGCCCAGTAACAGTGCGTGGAGTTCACCCTGTATTTTGGTGCCTAAACCAGATAACACCCCACGTTTCTGTACCGATTTCAGAAAGGTTAATTCAGTCACAAAACCTGATTCTTTTCCTCTCCCCAGAATGGAGGACTGCATGGATCGTGTCGGCTCAGCTACATACGTCACTAAATTAGACCTGTTAAAAGGGTATTGGCAAGTCCCGTTAACCCCCAGAGCTTCCGAAGTCGCCGCGTTTGTAACTCCAGATCATTTCCTCCAATACACTGTAATGCCCTTCGGGTTGCGACACGCACCTGCAACATTTCAACGTCTGATGCAGAAGGTATTATTTGGAGTGAAAAACTGTGAGGCATACTTGGATGACATTGTCATTTATTCTCCAACATGGTCAGAACATCTGGAAACGCTCTCTGAGGTGTTCGGACGTTTTTGTGAATCTTCTCTCATATTAAACCTCTCTAAGTGTGAGTTTGGCAAAGCCACCATTACTTATTTAGGGAAACAGGTCGGACAGGGGCAAGTGCGCCCTGTTGCTGCGAAGGTACAGGCCATTGTTGATTTTCCTGTTCCGCAGACAAAAAGAGCTCTGCGTTGTTTTTTAGGAATGGCCGGTTTTTATCGAGGGTTTTGCAGAAATTTTTCTGATGTGGTTAGTCCCCTAACTGATCTTATTAGCCCCTTAAAGCCTTTTATTTGGTCTCCAGCATGTCAGGTGGCATTCGAATCTGCCAAAGCATTGTTGTGCAGTGCACCAGTGCTAGCTGCGCCGAATTTTGAGCGCCCTTTTAAACTAGAAGTTGATGCCAGCTCGTGTGGCGCAGGCGCTGTTCTGTTACAGGAAGATGGTCACGGCGTAGATCATCCCGTCTGCTACTTTTCAAAAAAGTTTAACAGACACCAGACCCATTATAACACCATTGAAAAAGAGGCTCTTGCCTTACTCCTTGCGTTACAGCATTTTGAGGTCTATGTCGGGTCAAGAGTGCTGCCTGTGCAGGTGTTTACCGATCACAACCCACTGGTGTTTCTTTCCCAAATGCGCAACTCCAATCAAAGACTTATGCGCTGGTCCTTGTTATTGCAAGATTTTAACTTGGAGATCAGTTACAAGAAAGGGAAAGATAACGTGCCCATAACGGCCCAACCCAACCAGCAGACCGTTCACTGTGTCAAAATATTATGGTAATGTAAGAGCATGTAGGGGTGGACCGCCTTTTTGGTTGATCAGTTTTCTCCTGTTTTTGTTAGGCAGGGAGGAAAGTGATTGTCGTTTGGTTTCGTTCTTTTGAGTAGGTAAGTTGTGTTTATTCCTGAGATAGGTTACTTTTTGTTTGTTGTTTTGGCCTTGGGTTCACCCTGAAGTTATGGTATGCTCACTTCCTTTGTTTAACTGCACTTATTGTAAATAAATCCCTGTCACAAAATATTAAGTGTATGACGTGCTGCTTGGGGTTGGACGGGGATGGATCACCCTTTATGTTGTGGTCTGGCCGCACCTAGACGGGCCATAACAAGGTAATTTAGCCATTTAAATCAGCTGTGATGGATCAAGGACACATCTAAAAGCTGCAGGATACCAGCTATCAAGGCCTGGAGTTGGCCACCCCTGTAGTAGGACATGCCAGGAGCACCTTGCCCATGATGCTGTCTAATCAGAAGGCTGAACCACCTCTACTGACTTCTTTTGATGTGTAGAAGTAGTGGCTCTGCTCGGAGTCCCTCCCAAAAACAAATTTCCCCCACCAGTATCTGTGAGCATTAAGGACTGATGAGCATTAAGGTCAGAGTGTTTTATGGTTCGCTTTGTTGCTTAATGGTATTAACTGTTAAATCCAAAATAGAAATCCTGTGAGTGTTCATGTGACCCGACATTGGAGCTCAGATTAGGGGAAAATCAAAGGTAAGGAGTTGATAATGAAGGTGGAAGATGCAGGTCATCACAGCTGAACAAGCTTTGACCAAAAACAGACACAAATGGAGGCTGTGGGTCGGTGTGTGAGCTGGGCCTGAGCTCAGCTTCTGCTTATAAAGAGCATGTTAAATACACATCTACAGCAAACTGGAGCATGACTGCTACACACTGTAACATGCCCCACTTTGTCGCCCGGCCCTGCCTGGAGATGTACTGGCAATCAGACACGCGAGTTTCCATCAGAGCTGGAAAAAACCCTTGCAGAGCTCAGCAGAGCCTGCTCCAGACAGGTGCTTTCTGCTTGTTCTGCTTCAACAAGCAAACAATGGCGACGCGGAGAGAATTTTTCTGTTGGAGGCTCCGATTTTTACATGAAATATTTCAGAGGCCACATCTCCAGCAGCTCAGGGAAGCTTTGTCAGCACGTGTTACAGCCTGCAGAGATCACCTTTGCAGCGTGTTGTAATGCTCAAATGTTTATGTTTTCCTGTTGCTGCTCATTTTAAAGATGAACATCACACAGCTGTTTCTGCACTCCTACAGCAGCTGCTTCCGGGAGATTAGCCTGGATTCTCTCATTAATGTTCAGTAACTTCTTATCTTTTGTCTTTAACTTTTATCCTCTTACTTGCGTTTCTGGACACAAATTTCCTCCTTTTGTTGTTTCCATGAATATGATTATTGCAATCCAAGAGTCCAAGAGGCCAAGCCCCTAATTGTGCAAACCTTAAGCCTTAATAGAGTTTAAAAAGGTGAGGTTCAGGTGTAACAAGAATATAAATTAGTGCTGTCAAAATTAACACATTAAGAAAAATTAATCCGCCATCACGGTCAACGCGATTAAAATTTTTAACACAATTAACGCATCTGGAGTGCAGAATGACTCAAAATCCCTGAAATGTTTCTGTCAATGCATTTCGGGCAGTTTGTCCAAGTAGAGTTACCTTCGCACAGAGGTGGGACCAAGTCATTGTTTTGCAAGTCTCAAGTAAGTCTCAAGTCTTTATCCTCAAGTCTCAAGTCAAGTCTCAAGTAATGTCAGGCAAGTCAGAGTCGAGTCTCAAGTCACTGGTGTAAAAGTCCGAGTCAAGTCACAAGTCTGAAATTTTGAATTTCGAGTCCTTTCGAGTCTTTAAAAAAAAAAAAAAGAAAAAATAATGTTGCAGTTATGCTAAATGTAAATATTAGACCATGTAATTTTTAAATCTGTGTTTTTCTCAACACATGACAAAATAGTGAACTTAGAAAATATACACAAATTGTGAAATTGCACCTCTTTAAAATGCAGCTCAATTAAACTTAGCTCCAAGAATAATTTTCACCGACAGTTCTGAGATAAGCTGCATGTTATTCTTGGATGCGGTTGTAGGACCAGCTTTAAAATCGCATGACAAAAATATCATACACATTAAAAAAAACTGCATCACCAACGTAGCCTGGAAAACATTTGCTAGTTAGATGAAGTCAGCTATCTCATCTTAGCATATTTATATGCATATTTATAATCATACGGTTCTTGGAGTGAGTGCATACACTCATGAAGTTTAGTAACTTCAGGTCACTGCAACAAGCCCAGGTACAGTTTACCGACGGATGGGTGCAGGACCTTGAAACGCACCGTGTAGAACGAAAGACCATCGTACCTATCATAAGTTTACCAGTCTCACAAATCGTCGTCATAAATACATAATCGTACTGGGCAATTAGTGATACAAAAAACCTGTTTTATCCTGTGAATAAAAGTATATGTTTTTGTCAATGTACCATAACAACAGAAGCGAAACGCAATATTGTGTCAGGACAATTCACTATTTATGCACAATAAACAAAGGAGCATAGCGCGACAATTTCTGTTCAGTGCCAGACTTGCTTGTAACCTATATCACTAATTATGTTATGAAAATGACGTATTAAGTACTAAAAAACACTGACCTTCGTGTAAATGCTTGGAGCAGACTAACCTGTGAGCTGGAGGGTTCTGGGACGTTATATTTGGTCTTTGAATGGCTGCAATCCAGACCATCCGTCGCGTCTTTGTTACTTCGGAAACATGGCTCGAACAATTTCTCTTCAACGACGTAATCCGATAACAACCGATCTCTTTACCCGTCGGCTTCCCGTGGCTGTCATGCGACCGGCTATTGCAGTTAATAATACAACAGCTTCTTGACATTTTTGTGTTTCTTTTTATCGCTGTGTGACTGATTTTAATTGAAAGCCTGCGTGCGCTAGTACCGCTTGCCACGAGTTCCCAGAATCCTTTGCGGTTCTACCCGTGAATGACGTCACATTTTCAATCTCTATATAATATGCATGTTAAATTTTATATTTGGGGTAAAATATCAAGTCTTTTCAAGTAAACCGGTTCAAGTCCAATTCAAGTCCCAAGTCATTGGTGTAAAAGTCCAAGTCAAGTCACAAGTCTTAGAACATTTTTTCAAGTCAAGTCTAAAGTCATAAAATTAATGACTCGAGTCTGACTCGAGTCCAAGTCATGTGACTCAAGTCCACACCTCTGCCTTCGCACATGCGCAAATGGACAGTTGATCTGGTAGTGACGGGCAGCTGAAGCAATCAACTCAATATGGAAGATAATAAATGCACATTGGCCCTCTCGATGGGAAATTTGAGTATTAAAAAAATAACAAGATGGAACAGTCGACCGACACAAAGTATTATTTATGCACATTGTGCAAGAAGGAATTTTTTTTTTCACCGAAGCACTTCCAGCTTAAAATATCACATTGACGCGAAGCATACGTTAGTCGGGGATGCTGCTAGCACTTTGGCTAACGTGTCACCCAGCTGGCGACAAACCACTCACAGAGCATCAGGGACTCAGTAAGTCTACCTTGGAAATATTGACTGACACCATTGCCAAGTGGATTGCAACAAACTGCAGACCTGTTAATATTGTTGAGACCACGTGCTTTACATAGCTTTGGTTCCTCGTTTCAAGGACTTGAAGTACCTCCCCAAGAGTGACAGAGAGAGAGTTTTTTGTTGACATGAATGTTCAAGATGTTCAATAAACATATTAAGTGCATATATTTTCCCTTTTTTCTCGAGTCTGTTTGCTCATGCAAAATGAAATGCGACTAATATACCATAAAAATGAATTATATTTAATCGTAAGTAAGCAAAATTAATCCACAGTAACCCTGTGATGATTCTGATTAAACATTTTAATTGTTTGACTGCACTAATACATATTATATATTAGTGTATACTTACCTATTAGTATATAGGTTTTTAAAAAGTTGTATTTTAAAGGAGAGAACCTGTGTTAAAAGACTGAAGAAAACTATTCAAATTTTCTTTGAATTTAAGCTTACATTCTTTGTGTAAATGTCAGTTACGAGCTGAAATTGGTCAAACAAAGAAATTCATTAATATTCTGCCCATTTCTGTGTCCATGTATGTAAATCTGCACGTGCCAGTGCATATACTGAGATTAATTTTCACTCGCCTGAATGTGTATGAACTCGTTTCCTCGCTCTGTATTTAGATCATGAACAAAAATGACAATAAACTGTTTTTTTTTCTGCTGTGCACGTTTCTGCTGCACAAAGCGATGGAGTTTGAATGTGACGAGAGATTAAATTCATTTGTAGAGTCTTAGCTACCACAATAAAGTCATGTCTGCCAGAGCGCACTCTCTCACTCATTGTGTGCAAGCTCACGCAGTTTTAGTATATGTGGTCGAGCAAATCCCACCACTCAGTCAGCTTTATAAATATGTATTTAGAATACTAGTGGCTCTATTTGTCTGCCCTATATTCAATTTATAACTAAGAATAATCTGTGAACTATTAGGCAGAATGTAATCCCTCCTTATTCTCAGTCTATTCTTACAGCTGACTGCCTTCACAGTGCAGAGCAGGGTGGAGTATGGTACTTTATCTCTGCATGCTACACACCTGCTCAGGTAAACCTCTGTCTTTATGAGCGTATGGTGCTTTATCCTGACTGCGTCATATGAAATATGAAATAAATTTATTTCAAAGTTATGTACAGAGGATGTTTTTGTCAGAGTAAAACTGTGGACCTACAACAATGTTCAGGTATTATTCAGTTTAAAAAACCATTTGAAAAATGCTTTTGGAAGAGTGTGAAACTAATAAAAGTGATGACCAATAGTATATATAAATATGTGAATGTATATCTGAATTAAAACTGTCATTGTTTCTAAATTTATACATAGATTTTGCTTTTTTACTTTTTTGTGGGGCAAGATTACACAAGCTCTGCGGGGAAGTGGGGTAATAATGAATATGGTAAATAAACAAAGTTGAGAAGGGACTGAGGAGCATGTACATACTTGCTCCTACTCCATTTTGGACTTGATAATTGAGCGGTTATTTCTTGTCACTGAAATTTTGTTTATTTTGTTTAAGCAGGTGTGTGTATGTGTATACATATGTGTGTGTATATATAGGCAGGTTATCTTCATCATCGTCATCGTCATCATATTTTAGCTTTTAGTCTCCACAACAAGCTGTTCTCCATGAGATGAATAAACATACCCACCCCTAATCTACTGTTTGTCCTGGTGGTGCTGGCAGCAGCCAGAGATGCCTGGACCTTCTTCACCCCAGCTAAAGAGACATGATATAGCCATTGAGTCCTGGTCATCTCCAGGATCCTGGTCAGATGCTGAACCCCCTCAGCTGCCTCCTTTCAGTGTGGAGGAATATCAGCTCCACTCTGAGCTGCACCAGGCTCGTTTCCGAAGAAGCTCATTTCTGCTGCATGTATCTGCAATCCCAAAGGTCATGGACATTTTTAGGGTAGGAATTTAGCTTACTGCTGCAGTGGCCACTTGTACCTCTGAACACCCACTGGGAACAGGTTTTAGCACCAGCAGTCATGCTCTCCGTGGTTCTACAGACTCTGAACACCCTGAAATAACAGTCCCTTCTGAAAAGAAGGGAACTTTTTTTCTTTTTATTTCCAAACACTCCGTTTTTTATCACCATTTTTTTTTAATACTCTTGAATGATGTCATGGGAAGTGGCTATTCCAAGTAAGGTCACATCAAACACAGTAGCCACACTTTCAGTAGCCACAATTTCAGTCTGGTTTCCGCCCCAATCATAGTACAGAAACTGCTTTCTTAAGGTTATTAATGACCTTCTGATGGCAGCTGATTCTAGTCTTTTGATACCATTTCTCATAAAATCCTTTTGAACAGATTAGCATCCATTGGTGTTAGTCATTACCCCCATTGCCTGGTTCACCTCATATCTCCCAGACAGCACTCAGTTGATCCGATTTATATCCCATTCTTCAAGTTTCTTTCCTGTTTCTGCTGGTGTGCCCCAGGGTTCAGTATTAGGGCCTCTTTTATTCATTATCTGCATGCTCCCTCTTGGCCATATATCCTGAAAATATAATATAAATTTTCACTGTTATGCTGATGACAATCAGCTCTACATTTCTTCCAAACCTAATTCATCCCTTCCGCCTACCTCCCTCTCAAACTGTCTTATTGAGATTAGATCATGGTTCTCCTCCAATTTTCTCAAATTTAACAGTAATAAAAAAGAGGTTTTACTCATTGGCACGGCCTCTACCTTAACCAAATCTCAGTTTCTTCATTAATATTGAAAATCCCCCCATCCTTCCTTCCCCTCAGGAAGAGGGTGTCATATTTGACTGTACTCTTCCATTTCAGTCTCACGTTAATTACATAACCTGGTCTGCATACTTTCACTTAGGTAACATTAACCGACTGCGTCCCTTCCTTTCTCCCCATGCTACTGCCATCCTTGTCCATAGTCTTATTACTTCCTGGATTGATTATTGCAACTCCCTCTTATTTGGTCTCCCCAATAAGTCCGTCCATAAACTTCAATTTATTCAGAATTCCACAGCTTGGCTCATGACTCATACTCCCATGAGCGAACATATTACCCCAATTCTTACACAGCTTCACTCGTTGCCCATAGAAGCTAGAATAAACTTTAAAATTGTAGTTCTCACATTTAAGTGCATCCATACCCTTGCTGTCAATGGAAAATTGTATTTAGTAGTCAGTATAATCTTTTAATGATATAAGTTTGCATATGGTAGAATACTGCATGTATTCATTTGTGTTTAGAAGTATATACTGTAGTTGGTGGCATATTGAAAGAATGTCTCATCCTAGGAGGTCTGTAACATTCCAGGGTGTTCTGGCGTTCACCCCCACATCCTAGGAGTATGGGAGAGGTTGTACCTTGTCTTATTGTTTTACGGTAGGATTAACGTAGCTAATGCGGTCGCGGACCGGGAGACCACGGCCTATTGTGGCCAAATTCGGTCAATTCAAACAGAAGGAACAGGTGAAGAGTCGCGGCAGAGAGCTGAAAGGAACGGACTTCAGCGTGAACGACCAGTTCCCCAAAGAGATCCTGGAACGACGCAAGGTCCTGTTCCCAGTTCGACGTAGCTTCATCCAGAAAGGCTCCCGTGCTGTCATCGCCGTGGACCGGCTCTACGTGGACGGACAGCTCTACCGCGACCCCGGCACCACACCGTGGTTATATTGACTGCACTCCAGATAAGAACCCGCTACACTCTTTTCTTATTCATTCACACTTTCTCTTTTAACATGGGTTTAACCTAGTAATATCAATATGATGTCATAGCAGATATAACACCGTCACCCTCCGTCATTGCTTTAATTGGAATGTTTCCGTTTCGTTTCTTTTTTGTTGTTGTTGCTCACAGTTCATGTGGTTTCTTTCTTTCTCTTGTCTTTCACTGCTGTGATCACCTACTTCCCCACTCACCTACAAACAACACCCTCTATTTCTCCATATTTTCACACCACGATCACGCAAACACATCAGCTCAACGGCAGCACATTCACAACAGCCTCACAGCACGCACAGACTTGCAGGACACATAAGCAAGCCACGCTTGTTCCTATTAGTGAATATTCACACACACATAGTCAGACTTATGGAGCCTCTCACCACACTTCTTTTTCTCTTTCTATTTACAAACAAGGGATGTTTCCACATTCTCTCCACCTATCCAAACGAAACACCCAGCATACTTCATTAGACATACACACACAATTATGGGCATGCTGAGGTTTGTCACATGGAATGTAAATGGAGCTGGCTCCAGAGGAAAGAGGTTAAAGATATTTAACCAGCTTAAAAAACTACAGGCAGATGTTGTTTTCTTACAAGAAACTCATAAACCTGTCACAGGTTTAAACGAACTTAAAACACCTGAGTTTCCTAACGTGTTTGCAGCCGGTTATAATTCTAGACAACGGGGAGTAGCAATTTTAATACATAAAAATGTTAATTTTACAGTACTCGATACAGTTATAGATCCAGAGGGTAGATTTCTAATTATTAAACTATCAATATTGAACAAAAAACTATATATTGTAAGTATATACGGTCCAAATGTTGATGAACCCTCATTCTTCCACGGTTTTTTTAGTGCACTCTCTGAACACCTTGATTGCACACTCATTCTTGGCGGTGACCTCAACCTTGGACTAAATGAAGACATGGATAGGCTCAACACAACAGGAACTCAGCGCAATTGGCAGTCCACAAATATAATCAAACAGTATATGAGCGACTTTGGTCTTTGCAATGCATGGCGCTCTCTTCACCCCACCAGTAAGGAATATACTTTTTTCTCGCATGTTCATCACTCTTACTCTCGTCTGGATTATTTTTTGGTCAGCAGCTCACTGCTGTGTGACATTTCAGACACTGAGATTCATCCTATAGCTGTCAGCGATCATGCTCCTGTATCTTTAACACTAATGCACAAGAATACCACTACGCCAAGAAAAAACTGGAGATTTAATATATCACTACTTAAAGATGAAGACTTTATTAAATATTTTAAAAAGGAATGGACTTCATATTTTGACTTTAATGACACTCCCGGAATATCTGCTTCTGTTCTATGGGAAGCAGGGAAAATTGTGATGAGAGGTAAAATAATTTCTTTCTCATCACACAAAAAGAAAGAAGAAAACAAAAATATTCAGGAATTAGAAAAAAACATCAAATCACTAGAAGAAGCCTACGCGTGCGACCAAGATCAGGAAACATTGAACAAAATATGCAAAACAAAACTAGAATTAAATGTAATTATTAATAAAAAAACACAATTCCTTATACAACGACTTTGCTTGCAGAATTTTGAACACAGTAACAAATCAGGTCGATTTCTAGCTAACCAGCTAAAAATAAATAAAGAAAAAACAACTATATGTGCTGCTAAAGATTTATCGGGGAACACAATATATGATCCTGGAAGAATAAACAACATTTTTAGGGATTTCTATGAAACTTTATACTCACCACAAATAAACCCATCTAAAAATGAAATTGATCTGTTTCTTGACAACGTAACTCTTCCAAAATTACTAGACAGTCAAGCAATGGAACTGGATTCGCCACTGACGCCAAGTGAACTCCAGGAAGCCCTGATAAGTATGCCCAATAATAAGGCTCCAGGTCCAGACGGCTTCCCTGCAGAATTCTACAAAGAATTCTGGATAATTTTGGCACCAGTATTCCACAGCATGTTGCAGGAAATCGAGGAAAATGGCAGCCTACCACCAAATATGAATTCTGCCAACATTAGTCTCCTGCTAAAACCAGGCAAAGACCCTTTATTTCCCTCAAGCTATCGTCCAATTTCTCTTTTAAATGTAGACCTTAAAATAATCTGCAAAGCTCTCTCAAAGAGATTAGAGAAAATGACCCCCCTCTTAATTAATCCTGACCAAACTGGTTTCATAAAAGGTCGGCACTCCTCAACAAACACTCGTAGATTACTTAATTTAATAGACTACTCATACGATAAAAACATCGAAACCATAATATTATCTCTAGATGCAGAAAAAGCATTTGACAGAGTTAACTGGAAATTTTTATTCGCAACTTTACACAAATTTGGTTTTGGAAACTCTTTCATAAACTGGATAAGAATATTATACAATTCCCCAACAGCTCGTATCAGAACAAATGACCAGATATCCTCCAGCTTCTGTCTCCTGAGGGGCACCAGACAGGGATGCCCACTCTCCCCTTCACTTTTTGCAATTTTTATCGAACCTCTAGCAGCAGCATTTGGACAGGCTACAACAATTAAGGGCATAAAATGTAAGAATATAGAACATAAAATCAGTCTCTATGCAGATGATGTGTTGCTTTTTCTGCAAAACACACAAACCAACCTCTCTGAGGTAATTACTTTAATAAACTGGTTTTCAAGAGTTTCCGATTATTCAATTAACTGGCCAAAATCTACAGTTCTCCCCATTAACTGCTCCTTCCATAATTCTTCCTCTGCCCCACTGCAATCCGGAAATATTAAATATTTCGGTATTAATGTTTCTCCTAAGCTTTCAGACTTAACTAAATTAAACCACATCCCACTTCTAAAGAAAGTAGAAGGCGATCTGACTAGATGGAAATCTTTACCCATATCACTCATGGGAAGGGTCGCCACTATAAAAATGATGATCTTGCCAAAAATAAATTACTTATTTTTGATGATCCCTAACAAACCATCACAAGATTGGTTCAGATCTCTGGATTCATATATTTCCAAATTCCTTTGGAAAGATAAACCCCCGCGTATCAGCTTAAAAACGCTACAAAGAACCAAGGATAGAGGAGGATTAGATCTGCCTAATTTTCACCAATACTTCTTAGCCAACAGGCTTCAGTTCATCTCAGAATGGTTAAAACATACCTTCTTAGTTAAGCCCTGGCTAGATGTTGAACAGGCACTATGCAAGGATCTAGAGATTTCAGACCTACCATTTATTAGCTCAAACATCAAAAGACATGAATGCTTTAAAAGTATCAACATCAGCTTTTCTCTGACAGCATGGTGGGAGTTTCTAAAAATAACGGAGTCTTCATTAATCCCATGCAAACGTACACCTATCTGGAACAACCCTGACATATTACAAAACAATAATATGATTAATTTCCCAGAATGGAGTTGTAAAGGAATTAAATACTTAGAACATATATTAGAGGGAACAGAATTTATTCCATTTGACAGACTAGTTGCACAATATGGGATCAACAAGACAAGATTTTTAGAATATCAACAAATTAAATCCATAGTAAAAAAGAAATTTAACCTCAGTCAAGTTGAATTACAAACACCACCAAGTACGGCACATTTTCTTACTCTTAAATCCCCCAAATTAATATCTAAAATATACAGAACACTTTCTAAATTAGATGAATCAATATCCCTTCCTATTGCAAAGTGGGAAGCAGATTTATCAGTCAGCTTAGACCAAAACTTCTGGTCTCAGATTTGCTTAAAAACCTTTAAATTAATTAAAAATCCCAGTCTGCAATTAATACAATACAAAATACTACATAGAGTGCACTATACAGGTCATCGGATGTTCAAGATGGGCTTTACATCTTCCAACAACTGCTCACACTGTCAAGGCAATACACCAGACAATTACATTCACGCTCTTTGGTTCTGTCCACCAGTGCAGAAGTTTTGGCGCGAGATATGTGAAGACTTATCAAAGTGTCTGAAATGTAACATTCCAACTTCCCCCTTAGTGTGTTTACTGGGCAGCTTAGATAATGTCACTTCAGAAAAGAATATCGCCCATATGATTTTCACTGCCCTATGCATAGCCAAGAAAACAGTCCTCATGAACTGGAAAAATAAAAATAATCTTAATTCCAACCAATATAGAGATTATCTATTAGATTACATGATACAGCCTCTGCCACCACATCAGATCAATTGCTCTGGGCTCCTTTGATCAGCTCCATCACCTAGTGGGGGTGGGGGGTCATAGTTTGGTCCCGCCTTCACTGTTGTGATTGGTGTGGGGGTAGGGACAGGCTTAGGGCGTCGGGGGGTTCCCCGGAGGCATCTTTCTTGGGGGGCTCAACCAGGGATAGCGGTCATGTCCGGTTGGGGGCTCTATTGGCTCTCAGGTGACTGTTTCCTCGCGGCTGCATGCAGCGGGGCTAGGGGAGGGTCTGTGCTGACGGATGTGGGTTACTGACCTGGTAGCCTGGCTGGCCCTGGGTGGGTCCGGGATGGGCGTGAGGTTCTGGGGGCGCTCCGTCTCTGGGCTGGGGCCCGGGCCGGGCCTCGGGGGCTTGGGTCCTGGTTGGTGTGTTGCCGGGGTTGTGGGTGGGTGGGTGCATGGGGGCCCGGCCCTGGAGCGGGGTGCCGCCGGTGCATCGAACCACCTGGGGGGCTCTTCAACTGGTGGGGGAGATGGTCACATCTTGCAGGAGCTTTCCTCTCTTCAGGAACTCTCTCTGCAGGAGGGGGAGATACAGGAGAGGTGGAGGAAGATCTCAGCCTGGGCGTTTACTGTCTTATGTAGTCTGGAAGATGAGTGGATGGTGGGGTGGGTGCAGTTTTCTCTGTGGTGGGGTTGGGTGGACTGTCCCGGGCTCTGTGGGGCCGGGAGGTGCTGCTGCACTGGGCCCCGGTCTGGATGGGCCAGGGGCCCCCTTTCCCTGGCGGGTCGCGGAGTGTGGGAGTGCCTACTGGGGTCAGCCGGGGAGCTGGCCCCAGGGAGGGGTTACCTGCCCCTCCCTTCCTTCCCTCCCCATCTCCAGCTGCCTCCCTCTTCCCGCTCCACCACAACCACCCACACATGCAGGGCCTTGGAGTAGGGGTATGTCACCAGGGTGCAGAGGAGGCTACCCCCCCCCCCCCCTCTCTGTCCCCTTCTGGCTGCCTCTGCCTCAATTTTATCCCACAACTTAGACATTCACATTATTCACACTCTCATTACACATGCATATAGGATCTTGGGGGTGGGCACAATCACGGAGTCCAAATTACCATCAGGGTGTACACCTCACCCCTGGCGTCGTTGCCCACCTCTCAATTTTAAATACACGTAGACATTGAGGGCTATCAGGAGGGACTATGTGCTTACCCGCTGCTCCTTGGCAGGTAGCTCCATGCCCTCCTGGGTTTTAATTGCACCTTAGAACACACATGCATCAACACTACAATGAGCGGGTGGAGGGAGGTTTGGAGTCTTCTCCCACCCCCATTCTCTGCGGCCTGCTGGAGCGGGAGGGCTAGGTGGAGTTGGCCGTCCGACTGCGGTCTGGAGTGTGGGGCCTCCCTGCTGCTACGGAGTCGGGGTGGTCTGCCTCTCCCCACCGCAGGGAAAAGGGTAACACCACCTGGGTCTGGGTGCAGTTCCCCCCTCCAGGGGCAAGGGTACCTAGACCCGGTTTGTAGAGTACGCTTGGGGAGTGTGATCGTGTGTACAGCGTCTCTTTATGTCTGTCTCCACGTTGGTTGAGTGTGGAGTGAGTGCATATGAGAGCATGAGGGTGGGAATGGATGTTTGTGTCTGTGTGTGCCTGTATGTCTGTGTCTATATGTCAGGCTGGGTATCAGACGCCACCTCTCTGGGGACACCTCAGGCCCTCCAAGGTTTGGAGGCCTATCTCCACCTACCACCACTTCCCCTGCCGGTGGCGGACTCCCTCAGGTGTCGGTGCGTTGGTGGTTCTTTGTGTCTGGGGGTGGGCGTCCAGGTACACACCGGCTCACTCCTTGGCGGCCACTTATCGGGGCCTGGAGCCTGGGGCTCGCTCGGGCCCCTTCGGGGGTGGGGTGCCCCCGGTCTCTCGGCCTGGGGCTCGGTCACTCAGGCACAGCTGGTGGCCTCTTTCTTTCCTCTTTCTTTCTCCCTTTCCTATCCCTCACTAATGTCTGTCCCGTCTGTAACATCTGAAAATAAAATATAATAAATAATAAAAACAAAGATCGACCAAATGGACCAATACGGCAATGCCACGATAATCCATTTGGCAAAGTAAATCCATTGGGTATCCTTGTTGGTCTTCAGACAACAATTCTGATGGCTAAAGAACCAAATGGGACAGGCGGAAAAAAAAGAAAGAAAAAAAAAAGGATTAACGTAGCTATGTCAGTTTTAGTCTAAGTGCTTTTTTACATATAGATGAACTGTTTGTTTTTCCAGACCAGTAGGTTAAGGGAAGTCGTTTATGGGGTCAAACTCTGACACACACACACACACACACACACACACACACACACACACACACACACACACACACACACACACACACACACACACACACACACACACCTCCACATTCCAATGTAAGGAACAAACGCTCACTGAAGCATATAAATAAAGACCAGGGCAGTCCTCAGTGCGAGTCTCAGTTCTGGAGGCTGCCCTTGCTAGCAAGAAGTTCTGTGTGTTTCTCTTCTCTGAGTCTCTACTGAAGAAGTGTTTTAGAGTATACCTCTTAACACTTGCCCTTCCTTATTTCTGTTATCTGCTCTCTCAGATCTTCATGTACAATTCATCTTGTTGTTCCTTCTGCTCATCTTATCACTATGGGGAAAAGAGCTTTCCGTCGCTCTGCTCCTCAGCTCTGGAACTCACTTCCTCCAGTCATAAGAAATATAGATTCCCTTCCCTAATTTAAGGCACAACTCAAAACATACTTGTTTTTAACTGGCTTACTCGCTTAATTACAGATCTTATTTATCAGAGGTGGGACCAAGTCATTGTTTTGCAAGTCTCAAGTAAGTCTCAAGTCTTTATCCTCAAGTCTCAAGTCAAGTCTCAAGTAATGTCAGGCAAGTCAGAGTCGAGTCTCAAGTCACTGGTGTAAAAGTCCGAGTCAAGTCACAAGTCTGAAACTTTGAATTTCAAGTCCTTTCAAGTCTTTAAAAAAAACAAACTAAAAAATAATGTTGCAGTTATATGCTAAATGTAAATATTAGACCATGTAATTTTTAAATCTGTTTTTCTCAACACATGACAAAATAGTGAACTTAGAAAATATACACAAATTGTGAAATTGCACCTCTTTAAAATGCAGCTCAATTAAACCTAGCTCCAAGAATAATTTTCACCGACAGGTCTGAGATAAGCTGCATGTTATTCTTGGATGCGCTTGTAGGACCGGCTTTACAATCGCATGACAAAAATATCATACATAAATAAATGATATTTTTTTTAAAATATCATTTAAAAAAAAAAACTGCATCACCAACGTAGCCTGGAAAACATTTGCTAGTTAGATGAAGTCAGCTATCTCATCGTAGCATATTTATATGCATATTTATAATTATACGCTTCTTGGAGTGAGTGCATACACTCATGAAGTTTAGTAACTTCCGGTCACTGCAACAAGCCCAGGTACAGTTTACCGACGGATGGGTGCAGGACCTTGAAATGCACCGTGTAGAAAGTAAAGACCATCGTATGTATCATAAGTTTACCAGTCTCACAAATCGTCGTCATAAATACACATTCGTTAACTGTTTATTAATATAACCTTTGAGCTCAACGGTAATTAATTAGCAGTGGAAATAATTTCTGGTAGCATCACAGAAATGTAGCAGTGACAATAATACTGTATGCTGTAATCGTACTGGGCAATTAGTGATACAAAACAACAGTTTTATCCTGTGAATAAAAGTATATGTTTTTGTCAATGTACCATAATAACAGAAGCGAAACGCAATATTGTGTCAGGACAATTCACTATTTATGCACAATAAATAAAGGAGCATAGCGCGACAATTTCTGTTCAGCACCAGACTTGCTTGTAACCTATATCACCAATTATGTTATGAAAATGACGTATTAACTACAACAGCAGACTGACCTGTGTGGAAATGCTTGGAGCAGACTAACCTGTGAGCTGGAGTGTTCTGGGACGTTATAATTGATCTTTGAATGGCTGCAATCCAGTCGCCTCTTTATTACTTCGGAAACATGGCTCGAACAATTTCTCTTCAACGACGTAATCCGATAACAACCGATCTCTTTACCCGTCGGCTTCCCGTGGCTGTCATGCGACCGGCTATTGCAGTTAATAATACAACAGCTTCTTGGCATTTTTGTGTTTCTTTTTATCGCTGTATAACTGATTTTAATTGAAAGCCTGTGTGCGCTAGTACCGCTTGCCACGAGTTCCCAGAATCCTTTGCGGTTCTACCCGTGAATGACGTTACATTTTCAATCTCTATATAATATGCGTGTTAAATTTTATATTTGGGGTAAAATATCAAGTCTTTTCAAGTAAACCGGTTCAAGTCCAATTCAAGTCCCAAGTCATTGGTGTAAAAGTCCAAGTCAAGTCACAAGTCTTAGAACATTTTTTCAAGTCAAGTCTAAAGTCATAAAATTAATGACTCGAGTCTGACTCGAGTCCAAGTCATGTGACTCGAGTCCACACCTCTGTTATTTATTGTCAAATCTTGTTTTTTTGTTTTTTCTATCTTACTTTATTTTAATCTACTTTTTGTATTGATATCTTTTTTTCTCTTTGTAAGGTGACCTTGGGTTTTAGAAAGGTGCCCTCAAATAAAATGTATTATTATTATTATTATTACTTAATTACTTACTTCAGTTTAAGGGCCAGCCAATCAAAAGAAAATTGGCCTAAAAAACAGGGGATGGACTGAGGGGCTGCACCGAGGCCAAGGATCAGATAAAGAGGGATTATTTTGAACTGTGAATCATGCAAAGCTGCCCTGGTTGAGTCCAAGAATAAAAACTTGGAGCAGGAAGTGAGCAGAAGAGGTCCACTGTTACTGGCATAAGATTTCTGATGTATTGATGGCATAGATTCCATGTAATTATATTTGGGTGTCTCATTAAAAGCAAGTGAGCAGATTAGTTGAATATTTTAAATCACATTAATACACAGAGTCCAAACAGACCAGGGAGCGAAACAGGCTTTCAGTCTTAAATAAAGGTTAAAGAAGAGCCCAAGGGAATTTTAATTGCCCACCAGTCAACCGCACAATCTGTGATGCTCAGCTCAACAAACAAATCCCAGCAGTCATGCAGAATTATTTATATGCTGAGATATTTGCAGGTCTTCAAAAGCTCTAACCATGTCTTCTCGAAATCATACAAAATTAATCAGGATTAGCAGACAGTATGTTAATATATTTTATTAAGAGGAGAAAGACTTTATATCATCCCATATTCAAATCCTAATGGCTGATTTTTGACAGGAGGAGAGCAACAGGAGTGAAAGGTGGTGGTGTGTGTGTGTGTGTGTGTGTGGGGGGGGGGGGGGGTGTTAAAGATGGCACTGAGACCTGCTGGGATGTTTGGAGACTGTGGAGGTTGAGCTGAAGGTGTTAGAAATGAGCCCATCAGAGGGACTGCAGAGTCACAGAGGCTGAGATGGTCTGAAGATGTGTAGAGGAGGGAGGGTGGAGAAACAGAGGAAGAGCTCGGGGGAGGTTCATGGATGTAGTAAAGGAGTACATGCAGAGGGCTGGCATGACAGAGGGGGATGCTGGGATTGGTGGAGGTGAAGTCAGATGATCTACTGGCACCCAATACAGGGAGTAGCTTACTTGAAATGTGCAATTCACTTGTATTTTTATTTTTATTCCTATTTATTCTATTTATCCCCTTCGTATATTTTATTTATATTTGTCTCTGTATTTATATATGTGTGTGTATGTGTGTGTGTGTGTGTATATATATATAATATTCTGTAACTGTAATTTCTGTCGGTGCTGTGCTTTTTGGAAATCGAATTTCCCAGAGGAACCCACCCGAGGGATTAATAAAGTTCTATCTTATCTTATCTTAAAGAACAAGATTCTAATGGTAATGATTGGCATCGGGCTCAAACAGCTCAAACCGTGCTTTACCCCTCTGCTTTACCCCTCTGAGGAGTACAGAAGTCTGGTGAGGAACTTTGTCGCATGGAGTCACACAAACCACCTGCAACTCAACACCTCAAAGACTAAGGAACTGGTTGTGGACTTCGGGAGGTCCAGAGAAGGTCCACTGCCGGTTCAGATAGAGGGGGAGGAGGTGGAGGTGGTCAACAAGTACAAGTACCTCGGGCTGTGGTTGGACAATAAACTGGACTGGTCATGCAACACAGAGCACCTGTATAAAAAAGCCCAAAGCCGACTGTACTTCCTCAGGAGGCTGAGGTCTTTTAACATCTGCAGGAAGCTCCTGAGGATATTTTACCAGTCGGTGGTTGCTGGAGTACTTTTCTATGCTGTGGTGTGCTGGGGGAGCAGCACAGCAAAGAAGGACTCATCCAGGCTGGAGAAACTGATCAGGAGGGCTAGCTCTGTGGTCGGCATGAAGCTGGACACTCTGGTGACAGTGGCAGAGAAAAGGACACTAAAGAAACTGATGGACATTATGAACAATGCTGGGCATCCTCTGCACACGGTCAGAAACAACCAGAAGAGTCTGTTCAGTGACAGGTTGCTTCTCCCCAAGACAAGAACTAACAGACTTAAAAACTCCTTTGTCCCACACGCCATCAGACTGTTTAACTCCTCTCTGGAGGGGAGAGGGAGGGGAAACAGGAGGACAAAGGAGGGGGCAACAACTAAGCTGTAGTGCCTCTTCACCTCACTGTGCAATACCTTGTGCAATACTTTTTGTAAATAGTCAACAGACTCAATACTTGAAATGTGCAATTCACTTGTATTTTTATTTTTTATTCCTATTTATTCTATTTATCCCCTTTGTATATTTTATTTATATTTGTTTCTGTATTTATATATGTGTGTGTGTGTGTGTGTGTGTGTGTGTGTGTGTGTGTGTGTGTGTGTATGTATATATATATATATATATATATATATATATATATATATATATATATATAACAATTCTGTAACTGTAACTTCGGTCGTTGCTGTGCTTTTTTTGGAAATCGAATTTCCCAGAGGAACCCACCCGAGGGATTAATAAAGTTCTATCTTATCTTATCTTATCTTATCTTCATCTCCGCTTGTTTTGTTTCAGCTGTGCTCTCTTTTGACCACAGCATTAGGTGAGCAAAGCACAAATCCAACACACCTCTAACTAGAGGTTTTCTGTCTGCTATTAGCCAATCAGTGCTCAGATAGCAGATTCACACTGTCAGACGCTATAAAATACTCTAGAACTTTGTACACAGTCTGTAACTGTGTACAAAGTGTTTCCTGCAGTTCTGTTTGGAGTTGGGATTTGGTGTGATACTCACCTGAAATCCAAGGACAGCCTTTGCTGCAGAAGCTCATAGTGGATCGTGGAGAAAGTACTTGGGTAGAAAAAGCATAGAAGCAAGTGCTTGTATGAAGGGGTGAATTAGTTGTGTTGTATAAAGCGCCATATAAAAGCCAGTCCATTTACCATTTCCAGTTTCATGGTAACCTGCTGAATGGTGATTATGTGTTATCACTTCCACACATACAGTACAAGGCCACTTCCAACTGTTAGGAGTTTGTCGTCACATTCATTGGAAGTCATTTCAGCTTGCTGAATGGAAGTTGTCATGAGGAGGTAGAGTGGGGGTTTAATTAACTCAATATAAGAGTCTGAGATGATCCGGGGGGCGTCTGGGTTCGAGGAAAAAATGGCAACGGTTTCAACACCAAGAGTGCTTTTCCCAGGGTTAGGTGAAGACAAGATTGTGGTTTGGGTTCAAATCCCACTGAAGGAACCATGTCAGCTCCCACTACATTTACCACCAGAGATTTTACTTGTGCCATCAGTGCTTGATTTCTGTTCTCTTTATCGCTGCTTATAATGGATAAAAACAGCCTGCTCAGTAGAGGATGACATATACTCCTGATATGCATGACATGATTATAAGGCCCACAGGTTCCTGCAGTGGAAAACTCCTGGAAAATCGACCCTGAGGGCATTCAGGGCCATTAAATCTCATACATGCTTTCTAGACTTTAGAACTTCTTACAGATTCAATTTAACCTCTGAAAGGACTCTGAGAGCTTCCTTGGTGACCGCTTGTACGTCTGAAAGGAGCACTACTAGAATTTCTTTAGAATAAATCTCCCATGCCGTCGCTGTTCTTCTGAGAGAGCAGGATGAATCGTGCTGATGGCAGTGACTGTGTCCAGACAGAGTAGAGTGATAAGTGTGGAGAGCAGCGGCGGATCAAAAAGGAGACACGAGACTGAAATTAAGCAGACGAGTAAAAGGCCGGCATATGACATGAGGACTCCAGAGAGATATTTACACTGTCAGAAGGCAGACAGAAGAGCCTTAGCTCTCTATGTGAGCGGGTAAATGAATAAAAGCTCCTGAAACATCATGTCACTTTAACCTGATTAAACAGGTTGTGCAGTAGTTGCAGTCTTGGTCTGTTTTGGGGATGTTAGCTGCTGTCTGCTGGAGGTAATACGCTAACTAGGCCAGTACCTCACACAGCTTCAGCCTAATTAATCCAAACTAACTTTTTCACTAAGTGGCTCGTGTCTCGACTTTGTTTTGGTCTTGACTCGGTCTGTCTTGGTCTTAGTCTTGTCTTGGTCTCGATACCCTCTGGTCTTGGTCTTGTCTTGGTCTCGATACCCTCTGGTCTTAGTCTTGTCTTGGTCTCAATACCCTCTGGTCTTGGTCTTGTCTTGGTCTCGATACCCTCTGGTCTTAGTCTTGTCTTGGTCTCAATACCCTCTGGTCTTGGTCTTGTCTTGGTCTCGATACCCTCTGGTCTTGGTATTGTCTTGGTCTCGATACCCTCTGGTCTTGGTCTTGTCTTGGTCTCGATACCCTCTGGTCTTGGTCTTGTCTTGGTTTAGGTGGTCTTGACTACAAGTCTACTTATTCCCAATCTGTGTCTGAATCTTAACAAAGAATCGGTTCCACATTTCTATGTGCTTATGATCTATGATCTCTGCTGTTTCCGCTGTGAACCCTGACCTTGAATTACATCACTTCTTGGCAGACTTCACAGAGCCCATCATCCTTCATCAGCACAGTCATTTTGACATGTTTATAGTCAAGGTCATCGTATAGTGTCACAAACAATCACCTGTTATGACAGATTTACAATCCGCTGCAATTAATATTGAAACTTTGATGACAGTTTTTACTGTCAAATCTGCCAATTAGGAGGTGTAAAATCTCACAGTCAGCCATTACTACAAATCATGAGAACTAAAACTGTCTAAGTTTATCATTAGCACAAATCACAAAATCATAAAACAAGATGTGTAAATGCATAAAGTGTGAAGTATAGGGAATATGATGGAAAGGTACAGGGCTCTCAGGCCTGAAATGTTAGCTTGAGTAAATCCAGCACTTCACAGTATACAGATCATTCCAGTCTATATGTCATAAAATCTCAGCATCCTCTTTTCTGATAGCTAATGGCATCGGGACAATCCACAGGTCACGGTGCCTCCAGCTGATTCAAATCAGCAGCACAAGGGTTGTGTGTTTGGATGTTTGGAGAAGAGTCAGCTCATGCAAAACCTTTGCTTTGTGTTTGTCTCAGCAGCACTTAGAGAAAGTTAGGGAGTCAAGAGACAGTGGATGGGCAGGTGGATCTGACAGGTGAACATCTTCATGAGGAGAGCGGACCAAGCTGGGAGGCAGCAGGTGAGTGAGAGAGTGCTCCAGGTAACCGTTCCAGGGCGGCTTCAGAACAACAGAGATCGCTGGCACAGGTAAGCTTCAGAAAACTTAATTACTGCAAACGTAGACGACAACCTGGTGGAGGGTAGTGGCTTGAGCTGCTCCTTAAATAGAATAGAATAGAATTCAACTTTATTGTCATTGCACATGCACAGGTACAGGGCAACAAAATGCAGTTTGCATCCATCCAGAAGTGCTTTAGTGATATAGATATATTACAATATATATTAGCAATAACATAGATATGTAAGTATATTACAGAAATGTGTCTATTGTGGTATGTAATATGTACACTGTATGAAGTATGTTATGAATATGCTATAACTATAAGTATGTACAGGCGATAGTGAGTACAAGCTATGTACAGGCTATGAACAGGATATAAATATGAAAAAAAAAACTATACAGAAATATGAAATATACAGCTATACAGAAATGGGAACTCAGTCCAAATACCAGCAGGGTGAGGAGATGAGTAACAGGTGTGTTGGGAAACAGAGGACGCCACCCAAAGGCGGGACTACTTGGGGACCTGCCCATCTCTTCCAGAAACAGCAAAGCAGAGAGAAGCCCCAGGGCGCCCTGGGACCATGGCACACACACCTCGTGATGACGATGATGATGACGATGACGATGATGATGATACCTCTTACATGATGTCTCATACCTGTGCTGGGACTACACTTTTTCTATTCTCATATCTGAGTCTTCCAAACTCTCACTCAGGTGGATGTGATCCTGACCCAGGAACCAGGTGATGATACAACATGTGCTGTCGACTTTTCTGAGCACTGCTTCCACGTTTTCATTGAAGGGAAAGATGCACATATTGTCCCCGGCGTCGCCCCTAAAATCTACACCCACAGTGATGCTAAAGACTGTTTTGAGTGTTCAGCATCTCCATTCAGGCTGTTCTAATAGAAGCAGGTGGATGGCAGCATGGCTTCGGCGTGTCTGGATGTCCTTATCATGGGTTTTGTGCCTGATGTGGAGCGGTTTGAATCATCTGTGTTTGAAAGCAGCAACACAAATAAAGCAGCATCACCAGCCCTGGCTGAAGGGCAAGGGAGGGAAGAGGAATGTGGGAAAAGAGGCTACGGATAAAGGAGGAGAGACGGAGACTTTTAGCAAGCAGATAAATGATCCTGTATTTCTTATCACGTTGCTGCACACTGTGTGCACATGTGTGGTTTTCTGTGTGTTTGTGCATCGGCCCGGTTTGCCTAATTCTCTCTGTAAATCAGTTTCCCCCTTCAGTCCTCGCTCGCACTCTTTCCCTCCTGTCCTTTTGCTCGCTGGCTGATCTTGTTGTATTCACAGAGAGCTGAATTGCTATTGTGCGCCGTGTTAATGTTGCTGACAAATTACAACATGTAAATAGTGTCTGGGTAAACGGCGGTCCCCTGGCAGCAGGATAATGGAGGAGAGATTCCGCTGTTTATTGAACGTTTTTCACAGGATTGTAGCTTGGGGCTATCTGTCCTCTCCTCTGTCACAGTTGTTCCATAAGAGACAGTGTGTATGTGTGTGTGTTAGCTAGAGGTAAAGGACACGTCCTTTTGGAAGAGGCTGTGTCTTATTTCACAGCGTGTCTGCCTCTTTGTGTGCAGTATTAATCTTACCCAGGGTGGCAGCGATGGCATTATGGTTCACATGAAAACGCTGGAAGCACAAGAGCACACGGGTCACTGTTTGTTTTAACAGCTTCCTTTAAACTCCTCCTTTCACAGGGAGAGGCGCTTCCTGCAGATTTTCCAGAACATCAGTGCCATCACGACTGTCTGAATATCTGCTCTGTAATAAGGCCACCTTTAAACAGACTGACGGCCACTTCTTTCCTCGTCATCATCCAGTCTGATGTTGTGGCTTATTAGCTGGAGGCGTTGCTAGTTACAACGGACTCACTGGCAGCTGTCATGTTTTATATGAGCAGTTAACAGCTGTCATGTAGATTAAGGGCTTTTTCTTTTGGAAACAGTTCTTTATTTATTTTTTTTGATTTATTGAACAGCAACAGTGTAAATGAAGGCAATATGACAGCATCTGTGGTCTCTCTGTGCAGGTTATATAAGACCATATAACATACAGGTGACAGTGACAGGCAAAAATGATCACAGTTCTAACATGGTCTCCTCTCACAGCCCCCGAGATCCACCCTTCTTTAAAGAGAAAAAAAAAACGTTATTGTAGTGCGCTATCTGATCAAAGTCAGGATGTAACCTCTGCCTGGTAACTTCATGACAATTATTCTTCTGCAGGTTATTTTTGCACTCAGAGTTGCAGAAAAATGGCTACACAGCTAAAGACAAAAACTCGGCTAACTAAAAATCAATCACTTATTTACAACTTGTCACAACTTGAACTAACTACAGTTGTGGTCAGAAGTTTCTATCCACAGAAGGTGGTCTTGATTTTTGATTTGGCTGATATTTGACCGCTCTTCTGGGTAGAATTGGTAGAGTTGTCTGTGAAGGTTCTCAGTCATCCAGGTCATTTTAATCAAAGGAGCTTGGAAAGAAAAGTGTCTGGACTTGTTAAAGACCTTAAAGAAGCCAGATGCTTTTCTTTCCAAGCTCCTTAATTGGTAGAGTTCATTTAAATTGGTTCATTTCCTGGCACAGACCTGGCTTTTAAGCATAGTCCACACATTTTCCACCGGGTTGAGGTCAGGGCTTTGGGAAGGCCATTCCAGAAGCTTAATGTTATCCTGCTTTATCCTAAACCAGTTCTGATTTGTGATTGTCCCGTTGGAACATGATGTCCAAGTTTCAAATGTCTAGCTGCTGATTTGAGGTTAAGTTGATGACTTCATTCATTATTCAAGCCACTGACAGCAAAACAGCCCAGAGGATGATACTACCAACACCATGCTTGACAGATGGTTCAGTAGTCTTAGGTTTGGAAACCTCACCTTTATTCCTCCAAACATACCTCTTATCGTCGTGTCCAGACAGCTCAGTCTTTGTGTCGTCTGATCATCAGACCTTTCTCCAGAAGGTGTTTGGCTCGTCCTTGTGGGCAGCTGTACCCTCTTGGTCCATGGAGATGTGAAACTACTGTGGACATGATGCTGGTGTTCCAGAAGCTTCCAGTTCAAGGTTCAAACCAGTCAGGTTTGAAACTTGGTGGTTCCTGGATTGTTCCTGAACCAGTTTCCTCCCATCTGAGGGAGGCAGTTGGGTCAGTGGGACTTTCCCATTGTTCTGAGTGTTGGTCAGTCCAGTCAGTGCTCAAACAAATCCTTTCATGCTGCAAGCAGAAACTACCAGCAATAATCAATCGTGATCCCTAATGAGAAGTTAACAGGCCATGTTAAATTAAACATACTGTAAGAACCTTCAGCACCACTTATTAAAAGGTTATAAAAGTCGTTAGAGTGTTTGCTTTGCAATCATTTTGCCCTGGAAAAACAACAGTTCAAAGATGGTTGGAAACGTCAGAAACAGCTTTACATAATAAAAATCTGTTAATTACAGCTTCTTTATAAAATAAGTTATACCGTGTGGAGTCATCACACAGTACACAATCATTTTAGAAATGAATCACCACACCTGTTTCTACGGTCTCTATAAATTTGTCTTGTGGAGGCACCTGTACAGGCAGAGATATGACTACACGAGTGCTCGAGTCTCTCCAGGAACATGGAGCCAGGAACATCATGTCTCTGCTCAGTCAACAGAAATAATAATGGATTGGATTTATATAGCGCTTTTCAAGGCACCCAAAGCGCTTTACAATACCACTATTCATTCACTCTCACATTCATACACTGGTGGAGGCAAGCTACAGTTGTAGCCACAGCTGCCCTGGGGCAGACTGACAGAAGCGAGGCTGCCATATCGCGCCATCGGCCCCTCTGGCCAACACCAGTAGGCAAGTAGGGTAAAGTGTCTTGCCCAAGGACACAACGACCAGGACAGAGAGCCCAGGGATCGAACCGGCGACCTTCCGGTTACAGATGCGATTCCCAACCCCCTGAGCCACGGTCGCCCAGAAACACATAATAATGGCATTATCATCACTCTGCTCACTCTTTGTTGACCACAGTGCAGCTCTGCACACACTGCTGCACACCCTCTGCATGTATTGTATGCATGGATTTAAAACAAACAAACACACACACACACACACACACACACACACACACACACACACACACAGGTTAGTGCATATGGCTGTGCCAGGCTGGATGGCAGTGCAGGTGAAGTCTTGGCTCCACACCAGCACACACTGGTCTGAACATCAGTAACAGATTGTGTTATTTTATTGGAGCTTTGTGGGTCTTGTGTGCCTGGCATGGTGCTGGAAGCAGGATGTGATGGGGAGGACTGCTTTCCTTTAACACAGGCAACGGTGCTGTGACAGAGCTGTGACAAAGAAACTGATTTGCTTCTGAAAAACCACCTGCAGGAAGCTGAAATGTTGTGGGTAGTGTTCCATTGATGGCAATACTGTAGGCATGAACACCAGGAAGTGTGACCAGTTATTTACGAGGACTTCTCACTAAAACTAAAATCACCTTGAACTGAGAAAAAAACTTTCCATTAGTGATTATTTCTTATTTTTCTTCAGCTCATTTGGACTTTTATACCTCAAGGCCAGCTAACAAACCTGCAGCATCCAACCATGGAATCATAAAGCCAAGCACCATATGATATCCCCCCAACATTCAAGTATTCATCATCCATCTGTATAACCAACAAATCATTAACCCTACGAGAAGACAACAAACTCTGTAGCCACCAAATCTGATTTGTGTTCAACCCTCCATCCATCCAACTAAACATCTAATCATAAACCACACCACCATCTATTTTCCAACAATATAACTATTAAAAGTTTAACATCCATTCATAAAGCCACCTGATTATCTCAAAGAAGTCAAAGAAAGGACTGGTTTGTTTTGGTCCGCCGTATTCACCCACAAGGTGGAACACTCACATAAGTGATAGAACGGGTATTCTACCAATCTTCTGATTGGTAGATGACCAGCATTCTGGCGAGACGGCAGCAGCATGCAGCAGCCACTCCGGACCAAAATGGTGCTGTTTTTGTGCTCTCTATCGCCTTTTCATCATGACCATTTCATCATCATATAAAAACTGACCAGGAACTGCTGGAAGCGCTGTGTGTCCTCAGGTTGCTACGGAAATCAGGCCTTTAGTTCCTGGCGTTGCCTGTTGCCGTGGCCAGGGGAAGGATTGCCAAAAGTGGTGTGTGAGGAAGCGGAAGTGCGGCAAGCACGAGGGGGTCTGTGCTAAGACTAAGAGCAAATCCAAGCTCTTCCACACATCTTGCTCTCAAACATTTGCTCACTGGACAATAAACTGGACTACATTCGACTCCAGCGGACCACACAGCGGGAATTTAGAGACTGCTGCATCTTTGTTTTCACAGAAACATGGTTCAGTGACAGAGTTCTGGACACTGCCATTCAGCTACATGGGCTCACCTCATTTCGTGCTGACAGAAATGCAGCTCTGTGTAGTAAGGCTCAAGGTGGTGGCTTATGTGTCTACATCAGCTTGGAATGGTGCAAGAACTCAGTGCTAGTTTCTAATTACTGCTCATTGCTGGTAGAGTTTATGACTGTTAGATGCAGACGTTTTTATTTACCTTGGGAATTCACTGCTGTGCTCATTACAGCAGTGTACATCCCACCCAGCGCTAATGCCAAAAAGACACTCTGTGAGCTGTACGGGGAGATCAGCAAGCTCCAGAGCTCACACCCCGATGGACTGTTTGTTATTGCCGGAGATTTCAACCATGCAAATCTCAAGTCAGTGTTTCTGAAATTCCATCAACACATGGACTTTGTGATGAGCGAAGCCCCGCCCCCATCTTGGACACTCAGACCACTTGTCTGTTATGCTAATTCCAGCATACAGACCGCTCGTCAGACGCTGCAAACCGGTTCTGAGACAGGTGAGAACTTGGCCTGCAGGAGCTCTCTCTGCTCTTCAGGACTGTTTTGAGCACACTGACTGGGCAACAAATGGCAACCGCACCAACTTGGAGGAGCGCACATATTGTGTGACCAGCTACATCACCAAATGCATCGATGATGTCACTGACTCCAGGACTATCATAACATGCTCCAACCAGAAACCACGGATGACTGCAGAAGTGCGTGAGTTGCTAAAGACTCCAGACTCCACCTTCAGAGCAAATGACAAGGCGGCCCTGGGAACAGCGAGAGCCAAACTGTCTCGAGCCAGCAGAGCAGCAAAACGCTCTGATGGCCACAGCCACTTCCAGGACAGCAGTGACATGTGGCGCATGTGGCAGGGCATCCAGGCCATCACCAACTACAAGAAGATAACACCTGCCTGTGATGGTGACGCCTCCCTACCAGATGCGCGGAACAACTTCTGTGCACAGATTGACACTCAGAATGATGTGCTGATGAGGAAGTCCACCACACTTCACAGCGACCAGGTTCTGTGTCTGACCTCTGTTGATGTGAGGAAAACTCTTCGCAGAGTTAACCCACGGAAAGCTGCTGGTCCAAAAAACATTCCTGGAAGAGTGCTCAGGAAATGTGCAAACCAGCTGACAGATGTCCTCACTGACACTCAGCCCACCTCTGTTCTCTCTACTGACTCACGACTGCTCAGCAATGCACAGTTCAAACCACATAATCAAGTTCGCCGATGACACGACTGTGGTGGGTCTCATCAAGAAGAACGACAAGTCAGCATACAGAGAGGAGGTGCAACAGCTAACAGACTGGTGTAAAGTCAACAACCTGTCTCTGAATGTGGACAAAGCAAAAGAGATGATGGTTGACTTCAGGAGAGCACGGAGAGATCACTGTCCACTTAACATCAATGGATTGATGGATCCTCTGTGGAGGTCGTCAAGAGGACTGTTACGACTGTTGTCGTAATTATCATATGTAAATTTGAGCGTGCAGGTGCTCCTCCGTGATTGGTGCATCCAGGGTGGATGGATTGCACCGATTGGCTAAGGACCGGGAGGCAGCGGATAAGAAGAAACCGCCAGGGACTGCCAGGTCATTCATCCTCGGCCCAACCCAACCGGCAGACCGTTCACTGTGTCACTATGTTGGTTAATGTAAGAGCATGTAGGGGTGGACCGCCTTTTTGTTTGATCAGTTTTCTCCTGTTTTTGTTAGGCAGGGAGGAAAGTGATTGTCGTTTGAGTCAATTCTTTTGAGTAGGTAAGTTGTGTTTATTCCTGAGATAGGTTACTTTTTGTTTGTTGTTTTGGCCTTGGGTTCACCCTGAAGTTATGGTATGCTCCCTTCCTTTGTTTAACTGCACTCATTGTAAATAAATCATTGTCACAAAGTATTAAGTGTGTGACGTGCTGCATGGGGTTGGACGGGGATCGATCACCCTTTATGTTGTGGTCTGGCCGCGCCTAGACGGGCCATAACAAGGACCAAATTCCTTGATGTTTACTTGGCGGAGAACCTCTCCTGGTCCCTCAACACCAGCTCTACAACTAAGAAGTCTCAACGATGTCTCTACTTCCTGCGGAAGCTGAGAAAAGCCCATCTCCCTCCATCCATTCTCACCACGTTCTATAGAGGGAATATTGAGAGTGTCCTAAGCAGCTGCATCACTGTCTGGTATGGTAACTGCACCTTATCAGATGTTAATATCCTACAATGGACAGTGAGAGCAGCTGAGAAGATCATTGGAGCCTCTCTTCCCTCTATTAAGGACACTTATAGCACCCGCTCCATCTGCAAAGCCACCAGCATTGTGGAGGACCCCACACACCCCTCACACACACTCTTTACCCTGCTGCCTTCTAGAAAGAGGTACCAGAGACAGTAAACACCCAGGCTGAGATCTTCCTCCACCTCTCCTGTATCTCCCCCTCCTGCAGAGTGAGCTCCTGAAGAGAGGAGAGCTCCTGCAAGATGTAACAACCTCCCCCAGGTGGCTCGATGCACCGGCGGCACCCTGCGCCAGGACTGGGCCCCCATACACCCACCCGCCAACAACCCCGGCAACACACCAACCAGGACCCAAGCCCCCGAGGCCCAGCCAGGGCCCCAGCCCAGAGACGGAGCGCCCCCAGAACCTCACGCCCATCCCGGACCCACCCAGGGGCAGCCAGGCTACCAGGTCAGTAGCCCACGTCCGTCAGCACAGACCCTCCCCTAGCCCCGCTGCATGCAGCCACGAGGAAACAGTCACCTGAGAGCCAATAGAGCCCTTAATGGGCCATGACCGCTACCCCGGGTTGAGCCCCCCAAGGAAGATGCTCCCGGGGAACCCCCCGACGCCCTAAGCCTGCCCCTACCCCCACACCAATCACAACAGTGAAGGTGGGACTAAACTATGACCCCCCACCCCCACTAGGTGATGGAGCTGATCAAAGGAGCCCAGAGCAATTGATCTGATGTGGTGGCAGAGGCTGTATCATGTAATCTAATAGATAATCTCTATATTGGTTAGAATTAAGATTATTTTTATTTCTCCAGTTCATGAGGACTGTTTTCTTGGCTATGCATAGGGCAGTGAAATGGGCTATATTCATATGGGCTATATTCTTTTCTGTAGTGACATTATCAGCGCTATATATATATACATACATACATACATACATACATACATACATACATACATACATACATACATACATACAACAGACATAATTGAGAGATCAGTTGAAAATGGAAATCACTGTCAGCTTCAGCCTAACAAACTGCACAATTAAAATGGATAAATCACTTTAAATAACACAGACAGGCAACTGGAGCAGCAGGCGAGTTTCTGCCTTTCAAGCCTGATTAAGCTGTGAGAACAGAAATGCTGTGTGCCACTTTCAGGGGTTTATTTGCTTCTCAGGTGCTGGTCTCTGTATTTGAAGACAGGAGCATCCATTTGCTTTGGAGGAAAGCCAGTTTGGACTGTCTGTCACTGCCTGTTACAAATCAATCAGTGTGTCATGGTGGGGAGTGCTGTGCTTTCAAGGAGAGTGTGAGGAGCTGATTCAATTTGTCATGACTGATAATGTATCCCACAGCAACACAGACTTCAAGCCTGTGTGGTCAGCTGTAGCAGTTTGGTAATGCTGAGGACAAATTCAACCTCACAGGCCTTTTTCCACATTCTGAGCTCAGTCCTAGTGATAATAGAAGCATCATGTTAAATTAAAACAAGAGGATGGTTGTCAGAGTGAGCAGGAAACTGAGTTGTCGGGTACATGGAATATATTAAAGGCAAACAAGATGTATTCATCATGTTTCTGGTGCTTTTAACAAACTGCGAGCTGTGACAACACGACAATAATGGAGCATGACCTGGTCAGAAACATGAAAGCTGACCTTTTTACAGCTTAAAAGGAACTTGAAAGTCAGATGATTACTGTACTCGGTATAAGTCACATTCAAATCCCTCTCAAGCAAATCTATTCATGAAGCATGTTGCTGGTATTTCTCAGAAACTGAAACATGGCAGGGCAAGATTACCGCCTGGTTCCACTGATGAATGCATGAAGGCACAAGAATACAGCCTGTTCAGATTAACCACAGCAGGAGGGAGCAGGAGTACAGCCCAGATAGTTGGATGAAAGCATGACGGTACAGGAAACCTGCCTCACTGGACTGACCAAAGTGCAGCAGCACACAAGTATGACCGGGTCAGCTGGATGAAAGCATGATGGCTGGAATACAGCCTGGTTGGAAGGCTGGATTCATGAAACCCTTTTGGAACTTAAAAGGAACTTCTAACTTGAGATGATTACTATACATGGAAAAAGAATTACTGCCACATGCAAAACGTTTCAAAATTTGAGCAAACATATACATCGAATATGCTTTTCAGAAAATGAGAGGCATGACAAGCTTGGTGTAGGAATTCTGCTGATTTATGGATTATGCAGATTTCTGCACCCGACTGCAGACTCATGAAATTAACCAAAAATGAACCTTTATTAACTAAACTCTATTGACTAAACATGTGAACATCTAATGATGGAGAAGGTGCTGGAGATTCCAAAACAGGACACGGTGAATACAGAGATGACTGAAACTCAGGGAATAAACCATAAATGAAAAATATTACTAAAATTAAAAACTGAGCAAGCCTGAACAAAAACAAAACTAAAACTAAATGAGACAGACTAGAATCCACACTGACAATGACAAGAACAAACAGTGATGAACAGAGCTGAGAACATTGGGAGAGCCAGTCTGATGAAAGCACCTTGCTGCCTGTTTAGATGGACTAAAGCATGATGGAACAGAAAGACGGACGGGTTCGAGCCATGAAAGCATTTTGGAATTTAAAAGGAGCATGAAACTTGAGATGATTACCATACATGGAAAAAAAAAGTCACAGCCACATCCAGATTTTGAGCCACTGTATTCCTGATACAGTGGGGCAAAAAAGTATTTAGTCAGCCACCGATTGTGCAAGTTCCCCCACCTAAAATGATGACAGAGGTCAGTAATTTGCACCAGAGGTACACTTCAACTGTGAGAGACAGAATGTGGAAAAAAATAAATTAAAAAAATCCATGAATCCACATGGTAGGATTTGTAAAGAATTTATTCGTAAATCAGGGTGGAAAATAAGTATTTGGTCAATAACAAAAATACAACTCAATAATTTGTAACATAACCTTTGTTGGCAATAACAGAGGTCAAACGTTTACTATAGGTCTTTACCAGGTTTGCACACACAGTAGCTGGTATTTTGGCCCATTCCTCCATGCAGATCTTCTCGAGAGCAGTGATGTTTTGGGGCTGTCGCCGAGCAACACGGACTTTCAACTCCCGCCACAGATTTTCTATGGGGTTGAGGTCTGGAGACTGGCTAGGCCACTCCAGGACTTTCAAATGCTTCTTACGGAGCCACTCCTTTGTTGCCCGGGCGGTGTGTTTTGGATCATTGTCATGTTGGAAGACCCAGCCTCGTTTCATCTTCAAAGTTCTCACTGATGGAAGGAGGTTTTGGCTCAAAATCTCACGATACATGGCCCCATTCATTCTGTCCTTAACACGGATCAGTCGTCCTGTCCCCTTGGCAGAAAAACAGCCCCATAGCATGATGTTTCCACCCCCATGCTTCACAGTAGGTATGGTGTTCTTGGGATGCAACTCAGTATTCTTCTTCCTCCAAACACGACGAGTTGAGTTTATACCAAAAAGTTCTACTTTGGTTTCATCTGACCACATGACATTCTCCCAATCCTCTGCTGTATCATCCATGTGCTCTCTGGCAAACTTCAGACGGGCCTGGACATGCACTGGCTTCAGCAGCGGAACACGTCTGGCACTGTGGGATTTGATTCCCTGCCGTTGTAGTGTGTTACTGATGGTGACCTTTGTTACTTTGGTCCCAGCTCTCTGCAGGTCATTCACCAGGTCCCCCCGTGTGGTTCTGGGATCTTTGCTCACCATTCTCATGATCATTTTGACCCCACGGGATGAGATCTTGCGTGGAGCCCCAGATCGAGGGAGATTATCAGTGGTCTTGTATGTCTTCCATTTTCTGATGATTGCTCCCACAGTTGATTTTTTCACACCAAGCTGCTTGCCTATTGTAGATTCACTCTTCCCAGTCTGGTGCAGGTCTACAATACTTTTCCTGGTGTCCTTCGAAAGCTCTTTGGTCTTGGCCATGGCGGAGTTTGGAGTCTGGCTGTTTGAGGCTGTGGACAGGTGTCTTTTATACAGATGATGAGTTCAAACAGGTGCCATTCATACAGGTAACGAGTGGGGGACAGAAAAGCTTCTTACAGAAGATGTTACAGGTCTGTGAGAGCCAGAGATTTTCCTTGTTTGAGGTGACCAAATACTTATTTTCCACCCTAATTTACGAATAAATTCTTTACAAATCCTACCATGTGGATTCATGGATTTTTTTTTTTCACATTCTGTCTCTCACAGTTGAAGTGTACCTCTGGTGCAAATTACTGACCTCTGTCATCATTTTAAGTGGGAGAACTTGCACAATCGGTGGCTGACTAAATACTTTTTTGCCCCACTGTATGTGCCGCTCAGGTTTTCAAACCCGGTCCCTGACTAACCTGCCAGGAGAATGAATGCACTGATGAATGTCATCAGTGAGATGGGAGGGAGAGACACTGTGGCCCTTCCATAAATGAAAGAAAACCACTTTTGTGATGTAAAGTGTGAGAATGTGTTTTCGGAAGACATTCAGTGAATCAGCATCCACAAATGGGCTCCTAATGAGAGGCTCCTAAAAGCTGTTAAACTTCATCGCTTATTGTCCAATTACAGTTCATAGATGAAACAGGATTATTTTTGCTGGATTATTGTCTCGTGTATCAGGATTTAGGATTTTAGGACCGGGCTCAGATCAGAGTCTTTGTTAGGGGATTTGTTTTAAGTCTGTCCAGCTTTCTGGTTTTACACTCTGGATTTAGTTTTGGCCGTGTCCAGTCCTCCTCATCCTCCCCCTCGCCCTCCTCCTCCTCACAAGTGCTGTGGTGTTCAGGGTTTAACAACTCGTGCTTCAGGTCAAAGTCTGATCAGAGCCTGCAAATCCGGGAGCTCAGCTTTTCACTCTGTCCTCCTAATAGACACCTCTCCCACTCCCTTATTCTCTGCTCTTCTTCACCTCTGTGTTTATCTGCAGCCTGCAGATTTGTTAGCCCCCTCCGCTCCTCTCCCTCAGGATTTGTCCCTTCCCTCATTTCATCGGAGGAAAACGTCTCTACTCTCTCCATGGTAACGCTGGCTGTTTTCATCAGGTTGAATTTCATTACCTTGTGTGTTTGTGCATCTTAATAAACCAAGTGTGTGTGTGTGAATGTTTGGAGTGTGTGTTGACAACCTATTAGTGTGAGAGCTGCGCTATGCGGCGCTCTGCACATCGATGTGTGTGACTTTACAGCTGTGTGTGCTGCAGAATAAAAAGGTCAGTGTTCTTTTGAAGCCTGAATTCCTCCATCAGCTAAGAAACAGAGCTGGAGGGGTGAGAGGGAGAGGGGAGGAGCGGGGAGGAGAGGGGGGTGCTAAAGGAGAGTTAAAAACAAAATGCTTCTAAAACAAGAAAGAGCAGGTGAGGACAGGAGAGGAGGCAAGAAGAGGAGAAGAGGGGAGTGTTCATCTGAATCATGGATGTCTGAGTCAAATGCAAGTGTTTGATTATAAATGGGCTAAACCAGTAAACTCACATCCATCCATTCATTTATTCATTTATCCATCCATCCATCCATCCATCATCTTCCACTTCTCCAAAGGTGGGTTGCAGTAGCAGCAGGAGAAATGTGGTATTCTACACATTTTGCCTCCTTCCTCGTGGGGGATCTGGAGGCATTCCCAGGCAGGATAAGATATAGGTCTGCCCTGAGGTCTCCTCCCCGTTGGCATACCTGAGAAAACCTTACCTTAAGCACCTCAACTGTCACAAACTCAGCTGAGATCTCTCTGAAAGTATAAACCCAGCTATCCTGTGGAGGAAACTCATTCAAGCCTAATATTCCTGACCTGACTCTTTCAGTCTTATGACCATAAGGCAGAACCTATGACCATAGGTGAGGGTTGGAACAAGTCTCAGTGCTCAGTGCTTCCTTAATTTCTCGAGTCTGTTACTGCTGACTCCTTACCAATCCGCTGGTCCTGGTGACTGTAGCGTCGTTGTCTGGGGCAACTGTGCCACGTAGGGAACGTCTGGTAGCCAGGCCTTAATCTGTGGGGCTTTTTAAAGTGCTGCCTCCCTAAAATAATATGATTCTGCCACATGTGGCCCACTACACACCAGGGCAGGCATAAGGTTCGGGGCGGTTCTCAGGGAGCAGGACCAGTAAACAACTGCCTGCAAAGTTTTACCTATAAAATAATTCAGTTGGTTGATTTATGAATCAGTTTACATTCTGAAAATTTCACTTTCATTAAAGTGATTAACACCCAAAAATGTCTTAAGTAATTTCAACATTACACTGCATTACATTATCACATTATAAAGAAATTCTGCTTTAGTAAAACAAAGAAAGCAGTCAGCATAGCTTAACCATGCTTTCAGAAATAAATCAGTAAAATTACACTGGCAGCTCATTATTTGCTTTTTGTCCCATAATTAAACGAGAAATTTTCTGTTAATCTGCAGAAAATCCTTTTTTACTGTGGACATACTTAAAAACATGAAGTTCTGATATTTGATGGTTCACAGTGAAAGGAACTTTCCTGTTTTCTAGTGGACCCTCAGTTTTAAACGCTGGGGTAGTATTGTACTGTGGGTGAGTCTGTTAGTGACAATGTTGTAAAACTGTGAAAATGATCAGAAAAATGAACATCCACGGGGCTGGTTTGAATCCTGTGTTTGACCTCCCTGAAATAATAATAAGAACATGAGTGTTACAAACTCCGTGCGACTCACTGCCTACCACAGCCTGCTAATAGTTGAACGCTACCATCATGATAATGTCATAACAATAATAATAATAACGTTTCATGCTTTGGAAATGTAATTTTTACAAACTGCCAATCATTTTCTCTAACATGTTAAATTTGCCCTCCACAACAGCAAGGGGTGCTGCTGTGAGCATATAAAATGATTTTTAAGTGTGATTCATGTAAAGCTACTTTTAAAAACTATGACGTCTTTGTTCAGTTGATCTGTGACCTCAATGATCGCTTCTGTTGTGAAGGCTCACCTTTTAGCACACTCACTTCACCATATGCACCTTGTTTCTCTTCCTCACCTTTGATTGGGTGTGGTGCTTGCCTGTCACTCGTTATATAAGGACTGCACTCACCTACACCTCACTCTTTCTTCACACATGGGGCAGCAGCTGAGGTGAGTTTCTATTTGAGTTTCCTGAGTTCATGTATTATTTTGAGTTACTTAAATCATACTTTATTTCCTGTCAGAGATGGCAGTCCATGTGTCTTTCCTTTTGCTCATTATTCAATAAAATGGAAAAACCTGCAAGTGATTGCTGACTGTTCATTCTCATCCTGACCGGATGAGCCTATGATGGTAACAATCTCCAACCTCCTCTGAACCTTCCTCCAAAACCTCTTCACTTCGCTTTTCCAGATGTTTTCACATCTATTAATATTTATGTTCATAGAATGTTCCTAGTTTATAAATGTGCATTATTTGGACAGACACTAGATACCAGAAACCTCACCAATTCCATCTGGCTCAAGTAAGACAACATAAGGCTGGAAACTGGAAACTCGTTGGTGTATGAAGAGAAAGCCAGTGCTCCGATCTCGGAGTTCTGACGTTGGGATTTCTTTGGACTCTGCGCTCTTTGTTGCTATGCATTCAGCAGCTCTTCCTCCTCAGGTGATCTATAAATACTTAAAGTCTGCAGCCAACTCGTTATTTTACCTTCAGCTTCTGAAGCGTCACCTCTTTAACTCACTCCTTCTCTTAAATTTAGATTCCTTCTGTCCTCCCTTTCCTTTCTCTTCCTCCCTCCCACTTCCACTGTTGTTCCAGATCAATATAGCATTAACCTTTACTCTCCCCTCTTTCACCTTTTCTTGGGGGTTGTGCAGGTGTATAATGTGATTACTCCCAGCGGGGCTCTGTGTGCGATGAACATGGATTCTGATCAGACTTATCTTGCTATGGAGCGGGTGGATGTTCATGGTGGAAGTAGACATAAGCATTTTCCCTGCTGCTGTTTAAGTGGATCACACCGATGCCTTTTGAAGTTCAGAGACGAAAACGTAAATTAACAGTGCAGTGAGAGGAAGCACAAATTCCACTGAATTTGAGTCTTCATATTCTCAGGCATTTTCACCATTAAACCTCAAAGAATGAGCACAGGGATCAGGAAACTCCCACTATCAACATGGAGAGCTGAAATTATCCAGTAACACATCAGCATCATCATTTGCACACCTGTGTTGTGCAGTCTAATACCAAACGGCAGCGCCAGCATTCAGGCTGCATGAAAACCCAGTGTCGAGGGGCGATTTACTCTCTCATTTCCTCTTTATCATTGAAGTTTTTGGATATGAACATTTATGTCTGGCTGGTTTCAGTAATATTCTGGGAACTCTTGCATGAGATACCTTTGGTAGATTCACAGCAGATATCATGTTGATACCGACCCTGTCAGAGCTCCAGTTCAGCAGCATCTTACATTCAGCTGTGGCGAATCCCACAGATTCAAAATGTAATCATGTACAAAGGGTAATACATTATATGTATCTATTCAATTTACAGGGGTTGATCATGTTGGAGTGTGAAGGCCATATACTTTATTGTGATTGCTGCATATTCAGCATTAGCTTAGCCAACAACAGTCCAGAGGTTGTTCATGCTACACTGAGAGGAGGGCAAACAGTGGCTGGAGATCAAAGCAGGAGCAACATTATCTGAACTCTTTAAAGCAACTTTGGTACACCAAGAGAGCAGTAAGATGGAGTTTCATGCAATCTATAAAAATGCAAAGATTAACTATATGAGTCACAATCATGGATCAGCTACTAGAAATTCCTCCGCAAACAGGGACATAGTTTCTGCAGGACTGCAATTTTACTACAAAATGACAGACACAACTGTTGTTCAATAAATTTAACCTCATAACAAAACATCAAGCAGTAGAGGAAAACCTTTCAGCCCTCCAGCTGGATGTGGGGATGTGAAGCCAAACACTGAGTTGTACAAGGAAATTATCTCTTTAATTTGCAGCACACTGAAATTTTAAATGGGGTATACGTGCAGGCCTTCCTGCGCTGAAGCACTGGTACAAATGTACTGGAAGTCGGCCAGTAATGACTGGTGTGCCAGATTATTGGCTGATGGATTATTGGTGGAAGTTAGTAATGAGTTTGAAAAATAAATAAGTTGGAGGCCGGATAACTGTAAAGAAACAGATTTGAACATGGGAAATGTGCCACCATTAACTGACTGTGCTTGTGCAATTCCTATTGCTGCCAGAAGGGGGAGACGGACATTTCACACAGCTGCTTTAATCATTTTTAGATTCAAAGAAAAACAGAACTAGATTTAGTAAACATGAGAATTTCTGTTCTTTTAAATTCATTTTGTTTTTTCAAAATAAGAAAGCGTGGTCCCCATTTGGGGACCGATGCCCTACAGTCCACTGTTTACAAATATATAAGAGTGTGTGTGCGTGTGTGTGTGTGTGTGTGTGTGTGTGTGTGTGTGTGTGTGTGTGTGTGTGTGTGTACATAAAGGACTGTGTGTGTATAATCACTGATAGTAAATCCAATGAATTGTGTTTTGTAGAGCATGAGAAAGCTCTGCTGATTTGGCCAATTATACGTGCGCTATCAAAAGGTCACCATTTCATTACACACAACACAGCCGAAGTCCTCCTGTCGCTAAGAAAGGGAAACAAAAAGAAAGAAAAATGTCACCAGAAACAGAACAACAGTGAACATGTTTGTACTGCTGGGTGTCACAAACTCTGTGGAGCAGGTGTTGCATTCAGAGGAAGTGTGTCTGCAGGATCGTCTTTGGAGATGTGATTTTAATCATAGACTCATCTTAAATTCACTTGGAAAGCAGAAAGAGAAAAAGAGCAAGAAACATCCAATGCAAAAGTATTTACATTATTCACCTAATTTATTTCTGTTAGTTTCAGCTCAGTGTGAGAGTCTTTGCTGCTGCTTACACTGTGGTTGAGCTCCTTTCCTTTCTGTCACGTGAGTTCCCCTCCTCACACAGACAAGTAAAGGGAAAAGTTAAAAACACTAAAAGTTTTCTTACTACAAGTGTTAACCTGAACATGAGGAGAGGATGAGAGAGAGAGAGCCAAGCTGACAGTGAACACATCGTTGTTGTCTGTGGCGTAATTAAAGCTACTACTGTTTGGCTGTCATGATACGTTGTGTGGCAGGCAGGAGAAGGACCCAAGATGCAGATTCACAGACACGGGGATAAACTCAAAAACACAGCTTTATTGCTGGCCACGAGAAGCAATACAAAATAAACTAAAACTGGGAAAACTAAAGCATGAGATGTACAAGGAACCGAACCACGGGGAGAATAACACACAACATGAGGGAGAACGCGACGCCGAACAGAGGGAGACTCAGACAGAAATACACAGAGGGTTAACGAGGAAAGTGGGCACACACGGGGAACACAGGTGATACTGATAATCATAACGAGACAGGGCGGGGTGAACTGAACATGACATGTACAGGCACAGAGGTTCAGACAGGAGGAGAGAGAGCACGGGGAAAACACAGACATAACGGGCTGGGGAAACATGAAACAACCACAAAGGGAGACGAGGGCTCATAAATACATAGAGGGCACACAGGGGGGAGAGAGAGCACGGGGATAACTTAGACATAAAGGGCAGGGGAAACATGGAATAAAACATAAGGAGAGACGAGGGCTCACAGATACACAGAGGGGCACACAGGGGGTAAAAGCCATGAAGGGAAAACACTTAGGGAACAACACAACAGGGCAACTCAGAAAACATGGCCTAAATAAGGAACGAAATACAAAAATACAAGGAACTAAGAATACTGGGCCCACATGGCCCAGGACCATGACATTGGCGCACTTTTTGCTCATACCTTCCTCCACGCTGTGCTCGGACCGTGCACCGATGCTCTTAGACAGTAGTGTTTCTGAGTGCAGTTCAGTCTGTGAGTCCCTCCTGGTAGTTAGTGCATGACCACAGGTGGCAGAAAAGATCCACGTAGATGCAGGGTCTGAAAAATTAAGCCAGTGTGGATTTGCCTTACACTTAAATATTTTTATAGGCCACCAGGGGGTGATAGCTGTGGTCGCAGACTTCCTGTCCTAAACAAGCCTGTGGGGAAATGGCGCTCTGCAAGAACCTCAGTAAACACTGAGTTTACAGGCTCAGCCAATCTGAAGGTCTTCAGTACCAGACCACACAAACCAGTGGGTGACATCACTGGAGCACCGCCCATTTTTTTATGGGCACTGTCACCTTCAGGCATCATTTCTGACTGATGCCCACTCACACTAATGCCTCCCCGTGAAACCGAGCCACTGCTCTTAATTAGCTCGTAATACATTTGTTTTTAATGGAGACAGTAACCAACCAATGGTGTGATACACTTCCAGACTCACTGACACTGAAAGCGATCCACTGACCTCCATAGCACGTCTGCAAACCGTCATGGCGTCACCATGAACAGCAGCTCGCAGGCTGAATGCAGCAACTATACATCACACCCATCTGACAGCTGACTGCTCGAGCATCTGCTGTTGGAAACATATAAGTGTGTGTCTTGTATAAATAACCTGTGTGTGTGTGTGTGTGTGTGTGTGTGTGTGTGTGTGTGTGTGTGTGTGTGTGTGTGTGTGTGTGTGTGTGTGTGAGGAAAGTGCCTGTGTGAACAGACTGTGTGTATTAGCCATTCGGGTATTAGTCCACAGAGACTCAGATCAGGTCAGAGGCAACATTCATCTCTCAGCCATTTTTCTGCTGAGCAGGAACATATTACACACACACACACACACACACACACACACACACACACACACACACACACACACACACACACCTTACACTCTGAAATCTGGTGTAAAACTGCGAAAGGCTGCATGAATGCTTGGTGTCATCCAAGAGGGAACAAAGAGAGGATCCAAACAAAAAGCGGTACAGCTGACCTTCAGTTCACTTCAGAAAGCCTGAAAAAGCAGACTAATAACAGCTTACACTCTGCTATTTTACTTCATTCAGCTCACAGTTTAGTGCGGAGACTGGAGAAAAGAAAGTGCTATTTCAATTTCTGCTTCCTGCTGTGCACATTAAAAGTTTTCAGTCGTAGTTTCAGGTCAGATCATCACCAAGCAGAACTTCTTTCAAAGTTTCCAGTGAATGAAAATTAAATCAAAGAATTTCAGTTCAGTGTTTGTAAAATTATTCACTCCTAACCTCTCGACTCTCGCCTGGTTCACATCTGTTCCTGTGTGCAGTGCTAACCTAAGCAGGTAGAAAAAGCTGGAAAGTGAGAGTTCAAGTAGGACACCAGGACCAAGCTTCTTTGTTTAGCATGCAGCTACAGTGCAGCCTAACCTTGTTCCTGCCCCTGAGGATGTTAAGAGGTTAAGCTCATGTACTGAGCTCTCTCCTGGGGATGAATTCACTTTCATAATTTATCAGCACCGTTTGGTTGTGCTGTGGTTAAAGTAGAGCCAGAGGTCCATGCCCGCAGGATGCGCCACATGTGAGTCTTTTGTTTCAGTGTTTTTCATTTTGAATGGCACACCTGTAATCATATCTGCACAGCTTCTTTCTTCTGATGAAGGTTGCAGACAATGTCACGCAGCACAGCACTTCACATTAATAATTATTGAGTTTGTTTGGGTTAAAATATATAAAATAAAAATAACTTCCACACAGATCAAAGCGATAAAAGGTGCAGGAAGAAGAAACTCTAATGAACTTGCAAAAAAAGGGGGGTTTACAAAAGCAAAATGCCTCTATTCATACCTGTAAATGTAGCTATGCTCATCAACACACAAGCAAAGCAAAGCCACGAGACCTGCAGTGATGACATCAGGACCTCATAAATGTTTGTAAAGGTGAGTCTTGAGCTTTGAATAAGCTCACAGGTCATAGACTGCAGGGTGTGTGGGGTGGGGTTGCACGGCTGTGAGACCTGTGTCACCTTCAAGGTTCAAGGTTCAAGGTTCAAGGTTCTTTATTTGTCACATGCATAGTTATACAAGTATAACACACAGTGAAATGTAGCCTGACACGCTCCTCGACATGTGCAAAAATTGGGGGGGGGGGGGGGGGGTGTAGAGGAAGAACATTATATATATTAGGGGTGCAACGATATTCGTATCGATATTGAACCGTTCGATACAGTGCTTTCGGTTCGGTACGCATATGTATCGAACAATACAACATTTGTAATTTATTTTATCAATTTTCCTTCTGACGATGCTGTCTGTGTTGAGCGCTCAGTGAATCTGTGTTCGACTACTCCGCCTAGGCTGCACTGTCGAGCGCAGATCCACTGAGCGCTCAACACTGTTCAATGTTCAGAAACAGAAACAATGTTCAATGTTCAATGTTCAGAAACAGCTCCGACGATGACGTCAACGTGTTTACGGAAGCGGTTGTGGGATTCATCGGGAAACTAGCGGATGATACCATGGAGACAAAGACTATCACAACGTTTCCCAACCAGAAGCCGTGGGTGGATAAAACCATCCGCGACGCTCTGAGATCCCGCACCGCTGCCTACAACACGGGACTCATGACGGGGGACATGGACCCGTACAAAGCCGCGTCATATAACGTGCGGAGGGCGGTGAAAGAGGCGAAGCAGCGCTACGGGAGGAAACTAGAGTCACAACTCCAACAGAGTGACTCTAGGAGCCTGTGGCGGGGACTAAGGACAATAACGAACTATAAAGCACCAAAAACCGGTATGACGAACGCGGCCGTGACTCTGGCAGACGAGCTGAACACTTTCTATGCTCGCTTCGAGGCTGCAGCTAAGGTCTCCAACAATGCTAGTGTTAGCGGCGCTAACGGCTGCAGACAGGAAGATACTGCCAGCACCGGAAACGTGCTCGTCATCTCCGAGCATGAAGTAAGGAGAGCCTTCAAGAGAGTGAACACCAGGAAAGCAGCAGGACCAGACGGCATCCCAGGTCGTATCCTAAGAGACTGCGCATACCAGCTAGCTCCTGTGTTCACTGAGATATTCAACATCTCTTTATCTCAGTCGGTGATCCCCACATGCTTCAAAGAGTCCATCATTGTTCCTGTCCCGAAGAAACCCCACCCTGCTTCTCTCAATGACTATCGCCCTGTAGCCCTCACCTCAGTAGTGATGAAGTGCTTTGAACGCCTGGTCAGAGACTTCATCATTTCTTCACTACCAGACACACTGGACCCACTACAGTTCGCTTACCGTCCAAATCGTTCCACAGACGATGCCATCTCTCATCTCCTCCACACATCACTCACTCACTTGGACACTAGAAGGGGGAATTATGTTAAAATGCTCTTCATAGACTACAGCTCTGCATTTACCATAATTCCCTCCACACTCACCACCAAGCTGGAGCATCTGGGACTCAGCTCATCTATGTGTCAGTGGATCTCCAACTTCCTAACTGGCAGACCACAGGCAGTAAGGATGGGCGGACATGTCTCAGCCTCCACCACTCTCAGCACTGGAGCCCCCCAGGGGTGTGTTCTGAGCCCCCTGCTGTACTCTTTGTACACATATGACTGTGTGGCCACTACCAGCTCCACCACCATCATCAAGTTTGCTGACGACACCGTCGTGGTGGGCCTGATCTCTGATAACAACGAGACGGCCTACCTGAAGGAGATTAGGAATCTGGAGAACTGGTGCCAGAGGAACAACCTCCTTCTAAACGTCAGTAAGACAAAGAAGCTGATAGTGGACTTCAGCACTAAGCAGGAGAGGAACTACCAGACTCCCGTCATCAACGAGTGCCCAGTGGAGAGAGTGGACAGCTTCAAATACCTCGGAGTTCACATCACGCAGGACCTGTCATGGTCCTGTCACATCAACACCGTGGTGAAAAAGGCCCGACAGCGTCTCTACCACCTCAGACGCTTGAGAGACTTCCAACTGCCCTCCAAGGTGCTCAGGAACTTTTACTCGTGCACCATAGAGAGCATCCTGGCGGGAAACATCTTAACCTGGTTCGGGAACAGCACCATGCAGGACAGACGAGCTCTACAGAGGGTTGTGCGGTCAGCTGAGCGCACCATCCGCTCCGAGCTCCCTGACCTGCACTCAATCTACAGCAGGCGGTGCTGGACCAAGGCCAGGAAGATCGTGAAGGACCTCAGCCATCCCAACAACAGACTGTTCTCTCTGTTGAGGTCAGGAAAGCGATTCCGCTCCCTGAAGACCAACACAGAGAGACTGAGGAGGAGCTTCTTCCCGCAGGCGATACGGTCTCTCAATCACACCACCACACAGTACTGACCCACACATACAGTTCTTACACACACACTGGACTTTCTGGACTTTGGTTTTGCACAACACTGGTCACTATATTCTTCATTTCCAGTTAATACTTGTACAGCTGCTGTTATTGTGTATATATTTATTTATATTTAGATTTCTTCATACATTCTTATATAGTTCTATATTGTGTATTGTGTATTTTGTTGTACAGTTATTTTATTTTCAACTTTAATTTATATATTTTATCTTATTCTTCCCAGTTAAATTTACCCTTCATTCTAATTTGTGTTGTACAGTTATTTCATTTTTAACCTTAATTTATATTTTATTCCTTCCTAGTTATATTTACCCTTTTTAATTTTTCATATTTATTTCCTATCTTATTCATAGCCTTTCCTTTTTTTGTTTTCTTTAGGTCACGAGCAGTTGTCCAAGCATTTCACTACATATCGTACTGTGTATGACTGTGTACGTGACAAATAAAATTTGAATTTGAATTTGAATTTGAACACAGACAGCATAGTCAGAAGGAAGAGCACAGGGCAAGCTAGCGAGACAGAAGTTAAGCTCTCCTTGCAACAGGCAAATTGAACCTCATTCAGATCTGGCGTTTGGAATTATTTTGGTTTTCATGTGACGTATGACCCTGAAGGTAAGCGAGTCATGGACTAAAGTAAAACAGTATGTTGGATGTGCCATGCAATGCTCAATTACATTGGTGTGAACTAGTGTGTTAGCGCAGTTAGCTTGTTAACGTGTTGGCCGTCTAGCCCCATGCACGGAGCGATCGGCGGTAGCTCGTTAACGGAGATTTGCCGTGTTGTGGCGTTAAGGTCATTTCAACGAGATTAACCTGAAAGCACTAGTGGGAACACAACGAATATGACTGCACATTTACGCCGACATCATCCTAGTGCAAAGACAAGTGGAAGCAGACAAAAAAAAAGCAAGCATGCTACTAACTTAAGCCGAGTTATTTAGACAGCTGTTAGCACATGATTCTCCTTATGCTGCTGAGAATATAGCCCAGAAGAAGCGGATATTATAGCTTTTATTTTGGAAAGAGCCATTTCTCTGTAATAAACTCTCTTTTCCAAAGATGAGTGATTCCTCAATCAGATACAGGGCTTGCAATATCGCTAGCCCGACGTCCCGGAGCTAGCGATTTTTTCAGTCGGGCTACCAAAATCTATCTCTTCCCTGCCCGTCGGGCTATTGTAGGAAAAATATATGTCAATGCTTTTGCATTCTTTCGGAAATGTAGCTGGGTAATTATGTCATTGGCATCGGTGAGCCACTGTCAATATGTGACATATTGAATTTGCGCTTGTTTTTTTGCTTTCACTTTGCAATCGTGCGAACTGTGTATAGAGAGCGACAGCACTGATCTGTGAGTGATGATAATTTGCGCACCAATTCCTCTGACATCGTCTTATTAATCGTTAGCTTACTATGCAAACATGACAAGTGAAATCTCCCGCAGCTTAAACATGTGAGAGGTTGATCGCGCAGAGAATCGCTGAGCTTATGTGAGTGCGTGTGTAAAAGCATTTCAGTTCTGCTGAGCCAAATAAGACAGGTCAGGGTGAAGAAGTGACAGCCAAAGAAAAGAAAAGCTTACCACAAAACGGAGAAGTTATGACAAATCAGACTATAAGGCAAAAAAGAAAGTGCAGCTTTATGGTTTCATGGACAAAAGAATTTCTGTGGCTGCAATATGACGAGCTAAATAACCAGGGCTGCACATAAGTGGTCCGCAGGTGCGCATTCGCTGTCAAAATAAAAAACACGCACAAGGGTTAGGGTTAAATTTAAAAACTGTACTTTTGAGTTAAAATATATATTTATAATTTTAATAAATGACAAATTAAAAATGCATGAACATTTTTTTGTATCGAAAAAATATCGAACCGTGACACCAAAGTATCGAACCGAACCGTGAATTTTGTGTATCGTTGCACCCCTAATATATATATATATATATATATATATATATATATATATATATATATATATATATGTATATATATATATATATATACAGGCGGTAGGAGCCAAAAAGGGTGTAGTTTGTGGGTGTGATCACCCATGTGTACACCTGTGTTTTTAAAAGGTTCATGTAATGATCTGCTAGAGGGTGTGGGGGGGCCACAGCCCCGTCCTCCAGGGCATGAAGCAGGTATGGAGGAGATCAAAACTCCAGACATCCAGAGGCCCCCAGAACACAAGAGACCAAGGAAGACCAACAGAGGGGCAGCCGCGCCACTGTCCCAGAAAGAGCTGAGGAGAGTCCCAGATGAGGGCTCACTCAGCAGCCGCGGAGCAGAAGCCAGGGGGAGTTGCAGTGACGCGCCCGTGAGCTCCGCCGGCAGCCAGCCGTGCCTGAGTGACCGAGCCCCAGGCCGAGAGGCCGGGGGCCCCCACCTCCGAAGTGGCCCGAGCGAGCCCCAGGCTCCAGGCCCCGATAAGCGGCCGCCAAGGAGTGAGCCGGTGTGTACCTGGACGCCCATCCCCAGACACAAAGAACCACCAACGCACCGATGTCTGAGGGAGTCCGCCACTGGCAGGGGAAGTGGTGGTAGGTGGAGATAGGCCTCCAAACCTTGGAGGGCCTGAGATGTCCCCAGAGAGGTGGCGCCTGACACCCAACCTGACATATAGACACAGAAATACAGGCACACACATATACAAACATCCATTCCCACCCTCATGCTCTCATATGCACTTACTCCACACTCAACCAACGTGGAGACAGACATAAAGAGACGCTGTACACACGATCACACTCCCCAAGCGTACTCTACGAACCGGGTCTAGGTACCCTTGCCCCTGGAGGGGGGAACCGCACCCAGACCCAGGTGGTGTTACCCTTTTCCCTGCGGTGGGGGGAGGCAGACCGCCCCGACTCCGCAGCAGCAGGGAGGCCCCACACTCCAGACCGCAGTCGGACGGCCAACTCCTCCTCCTAGCCCCCCCGCTCCTGCAGGCCGCAGAGAATGGGGGTGGGAGAAGACTCCAAACCTCCCTCCACCCACTCATTGTAGTGTTGATGCATGTGTGTTCTAAGGTGCATTTAAAACCCAGGAGGGCATGGAGCTACCTGCCAGAGAGCAGCAGGTAAGCGCATGGTCCCTCCTGCTAGCCCTCAATGTCTACGTGTATTTAAAATTGTGAGGTGGGCAACGACGCCAGGGGTGAGGTGTACACCCTGATGGTACTTTGGATTCCGTGTATCGTGCCCACCCCCAAGATCCTATATGTATGTGTAATGAGAGTGTGAGTAATGTGAATGTCTAAGTTGTGGGATAAAATTGAGGCAGAGGCAGCCAGAAGGGGACAGAGGGGGAGTGCCTACCCTGCACCCTGGTGACATACCTGCACCCCAAACCCTGCGTGTGTGGGTGGGTGTGGGTGTGGGTGCCCCACAGAGCCTGGGACAGTCCACCCAACCCCACCACAGAGAAAACTGCACCCACCCCACCATCCACACATCTTCCAGACTACATAAGACAATAAACACCCAGGCTGAGATCTTCCTCCACCTCTCCTGTATCTCCCCCTCCTGCAGAGAGAGTTCCTGAAGAGAGGAAAGTTCCTGCAAGATGTGACAATCTCCCCCACCAGTTGAAGAGCCCCCCAGGTGGCTCAATGCACCGGCGACACCCTGCTCCAGGGCTGGGCCCCATGCACCCACCCGCCCACAACCCCGGCAACACACCAACCAGGACCCAAGCCCCCGAGGCCTGGCCTGTGCCCCAGCCCAGAGACGGAGCGCCCCCAGAACCCCACGCCCATCCCGGACCCACCCAGGGGCAGCCAGGCTACCAGGTCAGTAACCCACGTCCGTCAGCACAGACCCTCCCCTAGCCCCGCTGCACGCAGCCGCGAGGAAACAGTCACCTGAGAGCCAACAGAGCCCCTAATGACCGCTACCCCGGGTTGAGCCCCCCAAGGAAGATGCCTCCGGGGAACCCCCCGTGAAAACCATATGGGCGATATTCTTTTCTGAAGTGACATTATCTAAGCTGCCCAACAAACACACTAAGGGGGAAGTTGGAATGTTACATTTCAGACACTTCGATAAGTCTTCACATATCTCGCGCCAGGTAACTTACTTACTGGCATGGGGGGTCTTGGTTTGCTTGGTTTGTCTTGTTCCTTTTTCTTTGGCTGGTGTCATACCGATGATTAGTTGCAGTTGCAGTCACACATTTTCACCCCTTTAAACTTTGTTTTCATCCTCACTATTAATCACAGTCTTAGGTGTCATGCTGTAGACTTTATATGGTTTAATGAACAGTCTTAGGCCATTAAATGGGACTCAGTATGCACTCACTTACCAATTTCAAGTATTTTACCTGGCCATGAGTCCACCTACCTGTAAGTGGTGTGTGTAGAGTATGATCCATGACGAAGTACAGCAGGCTGAAATAAAGCAGAATTATCCTTTAAATGACACCATTTCTCCTCCAGCTGTTCCATAGCACCAGCTATAGAATGAATAGATTAAAAGTCTCTCAAACATTGTGCCTGATTTGGATGAAAATTTGACCGTAGCAGCTGATGTATTTCCCAGAGTGTTGTAGTTCACGCAATTAAACCTAGTACAGTCTTTTTTACCTAAAAGTGAAAAGGATGTGCTAACTCCAAATCTGACCACTTGATTGCGGCCACTTTAACAAACATCCAGTTTTATCCTGCTAGTGGAAATTCATGGAACTGATAGACTAACTGAGAGACTAACTCACAATAACACACATCTTGGCTTCATGTGATTCTTTGTGTTTAAAATGAGTTGGGGTGGGTGTGACTCAAGCAGAAGGCTGACAGCAGCACAGAGTTTAAAAAGGCACCAGGAAGAATTTCCTTATGTGGGAATGAGATGTCACAGTGGTGCCAGCATGATGGGTCAGGATGGATGGTCATGTCATCATCTGCACAGGGAGCAGTGTCACAGGGTATTTCTACATTATGGAGAAGAAGATGAACAAAATAAAAAGTCATAAAATGATATGTGACCTGGCAAAATGCTGTAATGGAGCCAGTCTATCTGCTTGCATGTTGAAGTCATAAAAATGGGGCTGTTGGTCCAAACCTCATTCGATGGTCATCTAACTTACTTCTGCACCATTTGCATTCAATATGTCGGGCCAGGGAATCTATTTTCTGATAAAGGCATCAGCATTTAGGGCAGTGTGGAGGAAAAGTGTGAGGAAATGGAGACAGACAATTATTTTCATCAGGATCGGAGTTATTTAGCGAATGAAATCATTTCCATAAACACATTAAATCCATCTTTTCATGAGCTTGCTTAGTGGTGTGCTGGCTGATACTGTAGCTAGTACTACGGCTGAAGGTTTGTCTTCCTTCCAGCTGCTCTGTGGTTAGTGCGGTTCTCAGTGCACTTTGGGTCGGTGCTGATTTCTCTGGTTAATTAGGGAGTGATCATAAATGACATAACTGACTGATGTAGATTTTGTTGCTATGCAGATGATACCCCAGTATATTTGTCTAAAAGAAGTAATTCAGATTATCTGGTGAAAGTACAGGCATGTGTCAGAGACATAAATGTCCTGATGGCCTGTGCCTCTGCTTGTAAAACCAGATAAAACTGAAGTCATGATGAAATGAATGTCATGTGGTTGGAGCTTACAGAGATTACGGCCTCAGTCACACTGTCCTCTAATTTACTTGAAAAAATTGAGAATTTTTACCTTCAAACTAAAACTTTGTTGGTTGCAGTAAAAAGGCACAACTTATATTTTGAAGGCAAACTATCTTCATTTCCAGGTTGTATCTTCAGTTACTGCCAATCAGAGAAAAGTTTGCAAGAGTTTAGAAAAGATGGCCTCTTCCATGCAAATTAAAGGTAACTGTTGCAACCTGCTAGCAACCAAAGCAACTGCAAAGTTTCAGTGCAGCACTGTTTACCTCTTTCCAATGAATCCCACGCTAAAGAGTGGCAGCATCCTCATAAACCACTCATCAACTGGTTGTTGAATTCATGCTTTTTACCTAGCAATTAGTGGTTACCCATTGATTACCATGTGGTCTCTAGGCCCGTGTAACTAGCCGGTTCCCATTTGCCATTATAACCTCTTAAAAAGATATGAAATAGCACATTCCTGAAAATTTGCCATATTATCTTTTCCAGATGTGTATTTTTAAATGGAAGTGTCTCTTGTTCAGTGTTGCTTGAGCTCAGTGTTGCTCTTCTGGTACCGGCCTTAGTTACAGTTTCTCTTTTTATGCCATACTGAATACATAACTAGATTTATTTTTTTAAGTCTTAGACATACCATTTCAAAGTGGAGGATTATCTGTAGTATGAAATCATCCACTCATCATCAGTCATAAGTCATTAGCCAATGAGCGTGCAGTTTCAGTCAGACCATCTGTTCCTCATCGCATCCATTTCTTTGTAATCAAGATGGCGACAGCTCATTTCACCAGCAGGTGATGTAGCTACATCCACCTTTTATACTGTCTGTGGTTCCAGCACTTAGATTAGATGTTGGTACTTGCTTACTCCTTGGTTCAAAAGTGGGAGAGTGGGCTGGTTTATTTCTCATTTCCAACATGAAGAGAAAGTCGTGTAGGCTCCAAAACTCGTCAAACATGAGTGAGTTAATCAGCAGTAATTCAGGCCGATATCAGGCACACAGAAAGCACAGTGTCCTGTTTTTCAAATTTAAGGAAAGTGAACTGGATCTTCTCCTCTGCTTCAGACATGCCTGTTTTCCCCTCCATGTGCTGACTGCCAGTGTTTTGGGTTAAATGTAGATTCTGCTGTGATTGGCCCTGTGAAACTCTGCCTCCTGGCTGCACCTGCTGCTGATTCGTTAGGAGCCCAGTGTAGTCCACTTGTTGGTGGATCCACCTGAAAGAGGCCCTGTTTAAGCCCGGCTGAGTGTGAGTAATCCTCAGCTTTGACTGTGTGAAAGTCTAGTTTTAGTTTGTAAATGCAGCAGCGGACGGTTAGGGCACCCAGTGTGCTGAAGCCGCCTGTAAGGCTGAGCTCAGGTAGCAGGCAGGGTTAATCCTGTGCTCGAGGTGCTGGTTCCTGCCTGGGGTTGAGCCTGGTGTACACACACATCCAAATGCACTCGTGCATACACACAAGCTGTTGTGTTGATTCACATCAGCTGCGGGGTGCTGCTGCTGCTCTGGATTTGGCTGATTTCTGTTAGCTCGGCGCTCTCTCAGGTCCTGCTGTCCCTGCGGTTTCTCGCCACGTCTTCGAAGTCATCTCTTGATTCCTTTTCCTGTGTTTGACATTAAACATCCTCACCAATCCCTACAACCTCCACCTTCCCTTCCCTCTACCCTTGCTGAGCTGGGAGCTGACCTCCACCTTTACATCAAGGTTCATGGGACAGATATAATTCCACCTCTAACACAATCTGTAACTGAAGAGTGAACCTTTTTAATATTACAGAAATTGTGAGTGTGTGCAGGTAGACATAAGTGACTGCCTGTGGGTATTTACATTTCTAAAACATGAAGCATATTTCAAAGTGGGCGTGTTTCTGGATAAACTGAACACATACGGGAAAGCTGGTCGTTAGCTGGTCACATGCATGTGATGTACTCTCAGTTTCAGGCCTGACTGTTTATCTATCCACAGTATGGAGCCTTTCCAACACAGCCTGCAGTGATTTGTCTGTGAGAAGTGCAGCTCAGAGAGTAAAAGGATAACCTGAACCAGCCAAAACCTTCCTACCATCTTCCACTTTCACCTAACAACATGGAGTCCTGTCTCTGACTCGCTCCTCATGACGTAAGGATCCTGCAGCAGTTATCACATGAGTGTGTTGTCTTCTTCTGTGTTTTCCACAATGGAAGATGGCAGGAAGCACAGACAAGTCTGTGTACTTGTCTTCCTCTAATTAACAGTGTTTGCTCATTTAATTTCCCAGGGTGCTGCGCTGCAGATGGTCAGCATAAACTGTTCAATAAGCTCAGCTGTTCAGCCATCACGGGCTCAGTGTGTGTGCACACACTCATCCACAGGTCACTATGCTTCTGCCTGGATGCAGAGCACAGTGCTCTCCTCCTGGAAGACTTTTCAGCTTTCACACACACCTGTGAGGCAGTGCAGAGGTTTGTCAGGTGACTTTTTAGCAGCTTGGTGTCATTTGCATGTGATTTAATGAGAGCAAAGTCAGAAAACGGCTGCAACATCACTGCTGGAAGACACAGTGCTGTTAGGAGATGTGGATTTACAGTGTAGTCCTGCCTTTGGACAGCAGACGGATTTCTACACATTCCTGCTGAACTTGCACATACGGCCACCAGAACGTCACCCGGTGATTGATTCGTCCTGCTCTGAAACCTTGAGCAATTTTTTCTGTGAGGAGTGAGCGGTGGACATGCCTGAGACTGAGGGAGGTGCTCATCACTTCAGTCACACTATAGCTCCACCCCAGCTCAACATCCCCATTTCCTGCGACTTTATTACTTTAATAATTAATAACCCCCTGAGCCGGCGACTGTAGCTCAGGGGGTTGGGAAGCGCATCTGTAACCGGAAGGTCGCCGGTTCGATCCCTGGCCTCTCTGTCCTGGTTGTTGTGTCCTTGGGCAAGACACTTTACCCTACCGCCTACTGGTGTTGGCCAGAGGGGCCGATGGTGCGATATGGCAGCCTCGCTTCTGTCAATCTGCCCCAGGGCAGCTGTGGCTACAACCGTAGCTTGCCTCCACCAGTGTGTGAATGTGAGAGTGAATGAATAGTGGCATTGTCATGCGCTTTGGGTGCCTTGAAAAGCGCTATATAAATCCAATCCATTATTAATTTCATGTTTTATACAAGCAGACCAGGAACCAGTGACTGAGACCACAAACTCATCACGAAAGAGTTTTTTGAGCTCAGATCAGTTGAGCGGGAGGCCCATTTTCTCATAACAAGTCTATACATTCAGACCTGTTACAACCAGAGGAACCACTCCCTGCTGGACATTAGAGAGAATGCTGTTACCAGTTATCTCAGTTAGTGTTTAAGGATAGCACTGAAGGGAGGGGTTACCTGCCCCTCCCTTCCTTCCCTCCCCATCTCCAGCTGCCTCTCTCTTCCCGCTCCACCACAACCACCCACACATGCAGGGCCTTGGAGTAGGGGTATGTCACCAGGGTGCAGAGGAGGCTACCCCCCCTTCTGTCCCCTTCTGGCTGCCTCTGCCTCAATTTTATCCCACAACTTAGACATTCACATTATTCACACTCTCATTACACATACATATAGGATCTTGGGGGTGGGCACAATCACGGAGTCCAAATTACCATCAGGGTGTACGCCTCACCCCTGGCGTCGTTGCCCACCTCACAATTTTAAATACACGTAGACATTGAGGGCTATCAGGAGGGACTATGCGCTTACCTGCTGCTCCTTGGCAGGTAGCTCCATGCCCTCCTGGGTTTTAATTGCACCTTAGAACACACATGCATCAACACTACAATGAGCGGGTGGAGGGAGGTTTGGAGTCTTCTCCCACCCCCATTCTCTGCGGCCTGCTGGAGCGGGAGGGCTAGGTGGAGTTGGCCGTCCGACTGCGGTCTGGAGTGTGGGGCCTCCCTGCTGCTACGGAGTCGGGGTGGTCTGCCTCTCCCCACCGCAGGGAAAAGGGTAACACCACCTGGGTCTGGGTGCAGTTCCCCCCTCCAGGGGCAAGGGCACCTAGACCCGGTTTGTAGAGTACGCTTGGGGAGTGTGATCGTGTGTACAGCGTCTCTTTATGTCTGTCTCCACATTGGTTGAGTGTGGAGTAAGTGCATATGAGAGCATGAGGGTGGGAATGGATGTTTGTGTCTGTGTGTGCCTGTATGTCTGTGTCTATATGTCAGGTTGGGTATCAGACGCCACCTCTCTGGGGACATCTCAGGCCCTCCAAGGTTTGGAGGCCTATCTCCACCTACCACCACTTCCCCTGCCGGTGGCGGACTCCCTCAGGTGTCGGTGCGTTGGTGGTTCCTTGTGTCTGGGGGTGGGCGTCCAGGTACACACCGGCTCACTCCTTGGCGGCCGCTTATCGGGGCCTGGAGCCTGGGGCTCGCTCGGGCCCCTTCGGGGGTGGGGTGCCCCCGGCCTCTCGGCCTGGGGCTCAGTCACTCAGGCACAGCTGGCGGCCGGCGGAGCTCACGGGCGCGTCACTGCAACTCCCCCTTGGCTTCTGCTCCGCGGCTGCTGAGTGAACCCTCATCTGGGACTCTCCTCAGCTCTTACTGGAACAGTGGCGCGGCTGCCCCTCTGTTGGTCTTCCATGGTTTCTTGTGTTCTGGGGGCCTCCGGATGTCTGGAGTTTTGATCTCCTCCATACCTGCTTCACACCCTGGAGGACGGGGCTATGGCCCCCCCACACTCCCTAGCAGATCGTTACATGGAGAAACCTTTGGAATACAAGCGCGCTGATCCACACAGGTATACACACGGGTGTTCACTGCTCGTAGACCCAAATTACACCTTTCTTGGCTGCTACTTCGAAGCACATCTGTCCTGCGTGCTGCACAACAACATTGAATATTTAGTATTTACTGCTGTTTACACTTAGCTAGATTAATGCGATGGTGTTGTGTTTAGTATGTTGCTTTGTTTTGTTGTTTTTTTTGTCTTTTTTTGCTTGTTTTCTATTCTTCTCTCAACAGGTGATCCAGGAGATTTTTATTTTTTTCTCCCCCCCTTTCTCACTGTCCCTCTCCCCTTCTGTTTTTCCTTTCCTTCCTCTTTCTTTCTCCCTTTCCTATCTCTCACTCATGTCTGTCCCGTCTGTAACATCTGTAAATAAAATATAATAAATAATAAAAACAAAGATCGACCAAATGGACCAATACGGCAATGCCACGATGATCCATTTGGCAAAGTAAATCCATTGGGTATCCTTGTTGGTCTTCAGACAACAATTCTGATGGCTAAAGAACCAAATGGGACAGGCGGAAAAAAAAAAAAAAAAAAAAGGATAGCACTGAAACTTCAAAACTCTGCAGTTCCTCTGATGTCCAGCAGAGGCGGCTGTGAGTCAGTCCCCATAGACTCCCATGTTTTTACAGCAGAAAAATGTTTACAGGCTGACACACAAACCGTTTGATGTCTGTGGATAATTTCCTTCTTTATCATCAACACCTGTACAGGAGGATGTTTTTAAAAATCATCTGGATTAATGTTTACATTATTAAGGGCGTGGCCTCTTTGACTGAGAGGTGGATGGTGACCAAGCAGCTGTAGCTGCTAGCTTCACCTGCGCTGGACCTCTGAACTGTGTGTGCTGTTGGAGACTTTTGAAGCATTTTTTAATGACATCATTTGACCAGGAATATGGCTGCTGTGAGGTTACTGTTCTAACAGACTGTCCAATAAGGTGGAGCTCCAGCTTTGCTGAGTGAAATTTGATTATTTTAATTAGATATTGTTGATTAGGAGGTACTTGTGTCTGAGTGAGGCTCACATACACACTGTGGATGCAGACTGTAAACTGCTTGGCTGCTGGGATTTACTCTATGTGACTTGTCAGTGTTGTAACTGAGAGGTAACACACTCTTTCCCATAGAGACTGATAATTCATTTTGATTTATTATGGTTGTTACTTGTTTATAATGAATCTCGTGGCGTTTTCAGGGTTGAGTATTTTTGGAGAACGTATGAAGATCATTTATGATTTATACGATTTGATTTGGATTCCATATTAAAGTTTTCTGTTGCTGCTGTGATGCTTGACAGTCAGTCTTAATAAAGTTTTCCTGAGTGAGTCTGATTTTGTATTCAGTGTAACTTTATTGTCAGTGCAAAGTAAGACCCATCCATAACATACAGCCTCCCGAACATGCTCCATCAGGCAGCTTCAGTCTCTTTTTTGAGGATGAAATCACATTTCAGCTGCAGCGCCTGTCAGAGTGTGCGAGGTGCACTCGGTTGAAGATGAGCGTCTGCATTTGCATCAGCATGCCACGTCAACAGCTTCTGAACAAAAATAAAACACCCGAGTGAAACGTGTCATTTCTGTGATTACTTTAGTCAGAACACTGAGTTACCTGATAAAAAAAAAATGTTATTCAATCCTCTTGGTCTTCTTTCCTCTGCATCAAGCTACTCTCTGCAGGCATCAGACCCCCAGCCCGCTGTGTCCATGTGGAGCCAGGGCTGAAGCCTGTACTTCAACATCACCTCAGCTGCCACGATGATCTCTACAGATCCTGTCAGAGCAGGTGGAGTTAGGCAGGCAAATGTATCAGCAGTTAGAGGTCGATGCAGAGTTTTTTAGCAGATCAGGGAGAAGCATCAGGATTACTGTTCAGCTGTCTCACCACAGAAGTTTAAACTTTAAAAAAGAGCTTCGGTATCCACAGGTAGGAGATATTTAAAGAGCCTGAAGTGATGCTGTGATTACAAACTCATGCTAAAATGCATGCGAATGTTGTTTGGAGAGGTTAGAAAGTGAATAATGCCACCGACACATTATTTTTGCTGGTTTAACAGAATTACAGCAGACAGAGTGTGAATATGAAGCACAGCAGAATCATGGCATCAATATTCAAAAGTACTGAAAGTCTCCAAAGTGAAGATGAAAACAAGCTAAATGTGCTCTTGCTTCTGGTTCCAGTAATGAACTGGAAAAGCCCCAAATTATGATGATATTAACTGATCTTAAATATGATCAACCTGTCTCTAATAATCGTCTCTGGACCCTTCAAGCTGGCATCACAGCACAGAAACAGCTTTAGTGAAGGTTACAAATGATCTTCTTATGGCCTCTGACAGCGGACTCATCTCTGTGCTTGTCCTGCTAGACCTCAGTGCAGTGTTTGATACTGTCGACCATCATATCCTATTAGAGCGAATATTGCTTCATTGGCTTCCTGTTAAATCGACACTTTAAAATCCTGCTCCTTATTAAATAAGTTTAACTGAAGCAACCTGAAATGTTCTGTCACACTGTCTGCACTCAGTCTGAAAAACTGGGTTTTTTACTAGTAAATATCTGACTTTATAATCTTGGTGATTGCAGGCTCTGTTATTTATTTCTTACTCATCGCTGCCCTAATACAGCACTGTTAGTGATCACAGTATAAATCATGCCTACGTTGAACAGAAACTCTTAAATTAAACAGCGTATTTTTAGCTCCTACAGTATCTGAAGACTGAGAGATGACAGCAGGCTGTTGGGGTCCTATAACTGACTAAACCTTGTGCATGTGCAGCAGGAAACAGGAGTACGACACTTCCTTCACCGTCGTTTCTAAGTGAAGTTGAAACCGTGCCAGGGAGTTTGTGCCAGAACACGAGCAGCACGCTGAGTTCCTAATGTACCAGCAGCCGTATGCCGAGGCCACATCTGAGTGTAAATACTGTACATCCCCACATGTGATGATGTCCTCGGAGCCTCAGGGAGACGGAGTGTGTGGAAAATGAGTCTGAAGAGCCTGAAGTGAGCATTCATGACAGACTGAAGGCTGGTGATTATAAATCTGTCTTCCCTTTGTGAAGTCCTCTCCAAGCATAACAGAAGAGCTGAAGACATTCATCATGTGGCTCACAGTGAAACATCGTCATCATCGGAGGAAAAGGCAGGAATATAGAGCTGGCTTTCCTCCACACAGCAGGATTTCTTAAAGGAAAGGTTCACTCTTCTCTCACGGCCCCTTGCATTCGGTCTTCCTCACGTTCAAACCCTCCAGCACAGGAGGTTCATGGATGCAGTGAAGGAGGACGTGCAGAGGGCTGGCGTGACAGAGGAGGTGGATGCAGATTATTCACTTAAAGCAGGAACATCAAACTCATTTACATCATACAGAGCGTTTTTTAATCAGTGTCACAAACTTTAACTACACATTTAATCCCTGAGATATTCGACAGTTCAGCAGCACATCTCAGGTTTTCTACATGATACAGAAATTCGGCTGCATGTCATAAAAAATAAAATACATTTCAAATTATATAAATAATAAAACAATATTTAAAAAGACTGAAAAGCTTCTTCAGTGAATGAAAGAAATCTGTCAGCATGTCTGAGGGTAAGAAATAAATGTGTAAAATCACAAAGAAAGAAATCGTTTTTCTACTCCTGTGTCATCTTTGTGACATCATTTTAACATTTCTTTATCCTCTCATGTTATCTTTTAGATTTTTTTTTCAGTATTTGGTTCAAATTTTCATTCTTTGGATATTATTATTAAGAAACACAGATTTGTGTAATTTGGACTCAGAGTCAGAGTACTTCCATATAAAACCCTCATAAGGGCTGCAGACTGTGCCCTTCACTGCTTGCACTGGAGCCATTGTGGATCTTGACTGTTAACAGGAGGAGCGGTTGGAGCGAGCGAGTGCCGGCAGGCTGAAAATGGTGTCAGCCCTTCAGTAGATTAAAGTCTCTGCTTCCTGAAGCTTTAAACCTAACATGCAGAACGCTCGCTGTCCTAATTGTTCTCCGAGGACTCTTTAGGTTGTGCAGAAGAAAGAACATGAAGACTCGAGCTGAAACGTGCATTCCTGTTTCCTGTAATGGGGACGTGATCATCCCTCGCCCACCACGTCTTTACTTTGAGTCTATCAGAGGGTATTTTTCAAAGACAAGTTGTACAAAGGCTTTCTCACTTCTATTATAAAAACCACCAGTCAGCCAATTATGCCGCACCTCTGCTCGGCCATCTCCCCAGACTTCCCTCATTTCCTCCTTCAGACGGCGAGCGGCGGGACACAGCGCTGCCTTCCTTCAGGGCCCGCTAGTTTTAGAGCAACCAATGTCAGGCGGTCTCATATTTAGGTGAAGACACGACCAATTTATTTTGTGCACATTACAGTCTGCCTCAGCTCCCTCTTTACCTGCTGTCTGATTTCCTGCTGCTGGTCATTTGTTTTCCTCTCTGAAAGCGACTCTGCTGCTATTTGTGGCACAAACCGGCTCCGCCTCAGATCCGTCAGGAGCTTTTTTTTCAGCCCAGCTGAGCAAATAAAACCAAATTATTTCCATCATCGATTAGGCTTCCAATTATTTCTTTGAACTGTTTTGCGTATGAAACGAAGGTAATCAGTGATAAATCAAACCGTCTTTGATGAACACTTCAAAACTCCAGGATGCTCAGTCATGAGGAGAGAGCTCTGAAGATGAGAACCCAGGAGGGGCAAAACACTGTGTGATTATGGAAACACAAGCAGATTCATTTTGGGTTTATTAACTGAGTTTTACTTTTTTGTTTTGCTAGTTGTGTGTTCATAACCAAACGTGGCTCGAGTAATTCATACCCCGGGGGAGGAGCCCTGACTATCTCCTGTTTAGCTTTGTTCTTGTACTTGGTGAAGTACAGCACCAGGCTGCTGCTGCTGAGTATTTCCCTGTAACACCGCAGTGATTTTACTTAAAGTGCCTCGAGCTGACGCTGTAGGGTCACATTAAGAGCATTAATTCAGCAGTTTGTCTTGGAACTAATGACACAGAGTTACTAAGTGGAGCTGTGAGTGTAATCTGCTAACAGCGCACATGAAGAATGAGTGACTGATCAAACAACATCCTCATGAAACTCAAGTTTCAGGTGTGTTATCCAAAATCGAGCCAAGGCAAATCAAACCAGTGAGAGGCAGCTGACAGCTGATATGAGGTGAAGTTGATGGGGGCTGTGTGGAGGTCAGGGTGGCCCCTCCCAGGATAACACCGTCATCTCTGAAGCCTTAAATATGAAATTATTGCTAGGAAATTCAAAGATTTTAAAATTTGAGTGTTTATTGAACCTTCTGGAAAATGTAAAAAAGAAAGAGAAATTAAATATCAGGAGTTTTCATTTGTATCATATTTGCTACAGCTGCATTTTTGTGTAATTTATATAATTTATCTTATAAAGGATGTATTGTGTATTTTGTTTAGGTTTTCCAGAGTAAAATAAATCACACAGGTGATGTAGAGGTCTGAGAAACTCATGCATCAAATGTGATCCACTTGACTTTACAGGGTAAATACATGTATTTACAGGTATATATGTATGTATATACAGGTATTAATACATGTGTGCTGCATGCTTGCTCTGGGAAGTTTCTGCATGCTGTGGGAGGCTGCAGGTATTAAAGTCAAAGGAAAGAATCTGACTGACAGCCAAAGTTTCTGCAAAATCCAGAAATACATCAAGTAATTCGCTTTCATTTTTCATTTACCAAATCACAAAAGTAATGCATGACAGACAGACACACTGAAAAATCTGATGAAAAAATAGATGAAAACCTAGATTGTGATGTTGCAGAGCCCTTTGTGCACACTGAGTGAAGCCACACAGAGACTTTACACTGTGCCTTGATTTGAGTAACTCTTCCTCTCCTTCCATGAGCACTCCATTTAAAGTCCATGAGATCCCCAAATGAATTAAAGCTCCCTGCAGAAACTAACACAGCCACATCAGGCACCAAACCATGCGAACTTTGTTTGGGTCTAATGGAGGAGGCTGTCGTGTTGGCACAAACCAATGGTGAGAATAAAGAGCCGGAGTTGATGGCAGTCTCTGATCATCGGATGGTTCACACTAATGGAAAGTCTTGAATGGGCTTCATTTAAATGAGGAACTGCACCATTAGGGATGCAGTCCAGTCTCTGACTTCTAATCACGTATCTGCAAACCTGGGACTTTGCTGCTGGATGAGTAAATGTTGGAGAAGCTGTGAACATGGTGAACATTATGAGCTTCAGGAGATTTTCTCAGCTTCTAAGTCTGCGTCAGTTCAATGTGGTGTGGCGTAGCGGTTTGGGGGGGGGGGGGGGTCATCCAATAAAATACTTCTGAATGATGGGAATAAATGCGAGCCATTCTTCATTTCATCACTGAAAAACATGAAGTGGCATTAATGATGTGACTCATGTGGCTTCGTGTGAATAATTAAATGTTCAGCTCTTCCTGCATGGCTTCACGTTCAGTGCTCAGTTTCAGGATTTTATTTTTCTTTCTCGTAGAAATGTGCTGTCTCCCAGCTCAGCTCGAGCGGCTGACCTCCCCTCTCCGTGCTCGTCACGCTTCAGTTCAGCTCATTGAGCAGCAGCGCCCGTAAACGAGCTGTTTGCACATATGCGCTGTTGTTCCTGCTCTTTGTTCCACAGACCGAGGCCGCCAGGCAATAAATGAAAGACACTCTGTCCCTCTGACACTCTGAGCATCTTTGTAAATGGAAATGTAGCTGAAATTAAAGAATATGTGCTCAGACCCTCCAAATGAAGCTCGACAGGCAGAAAGGAATGAATCTTTGGACCAATCGTGATCCACACCTGCACACCTACAGGTTTCTACTGGTCACATTTGGCTCTGACTCAGGAAGTCTGGATGCTGCAGGTACTGACCACATTTCAGGTGTTTTCTGACATTTGTGCCACATCTGGTCCATATGTGCTGTAACTCCTGGCTCACATCTGGCTTGCACAGCTTTAGCCAGTGCAGTGCCTGAGAAATACAGTTCCAGCTGTTACGTGGGTAGATGTCTGTTAGCTGGCTTTTAACCAGATTCCATAAATCTTCAATAGGTTTGAGGTCTGAGCTTTGGGAAGGCTATTCCAGAAGCTCATGTTATCCTGCTTTATCCAAAACCAGTTCTCTGTTTGGGGTCACTGTCCTGTTGGAGAACCTGACTGAGTCCAAGGTTCACCCAGATAGCTCATGATTTCAGGTGAAGTTGAAGGATTTGGAGGTAGTCCTTCTTCTTTATTATCCCGTCTACTTTCTGCAGCTACAGCCCAGGGCATGATGCTACCACCACCGTGCTTGACAGCCTCACCTTTACTCACATAAACATGTCTACGGTCATTCAATTCAGTTTTATTTTAGTTATTATTTTATATATTTTATATATTATTTTTACATGTGAATAACTTGTACTTCAGTACAGTTGTTGAACTGATGACCTTGGAATCTGCCCGTGATCAGCAGGTTTACACTGGAAGCTCTTTAAGTCTTACAGTTAAAATGCTCCTTTATAAAAGTGAGATAGGTGTGTGTGTGTGTGTGTGTGTGTGTGTGTGTGTGTGTGTGTATGATGTTGTTGTTTTGGAGGCTGTGAAATAAAACTAACATGATTTCAATTTTCTGTGTTCAGCACAATAAACTGAACTTACTCATGACAGAGCGTGAATTTAATCATACGACTCTGTTAGTGTGTGTGTGTGTGTGTGTGTTTACTGTGGAGTGTGTTGTTTAAAACACAGCTCGATGATAATCACTGTGAAATTAAACTCCAAGCTGTGTTAAAGACTTCTGACGTGGTGTCTGTGCTGCTGAGCAGCCTGTGAGGACAGCTGCAGATATCGGTGTGATCTGAGCCGGGTGATGCCGCCGCGGGGCCAGATTACCAGCCCGCTGTGCCCGGTGTCCTATTAAGCGCTCAGTGTGCCTCAAATAAAGCATGTGTCCTGTTGAAGGCTGCTGCTGGGAAATAAAAGTGCAGTAACATGACGCTGCTGCTCCTGAAATAGCCCAGAAACAGAGCTATGATGCGGCGTGCTGCCCGAGGATGGAGAGGGGAGGGAGGAGAAGAGCGTAAAGCCCCACACAGCAGTGGATTTTGGTGCAGACCCCCCTCAGTAAATATAAGTTGTTGTGTTGTACCTCAGAGGCGCTGCGTCAAAGAGTCGTTTGCCAGGAAAGGGGACGTAAGAGGCATTAAAGGTCTGCGGGAAACGTGAGTGCCCCACAGCAGATTTTAATGTTAGCGTTCTGCTCGGCAGAAAACATCCCGCGGCTTCAGTAACAGGAAGTTCAGGCACATACACGTGAGCCCGAACAGGATAAGGCGGGGCCAAGCATCAACCGCGGAGGCTGAGAAATGAAGCCGAAACCAGCAGAGCCTGAAAGATAACAGAGCAGAGATGTAACAACACGTTTTGCAGGCTCTCTGCTGAGGTTAGCATGCCTGTCCACCCTCATTATAACACTTCATCACTGAAGAGGCGACAATAACCACCGTGACCTCCAATCTGCCCTCAGTACACACTTTCTGTTGTGTGGCTTGGATGAAACTAACAGTAGAGAGCCGCTGAGGTTTGCTTTAGCCTAGCCAGACCTCCACTTCCACAGTGTTATCATGCAGTGCAGATGTAGCCAGGATCCACTCTGAATCAATGTCTGATCATCAGTGGAGCAGCTCACACACTAATGACGAGGTCGAAGGTGTGATCATCAGCTCTACGTGTCCAAGGACGCGAAGCCCTGAATTACTGCTATCAGTGTGTGTGGATGGAGGACTGGATCAGAGAGGCAGATCTCTGATAAACAAAGAACCAGAATGACAGAGTTATCATCGGGCTCCACGTGTGTGTCACTTCAGGTTCAGTCTCCACCTCTTCATCTCACTGTGCAAAGACATGCTGATGTGATCTAAGGTGTGTGTTTTCTGTGTATAATTCTGGCTACTGATTGGCCAGTGGATTTATTATAATCCCCGACTGCCAGCAGAGTCGCCCAGGTGGATCTGACCGGTGGGTTTAACAAGCTGACCGTGAACCGTAACCTCAGTCTCCTAAATCCACCAAGGGATTACAGATGCATCTCATTATCTTCACTTCCTGTCTTCTCTCCACTATAAAAGCATCAGTTTCTCAGGATTATTGAACCACCAAGTGCGAATGAGGCAGCAGCTCATCTTCCGGCTGCAGAGGTGAAAAGTTTGTGTGCAGAATGTGGTAGATATCATCATTATTATAAAATAAATGCTTAATTTGGAGCTCGTGTCTGTCCTGCTGCTAATTGTCTGTCAAGACATTAAGAACAGGTGTCATTTTGATGTGAGTTTTATTTCTTAGTCTGACGTGGCCCTGACAAATTCATTATTCTATATTTAATCATGCGTATTCATTCTGTTGGTAATTTTAGTTTATTTAGTAGGAACTGAATATTAGGCTGAGTACTCATATTCAGACATTAGAGCTATAAGGCAGTTTCAGTCTCAGTGTAGTCCACCGTCCATGAGCCTCTGATGTTTTTGCTTTATTAACAAGCAGATCTCATGTTTCTGATTATTTCCAATTAATTTCTAACATGAGGATGTCAATCTGTCTGTCCTTTGAATTTTTGTGGTTTAGTAACAATGCAGATGGATAAATACTCACGAGTAACATGTTCGTAAAGATTCCAGGTTACTCCAGGTACTACAAAGAGTAGCTCAGTCACGAGCCACACAGCGTCATGGGCACAGGCTAAAGAGTTAGAAGTCTCCAGCATCAAACAGGTGGATTTCATTGGCTGACGTGAGAGATCACAGCCCCGGGTGAGTGAGTGAAGCAAAAAAAACTTCCTTATATCCATTATGAACCTGGCTGTCTCTCTGTACACAAACACACACACACACACACACACACACACACACACACACACACACACACACACAACAGTTATAAGTTATAAGGTTAATGGGCATCCAGCCAGCTAGCTAGTTAGTACCTTGGGTTCAATATCGGTACATGTACATAGGACAAAATAACCAGTTTCTCTCATTACATTTCAAACAGGACAGTGGTAACAACAGCAGGCTACGGACAATGTTAAGTTTTAGATTTTAAATAGGCTGTATACATTTAAATGGGAGCAACAGGACAGTCAAATGTCGCTGATTTTACTACAGAGTAGGACGGATTGTAGGGTAGCAAACATAGTCGGGAAACATGTTTTCAACACAGCAGGTTACCTGGTGTAATGTTTTTCAGCTAAAAAGAAACATGGTCTGACTCCTACCTAACTTTATAAAGAGTAACTGAAGGTTAAATGCAGCTAATATGTCCTGTTTTAAGCCTGGCTCTAACACCTCCGCTCCGCTGCATCTCAGCCACCAGCGTTCTGGCAGCAACGGCGCTAGAGCCAGAGCAGGGGAGAGCTGGAACAAACCACTTTGTTTGTCAGTCGGTCGTGTTTTTGTAACGTAAACGCTGGCCCTCCTCTCAGAGCCTACTCTCTATCTGCTATTCCCGAACAGAGATACACAAGTTTCTCCGTGACTGCAGCTGCCAGTCAAAGCTGCTATGATGACGTTTCACCTCAATTTAACATCGCCCCGTTAGGAATTAGAATCAAACTTATGGGGAAGGAGACCCCTTGGACATCAATCAGCGTGATGAGAACTATTGATAATAAAAGAAGGAATCTTTGGAAAAAATGTATCTGAGGAGAATTTATTTACCCCAGTCCCATCTGCTAACATGGAGGAGGCGGGGTTTATGACCTATACTGCAGCCAGACACCAGGGCGGGATAGTGACGTTTTGGCTTCGTTTTTGGGGAGCTGTCGTGTCATCCATGTTTTCTACAGTCATTGGTTACAACATTCATATTTTACTAACATATGGACGGGGTTAGTGCCGGCTCCAATATCCCACACCTCTGTCTTTGAGACAGAAAGCTGTCAACATGGTGGACGAACTGTGGCTAACTCACCTGCAGCAACACAGGTGAGTTAGCCTAACTCACCTGCTGCTCTTAGCAATGTTAACGTTAGCTCTGCGAATGAGACTGAGACACTGGGAGTCACGAGCCACACTCTGAATATGTTAACGTCATGCCCACCGCATGTTTGTGCATCGGTAAATTGCGTTTTTAATCAGAGAACACGAGTCACGCCCTGGCTTTGCCTGTCATATGACTTCCTGTCGCTGCATGAGTCTGAAGCAGATGAACCACTGTTCACACTGCTCACATTCAGCGGCTTCTACTACATCGAGTGTATGTGTCTGTGTGTTGCGTGTGTGTGTGTGTGTGTGTGCGCGCATGGATGTACCAGATCCCCCTCTATTGATACAGACACACTGGGCTGATCTCCACCTTTATTCATGGGAAACGAGGAAGTTTGGAAGCTGTAGTGGTGTTGGTGGGGGCTGTACTTATTGTTATTAGCCAAGTGGATAAATGTGTGGAACAACCATGCTCTCCTTTCATTTCTATTCTTTGTTCTGCTCCATGTTTTTTCTGCCTGCAGACTTCAAGGCTGGCGTTCTGTAGCGCTGCATTTGCTCGACAGGTAAACATCTCCGCTGTCTTTAAAGGTGACATTTTCTACAAAGGACGAGAAATTAAAAGAAGAAAAAGACCTCCATGGCTTTGTCGACTCTAATTTTGTGGAGGTGTAATCTGTTTCCCCTAGATTTTTTTGTACATTCAAAGCGCTGCCTGCTGCTCTCAGAGCAGCATTATCTCTGTGATAAGGGCCTGTGTTTAAAGGTGCCAGTATCAGCTAAATCTGCAGTCGTGGAAGAAAGAATAAGAGCATCCGTCACCCATGCGATGCATATCTGCTGGATAAGAGCTGAGCAAAGGGAAGCAATCAAGTGGGAGGAGCAGGAGAGTTGGAAGCGCTGCGCTCCAACAAGCCAAGCGCACTAACTGCTCCGTTTGTCCAAATTAAGACCTGATTTGTCCACGACGGCCCGTCCCGCCTCATCCCTGGACCTCCAACCAGATTTTGTTCCACATGTTTATTTTCTCTTTGCGTCACTGAACGTAATGAAAATGCTCAGAGACTGAACTATATTCAGTGAGAGCGGAGGAGCGTTCTTCTTTTTTTATGCTGTGTGAAGTGCAGCTGTGAACATGATCAGTGACGACTCCTTTAAACCTATGTCACATTTAAAAACATGAACGCTGTTATTAAAATTCATATTTAGAGCAGCTCTGGTTCCCATTCATATTTAAAAACAGAGAGGCAGAAGTGAGGGGAGCAAAATCAGAGCAACCAAGTACAGATGTTTAGGACAGGATCGTCCTAAACATTGAAGACTGCACACGAGATGAGAGAGTAGAGGCTCCAGGCTCAGCCCCCCCCCCCAAAAAAAAATATATGGAGATGGTCAGCTGTCCATTTGTCTCTGTGCATCTTCAGTTTGGTTTCTTTCTTCTCTCTCGCAGTCTGCAGAAAAAAAGGAAAGCCTCGGGCAACGTAAACCCTGCAGAAATGCACCTGTGGATGTTCAAAAAACATAACTCTGTTATTTTCTGCACCATTTAGCTGCTATGGCCACTTACGTTTAGCAGCTCCTGTAAACTTGCGGTAGACCACACAGCTCGCTACTGTTTTCCTGGGGTTCGATACGAAGACATTTCAGCAGCGCATTAAGGATTAAATATGTTTGCTTGGAGGCGCCGAGTTGCACCACTTATCAGTGTCACCTTCAGGCCCGATCCCTGACACAGGAACAATGAGGCCAGTACGTCCTCCTGTGCCAGAGGATGTTTGTGTCAGAGACGTTGCCCGGCGTGCATGTTCACGCTGCTGCTGATGAGCTCTCTGCCAGTGTTCACGATTTACATAAATGATTATATCAGCGCATGTCCCTGCCTCAGCTCACAGGATGAGTTTGTTTAAATCACATGTCCATGGGGGGTCGCGGACCTGAAGCAACCCTGAAGTTTGACTGAGAGTGCGTCATTGCACACAAACAGTGCACAGCCCCCGGCACACAAATCCGTCCCTAAATCAGTCAGAGGAAAATATGTCTCCATCATTTTTAATGCAGATATAAGGGAAGCTTATAGGGCAGACTCTGCATCAACAGCATGTTAAACATAAACATGTTGGTGATGAAGATACACTGTTTAACATAGGAGTCTATCAGCTTTGCAAAGGAAAGGTTGCTGGTTCAATTCCAACTGGAGATGATCATGTCCTTCATTTGGAAGGATATCCAACAGAAATCTATGCCAAGGTCAAACATGCGGAGCGAGCCGCTGTGGTGCCCCCAAGAGGGAAACTAGCCTTAGCCTCTGCAGCAGTGTTGCCAACTCCTCAGTAAGGAAAATCGCTATTGGTTGTCCTCAAAGTCGCTAGAAGTCGCTAAATGACGTCATCGCCTAATTTGCATAATTGGTCATGCTAATCTAATTGTAACCTATGTTGTTGGAGAGAGAAATAACATCGTGGAAGAGACATAAAGTGAGTAAAAAACATCCTAAATGCATTTAGAGTTTATTTAGAACTACAAATTAAATTTCTTTTAGCAATTATTGTTTTTTTTAATGTCACAATTCCAACCCTGCTCCTTTACCCGGGCTTGGACCGGCAAAAGTGACCCGAAATAGGCGCTCTGGTGGAGTTACTTTGTGTGTGTTTATAAGTAGTTTTAAACCTTGTGATCCACAAAACAGCATAAGAGTAAAAGAGTAAAAGAAGAACTGACTGCGTTACAGCACCCGCTGCTTGTTGAGAGTAAAAGCGATATGCGCTTTCATGTCTTTTTTTAGCAAAAAAGTCACTAAGGGGTCTGAAAACCCGTTAAATATAGCGACAAAGTCGCTAAGTTGGCAACACTGCTCTGCAGGGACTGACCAATGACTGTAGAAAACATGGAAGATGCGACAGCTCCCCAAAAATGAAGCTAAAATGTCTCTATTGCCCCCTGGTGTCTGGCTGCAGTATAGGTCATAAACCGCACATCCTCAATGTTAGTTGATGGGACTGGGGTCAGACTAAAATAAATAAATTCTCCCCAGATACATTTTTTCCAAAGATTCTTTCTTTTATTATCAATAGTTCTCATCACGCTGATTTATGTCCGAGGGGTCTCCTCTCCCATAAGTTTGATTCTAATTCCTACCGCGATGATATTAAATTGGGGTGAAACTTGTGTATCTCTGTTCGGGAATAGCAGATAGAGCGTAGGCTCTGAGAGGAGGGCCAGCATTTACGTTACAAAAACACGACCGACTGTTTAAACTAGTGATGTGCGATACCACTGATTTCCTTTCCGATCCGATACCAAGTAAAATTCAGGGTGGTATCGATGATACCGATCCAATACCAATAAAATAAATAAAGTTTTTCTGCAAAGTATCTTTTATTGTATCTCAAATTATAGCATCATAATGATTACAGGACATCTGATTACTTGTTCTTATCACTTAATAATGCAGAATTCATCATATAGAAATAAAAAACCTGAAGTTGTGCGCTATTTGAGCATGTTGCCTGCCTGCAGCACTAAAGGACTCCGTGAGAGACGTTTGTCTTGCCCTAGCAGCACCTGTCCCTGTCCACTCCTCCTCTTCAGTTCACCTCAACATACGCTCATCATTTTCTGTGATATGATTTACTCTGAGATGTTTGACAAATTTGTGGTGTTGCCACAACACACGCCAAGGGGTTGCGACACATTTATACAGCTGTATTTCGCACATGACTATGAAAGGTGGAAGAGGAAGTAGTTCCTTCCAATGTAGACAATTCGAATGATATAGTTTCTTTCCACTGTGTTCTTGTTAATGATAAACTACAAATTTACCCTAAATTACTAAAATATCGATATTTTAATGTGAGAATCGATTCTAGAACATAAATGACTGGTATCGGAGGAATCGATATTTCAGTATTGATCCGCACATCACTAGTTTTAACCTGACAGCCTGAGGTGTCCTTCAGTAAACTGGACTACCTGACAGAAGACAAGGCAAGTTTATTTATATAGCACAATTCAACAACAAGGTGATTCAAAGTGCTTTACAGAGACATTAAAAAACAAAAACAATAAAAAGCATGATTTAAAATTGATTAAAAAAACAGTAGATAAAATCAGTAGTTAAAATATAAGTTTTGAAATTTAAGCTTAAAAGTGTGGATTTGGTGCTTTATTCAAATGCAGCTGAGAATAGGTGAGTCTTCAACCTGGATTTAAATAAACTGAGTGTTTCAGCTGATCTGAGGCTTTCTGGGAGTTTGTTCCAGATATATGGAGCATAAAAGCTGAATGCAGCTTCTCCGTGTCTGGTTCTGACTGGGAACTGATAAAAAACCGGATCCAGATGACCTGAGGGATCTGGAAGGTTCATACTGGGTCAGGAGGTCACTGATGTATTTTGGTCCTAAACCATTCAGAGCTTTATAGACCAGCATCAGAACTTTAAAGTCTATCCTCAAGGACCCGAGGCCCCGCTGCACTTTTTCGGTAAGTTAAACTTGTTTGTAAGCTAATCCGTAACTACCGTCCTTAGCTAGTTCCTGAGACCTAGCTAGCTAAGATGAGCACTCGGCTGTCGGGGAAACTTGCTTCCATTCGTTCTTTAGCTAATCCTTGCAGGTGAATGAATTTACCCCGACTAAAGAAATCAAGAGAAACGTCCGGGCTGCTCAGTCAATAATTACCGTTACTGTACTTTTATTATAAGTATTATACTGTAAATGCAACAGGCTGCACCCTGCTGCAGCTCCTGTGCAGAGCTGATTATTACATATGTGCAAACAACAGCATGTTTTCAGTCTCCACATGTGTAAAGACAGTAACACCATTTTTTTCAAGCTTGTACTTCAGTAATTCCTCATTAATCAGTAACTGTGGATTAAACTGTAGAACTGAAAAAAAAATGTAAGAGAAGAACTTCAGATCCTGAGCGTGTGGGACAGAGAAGGATCAGCTTTATTTCAGATTTGAGAGATAAACTTTATATTTCAGTTTGTGATGGTTCTGTTCTCTTTGTGATTACAGGAGCTGCCCTCAGATTCAGACCTCAGCACCACCCAGTGACAGCAGACAGATCATCCAACATTTTCACATGTTAACTGCAAGATTAACTGATGAAAACAGTACAAAGGTTAAAGTACCCCATGTGCTGTTAGTGAAAGCTGCTGCTGTTTTATTGATAAAGTTAAAGACAAAAAAAACAAAAGGATTAATCACCCGTGTATCTGTGTCACTATATATCAGCATTAACAGGACCTCAGTTTGGTGTTTCACAGAGCTGCTGATCTCAGACCTGCACAGCTTCCATTTTAAACACTTGATGTACTCAGCTGCATGAAGAGCACATGAGATTTTCTCTGACACAATTAAATAAAACCTGATGAAGGTCAAAGGTCGTCACTTGTATGTTGAACTACAGACTTGTGATCTGGAATTCTTTCACAGTTTTTTGCACTTTATGGTTATTTACCATAAAGTGATTCAGAGTTATTCATACCAGAGTAAACAGAGAGGATCATATATTTTTAAATATATAACTTTCTACAGGACTGAATATATTATCTTTATGTAAAAGTCCAGTGCCTCTGGGGAGTATCCGAGTATTTATAACATTACACAAACCAAAGGTCTCCATCACAGTGTTCATGAAATGCTGGGTTTATCCATCTTCTGAGATGGGCCTACAGAGGAGCTCTGAAGATTTCCCTGTGAGGGAGCTGCTGGTGAAGATCATGAGTCCTCATTGATCAATGCAATAAGCTTTAGTCTTCCTGGTGTTTCTTAAATGAAGCCTCTCTCAGTGGGTCAACGGAACTTCTGGCACAGGACAGCTGTGATGAAAGAAAGGGAAGAAGTGTCTCCAAACCTCTGGACCCAGAAACCCAGCTTGATCCTGATGGTCTCCCTCACTAGTTTCTCCCCAGAGTGAATGTAGACTCTACTATTAAATGAAAAGAACCAATTAGACTACACTGCTGAAACCTTATGCTGCTGTTTTTAAAGTTTCCATGTTACCAGGCTGTAGAGATTTCAACAGTTTTAGATCCATTACACTCACAGTCTTAAATGTTAAAATCTCCAAGGACAGCATTACATTTTTGATATTAACAGTAACTCTGGGACTCTGTGGAGTGTGTAGCTGATCTCATCGCTGTCTAAAAATGGATAAAAAAAAACATAAGGAGTGCTGAATCATTCAGTAACACAGACTATTAGAGTAGCAGGTGTGTAGCATTGCTAGCAACAAGCCCCCAACACAGTGCGTATGCTAGCGGCTAATCTAGCAAACGAATTAACAACAGAGTGATTTTAGAACTATAAGATGATAAGCTGTGTGTCTTTTTTTATAACAGTGACATGGTTGTATTTACCTTAATTAAACGAGTCACCAGTCGCGGTAAACCAGCTTAAAACTGGAGCAGCCAGACTACGTAAAAGTGTAAAGGGGTGTGTTTGCAGTCACGTCCAGCGGGTGTGTGGGCGGGAGCATTACACAGTCGCTCCACCTCAAGTCACTACTGCGCAGACTCTGGCTCCAAAAATGCAAGATGGCAGCCTCCACAAGTGGGATATTTTGGCTTCATTTTTGCACAATGGGAGGAGGCGGTGTCGCGTCGTCTATGTTTTCTACAGTCATTGATTGTAACTGGTGTTATCGAAGGCACCAGTGCTGATGTCTCTTCAATAAATGGTAAATGGTAAATGGCCTGTATTTATATAGCGCTTTACTAGTCCCTAAGGACCCCAAAGCGCTTTACATATCCAGTCATCCACCCATTCACACACTGGTGATGGCAAGCTACATTGTAGCCACAGCCACCCTGGGGCGCACTGACAGAGGCGAGGCTGCCGGACACTGGCGCCACCGGGCCCTCTGACCACCACCAGTAGGCAACGGGTGAAGTGTCTTGCCCAAGGACACAACGACCGAGACTGTCCAAGCCGGGGCTCGAACCGGCAACCTTCCGATTGCAAGGCAAACTCCAAACTCTTGAGCCACGATCGCCCAATAAGACACTAAAACGTTGCTCATCAACACCAGAAGTACAATTATTTTCCCCAGGACACACCTGAAACCCACTGCTGCCCCTTGGTAGGCTTCCAGATGAGGGGTATCCATACAGAGACAGAACTGAGGATGAACTGAGGGAGTGCACTGAGGGTGCCCTGGATATTAACAGGTGGATGATTTTCATTCCTCCATTTCTTTCTTAACACCAGGCAGACAGAAGGAGTTAAAAGCTTTCATTTATGAGCTGCTCCACAAACACTCTTTGAAATCAGTTGCTTTTATGGAGCGCTTGGCTGCTAAAGCTCACAGGAGTGGTGTTTCTGAGCTGGTGGAGACCAAAACCAGAGCTAAAAACATCTTAGACATAAACTCAGTTACTGCAGATCTAAAGCTGTAAAGAATACCCACAGCATGTGCTTTCACCCTGTTTGTGCCGGCACAGGTCTGTGGCTCACAGCGCTGGCTTCAGACAGGGAAGGCAGGTGACCTCCTGAGGCTCGCGGCCTGTCTCATTAACACCTGAGTGATTCCACTGGCCTTGGACTCTGAGAGGCACAGAGACGGAACGCTGAGCAGTGATCACAGCTCCCCTCCAGGCTCTGCATCGTCTCCTGGCTCCTGCTTTTATTACGTTTCAGCACGGAGCATTTTATTTTTAGCTGCTCCTACCATAGACATCTCACGCGCACACACACACACACACACACACACACACACACACACACACACACACATATACAAATGTACATATACAAACTTGCACGCACACATATATACACACATGCACGTACACACCCACACACGCACAATCACACACAGACACACATACACACACGCTGCATACATTACAGATGCCGAGTCTGCAGGGCTGTCCAGGGTTTCATGTTGTTCAAAGCTTCCCTGCAGGGTGCTCTGTGTGACATGGGAGGAAGTTTAATTAAAAGCTTTAAGCTTTAAGGATCCTGACAAACTAGTAAAGACAGTTCAGCTGCGTTTACATTTACAGCGATCAGACATGTGGATGGCGAGGTTTCTTAGTTTTTCTTTTTTTCTTCTTCTGCATTTTGAAACCAGCATCCTCTGCGTTTCCTGCTCTATCAGGGACACTCCAGTGATCTGTACAAACTTTGAACTTCATTATGAATATTTTACTACATGCAATTTTTTGTTTAGTGTTACCCAAGTTACTAGGTCGTCAACAAAACACACACAATTTGAACCAATCTGTCTCCACAACCTGGCAAGCCAGACCCCAATTCAGTCTCAGACAGAATGAAAGATGGCGGCCCTGAGCTGAGTGTTTTTCATCATCACCATCTTAGTGTTCTTAAACCTGATGTGAGGAACAACGCTGGATCTGACTGTGAAACACACAGTCATTGGTTAACTCCACAGATCATGATAGATTATGGATTACTTTCTTCAAGATGGCAGGCATAACAGCTTCATGGGTTACAATCTTTCAATCTGAGGTAAATTTTCTGCCACTTTCCTTATTTGCTCTCGGAGGAGGCGGACGCACTTTTTCTCCTCTCCTCTCCCTTATCTTCCCTGCTTAGTTCTTATGTCCTTGTCTAGTCTCGTGTTTTTTTGTATTACTTTCCCTAGAACAGTCTCTCACAGCCTGTTTCTAAAACCTAAAGAGAATTATGGATTTGATCAACTGGTCTCTGAATGCTATTGACACCCTTTTCTCAACGAGAAGTCTGGGCTCGGGAGAGCCCGAGTGCCCTGGAGGGACTTTCCCTGCCGGATACACGATGGATGGGTGGCAGGAATGGAGGGTCGTGTGCCTGGCGAGACTGTCAATTGAGGACGCTGAAGATATCTACCTATTCGGAACCATGATAACAGGGTACTTGCTGATTGGAGCTGGCTTCGCCCTGGCTTATCGGAGAATTAATAAAGCGGAACCGGCTGTTCAAACCCCCCCAAGGCTGCCCGCTGGGATTGAAACGATGGGACGAGGCGCGACTTCTCAGAATGGGCTCATTGAGAGCAGCATGGTTAAGACCTTGGAGATGCTTACAGCTGCCGTGAATACTCAGAATAATACCTCTAGCGTATATTGGGTTACATCAAGAAGAGGCCTGCTCAGAATAACACCTTTGAGCAAAAGTTGGATTACATTGTGGAACAGCTGACTGCAGTCGTGAGTTCTCAGAATCAGCTCTCTGAGCAAAAGAATGAAAACACCAGCAAGTTTGATACCATCATGGGCAAGCTCGCGGTTCTTCAACGGGAGTTTGAGAGACCAGTGTCGGAGTGTTAAAGAACAGCTTTGAAATTTTCATGAGTTGTTGCAAAAGACAAATTACCATCATTCAGCGCCAGCTGTGGGCTCAAGGCTGGAGCTGAACAAAAACTCCCTGATAACGACTGTGTTTAGTCTGTTCCTTCCCATTCCATGCAAGGCCACCTGGGTTGGCTGGAAGACTTAGCCTGGCAGGGCGAAGGACACTGTCTCAGCTGAACTATGGACACGCACACACATACATATACTGATACTGATAAGCACTCACTGACGCATCACCCTCCCTACCCCAGATCCCACGCCACCTCCAACGCTTACCTCCCCTCTGATGTGGACATCGGGTCAGCTGGAGGCGCAGTCGAAGATTGTAGCGGTCCCAGATCAGATGTACACACTGGAACTCTTTCCCATGTTGCTGTCTGTGTTTATTGTGCTATGGTGTGTTGATATCTGTGCATTCCTGTATTATCCTTTTGTGTTACACATTTCAATGTTTTCCTCGCTACCTAGCCTGACCTGTCTCTCCAATGTGATGTTTGTGTGTTGTATGTACGGTCGGCAAGGTCTGTCATCTCGGTTGTGGGCAAAAGACCTGCAACTGGCAAAAAAAGGCTATCTCATCTCATCTCTCATCTCATTTACAGTTAAAGCAGTTTTTATCTGATAAAATTTCAAGTTAGAACTGGGCACAGTACCATTACTACAGCTGTGATAGTTGGCCCTGGACAGGAAACAGCATTGCACTGCTTTACCTGTGTATTAACATAGGAATTTTATATTGAAATGAATTGAAACAGCTGTCAAAGGCATTTTACTCAGTAGATCATATGTTTAAAAAAAAGTATTTATGCAGATTTTTGTGTTAAATGGTTTTGAAATTATCTGGTAAATCAAAATCAGTGTGTTCATGCAGAGGAATATAAATCTGCAGCGTTTCTATTTTACTTTCTATTTTTCTGAGTGATTTCAGTAAAAATCACTTTATGCTGATGATACTGTCATATACACACATGCTTGAACTTGACACTGCATTTCACTCATTGCTAACTGCTTTCCTGTGTTTAAAGTTTTATTTTTATTATTATTATTGTTGTTGTTGTGGTTATGATGATGATGATGATGATGATGATGATGATGATTATTATTATTGACAGTCACACCTCATTTTTCCATGAGGATCCCCTGGATCATCTTTCTTTGACCAGAACAGGATCCAGGGGTCAGGGGTCAAGGGTCAGGATTTCTTTACTACTCAGACTGTTTTTGCAACCACAGCTGTCGCCCCCTGCTGGTCACTAAACAGACTGCAGGTTTCATGCTGGGGCTTCCCTGTTCCTTGTCGACCTACACACGCCCATGTAAATCATCGAAGCCCCCTACGTGCTGTTGTGTTTTTCAGGATTCTTCCTCTTTGAGCTTTTCGGTGCTTAACTAGACCTGCAGCTTTGAGAGAGCCTGTATCGAGGCATCATTCATCCAGTGTTGTCTCACAGTTGTTATAACTCAGCTCCATAAGTTCAGCTGAAATGTGTTTTGGTTTGGCCTTTTCTGCACCTCCCGGCGCCACTAAAACATATAATAAAGAAGGACGAGTGGAGCTGTAGGTGCACGTTAGAAAATCTGTTTTCTGGACTTTAATTCCCAAAATGAGCTTCATGTTTTATTCAGTGAGACTTGAAACCAGCAACTGAACCATAAACTCATCAGGAAGGTGAGCAGTGGGCTCATTTCTCACACTTGGATCCAATCAGACTTTGAAATGCAGGTTTGTCTCTGTGCTGCTTTCATCTGTTTTATTGGATTGCGCCTCTTTGTAGTCATCTGAGATTCATCTTAATTGTCTTTGAGTCTCTTTTCAGCCTTTGCATCGTTTTCTGTTTATTTTCCTTCTGATTTGTGGGTTTGCATCTCTGTGGTCCTGCAGCTCTTTCTGGCTTCAGTCAATCTACAGGAAGTTTTTGTAGTCGGAGGCTCTGGGCCTCACGTCAGTGTGTGCCGTGTTTTCAGCATCGAGCTTCTTCCTAAATCACCAAACCTCATCACCTCTCTGATCGTCATCGTTCAGTGTGAGAAAGCACTGCCTCAGAGCCTGTTGTGGAGTTTCTCTCCTTTCGGGTCGACGGCTGATAGAAACATGCCTGACAGCAGGCGTGATGTAAATAATTACAGGGTGTCGGAGGGGAGTGGGTATGTATGGGTAGTTAGAGCCATGTTAATGCATTCATGTTTGCTTTCTGTGTTCTCTCGACTCTCAAACTAGTTAATCACCAACCCCAAACTCTAAATCCTTAACGCGGACTTTATTCTGCTCATCTCTATCTGTTTTTAACTCTGGACTCTCCTCACACAGCTTCTTATGATTCACAGCCGAAACACGCAACTTTCTTCTGACTGGCTGCCCTTCCTGATCAAGAGTAGGTGGGGCCAGTGTGTTATATCCCTCTCTGTGATGTCACATTGAGGTAACAGTAGAAAAAACTGTGTGAAGCCAAGTGGAGGATTTTCACGAAGAAACACAAAGTAAGTAAAGGGCTGCATGTGTCTGAATCCAAATTAGTGTTTAGGAGGAAAATGTTACTGAAAAATCATAGAAATGTTCTCAGTGTTTAAATGAACTCACATTTTGCCAGCTGTATGATGTCAAACTATGTTTTTAAACACTTAATATCTGAAATTTTATATTTTTAGACTTTGGTGATGATGTGACAAATGACAACAAGGCTTAAAATCCTCTGCAGATCATCTCTCCCCCGCCTCCCGCTCTAGCACTCATCCTGTCCCAGCGGGGCTTAAATTGTGATGTAAATGAAGCAGGAGCTGAACACGTGGCATCTGATTTATCATATTTAATGTTTCAGAGGTTTCATTTATTACGGTTATTTTTAGGCTTTGCTCCCACATCACATTTCACAGCGCCGAGTTCTTCGCGGGAAACACGACCCTCACACATCTACGTCGGTATTTCTCAGACAAATAACGACAACCTTCCTCCAGCCACACGTCGCCGTCGGAGTGGTGAGCGGCCTGATGACTAGTGTGTGCATCGCAGCGGCCGCGATGATTGTTGCTGACATCTACGAGTTATCTCTCACTCTGAAGCACGATTTCCTTTTTCTGACCCTTGCTCAGGTCATCAATCCCTCTGATGTTTGTGTTCCTGTATGTGTGTCTGTGTGTGTCCCGGTGTGTGTGTGTGTGTGTGTGTGTGTGTGTGTGTGTGTGTGTGTGTGTGTGTGTGTGTGTGTGTGTTTTGATGTTACTGCTGTATTTAGGAATTCTTCCACCTCCTATTGCTCCTTCCTGTCTAGTTTCTATTTCCAACCGTTTAATCCCCTCTGCCTCCTCTCACTTCCTCCTTTCCAATTTCACTGTGTCAACAGCAGCTTGTGGTTGCCGTGTGTGGTTGCTGTGCACGAGCAGCCACTGGATGCTCTTAAAGGTAAAACATGTGGTGAGTTGTTGTAAATGTTAAGTTTAGAGTTTGTTTGGTGGGTGTGACCTGAAACATCACCTGCTTTGCCACACTGCCAGCGTCAGTCACTGTGGGTCAGCTATGTCCATGTGATGCCCACCAGTGGAATGAAAAGTTTCAAAACAGTAAAGTGAACATAAGCCAACATGTTACTGCTCTGAAGGTCACCTGCTCCAGGTCCACTTCATCTGCATAGTGGAAATCTCACAAAAACATGTCAGACCTGTGAGACTCAGAGGTGTGCGATTTGGAGGTAACGTCTGATAAAGTCTGATGTACAGCTGTACCTGTGAACCACAGCTCCTTCGCCTACCCCTGATTGGATAGCTTCCAAACTCACCCTGCCTTTTTTACACTGCTTTACTGTCCTTGTGCGTTTGTTTTTATTTAGTTAGTTATTTATTTAGGGAACACAGCTGAACTCTGTGATGAAAATGACCCCTGCTGTGCTGGTGACCTGCTGGATGTTCAGTTTAATTTGAACTTTGTTGCTCTTGATTCAGATTTGACTTCTTGTAAGAGCCAGAGATGGAGACAGCTGCAGAGATATTTCTGCTGAAGCTGGAAAGATGTGGATCCAGCTCAGTGGAGACACAGGTCTCCACAGACCTCCGTTAGAGCCCTCTGAGACTTCTGTTTCCATTTCAAGAGGTCTCTGAGTTTCAGTGGAGACCTCAGAGGTTGGTGGAGGACCTCTGTCTCCACTGGAGACCTCTCAGTGGAGACAGAGGTCCTCACTGTGGTTGCCTGTGTTCACATTTGAAGTTTCTCCTAATTGGCAGTCTCATAGCAGAAGAACTCTAAGGTCAAATTAAGCCTCAGAGGTTCTTCTGCAGTTCCGTGATGGTTGAGAGGTCAACCAAAATCTTCTGTAGGTTTAAACAGTCTCTGGCGAGTCCCAGAGCTCAGCTCCATGATCTGTTTCTTATCTTGCTGTGTTAGCAGAGAAGACTTTCTCTAATTTGAGTTGTGCACAAACCTCTCAGAACTCGTTGGTCTGATAGCCAAAGGGATGCTGGATGAAAGAACGAATCTTCTTTTTAAGAGCCTGAAAACGATTCAGCAGACCTGCAGCTCCTATATGTTTGTGTCTGTGCCGTCCAATAGGATATCTTCATCTCCTTTCTTCATTTGCATTCAAGTGTTTGATTGGCTGTCTGATTGGCACATCACACCGAGAAGAACAGAAGATGCTGCAGACAGATGGACGAGCTGAACCGCTGGGCTCAGACTTAATGAGGCAGGAGCGAGAAAGCCGGCCCTTTAAATATGCTCACACACGTTGCTATAGTGACAGCAAAAACAGTGTGTTTACTCCCAGATATTTCAGACATACCAAACCTCACACACAGACACACACTTGCACTCGCACACACACTTGCACTCGCACACACACACTCGCACACACACACTCGCACGTGCGCACACACACACACACACACACACACACACACACACACACACCCTTGTACACACACAGGCACACATTACTATACATGCCGTCTGAGTCTCTGGATCTGAAGCAGCTCTGATTTTTATTACAGGTCAGACACTTTCTTTCAGCGTCAGTGACAGATTTCAGTTTTTGTTTCACTGTTTTAACAAAGAAAAAATAAAAATATATAATATGCTATAACTTATCTGGGCTCACAGTCTCTGAGGTGCACACACTTGCATAAAAGATGGATGTCGCCTGCTGGTCAGTCAGGTCTCCAGCTTAGTGTTACACTTTGTGATACAGCCCTTACTGTATGTGCCTGTATTACAGTTTTTTACAGCCGCTCGGACACATTTCACAATACTTAGGTCACTTTTGCAAAACTCTTCACACAATCCTCCTAACTGACCGTCAGCTTGGCAAAGCAGCTCGTTTCACATTCAAAATGCACTACAACTACCAAAACACTTCATTCAGGTCTCAAATAAACTCATTCTTCCAGAACACTAGCAAAAGTTGACAGCGGACAAACACACTTTGTCACCCACAAAACAATGACCTAAAAAACACTAACAACATGTAGCATTACACAGTGTTTTCTTGTGTAAAACAAGGACACATCTCTGTTTATAATTTCAATATATGTTACTGGAATGAATCAGACATCATGCAGAATTTGTTAATATTTGTTTATGTATTTTTAATTTTTTGCACTAAGTAATCCCAAAATACAAGAATTTGTATACACACCATCCACTGATACACATACAATAGTAATGCTAATCTACTCGGCCTTCTCCATTTGGCCACAGGTTCTCATCCACATCACATCTTATGCCATCTAGGGTAATACACCTAGGAAATAATCTTCTGGCTGCCAGAATTGAAGGAGTTGAAAAATTGAAGGAGTAACACCTGTGTAGATGTTCATCTACAATGAGAATCAGCTGTGGCTGGTTAAACTGCATTTTTAGATTTAAAATATGTTTCAATAAAATATTGCTGTTGCATTTTGCTGTCTTTTTAAGTTTTGCATTGTGTTATTGTTTTGGCCATAAGTTTAACAGTTTTGAAAACAGTATGTAAGCACATGCAAAATGTCCTGTACGTACAAAGATTTTTGGCAGTTGTTGTGTCTGAGTGAGAAAATAATTCATGAAATTTGAGAGATGTAGTCATTGAATGCATTTTGTGCCAAAACAATGATAACTGATCCTCAGTTTAGCCCACATAGACTTCTGTTGTGGTCAACGTGTGAGGAGTTTTGCAAAAGTGACCTAAGTATTGAGAAATGTGTCCTAGCGTCTGTAAAAAACTGTAAAGTGGAATTTAATGTATTTTATTTGAAATTCCAAATAATGATGCTGTAACTGAATGGAAGACATTTGTTAGTAACTTTATGTAGTGCATGAGTAATTTCTGTGTAGTTTCTTGGTAATTTTGTGGAAAAACAAACAATATTTCTTCATCTTACATTTAAATAAGTTGTTCTTTTTGGGGCTGAATTATGGAGTGGCTTCACCTTCAAGCTGTTGGACAGGGATGGAGTCACAATGAAACTGTATAAAAAAACTGGCTCGATTATGAACATAAAACCTCTTGAAATTAGGCAAAGTTCAGACGCTCCATAATACAGCCTGGCTGAGCCCCAGAAAGTACCGCGTTGCTGTAAATGTTCCAGATGTGATGTGAAACCTGGTGGGCACTGCACACTCAGCCACAGTTCCCATATGTTTACCTGGTTCTTTCAGGGAGTCCACCTTTAACAGGAGGTGTAGTGCATTACAGGTCCGAGGTAATGCTGTGGGGGGGGGGGGGTTGCATTACTGTGGCACGTTTCATTACAATATAAAGCATTGGAGGGGACTCTTGTTGTGATATAAAAATAAAACTGTGAGGCAGCCAGTGGTGAGCCAATCACAGTGTCTGATTATGAACAGAGCTGGGTCACATGGATCTGACCTCATTTTTATGTGAACATGGCTCTCGGCTCTGCTTCTGATTTGAACCTGGATCCCTCATCGTTCAGGCCCAGTCTGTTGAGTTCACTGCTATACAAAAGCGCGGTAAGATCCACCACAGGCACCCCACCAGCACCTCAACTTATTAATGAAAGCAGGTCTAATGAACATTGTAATCAGCCCTCATGCATAATTTGTATGCAAATGTAAACCTGAGAACATGGCTTCCTGTCCGTGGTGGAAGCTGCAGCCCCCGACGGCATATCAAAGTTTCACGTTCAGCGTGTAACAATGTGGACAAATATTTGATTATTTCTGATATAATTAGAGGTTTTCTCAGGCTGACTGGGCACCACTTTTCTTCTGTCTTGAAAGTGCACAATAGTATCATAAGGACCTTTGCTCGTTTATGAGCACGAGTCTAATTAAAATTGTAATCAGCCTTCAGAATCACGCATAATTTCCCAGTAAATGTGGGATGTAAACCTGAGAACATGACTTCCTGTCCTCAGTGGCACCTCCTGAATATTAGCATGATATTAAAGTTTCACACTCAGCTTTTTACCTTGTGAAAATTATTTTATTATTAATGTGATTATATATTTTTCTCAGGATATTGTTCTGCTTCCTTTCCTGTTCTTCTGCCTCAGATTGTTTAGTTTTGCTTTGAGCCTTTCAGACTTGGACTCAGCTTTGTCTCAGTTAATGAGGGGAAGAGGGAAGCTGTCCTTCCAGTCTCTTCACTTCACTTCACTCGCAGGACTACAAAGCCATACACAAATCTTTTATCCTGGTTCTTCCTGGAAGATCCTTTTATACTAAATGAGATTTATAGTATCTCCAGAAAGATCTGTTCCTGCGTCAGAATGCCATCCAGGTAGTCATCCATGGAAAGCTACTGAAGGACCCCAGCTCCTGGAGGAGGAACACACCATCTTATTTGTCTGTTTCATAGATGGTGGCGTCCACACAGTTACCATAGAAACAGGAGCACATAAAACCTTCGCATCAGCTTCATAAATCACAGATCCTGAGAGAAGTCCACAAACAAACACACACACATGATTGGATGTGTGAAGGCTGAAGGCGGGTTGTCGGGCTGAGAGGCACACTGTGTGTCTCAGGAAGCTCTTCACTGTTTTCACACTGATTTAAATGTGTTTATTCTGGGTGGAGGTGGGCTGTTTGTGGGTGTGTTGGCTCTCCTTCAACCCGGACTTCTTCTCCCTGAGCTTACCTGACCTTGTCTGGTGGCTGATGATGGCTGCTCCATCAGGAGCTTGGAGCTCAGCTGACATTAATCGTTAGAGTGAATGTCCACACGGTTAAACTCCTACCTCACCCGCCACCAACCTGCCGCAGCAGGGTGGAGCAGCGAGGACGCTGCGCAGCAGCTACAGATGATTGATCTGCAGCTCTTTGGATTCAGGATGAAATATTTCAGTCATTTAGTGTAAAAGACTGAAAAGATCCTGCTGTCCTAGCGTGATGGTTTGAGGCTTTTAATGAAAAGCACAGCCTGACGTAAACCTGGAGGATCTCTGAGTAACTTCGTCTCACCTTGTTGTGTGTAATTGCTTTAATCAGCCAAAACCAGCAACACACACACACACAGACACACACATACACACAGAGCATGTTCTGGTTGTCACGTATGACTTGATGCCCACTGTCACCGGTTTCGATCCCGGCTAGTCCACAGAGTGTTTCACAGCTCCATGCTTAGTTTGACTTTGTTCCTAACTAGATCCACCTGAGGCAGACCTGAACACTCTGCAGTGGAAACACAAACTCTGAGTGTCTGCTTCATCTAACAGAGCCAGATATTTTCCTGGTTAGGTATGGCTGAAGGAGGCAGTAAAGCACAGCCAGCGATGAGAGGATAATGAGAGGGAAAGACAAAGTGATGAGGAAAGGGCCGGCAGATGGATCTCAGGAATGAAGACACAAAGGAGGCTGAAGCAGACGTGACAGGCGGATTCGGTGTGGAAATGGAGGGAATGGAGATGGATGGAAGGATGATGATTTCACACAACCGGCTATCAGTGTCGTCTGAATCAAAGTGAGAGAATCAGGATTAGCCGGGAGAGAGGAGGAGATGTGACAGAGCTGAGAGTAAGGCAGAGATAAGAGCAGAGAAGCAAAGACACAAACTCTCACGTGCACATCGTTTCTTTTTATTCTCCCGTCTGCTCACTAATCTGTCTCACGGTGTTTCAATCAGCAGATTCCTCACGCTCAGCTAAAAATACGGAACAGCAAGAGTCAGGTCAAAGTTCACATTTAAAAAGCCTCTTGTGAGTACATCGGGGGAAGGGTGCCTCTCACTCTATTCCTGAGAGCTGAACAACGCAGAGAGGTTCAGCTAAACTGGGAAAGGGTTTCTGATGAGCTGCAGCTCCAAACGAGCGAAACACGTTACATAAAGTCTGCATCACCTCCTCAGACTGTGACCTTCAGACGCATCAGCACAGAAACACTTCATTTACCTCCTGCTAATGCTCAAGTTAAACTGACAGTGTCTAATAAAGAGCGTGGTCAGTAAACACTGTGAGCCTGAAGCTCCAAACACTCCGGCTATCACAGTTTCTTCTGCTTGCACATTTTTATGATGTTAGTGAGGGCGGCTATCCTTATATGACTATGTCAGGGACACAGCATCCCCGTGTGAGCACTGAAACTTTCAAGCCTTGCGTTTATGGGGGACAGCCAATCAGACTAAGGTTGGTTAAAGGGGGAAGAACTAAAACAGCTCATTTCAGGCAGAGGATGAAATAAGGAGCTGCAGGTTCAGGATCACACACCGGGACTAAAAAGTACAGGAAATTAAAAAAACTAAAATAAAATCAAGCTTGATGTCCATCTATAGCTCGTAATCAGGATCATGCAGTAGATGTTAGTGCTAACGTTCGACACTAACATTACAGGTACAAACTGTGAGGCTTTAGTGCAGCTTCACAGCCACAGACACATCAGATCTGCAGAGCTGTGCTCGAGTCAGAGACCTGAAGAGTTTCCAAAGCTTTCAAATGTTGTTAACAGAGCAACAATTTACAAAATGAGCCACCCCATATGGAAAAGATATATATAAATCCTATAAAGTTTGTATCTGTCTTGTGTGAAACTTGTATTTCTTTTTCATATGGGACAGAAAGCCTAAATGTGTAGATTAAAGCCATGTTGACTGTTTCTGAAGAGAGAGTGGTTTTTGAATGAGTCAACAGAAGCCTGAAGAGATGTGTTTGGAGCCAACAGCATGGCTTCACTCTGATTTCAGCCTCCAGCCACCATAGTTCCCTCTCGGCTGCACACATGTAGGTTAGTTTGATGCAGAGGAAAACTTCACCAAACTGTAAGACCACACAGAGGGATTTCATCAGGCTAGGGGCAGCACTTTACTGAACACCTGTGTGACGTGTTTGTGGCCTTAACTCAGCACCCACAAAGACAAATGTAGACTGTGTCAGGTACTCAGGCAGAGGTCATCATTCAGAGAGGCTTCAGGAAGACGAAGAACTTGAAGAAGAAATGTTTGTGGACAGCTGTTGTTACAGATGTTACTTTTATTTCCAGACACATATTTCATTACACTGCTGAGCGCTGTTAAGTTTACAAATAGATCAGCAAATTTACAACCTTCCTCACCGTCACCTTTGTCCTCATTTTACTCTGTCCCAACACACGGTCGTACCAGCACAAAGCCCTGTTCAGTCATCCTCAACACCAATGTAAAATCAGACATCCATCCTGAACAAACAGTTCTTTGTTTTCAAATACAATTAGTAATGAATGAATTGTTATGAATCAAATATCATGGTGTTCCACAGGGATCGATTGTTGGACTTAAATTTAAAAAACTTAAATTTTACACTTGCGTCAGTGATTTGTTTTAATTTTAGTTTTTGCTGACGATACCATCCTATTCCTTGGAGATAACCACATTTATACAGGAAGGAAATTAAGTACAAATGTGAAAGATAAACTTGCCTGCCAACATTAACAGAAGTTACTGTAAATATTGCATTGTGACATTTCTGCCATTCATTTCAAATATTTTTCTCCCAAAATTTGAATTCTTCTACCATTCAACAGATAATTTTGTGATTTGTGTGCTGCTGAAATCGAATGTTTTCATGTTGATGGTGCTTGTAAAACAGGGGAACATCAAGCCTGCCAGAGATCATCTTCTGGGGATCATGAAAAGTTACAGTAAAGTTATGGAAATCGATTTTAATATTTTGTTATTTATAAAGTTCTGCACTATCTCAACACTAGCACTTTAATTCTGAAATAAAACCTGAAGCTTCAGCAGCACTAAGGCAGTGGAGGGATGAACTGCCCCTCTGGGGACCATGGATTATCACACTGCTAATGAAACACTCAGGATCCCGATGTGCAGGGCATCATGAACAGTCAGCGTTACGTTAACACTGAGTTAATGAAAATCACATTTTAATTCACATTTTAAGCGAAAAAAGGTGTCTGGATGATGCCGATGAGAAACTCCAGGGAAAAATGCTCCTGGAATAAAAGTAGATGAAAAAAGCAACATGATTACGGGACAAGAGGAAGGCCGAGGTGATTAGAAATATATGACTTCATCGTCCAATTTCAGACACAAAAACAAATCTGTCCTAATAATGATACTGCTGAAAGCCCAAGGGGAAATATCACAATGTTTACAACAAATTTAATAGCAATCTCACTGATTTGGACAATTGTGTAATGACCCTTCACAGACACGGTAATACGTTTTCCTGACCGCTAGCAGGGATGACAGTAATAATCACACTAAAGTAAGGACGCACCAGCGCCTCTGGAACTGATCTCAGGTTTTCCAGCCCACGGATGGCACAAAGTGACGACTACCTCGAGCTTCAACTGGTGACAACCTTGCAGCACAACAGTTCATTTTCTGCATCCTGGTAGCTTCTATGAAACATAAAAAATACCCCACAGAGTGGCCAGAGGTACTGTACACACTGAGAACCCCACACACACTCACATATTAAACACATTAAGGGAAGCAAACGCAGGAGGAAGTGATCCAAATGTTACAAACAGCTGTTTGCCATCCACCTGTCAGTCAGAAGCCACGCCCCTAATAATGTAAACTTTAATACAATTTAAACAGGTGAATCATAAAGAGTGATTATGAAGGGGAAATTATCTATAGAGACCAAACAGTTTGTGTATCAGGCTGTACATGTGTTTTTTTGGGCTGACTGCAGAAGAACCTGAGCCAGTCTGCTGGAAACAGTGACCCTGCCCTTTAACACGCTAACACTAGTGACAAATCCTTTCCTTGAATTATTGATGTTTTCAGTCACCTAGTTCTCTTGGAACTTTCATTTTCTCAGAAGGGAGTTTTTCTTCCCCACTGTTGCCGAGAGCTTCTGTCTAATTGCAGGGTCTTACAGTATAAACACCCCTGAGGCGACTGCTCTTGGATAGTTGAAGCAGTTTTACATGTTTTTTGTGTTATTAGGCTTAAAAGAGAAAGCCTAAAACCTACAGTGAAATGAAATCAACCAACTTGTAGGGACAATAGAGGAAAAAGCTCCTCGAGGTGAGCTAGTGATAAGTTTAGCTTTTCTCCATTCTAAGTGACTGAAGCCGCTACCAGAGGAAGTGACGACAGCCTGATAGCATCGCCTGCTAACATGGTGCCAAAGAAGTGCACTCGATGTCTGGAAGCTAAACATAGATCCAAAAGAAATGTGGTCTACTTAGAAACACGGTGGCTCTGAAGCAGGTACCACTTCATATGATCGTATTTGAACCGCTGATGATAAGAAGCAGCGTAAGAACACAAACAACTTTTATGCTCTGAACTGAAGAGTCTTTGTCAACAGCCCCAAGAGCTGCCAGGACAGAGGATGGTTTCATACAGGTATGAATATAGTTGAGTCTTTGGTGCATCTTGGAGACGGTACATTTGAAACCAGAAACTCCGCAGACATAAAGCTGCTGTGAATATGTCAGGTGTCAGCTGCCACCCAGCTGCCTGAGACTCTGCAGCTGTAACGGGTGGTGGGAGTCACTTTTTCTGATAGTGCGAGCATAGCTGGTGATCATCCAGAAACTGTGTGAGGAAGCTCAGTAGCTATAAAACAGAGACTCTGGGAGTAAGCAGGGAGTAAACATTTTCCCTGCCCATTCTGCTCTTAATCACCTATTTTAACCGCCCGCTGCGTGTGTGAAGAAGTACAACTCAAACCTCCAAATCTTCTAATGAGCAAGTGAATGTAGGTCCGACTTTCATCACAAAGGACAGACTTTTATTTGTTCCCCTAACCCAAACCAACGGGATCCAAAAACCCATTGGTTTGGGTTCGAAAAAATGCAGTGAAGCGGCGAGCACTGACAAGAAGTCTGGTGGGACACAACCCAACAACTGTGCTTCACCCCAGACTGCAGTCACTCTCACTGTCATTTCTAACCTGAGTCCGTCTGTGCTGAACAGAGTGGCTCGTCTTTGCGTAGCAGACATGACTCGATGGGCAGGTCTCTGGTTCTATCCTTATAGAAAAACCAGTTCTGCAGATTTATCGCTGTTGTGCAGAAATGATGTCACTCTTTATTGAGGAATTTCTGTTTCAGGCCGCTGAGGTTCAGGCTGGACTGTGTGACTGAAGACACCAACATGTTTTTTTGCCGTATTATTAGGAACAGCTTGCATTTAATTGCCAACCTGACCTGTTCAGTCACAGAAGGACAGCAGGCTGTATTGCTGTGTTGGTGCTCCAAAGTTGCTCCAAAGTTGGATCTGATTGTGAGCGGTCACAGCATTGTTCCCCGTCTCAGCGCGCTGATCTCTACAACTTTGGTGGGTCTGTGTCCACCACCACTGTCTGCCCTGCTGTAACTGCAGCACCAGCAGCACCCATTTAAACTGAGACTGTGTTAAACTGACAGGGGCTTGGTGGTCTAATACCATGATAACAGCTGTAGCTTTGTTAGCAATACACCTACAACCAATCAAGACAAGAGGAGGAAAAAACCTAAAACTCCCAAATTTTGTTTGGTTGAGAGTACACACACATCGCTGTGTGTCCTGCAGCTGAGTCCTTCTTCCTTTGTTTGCTTCCACATGTCTGTACATCCACATTCAGCCACCGACACTCATGCACAAACACACACACACACACTCGCACAATTTTACACTTACATTTGTGAAATATACACTCTTTTTTCATATTCCACATTAAATGAAGTTTTTACAGAATGTTGACAACAAAATGAAGAGAAAGACCTGCGAAAAGCACACTGGTGTACAGCATGAGTGTTTGTGTCCTTGTGGGGACCCTGTTTGCCCGCTAACGAGGTCTAAGGGGAGGGTTACAGCGTGTGCGTTTGAATGTATGCAGTATAGCTTTCTTGCCACCAGAGAGGTCCAGGGAAGTGATAAATTGAGCTGACAAACACAGAGGAATGATCCGTCCCATCTGTCCAGCTCTGTCGTCTCTCTCACCATCGCGCTGCCAACTTTAAGACTTGTTCTCCGTGTTTGTGTGTGTGTTTGTGTGCGTGTGTGTGCAGTTCCAAGCTTGAGCCAAAGTCCCTGTGTTTCTGAGCCCAGCTGTCTCGGATCCCAGAAAGCTGGAGGCAGTGAGTCTGAGTGAGTCTGCACACAAACTCTGCAGACACCGAGCTTTGGAAACGAAGTCAATGTGATCGAAAATCCCAGGAGTCTCTCTGTGTCTGCCTCTCTCATTCTCACCCTCGCTCAAACACACAACACACCCTCTCACGGTGTGTGTGCACTGTGTGTGTGGTGCAGAGAGCTGGCTAATCCGAACGTCCTCCAGAATAACTTCCCTCCTCCTCTGAAAGGCAGTTGTTGATGCTGGACGTCTGCTGGCTGACATTTAGTGTGTGTGTGTGTGTGTGTGTGTCTGTGTGTATGTGTGTTTGTAAATGTCTGTGTGTGTGTGTGTGTGTGTGTGTGTGTGTGTGTGTGTGTGTGTGTGTGTGTGTGTGTGTGTGTGTGTAAATCTGTGTGTGGGCATGTATGTGTGTATGCTAGTTCACATTTATGAGACGTGGAACAGGAACGCTGGCAGGATGGACACACACACAGTCACAGGGAGGAGGTGGAGGAGTGGGGCTGATGGCCGGCTGCTGCTTCTTGGCCCTGCAGAGTCCTGAGAGTCTATCGAGCCCTGGGCCAACAGAGCCTGAGCACAGAGGGGGGACAAAGGCACGAGCATTAGTGCACAAGTGTTTGTAATGCCTCATTCTGTGGTGTCCTGAAAATCTTACAAATGATGAAGCTGCTTGTTAGCTGGAAATCAATATACCTGTAAATCTATCCATGAAAATTTGTATAAAGTCCCTCTGACCAGCTCCCGTTCTAATTACAGACAGCCACATTTCATTCTTCAGTACTAATATTATAAATCCAAAATTCGTGTGTCACTGGTGACTGCAGATTTCTGAAACAAAGCTTTTCTATCGAGCGGGTTCAGTTGTGGGCGGTGTTAGAACGCCTCATACCTCATATCTGGCTTCAGATAAAGTTTTCTGCAATTAAATATTAATTCTTCATCAATATATAATTTCCTACTTTTTCAGATGTGTACCGTTTAATCTTGTCCTGCTATAATAATATAATAATAAATCTACGTACGGCTGTGTTAAAGTCTCTCACCACTGACTGCATGTCAAACTCTCAGATATCCAAAATTGAATTTTGCTATCAATAATTGATTTATTTCTTTTGTAACTGTCAGCTGTAGATGGCGGCGTCACTTAACTAGAGCAAGCAACTCGGAGCGTGAACCTCTGAAAATGAAGCTGAAGAGGAAACATAAAGCGTAAAATCTGTGGTATTGCACATTTGTAACATCGCTTCACTTTTATTCTTTATGTTTATTTTGTTGCAGGAGGAGCAGTATCCTACTGTGGTCGCCGCCCTCAGCACAGATGGTGTGTGGAGGCCGAGCAGGAGAGGTGTCTGCAGGAAGGTAAAGTGAGTCACAGAGCTGAGCTTTTATGGGCTGCTAAATATCTGAGTCTAACTCTCTTGCTTGAGTTTCAGCAGGTAATTCATTTTGTGTCTCTCTGTTTTACAGACAGATCTCCACCGAGGCGCAGCCGCTCCTTTTCTTTGCCGCCACACTCTCTGCAGCTTCTTATTCGTGCATATTTCATGTTGGAAGTTCATCTCCAGCTTCAGGTTTGGCAATAATATATCAATAAATTCAAACAAAGTGCTCCCATGTTCTCCATCTGTCACGTGACTCTCCTCTCCAACCTGGGGTGGTAACAGCTGCTGATGAAGATATTAGTGTGGTGATCAAGTGTTAATACAGAGCAGCTTATTGGAGGGAGCCTCACTTTGTTTCCTCACACTACACTTTACAGTTCAGCTGTGGATCTTTAACCCGAAAACAGATGGAGGACACTCAGTGAACCGGCCACAGGGAGGCTTACACAGGAAGTCTAGCAGCGAACTCTTAGAAATGAGAGTGGGCGAAAACACTGCTCGCTTTTTAATGTGCCAGCTGTGAAACTGAGAGCTGAGTACACACAGCATCCCATCATACACCATTTCTAAAAGACTACAGACACTACACTCATACGGTCAGTCACAGGTAGCCCCGCCCTAAACCCTTTTCTGGTCCTTTCTGAGTAACAGGACCTGAAACTCCAAAATGGACATGGTGCTTAAATCAGGCCTGAAAGCAGCGACTGACACCATAAGCTCATTGGGAAAGAGTTTCCTGAGCTCAGAGCCAGAGGCAGTTTCACCCATCCTTTAACAGTCTTTCCTGAAGATCACATCTCACCTCAGAATGATCTCCTCATAATCTCACTCGACCAAAAAGCCCATGCTGTAATAAAACACCACTTAAGTTTACTTTTTTCCATTATGTTGACCAATAATAAAAGCTTTCTCTGTGCCCTCTCAGACACACAATCAGAAGACGTCTAGCAAACAGGTGTCAAACTTCAGTTCTTGGGGGCTGGTGAGGTGGCAATTCAGCCATTTGATTCATGTTACAGCAGCTCATGAGTGAAAGCACAAGGTGCAATAAAAGTACTTTTAGAAGTAAAAATTTCCAAACACTTACATTTACTTACATTTATTTAAAATTACTTGAGAAGGGATAGGGGTTGCCACCTCAGCATGGAGTCAAGTTCTATTGAGTCTCGCTAATGACCTAATTTTATAAAAGGTTGCAGCAGGGACACATTTAAAAGTTTCAGGACACTGGCCATTGAGGACTGGCGTTTGACACCCCTGGTTTAGTATAATCAAGAACTTCCATTGTCTGGACTTGACTTCCTGTTCCATAAGGGGCGCTCTCAGGTCTGTCCAGAATGAACTTGCTCAGATGATTTTAGTGAAAGGGCTCTAAGCTGTCTGTCTCTGATAAAAATCATCTGTTCATTTTTCATCTCATCGTCTGATCTGATGATGCACGTCAGCGTCATATAAACAACCTGAACACCACATCAGCTGGTCCAAGTGATGGGGGAGATGGAGACCCCTCCACCCATTACTTCAACCATCGTTTTTAAAGTTTTGATCAGAGCTGCTCACCTCCTCGCACTCGAAGTCATCAGAGGGGATGCACTTCTGTCCTCCATCCTGTAAAACAAGAGCTCACTGTGAGAAAGTATCAGGCTGAGTATTGAATAAGATCCATCCATCCATCCATTCAGATCAGTAATAAAATGTGTGAGTGAACAAGGTGCTTTCTGATGAGTTTCAATAGAAAAATCAAGCCATGGTGCTGGACTGAGATCTGCAGGAATTTGAAGTGTGATCTCCCTCTGCTGAGAGTCTTCATCTGTAATATTGTGCAGAAGCTTGTCAGCGAAAGCTGAAGGCTTTAGTTGATCTGTAAAAACTCTCAGATTCTCTCATGGTGCATGCAAAGACCTCCACAATATTTTCAATAAATGATGGCGCCATTTTCCACAGAACTGACTGGCCAGTGCATGGGCTTAATCATGCTGTAACCACTGTGAACCCAGAGTTAAACCTCCCTAAATTCCAAACCCTGTATCACAGTACAGACCACAGACTAATAATCATAATGATTTTTGTACTTATACTGAGGTTTTGATGCATATGCTCAATAATCCAGGTAAGTAAATCCCCAAAAGTTGATTCTGTTCATGTGGACGTAGCGCTTTCAGTGGGAGAAACATTTCGTCACTCATCCGAGTGACTTCTTCAGTCTCAGCTGACTACAGGTTTCCCCAATCTTATAATGATTCACTTGCTTAAATCAAAAGGATTTAGTTCCAAAAAATACTCAGAGTCAGGTCCATAAATACCTGGACCCCACAGAGGTTTGAAATGCAGCATGCACACTTCAGCTTTAATTCAGAGGTAAAAATTACAGTCAGTGTTTTCAAAGGCTCTCGGGTTCTCTGCAGATGTCTGTCAAACTGAGTGGAAACAACAGATTCCTCAGAAACAGATCATCAATAATTAAAGCAGATGGTCAAAACCTGAAGTAAAATGTGGTGTTTGGACCACTGCTTCTGTGAGACCGTTAAAGGAAGCAGCTCCTCCACGTTTCAGCCTCCTCGGGTTTTTAAATCGAGCTCCACCTTCATTAAAATGCAGTGCTGATGATGACAAGGATGCACACTTATTTGTCCTCAAACACACACATGCCAGCATTTATCTCCGGCCTCCATCAGCTTCTTTGTCAGTGCTTCATTAGCATATCTCCTCCCGCTGCCTGGGTGGGTGAGTCAATCAGATCTTATCGCTCAGCGAGGAGGAAGAAAATTCTTTTCAGCGTCGGGGAAATCATCGCAAGTGGCCAGATCATTATCATTTCCCTGAAATATACATGCGCAGAGCCACAAATAGGCATCCATGTGCACGCGCACAGGCTTATTTAACCTGATCATTAAAGTGTGCAGATGATTTGCTATCATATGGACATCTTCTGACGCCGGACGCCTCTGCATGTCTGCTTCCTTTAAAAGAGCTGAAAATGATCGCTGTATTCACGAGCTTTGGGGAAAAGACACCATTATACAGTATGCATGAGGTGATATACAGCATCAACAGAGACGCAGCGCACAGCAGTATCACATTCCTGCCGATCCCTTTCTCTCTTTATCTGCCTGTTTTTCAGATGTAACTCCATCTGCACTGCCGGCTGTCCACAGAGCATTCAGACCCACTCCAAACATGCACGCTGACATCGCAGGTCTTTAGAAAGAGGCTTTGAAAGTGCTGACAGGTAGCCGTCTGCAGCTCTCTGCACTTGATGGAGGGCTGCAGGGTGAATTCATACTGTCACACTATGTTAAACGTGCAGTACAGGTGCTGTGAAATTGGATCATCTGACTGAGGGTTGGTCTCCTGTGCATTTACAGGTGCTCAGAATGCTTCTGCAGGCACTCTGGCATAAAAGGGTTGGTTGAAGAATGGAGACAGGAAAATAAACCATCCATCCATCGTTCTTCAGCAGTAGCCTTCAGCAGATCGCTGAACTAGAATTTAGTTACAGGTTACAGGAAGCCAGAGGTCACGTCCCATTTGGACCTCTGTGATTTGAACATTGTTCCACTTTTTTAAAAAACAAAACAAAAACCCTGTTTCCTCTCACTTCTGCTCAGTGGTTCTCCTTACTGTCAGCTAGTGGGTTAGGTTTAGGTGGGACTCTGCACCTCATGAAACTTGATGAAAACTTGGGTCTGAGCAGACCATCACTGTGACCTGATGTAGTGTTTTCCAACTGAGGTCCAGGGGTTGTGGGAAACACTGAACAGAAATTCAGAAAGACAGATTTTTGATCATGATCTTTGTTTGTGTTGTCGTTTTTAAGTTTGGTTTTCTGACTTTTAGAAGAACTCATCCTTCCTGCGATGATCTGCTTTCACCTCGGCTCTTTATCCTTCCAGCCGGTTTCTCAAAGCCACATTTAACACGCCAGAGTTTACTTTCCATCTGTTTGCCTTCTTAACGCTTCCATCTTGGCAGTCTGTGAACTTCAAATGAAAACACTAAGCTCAGAACACACACATCTTCATAAAGATGATCCACTGCAGCACTCTGCACCCACTCAGACATTACAGCTGAAATGCTGGCCACGATGTGCTGTGCTGTATGTGGACTGGATGCAGACTCATATCTGTGCTACAAGGATGTCTGCAGGCTGGACATAAAGGGAAGCACCATTGACCCTGAGGCCCGGTTGAGTTCAGACGACCATCACAGTGATCAACGCTGCAGCTGGACTGAGAGATGGGAAAACAGACACATGAGCTCCAATTCATCCGAACACTGTGCTCTGTGCAGCAAAAGAATTAAACAGAAAGAAATAAAAATGAATAGAAATGGTCCAAAAAGCAGGGACAATCCTCACGAGGAGGAACAAACTGAGTCATCTGCTCTTTATCTTAAGCCGAACAAATCCAACCCGTAAAGGTCCCAGAATCGCAAACCCTGGTCTTCATTCTTGCTGCACTGAAGAATGAGAATTACAGAAACTGTTTCCATTCCAGGAAAAGAGGACCAGAACTTTGTGCACTTCCTGTCACAGGGACCACCCTAGTGGGACCTTTTTTACCTCACTGTCACCATAAAGCTGCTGATCCTAAAGTTGGAACCACAGTCATCAGAGGCCATGTGAGAAGTAACTGCAACAAATGCAATAACTGGCAGATGCAGCCTTCAATTTCTAACACCAAAATTTATAAACAGTATCATAGGTGGGCGGAGCTTCTGGGTCTGAAGACTGCAGCCACAGGGGGTGATATATGTGGCTGCAAAACAAATCTACACCCTCTGCAAACACTTCTCTGATTTTATGCTCAATACATTATTTTAGGTGATACTGAATAAAACAAAAAGTCACTTTTGTAAATTTTGGTCGTTTGATGTTTCAGAACGGTTTATCTGGGATACACGCACTGGTTAACTGTCAGTCCTAAATCATTAGCCAATGAGAGTTCCCTTTCATAGTCTCCCCCACCCCGTTCTCGTCACATGTCGTTTGAAAACACCAACATGTCAACAGTGGAAACTTTCATCTCGAGCCTTCAAACTGGAACCTCACAAACGAGTAGGTCAACTGAGTACATGATAATGATATGTAATCTCAAATCTGCTAAAAGGGCCTCTGGTTAAACGTCACTAAAGCACGCAGTGCACAGGGAAAAAAAGAGGGTACTCCAAGGTCAGAACTTCTAAGAAACTCTATAAAACTGCAAGGCAGGGTTTCTCCTCTCAAACCAATCACCACCAGTTATTTGACAACAATCAGCAACCACCTGGAAACCACAGTTACTGTCACTAACAGGACAAATCATCCTTCAGTTTCAAAGATATGTAATAGAGGTAGTAGTAGAGGTATATACTTGCTTGTAGACACTGTGGATGGGCACATTGGTTGGCATGAAGCCATGCTATTCTGACATGGTAGCTGGTACATTGTAGTCTCGGTGAAGTTTGGTAGAAGCTGGAGGCCACATGTCACTCGAAGGTGAACTCACCTTCCAATGACAAAGCTCCAAGCTCACCCAGCCGTAACCAGAACTTCAAAACTTAGCATGGCTTAACTTGCTTCTGCTTCTGTTGTTGGGATTATGTGTGGAATTTACAGTGTGACTGAAGCTGTTACCAGTTATCAGAGCCTTTGAGTCCAGTGCAGTGGAAACAGGCTGAAGAAGTGTCACCTTTACAGGCCTGATCACTATGCTGTACACCGGCCTTTGGTTAGGGTTAACAGACACTGATTATTACAGTCAGGGATGCATGGCTTTGTAATTGGAAGATGGAACAACACTGCTAATTAAAGGTTCGTGGAGCCACCCGTCAACCTGAACCTCCACCTTAGGTGTTCTTTTTTTTTACTAAAATATCAGCTGATTTCCTGTTTTTGTCCCATCATGAGAATTCTGACCACTGGAAAGCTGCTGGTGTTTAAGCACAATTTCCAGAAATGCCTGAGATATCTGCACAAAATAGAGCTATTGCTACTTTTAGCTGCTCCCTCCTTCCCAGCGGGGACCTCCATATGTTTGATTTGGCAGAATTTCATATTGGATGCTCTTCCTTCAACCCCAGAGGGATTAGTGTCTCCTCCGCACAAAATATTAACTGTAAAACTCTTTCTCTACTACAAAGACAAAGAGAATAAAAAAAACCCATATGTTTAGGTGTACGAGTGCACCAAAATAAATGAAAGTCTTCACATATTCAAGGCTTACGATCTAAAACAGAATGCCAAAATCCACAAACTGCTCCACAGCAGACAAATAGGAAGAAGACCCCAGTCTGCAGAACTGCAGACTGGAGTTTATTACAGACACATCAGCTTCAGCTCCAGTTTCAGTGATACTAACTCAGTATTTTGTGACTCCAAAACTGAAATGTATTAGAGGTGTTCCGGGATGGCATGAATGCTGGCAATGTGCTTAAAAAATAAGAACATTGCAGCTTTGGCTCAACCTTTAATTTTCCACATTGGCACAAGACTGCCAACACAGAGCTCAGACAGACCGAAAGAAAAAAATCTGTTAGACATTTGGCTGCATGTGAGGAAACCATCACATAGAAACAGCTGAAGCCAAAACCCTCCAACAGAGGATGGCTGGACTTCAAGACTCAACATAAACTCTATAAAAAATCCAGCATTTACATTATAATTATAAATAAACTAATAAAGTAGCCTTCATGTCTGTTTCAAACTAAAGAGAGGTATCAGCTTCTGCAGCTAGTTGAAATCATGGCCCTGGAAATGTGTTGAGGACATTCTGCGGTACCAGTCAGTGTATGCTGGGTTCACTGGTCCACTTGTGTCTCCTGCTTTGCCTCTCCAGTCTAACACAGATAGTTTTACACATTACACGTTTCTGTGTGTACGTGTGTATATGGTTTTAAATATGCATTGCATGTTTTTTAGAGTATTTTTGGAATGGTAAAGTATATGATACCATGTCATAATTGAGAACCAACAGCAGGAAGTGACATTTATGGACTGGTCATTTAGTTCAGTCCTGAGGGTGGTGCAGTCTTTGAGCATGCTGATGTTGTTTAGCTGTCCAGGTTTAAATAAGAAGATTCACTGATTCATTGAGGTGTGTAAATTGTTACACATCTCAGAAACTCATTAAACTCATTGGTTTGTTGCAGAATTCTCTCTTTTCTGTATTTGAGCCCACATTAAATGAAGCTACAAACTCAGTACACACTGACTTGGATAACGTGCACACTCATGATCAGCAAAACTAATGTTGGGTATTTTTTGTAGAGTTTTCATTTCTTTCATCATTAAAAGTTATATGTGTATGCAAGTGGGTTAAAAATGTAAAAGTTCAGTAAAATGTCACATCCATCCCATTATATGATGAAGTTTTCTATAATTCATGCTTTAAATCTCTTTCATAATGCATAGCAATTTAGTTTGGCCTATATAACCTCCAGCCTTGCACCTCTTCTCTGTACATAATGGATGGAATTCCACTTTCCCACAATGCAGGCAGGATGACGCTAATGTGTGTGAAGGTGAAGAAGAGCGACGCACATAAAGCTGCAGTGCTCAGACCTCCTCAGTCATACCTGCTGTCTGCATTTCTCTTTCTATAACCACCCGTTTTTATTATACTGCTATAAAAAAATTAGCTTTTTCAGATTTATCCCTTTAGAACCAAATATTCATATTTTATTTTTTGAGGCGATCCACACAGTTTGACTTTAGTCACAGTGCTCCAAAGGTACGCGTTCTCCTGCTTTCGTGGTTTAATCGTGGCTATGAAACATCTTCAAAAGGAGAAACAAAATGAGGGCAAACATATATTTTTATGTGTTTTTTTATTGCTAATAATGAACAGACTAACTTAAAGAAAGAAAATAACACAAGACCTTCCACGATTCTTGCTTCCTACTAATAGCTGGTTTAATTTTCCAAAAACTGAAAGTTATCTCAAAGATAAAAATATGCTACTGTGGATGGATGAGGTCAGTTAATTCATCCAAACTCGTGGGGCTGATATGAATACTTAGCCAGGAATCTTCATTTGCTTCTTTATCAGCTTTCCTCGCTTAACCACCACCTGATTTACAGATTTATAATCCGCGGTGTGCCAGCAAAACACCTGTGACTGAGCTCCAGATCTCCTCTCCACACAGGAATGTAAGATGCACTGTTTGCCTACCTGCTAGAGTTCTGAGACTGAGCTGAAAACACACAGACAGAGCTATCATGTCCTAAGCTTAAACACATTTTTACTGAGCCCCGGCATGGGAAGTATGAGAGGCATGCTCCTGTGGATTATACTGGACTGAATACAACCTAATATTTGTTTTTAAAGAGAAACTAGATAGTTATATGCTCCTTATATTTGATATAGATTTAAAATGAACAGTAGTGAGCTACCTGGCATGGATTTAGACTACCAGCATGGTACAGCCAACAGGTCTGTAAGAATCACACTACTGAGGTGAAGGTCCACTGGGGTTGGATGGATGGGTGTAAATTTCAGTATCAGAAAGTAAGTTTGAAGCAGGAACTATGCATGCATTCTTGGAGTGGACTGAAAAATACCGTAATGAGAACGGTTTGTCTGTGGTGTCTCAGTCAGCTCTGGAAGTGTTTGGTTAGCTGAGGGTAAACTGCACTAAGCTTTCAATTATTGAAAACTCAAACCAAGTTCACCATGTCCTCTCAGCAGAAACACAACCATTAATAGCACAGCTTCTATAATACATTTGACCACCTCAGCCTCTATACCCCTGCATCCTTCTGTAATTAATAATCCAGCTGAAAAAAAAGGTTAGGTCCTTTGGACTTAAATTTTCAAACATCTGGCAAACATGGTGGCATAATCTCTGCCACCTAAAACTGCACATACATTTTTATGCAGATTACACTGTTTTATATGCCACTGGCCATTCCTCTGATCAGGCCACTGCAAATGTACAGTCTGCTTTTGGTACATTTCAAAATTCTCTGATCACACATAATCTTATTTTAAACTCTGATAAAACAAAATGCATGAGTGCATTTAAGGTCAACTAAAAATATCCAGCATACAGTCCATACTAAAACTCATCATGGTCATTAAAATTGTTCTCTGTTATAAATATTTAGGACTCTGGCTGGAAGTTAGACTCACTTTTAAAAACCACTATTGAGGAAAATTAAAGATGAAGATTAGAGTTTCACATAGAAACAAATCTTGTTTCTCATTCACAAGCACATTGCCAGTCTTGGTAAATGGACTGCTTCTTACAAAGCGCTTTTCTACTGTACCTGAGCACTCAAGGCACTTTATACAACTTGACTCATTCACCCGTTCACACAAGCACTTTTTCTATGTAAGTGCTTTCTATCTGACATTCACACTCCGATGGATGCATCAAACAGCAACTTGGGTTTAGTACTCTCCACGCAGACTGGAGCACCAGGGCTTGAACCACCAACCTTCCAGTTGGCAGATGACCTGCACTACAGCCATGCCAAAAGGTTTGTGCCTTGGATGGTAATGTGATTGATTTGGTAGATTTTCCATTCCTTCCTGCCCTGTGTCTGTAGAGAACCAGTGACCTTTTGCTTGCCATGCAAATGTGTCAACCATCACATTATAAGCAGAACACTAACGATGATATTGTTCATATGCATGCTTCTATATCCACCTCGACGCCTCTTGATTTTGTGTATTCTGTGCACTGAATCATGTGTCTTTCCAGGCTCTGCTGCTTACCTCTGCGCCTTTGCTGAATTTAAACACAGTACTTACAATGTCAGTTTGCAGGACATTTTATCAATAGCTGTGCCTCTTGAAAACTGCATTTAAATACTTCGCTGCCTATAAATGGAATAAGCTAAAAACAAACCCAAGAATGGTGTTGTCTGATTTCACAGGAACATTTTAAAGGGTTGCATTTGTTTATATGCAACTACTTGAGTAGGTTTTTCTTCATCTGTGATCATGTGTAATGGCTTGTTCTATTGTGTAGCCGACTGTCTAAATTTTTGAATTTTTTTTGTACTGACATTTCTCTTGAAAAAAGATCTCGTTCTCACTGAGCTTACCTGTTGTAAAGAATATAATAAATAAGGCAGCAGCCATGTACTGTAGCTCAGACAGAAACCACAAAAAAACTATATCCAGACCAAGCCTCTCATATATTCATCGAGTAATTTAAATAACTCAATGATAAAAAAATCGTCACAGCAAATTTTTTTCTTCAATGCTTCGTTCCATCATTACCATGTAAATACGAGCGACACATAAACAGGCCAGAGATTTATTCAGGAGTAGTGAGTGAATAAACCACATTAAGAACACACAGGCCCCAGTCTTCAACAAAAACACTGGTAACAGAAGAGCAGCAGAGATGAGGTTTGTTTCACACAGAGAAATCTGCAGTGAGTCTCTTGAAGTTTATTAAAATCTGCAGATGAAATGTTAACTTAGTCTGATACATGTTTAAATTATACAGCTCGCTGAAAGCTGACGGCAGCCGTCCTATTTTACATGGAATTGATACCTGCAGCAAGCAGGGGTGAGTCTAAAGAGGGACATTGGGTGTACTAGTATTGTATTAATATTTCAAAATATAAATATTTTAAAAAATGTAAAAATATATAAATGCAAGACCATTAAAAATGTACATGGGCCAATAAAACTGAGGATTGTTAGGTTGGACAGTGAATTATTATTAATATTAATTAAGGTCTACACCATAATAACATCTTGTTTTCAGCAGCACAGAAAGGCACAGCACACACTTCACAATGCTGATACATTTCTCTTCATCGCAGCCACCACATTTTATTTGTAAGCCTTTTCTTTAAAGGCTTACAGATACAATCTCACTCACTCTCGTGCATAGTAAAACATGCAGACACACGCGCACAAAAACTCATAAACATAAACACACAGCAAATCCACCTCATCCAGGAGATAAAATGCCGTCACAACTCTTTCTGCCTCCTGTTTTTATTATTGCTCAACAATAAGACAAAAGTACTTCTTATCCAATTGCTTGATTAATCAATGAAATAATCACTAGAATACTCGATTACTAAGGCCTAATCCAAACTCACCTGCAGGTTCGCACAAGTGGAAAACATACAAGCACTGTCCAGGGGTTTGATTGCATTTCCGTGCAGAGAGGGAGCAGGTTTGGCGATGACTGGAGGCCCGGCAGGGGGCAGGAAAGTGGATGACGGCTCGGTTACGAAAAGAGTCCCTCCCTCCGAGCTGTAACCAAACGACTGGATGGCATTTTCTGTGTGGAGATAGAGACGGGCGGTCAGAGAAAGAGCGAGAACTTTCTACACCTGCTGAGAACCACACTGACCTGACAACCAATTACTGTTTTCTCATCAAGAGGCAGCTGCCACCTGGCCTTCCTCCAGGTAGGTAACAAGAATCTGACGCTGGTCTGTATCCTAAATTTAGATCAGCACACATGGTTCACTGTTGGGTCCTAAATTCCCCCCAAAACAAGCCAAACCCTCCAAGCTCAATCAAACTGGTAATTATTAGCGAGTATGTCTGTGAATGTTCTAAGTCAACCAGGTCATCGTAGTCTAAGGAGCTTGGAGAGAAAAGTGTCTGGACTTCTTTAAGTTGCTTGAAGATGTTTCACCTCTCATCCGAGAAGCTTCTTCAGTTCTAGGGTCACATGGTGGAGAGTCCCAGATTTAAACCCTGTGGGAGTTTCCCCCCAAAGAGGGACAAAAGAACCCCCTGATGATCCTCTACCTAATCACATGAGCCAAGGTGTGAAAACTGGTGTGGGTCACAATCAGCCAGGGTTTTGGGTGAGCTCATTGTGAAACCTGGCCCCACCCTATCATGTGATTTCCTGAGGTCAGATGGCCCAGGATGTGAGTGGGCGTTAAGGCGTCTGGGAAGGGATCTCAAAACTGGATTATAGATGGCAGACAGTTGGTGTCGTAGGCCACCACCTCTGTTCAAAGATGGTCGCTCACAGTGGACATAGATGGCTTCTTTCACTCCTCTTTCAAACCATCTGTCCAAAATGTGAACATTGGCATCCTCGAAAGAGTGACCTTTGTCATTTAGATGCAGATGGACTGCTGAGTCTTGTCCTGTCGGTGGTGGCTCTTCTATGTTGTGCCATGCGCTTGTGAAGTGGCTGTTTGGTCTCTCCAATGTAGCTATAATCTGGTATGTTTACATTCATGTAATTTTTTTTACATTTATGTTCATTAACATGCACTGTCCTAAATAAATAAATAAATTTATGTCCACTGTGAGCGACCATCTTTGAACAGAGGCGGTGGCTTACGACACCAACTGTGACCCACACCAGTTTTCACACCTTGGCTCATGTGATTAGGTAGAGGATCATCAGGGGGTCCTTTTGTCCCTCTTTGGGGGGAAACTCCCACGGGGTTTAAATCTGGGACTCTCCACCATTTGACCCTAGAACTGAAGAAGCTTCTCGGATGAGAGGTGAAACGTCTTCAAGCAACTTAAAGAAGTCCAGACGCTTTTCTTTCCAAGCTCCTTAGACAATTATTACTGAGGCACACCTGTCAGAATCCAGCCCAAGTGTGCCCAAGTCTAGCCTGAAGTGACCTAATTCAGCTGGTCACCTGGGTGTCTGGAAACCTTTGCTATATTATATATAATACTTACCTAAAGTCATATTCATAACCAATGAACCCGTTTCTTCCTGCTATCTAATCTAATGCTCAGTTCGAAGAACTACAAATCTAAATAGCTGAAATAACTTTTTATCAACAGAAACAAAAGTCATTGGATTTGTGTCACACTGGAGGATGTGTAGTGTTTCCAGTGTGTGCCATCTTTGTGCCATTGTTTCATCTGAGCATATTGTGAGAGTCTTTGCAGATTCTGCAATCATTTATGGTCATGCTACACTCTTAGCTTATCACCTCTACTGTCTGCAGACGTCAGGCAAACATAGACACAGGTGTGGTGACTGGGAGAAGATTATGATTATGTTGATTATGTTGCTGCTGCTTTGTGAAAGTCTGCAGAAGATCTTCTTCTTCCAGCTGATTCATTTAAGGGTCGCCACAATGGATCATCTGCCTCCATCTATCCCACCATCCTTCTCTGTTACACCAACCTTCCGAATGTCCTCCTTTACAACATCCATGGGCGTTCTCTGAGGTCTTTTCTCTCTGTTTACCATCGTAGTCCCACATTTAGCATCCCTACTCTCACCTCCTCACTCCCGCCTTTCCTTCTCTCTCACTGCCTTCTAATATGCCTTCCCCCTCTGCTCTATGGCCAACAGGAGCACAGTTTCCACCAGCAACCTGTTAGCTAACAGAGGCCGAGGTGGTCATTGTTAACCTGGTATTTGGTATGGGTACAGTTTAGCCAGATACTGGGGCATACTGGGGGATACTGAGGCGGAGCAGCCTCGAATAAAGTCATCTGTCTACCAGTTAGATGTTGACTCACTCCACCTCTCCTTCATTCACAGCCTCCTCCAAATACCTCAGTATCTCACCATCAATTAGAAGGACAGCCATGGCATTTAATGCAGATACCCATGGTTGATGGAGGATGGGGAATTTTGTTGAGCTAACATTTACAGTTTTGGGTGAACTGTTAACTCTGTGTCCACCCAGGATCCCCTGAGGATGATTTGGGATCACTTGGTTATTATCTGCTGTTTCTTCATTTGAAGGAGTCCAAATACTTTGATGTTTACTGCACTGAATAATGGGATTTTTGAGTACTGAACCTGAAAAACCTTCACAGTAATAAGTGACGCTATGGCTTCAGACCAGATTCAGATTCGATGTAAGACTTTTAAGGGTTAAAAATGCAACTCATGATGAAATTCAAGGCCAGCATGACAACTATAAAACTAAAGAAACAAACAGACACAGGGTTGGAGACACAGGTGTTTTCTTTCACTGCAAAGACTTTTAAAAGATTGATTTAACCCCAGTTATGTCATTTTTGGTTTAATTAATTAAAGACCTTTTATGGATTGCAGGAATCCTGGTTTATACATATGAATAATGCACATTGAAAATCAAATTTTAACCTTCTTTTATGGCTTTGAGTGTTTTTTCTGGTCTTTTTTACATTCTGGGGATCCACTGGCCTTGGAGATGAAAATATAACCTAACAAACTGAAGACGAATGACTATCGACCATTTTCACGAGGGCTGAATACAGAATAAAGAATATACAAGTTAGTATTTACACCACAGAACTGTGTGTGTTTATGGGAATTCATACTGAGACCAGCACAGAGATACACCAACAACTTTTTAAGCCCAACACACTGGTCTGTGGAGTCTGTTGGTAGGATCCATGGTGGTCTGTTTGGAGAATGATTAATGAACACAGTGGTGCAATGCAACCCACTCAACACAAGGCAGAGGTTGCTGCTGCCTCAGTGCAGCAAATCACGTTCAGATAACTGAAGGTTATTCTTGCATCTGAACACAAAACGTGTTTGTCCAGGTCTGACTACACCTCGACTGCAGAGAGCATTCTCCGCCCCTGTTAAACGTTAACGTGCCGCCGCGTCTTCTGACAGACCGGGAGATCATGGAGAGGGTACTCGAGCCCTGACGCTGTGCTCAGGTATCTGCACCAACATGCAGGTGCTTTCAGGCCGTAACCTGGGAGGTGGACCTCCATGGATTGGAATGTGGGTCCGAAGTTCACCTGATCCATGATAACTCCCGCACACTAACAGGAGCCGTGATGAAGAGATAATCAGTGTTATTCCCGTCACCTGACAGAGCTCACAGTTTTGAGCCTGATCAGAGCACAGTCCAGTAATCTGAGTACTTTTGGGTTTGAACATTTGGAGACATGTACATCATAAACAGGCTTCATCCTTCATTAACTGACTGACTTTCACATATACATGAATGCATGAAGTTCAATGTAACGGCATGGTTGTGTTCTTCGCTGCCTGCAGCACATGGATATGTATGTTTGCATCCACAGGAGGAGGAGGAGCGGATGTGTGATGGAGGAGGCGCAGCGGTGATGTTGGAGCTGGGTCAGTGTTATTTAAAGAAGGTATCTGGGGATCTTCAATACATCGGCTCGTACTTCTCTGTTTTTCCTCCTCCACTAACCTTTCCCCTCAATTATCCGCCTCACTCACACCTCTGTTTCTTTAACCATGCCAACGTTTTCAGCATTTCATGTGCTGAGACGACACATTTAACAGTAACATGTATCATGATTTTATTCATTGATTTAACCTCATACTGCAGTTCCACACCTCTGCACAGCTTGGGTTAGAGTTTGATAACATTTCTACATTAAAGTCTGAAAGTCTCATTATTTATGAACCATTTAATGGTTTCCCAAAATGAAGCCTACTTGTAAATGTAATAATTTCTACAATCAATAATTAAGACATTTAAAAATAAGAAATTATTCAGTGTGAATATTTTCTGCTTTTCTATGCTTCATATTTGTAAACTAAATTATAGTGCCCAAATCACTCTCCTTTTATGGAATAATCAATTAACAGTTTTTGGAAAATGCATAACCTAAACAGGCAACATCATTGATAAGCAACATAGAAATGAAAAATTCTGTTCTGAGTTCTGTAATATGATAGAGCTGAAATTTTGAATTTCCATGAATTTCCACCCTTTCAGTATAAAGGGGTAAGATACATTTCTGTTAGCAGCAGCTTCATAAACTCAGATCCATAAATGACTGAATCCATCAGACAACAAACAGAAAACATGGCATAAAACTACCTGCAGGTATGTTCACATGTTGTTACAGCAGTGTGAAGGCTGATTGGCTTATAACCTGTTTGATTAATAATTTTGTTTTCTGGATTATTTAGGTAAATATTCTCCAGACTAACTGGAGAGGATCAGCACTTTACAGCTCCGACTCTCCTGATCAGGCATGCAGCACTCACTGAGGCAGGTGTTGTGTGTGAAATCGCGGTGGAAAGCTTCACACTCGTGCTCCTGGTGGCCGGTGCCCCTGCAGGTGCACCACAGGCTCATAGTGATGTTGGATGGGCTGCTGTCGCTGTAGTTTGGCGTTACATCCGAGCCTGAGGCAGGGAGGGGGGAGGAGGAGAGGAATAAGAATTAGGGTGGAGATTAGCCGGGAAGAAAGGTAAAGAGGATTTTTGCAAATTGGGAATTGAATCATTGAAAGATTTCCAGAGAAGAAATGAGTCACCAGTAGAATGTTTCTCTGCTCTTAATTCTCAACTGAAAGATTTAAATAACGGTCAAGTGGCTGCTGATCACAGCCAGAAACGAACAGGCTGGCTTCACTAAACAGGTCATGTGGTAAAGTTAGAGGAAGGCACAGTTACCTGAACTCATTAGATCTAAACAACTAACTCTGTGCTGGAGGATCTCTGTACCAAACACCTGTCACAGGTTAGGTCAGGTTCTACTATAAACAGGAAGATATTTTGAGAAAGCAGAATTAATTACTAATCTACGGTGGCCCTGAGAGGCCAAACAGACTGCAACTTAAGAAAACACCAGCAATTAGTAAAACGCACTTCCCTTGTGCTTTTGGAAATCTGTTTTTTCCTATTTCTGTTTTTGTTCTTCCTATTTCTGTTTTGTTTTTTCCTATTTCCGTTGTGTTTTGTGTGCTTTTGCAGCGTTTTTCTTATTGCTGGTGTTTTCTTAAGTTGCAGTCCGTTTGGCCTCTCAGGGCCACCGTACTAATGAAGTCATTCAGATGTCAGTTTTCAGCATGTGTGACCCAAACTGTGATAAAAGGCAAGCAGTATTGTAACGACAGTCTAACCGACTCCATCAAACACTTTAATTCTGTTTCCAGTATTTGGGTTAGGGTTGGGGCCATCACCACTGATGATGTACACATCAGAAGGTTAGCCGAGTTTAGGCTAGACTTACCAATGAGGCCGACATAGGACATGAGGCAGCCGTGGTAGTTATCGTGAGGGCAGGTGGTGACGGTGTGTGGTGTCACCTGGCAGTTCATGTGGAAATCAGCGAGCCGAGACCTGCAACAGGAAGCAACACAACAAAAAACATCAGTAACATGATGTAATTTGGCCAACAGCTACCAGCTGTGTGTGTGTGTGTGTGTGTGTGTGTGTGTGTGTGTGTGTGTGTGTGTGTGTGTGTGTGTGTGTGTGTCGGGGGGGGGGGTGCTGTCAAGCTTGCCTAGAGTGAATGGGGTTCTTTGCCTCTGGAGAATAAACCTCCCCCAAAGGGCTTGAGACAATCGAAACACTTCTATTTTTAGATGTTCATGAAAGACCTTTCTGTCAGTTTACGGAAACGGCGTCCCCCATCTTGAATTGGGGTGTAAAGCAAGCAGCAGCCCCCTGTTAGCATCACCTTCAACCACCACAATCAGCTGCTGCTTCTACACACATGGTAGCTTCTGCTGGGCTTTAACGACGCTGCTAACATCTGCTAGAGTCATCGCTTCGAAACGGACACCATTGAGGGAGGAAGACCTGCCCTAAATCCTGAACCAGCTAATCAGCACACATTAGCAGAGTGCTAGCATTTTATGGCAATCGCTGTGAGAAAAACTAAAGGACAGAAGAGTAGTTTTCCTTCATGCTGGACTTATGGAAGCAAAAATGAAACAGACTTTTGTGTACAATCAGCTGGAAATAACATTTTGTTCTATTCACTCCATCGAGCGCCTCCTGGTGTGCCCCAGCTGAACAGGCACAAGGGACAGGCAGTGTAATGCTGTGGGTGGTTCAATGAGAGTGTGTTTTTAAATCCTGCATGCTGCTCGTCACGTCTGCAGAATCATTCCCGTGAACATTGAAAGCAAACACGTGTCATTTTGGGGGGTTTTGCAGGAAGGACTGATGGTCACATGACACTGAGTGGTCCTTAGTAATTAAGCCTAACAATGGACTGTAATAAGCAGCAGCTGCACAAACAACCTCTGGGGTTGACTTTTTTTTTTATGGGATTTATCATCGGTTGATGGAGCACAACAGCTGGTGGAGGTGATTTAGCAGGTGTCATTAAACCACAGAAGAAGAAAAGAGTGTGGCGAGGTGACGTCAAAGCCCCAGTCAAAGCGCCAACAATGGAGGCGTGTGGGAAACATGACGTTCAGCTCTGTGTAACAGTTTCGATGCTGAGGACACGCCCTGATTATCGCTGAGCTTCACCCTGCATCTCGCTCAGATCAGCAAACTTTTAAAACAGATGGATTTACAGAGTGACTAACATAAAGAAAGTAAGAAAAGAGCAATTTTATTTAGCTGAAAATGATTCACAGATGGCATCATACGCTGTAACAGCTACAGAAATGGAAATGAATGGGAGCCGACTCTCGCAGATGTGAAGGGGACAGTTTTTCCTCTCTACATTTATCATACAGACCTGTCCCACACTCACAGACGAGTGGAAGTAAATCCAACAGATTATGTTTGAAGTCTTTCACACCAAAATTTCCAAAGACAAAAAGTGGCTGATTTGGACTCTTTGGAAAGAAGACGGGTTGTTTTGGCAGCAGCGTGGATGCTAATGAGACACTGGGGGAAAAATATCCTCCCCTCATGAAAGATGGGCGACGGCAGTGCCACAGTTGGCTGCTTATGAGAGATGAACAAACTGTGTTTAATAAGCTTCATGGGCTTGCCTCTCATTGCCTTGCAGTCTGGACCTCACGCTGAGTCCGGTTCGGCCCTCAAAACAAACTGATGAGTCAGCTTTTGTGCATGTGTAAAAAATTCAGACCTGACTGAAGAAAGAGAGAGAAGGGCCAGACTCTGATGGACTCTTTGCAGTAAGTGATGTCACTGTCCATGCATGCATCCACTTCCTGCTATTTATGAGGGCCAAATTAATGTTAAACCACAGTCCACGGCCTCGCCCACAAACCAACCAGTAATTCTCAGTTAAAGGTGCAGTTTATCAACACATGTTTAGTCAAGAGGAAGGGCGGCACACCAAAGATGCATTAAACATGCATCCCTACATGACACCAAACTCCATAACTGACTGAACACAGGGGAAAACAACCGCGGTGAGAGAGCAGCCATTTAAACTACACAATTTAGGTAACGAGCAGGGAGCAGAGCTACTGTTTCTCCATGTAAAACATTGAATTATCAGAGGTTTGGAGATCAGGGACAGGACCAAAACACTGCTGCTGGGAGCAGGCTTTTTAAAATGGCCGGATGTAGACAGGAACCATTTAGCAGCTGACATGTGGACAGACTAGCCCATGGGTTTAACCAATCAGGTGGAGAACACATTCTATCTGTTTTGTCCTCGGTCTGTTCCAGGATCCCATCCCGCTGTTTGGATAGGTGATGAGCCACCTCGGCTGACTCCTTTCGATGTGGAGGAGCCTGCCTCTCAGGCCGAGCACAGACAGCTTTGAAGGAAGCTTTATTTCTTTTGTTTGGATCATCTGATAATGCCACCATCAGGAAAACTGGACCAGACTGTGAATCGAACAAAGGCAGAGGGTCTCCCCAGACAGATGGGCTTATGGCTGAGACTCTGCCTGAAAGAGCCTGCCCTGCAGTGTTCCCACCACCCGGCTGAGGTGCTATAGGGGTCTGATGATTTGTCACTGGGAAGGTAACCAAAACAGCTTGTAAGGACATAATTTACTTTATTTCGATGACAGATTAATCTGCTGATATGCTTCCAGTATTTTCTGATAACAGGGAGAGGATAGAGTCCTGTTTCAAAGAGTCTGCTCTTCTGGATTTAGTTCTTCTTGAGGTAAAAACACAGACATTTCCCAGTCAACCAGTTCAAATCATTCACGCCATGCCCAGTTTATCCACTGAGCAGAGAGATTTCAACACAACGCCTGTGTTAATGCTGTTTAAGTGCTGTGAATGGAGTATAAAGTGGGTATGTAGCACTCAGACTGCCGTTATTTGCACTGTCGAAGTGTAAAGTCCTTCAGAAATGCAAACATTGTTAAAAACAGATCGAACAGATGCCCAGCAAACTCTCCTGAGAGCTGAAAATCCTTGTGGAAATATCCGCCTGATTCATGCAGTAGTTTGGGAGATTATCTGCTGTTCCTGCGTGCATGTCCTGCAGTATCCACTACATCATGCATATGTTAATGCACAAGAAACTGTCACAGGCAATAAGAGTAAAGCTGCTGAGCTTAATCTACTGCCTGTCCTACTTTTGTGTTTCACATCCCGTCTCTCCTCTTGGTTTCCTTTGTCTCGCTCTCCTCTTAAAGCCTCTCACCTGCTTCGTCTCTTTAACGTCGCTCTTCTTCTTCTCTCTTGAAAATTTTTGACAGACAGGTGAGGTGAAAGGTGGCGTGTGGTGACGGAGACGTGTGATCTTGTCGCTGTTTGAGACAGCGTGATGGGCTTTGTGTTTACGCCGAGCTTTAGCTGGCTGCCATCGCAGGACTGCATCATGTCCTCAGAGAGGACACGAGAGCGTGACACGGAAGACATGACTGTGTGGTGGCTGTAGAGAGTGATCGGGTGTGACAGGCCGACTGCAGAGTGACTTTCAAACAGAGGCCACTGAGTGTGTGTCTGTGTGTGGGTCTGCGTGTCTGTGTGTGCGTGTGTGTTTACACAGGCACATTATGACAAAACTCACTCACTTGAACACATCCTCTAAGCATCTCCAAGGAAGGCTGTCACTGATGAAGGTCAAGTGATCTCAGCTTTCTCAGACCTGCTGCTAAACTTCACAAGTTCCCGGGCCTCAGCAGAACCAGACCCTCCAGAACTTGGTGGAGGCTGGACCAAAAAAATAAAACTCACAGGAATGCAGTGCTTCATCCGTCCATCCACTGCAGGCCTGTCTCTGTGAGTGTGTGATGATGTTGCTGTATTTCTGTATTTTGAGTCCCATGTGCTCGTGTCCCGGCCAGTCCAGCTCATAGAAACTATGCGGGGACGTTATACTCTCCAGGAAACTGCTGACATCTGTGAGTCCTTCTGTTGATGATTATGATTATTTTTCTTTATGCTAAGACGATGACCGTTTCTCTCTAACTGATAGAGTTACAGGAGGAACTGTTGGTGCTGAACAGACCAATGACAGTAGCTGTAGATCTCTAAAAAAGTGAAAGGTCAGATTACACCGCTGGTTATGGCGCAGATTTCCAGCTGAAGCATAAATCCTCAGTAAGCTTGGAGCCTGTATTACAGCTTTATGCTGAAATACAGGCAGAGATCGGTGATGATGGTGCGGACTGGTTAGTGTGTGTCTGTGAGTAACTGCACAAACATGAGACCTTACTGAGACTCAGACTAGTTTATAAGCTTATTTTTGTGTCTTTGTTAAATCTGATCTTTGTGTTTGAATCGCCTGCACATACCAGCACACACACCTGCTCTCACATGAGAAACCAGAGCTGTGTTTATGAGAGGACCATCCTGACCTAAACCAGCCTGCCAGTGACCTGCGGCTAAACTGAGTCTGCACCCTCAAACCTCACCTAACCTTCAAACTGCTCATTCCAGAGACAGAAGTACCATCACTCACACACACACCGTACCATCGCACACACTCACACACACCTGCCCCTTCGCCCTTTGCTGCCTCGTCGTGGCAGATGCCATGTGAGGCATGAGCCAACTGCCGTCGAGCTCTTTGTTAGTTTTAAGGATGCATGAGGAGAGGGTTTACCACACGAGGCTGGTTTTTAAAGGACATCACCACCATCAGCCCATGACCTTCCTGCAGTTTTCCTACTAATAATTACTTCGAGTGACCTGAGGATCAGCTCCATCTGTCTGACTTCAAACCTTCACCTTCACGTGAAAACTTAAAAAGTAGGTCTGCACCTCTATAGTGCCTTTTGCTTTGGGTTTTATGAAGGGCTTTCATTTATGCCTCCTTCTGTCATCACACAGTCACAAACGTGCATGCATGTACGAGGCTTTGGTCGTACATGCACGGGTACAATCGTGTTCTGGAGGCTTAGGAGACCTGGCTGTTGTCAGCTCTGTTACCTGCTCAGTTTTCAGCTCAGTCTTCAGCTCAGGCATCAGCTCTGTTTCCAGTTCACCCATTAGCTCTGTCACCAGCTCAGTCAGTTGCTCAGCCATCTTTTCAGCCACTTCCATCCTCTGCTGGAAGCTCCGGTGAGCTCATTCAGCCAGCAGGGGACTGCATCTCTGGTGTTGGCCAGAGGGGCCGATGGCGCGATATGGCAGCCTTGCTTCTGTCAGTCTGCCCCAGGGCAGCTGTGGCTACAACCGTAGCATGCCTCCACCAGTGTGTGAATGTGAGAGTGAATGAATAGTGGCATTGTAAAGCGCTTTGGGTGCCTTGAAAAGCGCTATATAAATCCAATCCAATAATAATAATAATAATTATTATTATTATTAATAAATCCCGGACAGACTGTTTGCACTGCACTGCCCCAGCCGTTGCATCCTGTGCCGGCTGTGTGCCCCATGCAGCTACAGTTAGCGTCCCTTCTGCTGGAGGTCTCCATACCTGCTGGCCTTGCCTTTGTTCCTGCTGGAGGCCCAGGAGAGCCCCTTTGTTCACCTGGAGTCAGGGTCAGCTCCTGAAATGTTTATTAACTGTTTCCTGGGCTCCTGTGCCTTTCGTGGGCCTTTTGTTTCGGACTGTTTGAGTTCCAGGTTTTCTTGTGAACATTTTTGTTTTATTGATCAGTTTCAGGGTCAGTTTTAGGTTGTTTATTTAGTCTCCTCTTGTTTGCCTTAGTATTTTTCTATCAGTTCATTCGTGTCTGCATTTTGAGTCCACTCCTTACTACATACAGTCTGCCTCAGCCAGACTGTGACAGAATATTTGCTGAAGTTTAGGATGCTCAGTCAAATTAATCAGCTCTTCAAACTTAATACAACACGCATGGAAGCCATGACCCAGAAAAGTGGATTCACATCAAATTTTAAACCTGGCTTTAAACACTGAACATCTTATTAATCTCTTAATTAATATTTTACTCATGAACAGAAAGACTGAGCAGGCACAGGTTTGGTTTTGACTCATCTTTGAGACCGGATGTTTCAGACTCTTTCCTCCACTCTGTGAAACCTGAGAAGACTGATGACAGGAACCTGAGGGCATCAGTAAAGGCATTGACGGGTTCATATCCAGACTCATATCCACCACCACTAAAATAATCAGAGTATTTTACCCTGAAACAAAGCGCTTTACCCGTGCAGGAAGTAGTTAGCATGGTGACAAATGAAGGTCAGAGAGCGATGATGGCAGAGCCAAAGACAGCAGAGGAGTTGGGGCAGATTTAGCTGAGGAGTGCAGTCTGCTGCCTCAGAAACCACTTGATCAAATCCTGCCGAGCACTCATCTCCCTGCAGGGCTCGTTAAAGTTTCATCTCCACTAATCATCAACCGGCAGAGAGATGGAGCAGATGTACTGTACGCTGCCTGACCTAAGATGTTTCCTCTGAATTAGACTCAGACCCTCGTAATACCAGGACTCTGGAACAGCATGCATGAAAAAATATGTTTGAAAAAGTCATGCCTGCAGGTTACCGCGCGGAGGTGTTCGTGTGACAGCGGCAGGAAGTTCCCGAGCGTTCAAGTCTTTCTTTGATTTGATGTGTTTCCATCGTCTCGTGTTCAGACATGTTTGTATGAACTTCTTCTTACGGTCATTACATTTAGCACGCTCTTTGAATTTTGGTTTAAAGGTACCGGCTTTACAGCCACCGCTCAGACGCTCCAGGCAGCAGCCATCATAGAAGTCCTGGACTCAGCCATCTACATCAGATGACAACCGAGGCCTCGGTTTGCTGCTCCACTTCGTGGAGATTTATTCCATTAAGGGACCATTTTCAACTCATTAGCCTCTGTTTAGATAACACTTTTATTTGTAACATTAGCTAAAATATTTTTCCATATTTTCTTTAATAAACGTTAATATTTTTATTAGAATTTTAGACAGCAAGTGTTCATGAGTCACGTCTGCCCTGCAATATCTTTAGCTGCACTTGTAGCTAGCCTTTCATACCATCTGTTCAGATTTGTGTTCGATCATTTTATTGTATTACATTGAATTTTTACAGGCTGTGTCCACAGGCAGGGTTTTCTCTTCAACTTCAACTTCATGAACATGAAGCCAATTTTTTGAGTACAATGCAACTGAAGTATATAAAATCAAAGATTTATTTATTTATTCAAACAATTAATCTTTAATTAAAATGTGCTCAGTGAGAATTGAATGTGTAACAGTTGAGTAAATTTAATTAGAGCAGAACATTTTATATTTTACAAAATTATATGGAAAATTTCAAATTAAAAAGTGAGAATTTCAATGTGAAGTTGAAATTCAGAGTCTTTTCAGCACAGAGTTTTTTCCTTGCTAAGGTCACGACACAAACACAAAATATAACCAATCAGGATCGAGAGTGTGCAGACATGACAACATCAACACTGTAAATACCCACGGAGCACGAATGCATCACTTGTTCCCAACTAATAAATAACACATTCACACAGGACACACTATTACACACACACACACATGCACACAAACTCACACATTAATATTTAGTGTTTCTCCGATAAATCAGATCGTCTGTTTTCCTGCTCTCATTTATCGCTGTGCAGTGTGTTTGTGTCTGTGTGTGCATGTGTGTCTGCGGTGGTGTGTGTGTGCAAGTGAAGGTGAAGAATATTAAAATGAAATTACAGCGAGGCTGAGTGAGTCTAAATGCCCTCATTACTGACTGTCAGGCAGCACGATGTATTCGCAGTGACAGACACACACACTCAAGCCCTGCTGGAACGAATGAATCCAATTAGCTCTGCTGTACATCCTGACAAACACACATTAAAAGTGTATATGGTGATTTATAAGAGCTTCCATCAGCCGTCCATGCAGAATGTATGTTCCCTTATCCTCCCACTCTGACCCTGACTTGTCAGTCATGGTGTAACAGACTCACAGATCCCTCAAGAGTTATTCAATTATCAGGTCTGCATTAACGGGGATAAACAAAGCACAAACACACACACACAGACACACCTATGTGAATACTCAGCGCACATTAATGCTCACTAAACAGAACTGTGTGGCGTGGCAGAAAAACAGGATACCAGTGGAAATAAACTTCCTCAAACCTGGAGAAGCTTTCGTGAGTGGGGGAACAGAATGTGTATTTCAGCTTTAGGGGGCTCACACTCTTCTACAGTGAGGTGGGTCCATCCTTCAAGAACCCAAGAGGAGCAGTGCAGATCATTGAACCAGCTCCTTGCAGCCTCGAGGGCGTGTGAGTTTTTCCAGACAGTCTGCTTGTGTTTTCTGGACCTGGAGAAGAAATCTGACTGCAGCCCCTGTAGACGTGCTTGGTTTGCATCACCATAATGGACAGACGGGTGGGCCTCACAGCCTGTTTGATGTGTTTCTGTGGGTGTTACCAAGCAATGACTCCACTGCGGCACTTTTGCCGGGGTGAAAATCAGCACCTCCAAGTCTGAGGCCAGGGTTCAGAGAAGCAGAGCGCTGGGGTGAAGACTGAGGAGAGTGTGAAGGATGTTCTGCCCTCACCTGCTGTACCGAGGTGTGGGCGGTGACTGAGGTGGAAATGGGCTTCCACTGAAGGAGTGTGAGGGCTGTCCATAGGAGAAGAGCCATTGCTCCTTCACATCAACAGCCGACCACAGCTGGGCTGGTTTGACAGCTGGGCTGCATGGCGCCTGGGTGACCAGCACCGGGACATTACGTCGCTCTGCTGACTTGGGAACGTCTGGAGAAGGAGTACAGTTTATGACCTTCAGATGAAACTGCTAAGCTGCTGCTAACTTTATAACTCAGCTGAACCTGAATCCTCTCGTTCAGGGACGCCTCGATTGGCTGTGCTAATCCTGTTATTGGAGCCTTTCAGTGTTTTTAACTCAGCCATGTCTCAGACTGATTTTGTGTGCAGAACTGTTTGTTATCAGTTAGAGGATAATCAATGTGACATGTCATAAGCAAGCGATCATGAAGTGATCACAAATCCATGGGTGATGAATATGAAATGCAGATTTTGTGATGGGCCATTTAATTATGATTAGTCATCTACGGTGTGTAAATGCTCCACATGTCGTCATGAGTTAGGCACGGAGTTTGAAACCTGCGAGTGAGTTCATTCATTCACTCATGTGTAATAAATGATTTATGATTTGAGTACTTGTTGGTGCACATGCCTCGACAAACTTTTGATCTGATTATGAGATTTATTGTGCATGAAAAATTAAAGTGCAGACACTCCAAGGAAAATAGACAGGTTAACACGGCGGAGTCACACCTGTTTAAAGAACCACCCCATCAACTCATCAGCACAGAGAAAACACAGGAATAAAAGTTCCACACAACAACAAGACGCAGTGAAGCTCATCGCTCCATCAAGAGCACTGCAATCGCATCATCACACCCATCACTGCTGACATTATAACGAGTTCAGCTTTCAGCAGCTCAACATTACACGTGTGAATACTTCAGGGTCCCTGGACCACTGCAGAACCCCCACATGTTCACTGATGAGAGGATATAAAACTTGAATAAAAGTCTGTGGATGCAGAGTAGTGAAGCTCAACATCAGGTTCCATGTTCAGAAGCAATCAGTAGCGCAATTAGTGCTCACATCAGAAATGTCTGACAGCAGGATGGACTGTCCCTTTAATCCTTCCAGCTGCAGCGTGCTCCTAAATCCAGAAATAATCCAGGACCAACAGAGAGCTCTCGTGTGCACGTTTCCTGTCCCTGCCCTTGTAAAGACCTCAGGACACGAATGCGACACCGCCGGGCGCTGCACGTACGTAGATATAATTAGAAAAAGATTTAGTGCATGAGAAAGTGCAGAGAAAAGCCCCGCAGCATGAGGGTAACTGAAATCAGATAACTATAAAACAAGCAGGATGCTCACATCAGTAACACTGAGCTGTAACAGTGGATCATAAATCCATATATATTATATAAATGCTTGAGTATATGAGTATCACTTTGCTTTCTACTCATTTAGATGAATAGAGCACCTGAACAGCAGTGTGGTGCTTTGAGCAGAGTCTATTTCACATGAATCTGAGGACGTATATGAGGTAAAGTGTTGTGGGGTTCCACAGGGATCCATTTTGGGTCCCGTGTTAATCACCATGCTAGCCCTAGGGCTAATCGTGCAGAGCGATGGCCTTGGCTGCCTAGTCTCTGTGTCCTGTTAAAGCCCATCAGCTCTGATGACTCACACACTCGCTCTGCTTCATGGTGCAAAATAATCCCACCCAGCATAAGCACCGCCATTGGACCTTTGACTCAGAGCAGGTCATCCACGCTGTCCTTTGTCCTCCACATCAGTCATCCTCTCACACAGTTGAGCTTCACCTGAAATCTGAAGAGCTCAGACAGACGAACTCTGCAGCCTCTTCCTCTTCCTCTCTTCTTCTCTCCTTAAATTTTTTAAAATAATGAAAGCCTTCTAAAAGTTTGACCTCCTTTTTTTCATGTGTGTGATTGTAAGAATACTTGCTTTCTCTCATTTCCACTGAGTTAATAGTGATAACAACTGAAATAGTCACTTAAGGTAACTAAAGGTAAAGTAATAAAGGTCCCGTCTTTGTAAAGTTCCTGCTGATGATTAACTGTGCAGTTCTCTGCAACTCCAACACTACTCAAATTTCATTAGGAGCCATTACTCTGACATTACCATTTGTAAGGCGAGTAACTACAGACTGGGGCAAGGAGGTTCATAAATGATTGGGAGGGTAAGTTAGCTCATGATGTCAGTGTGTTTCCTTCCTGTCCTCCTCAGTATTTGGAGCTGTTATGGGTCTAAAAGCAGAAGAATTCCTTTTTCTAAATTCTGTGAACTGATCCTTTAATAACTTCTAACTTAACTTGTGATAGACTTGTTGGAGCTTTCCGCCGGGACACATCTGGCAAATGTGAGGATTTATGTGCATCAGATTCCTTGTGACCCCCATCAGACTGAGAATGCTCGCTGTAATGACAGCGGGGCGTATGCAAACACATACACACACTCATTTGCCGAGGTGCATGGCACTAAACTGCTTCCCCAAACCCACCAGCAGCGACGGAGGCGGCGGCTCAGTGCTGCTTTAAGGCGAGCGAGCCAATCTAGCAGCGGCAGCGCTCCATTACACGGTCAGTGAGGTGGGGTGGTGCCGTGATGGAAATAGCTGCCTCTTTTCTGTAGGTCACAGAGGACGCCGGTACACGCACCAGGCCCGTCCGCTCGCGCCGACGTGCTTGTGATTCATCTCATTTCCTCTGCACTCGTCTGAAGCCTGCTTTCCAGGTTGGGGGGGGGGGGGGGGCAGTAAGACGAGCTCACCCTGTGAAGATGGTGCAGAAAGCAATATAACCATGAGTGTGACCGAGGGCGAGCCATCCTGATGCAGACGCTGGCTCGTCAGCTATGCTAATATGTAAATATGCAAATGAGCATTTCCACTCAGGGACTCTTAATTAAAGAAACAGCGAGAGAAAACAAAGCAGCAAGATCACCAGACACAGACAGGAAATTGTGTGCACCCAGGTTAAACATTCAGGAGGAGCGCCACGGTGATGCCACCAATCAGAGAGCAGCCCCTACCTGCCGCTCGCCCTCATATTCAGAACAAACAGCGCCATGTTTGCTCATCGTAATGAGATCCAAACCAGGATCTAAATCACTCCAGAGTGCTGTTTGCAGTTCAGAGCAGCTTCAGTGCCTTGCTTTGTTCTCAGCCCCAGAACCACAGCCGGAACCACAGGCCCAACTAAATACTCACGCCCGAGCCCTCGGACCAAACCGCCACCATGGCCGCCTCAGAGAGACCACACCTCTGATACCGGACGCAAACACCACCTCTGTGGAAGCACTGAAGAGAGAACATCCACCAGGTCACTGCAGCCACGTGCTAAACAAGTTTCTAAAACCCAGTCACGTCAAGTTATTCATGAGCATGGTGGACCAACGTGCCACACAACTAGCTGGAAAAAAGCAAAGCAAGAAAATACTGAAGACTAGAAGAAAGAAAAGTGTCAGAAACTAAAGATGTAAAGACTTCAAACAAAGATTTTAAAGATGAGTGTTGGAGAGGTCATAATTTGAAGAGCCAGACCGCTGAGCTGCTGACCTTAACGAGCTGTTAGCACTGTGCTTAGTTAAAGTTCAGAAAGGTAAGAGTGCTGATCCATGTACTCACTTCAAAACAAACAATAAAATGTTAAAATCAATTCTAAAGCGCACTAAAGTGAAAAAGAGGGAAACACAATCTCGTTTACGAGCGCCTGTCCGGAGAAGAGCTGCAGATGCTGGAATCAATGAGCAGATGAGAGAATGTTTTTAGTCTCTGCAAGTCTAAAAGATGATTCCCTTTCAAGTCAGGTGTTATAAGTACAGTTATGTATACCAGGCATGAACAGGTCCACACCTGTATATGGACAAACCCTCAGCAGCCATGATGGACACAAGGACAGCAAATCATGTAAATTAACAGGTGGTGTATACCAGCGGTCCTCAAACCCCGGGCCTCGGACCGGTACTGGTCCGTGAGTCGTTTGGTACCGGGCCGCGAGAGTTGAGGCTCCGGTGTGAAATGTATGGTTTTCAGGGTTTTTATCGGTTTTCAGCGTTATTTTGTTATCGTTTTTATTGTTAACTCGGTTTTCCTGGGTCTTTTCACGTGTGTTATGAATAAATCTTCTTTTTTTCGGTGCCGGTACTAGTTTTATTTTGTTGTATTTATCCGCGACACATTAAAGGCCGGTCCGTGAAAATATTGTCGGGCATAAACCGGCCCGTGGCGCAAAAAAGGTTGGAGACCGCTGGTGTATACCATGACTCCGTGCAGAGATCTGCAGGTGAAGCCTGAGTGCACACAGGTGAGTGTGTGCACTCAGCGGGAGCTCTGAGAGGTGCCGCCGTCTTTGGCTCAGTGAAAATGAACAGTAGGTCTGACTGTGCTCTTATTTGAAATGCAAATAAAGTCCAAAAACCTTTTAGAGCACCCCGTAGGTTTCTCCTACATTACCTGTGGCAAAGGCCAAATTTAATTACTCCTTCTGTCACTCAGAGTCCCTCTCCCAGCAGTCGTTTCATCCCAGCTGCTTTTCAGCCTCAGTGGGAGGCAAGCCACCCTCCGAGGCCGCCGAGACCCGGAGGACCTGCGGGATTCCCATGATTATGCAGCTCTCCGCTCTCCATCCGGGGTTAATGGAGGCTAAAAGGAAAAGAACGAGCCTGCTCCGGATTCTTTTTACAGGCAATCAAACACGATTCATGCTCCATGTGTGATACCGGCCGTCACCTGCAGTGCACTCTGAGGGGAGGGAGGGGACTCGTTGGGGGGGTCGTGGGGACATTTATTTGGATTTTTGCCTTCTGGCTTTCAGGTTCTTTTGGTGGTCTTACTCCAACTCCCACTCACTGATGTATCTGCTGCTTCTCCATAGGTCACACTTAGACACCGAAACCACAGAAACCTCCTGCTGCTGTCACCGAGAGGAGCTTGTAAAAACCTGGGAGCTGTCTGCAGGGGCAAAGGATCATCTAAATACTCCACCAATAACCACGTCATGACTTTCGGGCCATGCCGCGCCCACCCAACAGCTGACATAACCTCTCCATATGTGGGCAACCCAACATGAGCCACTGCCCGAACTGGACTCCGGACTTCTCTGCCAGGTTTCTCAGTGAGTCCTAAAAGCAGCCCAGGTTAGGTCCCGAGGAGTCATCGAGGAGTTGAGTTGCTGAATCAGCTGATTGAAGAGTGGAGGAGCTTTCCTGCATCATATGTTGGAAATACACATTCTTAAAAACAACCTTTGCACATGTGGGAGCAATAAGAGCATCAATCTATCACCTTCACAGGTTCTTCACAGTGAAGAGATCCAGCCTGCTGTGGAGGAGCATTGCTGCTGCTGAAGCAACAAGCAACTTTTGATGGGAAGAGAGCTCAGCCCAGCAGGCAGGTCAGCTGTTTACATGCTTCTCTCTAAGCATGCTCAACCCGCTGAACTGATACCCACATGGAGGACAGAATATGTGACTGAAAGCTGACAGCAGGACGGATAGAGACGGTAAACCCCGGAAAACTGGCAGAACAACCTCGGGATGAGTTCTCTCCGGCCACCGTGTGAGAATTAAATATGCCACTGGTGCACTAACAAAGGATCTCAGTTCAACCTTCAGGTGTTAGCACCTTTCCTCGAGATTACCAAACCGTCCCACCCGCATCGCTGTTTGTTTCATCCAGATGGTTTGAGGTCTGGATTCTGGGAATACCTTTAGCTTGGAGCCCCTTCTGGGGATTTTAAAGGTTGCCTGACATTTACATGTAAACAGCCAAGTGACTTCAATGTGAGTCACTGTGATTCTTACACCTGCTTCAGAGGTTTTCCTCTGTATTTCTATATTTCCTGTATTTTTCAGACTATAAGGCACTTAAAATTCTTTAATTTTCTCAAAAATCGACAGTGCGCCTTATGTATGAATTCTAGTTGAGCTTACTGACCTCAAACCGATTTTTTGTGGTACACGACACTCAAAAATCTGCTTCAACATAATATTATGGTGTGATTATAAGGACCCCAAAATGGCACCTTTTAAGAGACATGCTTACGGGCCGAAATCGGCCACCTGTCAAACTCAGACACTGAAGATCGAGAATTTGATGGATTTCTGGACGAAGAATGAACTGAAAAAGTGAGTGTTTTGTTCTGTATTTTATGTGTTACAACTGAACAATGTTGAGAGTTATCGTGAATGAGTTGATTAAAGTTTGAATTATGTAACAGTTTTGTTTTGCTTAATGCACCTTATAATCCGGTGCGCCTTCTGTAACAAAATAGACCCGTTCATTGATATTGTGCCTTATAATCCGGTACGCCGTATAGTCCAAAAACTACGGTACATTATCAGTTGTAATCACACATAAATAAATCCAGGACCAGGACAAGAGTGGGAGAAGATCCACACAAGGACCCTCTGGCTGTTTGCTGACCACTGTTTCATTATCAGCTCATTTTAAAAAAAGACCTGATCTCCTCTTTAAAGGCTGAAACTGAAGTCCACATGAAGAGGTGGTTGCATGAATCTTATCTGGACCAAAGCTTCACTTTGTTCACTTTACTGTTTCACCATAGGCACCAAGTGTACTAGGGCTGGCATCTGGAACAATACACAGCTAAAAATGTCATATTAAATTAAAATGTAATATATTTCCAAAGCATAAAGAGTACTTTATGAAATGTACCTGTACATAACGTTAACATTCATGTCACAGAGCTTGAATTTCCACCAAACCGCACCAGCGGAGCTCAGGCTGCACTCCCGGTCATCAGATACATGCACGAAACAAATGTTTGACCTTTGAACTGCACCCCGACACTAACACAGAACCAGTGAAAGGACGCTAGCAGTCACAGTGATTGAATGGTTCTGTCTGCTCGAGCAAGTAAGCAGCCTTGGTATTAGCATTCAGAACTACCTGAAAACAATCCAGGGCAGATTTACTAGTTGAGGAAAACAGCGATCGACAGAAATCCATACAGGACAAGACTGAGTACATCAACTTACACCATCTTACACCCCAAAAATCCCTCCATAAGCTTCAACTGGTTCAAAACTCTGCTGTTCGCATTATTATCAGAATCCCCTCCTACCAGCACATCACCCCTGTTCTTCAGGAACTTCACTGGCTCCCAGTGAAATTCAGGATAATATACAAACTTCTTCTGCTCACCTTCAAGACCCTTCATAACCTTGCTCCTCCTTACCTTTTTGACCTGTTAAGCACTACCTACCCGCTACTACTGCCCACTCACTTTGATCTTCTTCTTCTTCTTCTATCTCGTGCCTTCTTTCCACCTCACCACAGTGGGAAGGAGAGCTTTCAGCTGCTCTACTCCCAGGCTGTGGAGCTCTCTACCCCCAGATTTAAGAAACATTGATTCCCTCCCCCTGTTTAAATCTTTAACTCAAAACCTATCTGTTCAAATCTGAATATTCACTGTGAACCCACTGTTTGTTTTTGTTTTTATTGTCCTTCATTTTGTCATCTCTATTATATGTTTTATTCTATTGTTAAGTGTCCTTGGGTGTCTTGAAAGGCGCTTTTAAAATAATTTAAATAATAATAATAATAATAATAATAATAATAATAATAATAATAATAATAATAATAATTATTATTATTATTATTATTATTATTATTATTATTATTATTATTATTTTATACTTATTATTTTATACTTATTATTATTAATAATTATTATTATTATCATTATTGTTAATATCTATAGAAACTATATACCCTGGCAGCAGTCAGGGGGCCCGTTAGCATCAATAATAACCCGATCGATATATCAATGACTGATAAACATGTGTCAGAGTTGACTGTATGTCCACTGTGTTCGCTCATTATCTTCGTGCCGCTGTGACGGCTCGCCCTACTCTAACTTCAAGTTCCTCTTCATGTTGTAAGCCTGACTCATGCAGGTAATCAGTCCTTGTTACAGATGTCTGTGTTTATTTGTATGAAACATGTGGAAACACGGCCTCACTGTGTGACTGCACATCTGATATTTCTGTTTCTCTGCTGAAGCAGCTTCATCACTCAAAACCACGAAGAGACAGCATGTGCTCACTTTAATCAGACAAGTCCATCAAGTGCTTAACCTCCACCGTCAAGGCTGAGTGCGCACACACACATACACACTAACACACACATACACACTAACACACACATTCCCCACTCATACATGAATAAGCTTGATGAGATGAGTCTGACCTCAACTCTGTGCTGAATGTATGAAGGTGCTGGAAGGAAACAGTTTGAATCATTAAATGATGGCAGTGAGCTCTGTGAGCTCAGCCTCAACGGCCAGGCTGAACCAATGAAAATGCTGAAAATGTGTAGCAGGAAATAAAAAACCAAACAGGGACTGACGGACTGAAGGTGGCGATAAAACTGACCTACAGGAACAGGAGGCCTGATTCCAGCCTGAGATCTTCTCCCAGAGCTCGACTAACAGGTTCAGGTTCAAATGGTCATCAATCCAAACAAAGCTCTCGGATATTAATAAAATGACTGACCTGTAGTCTATGAAGAACATCCTCACGTAGCTCTTCCTGTTCTCCAGATGGCTCAGCACTCTCTGTGAAGGGCGATGGACCGATTTGCTCTGTAAGCAAACTACTACCCCTCCATGGAGGGAGGGGGGTAAAGAGTCTCTGATGTACAGTTTTCGTCATATTTTCTCACCACTCTGGCTCTTTTCTTCTCACATTTTCATATTTGGAACTTTATTATATTAAGATAAACTTGATTTTTCTAACTGAGGGACAGGAACATATGCACTGTGAGTGCTTTTGAGGTGATGATGAGATTAAGCTTGACTGTCTTCAGATGCAGCTACTTCAATGGAGAAGCATAAATCCAGATGTTTAGAAGACCCGACCTGCACATGTGGAAAAATAGAGATTTCTTCTGTTTCAGAGTGTAAATATTTCCTGCAGCTGTGGGTTTGAAACTGTGCATAGCGTTATTTCTGATGATTCCTCTAAGTGTGTGGCACCTTTGCAGTATCAGTCACATGACCTAGCAGCTCTGTCTCAGGTCAGGTGCTGCCTCCATCAGTGGATTCAGCTCATACTCACGCAGATAAAAAAAAAAAACATCCAATCATGTGTGAGCATTTTCCCGGCAGTGCTTCCTTCTCAAGGACGCCTGGCCTGTAGTCGCTAAAGGGGGCAGGTGTGTGCGTGTGTGTGTGTGTGTGTGTGTGTGTGTGTGAAATCCTGACTGGCCCACTTTGAGCCTCTCTCACCTTTAAAGCCGGTGCTTACCAATCAAATGTGTAATTTGCACCTGTGCGTCTATGAGATTTCTCCCCATTAAGCTCTTGAGCTGCTGATTTCATTGATTAGCTCCTCCTCTGGCTTGGCGGAAATCATGCTGAGGAGCCCTAACGAGGCCTAACAAGGGTGGCTCACCTGCACAGGGCGTCCGAGCGGCAGGTGCGCCGCAGCTCCAGACAGCTGGCTTTGTGCCTCTCCTGGTGTGAGCAGGACGGGACAATGGTGCGACGGCGACGCTCAGCACACGCCTGGTCCGGGCACGAGCAGAACAGCAGGGGGTAGCTCAGCTCCCATGACACCCGCTCGAAAAACTGTCGCAGGGCCTGAAACACACGACGCGAAGAAAAAGGTAAACAAGACGAGGAATGTGGTACAGGTGATTGAGTGCAGCGAAAAAGCTAAAAGCACTAAACTATTATTCCTTAATATGAGAAAAGAAGCCTGCATTAACAGTATAGCACAGCCTGTTAAATAATAATATCACTTTCCTAAGTGCCGAGGGAGACAACCGCCTGGCCGGGACTGGTGTCTGCATTTATCTGGAATATAAACTAGGAATTCCCAAATTAGGAAAAATATCTGGAAAGAGAAAAGTGGCAAAGTGGTCTGTTTCACTGAGGAGGGATCTGCAGCATCACTGGTCCCTTTGATTTAATACTCACTAGCTTTACAACAAATCAGTGAGACTGGTGTCCACAGGTATCCACATGGTCGGGATGCTGAGTAAAATGTTAAAAAGAAATCTGAATGATTCAAAATGAGCTTAGATTTTTATTAAAACTGAATTTCCTCAGTTTAAACACGTGACAGGTTTTCTGTTTTATACTGAGAATAAATTCTAGATTTCTGAGATCACTGCATTCTCTATTTATTCACGTTTAATTCAGCATGAAAACTTTGTCAGGATTGGGGTTGTACACGGATAAAAGTTGTTCATGTCACACCTGCAGGAGGCCCTCAGCGTGAACCTCCTGGCACACAGCTTCTGTGCTGATGTTAATGCTGAAGGAGATCTGGAGCGCCGCAGTGACCCCAGTACTAACATAGCGTTCCACACATCTCACGGGTCTGAAACATCTGGGCTCAAAGATCAATAGGTCTAAATGTTTTTGTTAGAATCCCGGTGAAGGCCTAAACTTCTTTGGATGCAGCTCATTTGTTTTGCTTGTTAGACTTGTCAGAATTGTTTGCGGCTAGGGATGGGTACCGGTTCTGACATAAACGGTAGTAACCAGACCGAAAAGCAGCGCACATTTCGGTGCTTTTTTTCCCCTGAGATGTCATACACTTCAGATTCTAGCCAATCATTTTACCTTTGCAAGCGTAGTAGGCAGGCCCAGGTACGTACGTTCTTTTAGAGCAGAGCTACAGATTAAAAATGCCCAAGGTAGGGTTTTTTTTTTTTTTTTATACAGCTTGTGAACTCACTGTCTGACCCATACTCCGGAACAGTAGGAGGCGGTAATGCTCCTTTACGTTGGTTGCCAACCGCCGTTAAACACAAAGAAGAAGAAGAAGAAGAAGAAAATGCCCAAGGCGAAGCGGTCAAAAGTCTGGCTGTACTTCACAGCAAAAGATGCAAACTCAGCAGCCTGCAACAAGTGCTTTAAGGTGATACTGTGCAAAGGAGGTAACTCCTCGAATCTGATGAAACACCTGGCGACGTATAGCATTTTGTTAAAAGCAGAGAAATGCACCGTATTTGATAGCTTGCTGCGAGACCTCACATCGAGCACATCTACTGCTCCCTAGCCCTGCACATCTACTGGCCCCTAGCCCTGCCAGTGTAGCAGAAATCATGACGGATGATGATGCAGCAGCAGCTGTTCTTCTCTGCGTGAGTAGCTTAATGTTGTTCGTGTGCAAGCTAACCACGTTATTAAATTAATGCATGTAAGGTGAACTAGCAAACACCGTTGTAGTTCCATGCGGCTGTCTTCTTGTTTGATGGCAGATACTCCCTTCACCCTGGCCAAAAAGGCTAAAATGACCAAAGGAAAAGTGGGAAACAGCTAAACATGAGAGGTTTTTGGACAAAGTTTGTGTTTTTTTTCCATTGTTTAAGCACTGCTTGCAACCAAGAATGATACCCTATAGCTGCAGAAAAGGCTAACATTGTTATCTTTTTACAAAAAAAACTGCTAAACATGAGAGATTTTTGGACAAAGTCTGTGTTCTCCATTCTTTAAGCACCGGTTCGAGCACTGTTTAAGCACCGTCACCGTTTCAAAAGTACCGGTTTGGTACTGGTATCGGATAAAACCTAAACGATACCCATCCTTAATTGCGGCATCATTTGAAGACATAAACTGTAGATAAAAGATGGACTTTGCCTGCAGTCTTTCTCATGTCCATCAGGGGGTGATTCCTCAGGTCTGATTGGATAGAAGTCTGTTCGAGAAGTCTGAGCGTCCTGTTCAACTGGTCTCTGAGCTCAGTTAACTGTTTCCTGTCAGGTGTGACTGAATCAAACAGGATGTTACCTTTTGCATTATTATAATTGCAGGGTCGTGACCTTACAATATAAAACGCCCTGAGGCAATACTGAAGCCGAAACCTGACGAGTCTAGAATTACTTCAGCTGTGATGTTTCCTGACACGCTCAGAGAGGCTGCTCTGGATCCTCACAGTAAAATCTGCTGCACTGAATCTGTGTTTGAGCATCTTCAGTGTCACTGACTCACAGTTGGTAAAAACTCCTCACTACTCTGAGCCGGGAGCAAAACTGGCAGTTTTTCTGCAGGTGTTTGGCTGTGGCCCGGTGATGAGGACACACAGACTTATTGGATTTTCCCAGGAGTCTGTGATCCATGGAGCCCAGGGGTGTTCATCTCAGCCTCGGAGCTGTGGAGCTGAATTTAGATGCTTTCTCAGGTGAAATATAACCGTATTAAAAAAGCATTTTAAATGCTGCACTTTTACTTGACTATTTTTAAAGATTTTATTCCAACAAACAGTTTGTGTAATTCTGCCACTGACGTAAAAGTGAAACCGAGGAGGAGGAACTTGAAACGTTAATAACCTTTTAGCCTTTAGAAAGCTTTTAGCATCACAGCCTGCGCAGCGCTGATACCATAACACCAGCTCTGCAGTCCAGGCGCTGTCACATCATCACCATCATCAGAGAGACCCTCGGACGGTTTAAACATGGAGGCCGTGAGGTTTGAGCCTCAGGTGCCACAAATGCTGTAAATGATGCTCAATCACTCTGAAGGGCGCTGAGACACGGGCAGCTGTCAGTGCTAGCTGTGTGCTTACTGCACACGTGCATATGTTTGTGCTGGTGGAGCATTTTTTTTAATGACATCATCTGACCAATAATATGGCTGCTATGAGGTTACTGTACTAAAAGATCATCTGAGAATAATTACATAATTTACACCTGCAGGTATTATGACCTGGTAAACAGATCAGTCTGTGAGTGAGTGCTGCATGCTCTCAATTTACATGAACTAGTTTCAGTCAGAGGCTCAGAAGGAAAAACGGTTATTTATTTAATTTTTATGTTGGCCTTATTGACAGATACAGTGAAGAACTGGCAGGAAAGCAGAGAGAGAGAGGGGAAAACATGCAGCAAAGGGCCGCGGGTCAGATTTGAACCTGGGCCGGCCGCTCTCAGCCGTACAGCACATGGGTGCCTGCTCAACGCACTGAGCTCAACTGCCACCCTGAGCAGTTATTGACGAATCAGAAAGTTGGAGGTTTGACCCCCTGCTACTGCAGTCTGTATGTTGAAGTACCGTTGGGCAAGATACTAAAGCCTGGTGCATCCATCCGAGTGAGTGTGAGTTAAACCACTTGTTTCAATACAGAAAACTGTGCCTGTGTGACCAGGAGGATGAGGCCTGAAGGACCTTCAGCATAAAACAGGGCTTATACTGTTTTATGCTGCCTATACTGAAAAAGGACAATTTTGACAAGACACAAATGAACAACTACAGGCCGATCTCAAATCTCCCATTTTTAAGTAAGATCATTGAAAAAGCAGTTTCTCAACAGCTCAATTACTTCTTAAAACAGAATAACTGCTATGATGCCTTCCAGTCGGGTTTTAGACAGAACCACAGCACTGAAACCGCTCTGACCAAAGTGTTTAATGACAAATGTCTGAATACAGACAGTGGAAAAATGTCAGTCTTAGTTTTACTGGAGCTCAGTGCAGCATTTGACACAGTTGACCACAACATATTACTCAAACGACTGGAGAACTGGGCAGGTCTTTCAGGAACTGTACTAAACTGGTTCAAAACATACTTAGAAAACAGGAAATACTTTGTATCAATAGGTAACTTCACATCTGAGCAGACAAGTATCACATGTGGAGTTCCCCAAGGTTCCATCTTGGGACCCCTTCTGTTTAACATTTACATGCTCCCACTGGCACAGATTATAAAGAACAACAAAATAAACTACCACAGCTATGCAGATGACACACAATGTCACCAGGAGACCGAGACCCTGTACAGGCTCTTGGTAAATGCATTGAGGAAATTAATGACTGGTTGTGTCACAATTTTCTTCAGCTAAACAAAAACAAAACTGAGGTAATAGTCTTTGGCGCCAAAGAAAAACGATTACAGGTCACCAGAGAACTTCAATCTATACATCTAAAAACCACAAACCAGGCGAGAAATTTGGGTGTAGTGATGGATGCAGACCTAAACTTAGAAAAACACATTAAGACAATAACAAAATCAGCTTACTATCACCTCAAGAATACAGTGGGGCAAAAAAGTATTTAGTCAGCCACCGATTGTGCAAGTTCCCCCACTTAAAATGATGACAGAGGTCAGTAATTTGCACCAGAGGTACACGTCAACTGTGAGAGACAGAATGTGAAAAAAAAAAAATCCATGAATTCACATGGTAGGATTTGTAAAGAATTTATTCGTAAATCAGGGTGGAAAATAAGTATTTGGTCAATAACAAAAATACAACTCAATACTTTGTAACATATCCTTTGTTGGCAATAACAGAGGTCAAACGTTTACTATAGGTCTTTACCAGGTTTGCACACACAGTAGCTGGTATTTTGGCCCATTCCTCCATGCAGATCTTCTCGAGAGCAGTGATGTTTTGGGGCTGTCGCCGAGCAACACGGACTTTCAACTCACTTTCAACAGATTTTCTATGGGGTTGAGGTCTGGAGACTGGCTAGGCCACTCCAGGACTTTCAAATGCTTCTTACGGAGCCACTCCTTTGTTGCCCGGGCGGTGTGTTTTGGATCATTGTCATGTTGGAAGACCCAGCCTCGTTTCATCTTCAAAGTTCTCACTGATGGAAGGAGGTTTTGGCTCAAAATCTCACGATACATGGCCCCATTCATTCTGTCCTTAACACGGATCAGTCGTCCTGTCCCCTTGGCAGAAAAACAGCCCCATAGCATGATGTTTCCACCCCCATGCTTCACAGTAGGTATGGTGTTCTTGGGATGCAACTCAGTATTCGTCTTCCTCCAAACACGACGAGTTGAGTTTATACCAAAAAGTTCTACTTTGGTTTCATCTGACCACATGACATTCTCCCAATCCTCTGCTGTATCATCCATGTGCTCTCTGGCAAACTTCAGACGGGCCTGGACATGCACTGGCTTCAGCAGCGGAACACGTCTGGCACTGCGGGATTTGATTCCCTGCCGTTGTAGTGTGTTACTGATGGTGACCTTTGTTACTTTGGTCCCAGCTCTCTGCAGGTCATTCACCAGGTCCCCCCGTGTGGTTCTGGGATCTTTGCTCACCGTTCTCATGATCATTTTGACCCCACGGGATGAGATCTTGCGTGGAGCCCCAGATCGAGGGAGATTATCAGTGGTCTTGTATGTCTTCCATTTTCTGATGATTGCTCCCACAGTTGATTTTTTCACACCAAGCTGCTTGCCTATTGTAGATTCACTCTTCCCAGTCTGGTGCAGGTCTACAATACTTTTCCTGGTGTCCTTCGAAAGCTCTTTGGTCTTGGCCATGGCGGCGTTTGGAGTCTGACTGTTTGAGGCTGTGGACAGGTGTCTTTTATACAGATGATGAGTTCAAACAGGTGCCATTCATACAGGTAACGAGTGGGGGACAGAAAAGCTTCTTAAAGAGGACGTTACAGGTCTGTGAGAGCCAGAGATTTTCCTTGTTTGAGGTGACCAAATACTTATTTTCCACACTAATTTACGAATAAATTCTTTACAAATCCTACCATGTGAATTCATGGATTTTTTTTTCACATTCTGTCTCTCACAGTTGAAGTGTACCTCTGGTGCAAATTACTGACCTCTGTCATCATTTTAAGTGGGGGAACTTGCACAATCGGTGGCTGACTAAATACTTTTTTGCCCCACTGTATATCAAGGATAAAAGATCTGATGTCTCAACAGGACCTGGAAAAACTAGTCCATGCATTCATCTTTAGTAGGCTTGATTACTGTAACAGCATCTTTACAGGTCTACCTAAAAAATCAGTCAGACAACTACAGCTCATTCAGAACGCTGCTGTTCGAGTCCTCACTAAGACCAAAAAAGTGGACCACATCAGTCCAGCACTGAGGTCTTTACACTGGCTGCCTGTCCATCAGAGGATAGACTTTAAAGTTCTGATGCTGGTCTATAAAGCTCTGAATGGTTTAGGACCAAAATACATCAGTGACCTCCTGACCCAGTATGAACCTTCCAGATCCCTCAGGTCATCTGGATCCGGTCTTTTATCAGTTCCCAGAGTCAGAACCAGACACGGAGAAGCTGCATTCAGCTTTTATGCTCCTTATATCAGGAACAAACTCCCAGAAAGCCTCAGATCAGCTGAAACACTCAATTTATTTAAATCCAGGTTGAAGACTCACCTATTCTCAGCTGCATTTGAATAAAGCACCAAATCCACACTTTTAAGCTTAAATTTCAAAACTAACATTTTAACTACTGATTTTATCTACTGTTCTGATTTTATCTGTTTTGATTTTATATACTGTTTTGTTTGTTTGTTTGTTAATTAGTTAGTTTGTTTGTTTGCTTGTTTTAATCAATTTTAAATCATGCTTTTCATTTGTTTTTGTTTCTAATGTCTCTGTAAAGCACTTTGAATCACCTTGTTGTTGAATTGTGCTATACAAATAAACTTGCCTTGCCTTGCCTTATTAAGCATCCCCTGCCTGTGACCTGCAGCATGTACCTGCAGTCTGGGTCAGAGCTATGTTCCTTGTCTTTAAACCACCTCCCTGCTACATTTCCCACATTCCCTGCCTTTGACGCTGGAGCAGGATGCTGTTGTGGAGAGGTTCGGAGTTTGTTTTTTTTTATCTACGCTTTGTGAAAGTGTGAAATTAAGCTGAGCTTCGTGCAGCTGAGCTGAACGCTGGGCAGTTTTCTCACTGCTTCAGGATTTCCCCTCAAACTTGAGGCGCTGCACCCACCTTCTGACATCGCTTCCTGCTACACGGCTCCTGATAGCCCGCAGAGGGCTGCGGGGGCGTGGTCTTGCTGCAGATGGAGTTATAGGCAGATCGGAGACGTTTACACGTCTCGTTAAGGTTACAAGCCTTCGCCGCATCCAGACAGGGGTTACAGGGTTTCCCTGCCTCGGAGCAGGGGCTCATCTTGGTCAGAGATGAATCTGCAGAGAGAGAAGAGATAAAAGATAAATTAAAGAGACTCACACACGTCTTTGTGCCCCAGCTTGCACTAATTTGTGCACTTAATGAAATAATCTGCTGAAAGATAATTGAACGTTTTCAGAGAGCGACTTGACTTCAGCAAGGCTCCAATCAGCAAGGCTGTAATCACTCCACTCGCGGCACTCTCGCGTCTCCCAAAAGACACTTTTAGACTGAAAGCTTCGATTTCTGTTTTTATGATTAACCGTGTTTTTCTGCTTCTCCACTTACTTTGAAAAGTCCGAAGGCCGGAGGTCAAAGAAAAACAAAAACAAAGAGAAACTCAGAGGAGGAACAGAAAGTCACCTTCGACAAAATAATAAGAACACTACTACAGCATGCACCATTAAACAGGTGAATTTGAATAATAACTACAGAGAAGCTTCGCTTGTTGTAGAAAAGTGAACATTTCGCCTCCTGTCTATTCTGGCCGGGCTTGTCCTCCAGAGAGGAGGTTAGCCTGGGAACGCCTTGATGGTTCTGGATAAGCTGGAGGACGTGGTGAGGAGGAGGTCTGGGCTTCCCTGCTGCTGCCCCCGAGACCCAACTTCAGATCAGCAGAAGAAAATAAATGAATGATTTAATGTGTTATTTTAGATTTGAACTTTTATTGAAGTGGATGAACTAGCTTCAATAATGCACGGCGCATTGCTCAGTCACAGTTTTAATAACACGTGAACTTTTGTACTAACATGTTTTCATACAATATTTAACATTAGTTTATTTAAAGTGTTTTTCTGCCTTGCTGTCTGGAGTATAACATGTAATGTTGATAATGAAGCGGCATGGTTCATTGTTGAAGAATCTTTTTTTAGTAGACGAAGAAATTGGTCGCCAGGAACATCTCTGATTTATCTAACCTGCGATCTTTGTGTAAACCCAGTGACATGTTTGCACTGAATAACATATTAAAATCACACGAACGATGTGTGACTGATTGCTCCGTCAGCCCTCTAGTCTGCACCCGCATGCCCAATAATCACAGGATGAGAGCAGAGTGATCACAGATCACGTCCATCAACGTGATTGGACAGGTTAAAGGTCATCATTGTAACTGTGTTTCTTCCTAAAACAGAAAACTCTAAATACAAAGCTGAGATTTTATAAATGATATTTTTATCAGGATGTCTGAGTTGTTGTGATGAATTCAGATAAACTTAAATGAAGAAGAGCTGTCTTTGGTACGCTGTACGAGCTCATGTGACTAATCCTCTGTAATCCTGCGTAAACCACTTACTGCTTAAGTTTGCTCCATGAGTCAATCAGTCTGCATCCTTCTTCAAATATATAAAACTACTTTTATATATTGGACGTGTTTAATAGAGAGACTCAACATCCACACAGAAACATTTTAACAACTCAGACTGTGAAGAAAGAAAACCACACAAAACAGCAATCAGCGCCGCACACAGACCCACAAACAGACACAGAACATGCCTCCGTCAGTCAGGGCTCCCTGCTCTCAGAGCCAGCTCACTGTGACACAATCCTAAACAGCACAGCTGTCACGGTACTGGGTCATGTGACCCAGTGTTTGAGTTTTTATGTATTTTTTTGTATTTATTTTCAGTCTAGTTAAATTCTAGGTTGCTGTTCAGGCCTTATTTCTTAGTTATTTCTGTCATCTCCGCCTGTACTCAGTCTCCCTGGTTCCTGCGTCTATGTTTCATGTCTATGCGGTTAAGTTCATGTCATGTTTTATCTCCATGTCTATGTCTCCGTGTTTCCTGTTTTATTTTGTAAGAGTCTGGTGTTCTTTGTTCATTGTAGTTAGTGTTTCTCTCCCCTGTATTGTCATTATGTTTCATTCGAGTCAGCTGTGTTCTCATGTGTCTCCACTTCCCCTGATCACCTCATGTGTGTATTTAAGTCCTCAGTCTTCCTTTGTTCGTTGTCGCGTTGTCTGTGTACTTCCCCTCTGGTCAAGTTAAGTGTTTTTCAGGATTCTGTGCAGTTCAGGTTTGCCATTTGGTTTCTGTTGTTTTTCATGCAGCCGCACGATGAGGTTCTGTGCAGGTCATGTCTGTTTCGTCATGCCATTTGGTTCACAGTTTCCATGCATCTGCACAGCATTCTGTTCACAGTGATCATAGTTATTCCTTACAGTCAGGTTAGTATTTTTCCAGTTTAAGTTTTTGGTTAGTTGCAGTCTGTCCCTGTTATGTTTTGTCTACTCCCTCCTGCATCAGCCCAAATAAAGGCTCTCTTTCAGTTTAAGTTCACTCCTGTCTCCTCGCCTGTGTTCGCGCCTGGGTCCACCACACACTCTCCACACGGTCTGCCCCCGCTGGCCGTGACAACAGCATCCACCTGCTCACATCCACCCAACAAACAGCAGCACAGAAGTCTGTTTTTCCTCCATCAACAACTTCAGCTCCATCAGTGCACTCACCATGTGACCTAATTAGGACTGTAACAGGAGGCAGTGTTTGTGGTTCTGTGTCCTGCAGCTGTGTTAGGGTTTAACAGTGAGCACGCTGCAGGAGCAGTGAAAGTGCTGTAGTCGTGTCCATGTCAGGTCTGAGTGCTGCAATCACATGTACCCACATGTGATTACATGTAATCACCTGCATTCACATGTACAGCGGTGCTGATTAGCATCTCCTGCCTGTGAGGCAGACTGCTCTGACCACCTTCGCTGTGCAGGACGTTTCTGATGAGCGCATGATACACAGGGACACGCCCAGACTGGCTGACCCTGGGTCAGCTGCTAACAGGCAAATAGTCTTAAGTGGAGCAGAAGCAGGCCGAAGGACTGGCGGCATGTCTGACAGGTCTCTGCTCACTGGCTACAGAACATTACAGGGAGAGGGGGTCAGCTGACGGCCTGTGAGGTGCTGATTAAACGATATCATCAGCAACGTGGTAAGACACCATCAGCATCAGTGCAGCTTCTTTGTTAACGAGCTGAGTTTCATTGAGTCTGATCTGTTTTACCTGAGTGCTGATTAAATGTGACTGACAGGCTGAGGTTTCTTCTCATGAGCGGCTTCATCCAAATACTGAACATCCTGAGTTTAATGGGTTTAAATGAAGTGCTCCCTGATCATGACCTGCTCCGTTTTTCACTCATGGAATTTATCAGAGTGGCTTTGCATGATTCACAGTTAAGAATCATCCTTCTGTATCATCCTGTTTCCTGATGGCCAACGTCTGGAAGCCTACTGAGGGACAGGACACAGTGTGTGTGTTCATTTCTTTACATTTACTTTATGCCGCCAATGTGTTCTTAGACTTTAATTAAACACTGGCCACTTTATTAGTTACTCCTTGTTAGGATGTGGATGGGCTCTTTTCATTCAGAGCTGCTTTAACTCAACAAGCTGCTGGAAATGTTCCTCAGACTTTGTTCCATGGTATGACATCATCATGACATCATCACACAGTTTCTGCAGGTGTGTTGCTGCCTTTGTGATGAAGGTGAAGGTGCTCTGTTGGACTGAGTGCAGCGAACTTGTCATGTTCAGAAACCAGACTGTGTTGTAAGTCTGAGTTTCTTGTTCTTACTGACAGGAATGACACAATGTGGTCTCCTGCTGCTGCAGCCCATCTGCTTGAAGGTTCTTCTGTAGACGTTGGTTGTAATGAGTACCTTTCTATCAGCAGTCTGCTGTTTCTCTTCTGACCTCTGAGCTCAGCAGGGCGTTTCCTCCCAGAGAGCTGATGTCTGTGATGGTGGTTGGTGGTAAAATCGCAGCAGATTAGCAGATTGTGCAACACTCAGACCAACAACCACGCCGCCCTCAGGCCCTTAAAGCAACTTTCTTATCATTCTGATGCTCAGTTTGAACTCGTGCTGCGCCACTCTGCAGATTGGTGTATATCCAACGCCAGGTAAATACAGGGCCAGTACCACTGATACCGATGCCAATAGTGATATTTTTAACTATTTCTACAGGCAGCTGCTGTTGAGGAGCGCAGTGTGTCCTGATTTATGAGATGAACCATCATCAGGTTGCAAATTCTGAAGGCATTTTAAGTATCACTAAATCACTGTAACTTTTACTTTTAAAATAAGGAGTTAACACAGTAAAACACACCTTCCAGCTTTTATTTTGAAACTGAGGTGAATGTAGAGTTGTCTGGCTCAGCGTCTGTAGTTTAACTGTGCTGCAGGCTGTAAATAAAGCAGACAGTCAGCACAGACATGTTTCATAGCTCATGTTCGGGGTGTAGAATTTTATTTAAAAAATTACTTATTTAACACGCTTCAGTGAGCTGCACATAGAGGATAGAAACAAAGCATCGATCTGATACTATCGATACCTGGACGAGACCACCTCTAGTTTGAATTTCAGCATGTTTGCACACCTAAAGGCTCTGAGCTGCTGCCGTGCGATTGGCTGATTAGACATCAGTGTTAACGAGGGGTTGAACAGGTGTACCTAATAAAATGGGCGGTGATTATGTATTTAATGGTGTGCTCAGAGACTGGGTGGGTGGGTCGTGATGTTTGCGGCTCTACCTGCAGCAGCAGAGCTGAGCACATGTCTGTTGCCCTCCAACATGATCAGGATCTACAGAACAACGACACCTTCTCGTCTCCAGGGCTACGGTGAGATCCAATCAAGCGTGTGAATGTCACACCAGCATGTCGAGTGTGAACACACACGTGTGGACACCATTAAGTCTCAGCCTAACACATCCAATCACACAACTCCAATGGAAAAGACAGCTGTATCTGCGGCTCAGGGACAGATCATGAAGCGTGGCATCATGACATTTCCCTCAGTGTTTTAGCAAATTTACATCAGTGACTGACAACGCCTCCAGTGCTGAGCAGAGAAATCAAAGGCTTCCTGTGAGGCAGAAAACTGGGCACGATCAATGAAACCCCAGAAAAAATAATCTCATGCAGAGAATCCTCGAAGGAGCGGAGCCTCCAAACCTCAGAAATATGACTTAAATTGGCTTTTCCTCGGTGGAGGTATGAGCTCAGTGCGCCAGTTTCTTTGTTTACACAAAAACCATCAAGCTGAACCTCCTCAGGTTGAGAGCAGCACGGGACACCGGATGCAGATTCATCCACTCTGGAAGAGTGGGGGATGATGTCAATACTGCAATCTCAAATACCTAACATGCTGTGCGCTAAACCGAAACCTTTTAAAAGTCACTTCTTTTAAGATGATTCAAATTCATTAGGAAAAGGTGGAGGTGGTGGATTTTTAGGTAACAAATGGTCCCTGCAGGTCTTCAGCCTCAAAGCTGGGAACATTTATCTATATTACACCTTCAGACAACTTCACCTCCAACTCTGTCAGAGGTCCAGTTCCAGAAGGAAGTGACCTTGGATTTTCATATTTATGCCATCTAGCAAAAACCACTGTCAGTATTTTATACAGCAACAACATGCTTCTGCTTATCGCTGATGTCATTTGCTTCCATGAAGACCCTCAACCTGTGATTGCTGCTCAGATCTGCAGCTATGCAGCAGCATCGTTTCACCCTTTGAACTTCTGCACCGCGTCTGTGTCGATACGGCCGGAGTGAGCCGAGGTGATGGAGAGGACACCGCTGTGAGCTGCCATCACCTCTGACTGACACCTCACTAATTAAATATGAATGTGGTCACCATCAATGCACCTCTGCAGGGTCCTATCAGCATCTTCACACTGCATAAAACACACGCACACAGACGCAAACACACATACACAGACATACACACACGAACACACACACATAGTTACACGCACAGACACACACAAACAGACACACTCAGGCTCTCCGTGTGCTACACATGTAGAAGTTTACAGGATGGGATGCTCTCTGGTGGTTTAAAACATTTTATTATCAGTGACAGAGTCGGCCCTCATGGAACATGCTCTTCTTTGAGCTCAAACATCTACTGACAGAGTACAATACACACACACACACACACACACACACACACAGACAGACAGACAGACAGACAGACAGACAGACACACACACACACACACACACACACTAGCCGTTGTGTGTTTCCAAGAAAGCTCGAGCTGTTGAGGTGTTGCTTTGTGGCTCCATGAAAGCAGAAAGTTGAGCCATCGTGAAGACGTCTTCACCACCCACACGTCTTTCAGGAAACATCACTCATACTTTGAGTTTTTTCTCACACTTGTTAAATCTGATGCAGAAAAATAAAAACCAGAAGAAAGGTTAAACCCAGATCTGTTCCAGGTGCTTCCCTAACTCTCCTGTCAAGCCCTAAAGACTGTGGAATCATTCACATGTGAAGGAGTCAGGATGAGTTATTTGGAGCGAGTTGTCGGTTACTTATAAAGACCAATCAAGTTGCATGGGGAAACTGGACATGTTATCCTGCGGGAGTATTGTTTTTTAATTGTTCTCATTGTTCTCTACTCTGCTTCTATTTTGTGCTTTTACTTGCTGGTCAGCTTGTGGTTTTGGTTCTAAGGGTCTTAGCTGAATATTTACCCCTACACCTCCACAGCAGCATGTCAGGCAAACCCAAACCCACAGCAGGCTGTTGCTGGTTTGGGTTTGCAGAGGCTTTAAGGTTTGGGCATTGCCCACCCACAGATGTACTGAAAACTGACTTCTGATGAGGAAAAGAATCAATGATAAGGTCCTTCGACAGAAACTGATAATGTTTGAGAGGGTGAAGAGGCAGAGATGCTGTGACTGAGTGATGCTGCTTCATGCATAAACTGCACAACAGCCAGCGTCCTACATTCCCAGCAGATGTCTCGCTCATGCTAATGATCTGCAGAAAGTTTTTGTTTTAAGCACTTTCCCCAAAAACTTTGTCTGCCCATCATCTGAGTGCAGAGAGTGAGTCGTCTGGAAATGATGGAGCCGTCCACCGTCGAGCACATCCAAACTTTTCACTTTATCTAACTGAGCAGAAAACGTTTGACAGGCAGAGAGAGGAGGTGGAGGTGGAAGAGAAGTACGCTGAATGCAGAGCGATGAGCTGTAACTCTGTTTGTCTCCAACAGCAAACTTTGATCATACTTTTGGGTTGGTAGATCTTTCTACCAGATCAATCATGAATGAGCTGACCGGGCTGGCAGAGCTGATGATGAGGATGTTTCAGTGCCTCCTGAAGGGATCAACGATGTTGGAGAGGGCTGCTGATTCACTCGAAGGCAATTGGGTAGGATGTTGTTGACTGTAGTAGATGATGTTGTGCACGGCCTCAGTGTCTCCAACTCTGTAAATGTCTTACCTCGGAGCAACTCCCTGAGACTCGTTCCTATTCTCATTAAAAATTAACACTTTAATTATCTGGCTGCCCAGTTATTCACACAGCTACATGTCTGACTTATTTTGGAAGGTTGCTGCTTTGCCTGCTGATGGCGCTGAGCTGCAGATGTGACATGAAGTTGCTCTGATGCAAAAATAAACATTTGTATAAATTTGACTTTAATTTTCTCAAAATATTAAACTATACTATATCAATTGCTTTGATTTTGTTATTCATGCAAGTTTTTTGTTTTTTTATTCCATTAGATTCATTTCCTCATGAGGGGGCTTTGTGCTGTTGATAAAATTAGTCTGTCTTTGTCAGACGACATCTGTTCTCTGTTCTCTGTCACTGGTTCTCTTGTGGAAGACATACAGAACTTTTTGCAGTAAAGCAGAAGAAGAGCTGAAAGTTGATTGAAGTTCAGATAAAGGCAGTTAAAGGTACTGGGAGGTGCATGTTATGCAAAAAAACCTCTAAAATAAGTCTTTGTCCTTGAGCTGACAGCCACTTAAGGCCTAAAAGCCACTTCATCAGCGCGACATCAGCACCATTTAATAAGGTGAAAACAGATGACTGAGCCTACAACCAGGTGTTGGTCACACCTACTAGAGATATCCACACCAGTGATGCTGGGCAGCTAATGAGCTGATGAGGTAATCAGGTGCATTAAAGCCAGTATGCAAATATAACTGAGGACAGCGAGGCTGTTTGAACCTTTTTGACTTGCAGCTCATTTTCCAGCTTGAAGTTGCTTCATCACCCTGATCGGCCTGATATCACCTCTGCCTCCACAGCAGCTTTAGCAGCTAAACGCTTGCTGGCCTGGTTGGTTTCATTAAAGTTCAGCAGTTTGGAGTCGTTCTTGCTGAGCTGAATGTGGCGGAAACTCGACATCTTCATCCTTGACAGACAGCACAGATAAAGCCACAATGTGCTTATATTCCTGCAGGACAGCCGGAACATTCTCATTCTCCACATCCAAACAGCGCCGGCTTTGAAGTGGGACAAAACAGCAAGAGAACATGCACGATGATTTAACAGCTTATGTCCAGAAATCGAAATGAAGGTAGCTCAGCGTCGCTGAGGTTTGTGCTGCGCTCGTTATGCACACTGTTTCACGGCACGTTCAGGGACATACAGAAAACTTGTGCTTCCAGCCCATGAATAATTTCTGAATTTATGCAGCCTTCTCAGTGTTTCCATAGCGCACTTAGTTAAATGGGCGTGTTTGGTCTCTGAGGGGCAGCTAACACCTCCTCACACCCGATTATATTGATTCTGTGAAATGAAGCAGGCTTCCTCCGCTCCACACGCACTCGTCTTAATTTTGTGGCTCTGCACAGCAGAGGCAGCTGCTCCCTCTGTCCAGATTAGAAACAGTCCATCACCTGGTTAGGCTGTCACTGTTAATATGACACTAAATTCTACATCAGCCTGAGGGAATGCATTATTATCAATTTAGAATCAGAATCCTCTTTAATGCTCTATAACTGAAGAAACAGTTTGGAAGCACAGAAAAGCTGCATAAAACCAAAAAAAGGCCACATTTGTTTTCAAAGGATGGCACAAAACAGCATAAAGTTGAGCAGAAGTTTTAATGATTAATGACATCACAAATCACTAATCATTAGTGATCTTAATGGGACATCTACGCAGGTGTACAGGAGGATGTTTCCATTTCTTCTCACAAGAACGTCATTATGAGAAAAAAATCATAAAGATCCTTGTTAATGCCTTCGCTGTACTTTTTATGCACTCCCTCTTCATGCTGCTCATTTGTTAAATAAAAGTTTGAAAGAAACTTTTCTGGGTCCCCTCAAACTTTTGAGGCATAAAAATAAAAGTTATTTAAAATGAGTAGTATGCACTATTAAAATATAAATTATGAGACTACAGCAGGGTGCCAGATTTCCACTGACTGTTGTGTAAAAGTGCTTCACATTGTGCACGTTGCACTTGGATGTGATAAAAATAGCTGCTGGGATATTTTCATTAACTGTGAAATAACAGCTGCACATTTCAACAGAAACTCTGAGAGCTGCTTTTTTATGACTGACAACAGTTTTTGTTTTTAGGGACTTTTTTTTCTTTTCTTTTCTTTTTAACATGGAAGCTGCAGACACCAGTATTCACAGACTGGGGAGAGGACATGAATATGATGAAAAGCTGTGCATGTGATTTATTATGGAGCAATAACAAAGAAGAAAAACAGAAAAGCAGCAGAGGCAGCAGTGAGCCAGCCCCCATAGACTCCCATGTTAAATCTTTACAGTAAAAATAAACATGTTTACAGCCTGATACACAAACTTCTTGGTCTCTGTGGATAATTCTAACACCTTCATATCACTTGTACAGTGGGAGGATGTTTTTATAACTCACCTGTTAACTTGCACTGTGGTATAATTGCATGAATTTTGGTAAATTATCCAAATATTTGACATGGTGTCAGTGTCAAATACTGAAGGCATCCTTCAGTGTCACACAGAGAAGCAGAAAAGCTGTGGTTAAATGAGCACTAGACCTGCCATATGTATTAAGAGACTGAAGACTTCAAATAGCAGCATTTTTTGTTTTAGGAAACATGAGTCCACATATAAATGAGGGTTTTCTGGAAGCAGTAACCATCAGAGATCACCGTGAGTCACAAGAAAAGGGAACAGGGCATCACAGAGTGTTTTCTTGGGGCCGTGGCGTTCCACGGGGCTCTATTATTGATCCTCTACTTTTTACACATTTAAATCATGTTCTTGTTTGTCACAGCCCAAAACGTTTCCTCCTTTGTAACAATGTTATGGGGCAGAGTGTTTTTATAACTCACCTGTTTTAAGGCTTAAAGTTTGCATTATTAGGGGCGTGGCCTCTTTAACTAACAGGTGGATGGTGACAAAGGTGGCTGTAGCTGCTAGCTGTCTGCTAGGCTTTACCTAAACTGGACCTCTGGACCGTGTTTGTGCTGCTGGAGCCTTTTGGAGTTTTTTTTAATGACATCATGTGACCAATAGTATGACTGCTATGAGGTTACTGTGCTAACAGACCATGCAAGAAGAGCTCCAATTTAGGGGGGTGAGGCTTTAATTAGTAGGTATTAGCAGGTGACCACCATGCAAATGTTGAGCATTTAGAACAGATCATCATACACTAGTGTGCAGCAACAGTTCAGTTATGTCTGTCTTTTATATACCATCCATACCATCCACATATACCAGTCAGCAAAGCCTGCCTCCACGTGTCATTCATGAACTGGACTTTCTTGTTAAACTTAACTTTAACATCAGCTTTGAACTAAGAGTAGAGAAAAGCTCCATGAATTAAAGATGTACAGGAAAGCACTTTTCCCACTACTGCAGGCGAAAAGATTTCCAAACCTGACTCAGGTACAACGTTTAAATCCTTCCTCACTTCAAACTGCTTCACACCACAGCGCTGCAGAGCACTGATTGTGTGCTAGCACAAGCTGAATACATAACAGAGCCACTTCCTCCTCCTTCAGAGTGACTGTTTCATTAGAGTCTGTCTCGCTGTTTAACCCTCTCGACCCACGGTGTCTTCCTCCCTCTACCCGGCTCTCTCTACCTTCCAGCAGAGAAGAAGAAGAAGAAGGAATGATATGAGCGCAATGTTTGAAGAGGAGCAGATATATATAGAGAGAAAGAGAGCGAGTATCCAGGGCAGGAGTGCGGGCCAATTAGAGAGTTGCCCTAGGTTGTCCTGTTATCTTCCTCACACACAGTCTCAACAGGATATACACACAGAGCCCCGCTCAGGGCTATACGCGCGCGCGTGCACGCACGCACGCACGCAGACACACACACACACACACACACACACACACACACACACACACACATAATGTTTTATTAAAACACTGCTCCAGTGTCCGTTATAGATATATACACACCACGGAGACACGATCTAACGAGGTCAGAAACAGAACTGGAGGGAGGATGTGGGCGTAGGAGAGAGCGAACAAGCGGGGAGATGAAGGGGAAAAGGAAAAGAGGTCGAGCTGTGACAGAGTGAGAAGATGAAGACAAGAAGGGAAGACGTGACTGCAGCAGGATGGAGCACACCCACACCACCTGCAGCTCTGTCAGCTCCACCTTTCACAGGTGACCCCAAACAGCCTGAGGAGCATTTCTGTGGTACACCGGGAGGTTCGCACCTGCATTCAGCTTCATGTGGTGGAAGAATGATCCACCACCCACACAAACAACCTGCAGTCACAGCTACTGAGTCTGACTGGCTTAGCTCTTTGACTTTCTAAACTCGACATGTGACAAGTCTGTACCCCTAATGAAGAGTTCTGACACCTCCACATGTATGAGTGAAGATGTGTTCTGAGCACCATTTGAAGAGTTGCCGGGTTTTTGTGAGTGTAGCTACACTAATTTCTGAACAAACCCAGGCATGTGGTTGTTTAAGCACCCTGAAATACAACAGAAACCTCGCAGCTCAGCAAACAGCTTCAAGGGTTCCTGCTAGCAGGCTCTCAAGACTTAATGAGTTAATCATTTTACATGTGACAGAATATCATACCACAACAAGTTCTCCAAACTTCATACGGACACTACTTACCATGTCCGAGTCTAAATCCTCCTTCACTCCCTAAAAATAACTCCGAGTTAAAAAATAAAATGATGAGTGTCTGTGCTTCCAGCTGTTTCAGTAAAGTTCATTCTGACTGAACTAACAAACAACATACAGCACTGCTGTGCCTAAACTAGATTATATAAGAATGGATTAACTGCTGGCTAGCTACCTGCAAAATGGAGGATGAGGGTTACTCAGTAAAGGGTTAGGGTTCCTGATGGGCAGAGACGAACACCGCCACATGACAGGAAGACAATGCCGAAAACAGAGAAACCAGGTGAGAGAACATACGAGATGATCCATCCACAGCAGAAGGTCTGTCATTAATCTGCTGGATTACTTGCTTTGCAAACGTCCTGATTTTGAGATGGGCACAGGTGGCAACACGTGGCAGCTGTTAGAGTACAGTCACATGATCATCAGCCAGAGCAGAGTGAAGACACGACAGCAACACACTGGGTCCCCGGTTCAAAGGCAACGGTTGCTATAACTGTGGTCTCCAACCGGTGTTCATATGAGCCTCTCATCTCTCACAGCGAGCATCACTTTGGAGCTGACAGCTCCAAACTGGTTGCCTTGGTGTTCAGTCAGCCTCTCTGAGGCTCTGTGTGACATAACGGGCGACCGTGGCTCAGGGGGTTGGGAAGCGTATCTGTAACCGGAAGGTTGCCGGTTCGATCCCTGGGCTCTCTGTCCTGGTTGTTGTGTCCTTGGGCAAGACACTTTACCCTACTTGCCTACTGGTGCTGGCCAGAGGGGCCGATGGCGCGAAATGGCAGCCTCGCTTCTGTCAGTCTGCCCCAGGGCAGCTGTGGCTACAACCGTAGCTGCCTCCACCAGTGTATGAATGCGAGAGTGAATGAATAGTGGCATTGTAAAGCACTTTGGGTGCCTTGAAAAGCGCTATATAAATCCAATCCATTATTATTATAACTATGACCAGCAAACTACGAATCACAGAGAATTTCAACAACCATATTTTCGTTGTAAGCCAATGAGTAAAAACTATGTGTGGTTCATTACATAACACTCAGAAAGTCTGTTTTAATTATGGAAGTGTTGAACTCTTAAATGAAGAACACTTTAATTTTGTCTTGTAAATATTTAAATATCACATGTTGTATTTGGGCTGCTGGTCTCCAAAGAGTAGCTGTGCTGCATCGTGTAGCACCGGGCTAATCCTCATCCTAATCCAAATCCTAATGCCAGTGCTAATCCTAATGTCCCCATTAAAGTCAGAATCAAACGGCTTTCTGTAACTATCGTGCTTTTCACACATTTTTCATTAGTTCATGCTGTTGTTGTGTCGACCTGACGGCGGCATGTCCAGCTGCCTGCTGCTGCTACACAGAACGTTCAGTGAGATTAAACCTAATCTGCTAATTTCATTATGACTGTGAAAGAGCAAAACACAGGAAATATGCTTACTCTGGCAAGTTTTTACTAAAAAAAAAAAAAACGAAGGGGGTTGAAAAATGCACATTAACAGAATTTTTCTGGTGTGTTGGTTTGACAGATGACTGACAAGGTGTGATGCGTCAAACAGGGACGAGTCAGGCAAATTCAACAAAGGGAAGGAAGCTGAAAGAAGCCATTTCATCTCTTTTCCTTAAAAACAACCTGAAGGGGTTTGAAGTGTCAAATGATGTTGGAAATAAACTGAAATGTAACCTCTGAAAGCAGATAAACAACACAGGAGGATAAAAGTTTAGCTGTTAAAGCACTGTGGCAGCCAGAAAACTGCTCTTGAATCGAAATGAACTCTAAAACAAACTGTTAAAGACAAGTTTTCTTTCTTCTTAAAAACAGAGGCCGGGGAGGGTGCGAGCACTTAATCACTTAAAGCAGAGGAACTCACATATTAAAGGACTTAGTGAAAAAGTTGAAATGAAGGTTCAGTTCAGTTCAGTTCAGTTCATTTTTATTTCAAACATTTCAAACATGTGCCTTCACAATCATTACAAAATATCATTCCATTATTTGTTTGAAAAGGAGTAGGCTGAAGTATTTACTTATTTGTCCCTACCCCCTCAAGTTTTACCTCTCATTCATTAAATTTTTTTTTGTCTTAAATTAAACAAACAACATATGAAACATATGAAGTAAAACAAAACATAACATACATAAATCAAAACAAGAAATTAGCAAGCCCCACCACAGTATAGTTTCTTTCATATGAAAAATACAGAATGTGTATATTTGCAGATACACAAGTTATGGAAAAACAACAACCAAAACAAAACAAAAAAAACAAAAAAGAACCGCAACACCATTTCCAGCAAGGTCAAAACAGGGATTCAGAGATAAGTTTAGGTGGAGCAGAAACTAGAAACTGAAACTTAGGCTGAAGTGGAAGAAGAAATCCAGACGCAGTGGAGCGGGAGTCAGCTCATGTCCCAGAGCTGAGGAAGTGATGGTGAAAGGTACAGGTGCAGGTGAGATGTAGCATGCTGCAGGGACTTCAGCGGATAAGCTGTGTGCTGATGGAGTAATGACATGTAAGCAGCTTCCGGTTGCGCCGTAAGATGGCTGCACCGACGAGAGCTCCCAGTCATCTCAGCAAAAATGTTATTATTTATTTTGTACTGCTTTCAATTTCTGTGTGCACAGCGCGATCATACACTCGGTATGACAGACAAACGCTTCTGGAGCTACATTCGTCAGCCAGTTCGGACTTTACAGCAAATCTCCAGTCTCTGGACAAGAAACTTGACGAGCTGCGTGCACGGATTAAACACCAACAAGACATCAGCAACTGCTGCGTTCTGGCCTTCACAGAGACATGGCTGGAGCCCAGCGTCCCCAACTGCGCCATCACGCCGGATGGATTCACTTTTTACCGGGGAGACCGAACGAAGGACTCAGGCAAGAAAAGGGGAGGAGGGGTGTGCTTTATGGTTAACTCCTTGTGGGCTAGAGATGTGTGTATCTTAAAAACTTACTGCTCTCAGAGCCTCGAGCTGCTGACCAAAAAAAAAATTAAAGTCAGGCCTTTTTGCCTCCCAAGGGAGTTCAGCTCAGTTCTCCTCTCAGCTGTTTACATTCCCCCACATGCTGATAAAGCTGCTGCTATGGACGAACTGTATGACATCATTACTGGACTTGAGAACAAAAATCCAGAAGCTGCCTTTATTGTGCTGGGAGACTTCAACAGAGCCAACATGAAGAAGGTTCTCCCCAAATACTATCAGCACATCTCCTTCCCCACAAGAGGTGATCAAACATTGGACCACTGTTACACTCCATTCAAAGAGTGCTACAAACCCCTCCCCCGCCCAGCTTTTGGTAAGGCAGACCATTGTTCCATACTGCTGCTGCCTGCATACAGACAAAGACTGAAACAGGAAAAACCAGCTTCCAGGGTTATTTACAAATGGGACAGTGAGGCTGAGGAGGTCCTGCAGGACTGCTTTGACACAACTGACTGGCAGATATTTGTGGATGCAGCTGATGGCAACATCAATGAACTCACAGACTCTGTCATTGGATATATTGGAAAGTGCATGGATGATACCATCACAAAAACCACTGTCCGCATATATCCAAATCAGAAACCCTGGGTAAATAAAGACGTTCGCGCCAAGCTAAAAGTGCGGACCTCTGCCTTTAACTCCGGGGATGCTGATGCATATAAAGCAGCCAGGTACGACCTCCAAAAGTCCATAAAAAAGGCCAGAAAGGACTACAGGGACAAAATGGAGTCCAGCTACCACAGCTTTGACACCAGGCGACTGTGGAATGGACTGCGCAGCATCACTGACTACAAGAAGGTCAACACAGTCAGTGTTCAGCCCACTGCATCTCTTGCAGACGAGCTTAACAACTTCTATGCTCGTTTTGACGCGGACAACAGAGAGCAGATCCTCTACCCTCAGGAGGACAGTGAGGCTGCAACTTTAACTCTGAAAACAGAAGCTGTGAGGTGGACCTTTAAAAAGGTAAATCCTCACAAAGCTCCAGGACCAGACGGCATCCCAGACCGGCTACTCAGAGTGTGTGCAGGCGAGCTGGCAGAGGTGTTCACCAACATCTTCAACCTCTCCCTGAGGCAGTCAGTGGTCCCCACGTCCCTCAAAGCATCCACCCGTTCCCAAAAAATCAGTGGTCTCCTGTCTGAATGACTACCGTCCTGTTGCACTGACATCCGTCATCATGAAGTGCCTGGAGCGCTTGGTCAAAGGTCACATCTGCTCCTCCCTCCCTGACACACTGGACCCTCTTCAGTTTGCCTATCGGACAAACAGAGCCACAGAGGATGCCATCGCCCTGGCAACGCACACCACCCTCACTCACCTGGAGAAAGGGAATACATATGCAAGGATGCTCTTCATCGACTACAGCTCGGCATTTAACACCATCATCCCCCAAAACTTGCCACGAAGCTCGTCGACCTTGGGCTGGGAACACCGATCTGCAGATGGATTCTAAACTTCCTCACAAACAGGCCCCAGGTGGTGAGAGTTGGTAAACACACCTCCTCATTACTCATCCTAAACACAGGTACGCCACAGGGTTGTGTGCTTAGCCCCCTCCTATATTCCCTGTTCACACACGACTGTGTTGCTAAACACGTGTCCAACATCATCATCAAGTTTGCGGATGACACAACCATCGTAGGCCTCATCACAGGCAATGATGAGACGACCTATAGAGAGGAGGTGATGGCGCTAGAGAGTGGTGTCTGGAAAATAACCTGACTCTCAACATCAGCAAAACTAGAGAGATTTTAGTGGACTACCGGAAACGACCAGTCAGGGAACACCAGCCCAGCCACATCAACGGTGTCAAGGTCGAAAGGGTCAGCAGCTTCAAGTTCCTTGGAGTCAACATCACAGAGGACTTCTCCTGGACCCTTCACACAGACACTGCTATCAGGAAAGCTCGCCAGCGACTTTACTTACTGAGGAGGCTGAGGAAGTTTAGCATGAACGCCAACATCACCTACATTTTTACAGGTGTGCAATTGAGAGCTTGCTGACGAGCTGCATCACAGTTTGGTACGGAAGCTGCTCTGCCAGCAGCCGTAAATCACTACAGAGGGTGGTGAAGGCAGCAGAGCACATCACTGGCACGAGGCTTCCTGCCATTCAGGACATTTATCTCCAGCGATGCCTCCGTAAAGCACACAGCAAGGACCACAGCCACCTCAGCTCTTCTCCTTGTTACCATCTGGCAGACGTTACAGGAGCCTGTCTGCTCGGACTACAAGACTCAAAAACAGTTTTTACCACCAAGCCATACGACACCTCAACCACAACACTTAAACACACACAACACAGTCCACAGGACGCACTCAGAAGCTACCCTGCAGCTTCACAAGTACTCTGTTTAATCTGCACTGGTCACTCCACTTCATTGTTATTGATATTTATGTTTAAAAAGTGCAATACTGTAATTTTCTGCTGCTCATTCCTGTGCAATATCCCATCTGCCCCCCGTCATATTTCTTTTCAAGATTTTCTTATTTAATCACTAGTGTACATATATTTATATTTATAGATACATATATATTTAGTCATCTTTTCTCTTTTACCATGTCGCTCTAATATTTTGCTCCTTACTATTTTTCTATTTTCTTTATTATTTTCTTTTATTATATTTTCTCCTACCGTACCATGCTGCTGAGTTACTGCTGCTGTCAAACACATTTCATTGCAATGTTGACCCTGTGCTAACTTGCATATGACAAATAAAACTGAAACTGAACTGAACTGAGATCATGAGTCAGGTGACAGCGATCAGACTCCACTCGAGACTCCACTGGTCTCCATCCAGTGCTGTGGTGCAGACGAGCTCTGTGATCTGGGTCACAGTTGGAGCTTTCAGACGTAGACAGGGGTCAGAGGTGATGCTCTGTGCATCCTATCAGAGTCTGCATAAACGTTTGAGGTCCAACAGCTCGTCTGTTGGATCGGACCACACAGCCAGCCTTCACTCCCTATGTGCATCAGTGAGACGCCCGTGACCCTGGGTCACCGCTATTCCTTCCTTGAGTCATTCTGATAGATCCCGCCCCTGCAGACCAGGAACGCCAACAGTGCTGCAGGTTTGGAGATGTTCTGACCCAAACTGCACCCAAAATCTTCTTCTAATATCAACTCTGAGGACAACATGTTCACCTGCTCTCTGCTAGATCCCGCCCACTACCAATAGCCATGATGGAGAGCAGTCGCAGCGCTAGGCCTGAGGATCCTGCATGCTGACATCCCTGCAGCACCTTACCTGGCTGTCCTCTGACCTCAGCACCGTTCAGTTATATGTTCGGCTAACAGTGAGTGACCCCCTCTATATTAAACATAATTTCTCACTTTACTGTGATGATGAAGTGAACAGCTGCAGGGAAGTGTCTGAAGTCAGAGTGAATCTCAGAAAAACCCACTTACCTCCTCTGAACGTGGAGGACGCTGGGCGGACGCTGGGCGGACGGTGTCCTGCGCGAGCGCACAGACGAAGCTGCGTCAGAGGAAACGTCTTCCTCCCCTGTGGTTAAATTATCTGCCCCGCTCTCCATTCTGCTGCCATCAACTCTCCTCACTTTCTGCTTTTCCAAGCTCTCGTCTCACATTTCTCCTCCTCTCTTATCATCTCCACTCCTCTCGGTTTTCTTTCCTCCCGTTGCTCCCTCCGGACCTCTGGCGTCACTGTTTCCATGTCCTTTCCTCTATCTATCCTTTCATATTCTCTTGTCTCACCTCCTTTGTCTTTCTTTCTGTCCCTCTCATATCTCTTCCAGATATAATTGAGCCCAAGCTGAAGTTGAAGTGAGGACAGCTGCATCTTTGCTGTGTCTTTGTATTGTTGTTTCAGATGTAAACGTGGACTCTGAACAGGCTCAGACCTTGATCAGGTCAGACAGCTGAATAAGGGGAAACATCTGGAGCTGTAGAGTCTCTGAAAACATGCAGAGGGGTGTAATGAATGCAGATTAGGGGCTTTAGAGATGAAGATGAAGACGATGAAGAGCCCTTTATATGGGTGAGTGGTGATGATGAGCCTGGCCATCAGCTGCAGCGTGATTGTGTCTGATTAAGTGAATCATGCAGTCTCTGAATCATCAGCACAAAGAGGAAACAAACAAGCTGTATTTAAACCACACGACCGTATACGGATGCTTTTCAAAGTAAAACATTACAATAAATCCAACATTAAAGTGACCACACAGAGACTCTAACTGCTGCTTTTTAGATTCCACAGTAAGTGCATCTAAACACCATTAAAAGTTGAATACATGCAACACTTTATTTACAACTACAGTATTTCATTTTAAGCTAATTAAAAGAGTTAACTTGAGCTAAAATGTTATCCATGACGCTGAGCTGCAGATGTTCAGATGTTCACTGGGAGTCCATCAGAGTCCCAGAGGCTGAGATGGTTTGAAGATGTGCAGAGGAGGGAGGGTAGAGGATTAAGGTGGAGCTGCAGGGAGGAGGAAGGAGTGAAGGAGGACATGAAGAGGGCTGGTGAGACAGAGGAGGATGCTGGGATAGCTAAAGGAGAAGAACTGAAATTTTATAACAGGATGTTATAAAGTTATAAATGTTATCATTTTTAACAGAGTGTTATAAGTTAGTGAAATGCACCCTGGGAGTTGTAGTTGTTCACAGGATTTTTAATTAGAGATTTTCTAAAACACTGAGCTTCGTGCTTGTCTGGTGAGGTGATGTAACGTACAAGTTAAAGGAAGTTTCATTGTTTGAGGGTCAAAGCAAGTTTTGGTAAACTTAAATTCTGCCCTGGGTCCCAACCTGATCAGCCTAACACCAAACTCCTCCATCAGAGTGAACCTAACAGAGTTTGACTCAGACAAACTCTCAAGTTGCTTCTGTTGCATTATAATCACAGCTGCTGCTTCTGTGGGCTTTGCTCTGCACATTTCCATCTATGGGAGGATGAACTCTCAGCTCAGTGGCTGCTGTGTAAACTGAGTCTGACAGCAGCCTCTGGGTCTTTCTGCAGGTCTCTGTCCAGCATCAGCTTCACTTACAACACCTGACAGTGTAACACTACCGGCTGCTCACTAAAGTATTCTCTCATATCAGATCACATACCTGTTACAGCGCCGCCTCTCTTGCTGCTTAATGACTGCCTTACTTTGTAAGACACCAGAGCTGCTGTCAGTTTATCACTTTTTGTGTCTGTGAACACAACATTTCATCCAAACTCAAAGTTTACCAACCCATCTATCCACCCACCCACCCGCCCATCCATCTGCACATCCATCTACAAATTAGGGTTGTGCGATATGACCAAAATCTCATATCCCGATATAAGACATTTATTATCCCGACAACAATACATATCACAAAAACTTTACATTTTCTGTAAAGTTTGTGAATCTCGGGTTATTTACCGTAATTGTCGGGCTATAAGCCGCTACTTTTTGCACAAGCTTTGAACCCTGCGGCTTTTAGTCAGGTGCGGCTTTTCTATGGATTGTCCATGATTTTTGTCATATCGTAAGACGATTTGTTTTGTTTGTCCCGCTGTCGTACGGCACTACGTTGCCTGGCGGAAGGGCATGTGATCAGACACACAGCATCGGGGTTCAAGAGTGGTATGTTGGTCACATGTCCATCCGCCAGGCAACATAGTGCCGTACAAAGTAGCGCAAAAAACAAACTTCAAAGTAGCGCTACGCGCTCAGCGGGAGGCGTGGATGATGAGCGGCGATAATCTTGCGAAAAGTACTTATTTAACTCTGTTACTTTTTCTGTCTCAGTAACTTTACCTTACTGGGTTACTTTGTCAGATTCTGTGTTGCTGAGTTTGACCTAAATATTCTGTTATAGGTTGCACATGAATTTTGCAACTTTTAGGAATAAAGTATATCATCACTGCATTGCTAACACACCCCTCCACCCTGACCTCCACTCTGTGCTGATTTTGTGATTCTGGGGAGCTTTGCTGTCCCATGTTTCAAATGTGATGAATGATGACTGACTGAGGGACACCGCCCTATCGTGCCTCTTTGACTCTCCAGATCTTCAAAATAAGCTTCATGCTTTATTCAGTGAGACCTGAAAGCAGTGACTGAGACCATGAACTCATCAGGATGATGTTCACTGAGCTCAGAGATCAGGGGAGTGGGAGGCTCAATCGCTCAAAGACTTCTATACAATCAGACAGCCAGAGGAGTCGCCCCCTGCTGGCCATCAGAGAAATTGCCACTATAAGACAACTGTGCAGTGGATGGCTACCTACATGCATGTTTCATGTGTTCAGGTTATGGCTGCACTGGACTGATGTAGTGCAGACAGAGGAAACGGTAGCAGGTAAAGTGGGCTTGGCCTTTATTGGAGGTGACCTCAGGTTGGCCCGAGAACTTGATGGATGGACCACATATCTACATTTGCTGTGGACTGCTGCAAGTACATCAGTTGCTCGCAAAGGACAATTTGACTTCATTCATGTTTCTACTGACATGACAGGAGCTGCCCCGTGCTGGGCATCAGGAGGAACGCAGGTTTAAGGCACTTCAGTCTGCAGACCCACAAGCTTTGCCCATTTTTTCCGCCTCTGGTGGCGGCGCTCCGAGAATGCAAACAGAGAGTTTGTTTAGAGGAGATAACAATATTTAAATTTTATAATCAGGTTTGCAGCTGCTTGTATGAGCTGAATCATTACAGCTCTAATTCGCTGCACACGCTAAAGTATTCTCACTGCGCCTCGAGTCTGCAAACAGTTAACAAGTTCTCGAGTACACACACTCACACACACACCGTATTCACAAAAACTCTGTCATGCTTAGCCTTTCCCTCCAATCAATTTGCGACACTCTTGTCTGAAACGTACTTTAATGTTCCAGGGCTCTTTCTTCTTGCCACTGCTGTTTAACACACTTCTATATGATCCTCTTATCCCCCCACCCCCGTCGTCTTTTATCAGCATGGAGCATTCGAGCTTCTCTCGCTGCACATCTTCACATCATGCAGTCAGACTCCTGATGACAGGTGATTGGACTGCAAGCCGGCCCCTCCCCCCACGCGCCTGTCCTGCACGCGTGCAAAGGAGCGGCCACAGATTAATGTTGTGTTTGGTGACGTCGTGTTAGAGGAAATAAGGGAAACTTTACACAACACCTGCACCAGTGTCCTCTGTGTGTCTGTGTGTGTGCACCGTGTTTACATGACTTTGTGAGGACCAAAAATTGCTACTATAGTTGCAACTTATGGGGACAAAGTGTTCGTCCTCACGAGTCTGAAGACATTTTTGAGACTCAAAATGTGGTTTCAGTGTCAGGGTTACAGGTAGGTTAGGATTATGGTTAGGGTTAGACATTCATTTTTGATGTTTAGGGTAAGCAGCTAAGGAAAGGGTTATGTCATTTAGATGTCCTCACTAAGATATGAAGACAAGTGTGTGTGTGTGTGTGTGTGTGCGTGCGTGCGTGCGTGTGTGTGTGTGTGTGTGTGTGTGTGTGTGTGTGTGAAAGAGAGTTTGTGAAAGAGAGTGTGAGTGTGTTAGGAACAGAAAGTGCTTTTGAAGCTGTGTTGGTTGCAGCACTCCTGCGTTGACCGTGTTGTTTGGACTCGTGTTAATCTGAGAGAGCAGAAGCCAATTTACAGAGCCGTGAGTCTATTTCACAGATGTTTGACCACACACACACACTAACATACACACACACACACACACAGAAAGAAAGTGTAAATGACGCTGTATCGCTCAGGGCGTCTGACATTTAAACACTCCTCAGAAACGTGTGAGACCGAGACGGAGAGCCATGCACAGCTTTAATGGAGTCCTGCTAACATGCTGACAGAGAGTGAAAAACACATTTTTAATACATCGATTCATTTAAGTGCATCTTTTCATGAAATCCTTCATCGATGGCATCCAAAAACATCCTTTCCATGTTTTATTTTTTGGTGCTGGCTCATTGCATGAGGATAAAGAAGATAACTCTGCAGGGATCCTGTGGTGATGATAACTGAGTCATCAGCAGCCGTGATATCAACAGCGAGGAGGTTCTTTGGAACGTATGAAGGAGAAGACTGAACACACACATCCAACAGTTTCACTCAGTGACTGCAGGGCGTCTGAACCTCACAAGCAGCTTTCAGCACCTTACATGACCCTGGTAGATTTAGTGCCTGAGCCTAACCGCTTCGCTGTTCTCATTTCATCCTTCAAACATTCCTGATGAGCAACTATGCGTTACATATGCCTCAAGAAAAACCAATACTTTACCAAAATCAGTTTATTGAAACTCATTTAAAATTTTTGCCATTTGCACTTCAGGGCATCTGAGAAGCCCAGGTGGTACCAACAGTCATGTGACACATGATACAAAACTAGGATAGGTCCTAAAAACTCCCTGAAAAGCCTTTCAGTTATTCAAAATGCTGCAGCAAGAGCAGATTTCTCCTATATTGGCTTCCCTTCATTGGCTCCCTGTTAAATCCAGAATTCAAAATCCTGCTCCTCACATACAAGGTGCTGAATAATCAGGCTCCGTTTTATTTTAATGACCTTATAGTACCACATAACCCCATTAGAGCGCTTTGCTTTGCTCTCACACTGCAGGCCTACTTGTTGTTCCTAGAATTTTTAAAAGTAGAATGGAACCAGCTTGCAGTTTGGATTCAGGAGACAGACACTATCTCTACTTTTAAGATTAGGCTTCAAACTTTCCTTTTTAATAAAGCATATAGTTAGGACAGGATCAGGTGACCCTGAATCCTCCCTTAGTTATGTTGCAATAGGTGTAGGCTGCTGGGGGATTCCCATGATGCATTGAGTGTTTCTTCTTCACTCAGTATGTGTTTATACATCTCTGCATTTAATCATTAGTTATTATTAATCTCTGGCTCTCTTCCACAGTGTGTCTTTGTCCTGTCTTCCTTCTCTCTCCCCAATCGGTCGCAGCAGATGGCCGCCCCTCCCTGAGCCTGGTACTGCTGAAGGTTTCTTCCTGTTAAATGGAAGTTTTTCCTTCTCAATGTCACCAAAGTGCTTGCTCAGAGTCTGATTGTTGGGTTTTCTCTGTATTATTATAGTGTCTTTATCTCACAACAGAAAGCATCTAGAGGTGACTGCTGTTGTGATTTGGTGCTGTATAAATAAAGTTTAATTATGTTAATAGAGGTGAGGATAAGTGAGATTCATATACCAGGACATGTGAGTGTATTTCATTATCCTGCCATGGTCTCACTCTGGATGTTTTATAGTTAGAAACAACACGTAACTCTGCCACTGATCTCACATAACACTATGATTACACACACACAGCAGCACTCTCCACAAAGAGATGTGCTAATCAGAGCTTTTTATTGGCCACTAAACGAGCCACACCACCCACACCTGTGTGCTTTAAACAAAAGACTGCATGACGTTCCAAATCTGTGAATACTTTAAACTTTCCACGGCAGACGTTTCCACAGAGGTGCAGTGAAAAGCAACAGAAACGTAACAGCGGGAAAAAACTTGAAACTCTCCAAAAAATACTTATGAGCAATTTTGCAGCATTTTTTCTGCATTTAATAAACTTAATATTTCATAATTTCATTAAGAGTAATCTGCAGGTTAATCAATAATGAAAATATAATAATTAGCTGCAGCCCTGAGCACATTTCCACCTCCACACTGATCCATGTGGGATGTCAACGATATGTGACAGCCTGTAATGAAAAGGAGCAGAGGTTATCTCTCTGCCCTCTGAATAATGAGCGCAGTATGTAGAGGCACAAACGCATTTTGGACGGAAAATAGGTTTTTATGAAAGAGCTGCTTCAGCTGCACGCTCTCTCACACGTCTGTAATTACAAAGACGCATTCATTCACGCACTCACAGATGGAGCGAGTGGCCTGAGTTTAATCAGCCCCTCCTCCACCCACACCAACCTAGATGAGTGTGTGTCCGTTGCTTCAGTCTGCTCCCACAAACATACACACACACACACACACACACACACACACAAACACACACACACAGTGGCGTTACCTGAGATGATGGAGGCATGTCTGAATTCCTCAGAGAAGTGGATCGGCTCGTATGGAGACGTCTCGTAAAACTCCTCCCCTGAGGAACAGAAAACAGAAACATGTTCAGTGTACAGTCCCAACCGTCTGTATCTACTCGCGCACGACCTTCAAAGGTCTCCTGTCTGTGCATGAAAACGTTTCTCAACCTCCAGAGCCAAAAACCCAAACCTGCAGTTCCTCTAACGACCAGCGCAGGCAGCAGTGAGTCCTCATGGACTCCCATGTTAACTCACCTGTTTAAATTGTATTGTGGTAACTTTGGTAAATCATCTGAACATTTGACCTGGTGTCAGTGTCAGACAAAATACTCACGATAGCCTTTAGTTTCACACAGAGAAGCAGAAGTGCTGTGGGGGCAGGGATAGCTCAGTAGGTAAAGTGGTCGCCCCATGATCGGAAGGTCGGCGGTTCGAATCCACTTAACGGCTACCCTGAGGTACCCCTGAGCAAGGTACCGTCCCTACACACTGCTCCCCGGGCGCCTGCTTAGTGGGCTGCCCACTGCTTCACTGAGTGAATGGGTCAAATGCAGAGAAAAAACAAGTAAATTCCCCATGGGGATCAATAAAGTATCCATTATTATTATTATTATTATTTAATGATACTGTATATATATTAAAAATACACAATAAACTTAACAGAAATGTTTGTATTAAGAAACATAAGTCCGCATGTATGATGAGCCTCTGAAGGTCTGACCTGAAGTATTTTACATTCAAACCAGAGTTTTACTGGAAGCAGTAACCATCAGAAATCACTGTGAGCAACAAAAACCACCACAGAGTGCCTTCTTACAGCTCATGGTGTTCCACAGGGCTCTGTCATTGATGTCAGTCAAAGGGGCGTAGCCTCTTTGACTGACAGGTGGATGGTGACACAAGCAGCTGTAGCTGCTAGCTGTCTACTAGGACTCACCTGAACTCGACCTCTGGTCTGTGTTTGTGCTTTTGGAGCCTTTTGGAGCCTTTTTAATGACATCATGTGACCAATAATATGGCTGCTGTGAAGTTACTGTACTAACTTCACAGGCAGGGATAGCTCAGTAGGTAGAGTGGTAGCCCCATGATCAGAAGGTCGGGGGTTCGATTCCCCTGAACAGCTACCCTAAGGTACCCCTGAGCAAGGTACCGTACCCTACACACTGCTCCCCGGGCGCCCAATGGCTGCCCACTGCTTCACTGAGTGAATGGGTTAAATGCAGAGAGGAATTTTCCCTACGGGGATCAATAAAGTTCTCCTTCTAACAGAGCATCCACAAAGGCAGAGCTTCAATTTAGATGTTTGTTTTTTTTATACAATTAGGGGATGCAGACTATTAACCACACAAATATAGTCCAAAAAACCCAAAATGGCAACGGCTGAAACACTAAAACCTATGTGCAAAATTGCATGCCTTTTTTTTTAACACTGAGCCTGTTAAACATAAAAAAAGCATGATCATTTGTCTCCTTTTTGAACATTGTGTTGTTTCAAGAATGAAAGAGAAATTTAATGTGAGAATTTGTTGTGGGAACAGTAAAAAAAGCTCCTATATGACAGTTATTTTCTCTTCTCGATCTTATCCCCAGTAATTTTTTCCTTTATGGGACTTCCACGCTGAGCCGAACCCGACTGTCATCCTTTCTCATGTTTCTAATTTTATTGGAGCTTTACCGCCAAAGGTTTCTGTTTGTCAGAGAACGCCGTGTTCACACGTCTAAAATGAAGCGAGGACGACAGACAAAAGAAACAGAGCGCTACAGAGAAGCCAGGCCTGCAGCACTGAGTCACACACTCAAACAGGAAAAGAGCTGGATCCGGATCATTCTGGAAACTTATCATCACTGCAGCTCATTTAAATCAGACAGAAAACAAACATGGCTGATTACAAAGCAATCTACGTATCACGCTTCCGAGAACATTCAGAGCAATTCAGCAGCAGTTTCAGTCCACAGGAGCACAGAAAACAACTGTTGACAGCAGCTTTGGTGTACCTGATCTTCTGGAATATAAACAATTTAAGGCTTAAACAAGCTACTGTGACATCATTCCACTTCTTGTTTCAGCTCTACAGCCGTTCACACAGTCATCGTGCAATGAAGCATGTGTGGAGCGTAGAGAAGCTTACAAGAATAAAAATAAATTATGTAAAAATAAAGTTGTGACTGATGTGACTCACACTGAAGTTTCTGAATTCAAAAATAAAGAATGAAGATGATGGACATCTTTGCTTTTTCTTCAGATGGTTTGAGCCGTCTTTTGGGAATACCCACAGAATTGGTAACCTGACAGCAGATGGACCGCTTGACAGAGGCACATCTGAACTCTTTCTTGGAAACTGACTGAAAACTACTGAGCACTGCGTCACTATGGTCAGCAGGTAATTGGATGAAACATCTGTCTCTCACAAATCAGTCACCTGGAACTGTTGAAAAGTTTTTTCTGGAGAAAACTATTTGCTGCTGTTCTCTACTCTCAGAAATCTGAAGGAACAGATGTAGTCGATACTGTCATGGTCCGTGGCCCGGCGTCCGAGGTGCTGATGGGATGCCCACTCCCGTGGGCGTGGCTGCTAACTCCACACCTGCATCCCATCCCGGGCGATCACCAGGTGGACTATTTAATCCTGCCCAGCCTGCTGCTCCACGCCAGTCCGTAGTCGTCCTTCTGCGGTAACGTACACCTGCGGGAAAGCCCTTATGTAAACCTATCTGTGTGAACTAACACTAACTCTGCCTTGTATACTCAGATCACAGCTCGGCGTGTTTGAGCCACCAGCCTGTCCACCTGCCTGTCCGGAATTTGGATCAAAATCAGCCCCAGCCGCCTCGACCTTTCTGAAGCTTCTCCCCACGGACCCTCACCCCTCCCTCCGGTTCCCTCGGCCCCGCTATTATCGTAAGACGCGTACTCTACTTCCCTTCGTATGCTGCCGTTTTCCCACACCCCAATAATCCTTTTTTCCTTTTTCTGTTTCAGCCTCCCACAGTCCCGCTCTCGGCGTTCCTGCGCGATTCACCTCCCGGTCCCTCGGTTTTTCTGGTTCCGTGCGTTTTTTCCCTTCTACCCTCCCGGGACACCCTCAGTTATAATAAAGTTTATTTTTTGTTCTCTCGTACCGCTGTGTGTGTGTGTTCTGCTCCTGGGTCCAGCTTGTGCCTGGAACTTCGGTTCATGACAGATACATATGCAAGGATGCTCTTCAACGACTACAGCTCGGCATTTAACACCATCATCCCCTCAAAACTTGCCACGAAGCTCGTCGACCTTGGGCTGGGAACACCGATCTGCAGATGGATTCTAAACTTCCTCACAAACAGGCCCCAGGTGGTGAGAGTTGGTAAACACACCTCCTCATCACTCATCCTAAACACAGGTACGCCACAGGGTTGTGTGCTTAGCCCCCTCCTATATTCCCTGTTCACACATGACTGTGTTGCTAAACACGTGTCCAACATCATCATCAAGTTTGCGGATGACACAACCATCGTAGGCCTCATCACAGGCAATGATGAGACGACCTATAGAGAGGAGGTGATGGCGCTGTACGAGTGGTGTCTGGAAAATAACCTGACTCTCAACATCAGCAAAACTAGAGAGATTTTAGTGGACTACCGGAAACGACCAGTCAGGGAACACCAGCCCAGCCACATCAATGGTGTCAAGGTCGAAAGGGTCAGCAGCTTCAAGTTCCTTGGAGTCAACATCACTGAGGACTTCTCCTGGACCCTTCACACAGACACTGCTATCAGGAAAGCTCGCCAGCGGCTTTACTTACTGAGGAGGCTGAGGAAGTTTAGCATGAACGCCAACATCACCTACATTTTTACAGGTGTGCAATTGAGAGCTTGCTGACGAGCTGCATCACAGTTTGGTACGGAAGCTGCTCTGCCAGCAGCCATAAATCACTACAGAGGGTGTTGAAGGCAGCAGAGCACATCACTGGCACGAGGCTTCCTGCCATTCAGGACATTTATCTCCAGCGATGCCTCCGTAAAGCACACAGCAAGGACCACAGCCACCTCAGCTCTTCTCCTTGTTACCATCTGGCAGACGTTACAGGAGCCTGTCTGCTCGGACTACAAGACTCAAAAACAGTTTTTACCACCAAGCCATACGACACCTCAACCACAACACTTAAACACACACAACACAGTCCACAGGACGCACTCAGAAGCTACCCTGCAGCTTCACAAGTACTCTGTTTAATCTGCACTGGTCACTCCACTTCATTGTTATTGATATTTATGTTTAAAAAGTGCAATACTGTAATTTTCTGCTGCTCATTCCTGTGCAATATCCCATCTGCCCCCCGTCATATTTCTTTTCAAGATTTTCTTATTTAATCACTAGTGTACATATATTAATATTTATAGATACATATATATTTAGTCATCTTTTCTCTTTTACCACGTCTCTCTAATATTTTGCTCTTTATTATTTTTCTATTTATTTATTTTTTATTACTTTATTTTATTTTATTTTATTATATTTTATTATATTTTCTTCTACTGTACCATGCTGCTGAGTGACTGCTGCTCGTCAAACACATTTCATTGCAATGTTGACCCTGTGCTAACTTGCATATGACAAATAAAACTGAAAACTGAACAAAAACCTGTAGGTGTTCCTCAAGGGTCCGTTCTCGGGCCTCTTTATCTCCATGCTTGTTGCTTCATAAAGTCTCCTAACATCAGAGCTGAAGATATCACTGATATGGTATATGATATGGTGAAAATCTATATATGTGTTGTATATACATGGACAAACTAAAACACAACAATAAGATTCTGTACTCTCTACATCACAAAACTCTGTTTAACCCTTACATACTGTTCAGGTCAGACACATTTTGACCTTTGACAGCAGTAAAATACCCTAAATTTTATTATTTCAACCTGAAGTTTGATCACCTTTCTCATAGTGATCTAAAGGTCATATACATATATAGAGGTTATATACATTGAGCCTGTTCCGAATTGAAATTGACCAGTGTTTACCGAGACGTATTTTAGATCCACCCGTCTGAGTCAAATCAAGGAAAACAGTGATTTGGAATCTTTAATCTTGAGACCGGCACCAGCTGGACACGACCATGGTTACATTCTGCTGCGATATGAAACCCATTACTTCCTGTGGCTTGTGCTTCATATGAAAGGTTTACAGCTGCAGTGCAGATGGACACTCGTATGCCGTGACCATGGCGTGTTGTGGCAGACATTTTTGAGTGTAAAAGCACGCAGTACCCATAAAGACCACGGCTAAGGAAATGACAGAGCAGAGCGTTACAGGCCGCATTCGTCCCCTGTGCACCTGCAAACACAAGCACCGTGAGGAGTCACCTGAGCTGCCATTTCAGTGAGTGCAGGAAACACCAGTCAATCTCCCATCACTGCTCTGAGTGCTCAGGAAGCAGTTCGCAGCCAGTGTAAGTGAAAAGTGTTGATTAATGTTAAAGGAATATTGGTAATTATAGCTGGTGGTCATTAGGGTGTTTTGATAATGTAACAGTGAGGATATATATCTATTTATATCTACTGCTATGCTATGCTGATGATATTCAAATCTACCTCCACCTGACTGGGGATGTTTCATCTTCACTACATCCTCTGTTTGATTGTCTGAGCGATGTCAAAGACTGGTTATCACGTAACTTTCTTACTTTAAATGAAAAGAAGACAGAAATTATTGTTTTTGATAGAAATATGCCTCTGGGACAACTGACTGGCACATTCGGGCCTGTTGCTAACCACCTCACTGATGCTGCTAGGAATCTTGGAGTTTTCATGGATAGTTCCTTCAAACTAGATAAACAGGTCTCTACTGTGGTAAAAACCAGCTTTCACCAACTACGCCTAATTTCTAAGGCTAAACCTTACATACCACACAAAGATCAGGAGAAACTCATTCATGCTTTCATCACTTCAAGACTGGATTATTGTAATTCTCTCTACTTGGGCCTACAATCTTCTCTTCTTCAGCGTTTGCAGCTGGTTCAAAATGCCGCAGCACGTCTCTTGACCGGCACTAGAAAGTACGATTCTATCACCCCTGTTCTGGCAAATTTACACTGGCTTCCTATTAAATACCGAATTGATTTTAAAATTTTATTGTCTACTTATAAAATTCTAAACAATATGGCACCTGACTACCTAGCTGATCTCCTCTGTCTGTATAGCCCTCAGAGAGCACTAAGATCATTGGGCCAACTGCTCTTAGTGCAACCTAGGTCTCGGCTGAAGACCAGAGGAGACCGTGCCTTTGCCGCTGCTGCACCCAGGTTATGGAATACTCTTCCTCTTCATATTCGCGCATCAGATTCCATTCAGTCTTTTAAATCACGTTTAAAAACGTATTTGTTTAACCTGGCATTCAAGGCGAATTAGGGTAATTTACATCTGGCTTTGCATTTAGATTATGTAATTATTTTATATTTTATTTATATCTGTAATTTATATTTTATATTGTGATTTTTATCTGTATCATGATTTTACTGGAAAGCACTTTGGTGTACTTCGGTCTTTAAAAATGTGCTATATAAAAAAATCTTGATTGATTGATTTTGATATTTTGTAACAATGCTTTTAATGGTTATATAATAAATCCCAGCAGATCCAGGGTGTTGTTGCAACTATCAGTGAAATATGCTGAAGTGATTTTTGCTAACACAGGACCTGATATTGTTATTGAAACATGAATCATCAGTTAAAAAAGCCAGGCCTTCGTCAGGAACTGGAATTATTGTTTTTTTATCACTAAACAACAAATTAGAATCAAAAGGTCACTCACTCAAAGTCCAATACACAAAAATCTACACATCAGAGCTGCAGGTGAGCCGATTCATTTAACATCTACTTGAAGTGAAACGGTCCTCCTTCCCCCTTTAGAGCAGAGCAGGAGTGACAGGATTCCTGTCTCAGCCACATATGGAAATAATTTGTGGAATCGTTTATTTTCAGCAGGCGAGACGGTTTTAATTGTGTCTTCACAGGTCTGAGGAAAAAATCACTCAGACAGCTGCAGCTCGTCCACACGGCTGCTGCCAAAGTCATCAAACACACCAAGAAATTGGATCTATCCTTAAATAACTGCGTGTCACAGCACACATTCAAAATCCCTTCACCTCTTCATGCAGAGGCCCCCTCCTCTGCATGAAGAAGCAGGTCGCCCAGGAGAGGTCCGCTCAAGGTGAAGTGAATTTTATCTGCTGAAGCTCTCAGCTCCATTAACCTCTTCAGGCCCAGCAATGAAGTGGCCGTCTACGAGCACCGTCTCAGAAAATGATCGAAGATTTTTTTTTTTTAAATAAGTTTGGCAGATTCCTCAATAATATCACTGAGAATATTTTAGGCCTTTTTAGGCTGAAAGGTGCTGTCTGAGTAGGTGCAGGTACAGCTAACAGCTGATCATGGAGTCTGTCGACCAGCAAAAACCAAAGGAGACTTTCTTGTTTCCACTAAAGCTGATAAAGTTTTTATTGTTTTTTATGGAATGAGCTTTCCCCACCTCACTCCTCTCTCAGTAGTGTCTATACAACCTTCTCAAACTGTCATTTAGATTTTTGTGTGACTCATCCTCCTAGGACACTGTGCACCACTGCACAGCCGGATCCTGGAAAGACAGAGTTTCCCACAGAGATCATCGAGTTTTACATCTGTTTTCATTCCTGAGTTTCTGCATTTGTGAGAATGCTCGGTCTCTCCTGACACGTCACTCCCATGTGCCATGTTTCAGCTGCTGTGAGAGCTTTGAGCAAAACCAGTATCTTTTCCTAAAACTAACGGAGCCATTTTTCATGCCTAACCCTTACTTGCAACAGAACATCCAAAACATGAATGGCACAAACAACCATGTGTGAAGGCTAACCCAGCGATGATCTACGTAAAATTATACTCTCACAGTTACTTTGCATAACTTTCAGATAAATTTACTTCCTGCCATAACTCTGCATCTGCCGCATCTTTAATTTGCTGTAATGTTGGATAAAAAAATTGGAATTACAGAAAAAACTTGAGACTTTCTCTGAAGGGACTCCTGTTTCCTTTACAACATCATGACCAGTGCTGTGGTTGTGCTGTGCAGGGTCCATCAGAGATTCCCGTCATACTGTTGGTACAAACGCAGCACGGGAAACACTGAACGTTACGTCACGATGATCTGCAACACCATCAGCATCACTTTCTGCTGCAGAAATGCTCACAGAGCAGAGAACGAAACCCACAGACATTGAGAGTCTGAGAGTCCATACTGTTGGATCAGCAGGGAGGTTTGAGGGCCAGACCAACTCCTACTAAACTTCTTCACCTGAACTTTACACCTGTTAACAACCAGCTGTGACCAGCATCATTGAGACTGAATGACTTAACTCTGAAAACCTGTTCAGCTCCTGTTTCTGCCTCACAAGAACAAACAGCCTGCTACATCCTGGAGGGTTTTGGGGTTACTGAGTTCGGGGCTTTCCAGTTTGATCTTCCATCAGAGTCTGCTGCGCTGCTGCTGTTTCTCCATGGCTATGAAGCCCGCTAACTCAGGTCAGTGTTCTGCTAGCACACATTAACACTGACTCCACATTTTAATCGAATACATAGCTGCAGAGCACATTTTTCAGATGTCAGGCCGCTGTGGAGGGAAACCTTAAGAAACAGTAACAAACAACTCCATCGACTCTCAGCGTGACTTTGAAACAGCGTGTTTGAATAGGAAGTAGAATCTGTCTGCTGCTTGTTGGAGGGTCTTTAGAGGAGGAAAGCAGAACAGCAGAAGCTCGATTTTCTAATCCTCAAATCAAATCAAATCAAATCACTTTTATTGTCACATCACATGTGCAGGTACATTGGTACAGCACATGTGAGTGAAATTCTTGTGTGCGAGCTTCACAAGCAACAGATTTGTGCAAAATACAATAATGGCTACATCTGAAACTAATAAATATATGTACAATATATAATAGTATATGCATTTCTGGATGTGTATACTAAATATTTTTCTGTGTGTGTGTGTGTGTGTGTGTGTGTGTTTGTGTGTGTGTACACATATTTTACAAATTAAATAGAGTAAACAATAAATAAATATATAAAATAAAATATACAGAGTGAGACATGTGCAAAACAGTGGCGTTACTGTCCTGACCCACTTTTAGCTTTTAATGCCTAAACCTAACCAAAGAAGACAAGTAAGGCTTCGCAGGGTCACACAGGCCTACAGGCGACTGAAGACGCCACGCCAACCTCACTTGACTAGGTAAAAGAAGCCTTTTCCAGCCAATGTGCGAGTCCTGCTGAATGTCACTGGGTAAACTGTTTATAAAGAGGACGCTGCATCGGAGGTTCATGGAGCTGGGATGACAGGAAGGACTACAAAGCAGAATGGTGGGTTCCTGGAACGTGTATTCCAGTTTGATCGAATTAAGTGGAACAAATTTCCTCTCAGTGTGAATCTGGTATTCTCATAAAAGATGGAAGAGGATTGCTGACTCCCCGTTTGAAGAATGTGGAGCGTTGCATGCTGCTGCGTGCATTAGCACATCCTATATATTTATACCTGAGCTTTAAGCTGCATGCTCTCTCCCACACAAAACATACAACATGACAGGCAATGAGGCGGGTGGGTTGTAATTATGCAAGCGCCTTTGTTTCCATCTGAACGTGTTGGGCTGTCAGCAAGTCTCCAGCAGCTGTTCCTTCACTGCAGCATAGACATAACACTGTGCACTAACACCTCACAGACCGACCACCGCATGTGTCCTCAGTCAGGACAATCCAAACAGGAAGCTGGATCTCTGCTGCATCACAGCGCTGTTCTCCTCACTGCACACCTGTCTTTGTTAAAGAGACGTGTCCACATCAACCGGTGCTCGAAAGCTGAGCTGATTTCTTTATTAATGAGTTAATGATGGAAACGTAATCGGCAACAGAAGCCGTGGTTTCAGGCCTCTGCTAGCAGCTCTCACAGGTTCTTGTCACAGAAATGCTAACTGAAACCAAGAGGAAACAGCTTAAACACGTGTGTGTGTGTGTGTGTGTGTGTGTGTGTGTGTGTGTGTGTGTGTGTGTGTGTGTGTGTGTGTGTGTGTGTGTGTGTGTGTGTGTGTGTGTGTGCGCGATATCAGTGTGCTGCCTTTGACATATTACGTGATGTTTACATCCTGATGTTCCGCTGCTCAGCCTGCAGCAGCTGATATGAGCTCACCGGTGCCTGCAGCACACGGAGGCTAGAAGTCTGAGTGGAACCTGCTGAATTTAGTTATTTCTGTAGCTCAGAGTTGATTCTGAGCTACATAGAGCAGCACCAGCTCCACCTGTGCAGGTTCACACTCTGTTAACCTTAAAGTTGCCCATTCACTTCATACAGGAATCCTTAGGGATGGGAATTAATAACAGTGTAGCAAATCTGATTCTGTTATCAATATCAGTTATCAGTTCAATATCTTATTAAAAATTAATCACATGCCACATGCTCAAATGCACGCATGCTGGAGGTATTTCTCCTCTTTTTTATGATCAGTTTTAGGGTCATTACTCAAAAAAGTAATTATTGCACATATTATACGGAATACTTTTCTTAAAAGTAATGCAGTACATTACTTAATTACACCCAGGATAAAGACATTTGTTACACTACTTGTTACGTTACTTTCATGTTACTCTGTAAAATAATCTGAAACACACTGTCTCATTATCACCAATCAACAATATAAACCTACAGACTACAGCCCCACACACCAACACAAATCCCTGACCTAATGAGGACACACGTGATCTTTCTCTTAGTGTTTAGGTATGAACACAAAGCCGATAACACAAAACAAAGATGAAAAGGCTAAACTCAGCTTCACCATCACTCTGGGTTCTTGGCTAGCTTAGCATTACCATGCTGTCTGTGCAGGTGCTTGCGAAGAGCCGAAGTTGTGCTAACAGTATAATGCAGTCTCCACTTTACAACTGCGCTCTCATTCTTTTGTGCAATAAAAATAAAAGTAATGTTCACTATTTTCCTCACACACGAACTGAAATCAGCTGACCGTAGTGAGAGTGCAAGAACGGATAAGTGGGAAAACTGATGATTGCAAGGAATTGGACTACTGGGAACCGTTCGCTACAAGAACCGGTTCTCGATTCCCATCCCTAGGAATTCTTTTACAGACTTAACTGTTCCAGTTTTCACCATCGTCCTCGTTATCATACAAATCAAACTACTTCTATTTAGACTACTCTAAAACAATAAGCATGTCGCAAACTTTGAACTTTAATTGCATTGTGTGGTGGTCCTGATGAGGGAAACTCTGCTTTTTTAATGATGCATGTGTGTTTGAGCAACATTGTCTCAGGACCAACCCTAATCAGGAACCGGTGCCCAGGGCAGCTCCTGATCTCGCCAGGACCTCATCTGGCAGGTGGGCTTAACGAGACTTCCAGTGAGTGACTCATGTGAGGCTGTGTCAGGTGCATCATCCCCTCTTCTACATACAGCAGGTATGATACTCCTCGCATCATGTCGCTTGGGTCACGTGTGCACGTTCTCAGTCCGCAGCAGGACGGTGCTTCCTGCCCTATGATCATTCCTGAAACACTGACCTAACCGCTGCTCGCCACAAACACTGAGTGTGATGTTGACATGCGAGCTTAGCAACACAGCCGCCGATCAAAGAGCTTTCATCCTGCAGTTGAAGCGGACAGCGGCTGATTCCGTGAAATGTCATATTCAGCCAGCCCTCAGATGCAGGGCTGGGTGAACCAGGACCTCCAAACCACCGGCTCCCGTTCTTCTTCTGCTGCTGTTTTGTTTACAGGTCTGCACTGAGCCCGGAAACCTCAGCGGCTGATTTACTGCCGCATTAATGCTGAATCCCCCCCACAATTGTTTTCCACCCGCGAGCATTCGTCTGGCATTTAGCAGCACCGCGCCCTCCTGCCATGCCGCTGGCACCGCTCCTGCCTGTAGTTACAGAGCTGAGATCATCACATCCCGCCGAGTTTCAACTAATTTACTCTCACAGAGTAAAATGATAGTTTGAGAGAGACAAACCGAGCTGCTGCAACAATAAACAGAGGGAAACACTCCCGCGCCTCACCTGCCCATCTGATCTCGTTTCATGTGCCGAGGCTTTGACACCAGATGCTCGCTGTGTTCATGAGGAAATAAGAGAAATGCTGACTCCCGTACGGGAAGGATTTCTGATCCGGCAGCCTCTGTAAATAAATGCTGCCTATTTCTGTCCACAGATTGGTACTGAGAGCAGATGAAAGGAGAGAGTGCCGCTGTGTGTCTGCAATTACTGCCACGAGCGGCTTTTGCATCCTAAAAATGCATTTTTACAAAGAAACAGCAGAGAAAAGGTCACTGTGACCGGATAACCAACTCTGTTAATGATGTGAGGAAGAGAAGCTGGAAACGTAGGGCAAAACCAAAAAATATTCCCATATTTAAATCAACCACCACAAAACTCCAGTTACTCCACCATTGTGGTGTAGCTCACCTCCATCAGGGTGTTGTCATTCTAGAGTAGCTTTGCATGATTCTGGGAGGGGCTGCAGTTCCTCAGAAGCCTCTGTGACATCACACAGACCCGAGCAGAAAAAAAACTTAATAAACGGAGTGTTTAGAGCATTTACATGGATCACTGCACACACACTGAAAACAATTAACTGAATCAATGAAACAAAAAACTCGTTAAACAGTAAAAATATGAGTCTGAATAATTATATTTGGTTTTATGAGCATATCTAAAGCATCACTGAGTTAGCTGATATAATCTCAGAGTGTGCACGGCTCGGTTTGATGTCTTAATGACTCTTTACCAGGTCATAGCTATTGCTCACCTTTAATAAAAGAGGAAAGGAGTTGAGCTCAGGTTTGGACCTTGTAAACAATTTGTCTGTCCTTGCTCTCACACAGCTTTATATATTCTAATTGTCATTCTTCCCATTTTTCACTGGACCTGCTGCAAACAGAGCAACGTACACTGAAATAAAAAGCGAGCTTCCGAGCAAACAGATGCGCAGCAGCCTTAAAGCAAGCCAACAAATACATGCAGTGACCTTAAGATTAAAAAGGCGGCGTAATGAGCGGTTACAGAGCGCTGACATCATTTTAATGCACGTCCTCATTTAAATTTTCCGCTCAGCCATACGGTTAATGATAACACAGCGACTGTCTCCACCTGAAGGTTAATTATCAGCAACATGTTCCTGAATGATGAGCCACCTCGAAACCAGGAGAGTGTGTCAGGAGCAGAGGAAGTGGAATCATATTCTAATGAAGACTGTGTGTGTGTGTGTGTGTGTGTGTGTGTGTGTGTGTGTGTGTGTGTGTGTGTGCGTGCGTGTGTGTGTGTGTGTGTGTGTAAACAGAGCAGCCCACAGGCACACACACCTGCAGTGGCATGCACGTGTCCAATGACTGCCTGTACAGATTATGAATACCTGGTGTGAGCTGCAGTACGTCGTACTGACTAATGTAAATACTCTCATAGGATCAACACCTTGTAGTTTCAAGCAGACGAGACTTTTCGTTTGTGTTACGCTCAGCAGAACTTCCACACGTTTCCTGTGAGTCTTTGTTTCTGCTCGGGTTCTACACAATTCAAATGTCTGTTTTCTTCACTTCAACAAACTGTCAGGGTTCCTGGGTCATTGACCCAGTATTTTCAGTTCATGTTGGCTGTTTATCTTCTGTATGTTCCACTTCCTGTAGTATTGTGTTAGCCTTACTCTGTGTGCATTATGTTCTAGTTCTCTTCCCATTTATCATTAGTTCATTATGTTCAGCTGTTCACTCACCTGTCTCTAATCACTCATCATTCAGCCTGTGTACTTAAGTCCCTCAGTTTCATCAGTTCAGTGTCGTGTCACTGATGCTGTCACTGCTGTCTATTCCACGTGTTTGCCTTTCAGTTCAGTCATTCAGTCAGTCAGCCAGCCAGCCTGCCTGCCTTCTTCCCCGTTCTGTTCATCCTGACACTCCAATAAACACCTTAATTCTCACCACGAGTCCAGCGTTTGGGTCCCTCTTCTCCACATCCACACAGCAACTCCTGACACAAACTACTGCAAAAATGAAGCACGGATTCCTCAAACTACAGCTGTATAATTAAACTCACTGCATAAAAACAGTACTTTTACAATTAGAACAGATATCGCTTGACTGACTCCGCCCCTAATTCCTTAGAGCAACCTAAGATTGCATCAACTCCCTGTTGCTTTACCATTTAATGCTGGAAGGCAACCCGTCTCCCTTAAAGCAGATGACTTGTAAGCTGGAGAGGAAATGGCAAAAAGTCAGAGCTCTGTTGAGCCAACCATTCCTTTATCGTTAACTAGTAAAGACTTCATGAACTTCTTCACAAGTAAAATTGTAACCATTAGAGAACAAATTACAGATGTAACATTATCTAATGATATTCATTTAGTCTTTTTCTCCAACTGATCTTTCTAAGTTTTTTTCAGTAATTAGTTCCTCAAAACCATCAATGTGTCTTTTAGACTAGGGTTGGGGGATTGGACGAATATATCGACTATCGTTTTTACAAGGGCGATTTATTTATTTATTTGCCCATCAGTAAGTTTGCTAACAATGATGGAGCTAATAGAAGCAGTCAACAGAAAAAAAAAATAGCGCTGTTTTAACAGCACCCTCTTTCATCTGTGAGCAAATGCACCCTCCTCAGAGTGCGCCCAAATGCTTGTTGATGGAGCTGCAGAAGCTAGTGATCGCCGCATACTCAGCCGGATGGTGGACACGTACATGCTCATGCAAATTAGTTGCGTTTGAGTACTTTGCTCGCACTATACGTCTGGACAAGTGACACAACGCTTTGGTTACATCCTTAGGTTTACCTCTTTCATCTGGTTTAGAGCCAAAGAAATCCCAAAATGGTGACTTCATATTGTTTAGTCAGCGTTAACACGCCGTCATCACGACTAGCACGTTTAACAATTAACCCATCTGGAGCGCAGACTGAGTCAAAATCCTTGAAATGTCTCTGTCAACGCATTTCAGGCAGTTTGTCCAAAGTTTGTTCATTCTGCGCTCCAGATGAGATTATTGTACTGACGATTTTCAGTTGGAAAATGTTTACATATCGCCCAACCCTATTTCAGACACCATTCCTACAAGACTGCTCAAAGAAGTCCTACCATTAATTAATGCTTCAATCTTAAATATGATCAATCTATCTCTAATAATCGTACCACAGGCCTTCAAGCTGGCAATAGTACTGGGCGATATGAGGAAAATCTAATATCATGATATGACAGACAAATGTTATTTTCAACCATATAGTGCCTAAAGTTGCACTTATTCAAATTGACCATTCAATGTTTTCGACTTTGTATACTAAAAATCTGAATGAATTGAAATGTTTTATTGAACCATCAGCTGCACACAGAGGTTTTCCACGAATGACAATACTGTGACAGTGAGTCTCTGTCTGTGGTCAACATTAGACCTTCAACAAACACAATATCACAGCGACAAAAAAGGACATTAAGCAAGAATTCACGAGACAAAATAAAACAACTGAAATTGAAAAGGTGCTCTTTGTGCTTATAACATATAAAAATTGTAATATAAAAAATGTGATGACCAAGAACAGTAGAATGGGAGGGAGAGCCTTCAGTTTTCAGGCCCCTCTTCTGTGGAACCAGCTTCCAGTTTGGATTCAGGAGACAGACACTATCTCTACTTTCAAGATTAGGCTTCAAACTTTCCTTTTTAATAAAGCATATAGTTAGGGCTGGATCAGGTGACCGTGAATCCTCCCTTAGTTATGCTGCAATAGGTGTAGGCTGCCGGGGGATACCCATGATGCACTGAGTGTTTCGTTTTCACTCACTATGTGTTTATACATCTCTGCATGTAATTATAAGTTATTATTAATCTCTGGCTCTCTTCCACAGCGTGTCTTTGTCCTGTCTTCTTCCCCCAACTGTCTGCCCCTCCTGAGCCTGGCACTGCTGGAGGTTTCTTGCTGTTAAAAGGGAGTTTTTCCTTCCTACTGTCACCAAAGCGCTTATTCTGTTTGTTGTGGTATCTCTGTATTGGGTATAATGTAAGGGTATTTACCTTACAATATAAAGCATCTTGAGGCAACTGCTGCTGTGATTTGGTGCGATATAAATAAAATTGAATTGAAGTAATGGATGTTTGGATGCAGATGTTTTGAATCACCCTGAGTGCTGAAAGGCTCTAGTGCAGGGGTCACCAACCTTTTTGAAAGTGAGAGCTACTTCTTGGGTACCGATTAATGTGAAGGGCTACCAGTTTGACACACACTTCTCAAATAACAAATTTCCTCAGTTTAACTTAATTATGTGTTATCATTAATAATTAATGATATTCATCTATGTACGGACACTAATTATGTTAATTATTTTTCACCATAATTATAAAGAATGCAATTAGGAAACAAGGTAGGAAACATAAATATCAATATGCAACGCTTTATTTCTATATATCTCTGCAAGTATTTACATTTTGAAGTGATCACTTCTACAACATTTTCACTTACCACTAACAAATTTTAACAAATCATGCACTGTGACATACATTATTTTTGTATGTATGTAACATACAAAAAATCAACTTTCAAATTTTACAGAACTTTTCACCAAATTGGCAGCATTTTAAAGCAAATTGCCACTGAGAACATCTAATATGGCTTTCTTTGTCTGTTAGTGGGAAACCTGGCATTGCATGCTGTTCACCAGTGTGTTGTAATCTGGGGTATAACTTGACACTGCAACTCTGAGTGAGTCTTGCAGATGTGCATCGGAGAGGCGTGTTCTGTGTTTGTTCTTGATGAAGTTCATGTCAGAAAAGGCTGATTCACAAAGATAGGTTGAACCAAACAGGCTGGCAACCTTCATAGCTGCTGTGCAAACACCACTGTACTTTTCTGTGTCAACAAGGCACCAAAAGTTTGGTGCACCCAGATAAGCTTTGAGGTGGACGTCATTTTGCAATGTTACAATTTCGATTTCCACCTGTCCAGCATCCAAGCTGAACATTGAACTTAGTTGCTCAGCAATGCATGTTGTGTCCACATTCATGAAAGGATTGGAAACAAATGAGACACATGGCTCAAGCTGATCAAGGTCACAAAACCTGTTCTCAAACTCTTGACCAAGTCGGTTTATGACTTGAGTGTACTTTTCTGCAACTTTGTCAAAAGTCTCAGATGCAGAAGCATTGTCTTTCAGCACCATCTGCACAGAGGGAAAGTGCAGCACCTTTTTTCTCTGTAAATGCACAGAGAAAATGTTCATCTGGGCTTTAAATCCATTTAAAGCACTTATCATGTCAGCAACAGTCTTACCTTTGCCTTGCAGCTCACAGTTCAAATGGTTCAGTTTCCCAGTAATGTCTGTTAAAAACGCAAGGTCAAGTGTCCACTCAGTGTCCTCCAGCAGAGATGTGTCTTCCCCTTTGGATTGCATGAACTCCTTGATTTCACCCAAAAGTGACAAAAAACGAAGCAAAATCTGTCCCCTGCTGAGCCATCGGATTTCCGTATGTAGTAGCAGGTCACCATATTCAGCTGACAGCTCCTCCAATAGCACCTTGAATGTTCTGTGCTGTTTAGCTCTGGAGCGGATGCTGTTTATGATCTTCACGACGGGAGTCATGACGTGCTCGAAGCCGATCACGTTTGGGCATAACGCCTGCTGGTGAATGATGCAGTGGTAATGCATGAAGTTTGGGAACTCTGTGTCACCTTTACAGTGAGCGATGAATCCCGTATGTCGGCCGATCATAGCAGGAGCCCCGTCGGTAGTCACTGATACCAGCTTTTCCAACGGTACCTTTTTCTTCGCGAAAAACTCCTTCACCGCGTTATAGATGTCAACTCCCTTCGTTGTTGTCTTTAGCGGCAGTAGTGTCAGAAGTTCTTCTTTTGTGGAGAAACCATCAAATACCATCCGGATAAAGACCATCAGCTGTGCTGTACTGCTGCTGTCGACGGACTCGTCACACTGGATGCTAAACCAACTGCACTTTGCCAGATCCTGATCCAACTGATCGGCCAAGTTCCCGGACATAGCCGACACTCTTCTAACAATTGTAGTTGCCCCCAGCTGGACATCAGAGAGAGTGGAGATTACATCGTTTCCATATTTCTCATCTTTAAGCACAGTTTTTGCAATTATCATCATTGCTTCTTTGAAATACTCCCCGTCTAACAATGCCTTCTTTTTCTTAATCATGAAATGTGTAGCTCTAAATGAGGCTTCGGTTGCTTTTTGAGAGTTTTTCACCGGTCTCGTGAAAAAAGACTGCTGTTTGCTCAAACCTGCCTTTAATTCGCGGGCCTTTTCCGCTCACAGTGTGCTGCCCTTTGGGTAGTTAGCATGGTAGCTTGTGTGACACGTTCGGAAATGTCTCTCCACGTTGTGCCGCTTTGCCGTTGCCACAGTTGCCCCGCAAATGAGACACACGCATGAATCTTTCACAGTGGTAAAAAAAAACTCTTCCTCCCATTCACTGTGAAAATTATATGTTTTCTTCCTTTTTTCCGCCATGTTTTCCTCATCTCCTCACCTTTGCCTTTGCTGGTCTTCACGGCAACTGTTTCCGTGGAGACCAGCTAGCACTAAATATTAGATCATGATCTAATATTTAATAATAAACTTTTTTTTAATATATTATCTCTAACAAATTAACGCCAATGCAATTGTGATTAAAAAAATAGCAAGAAAAAATAAAAATAGATGCAGCTTACTGGTAAGTTGTTATGGTGAGCTATTTTTAGAACAGGCCCGCGGGCGACTCATGTGGTCCTTGCGGGCGACCTGGTGCCCGCGGGCACCGTGTTGGTGACCCCTGCTCTAGTGTGAACTGCACTGCTGTTTTCAGATGCATGCGTGTCTAACCCCGCCCCCATAACTTAGTTAGTGACAGCCTGATGATGATGAGGAGTGATGGCGGTACAAGGACTCTGTCAGCAGCTGGTCTGATGAGCTGTGGCTCCTGTGTGAAGCTGCACGCCTGCTTCTTGTCCAGCCTGTGCGTGTGTGTATGTAATACGCTGATTTTGAAGAATCTCAAAGTGCTTAGTTGCACTCCTCCCTGCTACTCCTCTCTCCTTTCACTCCCCCTGTTTAATTATTCTTGACAAGAGGGAGAGCGTGTCCACCCTCTGCAGCTACCATCGCCGCCACACATCTTCTACTTTCTGTCAAACGCTTCATCTATAGTACTCCGGCATCAACTCGCTGCCTCTTCATTGTGGGTCCTGTCATCAGCTGCTGCATGAAAACACGAATAATTACTATCATTCACAGCTAACGGCCATCTAAACAGCCGCTGGACTCTCAACCCTCAGACTAAACTCTGAGCCTGAAGCTGGAGGGCCCTCACCCTCAGCAGCTGGCGGATGCCCCCTGTCAGTCCGTAAGGTACAGTGGGGCAAAAAAGTATTTAGTCAGCCACTGATTGTGCAAGTTCGCCCACTTAAAATGATGACAGAGGTCAGTAATTTGCAGGTCTTTACCAGGTTTGCACACACAGTAGCTGGTATTTTGGCCCATTCCTCCATGCAGATCTTCTCGAGAGCAGTGATGTTTTGGGGCTGTCGCCGAGCAACACGGACTTTCAACTCCCGCCACAGATTTTCTATGGGGTTGAGGTCTGGAGACTGGCTAGGCCACTCCAGGACTTTCAAATGCTTCTTACGGAGCCGCTCCTTTGTTGCCCGGGCGGTGTGTTTTGGATCATTGTCATGTTGGAAGACCCAGCCTCGTTTCATCTTCAAAGTTCTCACTGATGGAAGGAGGTTTCGGCTCAAAATCTCACGATACATGGCCCCATTCATTCTGTCCTTAACACGGATCAGTCGTCCTGTCCCCTTGGCAGAAAAACAGCCCCATAGCATGATGTTTCCACCCCCATGCTTCACAGTAGGTATGGTGTTCTTGGGATGCAACTCAGTATTCGTCTTCCTCCAAACACGACGAGTTGAGTTTATACCAAAAAGTTCTACTTTGGTTTCATCTGACCACATGACATTCTCCCAATCCTCTGCTGTATCATCCATGTGCTCTCTGGCAAACTTCAGACGGGCCTGGACATGCACTGGCTTCAGCAGCGGAACACGTCTGGCACTGCGGGATTTGATTCCCTGCCGTTGTAGTGTGTTACTGATGGTGACCTTTGTTACTTTGGTCCCAGCTCTCTGCAGGTCATTCACCAGGTCCCCCCGTGTGGTTCTGGGATCTTTGCTCACCGTTCTCATGATCATTTTGACCCCACGGGATGAGATCTTGCGTGGAGCCCCAGATCGAGGGAGATTATCAGTGGTCTTGTATGTCTTCCATTTTCTGATGATTGCTCCCACAGTTGATTTTTTCACACCAAGCTGCTTGCCTATTGTAGATTCACTCTTCCCAGTCTGGTGCAGGTCTACAATACTTTTCCTGGTGTCCTTCGAAAGCTCTTTGGTCTTGGCCATGGCGGAGTTTGGAGTCTGGCTGTTTGAGGCTGTGGACAGGTGTCTTTTATACAGATGATGAGTTCAAACAGGTGCCATTCATACAGGTAACGAGTGGGGGACAGAAAAGCTTCTTAAAGAGGACGTTACAGGTCTGTGAGAGCCAGAGATTTTCCTTGTTTGAGGTGACCAAATACTTATTTTCCACACTAATTTACGAATAAATTCTTTACAAATCCTACCATGTGAATTCATGGATTTTTTTTTCACATTCTGTCACTCACAGTTGAAGTGTACCTCTGGTGCAAATTACTGACCTCTGTCATCATTTTAAGTGGGGGAACTTGCACAATCGGTGGCTGACTAAATACTTTTTTGCCCCACTGTACAGTACGATGTAAGATGAGCGGTGATATTTTAATTCTGGTTCTCCACCTGAATCTGAGTCATGAGCCTGCATGCACGAGAACCCCAAACTCAAAGGATGCTCACGCTTTAACGTCAGCTTGATGAGCTGATGACCTTTTCCTGTTCCAAAGACATTTGACGTGCATCAGACTTCATCTACGACTTCTCCGCTGAGCTACTATTACCCCAATAATAATATGGCCTCAGGCATTACTACAATAACCTGTGGGAATGTAATATTCCCATTACTACATCGTGACTTTATGTTACTTGCAGCTGTAAAAGGAAACTTTGTGAGCTGTTGGACGAGCCCACAGCCTCGTCCACAACGCAGCTTTTCAAATCTGTCGTACGCACTGTGGTCAGGATCTGTTTTGGGGGTCTGAGGAATCATAATCAGACTGCTTGGAGCAATACAACACTAAGACAGAGAAGGAGAATTCTTCTAATAAAAGAGTATTAGTACCATTCAAAGAGTAAGAGAGGAAGGTCATGATATCACTTCCTGTGCAGGCTCTAATATTTGTCTGCAAGTAGAAACTGAAACCTCTGAGTAGAATAACTAAACACGCATATTCACTCAGATGTCTGCAGGTCCTAACAGTGGTTTGGTTGGTTTGAGAAGTCAGATTAATAATAAATCATTTGTGTGGCTTGTTGGTAAGCCATACCAGCAGGATTCAACTTTGCACCCAACCACAAACAAACTTCAGTAAAATGTAGCTGAGGTCAGCGGCTGAATCCCCACGCAGGAGTTATTCATTCATTTGCTGGAACATTTCCACGTGGCATATGTGGATAGTTTTTAAATGTAACCACAGTTTAAACACACTTATCACACTCATGACCCAGCGCGGAGAAAGGTTTGACGGTTTCTGCTTAAATTATTGAAAAGTCAATGAGGTTTTTAAACGCAGCCTGCATCTCCACAGCACTCCCACCTGTGGGCAAACACAGACACACCTGCTGGTGTGGTGATGAGACTGTGGCAGTACTCTGATTGGACGGTCACAGCTCAGGAGAGCTGCAGGTTGATGACTGCAGGTGTTCCTCCAGAGTCCAGTCTGACTCCGCTGCTTTCCAACAACAAATGTTTCAATCGATTAGTGAGCACCTCAAATGCTGTCGTTACTATTCCTGTCGAGTGTGTGTGTGTGTGTGTGTGTCTGTAAATGAGTAAACACAGAGCGAGCGAGTGAGCGCTGCCAAATAAGAAAGTGAGAATCATTTCAGGCCTAATCACTGTAATTACTCTGTGTGTGTGTGTGTGTGTGTGTGTGTGTGTGTGTGTGTGTGTGTGTGTGTGTGTGTGTGTGTGTGTGTGTGTGTGTGTGTGTTCCTCATGTTGTGGGGACATAGCTGTGTTTGCTCAGAGGCAATGCGGGGACTCAGTTAAGTCTGGAGTGAGCTCTGGTTTAGATTAAGATTATCTTGCTTCATTCATAGTGCTGCCTTAAACCCATGAGCAAACAGAGACCTGTGATTGGTCTGTTCACGCTGCTCTTAGACAAATTTCACGCAAATCAGAGACTTCAGACCTGAACATGGACAGGAGTGGCTGCAGCCAGAAGGGTTCTGGATTAGTTTGGGATATTTTCTTGAAAACATCAAGATGATGATGTTGGACTCTAACCTGCAGCATGAGTTACCATGGTGATATACCTCAGTGAACTACCTTTAGTGCCCAGAGCCCAGGGTTAACCTGAAGTTACCTGGATAGGGCTAAATCCTGGCTTGCAGTGCAGGGCTCTGGTTTCTCATAGACGTCCATACAGTCAGGCTTCATCCAACACCAGAGGAGCGTGCTCAGATCCAGCTTCAGCTTCACTTTTATTCAGTTCATCTTCAGCAGCTAAACTTTTTTTGCCCAACATTAAAGACAAATTACGCCTTTTTGTCAAAGCTGAGCTAAAGCCAGAAAGTCTTGTTAAAACTGTGAGAACTGTAAAATTTTCTGTGGTTCTTTGTTCACTCTGTGTGTGCTGTGAAGCGTAGTTGCTCGATAGCCCCCCCCCCAACTAAAACACACACACACGTTAGTTGTCGATTGGGGAAGTTGTGCAGTCAGCAGCATCCCAAGGCAGCCGATAAACGCGGGCGCACTCCTTCTTAACTTTCTGTGCTTTCAGATAATCGATGGTGTGCCGTGTCTGGTACCGCTGTGTGGCATTAGAGCCGGACCATCTACTCATAAATAATTAAGCTTCCAAAGAGCTCTGCTGTTGCTATAAAGCTCCACTAAACTGTCTTCTGTTGTGAAACTGCAGCTTGCAGCTTGCAGCTTCGATCTTTATGCTCATTGACTGAGCAGTGGAGCGTTTGAAGACTGTGGGACTAATCTATACTGATTCCTGTCATGTGCAAAATCCTGTGTGTGTTATACAGCTGTGAGTTTGCATGTTACAGTTCCAGGTAGGTGTGGGTGTGTGAGGCTTTAGAGAACATTTTTAGGCATTTTTATTGTTTAATGTTTAACAGAATGTGTCTATTTGCTGTTCTGGTTCAGACAAAAAACATCACATCAAACAAATAAAAACAAACACATTGTCATGGTCCTGGGTCTTTTGACCCAGCGTTTTAAGTTTGAGTTTATTTTGTTCATTAGGTTATCTAAGTTCATTTGGTTATTAGACTCCTTGTGTTTTCTTCCCCTGTATTTAAGCTTCCCCTCACCCTTCGTGTTTCATGCTGCGTGTCTTATGTTATCAAGTTTGTATTATTATGCCTAAGTGTTTCTAGTTATTATTTTCCCCTCGTGTTTCCAACCATGTTAAATCTCCCCTGCTCTTCATGCGTTTCATGTCTGTGTCTTACGTTGTCAAGTTCGGGTTGTCATGTCTATGTCTCATTATGTTTCCTGTTTTATTGTGAAGAGGTCTGGTGTTCTGTGTTCATCATGTTCAGTTTTACTCTCCCACTGTGACGTCATTATGTTCATGTGTGCCAGCTGTTTCCTCATGTGTCTCCACTTCCCCTAATCACCTCCTGTGTATTTAAGTCCTCTGTTTTCAGTGTGTGATTGTCAGGTCGTCTGTTGTCCACGCCATGTTTCATATGCCATGCTTCCAAGTTTCTTGTCTAGGTTTTTCTTATTGTTTGTTTAGATTTCCCAGTTTAGGTTTGTGTTAATTTTGCTTCAGTTTGCCTTGCCCTTTGTTTGTACCTTTTTTTTCCAGCCATATTAAACGGCTCGCTTTTTGTTAACATTCAAGTTTTGTTCCCTGTTCCTTGGAGTCTGCATTTTGGGTCCTTTTTCAATTCATACAGTCTGCCCTCGCCAGACTATGACACACATTATGTTTCTGTCGTTTCTTATTAACATCAAAAGTTTCTAAGTGGCTGTAATTTTAACTTTAACACTTCAGCACATCATCTCTATTAGTATCTGGATGCCACTCATAATGGTAAAGCACTGAGGGTGGAATAATTCTCACAGTCAGCAGGTTATCACAGGTTACTACATCAATGAGTCCTAATCCAGGAAAGTGAAATGCCCACAGCCTTTCCTAAGAGCTCACACCAGAGTGAAAATACACACTAACCTCCTTGTGAAAAGCAAAAATCAGTTTTTTGCTGTCATAAACCAACTTTGCTGGTTGCCAGCTCTCCCACTGACCAACTGGTTACCCAGACTTCAAGCATGCAACTCCCACAACCTCTGAGGAACCTGGTGGAAGGCAACCCGTGTCTAACGATCACAGTGTGACTTGGACCGACTGTGGCTGCTCTCTGTTTGCTGAAGATTAAATCATTTAAACACACACAGAATGCCAACACGACAGGACCACACTGAGCTGGTCTGCAGCGATGAGCTCAGTTCATCTGTGTTTGTAGCGCTCAGCTCAGCGTCATATTCTGCTGCCATGCCCATATCACTGTGTAGACACTGCGTCACCGTGTCTGCACCGTTTGGCTGGACTCTTTCTGTGTATAATCCACGACAGCTGATCAAAGTGTCATTAAAAACAGACTGCATGCAGTTACCAACGTAACCCTGTTCGCAGAATGATGACAGACCGACTCAGCCTTAGACAAACCAGTGTCACCTGTCCCCGCCTTCAAAGTGACCATTTAAAAGCCAATGAGATCGCAGCTCCACTGCACACCGTCGTTCTGCAGCACTTTCTTTGAGTGATGGTGTGAAGTTCAGAGTACGACTCGGAGTTAGTGTTAAATTGAGGAAATGAAGCTAGAAAAAGCTGTTTTGTTTGCGGCGTATTTGCTGAAACTTCTGCTGAGATGTGAAACACAACGTCAGGAGGGTTTATGTTGTTGCACACAAACAGGGACATTTTCTGCTGAGACACTGACCGGGGCCCTCAATCTCCTGCAGACATTACAGATTACTGACAGGCTTTTTGTACTCATGCTGCTCAATCACCAGGATTCAGATTACTGCCATCCCAGCATGTTAGCATTAGCTCTCCATGCACTTTTAACTTCTTGGGCTGGGAGGGTCGCCCTGCATAGGTTCACCTACGAATACCTGGCATGATTTTGTCTTCTCAATACTAAACTCGGCTTTTAGGCAGAGGTGGAAATGCACAGCTATACAGAAAAGAGGTGGACTTCATTTACAGCACAAGAAATCTGTGGAAAATTACCTTGTTAAAATGGATGATTTATCCTCTTTATGGTCTCATAATTGGTGAAAGTTAAAATCAAATTAAATTCCGATTAACTGCCCAGCCCTGGTTTTTTCTCACGGTTCCTGTGAGGAGAAGGAATGGGTGTGGATTTAATCAGAGTAAAAACCTCGTTCTTACGTGTGACTGCAGTCGTTCCCTGCTCACGCTCGCCACACACATACACACTCTGACTCTGTGTGTGTGTGTGTGTGTGTGTGTGTGTGTGTGTGTGTGTGTGTGTGTGTGTGTGTGTGTGTGTGTGTGTGTGTGACACGCAGCTGAGAATGAGATGAGTAAACAGCGAACAGTGGTGTCTCTCTGCGGAGCAATACTAATCAGCCTCCAGCTTACTCATTAGCCCGCATGCTAAATACCTCGCTCATTAGCCTGCATGCTAAACACATCAGTCATTAGTCAGACTGGTAAATTAGCCATTTATTGACTACATGCTAAATACCAACGTCAGTGTTAAATGTGTCATTTAGCAGGCTGAACTCCAAGCACCTCTGTGATTAGCTGCTGCTACAAGCCAGTCACTGGACAGAATACTTAAAGCCCGCCACATTAGCATGCATGCTAAATGGCTTCAGTCAATACTAAGTGCCCTGATCTATTAGCTAAAGGATTTGGCAATCTACTCCAAGCAATTACTTAAATACTGTCAGGTCACTGTGTGCCTGAGCCGCAGGAAATCCTGCACTTTCAGCAGCTCGGGCTGCAGCGAGCTGCACGACTCCCAAACACTTTTATTCATATCTACACAAAGGCAGCAGAGGCAGCTCCACAGGAGGTCCCTGCTACAACAAAAAGGATTTTTACTGTGGCCAACAAAACTCTCGTCTTTATGGACAATTCACTCACTCTGAATGCAGACACAAAGACATCAAACCATTAAAATCATTAGAAAAACTGAAACACTGAAGGAGGTTATACAGCGTAAAACATCCCAGTCCAAGCCTGCAGACTGTTTATTCCTCACTGTCGTGTAAAGAAACAACCAGGACAGTAATCCCTGTAACAAAGCTCAGGCTGCTTTCAACAGTGAAGTTATGGCAAGCTCTGGGATTTTTATGATGTCATACAGAGCAAGAGGATGGATTGTGCATTGAATACTTTCTTCGTGTCACCCAGGCCGTCTCCCCCTCTATGCTTCGCCTCCGCCTGTAGAAAGTAAGACGGTTTGCAGATGCAACCTACTTCTGGGACCTGTGTTTGGAATAGTAACTAACTTCTTGTTTCAGTGACTTGAGTTTCACGCTTCCACCCTTTTTCCTCTACCCCTCTTCCCAGGTTCCTGCTCTGGATATTTCCCAGTGTCGGTTCCCAGCCATGTCCACGACAGCCCCAAGGCTCCCTCATGTACTCCCTCACTGACCACTTAATGATTAATGCGAACCATGTATTCACTGTAAATGTGTACATAGAGTGACTCACATAGTGCCTCTTTCGGTAGGGCAGCGTCTATAGTATTCACCTGGAGTGTTTTTGTATTGAGCTTGTGTAACTTTCCTAGATTCCAGGGAATCTTAGTTTAACCTTCATAGTGTGACTAGTGGCATTGTGTTCTCTGCTGCAGGGATTTATTAGCTCGTTGTGATGATAATCAATCAGATGAGCTAGTTGTGTTTTCATCATTTGAAGTCATAGCTAAATCTGAACTTACAGTGACTGGTCTGAATTTAATTATTCCCCAGGGTTTAGTAAATCACACCAGGTGTCGTGTTTATTTGAGTTGTCACCCTGTCGGTTCTGTTATATGTTGTAAATAAAGTTTCGGATATTTGCATTCGCTTCACGTGCCTCTGAGTGGTGTCTGCACTTGAGTCCTTCCGCCTGTGTCAGCCTGCCGGCCGTGACATTGACCCTTGATTAATTTGGCTCAGATACTTAGCCAAATTAATCAAGGATAGAAAGAGAGAGCCTAGTTCTGCCTAGGTTTCGTCCTGTTAAACATTAGTTTTTCCTTCCCACTGTCACCAAGTGCTGCTTTTAGGGGTCATGTGATTATTGGGGTTTCTTTCTAATACTGTAGGGTCGGTAAGAACTTGACTCGATACCTCCTTATTCCAGTGTGCCTGGCTTTAAGTATTTGTAGGTAAATATAATTACACTGTGATTTAAAATAAAACATGCTGACATGACATGTACTTACAGGGGAATTATACCCTTATTAACAGGCTTCAATATAAAGTGTTATTGTGGGCTCTTTACCTTACATTAAATAGCACCGGAGGACACCACCTGTGTCACTGAAGGACATTACTTTAGCGCTTTAGCGGGAAGGTGAACAGCCTGGAGGCCTCAGTGTCATATTTAAATGAACCTTAGTTGAACAAGGACAATGTGTAAACTCCACAGTGAAGGTTCTCTGCCTTGTTCCACAGCACTGTGGGTTACATCAGTCACTCAGACTCAGTCTGCTCCCAAAATGAACTTTACAACTTTATTGTGAAACAATCAGCTTCTTCTGTTTGTGTGAAAAGGTTAAACATGATCCTGATGTTTGGCTTCATTCAGCTTATATAAGGTCACCTACAACTGAGGAACATGAACTGTCCGAAATATGAGATTAAACGTGTCATCACCCTGTGACCTCAGTCTGTGTACATGGCTGACATCGAGTCATTTCAAGTTTCCCTCGTTAGCTCTTCTACTGAAAGCCTCAGCAGTATTGATTTGATTTGATATACCTTTATTAGTCCCACAAGGGGAAATTTCATAAGGCTGCCAACCTATTGCACGCAATGGCGGCGCCATCTTACCCTCCAACCATACGTACATTACACAAAACATCACATGGGGAAGACAGGTCAGAGAGGTATAACAATGGAAAATGCACCACATGAGGAAAAATAAGGAGGAAAAAAAAACTCCCCCCAGACTGAGCTCCAACAGGGAGATCAGTTTGAGAACAGAAAAAACACCTCTGCACATAGCACATGAAAAAAACTCTTAATACACCAAAGAAACACATGACAAGCAACAGGGGTGGGTAAAGGGTGTGGCATCGGAAGGGAATAAGCATCGAAGGCGTTTGGAAAGGGAGGGGGGATGAGTGTGTGCATATCAGTCTATATGTATGTGTGTGCGTGTCCAGAGTTCAGCTGAGACAGTGTCCTTCACCCTGCTAGGTAAACAGTCTCCCAGCCAACCCAGGTGGCCTTGCATGGAATGGGAAGGAACAGACTAAACACAGTCGTCATCAGGGTGTTTTTGTCGGCTCCAGCCTTGCGACCTCAGCTGGCACTGAAGGGGTATCCGCATAAGTGATGGTGCTTTTTTACTTTAGTGCAAACAACTCATATGAATTTTAAAGCAGTTCTACAGTCCAGCACTGGTCTCTCAATCTCCCGTTGGAGAGCCGCGAGCTTCGCCATACTTGTGTTCTGTGAAGTTGTCATTTCTTGTGCTCAAGGAGCCGATTTCAGAGAACCCACGGCAGTGTGCCTCCCCGAGATGTCATCCAATTTGCGCCCAGAGACGTTATTCCGGGCTAGCCCTTTCGAGATGTATCCAGTCTGCAGTCAGAGATCTTATTCTAAGTATTCACAGCAGCCGTAGCCTCTCCAAGATCTTATCCGTACTGACTCAATGAGCCCATTTTGAGAAACTCACGCCTCTTGTGTTAGTGTTGTAGTAGTATTGTAGTATTTTGATTCTGTTATGTGCCTTCTGCAGTTGGTTTTTGCTCATTCGCACTCGCCCTGAGGGGCCTGCCTTCGCTCTTTTTGTCCTGCTCAGCAGAACAGCCGTCATGCCCTGCAGACTGGATGGAAGTGATAGCATCTTCCTTTTTGTTACTTTCCCACGTCCCCGGACTTTCAGGAGAACATAAGAGGTTGATAAAACAGACTAACCAGCTCAGGTGTGAGAACGACGTTATATCAATAGTGTTCCAGTGGATGCGTGATTTAGTAAATGAGACTTGTAGCAAGATAGCCCTTTGAGTGCTCACACTGAGTATAGAGGAACTATATAAGTATATAAGTACCAGTTATCATTTATTTATTAAGCAAAAACAATTTCTACCAAACATCTGACTCTAAACAAATTCAGCTTTATTTCAGTTTGTTCTTTACTTTTGAATGCTCTGAATCTTATTTCAGCATTTTGAATATTTAATTGTTTTTTTTTTTGGCAGCCTTTTCAAATGTATATTGTACAGTATGTGTACAATATAACAACACATCCTTTTTATCCTCCATTATTCAGTTGACTGTTCATATTGCATGCCCTGTGTTTAGCTATACGTTACTTTTCATAATGATCTGCTCTTTGAAAGATTTTTATTTTGGGGATTTTCTGGCTGCTTGTTAATGAGTTTTCATGGCCGCTCTCTCTGTGGCAGCACATTGTTTTAAGTTTATTTGGATCCATTATTTTCTTCCTAAACTCAGTATGGACATATTTTTAATATTAAATCATAATTTCCATATTTCCACATTAGCTCCTCGTGCCTGCAGGAAACCGCTGAGCCGTCCTCTGGGATTACAGCTCCGCTGGGTGAGAATCACGGGAAGCTGAGGCACTCACATCCTTTATAGTCGACTTTAAATTGTTTCCAGGACAGAAGAGCTCCGTAAATCTGAATATCATTAATGTTCGCAGGCAGATGGGCACAAAAAAAAGATGAAAACAAATTTGGGTAAAATTCAAAGAATGTTAAAAACAGCATCTCTTTATCTGAAAGTCAAATTTCAAGTGTATGGTTTATGCAGCACTGCCAGGCAGTGAAAGAACCTGCACCATGTGTTCAACTCTAAAAACATCTGGATTTGACGCACATCTGTCACTCTTTATGACTTATGGGTTATTTTCTTGTAATCGTAAGAAAGCAGTGAGACTGAAGCAAACACAAAAGACATAAAACCATTAAAGCTGCACATGCGTTTTACCTTTGTGCACAAAGGTAGAACTCACAGTCAGCTGATACATTTGAGAAAGATGGCTGAGGGGAGAATATCTGTATATCCTCAGTGTTTCTGCCTCCTCTGATCACATTAACATAATGAGAGCGCTGTTTACTCGAGCTCTGCCGTTCCCACATTACTCTCTTAATGACTTTTTAATTGCATTTCCATGTAAACTGTGAAGATCACAGAAAGACAGAACAAAGACAGAGGAAGCAGCGCTCTCAAAGGCTGTTTTGGTCACAGTGTTCAATGATTATAACAGTGGAAATAAGCCTCAGACTGACTTATTTCAAGCAGAGTGCATGCTGAGCCCCGTGTGTAACATTTGTGGTGAGACTACTTCAGACTACTACAGCTGTGACCACACCCACGGGTTCAGTCTTGAAGCCTCAAGCTTCACTGTTAAGAACTGATAGTGATGTCACAAGGAAACATCTGGCCAATACCATTCTTTGATGAGGTGTCAGTCCTTGTTTCTATCTGGCAACCATGGCAATGGTGGCAGTGTGGAGGTGTGGTTCAGGTATGACGCATCCAAACCTGTTCCAATAGAGCACCTGCTACCTCCACAGGTGGCTTCGCCTCACCTACCTCCGCCCCCTCTGCATGTTTCAGCTGCAGGAGATGGAGGTGATCGGTCGCAGTGGGAGCTCGGAGCGGAGCTGAAGGAATCAACTGACAATGCAGAGAGCTGACTAATGCCTCCCATCCTCTATCCAACTCCCTCTGGGGACAGCTTAGACTGGCCAAAACCCTCCACCCTCCACCCTGACTCCACTCCCAGCCACACTCGCTCAGATAAAACAATAACTCTGTTCTTTTGGTCCACTCATATCGTCTCATATCCATTTATGTTTCTTTGTGCTAGTCTGTCACAGTGTGACGAGTCCCAATGTACTTCATCTCTCAGGGACTAGAAATGTGTGGAAGAAGACTGGATTCAAAGCTCATCTTCAGCTCTTGGTTCAGTCTGACAAAGTGAGTTATCCTTTCGCTGTACTTTCACCTGGATGTGCTCCTTCGCGAGAAATGCCAGACGTGTTGATTTCACCCCGATCTGCTGCGACTCTGTGAGAACAAAAGGCTGAATCACACCTCTAACAGCTGTTTGTGCTTCTGTCACTGGCTTCATGCTTTTATTTTCTGTAAAGGTGGCCATCTGTTGTTACTACCCACTCAGCTTTGTTGGCATTTATGTCTCTGTATATTTTCAGGCAGAAGAAGGTGATTTGTTCTTTTAATGGCAGCTCAGCATCCAGTGGGTTAGAACTGGACCTGAGACATGTTGCTACCTGAATCCAATCGCATCCATCCACACAGCAGAACACTTTTCATCTTTAACATCTTAGAAGGCAAAACACCAAAGTCACAGAGTGTGGCAGCTGTGGACCAGCAGCTCCTGTGTCAGATAAAAACAATCCCCACAGCTGGGGGTCACCGTGGACCCTTCGAGTCTCACAGTAGTTCTGATTTTGGTCATTAAAGAGAGGAGGATTATTCGAGATCACACCACATCCACTAAATATGAATCAGTGCAGATGAACATAACGCTCTCCTCTGGATAAAGTAGTCCGGAGCTCTACAAATTGAGTTCAGGGCAAGGATTTCTGTCTCTAGATGTGCAAAGCTGGTAGAGTCATACCCTAAAAGACTGGCAGCTGTAATTGCAGCAAAAGGTGGTTCTACAAAGTATTGACTCAGGGGGCTGAATAATTACGCACACCCCACTTTTCAGTCATTTATTTGTAAAAAATGTTTGGAATCATGTATGATTTTCATTCCACTTCTCACGTGTACACCACTTTGTATTGGTCTTTCACGTGGAATTCCAATAAAATTGATTCATGTTTGTGGCTGTAATGTGACAAAATGTGGAAAAGTTCAAGCGGGCCGAATACTTTTGCAAGCCACTGTATCCCTTTAAATGGAGAAGAGTCTGTGCAGGCCACACTCAACATGGATGAGAGGCAGTGAGCTCCTGTTTCAACAGCACTGAAATATTAAACAGAAATGTTAACCTGGCCAGTGAACACGTTAGCTGTTTAACTATTAGAGGTTACCCGATTAGTGTAGCTGCTAGCAGACTGTAGTTAGATAAAGATGACTAATTATAGAGGCTTAATGAGTCATAGATGGAATACTGAACTGTAACAGAGCGGACTGAGGATATATGAAGCAAGCGAGATCCTGCTGTGCAGAGCAGCGGGGATAACACAGCTGAACAGAGCAGAGAGTCTGGAGCAAATAAAGAGTCAAACCTGGACCAAAGCAGCCAGTCAGCAGAGGCTTCTTTATTTTTTGTGATTAGTTCAATCTTTCACAGAACTGTTTTTATATCTGCTTTGTACTTTATCCAAAGGACATTTGAACTTTTCCACAATCATCCTCTTCTACAATAATTAAATGATTTAGATGTGTTAGTATTGTGTTGTTTGTCTTATTTTATCTTCACACTCTGTGATAAAGCAATCCATCAATGACAATCATTTTAAAAAATACATAAAAACTCTAAATTTATTCTTAATGTATACTTATTTTGTTCAATCTCACTAATAACTGGAAAAATTAAGTGAAAACAAGTTCACTTTTTCGAGATATGAGTTTTTCGACAATTACTCCTGTTGTTGTAGGACGGGGTCGAGATCTTCCCCATGATATCAAAACAATAAACTATCAAGTATTATCAGGGTGTCAGTATTGACCTTGTCAATCCTCAGGGCTCAGAGGAATTAGAGGATTTTCAAGCTGATGGAGGGAAACAGAGACTCGCCTAAGCACTCCTCTGGCAGTGAAACGATCCAGAGCAAAAAAGCCAAAAGCACCAAGACTGGACGAAAAGTCGCTCATTCACCATTAGACTAATACAGCAGGTCATCAGTGACCAGTCTTCCATCAGTAAGACTATTTAAGGTCAAATCAGCTTTACTCCCAAGTGGAAGGGCACCAATAAAAATCATCTGTGAGAACAATGGGATCTGTGTATAGAAATGGCTGTGGTTTCTCTGCAGTGATTAATGCAGCATTTTTTATTCTACCCCTCAAACTGCAGCTCAGCCTCTACCCTTTAACCCCACATTCATCACAGAACTGTAACATGAATGCTTGCCATGAAGATAAACAACACGTTCTCACTCCTTAAGCGTAATATTTTACGTTAGGTGACAAATCGTCAACATTTTACGCTTTCGGGTACCCAACACGTTCCTAAATGACGAGATCGGAAAAATGAGAAAACATGAGAACCGTTTGGACTCAATCTACGCATGTTCGTTCACGCCGAAGGTCACCTTTCGCGTTCCTCAGGAACACTGCGGGACATGACAAAACGTCGGTATGCTACGCCCTGGGAGTGAGAACGGGCTGAGATAAAAACACCAAAAAAGAAAACACCCAAGCTGTTTGTCTTCAAGCGTACAGACATTAGTGTACCAAATAATCTTTCTTTATTAGCATTGGATATCCAGGCCCTCTGCGGCTCTTCATCAGCTGCAGATGTTTGTGAATATTTCCATTTTTCTCTGCTTCTGCCTTTAAGTGCTTCTCTTCTCTTTGTTTGTGCTCAAGGACACATAAACGCTGTGATGGTCGTCACTCTCAGTATCGTTTAATGGACCGGCAAGTGGCACAAACACGTGACCGTATGGCGGGCAGGCACCACACATCGGTGCCACGGTGATGGATCTGCGCAGGCCAATCAGAAATCAAGTCTCCATACATCACCTCAGCAGCTCGACACGCCGTAATCAAACAGCCAGCCACTGATTCATGGAGCGTTTTACAGCTCCTGCCACCAAAAAACAGCAAACCCTCCTCAGAGTGAGCCGTGTAAACAGGAAGACTTAACCTGCACCCAAGCTGCCGGTCCGAATCCTTTAACGACCAGCGGCAGAGAAATAGAGGTTTGTGTCGCCCACCTTCTCGTCTATCTGAACTCCTCCTTCTGATCTCTCCCTGCTCTGCACCATTTCCTCCTCTTTCTGTTCCCTGTCCTCAAATTGCATCTTCGTCTGTCATCTGCTGTCATCACACTTTGATCTGATTCCCGGGGTATCAGTCTTTGATCTGCTGATCCTCTGAGTTACCCTCAGCCCCGCCGTCTTGCTGCTGTTCACACAAACGCTGCAGTTTAATCAGCAGCTTGTTCCTTTCAAACAGCCTGCAGACTCATTCTTTTAACTCCATGACTGCAGACAGCTGTGCACATTAATCTGCTGTCAAACAATATTTGTATGCATTGTGTAAGCAATTAAATAACACTTAATAATGTAGCTGCACAAGATCCACAGTAAGAGTTGGAATTCATCTTCTAATGATCGCAGCTCAAAACCGTGAACTAGCAGCCAATTAAACAGAGAGAAGCATCCAGTGAAAGGAATCGCAAAAATCATAACGTTAAAGAGATCAACAGGAAGTGATACGTGCAATACCCGCTGCAGCTTCATATGCAAAGGATCTGTGCACGCTGCTGAAGAAACATGGGTGGGGGAAATCCATCCAATATTTTGCTTGGTGACATTTTATCAATATCAAGGGCCATCAAAAATGGCAAATGGTCTGATTCTTATATAGCGCTTTATATAACGGATGCAAGAAGAGTGGAAAAACTGGTGAGGAGGGCTGGCTCAGTAATTGGAGCCAGATTGAAAAAAACCAAAACGGGGGGGGCATGATAAAATGATACAGTACAAATAGAAATGTATAAGATATCACTGACTGTCGCTCCTGTAAGAGAAACAAACGTACAGAACTTGGAACACAAAAGTATAAAATACACAGAAACATAATACAGCAATCTCCTTATAGTGTGTGTGTGTGTGTGTGTGTGTGTGTGTGTGTGTGTGTGTGTGTGTGTGTGTGTGTGTGTGTGAGAAAGAGAGACTATAGCTGTGTCCAAAAACGTAGGCTGCATCCTACGGAGGACCCGGCCTTCGCGGTCTACATGGGCCGGGTCCTTCGAAGACCGAGACAGCCGGAAGTGCGAGGCTGTGAAATGGGACGGTCTAGCCTTCAGATTTGCGTCACCGCTGTCTCGGTGGAGTTTAATAAATTCAGCCGTCTGCTCCTTGCTATCTAAAATATAACAAAACACTGGCATAAATTCTCGACCGTCTCACACTTCTGTTTAATCAGTTTTCTGCTTGACGTTTATTCAGCTGTGTGAAAATCCCGGAGGAACCCACCCGATGGATTAATAAAGTTTTATTTAATCTAATAATCTAATAACATTGATTTCAGCCAAAACAATTTACTCTGGAACAAATAAAACAAAAGCCAAACAATTACATTTTTAAGTTATCCGAGTGATATATCATGTTTAACCTGAGTAGCAAGTCCGCTGCTCTCGCCGGCTCGAGTGGCCATTGAACCCCCCGGCTTCCTATCGAGCGGGTGGGTAACAGACGTCTTAGAAAACGTTGGCGCACTTTTGCAAATATGCGATGTCTTGATAAACCAAGCAGATATTTAAAGTTTACACAGCTACTTTCTCGTTAAATATGTTAAAAGTTCATTTTGTGACCCAGAAAGATTAATAAGAGTAATTTTAAAACTTAGTAGCGGCCGCCATTGTTGGAAACTGAAATTGGCTAGGCCACGCTATGAATTCTGGGATATGGTGGGCCACGAAGGACACACCCGACCCATCCTTCAAATGAAGGACGCATTTGTCGGCCACATTTGAAGGAGTCGACGAATTGGGACAGCCTTCGTCGCCTGGCTGTGACGTAATCGGCCTTCAAGTGCGGCCTCCGGAGGATGCAGCCGACGTTTTGGGACACACTCTCAGAAAAAATTTTGGTTCTTAAATGGTTCTTCAGATGTCTTCATGGTTCTTTAAAGAACCATGGTTCTTTAAAGAACAAAAGGTTCTTCATCCTTAGCTATCTAAGTTTGATGGTGTAAAATGGCATAAATATTTATTCACTATAATGAATTTTAATAAAGTATTACTAATTTCTGCTTCAAGCCATTACTTTTGAGATTATTATATGTTCTGTTTTCAATATGTTCATATGCTAATGACACAAATAAGTGTAAAGTGTATTTCTATTGTTATACATTGGAAAATTGTGAATCTTTTATTTTGACAACTGGTTAGACAGGAAGGCTTTTATTTTGACATGTGCATAGGCAGGAAGCAGGAAATGCAGAGAACAGTGGGAAAAGCATGTCTACACTTTTGTAATCATTCATGTGGAATCCAAAGCAATCCTTCAAAGGAGTCCTTCAGAAAGCAATAGTCTTTCACTCCAGTTCAATGTTGTCAGTTGAAGATGATTGCTATGTTTGGAGTCATTAAAGGAGCAAGTACGTTCACCTTCTTGGCTCTTGAAAAGGAGTTTAACACATAGAGAGAACAGTACAGTGAAAGACTATATTCGTCAGAGGGATTCTCCAGCATAGTTATGGATACCAAAATGGACGACAAAGTGTCATCGCTCTCCAGCTCCAAGCGCACCTCTTCTTCAAAGCATTCAGTAGCCAGCGCCACTGCAAAAGTCAGAGCTATCGCTGAAGCTGCACGCACCAGGGCCACATTTGCACAGAGGGAGCTCGAAATAAAAAAAAAACAAAAGGCCAAGTTGGATTTAGAAAAGGCTACTCTTGAGGCAGATCTAGAAGCATTGGAACTTGAAAAAGCAGCTGTCGTTGCTGTTGCTGAGGCTGAGGTTTTAGAAGCAGTAACAGCCATAGACTGTGATGATATACAGAGCAACAGGAGTGGCATCTCACCTTTGTCCATAAAACAGCAAACCGAGGCATACCTCGAAGATCAAGCTGGAATCAGTTTTAAACCTGCCATAGATTCTCAAGCCACACTGAGTCCCATCTATGTTAAGAAAGCATCGCTGTCAACAAAACAAGAACTCCCAGAATCCAACGTAGAATATCACACTTTATCCACAAACCCTGGTTACTCACAGCTAAGTGAGCATCAGCCAACTACAGGACAACAGCCATTCTCGCCTCAGTCCACTCCATTAAGCCCTCGCTATTTTTGTAAGGCATCTTCAGAACACAGTCCACACATAAGGCATTCAGATACTTCTCAAAGGATCAGGATACAGCAAAACTCTCAGACTCCATCTACAGGCATGTTAGACTTTGCAAAGTATCTGGCACGCAGGGAATTAGTAACCACAGGTCTCACTAAATTTGATGATCAGCCAGAAGGCTACAGAGCTTGGCAGTCATCCTTCCTCAGCATTTGCTTTTTTTGTGGCAAAAAAGGCAAATGGGGTATGCTTTCCCCCATTTGCCTTTTTTGTGGATTTTGTGAACAGTGAAGCCAAGGCTAGGAACGATCCCAGTTTTGTTTTGACAAACAGCAGCCGTTGTTATAATCGAAATGAAAAACCCATGGCAAATCATGATGGTGGGAGAACTGCCATAGCCGTTTGAAAGACAAATGTCTCTACAGTAGTCAAAGGAGCTTGCAAAGAAAAGCGTCTGGACTTCTTTAAGTTGCTTGAAGACGTTTCACCTCTCATCCGAGAAGCTTCTTCAGTTCTAAGGTCAAATGGTGGAGAGTCCCAGATATAAACCTAGTGGGAGAAACCCCCACATAATTTTAATCATAAACTTGTTGAAATATTTTTACTGAACATGCAAACATCTGCTGATGAAAATGTGTTGATTTATTGGTCTGTTTTGAAGGTGTTGCTATTTCTAATGTGTTTTATCACTTTCTGATGTTTTATTAATTAAACAATACATGTATTAATTGTGGTGTTATCTGTAGATATAGTATTTATATATATATTTATTTATAGTATAGCAAATATATTTAATTATTACTGTTTAAATGACTAATATGTGACATGTATTAGTAGTGATGTTGTGCTGAGGGTTAAAATGTCTTTTGGTATATTACGAAATGACAATAAACCATTAATATATGTCTATGCTGTGCTCGTATTTATTTTACCCTACTCAAATTCAATTTATGATACATTTTATTTTGAAAGACTTAAAATGGTTCTTTAAAGAACCACTCAAAAAAGGTTCTTTAAAATGCTCTTTTAAAAGAACGATTTGAAGGACCTTTTTAAAAATGGTTCTTTAAAGAACCATTTTAAATCTTTCAAAATAAAATGTATCATAAATTGAATTTGAGTAGGGTAAAATAAATATGAGTACAGTGGTCTGCGCTGACGTGATAAATAACATGACTGCTGCTGCCCTCACCTGCAGGCTGCTGAATAACAACACAAATTAGGATGGATGATGAGCTTTCTGAGCCACCCAAATTGCGAGCGGTATTCAAACACAGCCGTTTTATCAGTGTGAAGTCTAAAGTAGGCCAGCGGAGAGGAGAGCAGAGTGCCTCACGCCTCCTAATTGAGATGTCACAGATTCGGCCTGTTTACCTCAGTGAGCGCGTGCTGCAGAAGGGTGGAAAATCTCTCCGGCACACAGGAGGCCATGAATCCAGAGTTAGGACCAAAATAAAATGTCTGCTGAACAGCAACATGTTTAATAGATCCATCAGACAAACAGCATAGACGTCTGGTCCTGAAGACGGTGTACTGCATGTTTCAGATATTGGCTCTACAGAGCAGCCAGAGCTCAAACTTTAGGTTCTGATCCTGATGACTGTCTCACAGCAGAAAGGTGTGAGAGAGTCTGCACTGTTTTCATCTTCAGACTGCAGTAAATGAAACGCAGCACACTCCGAACTGCAGGTCAGAGGCTGCATTCACACAGACCCTCCAGCCAGGTGTTGTCTATGTTTCAGCCAATGAAAGCTGTAATCCTTGGGGTTCGGGGTTGGTCACAGTCGACCTGTGTTTGTAGAATTTCTGCTTATTTGGAAAAGCCAAATAAAAAAGCTATGGAAGGAAAACTGAGAGGTCAGAATGAATGAAACTTCATTTGACTGGCTCAGGCATCTCCACCAAAGAGGGCTCTTTGGTGTTAAGAAAAAACTTTTAGCCTATGTTAAGAAAAAACAAAAATATTTTATTTAAATAAAAAAACACAATGGTGGTGAAGGAAACAAAGAGAAACTGGCTTCTTTTGTGTTTACAGGCTGTTCTATTGTTTATCTGTCTTACACACTCTGCCAAACAACAAATACAAAATTAAATAAAAACTATGTTAAAAGTCAAAATATCTCTTCCAGTGAACATAAAAAAATATCTGTGATATAAAGTTAAGTCTTTTGTGCAATTTGGCGCATATCAAACAAATAAATTAATAATCCAAAAAGTAGCTATATTAATACTGAAACAAACAAGAAAAGAAGGTAAAATATTCCCTCCAAACAAAACTTATAAATTATTCCATCCTAGGCATCCAGGTAAGCCTGGTGGGTCGCCGGGAGGCTCCAGTTGAGGGGTGGGTACTGTCATGGTCCCCATTGTTAAGTCAAATTGTTGAATGTGTCATTGTGGTTCTTAAATTTGTAAAGTCTTAGTTCAAGCAGTAGGATCAAAGTCATTCCTTTGTCTCTGACCACCTCTCCAGCCACTCTGTGCTGGGGGAGGTTTTATTGCAGATACATCCTATCTGAAAGATCTGATTCTTGTGTGGTAAGCTTCCTGCCCTTCTGTGGCTTCACTGTGTTGTGCATGGTGAAACAATACAGGAACTGATGATGAGATGAGATGATGAGATAGCCTTTATTTGTCAGTTGCAGGTCTTTTGCCCACAACCGAGATGACAGACCTTGCCGACCGTACATACAATACACAAACATCACATTGGGGAGACAGGTCAGGCTAGGTAGCGAGGAAAAAAAAACATTGAAATGTGTAACACAAAAGGATAATACAGGAATGCACAGATATCAACACACCATAGCACAATAAACACAGACAGCAACATGGGAAAGAGTTCCAGTGTGTACATCTGATCTGGGACTGCTGCAATCTTTCGACTGCGCCTCCAACTGACCCGATGTGTCACGGGTTGCTCTGAGGATCCACTCGCAGGACTCCGGAGTGTGTTGTAACAGAGACAGTTTATTCACAAATATCTTCACCAAGTGTATTTACAGGCAGTGCGAGGACAGTGCTATATACAAGATGTGCGAGGACGGGTTCCAGGGCTCCAGGGAAAACAAGGGGATCACACACACGCTCACGCCAACCTCTCTCCGCTAGTGACCAGCCACCTCATACACGCTCCACACGGGGAAACACGGGGACGGGTCCGGGGAATCTAGAACAGAGAGACAAGTGTTACTTTCTGAGGCGGAAGTGTGGGAAACTAGGGCTCGACGTGTACTGACAGGAGTCTTCACAACAATCCAGCGTTGAACAGCTGATCTCCTCCTTCTGATATACCAGCTGGTCTGATGAGGCCCAGGTGTGCATGATCCGGGAGGGCGTGGGCCGAGGGCGTGAACCCGCCATGAGTTCCGCCCCGGCAAAACAGGGGAGGGGGAGAGAGATTGCTGATCAGTGCCTTGCCGACCCCGCAGGTCGTGACAGTACCCCCCCGCCAACGGGAGCCTCCCGGCGGCCCCCAGGCTTCCCAGGGTGAGCCGCATGGAACCGCCGAACCATGGCCCGGTCCAGCAGAGCCGCCCGCGGGACCCAGGAACGCTCCTCAATGCCATAGCCCTCCCAGTCCACAAGATACTGCAGGCCACGGCCCCGGCGCCTGACGTCCATAATCCGAGACACGGAGAAGGCCGGACGGCCAGCGACGACCCGGGCGGGCGGAGGGGGTCCGGAAGGAGGGCACAGAGGACTGGAACAGTGAGGTTTGATCTGCGAGATATGAAACACGTTGTGGATACGCATGGTCCTGGGGAGCTTGAGACGCACAGAAACGGGGTTAACAATGGAGTCCACTTCGAACGGGCCAATGAAGGAGGGGGAGAGCTTTTGCGACTCCGTCCTGAGAGGCACATACCGGGTCGAGAGCCAAACCTTCTGTCCAGGTGAGTAGGCCGGGGCCAGGGACCTGCGGCGATCCGCCTGCCGTTTGTTCCGGTCCGCCGTGCGAAGAAGGGCAGCTCTAGTGGCCCGCCACGCGCGCCAACACCGCCGCAGGTGCTGCTGAACAGAGGGCACAAAGTGCTCACCTTCGATGGCAGGGAACAGGGGAGGTTGGTACCCCAGGGAGGCCTCGAACGGGGAGACGCCTGTGGCCGACGAGGTAAGGCTATTGTGAGCGTACTCCACCCACGTCAGTTGCTCACTCCAGGTGGTCTGATTAGTGGACGTCAAGCAACGGAGAGCCGTTTTGAGTTCTTGGTTGGCCCGTTCCGCTTGACCGTTGGTCTGTGGATGAAAACCTGACGAGAGACTAACCTGGGCCCCCAAGGAGGCGCAGAACTCCCTCCAAACACGTGACGTGAACTGTGGGCCTCGGTCCGAGACCACTTCAGCAGGGATCCCGTGGAGGCGAAACACATGAGTTGACAGAAGCCGGGCGGTCTCCAGGGCAGTGGGGAGCTTGGGGAGAGCGACAAAGTGGGCAGCTTTAGAGAAACGGTCGACAACGGTGAGGATGACTGTGTTACCTGATGACGGCGGAAGACCAGTGACAAAGTCAACCGCAATGTGGGACCAGGGGCGGCTTGGCGTAGGCAAGGGATGAAGTAGGCCGGCAGCAAGCTGGTTGACCGGCTTATTCTGGGCACAGGTTGGACAGGCAGCGATGAAGTCTTGGACGTCCTTGGCCAATGTAGGCCACCAGGCGAACCGCTTGATGAAGGTGACGGTGCGATGAACGCCCAGATGACAGGTGAGTTTTCCGCCGTGGGCCCATTGTAGCACTCGTGAGCGAACCAACGTGGGAACAAAGAGCACTCCCGGGGGACCAGTACCTGGATCCGGTTCCGCCCGCTGGGCCTCCCGTATGGCGGACTCGATCTCCCATGACAGGGCCCCGATAACGCACGTGGGAGGGAGAATGGGAGCCTCACGGGTGGGGTCCTCTGAGGTGGTGAATTGGCGGGAAAGGGCATCGGGTTTCACGTTCCGGGAGCCGGGCCTGTAGGTGATGGTGAAGCAGAATCTGGTAAAGAACAGAGCCCACCTGGCTTGTCGAGCATTTAGTCGTTTAGCCGACCGGATGTATTCGAGGTTCCTGTGGTCAGTCCATACCACAAAGGGTTCTGTTGCGCCCTCTAGCCAGTGGCGCCACTCCTCCAGGGCGAGTTTGATTGCCAACAGCTCCCTGTCCCCGATGTCGTAATTCTGCTCTGCAGGAGAGAGACGACGAGAGAAGTAAGCACAAGGGTGGAGCTTACCGTCTAGTTGCTGGGAGAGAACTGCTCCGACCCCTACATCCGAGGCGTCCACCTCCACGATGAACTGCCGCTTGAGATCCGGTTGCCGGAGGATGGGCGCCGACGCGAAACGTTTCTTTAGCCGGGAAAAAGCCTCCTGAGCCTGATCATCCCAGCAGAAAGGCACCTTAGGGGAAGTTAAACGGGTTAGTGGCAAAGCAATCTTGCTGTAGTCACGAATGAACCTCCGATAAAAGTTTGCAAAACCGAGGAACCGTTGAAGCTGCTTACGGTTAGGCGGCGTGGGCCAGTCTAAGACTGCTTGTACCTTAGCTGGATCGGTTCTTAAATCGCCCCGTTCAATGATGTAGCCCAAAAACGACACAGTACTCACATGAAACTCGCACTTCTCCCCTTTAACAAACAGCCGATTCTCCAGGAGGCGTTGCAGGACTTGTCTGACGTGATGTACATGATCCGGGAGAGAGCGGGAGAAGATGAGAATGTCGTCAAGGTACACAAACACAAAACGATCGATGAAATCTCGGAGAACATCATTGACTAGACTCTGAAAGACAGCTGGAGCATTAGTCAGTCCAAACGGCATGACCAAGTATTCAAAATGGCCCAGGTGCGTGTTGAAGGCCGTTTTCCACTCGTCACCCTCTCTCATCCTGACTAAGTGGTAAGCATTCCGCAGATCGAGCTTAGTAAAAATGGTCGCCCCCTGCAGGAGTTCGAAGGCGGAGGATAAAAGCGGCAGAGGGTATTTATTCTTAACAGTAATGGTATTGAGACCCCGGAAATCAATACATGGCCGAAGGCTTTTATCCTTCTTAGTGACGAAAAAGAACCCGGCAGCCACAGGGGATGAAGAGTGGCGAATCAGTCCATCAGCCAAGGATTCATTAATATACTTCTCCATGCATTCACGTTCAGGTTGAGAGAGACTGTATAAGCGACTACTGGGAAGGGGTGCACCCGGGAGCAAATCAATACTGCAGTCGTACGGGCGATGAGGGGGAAGAGAGCGGGCGCGGTCCTTACAAAACACTTGCTTGAGATCATGATACTCTGACGGGATAGCTGAAAGGTCAGGGGGCTCGTGTGGTAGTGGTTTAGCTGCTTTAACGGGAGTAGCTGCTGTCAAACAGGTCATGTGACACTCCTCCCCCCACCCCAGAACCCTCTCCTCCCTCCAGTCGAGCACGGGGTTATGCTGGCGTAACCATGGAAATCCTAGCACCAGGGGCGTGAGAGGGGCTTCAAAGACATAAAACTGCAGCAGTTCAGTGTGATTCCCAGACAGCGTTAGGGACACGGGTTCTGTAACATGAGTTATGTCGGGAAGACGTTGACCGTTTAAAGCGGTGACCTGCAACAAGTGGGGTAATGCCCGTGCGGAAATCTTAAGTTTGAGAGCCAGGGAAGCATCTATGAAGCTCTGCTCCGCACCAGAGTCAATCAGCGCCTGAAGAGAGTGAGAGGCAGAGTGGACAGTCACTTTAGCGGCTAGCATGAAGCGTGGAGGAGAATGTGAAAAGGAGACCTCGCCCACCCGTATCCTCCTTTCTACCGGCGGGCGGGGTCTTTTGGCCGAGCAGGACAGACCTTGGCGAGATGGCCCTTGCGGCCGCAGTAAAAGCACTCACCGGATCGCCATCTGTGTGCCCTCTCCTCCGGGGAGAGTTGAGAGCGTCCGATCTGCATGGGTTGCTCCTGCTCGTCGCCGCGGTCCACTTCCCGATCGCTACTTCCGCTTCCGCCGGAAGCTGACTCCGCACGCCCCACAGGCCTCTGGGAACCGTAGTTGCTGGCGCGGTGACGCGCCCTCAAATGTTCATCAACCTTAACACATAAGGCGATCACCTCCGATAGAGTCTTGGGCAGCTCCCTCATTAACAGTTCGCCCTTAAGGACATCACAAACATTGTTCAATAAAGTACTTATCAGCGCAGGCTGCCCCCATCCCGTCTCCTCAGCCAGTGTCCAGAACTCCACAGAGAAGTCCGCCATACTCCGTCTTCCTTGTTTTAAGTTCAGCAAACGGTGGCCCGCTGCCTCAGCTCCGGTGCCCCTTTCGAACACACTTTTGAACTTTGAGAGAAAATCAGCATAGGTAATCTCCGGGCTAGTCCGTAACACTGCTTGGGCCCAGTTCAAGGCTTGACCGCGGAGTAACTGAACGAAAAAGGCTATCTTAGCTCCATCACTTTCATACGTTCGCCGCAGCTGCCTAAACTGCAACGTAATCTGCGTTAGGAAACCAGCACACTTGTGGAACTCACCAGCGAATGGCTCTGGTGACGGTAGAGCTCGTTCCAGGGGTTCCGCGGAAGCGGGGGCTGGTGGCGTGGAGTGTTCCGGGGCCGGCGGCTGTGCAGGAGCAGACGGGGGTGGCATAGCGGGACCTGGCAGCGGAACGTGCTGAGCGAGAGCCTGAGTGAGTGCGATCAGCTGTTGGTTAATGTGTTGTAGCATCTGCTCGTGTCGCTCCAACACGGCTTCTGGAGGAGGGGTGGGTTGTAGAGCTGAGTCCGCTGGATCCATAGTATGGCTGGATTGTTACTGTCACGGGTTGCTCTGAGGATCCACTCGCAGGACTCCGGAGTGTGTTGTAACAGAGACAGTTTATTCACAAATATCTTCACCAAGTGGATTTACAGGCAGTGCGAGGACAGTGCTATATACAAGATGTGCGAGGATGGGTTCCAGGGCTCCAGGGAAAACAAGGGGATCACACACACGCTCACGCCAACCTCTCTCCGCTAGTGACCAGCCACCTCATACACGCTCCACACGGGGAAACACGGGGACGGGTCCGGGGAATCTAGAACAGAGAGACAAGTGTTACTTTCTGAGGCGGAAGTGTGGGAAACTAGGGCTCGACGTGTACTGACAGGAGTCTTCACAACAATCCAGCGTTGAACAGCTGATCTCCTCCTTCTGATATACCAGCTGGTCTGATGAGGCCCAGGTGTGCATGATCCGGGAGGGCGTGGGCCGAGGGCGTGAACCCGCCATGAGTTCCGCCCCGGCAAAACAGGGGAGGGGGAGAGAGATTGCTGATCAGTGCCTTGCCGACCCTGCAGGTCGTGACACGATGTCCACATCAGAGGGGAGGTAAGCGTTGGAGGTGGCGTTGGATCCGGGGTAGGGAGGGTGATGCGTCAGTGAGTGCTTATCAGTATCAGTATATGTATGTGTGAGCGTGTCCATAGTTCAGCTGAGACAGTGTCCTTCGCCCTGCCAGGCTAAGTAAACAGTCTTCCAGCCAACCCAGGTGGCCTTGCATGGAATGGGAAGGAACAGACTAAACACAGTCGTTATCAGGGTGTTTTGTTCAGCTCCGGCCTTGCAGCTGGCGCCAAAGGGGTATCCGCATAAGTGATGGTGCTTTTTTACTTTAGTGCAAACAACTCATATGAATTTTAAAGCAGTTCTACAGTCCAACACTGGTCTCTCAATCTCCCGTTGGAGAGCCGTGAGCTTCGCCATACTTGCGTTCTGTGATGTTGTCATTTCTTGTGCTGAAGGAGCCAATTTCTGAGAACCCACGGCAGTGTGCCTCCCCGAGATGTCATCCAATTTGCGCCCAGAGACGTTATTCTGGGCTAGCCCTTCCGAGATGTATCCAGTCTGCAGTCAGAGATCTTATTCTGAGTATTCACAGCAGCCGTAGCCTCTCCAAGATCTTATCCGTGCTGACTCAATGAGCCCATTTTGAGAAACTCACGCCTCCCCCATCGTTCCAATCCCAGCAGGCAGCCTTGTGGGGGTTTGAACAGCCGGTTCCACTTTCTTAATTCTTCAATAAGCCAGGGCCAAGCCAGCTCCGATCAGCCAGAACCCTGCTACCATGGTTCCGAATACAGTGGGGCAAAAAAGTATTTAGTCAGCCACCGATTGTGCAAGTTCCCCCACTTAAAATGATGACAGAGGTCAGTAATTTGCACCAGAGGTACACTTCAACTGTGAGAGACAGAATGTGAAAAAAAAATCCATGAATTCACATGGTAGGATTTGTAAAGAATTTATTCGTAAATCAGGGTGGAAAATAAGTATTTGGTCAATAACAAAAATACAACTCAATACTTTGTAACATAACCTTTGTTGGCAATAACAGAGGTCAAACGTTTACTATAGGTCTTTACCAGGTTTGCACACACAGTAGCTGGTATTTTGGCCCATTCCTCCATGCAGATCTTCTCGAGAGCAGTGATGTTTTGGGGCTGTCGCCGAGCAACACGGACTTTCAACTCCCGCCACAGATTTTCTATGGGGTTGAGGTCTGGAGACTGGCTAGGCCACTCCAGGACTTTCAAATGCTTCTTACGGAGCCACTCCTTTGTTGCCCGGGCGGTGTGTTTTGGATCATTGTCATGTTGGAAGACCCAGCCTCGTTTCATCTTCAAAGTTCTCACTGATGGAAGGAGGTTTTGGCTCAAAATCTCACGATACATGGCCCCATTCATTCTGTCCTTAACACGGATCAGTCGGCCTGTCCCCTTGGCAGAAAAACAGCCCCATAGCATGATGTTTCCACCCCCATGCTTCACAGTAGGTATGGTGTTCTTGGGATGCAACTCAGTATTCTTCTTCCTCCAAACACGACGAGTTGAGTTTATACCAAAAAGTTCTACTTTGGTTTCATCTGACCACATGACATTCTCCCAATCCTCTGCTGTATCATCCATGTGCTCTCTGGCAAACTTCAGACAGGCCTGGACATGCACTGGCTTCAGCAGCGGAACACGTCTGGCACTGCGGGATTTGATTCCCTGCCGTTGTAGTGTGTTACTGATGGTGACCTTTGTTACTTTGGTCCCAGCTCTCTGCAGGTCATTCACCAGGTCCCCCCGTGTGGTTCTGGGATCTTTGCTCACCGTTCTCATGATCATTTTGACCCCACGGGATGAGATCTTGCGTGGAGCCCCAGATCGAGGGAGATTATCAGTGGTCTTGTATGTCTTCCATTTTCTGATGATTGCTCCCACAGTTGATTTTTTCACACCAAGCTGCTTGCCTATTGTAGATTCACTCTTCCCAGTCTGCTGCAGGTCTACAATACTTTTCCTGGTATCCTTCGAAAGCTCTTTGGTCTTGGCCATGGCGGAGTTTGGAGTCTGACTGTTTGAGGCTGTGGACAGGTGTCTTTTATACAGATGATGAGTTCAAACAGGTGCCATTCATACAGGTAACGAGTGGGGGACAGAAAAGCTTCTTACAGAAGACGTTACAGGTCTGTGAGAGCCAGAGATTTTCCTTGTTTGAGGTGACCAAATACTTATTTTCCACCCTAATTTACGAATAAATTCTTTACAAATTCTACCATGTGAATACATGGATTTTTTTTTCACATTCTGTCTCTCACAGTTGAAGTGTACCTCTGGTGCAAATTACTGACCTCTGTCATCATTTTAAGTGGGGGAACTTGCACAATCGGTGGCTGAATAAATACTTTTTTGCCCCACTATAGGTAGATATCTTCAGCACTCAGGCTCACCCAAGCCCAAACTTCTCGTTGAGAAAGGAGTGTCAATTGCATTTAAGGACCAGATGATCCAATCCATAATTCCTCTTTTAGGTTTTAGAGAACAGACTGTGAGAGAATGTTCCAGGGAAAATACAAAAAAAACCACGAGACTAGACAAGGACATAAGCAGGGACGATAAGGGAGAGGAGGAAAAGTGCGTCCGCCTCCTCCGAGAGCCAAAGAAGAAACTGAACCATATATTGGGTGTGGGGGAGATTACCATTTTATGACTAAGGATGTTGTTAGAAACAGTTGGAAATCACGCACACAGAGAGACACACATTCTCACACACTCACTCAAACACAAACAGACACACATACACACACATTCTCATATGCATACACACACACACACACATACACACACATTCTCACATGCATACACACACACACGTTCTTGCACATGCATATAGATGTTTACACATTCACACACATAGTGCCTTGTCTTAGAACGATTTGGGGTTTTTACGGTGGGAGGTGCTTTTGCTGTGATGTGTATTGTGTGAACTGTTTTCCCAATAAAAGGCAGCAAGCGGAGGCCGGATATGGGGTCATTTTGTGCTAGGATTCGAAGTGCGTTCCTGAGATACCAACGAGGCCTCCCTTGCAAGTAAATCGATCGATCGCTGACTGTCTTGTTTTCTTCATGATGAATAAGTCTCTAGAATTAGCGGGACTTGTGGAAACACTGACCCAACATTTATTTGGTCCTTCCGAGCTGGAACCCAACACATCGCATCCACCAAGGAGAGGGAGATGACGCCGCCGTAGTCTGCTAGTAGCCAGCGTCTGGGACGCCTGACGAAAGCCCTGGTGCTTAACTTTGTCACCAGGCCGGACAGTTTGCGTCTGAACTCCCCTCGGGTTGGATGGCGATTGACGGGATCCAGAGAATTTTCCGATGAACGAAAACAACACGAACAGTGAGTAGAAAAGGCCTTATACGTCACTGAGACTGCGCGTGCAGACGCGGGTCCGGGGGAGCGCTGGTTGCGCGGTTTCACGCAAACCTAAAACAATAGAGAGCGCCTACGTGACCGTGTGGTTAAACGCAGGTACATGAGTGCGCAAGCTGTGCGTGTAGACGCAAGCTACCTGGTTTCTCCACCAGTTTTTTTCTGTAATTTTTTTTAAGGAGGTCTGGCTTCTCCGCCAGTTTCAAGGAGGTCTGGCTTCTCCGCCAGTGTTTTTAATTTTTGTAAGGAGATTTAAGATGGTTTCTCCACCAGTTTTAAGGAGGTCTAAGCAGGTTTCTCCACCGAATAGAAGGAGAGTTAAAACGTTTTTCTCCGCCGCTGAGGGCGTTGAGTGTTGGTTTTCTCCACCGAAAGGAGGTCAGAGCTCTTGTATGTGTCTATTTTGTGTGTGTGCGGGCCAGACGTGGTCTGCGTGAGTGTGGCTGATTGTTGTCTTGTAATGGAGAATAAACTGAGTAAGTCTCCCTTGAAAGAGGATGAAATACACTGTAAAGTATTTATTGGGCAGCACGTGGTGTGTAGACCGTTGAAGAATGAAGTGAAATTGTGTGCAAAACAAAAGTGAGGGTGAATGTGTCTGACGTCACAGTGTGTGTGAAAAGGTATCCAGCTGGGGCAGACGTGATACTGCAGGTCACCTGCCCAGTGGCCAAAGAAATAAAATATTTGTATGGATGAAATATGAATGATAACATGAAGAGTGTTTGGTGTTTCTCAGCCTGAAACAACTGCAATCCCACTTTCTTTTTTTTTAAGAAAGGAGGGTTAAAAAAAAACAGAGAGAGAAATGTGTGTTGTTTTAAGCAGTGATAAGAATAATGAAAACGTGATGAGAGGTACATAAAACACACACAAACAGAAAATGCATTAACCATACTAACCCTACATGCATATACACATACAATGAAACTCATGAAGACCAGACAGCATCTTCAGCATGAGATTCTGTTTGTCATCTTGTCCAAGTCACTAGTAAGATGAAAGTGATACATAGACTAGTGCAGACCTTCCCAAAGTGTGGGGCCCAGAGCCATTGCAGAGGGGGCACGGCATGAAAAGGGAAAAAAAAACAAAAAAAAACAACGCTGCTAGCATGGGGCGCCTACACAGACGGAAAGCAGGAGATGAAGCATTGCTGAATATGTTTTCAAACCAACTTCATTCTATGCCAAAGACTAGAAAATATGGTGAAGCATATCTTCCCTTTGGCTTCACCTGCACAAGTGCCAAGGTAGGTCTCCCCTGCAAAATTGGTTTTCCCTTAGTCGGGAGCAGCGCTGGGCTCTTCAAATCACGGACAAACAGTATCCCACATTCTTGATTTTTAGTTCACAAACACTTGTTGTAATGACTAACTGACTACTCCTGACATTTTGGAGATGTTAGCTCTGTATACAGTAAAGTGCTCTCTCTCTCTCCTTTGCCGCTCTGCCTGGGCGGAGCTCACTGCGGTCTCCCGGTCCTGTCACTGTTATGTTGCCATTATGTCTCTACCATTTAAGGCTGGGACACAGACTTCTCGTCGCTGGATGATTGTGTGAGACACGTTAGTGATCCTCTCTAGCTCTTGTGAACGTTAGCTTGTGTAAGATTCGTGACTTTGTCTAACCTGCCTTTCCTGTGTGATAGTTCTCCCCCCCGGACCCGTGACCTCCCCGCTGTGTGGACGTGTGTGTGTTGGAGTATAGGAGAAGAGAACGAGTGCAAGAGAGTTTTCCCCTGGACCTTTCCCTTGGACCCTCAGAACCCTGGATTTCCCCCACTGTATATATTCTGCACTTGGTGTTTGTAAATAAACTCTGTGTTTGGAACTGACAACCTGCTCTGCGCTCAGCGAGTCCCTGCAACAGTTTGTGACAGAATCATCCAGCCACAAAAATGGACTCAGCAGATTCAGCGACCTCGACCCCCACTCTTGCCACATTGGCAGCGATGCTGGAGCGTCAGGAGCAAATGTTTATCCACATTCGAGGTGAGCTTGCAAACCTCACGCAGGCTGTGGCTCAGCAAACACCTCTGGCGGTGAATCCACCCGCCGCCGCACCCCCCACAGGAGACGCCAGCACCAGTTGTAAGTGCCACACCACCAGCTCCTACACCTGTTCTATTAGACAGATTTCTCCCTACACCTAAAGCTTTTTCTGGAGAACTTGGTAAATGCACTGGTTTGCTCACTCAATGTTTCCTCCAGTTTTGTCAGCAGCCGCAAGTTTTTTCTAGTGATGGTGCTAAAATTGCTTATATTGACCAGTTACTCCAGTATCGCACACTGACCTGGGCGCAAGCAGTGCTTCACGCTACCCCTGAAATGTCCTTTTCTGACTTCCTTGATAAATTTTAAAATGTGTTTGACAAAAAGTCCACTGCAGCCGCCGCTGGCCAACGCTTACTCGCTCTCAAACAAGGTAAGCGGAGCATGGCCAATTTTTCTATGCTCTCTTCCACTTTGGCTGAGCAGATGAAATGGGGGGAAAAGCCACTCAAGAGTGCGTTACTGACTAACATTATTGATGAACTCAAAAATGAACTGATGCTTTGTGAATTGCCTTCCTCCCTAGTTGCTCTCATGACCCTGTGTATTCGAGTGGACAATCGAGTACGCGCGCACTGGAGTTCACACGCACCCTCCCGTTATGAACCTCTGGGGCTTCACAGAGCCTCCACAGCGACTTGTGGGCTGCGTGAATCTGAGGCCAGTGAAGAGGAGTAGGAGCCCATGGAGCTGGGACGCTCACGGCTTTCGCCCGTGAAACGCCATGGAGCGCTACATCATGGAGTCGCTCGTGGCAGGCTTGATTCGCCCTTCCTCTTCACCTGTCACGGCCAAGTTTTTCTTTGTGGCTAAAAAGGATAAGTCTCTGCGGCCATGCATAGATTATCAGGTCCTGAACCAGATCACTGTGAAAAACAAATATCCTTTGCCGTTGCTTTCCTCTGCCTTTGAGCTGCTTCAAGGCATGACTGTTTTTAGCAAGCTGGATTTGCGCAATGCTTACCATCTAAGATAAGATAAGATAAGATAAGATAAGATAAGATAAGATACTTTATTAATCCCTCGGGCGGGTTCCTCTGGGAAATTCGGTTTCCAAAAGCACAGCACCGACAGAAGTTACAGAGTTACAGAATATTATATACACACACACACACACACACACACACACACACACACACACACACACACACACACACACATATATATAAATACAGAGACATAAATAAAATATACGAAGGGGATAAATAGAATAAATAGCAATAAAAATAAAAATACAAGTGAATTGCACATTTCAAGTATTGAGGTCTTTTGCACTGTTGACTATTAACAAAAGTATTGCACAAAAGTTATTGCACAGTGAAGTGAAGAGGCACTACAGCTTAGTTGTTCCCCCCTCCTTTGTCCTCCTGTTTCCCCTCCCTCTCCCCTCCAGAGAGAAGTTAAACAGTCTGATGGCGTGTGGGACAAAGGAGTTTTTAAGTCTGTTAGTTCTTGTCTTGGGGAGAAGCAACCTGTCACTGAACAGACTCTTCTGGTTGTTAATGGCCGTGTGCAGAGGATGCCCAGCATTGTTCATAATGTCCAGCAGTTTTTTAGTGTCCTTTTCTCTGCCACTGTCACCAGAGTGTCCAGCTTCATGCCGACCACAGAGCTAGCCTTCCTGATCGGTTTCTCCAGCCTGGATGAGTCCTTCTTTGCTGTGCTGCTCTCCCAGCACACCACAGCATAGAAAAGTACTCCAGCAACCACTGACTGGTAAAACATCCTCAGGAGCTTCCTGCAGACCTCCTGAGGAAGTACAGTCGGCTTTGGGCTTTTTTATACAGGTGCTCTGTGTTGCATGACCAGTCCAGTTTATTGTCCACCCACAGCCCGAGGTACTCCTCCCCCTCTATCTGAACCGGCAGTGGACCTTCTCTGGACCTCCCGAAGTCCACAACCAGTTCCTTAGTCTTTGAGGTGTTGAGTTGCAGGTGGTTTGTGTGACTCCATGCAACAAAGTTCCTCACCAGACTTCTGTACTCCTCTTCCTGATCATCCCAGATACACCCCATGATGGCTGTGTCATCTGCAAACTTCTGAATGTGGCATACTTCAGAGTTGTAGCAGAAGTCAGAGGTGTACAGGTGAAGAGAAGAGGGGACAGCACAGTTCCCTGTGGTGCTCCTGTGCTGCTGACCACAGTGTCAGACGTGATGTCCTTCAGCCTGACGTACTGTGGTCTGTCGGTGAGGTAGTCGGAGATCCAAGCCACCAGGCAGGGGTCCACCTCCATCCTGTTCAGTTTTTCCTGAAGCATACAGGGCCTGATGGTATTAAAGGCACTGGAAAAGTCAAGAAACAGGATCCTGACCGTGCCTTTTCCCCCATCCAGGTGTGAGTGGGCTCTATGCAGGAGGTATCTGGTGCGTATCAGGGAGGGGGATGAGTGGAAAACTGCATTCAACACCCACTTGAGCCACTTTGAATACCTCGTGATGCCTTTTGGTCTAACCAATGCTCCCGCAGTGTTCCAAGCCATGGTTAATGATGTGCTCTGTGACTTTGTCAATCGTTTTTGTGTACCTGGATGACATGCTTTCAAAGGTGCTTGTGGAGCACCAAGTTCACGTGAGGCAGGTCCTCAAATGCCTTCTGGAGAACCGGCTCTTTGTGAAGGGGGAGAAGTGCAAGTTCCACGTGACCTCGGTGGTTTTTCTGGGCTATGTCATCGAGAGGAGGAACTGAAGGACCGACCTTCCAAATCGTCGGCAGCTGCAACGTTTTTTGGGATTTGCAAACTTTTACAGGCAATTCATTCGTGATTTCAGTACAATCACTCTCCCACTCACTAAACTTACTTCTCCCAAAGTTTCTTTCCAGTGGGATTCTGCTGCGCAGCATGCCTTTACCCTGCTCAAGGAGAGGCTTTCTGCAGCGCCCATTCTCCGTCAACCGGACCTCACCCGGCAGTTTATTGTGGAGGTGGATGCATCGGACTCCGGAGTGGGAGCGGTCCTGTCCGAGCAGGAGGATGGCAAGCTCCACCCATGTGCCTTCTACTCTTGCCACCTCTCTCCCGCAGAATGTAATTATGACATCGGAGACTGGGAACTATTGGCCATCAAGCTCGCCCTGGAGGAGTGGAGGCACTGCTTGGAGGGAGCAGCGCAGCCATTCATCATGTGGACGGATCATAAGAACCTGGAGTACCTTCGTTCGGCCAGACGCCTCAACTCCCGGCAGGCCAGGTGGGCTTTGTTTTTTACCCGCTTTTATTTCACTATCACCTACAGGCCGGGGTCACGGAATATGAAGCCAGATGCCCTTTCCCGGCAGTTTGTCAGCACAGAGGAGAAATCGGACCCTGGACCCATCCTCCCGTCCGCCTGTGTTATTGGGGCAGTTTTATGGGAGATCGAGTCGCTCATCCAGGAGGCACAAGAATCTGAGCTGGACCCGGGAACCGGCCCGCCCGGCCGCCTCTTCATTCCTACATCTGTTCACCCTCAAGTTCTCCAGTGGGCTCACACCGCCCATTTCTCGTGCCACCCGGGGGTCCTCCGCACTGTATCCTTCCTCCGAAGCTACTTTTGGTGCCCCTGTATAACAAAGGATACCAGGGAATATGTGTCAGCCTGTTCTACGTGCGCCCAGAATCGTCCTCCCCCGGGCCTTCTTCAGCCTCTCCCCACACCGGCTCGCCCATGGTCACATATCTCCCTGGATTTCATCACTGGATTACCGCCCTCTTCAGGTAACACCGCAATACCATCTGCTCATGTCGACCATTTCTCCAAAGCCACTCATTTCGTCGCCCTTCTGAAACTTCCCACGGCCCTGGAGACAGCTCGGCTCCTCACCGCCCAGGTGTTCCGGCTCCACGGGATCCCCGAGGATGTCGTCTCGGACAGAGGGCCGCAGTTTACGTTCCTAGTGTGGAGGGAGTTCTGCTCCACTCTGGGAGCAAAGGTCAGTCTCTCTTCCGGGTTTCACCTACAGAGTAATGGACAATCTGAGCAGGCTAACCAGGAGCTTGAGGCTGCCCTCCGCTGCGTCGCCTCCCATAACCAATTGACCTGGAGTGAACAGCTTCTGTGGATTGAATACGTGCATAACAGCCACACCTCCACTGCCACGGGCAAGTCTCCTTTTGAAGCATCCCTGGGATACCAACCGCCTTTGCTTCCTGCTATTGAAGGTGAGCACACCGTTCCTTCTGTGCAGGCTCACAGGCCGTAGGTGCCGCCGTGCGACTCGAGCCATCCTACTCCGCACTAAAGAACGGAACAAGGCGCTCGCTGACCACCGTCGGATGCCAGCCCCGGCGTATGCTGCGGGACAACAGGTATGGCTGTCTACTAGCTTTGTGCCACTATGGGTCGAATCTAAAAAACTGTCAACCCAGTTCATTGGCCCTTTTGCCATAGACGCCATTGTTAACCCTGTGTCTGTTCGCCTCAAGTTACCGCACAACATGCGCATTCATAACGTGTTTCATGTGTCCCAGGTCAAGCCGGTGCTCTCCAGCCCGTTGTGTCCCCGCAACCGTTTGTGACATATTTGACAGGAAAACAAGCATGTTTACTTTATCAGGTTTTGGCAGTGTGCGCAGGTGGTTAACAATAGGTGGTGTTGAAAGACCTGTTCTGAAGGTTTGCTTGTGGCTGGTATACGCAGATATTTCCGAACCATGTGTGACATCAATGGGAAATATGGCGGCGCGTGAACAACGCGAGGCTCAGTGTCTCTCCAGAATCTGCTATTTAGCGGTTTTTTATCTACTTTTAACCGGATTATTCGTCCAGAATTGCTGTGCGTTGCTGACCTACAGCAGACAAGAGCTTCTGGACATCTGGACTCACAACTCCAACAGTTTTATCGCCGATCTCCGACTCATCCCAGAGATCTCCAGAACACCGGAGGCTGCCCACTCTCCCCGGCCGGGCGGAAGTGCACGCAGACGGCGCCGAGATCGTAAACAAAGGCGAGGTAGGCGCGGAGGGCTACGGGCTAAGCTAAAGCTAACACCACACCGGCTGCCTTTACCCAGTATTTTCCTCGCCAATGTCCGTTCTCTGGCAAACAAAATGGATGAGATACGGCTCTCCATCACTAACAACAGACGGATTATGGACTCAAATGTCATGTTTTTCACCGAAACATGGTTGAACAACAGCTGCCCGGACAATGCTATCGAGTTAGCAGGACGCCACACACACCGAGCCGACAGGCTAGCAGATGACTCCGGCAAGACCAGAGGTGGAGGTTTGTGCATTTATATTAACATGCATGAACTCCACTACTGCTGAGAGTCACTGCTCACCTAATGCGGAGTTTTTAATGGTCAAATGCAGACCTTATTATCTCCCCAGAGAACTCACTTCGATCATACTCACTGCCGTGTATATCCCCCCCGACGCTAATGCTAGGTTGGCCATGAAAGAACTTTCTGCAGCCATTAACAAACACCAGAATAAACACCCCGAGGCTGCTTTTATTGTTGCTGGCGACTTCAACCACACCAACTTAAAGTCAGTCCTCCCCAGATTCCACCAACATGTCTCCTGCCACACCAGAGGAGACAAGACTTTAGACCATGTGTATTCCAACCTGGCTGGAGCCTACAAAGCCACACCCCTCCCCCACATTGGACAATCGGACCATCTCTCCCTGTTCCTTACACCTAGGTATTCACCACTCATCCAACGTGTGAAACCTGCTGTGAGGACAATTAAACTGTGGCCAGAGGGGACAGAGGCAGTGCTCCAGGACAGATTTAAAAACACAGACTGGAATATGTTCACCCACACAGACCTGGACCAGTACGCCTCATCTGTACTGGATTACATCTCCGAAACCACAGACAGTGTCACCACCCAGAAACGGATCACCATGTACCCCAACCAGAAGCCTTGGATGAACCGGGATGTTCGTCTCCTCCTGAAGGCCCGCAACACTGCCTTTAGGTCAGGAGATGCACACGCCTACAGCACAGCCAGGGTTAATCTAAAGAAGGGCATCAAAAAAGCCAAACACCATTACAAAAAGAAGGTAGAAGAACACTTCTCCAACTCCAACCCCCGACGAATGTGGCAAGGACTCCAGACCATTACAGACTACAGGACCACCAAACCCTCCCCCGCATCCTCTGATGTCTCCTTCCTCAATGAGCTCAACAACTTTTATGCTCGTTTTGAGCGAGGGAACCCCACAACCACAACCAAAGCAGACATGACGCCAGACCACCAACCTCTGACTCTCTCCCCCACCGATGTAGGAGCGGTGCTGAGCAGGATCAATGTCCACAAGGCTGCAGGTCCTGATGGCATCCCCGGGCGTGTTCTCAGAGCGTGTTCTGGGGAGCTTGCAGGAGTGCTCACAGACATATTCAATCTGTCCTTGGCCCACGCTGTGGTACCGGCCTGCTTCAAATCCACCTCCATCGTCCCGATACCCAAAAACTCCAACCCATCTTGCCTCAATGACTACCGCCCAGTAGCACTCACCCCCATCATCACTAAGTGCTTAGAGCAGCTGGTCCTAGCACACTTCAAATCCTGTCTCCCCCCCACCCTGGACCCCCACCAATTCGCATACCGCCAGAACAGGAGCACAGAGGATGCAATCTCCATCGCACTGCACTCTGTCCTCTCACACCTGGACAACAACAACACCTACGCCAGAATGCTGTTTATAGACTTCAGTTCAGCATTCAATACAATCCACCCCTCACAACTCATCAGGAAACTGACAGACCTGGGCATCAGTTCCCTCATCTGCAAATGGTTACTGGACTTCCTGACCAACCGCCCCCAACATGTCCGGCTGGATAACCACTGCTCATCTACCATCACAATGAACACCGGTGTACCACAAGGCTGTGTGATGAGCCCTTTCCTCTACTCCCTCTTCACCCACGACTGCAGACCTGCTGATGGTTCCAACACCATCATTAAGTTTGCAGATGACACCACGGTGATTGGCCTCATCAGTGACAACGATGAGGCCGCCTAAAGGGAGGAGGTGGATCGTCTGGCTGAGTGGTGCGACACAAACAACCTGCTGCTTAACACCGAGAAGACCAAGGAGCTCATCGTGGACTACAGGAGGAATGCTGACCCACATCCACCCATCCACATTAAGGGGACGGCTGTGGAGCGTGTGAGCAGCTTCAAGTTCCTGGGAGTCCACATCTCCGAGGATCTCACCTGGACGACCAACTGCTCCAAGCTGGTCAAGAAGGCTCACCAGCGCCTCTTCTTCTTGAGGACTCTGAGGAAGAACCACCTGTCCTCAGACATCCTGGTGAACTTCTATCGTTGCACCATCGAGAGCATCCTGACCAACTGTATAACAGTCTGGTACGGGAACTGCTCTGCCTCGGACCGGAAGGCGTTGCAGAGGGTCGTGAAAACTGCCCAGCGCATCGCCGGAGCACCACTTCCTGCCATAAAAGACATCTACAGGAAGCGGTGTCTGAAAAGGGCTGGGAAAATCATCAAAGACCCCAGTCACCCATCACATGGACTCTTCACCCTCCTGCCCTCTGGGAGGCGCCACAGGAGCCTCCGGACTAAGACCACCAGGTACCGGAACAGCTTCTTCCCCACAGCTGTCAGACTCCTGAACTCTGCCTCCTGACAGCTGACCCACGTTAAACTCATGGACTGAACATACACACACACAATGGACAACTGTACCCTCAAACACACAATAATAACATGGAGTGAACCACCACTCACAACCACTAGCACTTTATATAGCCTCTGTAGAAACTATCTACACCCTCACTTATCTTAACTGCACTACTGTATAGCTCTGTGTAAATAATCATTCTGTACATTCAATAATCTTTAATCCTACAACTGTTTACAACTTGCATAGTTCCCATTTCTGTATAGCTGTATATCTCAGATTTCTGTAAAGTTATTTATTTCATATTCTGTATAGTTTTTCATATTTATATCCTGTTCATAGCTTGTACTCACTACAGCCTGTACATACTTAGTTATAGAATATTCACAACATACTTCATACCGTGTACATTATAACATACCATAATAGACCCATTTCTGTAATATACTTACATATCTATACTATTGCTAATATATATTGTAATATACCTATATCACTAAAGCACTTCTGGATGGATGCAAACTGCATTTCGTTGCCCTGTACCTGTGCATGTGCAATGACAATAAAGTTGAATTCTATTCTATTCTATTCTAAACATTTTTCATGCCTTTTCCACCAAGCCAGTGGATCGTCTTCTCCGTTTACGACCTCCTCGCTGAGATAACGGTTCATTTCTATCTGAGCCTTTTCCTCCAGTGTGCAATTTGGCAATTAGTTTGTCCAAACACAGAAATCAGTCCGTGCATGATTACATTGCTCCTCCCATCAAAAAGTCTGGACATGCGTGAATATATTGCCTATCGTCGGTTATTGGACTGACAATTGTCGCTTGGAAAATTTTTACATGTTGCCCAACCCTAGTGGGACCTGATGTAAACTTTTCGATACTTTAGCCCAGTGGTTCCCAAACATATTTTGTTAGACCCCCTTTGTATTACAAGAAAAATCTTCGCGCCCCCCCACCACCCAACCACACACACCCATATTTTGAGGTGTGAAATAACCTCCATCGTGGTTTATTTCACACCTCAAACATTTAGTAAACAATTAAGCAAATACAAGTAAACTGCAATAAATTACACGTAGAAATGAAATAAACTTCTAATTCTTTTACACTACGTCCACACCTACATGGTATTTTTGAAAATGCAGCTGATTCTATGCGTTTGGGCCTTTCGTCCACACGTAAACGGCGTTTTGAATAAACGAAAACGGCAATGTTTTAAAACTCAGTTTTTGCCATACGTGTGGACGAGGAATACAGAGTTTGTCACGCAACGTCAAAGGTATGTGCCTTTTTTCACGCCACGCTGTGCGCCACGTTATTGTTTGCATGAGATTAATTTCTACAATGACAGATAGAGACAAAATACTGTTACTGTTAATCTTACTATCTTCAGTTTTTACACGCTTACAATTACACACACACAGTTACTGTCCCTCCATTTAGAAAGGCAGAGGCGTCACGGCGTCATTATTTTACGTGTAGTTGTTTTTTCGTTTGTAATAATATTCAACATTGCTATCAATAAATTTTTCAAAAATGCCTCTCTGTGCAAAATGGGTTTAAAAACATAAACAACTGTGGGATACTGTGATTTGGACAGGGAGAACAAATTGTGGCAGGATCAGCCTGATATTATTTGTATCCCACTGTAACTTTACTGTATAAAGAGCTAACATCTCCAAACTGTCAGGAGTAGTTATTTATTACAAGAAGTGTTTGTGAACTCCACGCAACATTGTAGAGGCGTGGAGATCAGGGGCAGTACCCCTGGACTGGCAGACCGGGTTGGTGGTCCCCATCTTTAAGAAGGGGGACCGGAGGGTGTGTTCCAACTACAGGGGGATCACACTCCTCAGCCTCCCTGGGAAAGTCTATGCCAGGGTGCTCGAAAGGAGAGTTCGTCCGCTAGTCGAACCTCGGATACTGGAGGAACACTGCTGTTTTCGTTCTGGTCGCGGAACACTGGACCAGCTCTTTATCCTCTCAAGGATACTTGAGGGTGCATGGGAGTTTGCCCAACCAGTCTATATGTGTTTTGTGGACTTGGAGAAGGCATTCGACCGTGTCCCTTGGGGTGTCCTGTGGGAGGTGCTGCGGGAGTATGGGGTGTCTGGCCCATTGCTACGGGCCATTCGATCCCTATACAACTGTTGCAAGAGCTTGGTTCGCATTGCCGACAATAAGTCGGACTCATTCCCGGTGGGTGATGGGCTCGGCCAGGGCTGCCCTTTGTCACCGATTCTGTTCATAATTTTTATGGACAGGATTTCTAGGCACAGCCAAGTGGCGGAGGGCTTTCACTTCGGTGGCCTCAGAATCTCATTTCTGCTTTTCGCAGATGATGTGGTTCTGTTGGCTTCATCAGGTGATGGCCTCCAGCTCGCACTGGAACGGTTCGCACCGAGTGTGAAGCAGCGGGAATGAGGATTAGCACCTCCAAATCTGAGGCCATGGTTCTCAGCCGGAAAACGGTGGAGTGCCCACTCCGGGTCGGGGATGAGTTCCTGCCCCAAGTGGAGGAGTTCAAGTATCTCGGCGTGTTGTTCGCGAGTGATGGGAGAAGGGAGCCAGAGATCAACAGACGGATTGGTGCGGCGGCTGCAGTGATGCGGACGCTGTACCAGTCCGTCGTGGTGAAGAGGGAGCTGAGTGTAAAAGCGAAGCTCTCAATTTACCGGTCGATCTAGGTCCCTACCCTCACCTATGGCCACGAGCTGTAGGTAGTGACCGAAAGAACGAGATCGCGGATACAAGCGGCGAAAATGAGCTTCCTCCGAAGGGTGGCTGGCCTCTCCCTTAGAGATAGGGTGAGAGGTTCGGCCATCCGGGAGGGGCTCAGAGTAGATCCGCTGCTCTTCCACATCGAAAGGAGCCAGCTGAGGTGGTTCGGGCAAGGATGCCTCCTGGGCACCTCCCGGGGTTGGTGTTCCGGGCATGTCCCACCGGGAGTAGGCCCCGGGGCAGACCCAGGACACGCTGGAGAGATTATATCTCTCGGCTGGCCTGGGAACGCCTTGGTGTTCCCCCGGATAAGCTGGAGGAGGTGGCTGGGGAGAGGGAGGTCTGGGCCTCTCTGCTTAGGCTGCTGCCCCCGCGACCCGGCCTCGGATAAAGCGGATGAAGATGAATGGATGGATGGATGGATGGTGTTTGTGAACTAAAAATAAAAAATGTGGGATACTGTTTGTCTGTGATTTGGAGAGCCCAGCGCGTGCTTCCAATGCAGGGAAAACTAATTGTATTGCAGAGACCTAACTTGGCACTTGTGCAGGTGAAGCCAAAGGGAAGATATGCTTCATCATATTTTCTAGTCTTTGGATTGGAAGGAGGTTGGTTTGGAAACATATTTGGCGATGCTTCATCTCCTGCTTTGCGTTTGTGTGGGAGCCTCGTCAAAAATTTGTTCATTATGCTAGCAGTGTCCAAGCATTCTTTTTTTTTTCTCTTTTCATACCGCGCCCCCCCTGCAATAGCTCTGCGCCTCCCCAGGAGGCGGGCCCCACACCTTGGGAACCTCTGCTTTGGCCAATCCGGTTCAAGCTACTACCAATGAGCAGGACATTATTCTGGGTCAAGCAAAGGTCTGCAGGAAAGAAATCTGTGAACGTCTGGTCCAAGGCAAAAGTGCCATGAGACCCATGAGGGAAGCAAACAAAATAAAATGATGGAGCTCAGACGTGTGTTGTTTTGCAAAGAACTAACCTCCCTGTGTTTTACAGAAAAAAGTAGCTAAGGCCATTTTTCTCTCTGTTCTGGATTATGGCGATATGATTTATGGGCATGCCTCTGCAGCTGCTCTTAAGGCCCTCGATGCTGTTTATCATTCTGCCCTCGGGCCCCGGCTTACAGTCATCATCACTGCATCTCAGATGGAAAAGCTGAATGGTGTTTTCTGTTTAAAGACGTGATGATTGTTTACCATTCTATATTACCTTTATGCTAGAACAACTGCGGGTCCACTCACTGGTGCCCACCAAGAGGATGCTCTTGTAGCTCTCAGAGAATTAAATAACATTTCACCTTCTAGTCATACCTGACTACCTGAAATAATCCTACTCAGAAATCTGATACCATCAGGCCTCCATAGACTAATGCTTTACACGTTCACCTGACAAGCAAGAGCTCACAGATGGATTTGTGACCCCACCCCCCAAACCCATTCCTGGTAATGGGATTAGCTTTGCCATGGTTTTGTAATGTGTGCAACTATAGCTATGTCTTGCGAACAGATGTGTGTTGCAAGCCAAGTGATGAAATCCTCAATCATCAGTCCACCTTAAGTCCGTGTAAATAAAATAAAGAAATATATTACCGTATTTTCACGACCATAAGGCGCACTGTGCTAAAAGGCGCAGTCTCAGTTATGTGTGCCCTTACTGTATTTAACACACACATAAGGCGCACTGGACCATAGGGCGCATACAAGTACCGTATGCGTATTTAAAAATAAAGCGGGAGCAAACCTGAATTCGGTACCTTATGCCGGTAATCGTCATCATCAACAACACACAAGCATACAAGTGTGCATATTTAAAAATAAAGCAGGAGCAAAACTGAGTTTGGTACTCACATTTTTATTACCAATAATCGTCATCATCAACAACACACAAGCATACAAGTGTGCGTATTTAAAAATAAAGCAGGAGCAAAACAAAGTTTGGTACTCACATTTTTATCATCAATCAAACCCATCGAAGTCCTCATCCTCTGTGTCTGAATTGAACAGCTGCGCTAAATCTCCATCAAACATGCCAGGTTCACTGTCTTCACCGTCAGAGTCACTTTCCGTGCCGTGCGGCTCCTCGGAAATGATGCCGGCTTTTGCGAAAGCTCGAACAACAGTGCCAGCAGACATGTTAGCCCAAGCATCTACAATCCATTGGCAAATTGTGGCGTAACTCGCCCAGCGCTGCCTTTCACTCTTAGTGAAACTGTGGTCTCCACCGGTCATCCATCGCTCCCAGGCCGCTCGCAGCCTTACTTTGAACGGGCGGTTCACACCGATGTCCAGCGGTTGGAGTTCCTTTGTCAGGCCTCCCGGAATGACAGCAAGCTCACAGTTCATTTGCTTCACAAGTTTTTTCACATCGGCTGTGAGATGGGCACGCATAGAGTCACAGATCAACAGCGATGGTGATGCGTGGAAAAAACCACCTGGTCTCCTTACATACACCTCCCTCAGCCAGTCTTTCATCATTTCCTCATCCATCCAGCCCTTTTCATTTGCCTTAATGATGATTTCTGCTGGAAACTTCTCTTTAGGCAAAGTCTTTCGCTTAAAAATCACCATAGGCGGCAGTTTCTGTCCATTAGCATGGCAGCCAAGCACAACAGTAAAAGAAGACTTTTCATACCCCGTTGTGCGTATCGCTACCGTGCTGGTCCCCTTCTTCTCCACAGTGTGACTCACCGGGATGTCAAAAGTGAGCGGGACCTCGTCCATGTTTGTGATGTGGCTGGACTGGATGTTTTTGTCGCCGATGTGTTTGCTGCAGTAGGAGCGGAAGATGGCCAGCTTTTCCTTATAATCCGCTGGAAGTTGCTGCGCTACCGTAGTCCTGGTCCGGATGGAAAAATGGCACCGTTTCATAAAAAGTGAAAGTGAAACTGCTTTTAGCCGAATGGTGACCGTCGAAACGCTTCTCCCGCTCGCTCTTTGCTCGATGATCCACCGCTCGAGTCTTTCCTCCAACTCGAGCCACCTCGCCTTATGTCCGCGGAAACTCAGCTGCGTCTTCTTGACCTGCCGGACCTTGTTTTCCAGCTTCCTCCATTTGCGAACCATCGATTCGTTAATCTTAAATTCTCTCGCCGCTGCTCGATTTCCATGTTCCTCCGCGTAGCTGATGGCCTTCAGTTTAAACTGTGCTTCGTAAGCGTGTCTCTTTGCCATTTTCAGGGTTGTTAAAACAACGATGTCCTGCATAATGCACATACCTGTTCTTTTATACAGGTATGTGCGATTGTCCCGGTATATACGATCAACGCCCACACTTCACCCTTTAACGTTCTCATGGTGTTCTCTACTACGTCCTCCTTACAACACATAGGGCGCGCCGCACTTTTTGAAGAAAATCTAAGACTTTTAAGTGCGCCTTATGGTCGTGAAAATACGGTAACAAAATGACAGGCAAAATGTTAAATCAACAGATGATGCAGGTCTTTCCACAGGTGAGTCATGGTGACATCACAGTCGTCATCATCATAGCTACTGTGGTAATAGATTTATTCAGCATCTCTAACCATATCCAGGTTTTTATTCTGTGCCTCACTTTCTGATAATTTGTAAGTTTCCTTCTCCTATTAAGGTGCTTCCACTCACCTCCTTCACATTCACAGTGAACATAATAACAGGTGGGAGGAAACCTCTGAGAGTCTCTGTCACCCCACTTTGTTCCTCCTGGGTGAGTGTTTCTTCTGCAGCCCTCAAAGAACGAATAATGAAAAGAATGCCAGAGGAAAAGCTTTCAGGAAAGACTCCAGTCCTCCATCTCTGGACTCGGCACTCTCCACCCACAACCAATTTTCTGTCCCTCAGCTCATTACTCATTTCCACCCTTCCCTTCAACACCTTCCCGGCAGCTCTCGGAGGATCTGCCGGGCAGAGACACTCACTGGAGAGTCTGCAAAGTGAAACCTGGATGCTGCCGTCAATCACAGCTCTCCTAATTAAGCCACAGGCTGCTGATTTACTCAAGTGACTCACAAAGACCATATTTAAGACTAAGTGAAAGACTCTGTATCAGACTATAAAAGCAGCGTCACGCAGGAGTGAACTACGTGTAATTAGCAATTTAAACACATTTCCAGAGCATGCTGGTATTTCAGAGACCATTTCACTTCTGACTCTTTTCTCTTTCTGTGCTCTGAACAAAAGGATCGACAAAATATTTGCAAGAAAAGAAACGATTACTGGCTGTTGCTGGAATGCAGGTGGGCACGTTACAGAAACCAAAACCAGAGTGAGGCAACAAACTAAACCATAAACCCTCAGAAACACAATGACAAGTAAAGATTTCATCACATATTAAAGACTACATTCAGGAGTGAAGACGCACTTCAGAGGATGTGACAGCATTATTTCTGAAAGTTAGCATCACACAGTGACAGAGTCTTCGCCCATCTACATGAACTTTAATAACAATTAAAGTAAATCTTTGACTAAAAACACACAAATAACCTCCGCGGTGGAAGCATTGCAGTCTCGAGAGGAAAACCCTTCACGAAAATATGTAGAAATGTCTGGAAGGTCTCCTGAACACAGCGCTGAGCCCAGCAGTAAGCAGAGATTAGACTGAAATTTACAGAATTAGGCCTAAAGACAAGACTCAGGTCTAAATGTAACACTAAGGACTAGATGATCTATGTGAGGCCCTCAGCGACCCCAACCTCTCATTTCCAAAACAAAAGACATTTCGTTGTGTGTTAGTTTCAAGGTTTATTTTTTATTAGCAGCCAAAAATCCAATAATCTGACAGGACTAATCCTGATTAGGTTGGAATTTACTGATGATTATTTAGGCCAGAATAACACATAAAGACTTGGCTAAAATCTTTAGACTAGATTAAACATGTAAGAATGAAAATCAGACTAAAGACCAAGTTTGAGACCGAGAACTAATTTTAACATGAATCAGATTAAAAACCTAAGAGTAGATTAAAGATCTCAAACTGGATGTCTGCTGCACACTTTAGTTTCACTCCTGTGTTTGTAGATTTTCTGTGTGTGTGTGATGTAACAGTCATTGTAAAATTTGTATTATTATTATTATTACTATCATTATTATCATTATTTCTTAGTGACATTTTTGTTGTTGTTGTTGTTGTTGTTCTTATTATTATTATTATTATCATTATGTAGTTAAAGACTGGCTCCTCTGATGACCACAGCTCTGAGTTTTGAACCTGTCTCCTAAATCAACCTCTCCAGGCACATAAACACAGGCTGAACCTCGTACTGGGAGAAACTTCGGAGTCTTTTCAGTCTCACCTGTTCTTCCTCCTGACTTCTATTATAAGTTTTAAGCTGAAAAGCCAACACATCCCCTCCTGCCCGTCATGCATGAACGAGACAAACAGTGCAAGAGAAAATCTTTTGTTCAGTGTCACATGAAAGAAAAATATAGCTGGAAGCCAGAACTACAGGAGCACAATTTCTATAAACCCATCAGAAGCAGGATGTAATTAAGCGAGCAGCAGATGAACTTTTCTGTGAGAAACCTTTTAAAGCTTCTTTGTAGTCACGCTGACGTTCCTAGCAATCTGCACAGACTGCTGCCATGTTCAAATCATTTTTAAGATTCATGACTCAAGGCTGCGCGCCACATCAAGCCATTTACCTGCACCCTTGAAATCCTGCTCATTAGCTGAAAGTGCACAAACACTGTTTGAGTTTTTAACTTTGAGTTGTCACCTTGTTCAAGGTTTGGAGAGGACTGTAGTCTCTGATGCGACAGCTTTGTAGCACTGATCATCATCCCTCATACCCACTAAAAAAACATAACTATTGATTCAATTCAATTTTATTTTCAATTTTATATATAGCACCAATAAAATAGTCACCTCAAGGTGTTTTAATACTGTAAGGTAAAGACCCTACAGGATTACAGAAAAATCCCAACAATCACATGACCCCATGTGAGGAAGTACTTTGGCAACAACATGAAGGAAAAACTCCCTTTTGACAGGAAGAAACGCGTTAATGCAGCGTTAACATGGTCATCACGATTAAAAATTTTAACGCGCTCAACCCATCTGGAGCGCAGAATGAACAAACTTTTGGACAAACTGCCCGATATGCATTGACAGAGACATTTCAGGGATTTTGACTCAGTAGGGTCGGATTAACAATTAACCCTCCAGATGGGTTAATTGTTAATCGCGTTAGTTAGCACTGACAGCACTAAAAAAATATAAAGTCGCCAATTTGGGATTTCTTTGGCTCTAAACCAGATGAAAGAGGTAAACCTAAGGATGTAACCAAAGTGGTGTGCCACTTGTCCAGACGTATAGTGCGAGCAAAGTACTCAAACGCGACTAATTTGCATGAGCATGTACGTGTCCACCATCCGGCTGAGTATGCGGCGATCACTAGCTTCTGCAGCTCCATCAACAAGCATTTGGGCGCACTCTGAGGAGGGTGCATTTGCTCACAGATGAAAGAGGGTGCTGTTAAAACAGCGCTATTTTTTTTTTCTGTTGACTGCTTCTATTAGCTCCATCATTATTAGCAAACTTACTGATGGGCAAATAAATCTCCCCTGTAAAAACGATAGTCAATATATTCGTCCAATCGCCCAACCCTAATTCATCCAGGTGTCCATCATCAGGCTAAGTAACCAGGTAATCCTCAAACATCTCACCAAACCTGGACACCCATCTTCAGTACCTCCCCAAGAGGCTTCCAGCTCTTCTGAAAGAGGACGGCAACTTCTGCCAAATACTTTCAAGTCATTCAGATGCACAGTCGCCTCTACTGAGGCTCTGTGTTGGAAGCTTGATGGTTTCTGAACTCTGCAAGCTTTACCTTTAAGTGTGAAGTCATGGCTCCTGTTTCTTTTTCCTCTGCTTTTGTGCAAGCTGGGCCCAGTTGAGGACTGACTTTCAGTTCCACCTCCTCTCAGGGTCCAAACTGGACATATTCTGTGACAGCTAGCATTGTAATTTTCACGCTCAGGTCCTGTCTTTGAATAAACACAGTGTTTCTGGTCATCAGCCTCTAGCAGGGCTGGAGGATTGATCAGATTATAATTTGGCTTTTAGAGATGATGAAAACAAGGCAAGCTCATTTAATTTTGTCCAATAAACCAAACACTCCCGTTGCCCCTCCCTAAAAGTCATTCACTGTTGGTTTAGCTTGAGCTAAAAGTCACTAAAAGAGAGATTTTAGTGAACAAGATCAGTGCAGAGGAAATAATAAAGGTTTGGAAGATCATTAAGAACTGCACATGACTCTGTCTCTGGATCTCAAAGCGTTTCTCACTGGTCCACCTTCAGCTGTGTGCGACCAAGATGTTTGATCGCCAGGTTAAGATGTGATGCTTTAATGCAAAAAGACTCTGAAACACACTGCAGAGCTCAGACACATAAACACAGCACGAAGGAAAGCCGTGTGAGCACGTGCAGTGTTAGTGGGTATAGATATTTGTTCTGCTGCGTGTCAGACAGCATGTTTGTGTTTCTGTACATTACAACTTTGTCAGGCTTAAACACACGGCCTGTGTGTCTCCGCACAGCATTGTGTGTGTGTGTGATGTGGAGACTTTGCTAGCTTTGCTGGCACTACAGAGACATCCTCAATGGAAAGGAGAACAAAGACAAAGGCTCTTAATGAGCTCTGCCACTGCCGAGACCTAAACTAGGCCAGCCAACGGGCTGTGTGCACGTGTGTGTGTGTGGCAGTGGGATGTGAACGAGCCACGGGCGTTATCCAGGTGACTGAGAACGCAGCAGCTCTGCAGCGAGCGAGCGTTTCATGTGAGCGGCTCGTTTGTTGTGCTAAAATTCCCAAAGAAGCATCTCGGAAAGCCGTCAGAGGCTCGTCTGTCGGCGCACCGCTGGAGCGCTCGCGATGGACACTTTAAAAGGATTAAAATCATTTTTAGGTTCCTCTGCAGAAAACCAAACAGCTAAACAAACACGCCGCCCTCCCTTTGTAAAATCACAAAGTCAGAGCTGACAAAGTTTGGAACACAGCCCCGGGTGAACCTCAGCGTTGCTGCAGGTTTATTTGGACTGAGAGTTTTTGGGTTTTGCAGATTTCAGTGAAACATGGCAGAGGAAGGGACGCCTGACACCCACAGCCATCACACTGATGGCTGTGGGGGTCTGTAGGCAGCCTGGGGTACAGTGCTCTGCTGTATGAACTGTGTTTCATATACACCTGACCTGGATGTGATGAAGTCACATGTCGAATACATGCTGTGAAGCTATGCTACAGCTAACTGTCTGTTATTATAGAAACTAAATGGTAGTAAAGCATCTTTACTCTGAGCCTTTACACGAGATTTACCGATAGATAAAATCAACACTCTTTGACTTCATGTATTTACAGCTAACTACCATCTGGATTTTAAAAATCATTAACTGAGTCCAGTCTGGGGGTCCATAAACACCAATCCCACTTTTGTCAACAGCCCAGCTCACACTCCACCCAACCCCAGGCCCTCTGGGGCGGTGGGCTCACTGAGCAGCAGATCCATGTTATTCAGTAGGTGTCCAACCAAGCCTCATGGACCCAAAACCAGGCGCTCGATAGATGGTGGGATGGTTATCAATATCGGCCCTAAAACTCCAGCATCAATAATGAAATAATAGTTTGGTGAAATAAGAGTAATCTTAAAAAAATAGCACAAATATGAGTCGATCTGAACCAGCAGCTGGCCCAGGTTAAAGGTCACCCACTAATCAACATGATTGCAGCAATTTTGTCAAACAATCAGTAATAACTCCCTCAAACCTGACTGCACAGACACGATCCCATTGTCATTAGATTCAGGGTGGCTCGTGCTGCTGAGAATTTCACTACATCTACTGTCCATCACACATAAACAGCCAGAAAAACAACTCTGCCCAGGATGCAGAACCTGCAGAGATTGAGGGATCAGTGATGCTTCCCTGACAATCCAGAGGAGCATGAAGAATCCAGCCAATTCAAATTATACTGATGAAAAACAGCAGGGCTCGCACTGCAGACACAGTGTAACTCATCCATTCCCCATTCCTGTCAAATCTCTTCATACTCTGGTGATGATGTCTGAGCGTCTCCTGAATAAACACACTTCCTGTCACATCAGACTTCAGGCTGCTCCCCTGCACTCTCTCACGTCTTTAGCTGCTGTTTGCAAGTGCTCACTGAGTAAAACTTTCTCTACTTTCTGTCTGCGCTTCAGGCCAACAGACGACCTCAGCGTGTGAAGAGAAGACCTGACATACAAACACCAGCAAGCTGCTGTGCTCCATCGGCGGCAGCAGGAGGCTTTATTAGCTCTGGACAGGGCCCAGCATGGGAGGCTTACCCTCAGTCAGGCCCATGTGGATGCTCCAGTAGTTCTGCAGGCACTGCAGCTCCTTCTTCATGCCTCTCTTGCAGCGGCAGTCGTAGAGCGGCGAGTCCTGCAGCACCTCCAGCGCCCCCTGGCACTCCTTGGAGGCCAGCATGGCGCTGCGCTCCTTGTCCCCGCCCGACAGGCACTGGCGCATGATCCGGTAACGCGAGCTGCACTGGCTGTTCTGGTTGCACAGCTCGGAGGCTCGGACACAGTCTAGAGGTTCCCTCCAGCCGGGGGTGCCGAGCTCCGAGTCACAAACGCACACATCTGCAGGAAAACAGGGAGAAGGCGGGAGTTAGACACAGAGGTGTTAGCTTCACTCACTTCCTGTTTACTTTTGTGATCATTTTATCTATTTGCAGTCATTTTGTGTCTCATTAGAGTCACCGTGTGTCTCTGCTCTGCTTTTTGTTAAATTTTTGTGTGTGCGTATGGTCTTTTTAAATATTTTTCCAATATTTTTGTCTCTTTGTAGTTTTTGGCACCTGTTTACTGTCACTTATTGCTTCTTTGTGATCTTTTTCCACCTCTTTAACCCTTTACAGCCGATCGGAGCGGGCACGCTCTGTTTTGCGTAACTATTTTTAAATCCTGGTAGCTCTGCAACCACATAAGCTAGCGCAATAATTTTTTTTGCATATGAAACTGGAGGAGTTGTACTTACATCTTATGCCATCAGCTTGTCCTAGGTCACAGTTTCCTTCCACATATAGCTTTGCAAAAACTGCATAAAAATCACTTGCAGCAACAAAAACATGATATTCCAGAAACACGCTTCGCCGATCCATCAGCTGTTTGTAACACTTCCTACGTCCATCAGCGCGAACTATCACATGACCGCATGACCTGCCCAAAACCGGAAGTGACGTCATTTTGCGGAAATGTAGTTTTTTACGATCGGGGCCTTATGAGCTTGTGTTTTACTTGTTATGTGTTTTAAAAAGTTATGTTTGACTTTATGACTTTCTGTGTCGTTTCTGGGATGCTTAAGACTCATATTGCACTGCTGGAAATAGTTTATTTTGATGCATATGCTGTTATTTTGCAAATTTGCACTATAATATTTATTTTCGTTTTTCCTGCAGTATATAAAAATTGGTGTATTTCAAAAATAAAACTATGAAGACACTCAAAATAAATTTCCTGTGGTGGGAAACTAGTTTGTGTAACTTTTTTGTATTTACAGTTTTGAGGGATAAGCCTCTTAAATTTCTCTAACTAGAAATATATGTTAAAAAAACAAAAACGATTTTCAATTTTTTTGTAGTTTATTGCACTTTTTTGCAATTTATGTAATTACTATGCACCTAATGCAGACATATTATTAAAGTTTGGGCTATAATGGTTGTATTGATGTATAGCAACTTGAAATGCTCCCAAAAATGGCTCCACAGCATGTAAAAATATAATATAAGCTCTGGCGAACTTGGTTCTATGGTAGGTCTTAAAGGGTTAACATAGCAAACTAATCAGTTCAAACAGAGCTCGTTTAAAACTAAATGTAAAAATATTAATGGGGCTATTCGTCAGATAAATGTGCGTCTCTGCAGACTCAGGCAGGCTTTTCCTCTGGTGCAGGTGGAGGTGTGTCTGTATGCTATGCCTCAGTTTCTCAGCTGTAACTCAGGATTGCAGATTGAAGGCTCAGTGATGGATCTCGGATCGAGATGAGGTGATCTCCTGATAAGAAGCTGAGGATAAAGCCAGCACGTGTTCATAGAGCATCATATCATATATGTCTTCCTGTTGTAGATTATTGTTGTTCCAGCGGCCGTTAGCTGTGACAGAAACATATGAAACTGAAATAGGAAACATTAGAAGGCATTGCGCGGATGTCCTCAAGAAAATATCCCACACTAATCCGGTTCGACATCTCCTCCAGGGCGCACAGACTCAGCTCCATCTGTGTCGAGCGTGGCCTTTGTCAGGCAGTTCAACAGCTTCCGTCCAGCAGAGACAATAGCATGCGGGTGAATCCAATTAAGCGAGCATCACAGGGACCAGATAAATGAATGTTTACCTGTCGGCAGCCGCAGATAGCAGGTGTGTGCATTTCGTGGGATTTCGAGGGTTTTCAGAAACAGGAAGTGTGTGTGTGAGCTGCTGGAGTCATTATTTTAGAGACATAACATGCTGAACGCCAACAAACAACACGATCTAACGGTTAACCGGCACAAAACCAGGCAGGAGGGTAAAAGTAAACTATTACATTACATGCCGCTGACATTTCACAGTCCCAAAAATTACCTATGATAACCAGAAGCATAATCATATAATAATTCTGTGAATGAATATAAAGGCTGTGTTATAGAGAGGAAACACGATGTGGAACAAACACACATTCAGATCTTTGTCCTTCAGTGCGCAAAGCACCATAGTCCTTCTTCGAAATTAAAAATGTAAAGCGCTGTAGTTCTCCTTCAAAATAAAAGTGCAAAGAGCTGCGGTTCTTCAAAATAAAAGTGCAAAGAGCTGTAGTTCTCCTTCAAAGTAAAAGTGAAAGTGCTGCAGCATGCTCCTCCTTCCATTTTCCTCGTCCCTGGTACAGCTCCTGAAACCTCACATGTGGACCAGAAGCTGGGGATCATGGCTTTCACAGTGAGTAATCCAGACTATGAATGGTTGACCTCATGCTGTGGACAGATCATCTCACCCATTCTCTCGGCTGAAGTTTGATTCGTTTGGCATCTTCTTTGTGCCTTCTGCCCATTGAGGGACCTCAAAGTGAACTTTCATTTAGGAAGATTTTCACCCTTATCCTCCATCTTCTCTGTGTTCATACGAGCCTAACCACAGCTCTGCAGGTAACGACTGATATACCTCAACCTGCCCTCCAAATATTGCTGCTGTTCAGTTTTTTCTTTCTGTCTAAAGTTCTAGCAGGGAAATCCTTCAGTGAGAACATCTGGAGAACATCTTTGGACCATTTCTAACTGTCAGATGTGTTTCAGAGCTTCCTGATTCTGGGATTTGAAGAAGACAATCAGGTGCTTGAGCTGAACTTGTTTTTGTCCTTGCAGATGTTTGAGCTCTCATCTGAAAGGCTTTACAGTTCAGAAAGCTGACGGCCGTCCCAGAGTTTGAGGTGGTGAGATCAGCAATGATGACGTGAAGAGCAGTGCAAACTAAAGCTAAGCCCACCTCTCGAAGAGGCAGCTGTTTCTTACAGGTGAGCTGTCTGTTACAGCCAGGTGGACCGTTAACCCGTTACTCTCAACTAACCATGAACCTAAAATCTTTGTAATCCGTGTGAAAACATTCATGAACGAGGCTGTTACTGTGGGTTCATCCACATCTTTATATGCTTTCTATGGTCTGCAGTGAATACTGATGTCCCACACAGGCTGTGGTCCCTGAAGTCCTCCTTAATCCTCACAATCACTCGAGGAGGCTCTTCCTGTTCACCTGGTCTAAGGAGAGCACTGTGGAACATAGCCACCTCAGAACCGGAGCTAGTGGAGCTGCTGGAGCTGGTGAACAATGCTACACCTTTAAGCTGACTGGACCGGGACTGACGCCTGAGACCTGAGACCTGAGCTGGCCTTCACTGAGTCTCCTATGATGAGTAACTGATGGAAGCTGTGGGACACTCTGCAGGCTCCCCTCATCTCACACTTTATCAGCACCTGACGCGATGCTTGCAGGGGACATCTGCACATTGTATCTGTAAAAAATAACCTGGATGACTCTACAGACTTTCCTGTGGTTAGTGCTAGGTCAGTAGGGCACCAGGCGCCCCCTGCTGGAACAGTGGGACAAAATCCTGTGCTGCTCTCATGAAACGTGCATTTACACTCTGCAGAGACACAAAAAAAAGGTGGCACGAAAAAACACGGCTCCACACTCTGTTTGTTCCACTGCAGACAGAAATGCTCCAGCACCACAAGCTTGTGTCACCCACCCCACAGCTCCACCTCAACAAGCTGCAACACATCAGACCAGTGCTCAGAACCAGGGGCAGAGGAACAGCTCCCACAGGTGAGGGCCACACAAAGAGCTAATTACTGGACCTCGGGGTAACGATGTGACCTTTCAGGGGTACGTGGATGTTTGTGCAGCAGTAAAAAGTTCAGATTAAAATATTCAGGATCAGAACAAATGTTCCCGAGACCTGCTGTCCTCAGTCCTGGTATCAAGCATGGTAACAGCATCTTTTAGTAGAAGCTCACAGTAAGGCAGAGGTGTAGAAGTAGTCAAACCCCTAGGAGTACAAATAACTACACCCTGTCAGGGATAAAATGGCAGTACCTCAGAGAGTACTTCACCTGAATATATTTCATTTACTGAATGTAACAAAGATGCTCTTTATGGCTCTGATGATCAATAGAAACATAATAGAAATCCAAACAGAATGTACAGCAGAGTACACACAGTACTCTGTACACCAAGTACTCTGTAAACACAGTACTCTGCACACACAGTACTCTGTACTATTCTAACACGTCACGGCTGGTACATGGGTCTGAGGGTAAGGGCGCGCGCTATTTGTCTGCGGAGATTTAAAAGTTAACTTCATGCACTGCAACATTTTCACTTGTAATGGAGTATCTCTGTGAGTATCCGAGTACTCCTGCTGACGGTTACTCGGTGTTTCAGAGCACGAGAGCATCTTTAGACCCAGCTGACTGACAGAGGCGCAAACCGAGCCTCTGCCCTCACCTGTGCGCGTGCACGCGGGCAGCGGAGGTGTACTCACCGAGCACGAGCAGCAGGCAGACGACGCCGATTAGGATCATGTCGCGTGCTGCTGTAATCCCACAGGAAGTCATGGTTCTCTCGCTCTGAGCGTCGGGGTCTCTCACTCTCTCTCTCCGCACATCACGCGGACTGCCACCGACATAGTGGCACTAGCACGAACCCCGGACACGGTGGGATCCCCCCCCTCCCACCCCGCCGTCCTGGGCTCACAGCAGCCCCGGCAGGGACGCAGAAGAAGACGAAGAAGCGTGGGAGTCTGGGCAGGAGCGCATGCTCCGGAGCGGCTCTCCCGGAGATGGAGCTCTGTCCTCGGTGAAGAACATCAGCTGCCCCCGATCACTCCGCAGCTGTACTCCAACTTTCCGGGCTCAATGTGACTCTGTCCGCTACTCTTCCTCCTCTTTGTCACACACACACACAGTCACACACCGGAGCTGCCCGGTGGGTAACGGCACGCGCGTCTCCCGCCGGTTAGAATCTACTCCAGTAGCAGCCTCGTGCGTCTTTCAGCAAGCCCAGCGCGTGCGAGCACTGAGGAAAACCTCGAAACCTCCTTCTCCTCCTCCTCACCCCCTCCTCACCCAAAACTCAGACTCTCTTTCGCTCTGTCTCTCTCTTTCTCCCTTTCTCCGGGTGTCAAACACACGCGCGTTTACTCCTTACGTTGACCCGGAGTGTGACCTCAGAGCAACGTCATCTGACTGAAAGACACGATCTGCTATTACTGTAATGACTGTTTATTTATTTATCTTTTATTATTGAAAATGTCCCAGGTATTTTATATTTTAATCATACATTTTATTTATATTCATTTTTTATTTACATATGAATGTATAGTTTTAGTGTAATTATTTTTGTTATTTTACATTTTAATTATTGTCATTATTAATTATTAATTTATTTTTATTCTTCGTTTTATTATTTACCTTTTTGTGCTGTAGTTATATTTTTCCTTATTTCCCTTTTTTAAACTTATATGAAATTAAATTAAAGTTAGAATCACATAACTATAATTAATTTTTTATTATAATTTCATCTTAACATATTTTTTTTTGATCTACCTTTATTATTTTAGAATATATCACACCCTGGAGGACGGGGCTGTGGCCCCCCCACACTCCCTAGCAGATCGTTACATGGAGAAACCTTTGGAATACAAGCGCGCTGATCCACACAGGTATGCACACGGGTGTTCACTGCTCGTAGACCCAAATTACACCTTTCTTGGCTGCTACTTCAAAGCACATCTGTCCTGCGTGCTGCACAACAACATTGAATATTTAGTATTTACTGCTGTTTACACTTAGCTAGATTAATGCGATGGTGTTGTGTTTAGTATGTTGCTTTGTTGTTGTTGTTTTTTTGGTCTTTTTTTGCTTGTTTTCTATTCTTCTCTCAACAGGTGATCCAGGAGATTTTTATTTTTTTTTCTCCCCCCCTTTCTCACTGTCCCTCTCCCCTTCTGTTTTTCCTTTCCTTCCTCTTTCTTTCTCCCTTTCCTATCTCTCACTCATGTCTGTCCCGTCTGTAACATCTGAAAATAAAATATAATAAATAATAAAAACAAAGATCGACCAAATGGACCAATACGGCAATGCCACGATGATCCATTTGGCAAAGTAAATCCATTGGGTATCCTTGTTGGTCTTCAGACAACAATTCTGATGGCTAAAGAACCAAATGGGACAGGCGGAAAAAAAACAGAAAAAAAAAAAAGAATATATCACATAGATTTATTATGTCTTTTATTTCTAATTCCTCTCCAACTCCATAATGCTGTTGTAATTTTATTTCTTTTTCAGGATTCTTGTTCTGATTATTGCTTTTTTTTAAAAATCTTTTTAATCTGTGTATGTAATTATTTAATATTGTTTTAATATTTGGGTTTTTTAGGGGGAGTAATCAGATATAATAATTTATTTATATATATACATTTATTATTTTCTGAACTTTTGACTTAGAGAGTTATTTTTATGTGGTCTTGAAGCATTTAGTGAAATGTTTTACATAATATTTTTATTTTAATTATAGTTTTTATCCCAACAATCCATTTGCCTTAATTTTGTAAATAATCGTGTGTGTGTGTGTGTGTGTGTGTGTGTGTGAGAGAGAGAGAGGTGTGTGAGAGAGGTGTGTGTGTGTGCGTGTGTGTGAGAGGTGTGTGTGTGTGTGAGGTGTGTGCGTGTTTGTGTGTGAGAGAGGTGTGTGTGTGTGTGCGTGTGTGTGAGAGGTGTGTGCGTGTGAGGTGTGTGGGTGAGGTGTGTGTGTGTGTGTGTGTGTGTGAGGTGTGTGCGTGTTTGTGTGTGAGGTGTGTGTGTGTGCGTGTGTGTGTGTGAGGTGTGTGGGTGTGCATGTGTGTGTGTTTGTGTGTGTGAGGTGTGTGCATGTGCGTGTGAGGTGTGTGTGTGTGTGTGAGGTGTGTGCGTGTTTGTATGTGAGGTGTGCGTGTGTGTGAGGTGTGTGCGTGTGAGGTGTGTGTGTGGGTGAGGTGTGTGTGTGAGAGGTGTGTGTGTGAGGTGTGTGTGTGAGGTGTGTGTGTGAGGTGTGTGCGTGTGAGAGGTGTGTGTGTGAGGTGTGAGGTGTGTGTGTGTTTGTGTGTGTGTGTGTGTGTGTGTGTGTGTGTGTGTGTGTGTGTGTGAGGTGTGTGTGAGAGAGAGAGGTGTGTGTGTGTTTGTGTGTGTGTGTGTGTGTGTGTGTGTGTGTGTGTGTGTGTGTGTGTGTGAGGTGTGTGTGAGAGAGAGAGGTGTGTGTGTGGTTGACTGATAGTTGCAGATTGTGGACTCTGTGTCTCAGCTCACAGACGTCGCTCTGATACTGGTTCAGGATGTGCTTCTGATTGTGGTCGAGCAACAGCACCAGCAGCAGCAGCAGCAGCAGCACTCGTCCTGCTGAGCAGTGAAGATGGATGGACAGTCGGCCTTTATCATCCCTGGCCGACACATTTAAATTCACCACCTGTAGGTGCTCATGTCTCCCAGGAAGAAAAAAACAGAGAGGCTCAGAGCTCATGAAGAAGACTTATGAATACACAGACTGAGCTCTCAGAGCGTGCACTGTGATCACTCATATCAGCAGGAGCTGAAATACACTCCCAATGAGCAGCATCACAGGGCTCACTCCTAACTCCAGCTCATTGTTGATCTCACATTATTTGGCTGTAGAAGCGTGAGGTCAGCATGACTTTAACAAACAACAAATGATAAAATGTGTTTTTGTGCTTCCAGAGATGAGGAAGTGTAACAAAGAAAACACAGGGCAAACTTAAGAGTTCATTCTTACAAAAAGTCATTTTAATTTTACTTTCTGTAGACAAAATCAATTAAAAAACTATTTTCAGTCTAAACCCTGAGTACAGCCTGGAGGCTTCTGGCATCCAGATGTTATACACAGACAGATGTGGTCTCTGTGACATAAACAACAAAGCTTCCGGACTTGTAGCAACCACTATGTTGTTTTTCATTTGTTTTGTTTTTTTTGGAGCCAGAAGTGACAAATGCTAAAATATCACCTAATGCTGGGTCACTTAGGTCACTTGGTTAGACCAGACCAGGGGTCGGCAACCCTAGGCACGCGTGCCACAGTTGGCACGCGAAGGGTTAACTAATAGCACGACCATAGCTGGATTGGCCATCGGGCATACCGGGCATTTGCTCAGTGGCCCGGTGACTTTTTTCTTCTTTGCAACGGTATAAACAAGGAAAGGTGGTGGATTGGCCAGATCCTGGCCGGTGTGTAAAAATAACTCAGTAGTTTGGTGCTGGCTATGGCGGAGCTTCCACAGATTCAGTAAAATTAACAAGTGGTGGAGGCCAGCAGGTGGATGAGGGAGAGGGGAGGCAGGAGGAGGAGAGACCCGAGGCGGCCGCCGGTCCGAGTGTCAGGTGAACTGAACTTCAGGTAAGAAGTTATGACCTGCAGTCTATCTGGGTCAGATATAAACCAAGTTTAGGTGCAGTTTATTTTTGTTGTGCTGACGTTTTACAGTCAGTTAGAATAACTCGTATTGCGTACTAGCTAGCATGATGGAGTTTCTATACAGCTGGGTCGGTGCTATGATGTAACTGATAATGAACTTTATTTTATTCATAAGGTTAGTTAGTAGAGTTGCCAACCTTCCTGTAAAAAATGGAATCGTCCCGTATTCAGAGAAAATATTACGCATTTTGTGTTGAGCTGAGAAGGGATGCAGTTTGTCCCGGACTTCAGCTAGAATGGAAAAAGACACAAAGCTGGAGTTATTCTGTCGTTACGCTGTCAGCTGCCTCTTCTTCTTCTCTCATTCTCTCCCCTCCCTCTCCTGTTTCTACTTCAATCATTAAACTGATCAGTGATCAGCTGATCGGCTTTTCTCTCGTTTGTTTATCGCCCACTTTGCGCCAGAAAGAGGAAACCGCCAGATGTCGCGCTAAACAACAGCAGCACGTTTAAGCTTGATCAGCTGTTGTTAGAATTTATTTAATATTAATTTCTAGTATCAGCTGATGTTTGCTGGAGCCACAGCTGTAAAGCTGCTGGTCATGATATCGGTTTGTATATCTGGTGAGAGGGAAACATGAAGATGAAACCAGGAGATGTCCTTACTGAATCATCAGAGCTGAACAGGTGATGGAGAAACAGGTTTAGGTGACATGAATGAGTTGAAGGGAAGTTATGAACTGTTTCTGAGAGACAAATAACACCAGGATCCTTTTCTATGTAGCTGACAGCTGGTAACTGTGCAGGGGCGGGTCTAGCAAAGTTTTGCCAGGGGGGCCAGGTAGGGCATTAACAGGGAGAGGGGGCACAGAGAAATACTTTCTTATTCTCATTTAAAATGTCTTGCTGTTATTAAATAATTATCTGAAACTTACAACCAATGTTTTTATCTGACATAAAATGTATAGAAATCATACATATACCAACAAGATTGTACATCACTGTCACAACAGCATTTGTTTTCATTCAAAGGCTTTATGGCTTTAGTACCTGGTGGGCCGGTCTCTAGTCAAAATGCCCGGGGCGATTTTTTGTCTCAGTCCAGCCCTGGGCACGACACGCAGTGAACTAATCTGAGATGGTGCATTAAAAAATAAATGGCTGCGCCAGCGGTGCACATCGCAAATCAGCTCGCATAGACACATTAGTTGTGCCTCTTCTTAATGACGGTATCTTAGCTAACAAACCCAACTACCAGATTCAACTTGTAATTGGCTAAAAATAACTTGGCCTACTGGTGAGAGGGACGTTGTTAACTTTCCACATTCCGACACTTCAAAAGCTTCAGGAGCTTTCTGCTCAGCACAGCATCAGCACCACGGAAACACACGGATACATCCGTAGACTCGAGACACAATGCATTTTTGGGACTTTCAGGTGTATGGACCAATGTTCTATTTTCTGATCAAAGCGGAAATCTTTAATGAGCAGCTAGATTTGTCTCGCATTAACTGGCTGAGTTAATGCCAGTTAATGCAACATCGAAGCAGCCGGAATCCACAGCTTTGCGTGTTCATGGAGCTTGCATTTTCACCTGCTGGACATCACTGCCTGACAAGTTTAACTGTCTTCAGAACATTGCAGAGGCCTTATTGACAGTATTTGGCTCTACATGTCTGTGTGAGCAGATTTTCTCTCACATGAGTCCTCAGGTAGCCGTCTGAATGCTGGACATTTGGAGACCTGAGTCTCTGAGTGGGAGACCAGAGATCACATTAACATGTGTGTCTCTGTATTAACAAACATGCCATATTGACTTAGTTTATTTTTCTTATCATTGTTGTGAGGAGACCATAAATAGGATTTGTATTGTCTGTTGTGCAGTTCATTTGCTTTTATGGAGTTGTTATTATGGATTTGTTTCAAAATAGCTGATATTATTCGCTGATAGCTGTCAACATCTGCAAACAAATATAATTCTTTAAAGTGGTTCTATATATTGTGTAACTGTTCATATAGAGCGTTATTAAATTTATTCCTAATGCAATCATATGGCACACTGACTTCTGAGGAAATTTTAAATGGCACTCGCCATCAGAAAGGTTGCCGACCCCTGGACCAGACTATACGAAAGTATCAAACACGTTTTATTGTGTGAATGCATCATTTATTCTCTTTTTTTGTTGTTGTCATATTTCTATTTGGACTGAGGGTGTTGTTCAGTGAGTCAATACCCTAAAAACTTGTTTTAATCGAGCCCGGATCAAGAATTTTAGGTCACACTGACTGACTGAGTTTTATATGAGTAACTGAATAAATTTGAGTTTGAGTCATTTTGTGTCTGTTTTCTGTCATTTAGCACCAGGGGTGCCACCAGAGATATGGGACATAAATAATAATATCACTTTTGGGCACCACACACAAACACTGTGCAGACATGAAAAATGGATAAATAGAATTAATGATTTCATGCAAGGTTGATGAGATATATGCTTTTAATTATTTTAATGATAACAATACTATAATTTTATTAATTTTTTTAAATTTTATTTCTGTTGATTGGTACCTTACACAAAATACAAATTAAATATACATAAACCTTTGAACAGAAATAATTTTTCGTTCTCATCTATAAAATGGTGTAAAGTATTTTTACTGCTAAAACATTGTATTCATAATATTAAGTATTGGGAAATATAACTTAAATAATCCTTTGGATCTTAGTGTTCAAACAAAGTAAATCCGTGTGCAAAATATGTGCAGAGCAACACACACGTCTCCATAACTGCTCTGTTTATGTGGGTTATAGGGATAATGTATTATTATTATGAAATAAATAGCGTGTAGAATAAAAATACATTTCCCACGGGTCCTCCTGCAGTCAGACACACGTTTTAAGTTAAAAGAGCTTCCCTGTTTCTTCAGGTGTCAGTGGGCTGGTTCAGTGTCAGCAGTGTGGCTGTGGGGAGATGTGAGTGGGACAGCTGAGCCTGAGCTAGAGGTGTGATCTGTGTGGCACCACGTAAGTAACGTAGTGCACACGTGTACAAAGGGTCAGGCTTCACCGAGCACATGCTTCCTGTTAGTGAGGAAGTAAGCTAGCTACCACTGGGACACGCGGCAGTTTCTTTCACTTCACTTCACTCCACCTGTCCCTCTTTCATTTTTTTCAAACCCAGCCTTCACTTTTAATGGAGCCATCCTACTGCAGTCCAGGAGCACGTGCACGTGGAACAAACCAACTCATGAAATAAGAGGGGGGTCAAAAACACATCCAACTAGTGATAGGAAACAAACATCTTTATAAGTACCCGAGAAACAAAAATAATTTTATAGCGATAGGTTCATATTTTTTTTTAAAGATTTTTTAAATGAGATTTAAAAGATTAACTGACTGTTTACTGTTTTCGAATGCCCCTGTCAGTTGCTGTCAATCGTGGGCCTTTAATATGGTCATCGCTTTCTTGTGGGAGAAATACCAAATGACACATGGTGAGCGAACACAGGTGTAAAATTTTGCTTTATCTTTAAAAAGCATGGACAGACTCCCCCAAATTGAGGAAGTCTTTGCAAGCTCCTTTGACGAGGAAGTCTGTCCATCACTTTTCATACACCTAGTGACAGAACATAAGGAATTCCTTCCCTATGTTAAACATAGTGAAACTAGTGGGGCTGAATGCGCAATCAACAGGTGTGTGTGTGTGAGCTATGTTTATCATCAAACAAACTTTCTGAAAATCATTTATTGGATAACTCTTCTGGTTTTTTCCCATCATTTATGCTATAAGACAGGGGTGGGGAACTCCAGGCCTCAAGCGCTAGTGTCCTGCACGTTTTAGATATCACCCTAGGTGATAATGATTACTTCATTATCAGGCCTCTGGAGAACTTCAAGACCATTTGAGGAAGTAATTTAGCCATTTAAATCAGCTGTGTTGGATAAAGGACATATCTAAAACCTGCAGGACACCGACCCTTGAGGCCTGGAGTTCCCCCACCCCTGTTATAAGGGGTTCTGCTCTCTCTGCAACAGCAGGTTGATTCATGCACCACAAGCAGAGGTTCCTCTTCATGTGCTGAGAGTCTCACAGATGGAAACATTTCAGCCTCCAGCTCATTGTCCTCTGTCTGAATGTTGGGTGTTCTCTGTATTATAGTAGGGTCTTTATCTTAAAGTATAATACACTTTGAAGTGACTATTGATTTGATGACTGAAAAGCCAGACAGACATGACCAGGCAAGCGAAGAACTGTAGATGTGGTTAACCTGTAAAGGTGAGGTTGGAAACTCAGAGTTTTGGTCATGAGGGTTAGTCTATCATTTCTAAAAGCCTGTTCAAACATCTTCAGTTTTTTTAGTTCAAACCCCAACAGTCAGACGACTCCCTATGAGCAGCAATTGGTGAAAAAGGCAAGGAAGAACTCTGGGTTCATGGATAACGCTGGGTATCATCTGGTGGGTAATGAAAATTTTTGCAGTGAAAAAAGTATAAGTCTGAGTACACAACCCCAACGAACTCCAGTGTGAAGAAGACTCTTTATATTAACAAAGAATTATACCCTGTTGGATGAAAATGATTCAAACCACTGCAGCACAGTACGCTTAATACATCTAAAAATGAAGAGCATGCAGTAAGCATCAAAAAGCATTCATGAAAAAAAAATAAAATAAAATAAAATAAACACTCTGAATTGTCAACGAAAGGGTTGATGTGTTACAGTGGCATGTCTCTGGGGTACAAACAGAGTCTACAAGAAGCTGGTGTTCATCCAGGGAAAGCAACGTGTCGGTGCGATCTGTAACATTTATACAGGAGTTTTAGGTTTCAGAGAACTGCAGAACATTCGGGGTATTTTATAAAAAGGTTTGGTTCAGCTAATTACACCTCATGGGCCTTTTTTTGGACCACTGTGGTAACAGACCCCCCTCCATCCACCTCCCCAGCACAGGCTGCAAACATTTACAGGCCTACTGGCTGGCAGCACCCACCCGTCCCTATTTAAAAACCTCCACCTCACAGGTAACTTTAGTTCACCTTCAGACACTGAGTACACAGAAATCAGACAGAAACAGGCGAACATCTGTGGCGATGCTGCAAACCTTTGTTTTCTTTGTTATTTGTGACACGCAGTTTGGGTCATCAGTTATCGAGGGCTTTTCTCAGAAGAATTAAGCAACTGGGAGTGTGTTTTGGATGCTAAACAGTGCATGACCAGGCTGTTGCAAAACATGACAATCAATCCCCTCTTGATGTTTGCTTCAATTTATAGTAGACATGTTAGATACAGCCTGTTCCTTGCTAATCGAAAAAGGGAACTAAGATGATGGTGAAAGAGCCTGACAATCACTTTATTTATCCTGAAAAAGAGCTTTGATAAATTGGAAGATGGCATAATTTGTATTAAACATATTAGATTCAAAATAAAAATCACAATTTTAAATTAAAAAAAAAAAAAAGCATTCATGACAGTCAGCTTATTTCCATAGTGGACACTCTGAGGGACTTAGCCGGAGAATTTCAATTAGATTAAATTCAATTTCACAACAACAGTCGCCTCAAGGCGCTTTATATTGTACAGTAGATCTTACAATAATAGATAAAGAGAAAAACCCAACAATCATATGACCCCCTATGAGCAAGAACTTTGACAACAGTGGGAAGGAAAACCTCCGGCAGAACCAGGCTCAGGGAGGGGCGGCCATCTGCTGCAACCGGTTGGGGTGAGAAAAGGAAGACAGGATAAAAGACATGCTGTGGAAGAGAGACAGAGATTAATACCAGGTACGATTCAAAGCAGAGAGGTCTATTAACACATAGTGAGTGAGAAAGGTGACTGGAAAGGAAAAACTCAATCATACATGTAATCATAGTGTTGTGTGAGATCAGTGGCAGAGTTATCTTTTGTTTCCAACTATAAAACATCCAGAGTGAGACCATGGCAGGATAATGAAATACACTCACATGTCCTGGTATATGAATCTCACTTATCCTCACCTCTATTAACATAATTAAACTTTATTTATACAGCACCAAATCACAACAGCAGTCACCTCTAGATGCTTTCTGTTGTGAGATAAAGACACTATGATAATACAGAGAAAACCCAACAATCAGACTCTGAGCAAGCACTTTGGTGACATTGAGAAGGAAAAACTCCCTTTTAACAGGAAGAAACCTCCAGCAGAACCAGGCTCAGGGAGGGGCGGGGCCATCTGCTGCGACCGGTTGGGGTGAGAGAAGGAAGACAGGACAAAGACACACTGTGGAAGAGAGCCAGAGATTAATAATAACTAATGATTAAATGCAGAGATGTATAAACACATACTGAGTGAAGAAGAAACACTCAGTCCATCATGGGAATCCCCCGGCAGCCTACGTCTATTGCAGCATAACTAAGGTAGGATTCAGGGTCACCTGGTCCAGCCCTAATTATATGCTTTATTAACCCTTTAAGACCTACCATAGAACCAAGTCCGCCAGAGCTAATATTATATTTTTACATGTTGTAGTGCCCTTTTTGGGAGCATTTCAAGTTGATATACATCAATACAACCATTATAGCCCAAATTTTAATAATATGTATGCATTAAGTGCATAGTAATTACATAAATTCCAAAAAAGTGCAATAGACTACAAAAAAATTTAAAATCGTTTTTGCTTTTTTAACATATATTTCTAGTTAGAAAATTTAAGAGGCTTATCCCTCAAAACTGTAAATACAAAAAAGTTGCACAAAATAGTTTCCCACCACATGAAATTTATTTTGAGTGTCTTCATAGTTTTATTTTTGAAATACACTTTTATATACTGCTGGAAAAACGAAAATAAATATTATAATGCAAATTTGCAAAAAAAGCAGCATATGCATCAAAATAAACTATTTCCAGCAGTGCAACATGAGTCCTAAACATCCCAGAAACGACACAGAAAATCATAAAGTCAAACATAACACAAGTATAGGCTCAAAAGGCCCTGATGGTAAAAAAAACTACATTTCCGCAAAATGACGTCACTTCCGGTTTCGGCCAGGACATGGCGGACATGCTATAGTTCGTGCTGATGGACGTAGGAAATGTTACGAACGGCTGATCGGATCGGCAAAGCGTATTTCTGGAATATTATGTTTTTGTTGCTGCAAGTGCTTTTTATGCAGTTTTTGCAAAGCTATATGTGGAAGGAAACTGTGACTTAGGACAAGCTGATGGCATAAGATGTAAGTACAACTCCTCCAGTTTCATATGCAAAAAAAATTATTGCGCTAGCTTACGTGGTTGCAGAGCTACCAGGATTTAAAAATAGTTACGCAAAACGGAGCATGCCCGCTCCGACTGGCTTTAAAGGGTTAAAAAGGAAAGTTTTAAGCCTAATCTGAAAAGTAGAGATAGTGTCTGTCTCCCGAATCCAAACTGGAAGCTGGTTCCACAGAAGAGGGGCCTGAAAGCTGAAGGCTCTGTCTCCCATTCTACAGGGTGGGCCATTTATATGGATACACCGTAATAACATGGGAATGGTTGGTGATATTAAAGTCCTGTTTGTGGCACATTAGTATATGTGAGGGGACAAACTCCTCAAGATGGGTGGTGACCATGGTGGCCATTTAGAAGTCGGCCATCTTGGATACAACTTTTGTTTTTTCAATAGGAAGAGGGCCATGTGACACATCAAACTTATTGGTAATGTCACAAGAAAAACAACGGTGTGCTTGGTTTCAACGTAACTTCATTCTTTCATGAGATATTTACAAGTTTCTGACCACTTATAAAATGTGTTCAATTGTTGACCATTGTGTTGGATTGTCAATGCAACCCCCTTCTCCCACTCTTCACATACTGATAGCAACACCGCAGCAGAAATGCCAGCACAGGCATCCAGTATCCGTAGTTTCAGGTGCTGCACATTTCGTATCTTCACACCATAGCCAATTGCCTTCAGATGACCCCAAAAATAAAAGTCTAAGGGGGTCAGATCGGGAGACCTTGGGGGCCATTCAACTGTCCAACGACGACCAATCCACTTTCCAGGAAACTGTTCATTTAGGAATGCTCGGACCTGGCACCCATAATGTGGTGGTGCACCATCTTGCTGGGAAAACTCAGGAAACGTGCCAGCTTCAGTGCGTAAAGAGGGAAACACATCATCATGTAGCAATTTCAAATATCCAGTGGCCTTGAGGTTTCCATTGATGAAGAATGGACCCACTATCGTTGTACCCCATATACCACACCAAACCATCACTTTTGTTGTTCCAACAGTCTTGGAGGGATCCATCCAGTGTCAGACCAATAGCGGTGGTTTTGTTTGTTAACTTCACCATTCACATAAAAGTTTACCTCTCTGGAAATGAAGCAGTTTCTTCTCTCGTCATATCGACGGAGGTACAAAGAGCTATGAAAATCACAGTGAAAGTTCAAGTCTTTTCAGCAGAATTTTTAGCTTCTTGGCCTGTTTACAGCAGAATTCTCAGTTTCTTCAAGTCTTTTTACCATAAAATTCCACAAGTTCACTTTTTTCAGCAGAATTTTCAGCTTTTTCACCTGTTCTCAGCACAAATCTCAGCCTCTTCTGCTCTTTTCAACAGAATTTTAAGAATCTTCACCTCTTTTAAGGAAAAATTTCAGTTTCATATCGTTTCAGTCACCTGAGAACCAGTTTGGCTCGGTGAGATAAGCAGCCGCCTTGAGACCAAGTGGCGCAGGTTCAAATCCTACCTGTAGCTGATGCCCTAGGTCTTCTCCTCTTGCACTCACTCTACCCTTTCAAATAAAGCAGTTTTCAACAAAGACAAAAGCTTCCACACAGTGTTTTCAGCAGATAGTTCTTCTTCTGCTTTTTTCAGATTCCACTACAAGGCATTCACACAGTATTTTCGCAGGAAATGCAACTTTTTCTAGTTTTTATTCAACAGCTAAATGTATAAAACATATATATTAAACATATAAGGTAAATATGCAATGTCAGATTACATTAAGATAGCTCAGAATCAGTGGCGGTCCTAGCCTGTTTGGCGCCCTGGGCGAACACTCCCTTCCTCTTCTTTTTTATTTTTTCTAAACTGATCACCTGATGGCTTTGAACTTTTTTTGTCCATCTTCCATTGGTTTTAATTTTGCACTCCAGTATGAACACAAATCCCCCAACTCGAGGATTGCCACAACATAACCTAATAGACCTACACCTTAGTTCACAGATATGCTTTGTCTAGGGTTTATTTCTGGGATTTCGCACAACCCAGGATTCAAATCATGAATACATAATGGGCTTGGATTTATAACATTATGAAGGAAATGTGCTCTATTTGGAAGCAGCCGGCCCCCCTCCCCTTTCGACAGGTTGTGTGTGAGACGTTAAATCATCAAACATCAAACCCTGGAGGTTATTAGATGCTGCTCCAGCCAGCCAGAGAATCCCCCGCCGCCCCGCCCTCTCCTCCCTGTGCCGCGAGCAGTAGGCGCACCTCGCAAACGGAGGGCGCCCTTACTCCCAGCAAATGGTTCTCAGTGAGAACACAATTATCTGTAAAAAGGTTTTTTAGCTCCTGTCCATAGTCAGTGGTTTGAGTCAATAGTTCTCGCATTTTTAGTGCATCACTTCAGAATCTAAACAAAGTTCACAAGTCACAGCTCACTTAAAAAAAATAAATAACTGTCAATAATAAAAAGCATCCAGATTTAATTGTAGTGAATCAAAAATCTAGATAAAAAAGATTTACATGATCAAACTCCCTTTTTGCTTGTTTTTCTTCAAAAACATTCATATTAGTTTCCCTGTAATCTCGAGTGAAATTATGCAGGTTTCTTCCTCCAGGATGCTCTCTTCATAGTAAAGTTACAGACTACTGGGTAATTTATACTTTAGTATGAAGTGCATGTAAACACTGGACCAAGCAGCAGTATGAAGCCTGAGCTAAGAACATGTCCAGCTTCTTCTTCCTTATAATAAACTAAATAATGCATTCAATTTGTGATGTGTTCACCCAACCAGCACACTGCCACAAAGGGCAGCATGCAGCCCCCTCATTATGTCAAATTTGCCAAAACAGATCAAAGGAGCTGCAGAGGGAACACGGAGCTCTGCATCAGCCGGTAAAAATACAACTCATTTAGAAATGATTTGTATTTTTACCGGAAAAGGAGCAAACAACCAGCATCGCTTCCTCAGACTAGCCCTTGGTTGGCCTTTCCTTCAGAGCAGGAGCTGAAGCTGCTGTCCTGGTTTTTGTGAACCTCAGGTGACATGGATCAAAACACAAAGACTCCGCATTTATAATTTTACTCTGAAACCTGCAGGGAGGATTACAGCAATTAGCAGACTTCTGTCACAAAATATGAATCTCATCAGGGAAAGTAATTAGTCACAGAACTGTAAAAACTCTGCCTCCAGTGGAGTTTGCTCAGAGTAAGACAGTCTCATCTGTTGAGGGCAGCAAGTCAAAGATCGGAACCAGAGGGAGTGGAATCTGCTGGATGTGAAGTTTCATGGTTGGTGCTCTGTGGCTTGGGCTTGCTTTCCAGCACACTCCACAGATGCCCAGATGAGATTAAGATTTGAAGAAATTTGAAGGATCTGATTTCTTAAAATGTTGCTAAAAATGTCTAAAACACTCCTGATTATCATGCTGAAAGAGGCCCCTGCAGTCACGTTGACCTGTGACCATCAAATCTAATCTGATCATTTCTAAATCCAAGTACGTTACTCCGTTTTGGAGCCAGCCTCAACAGGTAATTTGACAGAGTGCACTTCCAAGTTGGCTTAATTTTTAACCCTGGAGGTTACTTCTTTTTCTGTCTATCTTTCCATGTGAGCTCTTGCTCCAGGACAATGTGTTGCAGCTTTGAACTTTCTGTTTCTTTGAGGTCTGAGTGTAATCATTCAGATGTCCAGAGGGGAGTTCAGAGCTGAGTCTCTTTATGTTAAAAGGACCCTTCTGAGATGGTTCAGGTCCTCCTGAGTCCCCTTCATTGATGCTTTTCCAGACATCGTCTGGACCCAGAACACAGTGAGGAGATTATCCTTTTTGTTTGTACTTGAAATGTCCTGGGTTTTGTTAGGCAGAGGCATGACTGGAGTACCATGACCACAGAGAGGTGGACAGATGCATTTATAAATAGGTGTTTGTGTTGATTAGCAGCCATTAACAGTCTATTATCAGAGATCTCATTGACTTGTTGTGACATTAAAGTAGTGAGCTGGGTTCATTAGAAGTTTTCTGAGCATGCTGTCTGGATGTTCTTGAAATTGCAGCCTGCAGCAGAATGCTGGCCAATGCCAGATTTCACAAACAGTGGAGGAGTTTCTGCAGTGGCACTGGCTTGGCTGCAACACAATCACCCTCACATCACAAGGCACAAGAGGCGTTTGAGATAACAGCTCCTACAAAGAAGCTTTGCATTTTCTTTCTACAACAGACTGAAATAGACTAAGACGAAACCCACAGAATCTATATCATGATGTCTGAACAGGAACTGCTCTGTGCCACAGACTCAAGCAAGAGGCAAATATTGGATGGTAAAAAGAAATATTCCTGTGTGTGAAAATTAAGTGGAGAAAGTGTGACAATTCAAACCAGATGCAGTCTGCTGGGAAATCACTTTTACAACAAGCTCTCAGGATTAGTCTGCCATGATTTCCATTCTCATCACCCTCCCTGTTACATGCCCTCTACTTATCCACGCCTTCATTCCTATTTCTCGTTAAAACTTCATCTCTCTGATTGCTCTTCTCTGCCTCTCTCTCTCTTTTGTTGCTCTTTTTTCCGTCTTGTGCAGCAGCACAAACCTGAACTTGCTGCAACGCTGACCTCTTTTACCTTGGTCTCCTGGCACTAATTCAATTACAACAGCCACTAGAAAAGGCATTTATAATTAACACTGATTAATGAGGTGAAGTCAGAGGATACATCCGAGATAGAGTGATTGGACAACATTAGTGGGGGACAATTATGGAGGCGAGCTATGAAGTGAATCACACCCACAGTCATTAGAGGAGGAATCAGCGCTCACTGTGGGGAAAGCAAGGCCAGAGGTTTACAATGTGATCAACAGCAATCCAAATCTGGCCCAAATCACTCTCCCCTTATCAGAAGCTGTGTGACTCCAGGCCAAAGGTGACTCTGAAAACAGAAAAACTACGTCAACGTTGATAACAGACTGTTGTATTGTATTGTTACCTAATATATGGTGACTATGTCTGCTGAAATACGAATAAAGTCCAAGAAGGCATCCTGCTGCTTCCAGATGCGGAACCACTTTTGATGTGGAGGAGTAGCAGCCGTACTCGATTGCCTTCACCCATCAGAGGAAACTCATTTCTGCCACTTGTGTCTTCAGATACATTCTTTTGGTCATTACCCAGAGCTCCATCAGTGAGGGTAAATCAACAGCTTCACCTTCACGCTCAACTCTCTCTTTATCACGTAACTGTAGATGCCCCACCTGCTTTCTTCCCTCACTTGTGAAGAAGACTCTTAGATTCCAGAGTCATGGATGAGGACCAGACTTGGAGCCTCAACACATCCTCACAGCTTCACTGAGCTGTAAATGTCCCCAGTGTGAGCAGCATATCAACACTGAATGAGCAGTAATGGTCATCCCCTGCTGAAGTTAAAATTTCACTCAGAGTTTCATCAACCCTCTCCTATATTAGCCGTCCAGATAAGAAAAAGGCATCGTGTCTCTTTAACGTCTGCTGTGCAGTGCTTGTGGACCACTGTAGAGCCAAACACCCAGCAGCATCATCGCTCTTGGTCTGGTCTCTGGGAGTTTAAGTGTTAAAAGCTTCATTGAGTCTTACCTTTTTCAGGCTGAAGACATACAGAATGTATTGTAGCTGCACGTTACTCTGTAATTAAACTGTCTGAATGCTTTTGCCTGCACATAGTCATTAGCTTTTTATGAGGAGTCACTTATGGTGCCATACAACAAAATCAGTGAGGAAGTGAAGCAGAAAAGCAGCTAATGGTGTATAAGCTTGTCTTACTGACATGTTGATTCTTAGTGCTGTCAGAACAGGAACAACAGGTTTTCATGCCACTGATAATACAGACATATGATAAGACTCAACGGAGAGGTAGCTTTATCTATTTAAACCCGAAGCATGGCTCTTAGGCTGTTTTCAGATAAATCTGGCTGGGATTACTTACACTAGTTTCTGGAAGATGTAGTGAGAACACACTTTAGATACCATAATTTTCGGTCCACAAAACACACCGAATTATAAGCCGCACTGTCCACGAACAGGTCCGTTTTCATACATAAGGCACACTGGATTATAAAGCGCATTAAGCAAAACAAAATCAGATAAGTCAAACTTTACTCAACTCATTCTGCTTGCTTCCTCCACTTCCGATTCATTAATGTTGAATTCTCTCGCAGCTGCTCTATTCCCATGTTGTTGCAGTATAATAATGACTAACCTCATATTGTTGATGAATTATTTCAGTTTTTCTCCTGACTGAACTTTGGTCCCTTCATAGCATCCTGCCATGCGATTGCATTTGTCCCTAACCATAGGGAACCCTCACATTAACTTTTATGGAGTGGAAAAAAGTTAGTGTTCCTCCTCCAGCTTCACTGTGTTTATGTTATGCTAACATAGCTGTCTTGCTAGTGATCACGTAGCACATTATTATATACCAGCTAGCCCAACTTCAGTAAAAATCAGTTCGAGGGCAGTAAGCATCAGAACTCATACATGAGGCGCACAAGATTATAAGGTGCGAAGGGATAACCAGTGAAGGTGACTAAGGGATGTTGACAATGCCACCTGGGGAGGGAGTTGCACCCCAGGAAATATGTCTGTGAAGGTTCTCAGTCATCCAGGTCATTTTAGTCTAAGGAGCTTGGAAAGAAAAGCGTCTTCAAGCAACTTAAAAAAGTTGCTTGAAGACGTTACACCTCTCATCCAAGAAGCTTCTTCAAATGGTCAAATGGTAGAGAGTCCCAGATTTAAACCCCTGTGGGAGTTTCTCCCCAAAGAGGGACAAAAGGACCCCTGATGATCCTCTACCTAATCACATGAGCCATTGTGTGAAAACGGGAGTAGGTCACAATCAGCCAGGGTTTCGGATGAGCTCATTGTGAAACCTGGACCCACCCTATAATGTGATTTCCTGAGGTCAGATGGCCCAGGGTGTGAGTGGGTGTTAAGGCGTCTGGGAAGGGATCTCAAAACTGGATTATAGATGCATAGTTGATGTCGTAGGCCACCGCCTCTGTTCAAAGATGGTCGCTCACAGTGGACATAAATGACCTCCACTAAAGCAACAAAACAACAAAACATATAAAACATTAAACAAATCAGTAAAAGAGATATAAACGAAACAAATACTCCCTAAGGTACAGTTATGGTTTATAAAAACATGATTAAAATATATCAAACAATTCAGAGTAAAAGACCATAAAACCCGGAGTCAGTTAAGGCCAGTCCATAAACGTTTGCAAAATGACAACATGGCTACAGCAGTGTGGCACAATCCACTCTCTAAAGGGCAATACTGAAATGAGCAGCTTTCCTGGAGAAATCAAACCGCTCTACAATGCTTAACCGCTTAACGCTCTTGGCCACTTTGGATGGGAACGGACTGCCAAATGCCTCCGTGTGGTAGTGAAGCGCAGCCGTTTCTTATAAGGCCTCTAATTATCAGCTGGAAAGGTGCGCTGCATTCAAGGACATCACGTAAAAGTCTACCCCAAAATCTACTTAACTACATTACTTTCAGCTGGGTTTAATTTTTCTGCCATCATCCATGTGTATAAATAGCCCTGTCTTCCTTGTTGTCTCTATTGCATCCTCCTATCTTCTTTTAAGTTTCCTGTGCCTAGTTATTTACTTATCGTTACACTCAATGTAAGAATGAGTGTTGGGGAGTAACGTAATACATGTACCAGCATTACGTATTTAAAATACAAAATATGAGTAACTGTATTCTTACAGTTACCGTTTTAAAAGGTGATATTCAGAATAGTGTTACTTTGTTGAAATAAAGGGATTACACAGCGGTCTTTTCCTGTTTCATATGTTAGGCTATGCACTCTCTATTTTTCGTAATTGACTATGTGCACGTTAGCATATGCTACTTCCGGGGGGGGAACTCCTGTGGGGAGCTTTGTTTCCGGTGTCCTATTCGTCCCTGTTTACGGTCCAAAACAAGTTAAGCAAATGAATGAATCAAGCGGCGATCTACATTTCTATAGATGTCTTGGGCATTTACCCAATATATCTGTAAATGATGTTCATCGACTTGTCGATATTTTGACTTCAGAGTCACACTGCTAGCGATCGATGCAGCGATTCTGTACTGTACAGGAGAGATGTCATGGAGGAGATCATCTGCAGTGATCAGGACGCAGGACACAATGTGACTTAAAAAATAAGCATGCAAACTTGCAATAAAAAATCTGCGAAACAGCGAGGTGAAAGGTGAACCGCGTTATAGCGAGGGACCGCTGTAATTTTGAAGGTAAGTCACAACATACCCTTCGTAAATACTAATGTATAGAAACCCTTACCAGCAATCATTCATTTTTTTGTGTGGCTTTTTTCACGGTTTGTTAACATGCTGTGTAGATGTGTACTTGACTAGCTGATCTCGACATAAAGGGGGAAACCTCTGGTTTGACTATTCTTCACCTGTAGTTTGAATGCTGAACATTTGCCTGTTTAAATCATAAGACCAGTTATGGGCTCAAAATGTGGTCATAAATATTTTGTACTTGTAAATCAGGATTTGTATGTTTAAAAAAAATTTGTGTGTGCGTAAAAAAGATTTGTATGTGTAAAAAAATTTGTCTGTCATGGGCCGTGGTGCGCGGGCACGAAAGGATCCAGGCGCAGACTCCGAGCTAACAGAAAGACACTTTATTGAAACAACGAAAGGCGACCCGGGGAAATTAGAGAGCAAAACAGAAACTAAAAACCCGGGGAAACAATGACACGAGGAAGCTGGGATCGGGACGGCGGGGGGCTGCAATAGAAAGGGGAGATGATTACTAGGGAGCCAGGAAGCGGGGAAAACATATCAGGACTGAGTTAGAGTAGGGGCTTACGATAGAACGGGACCGTGGGAGCTCGGGAGGGAAGTGTGGCAGTCCGTGGGGGCAGGAAGTCCGTGGGAATGGCGAGTGGGCCGGGTGAGCACCGCGAGATCCAGTCGGAGGACAGGCAGGTAGCAGACGCCGAGTAGAAACCTGGACAGAAGTAGGCAGGTTAAACAAAGTTCCAAGCAGAAGAGAACGCACACTTTTCGTGGAAGTCTGGTTACCACTGTGGGGATGACTAACGGACTGGCGTGGAGCATCCGTCAGCGCCGGATTAAGTGGATCTCCGTGTAATCACCGTGATGGAGAGCAGGTGTGCTGGTGATGGCCCAGCCCGGGGGTGTGGCTACCCGAGCATCACGCATTCCACAGACACAGGACCACGGACCATGACATTGTGTGTGTGTAAAAAAGATTTGTATGTGTAAAAAAATTTGTGTGTGCGTAAAAAAGATTTGTATGTGTAAAAAAAATTTGTGTGTGCGTAAAAAAGATTTGTATGTGTAAAAAAAATTTGTGTGTGCGTAAAAGAGATTTGTATGTGTAAAAAAAAAAAGATGGGTTTGGCTGTCAGAGGGGCGCTTTTTTGAACTGCAGGTCCTTGAAGGGTAGCAGCTAGGTCGACTAATTTTCAGCAGTTGTTGAAAGGGTAAAGTTGTGGTATATCAGTGGTTAGAAATACCATTATTACTTTAGGATTAGTTTAACACAAAGTCAGGGCTGACCCGGGACCATTGCTGTGAGTCACAGTGCGCAGCATAAAAGTCCTTTCACATGGGACGCAGGATGTGCTGCTAATGCTAACTAAAAGCAAAGGATCCAGAATTTGTTGCACTGGCTGCTGGGCTCTGTGGGTTTTTGCAGCAGCTCTACCTGTACTAGATGCACCTGCTCCTTGTCTTTTCTATCTCTGACTTGATGTCCTCTACAAGAGTTTGGGTTTTTTTGCTGGTTCTTCAAATGTTCAATAAAAACATGTATGCTAATTCATAACGAAGAAAGCGGGGGCGGGCAGTGTTTTGTAATGAAGACTGTCATTTCCAAAACACTGCCCACCCCCACCCCACGGTCCGCAGCGCTGTTGAAAAGGCTGTGGAAGTCCCTGTATTAAACACGTAGACCTGTGACACAAAAATCACCAAACTCGGACGACCACAGACTGTTTTCCTTCGTGGTGATGAAGGAAAACGCTGGGTTGGCATGTAAAAGGGCATTTATTCCCTTCAAAGACCTGCAGTTCAAAAAAAGCGCCCCTCCGACAGCCAAACCCATCTGTTCTCTGATTGGATTGTTACATTTGTGATGTAACAATCCATTGACCAATCAGATGAAAGGAAGAAAACTAGGGTCAAAATTCGTACTTGTAACTTGCAGGGGGTTTTTTTTGGCTAAGTCCACACACAAATTTTTTTACACATACAAAACCGATTTACAAGTACAAAATATTTATGACCACATTTTGGGCCCATAACCAGTCACTATACAGAGATGTGCTACTGAATGTGGACGATGTGTCTTCTGATTTTGTAATGCAGTTCTGCTTGTGTTGAGTGATGTAAACAACTGATCGATCTAAACTCTTTAAACGTCAAAATTGATCATTAGATTTTTTATGACACAACAGTGGTGAGCGTTTCCACCTTCTGCTCTTTGTAACTTAACGCGATCTTTCCGTTTTCGAGTTTTGGACATGATTTTGGAGTATATCTTCGCAGTAGACTCTCCAGTGAGAGTCCAAGAATGGCCCTGTAGTTGCTTCGAATGAGCTCATATTTTTATTTAAATAGTACATTTTCTCAGTTAAAACATTTGAAATGACTCTTTAAATCCAGAAAACAGTCCAAATATGAACCTTTTACATTTCTAGGTCTTGTAAGGCTATCCTGAGGTCCAGTAACGAGCCTCAGTGGTCAGTTTGTGCAGATTATATGTGTGGAGGACAGAAATGGATCTTTACTGAACTCTGACCATGAAGATCAGACTTAACCCTCGTGCCGTCACCCGAGTCAGGTCTTCTGAGAGGCCTCCCAGGCTGCTTTGCTGTAATCGTCTTCATTACTTTATGGTGACCTGCGTCTGATTCGTCACATCTGAATCCTCGCCACCCCTCCACTCTCACCTTTTCCTTGCTTTTACAGTACCTCACACTCAGCTTTGTTCATTTAATTAAGGTGTAATTATATCTGAAGCTGCAGACATCCAGCGTCAACTTCTCTGCAGGTTTAATATCCACCTTGCACGCTAAATCAATTCTCCTCCAAACTGAATCTGAAATTAAATCTCAGATCATGTTAAATCACATTTGAATCAGAAAATTATGCTACTTTAGCATAAGGACATCACATGGAGCTCAGAAGGATGACTGAAAGAGTAATAATATGTTAATAATTATCATCATCTTCATCATTATGAATCTAAAACACTTCCCTCTGGTTAAGTGTCCTTTGCGGGGAATGTTAAATGTGCTTAGTATCACAAACTGAAACTCGATCAGATTCAGACCACCAAAGGTGCTAGCTTACATAAAGACTGTTGACCTTCTTGTTTTAGTTCCTTTAGGCTGACAAACTCTGAGGCCAAAGAGGAGATTTTTCCTCTCTGCTTTGACTGATCTAAATTTGCTGAGAATATGAGCTGAAGAAGAGGTGGACTCCTTTTGTGAAGAGTCCCGTTGATGCAGTGTTGTGTGTTCTGTGTTTGTGATAATGACGGATCTGATTGGGTGAGTGGACAGTGTCTCGTTCAGAGAAAGGCCTTTGCTTTTATTTTCAGGCGATGTGCTTCTGCTGGCTTAGTCAGAATCCACCTCAGTTTGCACCAAGCGTGAAGTGATGTGGATAAAGCTGTGGTTCGCTGGAACACGGTGGAATAAGAGTCGTTGCCCCCAAAGGGAGCAGTTTATGAATTTTGGGATCTGGACAGTGGATCTGCAGGGTCAGTGGTAATATGAGCGCTGTGCTGGACTAAAGTGAAGCTTAAATGTTACCTCAATTGTCATCCTGAGCTCTCAATAATGACCAAAGTGAACAGATTCAGATACAAGGATTAGGATAAGGATTCAATTTTATTGTCATTACACATGTATAAATACAGGGTAACAAAATACAGTTTGCATCTAATCATAAGTGCAAAAGCAGTAAGTGCAATAAGAGCAGATTATATACAGATAATATACAGATAAGACACAAGTTTCCTGTGAGCCCTACAGACAGGCCGAGGAAATCCTGTAACAGTAAAGTGAGCCTTTGAATCATTCAGTCTTCTGTGTTCATGATATCTCAGTATTGACCAGAAGAACAAGACTGCAGGTAAAAGAAGCCGGCACAGTTTCTGACTGGTCTCAAGCTTTGGTCACCCACACAGGCAAATGCCCCTGGTGGATTTTAAGGCTTACCTGCCACTCACCTGACTGCCCACTCTTCACAGATCTCCACTGCCCACTGGTACCTCCTCCTGAGCTCTGCTTGCTTGGACTCTCAAATAAGACCTCATCCTGCAAACCCTTTCAGTTACTGCCCTTTAATAAACAAAGCATACCTAACCGTCTCCCTCCCACTCTACAGACGCTGCTCATGTTCAGTATGATGAGGACGCGTTTCCCTACAGTCTATCACGGCTCAACACTCAGACAAACAAACCTTTAATGACTCTCTCTATTGTGTGACTTTCTTCTCTCTGCGTCAGAATCTGGCGGGCATGCAAAGCTCAGAGGTAGACTAAGAAACTGCTGGATCTGGTCTGGGAACACCTCAGAATCCCAGGCAAGGGAGTGGAAAACATTCCTGGGGAAAATGATACAAGGAATACACTGCTTAATCACGACCAAATTTCACATAGGTAGAGTAGATGGAGCTCGCCTCTACAGAGACCTTTTTACACCTGTAAGTAGGGATGGGTATCGTTTAGGTTTTATCCAATACCGGTTCTTAAAGAATGGAGAACACAAAATTGGTCCTAAAACCTCTCATGTTCAGCTGTTTTTTTGTAAAAAGATAACAATGTTAGCCTTTTCTGCAGCTATAGGGCATATATGGTATCACTCTTGGCTGGAAGCAGTGCTTAAACAATGGAAAAAACACAAACTTTGTCCTAAACCTCTCATGTTTAACTGTTTCCCACTTTTTCTTTGGTCATTTTAGCCTTTTTGGCCAGGGTGAAGGGAGTATCTGCCATCAAACAAGAAGACAGCCGAATGTAGCTATGATGATGTTTGCTAGTTCACCTTACATGCATTAATTTAATAACGTGGTTAGCCTACTCAACGTAAATTACATACGAATAGGGTTGCCAACTCCCTGAAAAATAAATAAGGGACACCTCGTGGCCAGGGCCGGGCAACCCAGTTGTCTTCACCCTTCCCAGTGTGGTAGCTCTTTTTTTTTGTGTGTGAAATTATTTTTTAACCATTTGACTTGAATTTGATTTAAGCAGATGCATTTTCTTTGTGATATGACCATATGTGAAACAAATGATCATTTAGCCATTTATTTTTAGCTCAAAATGACAACATTAACACAGTAAAACAGGTCTCTTTCTTAAACAGAAGCCTGTCATGCTTAACTTTTGAGAATATAAGTAAATCTTTCTTTAAAAGAACTCTGTCCTGCTTAACTTAAAATTATATAAATTAATAGAAAGCAATAGAACAAAAATATTCTTGTAACAGTGCACATATAGTGCATTTAGTACAATTGGCTTCAGTTGAGGTATTATTTCAGCTTTTCTAATGCTAATCAGCTGCTCCTGTTTGTAAACCCACTTGTTCCCATGATTACGCATCTTAACTCATCATCATTATTCATCTATGTATTACTTTTATGTATTAGTGATCTATTTGTTGTAATCATCTATCCTTGCAGTTGTTTATTACACAAAATAAATTATATTATCACACTTCTGGCCACATAGCGCTGATATTCACTGCACATGCCCATATTAACCTTAACCAGAGGGTTTAAAAAAACAAACCAATGTTTACATACCATATCTGCTTCTGCCGTGGCCTGGTGGACAAAAAATTGGTTAAGGGTTCCCCAAGCTTTCACGCCCCTCATGTTCTTCATGTGCCCACCATTAGAAGCATGCCTATGGAAAAAGTGCGCCGGCACACTGTGCAGTGCGTTTTATAGGTGTTATCGTGCATTTTTCCAGCCAGGTGTTTCCCTTTTCTCATTCCTCCCTGTACTTTTGCAGCCTTTTTTTTCTTTCTCTGAGGGGAACAAACATTGCTGCTCTAATGCTGGGCTTACACTGTGCGATTTCTGGCCCATTTTGAGCCGATTTTTGAGTCGTGCGACCGATTTGGTGATCTGCCCAATTTTGGCCTTCATCGTGCATTGTGTAGTATACGTGGGGTAACGAGAAGCGATTAACACCTCGAGCAGCTCCCGATCATCAATCACTCGTGAGCCGCTCACACTGCTCACGCGCAAACAGGTAAACGTCAGTGAAAAAGACGGTGCAGCACGGCTGTGCAGCGTGTGATCTGGACACAAGCGATGGAGGCACAACTTGTAGAACTTTGGAAATGGTAAATGGACTAGTTCTTATATAGCGCTTTTCCACTCTTCTGAGCACTCAAAGCGCTTTACACAACTTGTGCATTCACCCATTCGCACAAGCACAACTGACATTCACACACATTCATACTCCGATGAATGCATCGGAGAGCAATTTCGGGTTAGTATCTTGCCCAAGGATATTTGGCATGCAGACTAGGGGAAGCCGGGAATCGAACCACCAACCTTCCGATCAGTAGATGACCTGCTCTACCACCTGAGCTACAGCATCCGAGCCTTTTCGATGTGGCATGACAAAATTATCACGACCACAACAACCGTGAAAATAGTTGGATCTACATTGCTGCTCAATCACAGCTGCCTGATCAATGTTTTTCATTAGCAATTTAGCAAAGTTGATGGTGGTGGTGTGTCTGTGTGAGTGAAAGACAGAGAGAGAGAGAGAGCGACAGATTTTCTGTTATAACCTTCATTTTATGGAGGCACAGTGTGAGCACTCAGGTCGCATCAGAGCATCGGGTGAGACCCTGCATCGTGACCTACCAACTTCTAACCCCTGCGAGTCAATCGTGCAGTTTGAAAATCGCACAGTGTCTGCCCAGCTTTAGGTTTACTGTCGTCCGAGACTTGCACCGCAGTGTTGGCGTTTGTTTCCCTGTTGGCCATGCTTCTTGTTGTGGTCATCTGTTGTCTTCCAGTATTTTCTCCGTAAGCGACCTTTCCTCGACCAATGAGATAAGCGGTAATCTGACTTGTCATACTCGAATTGTCATAAGTGTGCTGTCAGCTCATTGGTCACAAAGCAGGAGAGGGGCTGGGAATTATGTTTTCAAACAAAGCGTTAATTCCATTAAAAGTTATAGACTACTTTTGATTATCACATTGCTGCTCTAATGCTGGGCTGTAATCAATTTTAAATCATGCTTTTTATTTGTTCTTGTTTCTAATGTCTCTGTAAAGCACTTGTTGTTGAATTGTGCTATACAAATAAACTTGCCTTGCCTTGCCTTGCCTATTACGGGACAAACTGCATCCCTTATTAGCTCAATACGGGACTTGTACTTTTGTTTCGAAATATGGGACGATTCCGTTTTTTAAGGGACGGTTGGCAACCCTACACACGAACAACATTAAGCTACTCACACAGAGAAGAACGGCTGCTGCTGCCATCATCATCTGTCATCATTTCTGCTACACTGGCAGGGCTAGGGGCCAGGACTCTAATCTTCGGGTTTTTGGGGGATGTTGCTAACATCCAATAACAGGCACCACACCCGCAATAGATGTGCTCGGTGTGAGGTCTCGCAGCAAGCTATCAAATATGGCACATTTCTCTGCTTTTAACCCTTTAAAGCCAGTCGGAGCGGGCATGCTCCATTTTGCGTAACTATTTTTAAATCCCGGTAGCTCTGCAACCACGTAAGCTAGCGCAATAATTTTCTTTTGCATATGAAACCGGAGTTGTACTTACATCTTATGCCATCAGCTTGTCCTAAGTCACAGTTTCCTTCAACATATACCTTTGCAAAAACTGCATAAAAAGCACTTGCAGCAACAAAAACATAATATTCCAGAAACACGCTTTGCCAATCCGATCAGCTGTTTGTAACACTTCCTACGTCCATCGGCATGAACTATCACATGACCGCATGACCTGCCCGAAACCGGAAGTGACGTCATTTTGTGGAAATGTAGTTTTTTACCATTGTGGCCTTATGAGCCTATACTTGTGTTTTTCAAAGTTATGTTTGACTTTATGACTTTCTGTGTCATTTCTGGGATGCTGAGGACTCCTATTGCACTGCTGGAAATAGTTTACTGTGATGCATATGCTGTTATTTTGCAAATTTGCACTATAATATATTTTTTCGTTTTTCCTGCAGTATATGAAAATTGGTGTATCTCAAAAATAAAACTATGAAGACACTTAAAATAAATTTCCTTTGATGGGAAACTAGTTTGTGCAACTTTTTTGTATTTACAGTTTTGAGGGATAAGCCTCTTAAATTTCTCTAACTAGAAATATGTTAAAAAATCAAAAACGATTTTAAATTTTTTTGTAGTTTATTGCACTTTTTTGCAATTTAGGTAATTTCTATGCACTTAATGCAGACATATTATTAAAATTTGGGCTATAATGGTTGTATTGATGTATAGCAACTTGAAATGCTCCAAAAAATGGCTCCACAGCATGTAAAAATATACTATAAGCTCTGGCGGACTTGGTTCTATGGTAGGTCTTAAAGGGTTAAAAAAAAACGCTATGCGTTGCCAGGTGTTTCATCGGAATCGAGGTGTTACCTCCTTTGCACAGTATCACAGTATCAGCTTAAAGCACTTGTTGCAGGCTGCTGAGTTGGCATCTTTTGCTGTGAAGTACAGCCAGAATTCGACCGCTTCGCCTTGGGCGTTTTTAAATCTGTAGCTCTGCTCTAAAAGAATGTACGTACCTGGGCTCGCCTACTATCCTCGGAAACATAAAATGATTGGCTAGAATCTAAAGTGTATCACAGCTCAGGAAAAAAAAGCACCGAAATAAAGCACCGAAATGTGCGCTGCTTTTTGGTCTGGTTACTACCGTTTATGTCAGATACCGGTACCCATCCCTACCTGTAAGTTTTACTGAAATTTACGGGAGACACCAGGCTGAAAAAAACCCCCACAAGCTCATGTCCATGACCTTCTTTATCCTTTGGATTAGCTCAGGCTGTAAGTAGGCAGCAATTTTCCAGGATTTTGCCAAATTTGCAGATAAATAGAGTATGTTGTGTCTTATCCATCAACCTGCTGACATTTCTTCTGTTATTACCTGAACAGCTGATGTTCCAGCTGCACGAGCTCACTGCTCTTCTAAAAGAGAAAAAACGCCTTCTGCACCTTTTCTCAGCAAACTCTTGTTCCTGCTGCTGCTTCGGCATTCTGTTTTATGTTTGTCTTCACACACATGCACACACACACACACACACACACACACACACACACACGAAGAAGCACACCTGAGAGGCGGTATCAGTGTGAGACATGTTGGTTAGGTAACAAAGCTCTGAGCTGTAATTGGAGACTTTCTCGCTGCCTCCTCTGAGCTGACATTGATTTAATTTAATTTAATTTCGACTCCCTCCGTGGGGACGCTCAGATAACATTAATTAGGTTTTCTCTTTTAACTTTTTTAATACTACCCTTGTGTCCCTACAGAGTTTATGCAAAGCCAACCTACCTTTCTATCTCGCTGTCTATCTGCCGCTCGTCTTTCTGTCTGTCTTCTAGACTCCCTCCATCCCTGTCTCTACATGCACTTTATTTTTCACCTTTATCTCAACCCACAGCTCTAATAGGAGCTATTTCACCCGCACACATAAATATTTCCTCTGACACACACATAGTCTAGGTGGTAGTTATGGATACAGTCCAGTTTTTAAATGTGTTTCTGAGCGCTCAGGACTGATGCTGTGACTGCTATATAATTACAGTTGACAGGCAGGAGGCAGACAATAAAAGCAATACATCCACTGTGGCTTTTATCTTTGAATACTTAAAATACATGCACTGCATCAGCAGAGACTTCCAGGGTCTGACAAAACTACAGAACTGAGCTGCCACACTTTTATTTAGTTTTTTTGTTTTTGCACCTCCTGGGGACAGACTGTACTTAAACAATGTACATGGCTACCATGATGTAACCCACTGATTGTGGATTTATCATTTGGATTATTTATCGGAATTTCAGGAGCGGGACCACAGCTCCAAATACGCTCCTTCCGGTTCTCATCTATATAGGTTCCCCCAGTTCTGCAAGCTGTTCATTCTCACTTACGTGCCCCACCCTCCCTCTCTCCCCTTTTCAATTCTTTAACTTCTTTACTCCTATTTAGTACATGGGGATCTGCCAGGCCCGGGAGCCATCGCCAGTCTCCTTCGAGGCCTTCCCCAAACCGCAGCTCAATTCATGTCCAAGCATTCACATTTACCTACTGAAACGCTGTCAAACCTAAAATGAGGACGTGGGCCCAGCCAGTGAAATTAGAGTTTTGGTTACCACTATCTTGAATTTTGGGAGTCAGAAATGTGCCATAATGTACCAAATTGTCAGCTGGAATTAACTCCGGCTAATCAATACTCAGTAACATCCAGTTTCTGCTGGACGCTCTGTTAGTACAATGGCCATATACTGTATTGGTATATTGGTCACATGATGTAATCATAAATGCTCCAACAGCACAAACACGGTCCAGAGGTTTATTGTGTTAACTGGCTGCTGATAATAAGATCTTTATTTTATAAATCATAATAATTAATTATTGTCTTCATAATAATCTACATAATCAGTGCACAGTCTTTGGATATTCATGAAATTGACAGAAACAGACTTCAGCAGCTATAAAGCAGAGTTAACTTCGGCACAACAACAAACTGCTGATTCTGTTCAGAGTTTCTCTCTTGGTAAAGATTCCACACTTTACTTTTTCTAATTCAATGAAAAAAAATAAGATTTCTTCCTTTGTTTCTATTCAGGATTTTCAGCTACAAAACGTAAACTTTCCCTTTATGTGAAGATGAATGTATTATTGAATCATCCAAGGCCAGCAGACACTGTGGGAACATTTCACACTGGAGCACTAGTACATGGTGTCAGGTGAAAACCTTGCATTTCCAAATGATTGTAAAGACCATAAAAGCAGAGACAAATAGAGTGAGATTCTTTTTTTTTTTTCGGATTCTCAGAACTACAAAGTAAGAAAACTGAGAATCCAGTGTTTTTCATCAGCAGCAGAATGACTTTAAATGGTTGTTCTCTACACCTACACTGCATCAACACCAAAGCTGGCAGCCTGTATTGTTCTACTCGCAACAAAAAATTATACAGAAGCAATCAAAGCGATTTCCTTTCATCACCAGGACAGCTACAGCGTGTTTGCATACAGATATGAAAGACAAAATGTGGATGGAGAGCAGTCAGAAAGCATGTGAGTCTGCAGCTGCAGATTTAGCCCTCCCACCTCCACCTCCACCACCAACACCCCCACCTCGTTTTCATCCCCTTATCTTCATTTAGCTCCCAGAGGCTTTGGTGCTGCAAACACTGCCGCATGCACTCGCATTCACACACACCTGCTGCAGTGTGTATAACGCGCACACGCCGTTATAACAGCAGCGTGCAACCTGATGATGATCTTCCTCCACTGTTTAACAAACTGGACCAGATTAAAACACCTTTTCATGGTTTTATGCTGCCGATCTTTTATTCTTTCATGCTATTCTTGTATGCTGACAGACTTGTATGTCTTGCTGCGCTTTGCGTGGACATCCTCACCTTTCTGTGAGTAATTATGCGTTTCTTTCATAAAATTAGTGAAAGTGTTAAATGGAATAATATTACTTCTGCAGGTGTTTAAGCTTCTAACTACTCTGTGGTCAGTGGTTAGCATCGGTTTCTCATCAAAGAACAGACATTTATTCATAAAACATACATGTAAACTAGCCACTGTTAACTGGACACACACGTGCTATCAAAACGACAGATGCTTAACATGGAGCCCTGCTTCCAGAGACAATTTCCAACTGCCGTCACAAGATGGCAGTAATTTAAAGGATGTTAGTTTCCAGTTCATGCTAGCAGGTCAGTCAACATTAGCCAGAAGAAAGTGGATCAGATTCAAATGTCCTGCTGATATCACCCATAGTTTTAACCCAATTATCAACGCCCTGTTTGGTCAGACAGGCTTTATTAGATAAAACTAGACTTCTTCTGGCTAATGTTAGCTGACATTAGCTGCTTCACTAATGATACAGGCTTGAGCTAAGTATTGGCTCTGATGTTAAATGACTGTGTCTGGCTGTTTTCAGTGTTTAGTTACAGGGAACACTAATAACAGGAGAGTCTGTTTGTTTGTTTTTTAAATTTGGGCTTTAATGCATATAAATGAAGTGAAATGAAAATATTCTTTTATAATGGAATTGCATTTCTTATTATTATTTTACTTGAAGTAATAGCTACTGTTTCCCCTGAAGCGAGAGCCAAGGCGGAGGAATGCGGAACACCAGCACAAATTTGATGAAGCTCAGCTTAGAGGTGGAACACAGGTGAAGGGGGACGCTTTTAGCGGTTGGTGCAGATTCACAGCGCTTTCTTTAAAACTGGCTTATGGTGTTTTTGAGTTTCTGTGATCTATTAAATATTACCTCATCAATCAGCAATCATGTAGTATCAATGTGGTGAAATTCCGACTTGCATCACTTGGTTCTCCTCCACCTGTGTCAATGTCATGACACATACAGGTGCGCACGCATCCTGACAAACACTGCAGGCCTTTCTGCCTCCTGCTGTGACTGCAACACATCAAACACTCTTTCTCTCACATACACACACACACATATGCACACGCACAGACACACACTTCATGTATTGCATCATGTGTAAATGTGCATAAACACTCTCTCTGTCAGCGTGTTTGTGCGTTCAGGCGGTGTGAGCGAGCTAAAGCGACAGCCCGCTGACCGAACTCCTGCCACTGTCGCCATCGCCGCCACTGAATACCAAAGAGCAGCTCCCACTGAGCGTAAACACAGGGCGCAGCAGGGCCGTGACAGATGACGGCAACGCTGCTGCTCCTGAGCACCTCCGGCATCAGACGCTGAACGTCAGTGGAGGGAAGATAATCACAGGCCGACGGCAAGAAAGGAGACAATATGCAGGCAGGAGAAGCAGGGTGAAGCGCTCTAACAGCCTCACCACAGGATGCTGGCCTCGGAGGCGGAGTCAGCCCGACATGCAGAGTTGACTCGCGTGAGTCTGCTGTGGAAGGTGGAGGCAGTCAACTCCTCTCACCTCTTCTTACTGTGGTTTCTAGCTGCTAGGTCGGGTTCCTTCAAGTTTTTTTGGCCAGCAGGGGGCAGAGGCCTTCGGCGGATTTTACACCTCAGGCGCAGCAGCTCCACCACAGAGCTCCTCCATCACTTAGTTTTCACATATGAAGGTATAGATTTGTTCGACTGATAACCTCCTCCAAGAAAAGCTGTTTTTATAAAGAAGCAATGCCTGAGAATGTATCACAAGGTTTTACACCCTAAACACATGTTTAGGGTGTAAAACGCTGTGTAACGTGTAGCGGTGTAACGTGTAGCGGTGTAACGCTCCAATGTTCCAAAGCAGCCAATAACACATCAAGATGCGCTCACATCCACAGGGATACTGGCAAGTTCTGTTAACTAAACGTGCGCCGAAATCAGTGCCTTTGTTACACCTGATAATTTTTTGCACTACACTGTCATGCCGTTCGGGTTAAGAAATGCCCCAGTCACATTCCAGCGACTGATGAAAACTGTGTTACGTGGAGTCCGGAATTTTGAAGTGTATTCGGATGATATAGTGGCCTATTCATCCACCTGGACTGAACACCTCAAAACCCTTAGCGAAATATTTGACCACCTGTGTGATCCCTCTCTGACACTAAACTTGGCTAAATGTCAGTTTGGAAAGGCTGTTGTAACCTACCTAGGCAAGCAAGTAGGACAGTGTCGAGTCCAAAATATGACTATCCAGATGTGACGGAGTTACATCGCCCAGCCGCAGACAGCTGATCGGGGCGCATATACGCACCGCCACCATTAGTTCTAACAGACACCAATAAACAAAAAGGGGTGAAGGGGGGGGGGGATTTGGAGCAGCATAGAGGGTGGCCAACTTATTTCCCCTCACCTTGTTAATAAAGTCGGTCGAGGAGACGCGCTGTGATCTCCAATGATGCGGGATGATGCAAGCCGATGGTATTGTGTTCCGGGGTTTAAATAATGGGTTCACGTGGGCTTGGACGGTCACGTGAACTGCATCCTTTGTTTGGATTGTTTTAATGTTTTGTGAAACATTGTAGGCTGATTGGAAGTTGCCTAAGAGTCTGTATATACATGTGTGTTGTGAGACTACAGTGAGAAAGAAGCTGAGGGGGGACAGTGAGGATTAAAGTAATAATAAAGAAATGATTGTTACGTCTAGGGGGAGGGGCTACGGGATATAAGAGACAGGTCATACGGGGTGGGAGAGAGAGTCCAGTGAGCTGTTACAAGGAGGGTAACATGCAGGCTGGGTCGGGTATACAGACGTTTTGTTGACACTGACCCAAGTTAATTCTATTTGCTGTAAATAATTTTCTGTGCACTGGGGAGGCCGGCTAAATAAATTATCCACACTAAAAGACCTTACCGACTGCACCTGTGTTTGTTGTCCGGGAGAGGATTAAAAGAGGACCCCGCGACATATGGTGTCAGGAGTGGGATGGCTAGTCGGAAGAGGAAAACGCGCCTCCCAGCGAAGCGCACAGGGCTGCGGTCCCAGCAGCATGAGCTTCCGGGGGAGAAGACAGCAGAGGAGCTGGCGTGGGACACAGTGCCGGCGTCGTCTTCTTCAGCAGAGGAGGAGGAGATTTCCGGCAGGATTGGTCCGGAGTTGCCTACAACCTCGACCGCAGCACGTGATGGAGAACTGATTGCGATGATGAGGGACTTCCTGGCGGGACAGCAAAGGAGAGAGACGGTGTTATTGGCAGAACTCAGGGGACTGAGGACCATTTCCCCTCCTAATGCGCCGCTGCCCGCAGATGTGGCTGGTCAGCAAAGCCCAGGTCCCGCACTAGCTGGAGCTAGCACCACGGCAGCAACGGCTACGCCAAGCACGGCAACAGCAAGCAGCCCCCGAATGGTACTGCCTACACCGGCGCGGCAGAGGGAATACGGGGAGTCGCCAGCGGAGGTTCCCTCTCGTCAGTCCCAAGGAGGGATTAGCAGTATCGACCCGTCAGGGGGAGAGTGGAGGCGATCGGCGGGGCCGAAGATCCCGCCTTATCAGATGGGGGAAGATATTGAGAACTATTTGTTGCGTTTTGAGCGGGTGGCCAGAACATGGAGATGGCCAGAGAGCGAATGGGCCTGTCGGCTAGTTCCACTGCTAGCGGGGAAGGCGTTGGAGGCCTATACTGCAATGGGTGAAGAAAGAGCCCATCGGTATGAAGATCTCAAAACTGCCTTGTTAATTAAATTTGACATTTCACTGGAAACGTATCGGCAGCGGTTTCGCTCTAATATAATTCCACCTGGTGAGAGCCCCACCGAGACCTATTATCGCCTGAAAGGACTTTATCGACGCTGGCTCCGACCAGAGCAGCACACGAAGGACGAGATGGGAGAAGCGATCATCTTGGAGCAGTTAATTCGAGTACTGCCAGGGGAGGTGAGGACCTGGGTGAGGGAGCATGAGCCAGCAGATGGACTGGCCGCTGCTAAGCTGGTGTCACAGTACATCAACGCGCGTAAAGGAGCACCACCTGTACGCTCGTCTGGGACGCCACAGCGACCACCACTGCCATCGTCGGGGTTTTTGAAGAGGGAGAGCAACCCCGAGCCACCCGGGATCCCCAAGGTATCTAATCTACGAGGAGCGGGTAAGGACTTTCTTTGTTATTATTGCCAGCAGCCAGGCCATAAAGCCTCGGTGTGACCTATTCGGAAGGCCAAAGTCACGGGGGCCTGCTATGCACCCCGACTGGAGGCGGAGCCTACAAGGGTCCAGCCAGTGGATGTGCAACGCTATAAAAAAGTGATAGTAAATGGTCAGCAGGTTACTGCTTTGCTGGACACTGGTAGTTTCATGTCATTAATTAAGCAAAGCTTGGTACCAGTGAACTGTGTGGATTACAGCAGACAAGAAGAAGTGTTATGTGTGCATGGTGATAAACACCCATACCCAAAGGTGGAAGTAACAGTGACTATTAATGAACAGCCATACCTATTGTCAGTTGGGGTGGTACAGAATTTGCCGGTAGAGGTTATTCTGGGGATGGACTTGCCTGTGCTTATGGATTTGTTGCAAGAAAAAGAAGAACGGGCCACAGAGACTGAGAGGGGGGAAGCGGGGAAGGTTAAAGTGAATGTGTTAGGCCCGGTGGTCACTAGGGCCCGGGCGAAGGCTGAATGCCAACCCCTGCCAGACTTTGACAGTAGTCTGTGCGATGGTGGCACGAAAGGGCCAGGAAAATCTCGCCGCCAACGCCGCTTTGAGAAGCAGCTATGGTCAAAAGAGCCGGACACTAAGAACATGAAATGGGATGTGCCCGAAAATATCTCTGTGTTGCAAAGGGAGGATGAAACGTTAAATGTGTTGTTCGCTAATGTGATTGAAGGGGGAACGGGGAAATGGGGAGGGAAAGAGAAGTTTATTCTTGATAAAAATGTGTTGTATGCAGTTGACGGGGACCACCAACGGCTTGTGATTCCTGCTAGTTGTAAATCCCTCATTTTGCACTTAGCACACACCCTCCCCTGGGCAGGTCATTTGGGTCGCCAAAAAACGTATCTGCGAGTTAGCTCTCGTTTCTTTTGGCCGTCGATGTACACTGATGTCCAAAATTATTGCCGTACATGCCCTGTATGTCAGAAAACATGTCCAGCCTGCAAATCGGACCGGGCCTTGCTACAGCCCCTTCCAATCATCTCCACACCCTTCCGTAGGATAGCTATGGATATTGTGGGTCCGCTGGTAAAAAGTAGCCGGGGTCATCAGTACATTTTGGTGGTGTGTGATTATGCGACCCGTTTTCCAGAAGCGGTCCCGTTGCGTGCGCTCACGGCACCTAATGTTCTGCGTGCACTGGTACAGTTGTTTTCCCGGGTGGGGATACCAGATGAGATTTTGACTGACCAAGGGACTAACTTTACCTCTAAGTTGATGCAGCTCTTCCACAAGCAGCTAGGCATTTCTGCCATCAGGACGTCACCTTACCATCCACAGACAGATGGGTTGGTGGAGAGGTTCAACCAAACTTTGAAGAGGATGTTGCAGAAGTTTGTGTCAGACACTGGGAAAGACTGGGACCAGTGGCTACCTTTCCTGCTGTTCACGTACAGAGAAGTTCCCCAGGCTTCCACTGGTTTCTCACCATTCGAGCTACTCTATGGTTGGGACGTGCAGGGGCCCTTGGATCTCCTCCGGAAGTGTTGGGAGACTCCTGCTTCGGCTCAAAATGAGAAAGGAGTGGTGCAGTTTGTGCTGGAGATGAGAGATCGGTTGGGGAGATACCAGGCAGAGGCCGAAGTCAACCTGCGAGATGCTCAACGAAGCCAGAAGATCTGGTATGACCAACAGGCCCGGCAACGTGAATTCCAGCCCGGTCAAAAAGTGTTGTTACTTCTCCCCTCATCCAACAGTAAACTGCTGGCGAAATGGCAAGGCCCCTACACCATTCTGCGCAGAATGGGACCCGTGACTTATGAGGTTCATCATCCGGAGAGAAGGAAACAGAAGCAAACGTACCATGTGAACCTCCTGAAGGAATGGGCGGAGCGGCCCCATCAGGCCCCAATGGAGGCACTGATGGCCAGGGGAGTGCCCAGAGAAGGACAGCGCGAACCTGAGCAGGGAGTCGATCCAATGTCTCCGGTACTGGCTCATCTGACCTTACAGCAGGCTGCTGAGCTACTGGAAATCTTCCGGGAGACTCCATCGCTGTGTTCAGCTAACCCTGGCAGGACTACCTTGGTGGAACATGTGATACGGCTAAAGGAGAGACATCCCATCCGCCAACGGCCATACCGGGTTCCACAACACTTAGTGGGTAAGCTGCGACAGGAGGTGGAGCAGATGCTGGAGCTGGGAGTGATCGAGCCGTCCTGCTCTGAATGGTGTAGCCCGGTGGTCATTATCTTGAAGAAAGATGGCTCCCTACGTACAGTGGGGCAAAAAAGTATTTAGTCAGCCACCGATTGTGCAAGTTCCCCCACTTAAAATGATGACAGAGGTCAGTAATTTGCACCAGAGGTACACTTCAACTGTGAGAGACAGAATGTGAAAAAAAAATCCATGAATCCACATGGTAGGATTTGTAAAGAATTTATTCGTAAATCAGGGTGGAAAATAAGTATTTGGTCACCTCAAACAAGGAAAATCTCTGGCTCTCACAGACCTGTAACGTCTTCTGTAAGAAGCTTTTCTGTCCCCCACTCGTTACCTGTATGAATGGCACCTGTTTGAACTCATCATCTGTACAAAAGACACCTGTCCACAGCCTCAAACAGTCAGACTCCAAACTCCGCCATGGCCAAGACCAAAGAGCTTTCGAAGGACACCAGGAAAAGTATTGTAGACCTGCAGCAGACTGGGAAGAGTGAATCTACAATAGGCAAGCAGCTTGGTGTGAAAAAATCAACTGTGGGAGCAATCATCAGAAAATGGAAGACATACAAGACCACTGATAATCTCCCTCGATCTGGGGCTCCACGCAAGATCTCATCCCGTGGGGTCAAAATGATCATGAGAACGGTGAGCAAAGATCCCAGAACCACACGGGGGGACCTGGTGAATGACCTGCAGAGAGCTGGGACCAAAGTAACAAAGGTCACCATCAGTAACACACTACAACGGCAGGGAATCAAATCCCGCAGTGCCAGACGTGTTCCGCTGCTGAAGCCAGTGCATGTCCAGGCCCGTCTGAAGTTTGCCAGAGAGCACATGGATGATACAGCAGAGGATTGGGAGAATGTCATGTGGTCAGATGAAACCAAAGTAGAACTTTTTGGTATAAACTCAACTCGTCGTGTTTGGAGGAAGAAGAATACTGAGTTGCATCCCAAGAACACCATACCTACTGTGAAGCATGGGGGTGGAAACATCATGCTATGGAGCTGTTTTTCTGCCAAGGGGACAGGACGACTGATCCGTGTTAAGGACAGAATGAATGGGGCCATGTATCGTGAGATTTTGAGCCAAAACCTCCTTCCATCAGTGAGAACTTTGAAGATGAAACGAGGCTGGGTCTTCCAACGTGACAATGATCCAAAACACACCGCCCGGGCAACAAAGGAGCGGCTCCGTAAGAAGCATTTGAAAGTCCTGGAGTGGCCTAGCCAGTCTCCAGACCTCAACCCCATAGAAAATCTGTGGCGGGAGTTGAAAGTCCGTGTTGCTCGGCGACAGCCCCAAAACATCACTGCTCTCGAGAAGATCTGCATGGAGGAATGGGCCAAAATACCAGCTACTGTGTGTGCAAACCTGGTAAAGACCTATAGTAAACGTTTGACCTCTGTTATTGCCAACAAAGGTTATGTTACAAAGTATTGAGTTGTATTTTTGTTATTGACCAAATACTTATTTTCCACCCTGATTTACGAATAAATTCTTTACAAATCCTACCATGTGGATTCATGGATTTTTTTTTCACATTCTCTCTCTCACAGTTGAAGTGTACCTCTGGTGCAAATTACTGACCTCTGTCATCATTTTAAGTGGGGGAACTTGCACAATCGGTGGCTGACTAAATACTTTTTTGCCCCACTGTATCTGCATTGACTTCCGGAAGCTTAATGCCATTTCTGAGTTTGATGCTTACCCCATGCCCCGAATCGAGGGGAGGTCCGGTCTTTCCTGGGGCTGGTTGGTTGGTACCGAAGGTTTGTGCCCCAGTTTGCAACCATTGCGGCCCCTCTTACTGCGTTGACCGGTAAGATCCAACGGAATCCGGTCATATGGACCGCAGAATGTGAACAAGCTTTCCAGGGGCTGAAAACCTGCCTGTGTACGACCCCAGTTCTCTGGAGCCCGGACTTCAAAAAGAGGTTTTTGGTCCAGGTGGATGCCTCCAAAAGTGGCCTGGGAGCAGTGCTGGCTCAAGGGGACCCTGGAGAGGAACATCCAGTCCTATACTTAAGCCGCAAGCTGCTGCCACGGGAGACCAACTACTCGACGGTGGAAAAAGAGGCCTTAGCTATTAAGTGGGCGTTGGACAAGCTCAGGTATTATTTACTTGGAAGAGAGTTTGAGCTGGAAACCGATCACCGAGCGCTCACTTGGATCCAGTCCATGAAGGATCATAACAGTCGACTCACCCGCTGGTACCTGTCACTGCAGCCTTTCAGATTCACCATCCGTCATAGACCAGGAAAGCTCAATGTGGTGGCAGATTATCTTTCCAGGTTGCCGCACATCGGCCACCTCCGGGTGGAAGGGGATGATGTGACGGAGTTACATCGCCCAGCCGCAGACAGCTGATCGGGGCGCATATACGCACCGCCACCATTAGTTCTAACAGACACCAATAAACAAAAAGGGGTGAAGGGGGGGGGGGATTTGGAGCAGCATAGAGGGTGGCCAACTTATTTCCCCTCACCTTGTTAATAAAGTCGGTCGAGGAGACGCGCTGTGATCTCCAATGATGCGGGATGATGCAAGCCGATGGTATTGTGTTCCGGGGTTTAAATAATGGGTTCACGTGGGCTTGGACGGTCACGTGAACTGCATCCTTTGTTTGGATTGTTTTAATGTTTTGTGAAACATTGTAGGCTGATTGGAAGTTGCCTAAGAGTCTGTATATACATGTGTGTTGTGAGACTACAGTGAGAAAGAAGCTGAGGGGGGACAGTGAGGATTAAAGTAATAATAAAGAAATGATTGTTACGTCTAGGGGGAGGGGCTACGGGATATAAGAGACAGGTCATACGGGGTGGGAGAGAGAGTCCAGTGAGCTGTTACAAGGAGGGTAACATGCAGGCTGGGTCGGGTATACAGACGTTTTGTTGACACTGACCCAAGTTAATTCTATTTGCTGTAAATAATTTTCTGTGCACTGGGGAGGCCGGCTAAATAAATTATCCACACTAAAAGACCTTACCGACTGCACCTGTGTTTGTTGTCCGGGAGAGGATTAAAAGAGGACCCCGCGACATATGGTGTCAGGAGTGGGATGGCTAGTCGGAAGAGGAAAACGCGCCTCCCAGCGAAGCGCACAGGGCTGCGGTCCCAGCAGCATGAGCTTCCGGGGGAGAAGACAGCAGAGGAGCTGGCGTGGGACACAGTGCCGGCGTCGTCTTCTTCAGCAGAGGAGGAGGAGATTTCCGGCAGGATTGGTCCGGAGTTGCCTACAACCTCGACCGCAGCACGTGATGGAGAACTGATTGCGATGATGAGGGACTTCCTGGCGGGACAGCAAAGGAGAGAGACGGTGTTATTGGCAGAACTCAGGGGACTGAGGACCATTTCCCCTCCTAATGCGCCGCTGCCCGCAGATGTGGCTGGTCAGCAAAGCCCAGGTCCCGCACTAGCTGGAGCTAGCACCACGGCAGCAACGGCTACGCCAAGCACGGCAACAGCAAGCAGCCCCCGAATGGTACTGCCTACACCGGCGCGGCAGAGGGAATACGGGGAGTCGCCAGCGGAGGTTCCCTCTCGTCAGTCCCAAGGAGGGATTAGCAGTATCGACCCGTCAGGGGGAGAGTGGAGGCGATCGGCGGGGCCGAAGATCCCGCCTTATCAGATGGGGGAAGATATTGAGAACTATTTGTTGCGTTTTGAGCGGGTGGCCAGAACATGGAGATGGCCAGAGAGCGAATGGGCCTGTCGGCTAGTTCCACTGCTAGCGGGGAAGGCGTTGGAGGCCTATACTGCAATGGGTGAAGAAAGAGCCCATCGGTATGAAGATCTCAAAACTGCCTTGTTAATTAAATTTGACATTTCACTGGAAACGTATCGGCAGCGGTTTCGCTCTAATATAATTCCACCTGGTGAGAGCCCCACCGAGACCTATTATCGCCTGAAAGGACTTTATCGACGCTGGCTCCGACCAGAGCAGCACACGAAGGACGAGATGGGAGAAGCGATCATCTTGGAGCAGTTAATTCGAGTACTGCCAGGGGAGGTGAGGACCTGGGTGAGGGAGCATGAGCCAGCAGATGGACTGGCCGCTGCTAAGCTGGTGTCACAGTACATCAACGCGCGTAAAGGAGCACCACCTGTACGCTCGTCTGGGACGCCACAGCGACCACCACTGCCATCGTCGGGGTTTTTGAAGAGGGAGAGCAACCCCGAGCCACCCGGGATCCCCAAGGTATCTAATCTACGAGGAGCGGGTAAGGACTTTCTTTGTTATTATTGCCAGCAGCCAGGCCATAAAGCCTCGGTGTGACCTATTCGGAAGGCCAAAGTCACGGGGGCCTGCTATGCACCCCGACTGGAGGCGGAGCCTACAAGGGTCCAGCCAGTGGATGTGCAACGCTATAAAAAAGTGATAGTAAATGGTCAGCAGGTTACTGCTTTGCTGGACACTGGTAGTTTCATGTCATTAATTAAGCAAAGCTTGGTACCAGTGAACTGTGTGGATTACAGCAGACAAGAAGAAGTGTTATGTGTGCATGGTGATAAACACCCATACCCAAAGGTGGAAGTAACAGTGACTATTAATGAACAGCCATACCTATTGTCAGTTGGGGTGGTACAGAATTTGCCGGTAGAGGTTATTCTGGGGATGGACTTGCCTGTGCTTATGGATTTGTTGCAAGAAAAAGAAGAACGGGCCACAGAGACTGAGAGGGGGGAAGCGGGGAAGGTTAAAGTGAATGTGTTAGGCCCGGTGGTCACTAGGGCCCGGGCGAAGGCTGAATGCCAACCCCTGCCAGACTTTGACAGTAGTCTGTGCGATGGTGGCACGAAAGGGCCAGGAAAATCTCGCCGCCAACGCCGCTTTGAGAAGCAGCTATGGTCAAAAGAGCCGGACACTAAGAACATGAAATGGGATGTGCCCGAAAATATCTCTGTGTTGCAAAGGGAGGATGAAACGTTAAATGTGTTGTTCGCTAATGTGATTGAAGGGGGAACGGGGAAATGGGGAGGGAAAGAGAAGTTTATTCTTGATAAAAATGTGTTGTATGCAGTTGACGGGGACCACCAACGGCTTGTGATTCCTGCTAGTTGTAAATCCCTCATTTTGCACTTAGCACACACCCTCCCCTGGGCAGGTCATTTGGGTCGCCAAAAAACGTATCTGCGAGTTAGCTCTCGTTTCTTTTGGCCGTCGATGTACACTGATGTCCAAAATTATTGCCGTACATGCCCTGTATGTCAGAAAACATGTCCAGCCTGCAAATCGGACCGGGCCTTGCTACAGCCCCTTCCAATCATCTCCACACCCTTCCGTAGGATAGCTATGGATATTGTGGGTCCGCTGGTAAAAAGTAGCCGGGGTCATCAGTACATTTTGGTGGTGTGTGATTATGCGACCCGTTTTCCAGAAGCGGTCCCGTTGCGTGCGCTCACGGCACCTAATGTTCTGCGTGCACTGGTACAGTTGTTTTCCCGGGTGGGGATACCAGATGAGATTTTGACTGACCAAGGGACTAACTTTACCTCTAAGTTGATGCAGCTCTTCCACAAGCAGCTAGGCATTTCTGCCATCAGGACGTCACCTTACCATCCACAGACAGATGGGTTGGTGGAGAGGTTCAACCAAACTTTGAAGAGGATGTTGCAGAAGTTTGTGTCAGACACTGGGAAAGACTGGGACCAGTGGCTACCTTTCCTGCTGTTCACGTACAGAGAAGTTCCCCAGGCTTCCACTGGTTTCTCACCATTCGAGCTACTCTATGGTTGGGACGTGCAGGGGCCCTTGGATCTCCTCCGGAAGTGTTGGGAGACTCCTGCTTCGGCTCAAAATGAGAAAGGAGTGGTGCAGTTTGTGCTGGAGATGAGAGATCGGTTGGGGAGATACCAGGCAGAGGCCGAAGTCAACCTGCGAGATGCTCAACGAAGCCAGAAGATCTGGTATGACCAACAGGCCCGGCAACGTGAATTCCAGCCCGGTCAAAAAGTGTTGTTACTTCTCCCCTCATCCAACAGTAAACTGCTGGCGAAATGGCAAGGCCCCTACACCATTCTGCGCAGAATGGGACCCGTGACTTATGAGGTTCATCATCCGGAGAGAAGGAAACAGAAGCAAACGTACCATGTGAACCTCCTGAAGGAATGGGCGGAGCGGCCCCATCAGGCCCCAATGGAGGCACTGATGGCCAGGGGAGTGCCCAGAGAAGGACAGCGCGAACCTGAGCAGGGAGTCGATCCAATGTCTCCGGTACTGGCTCATCTGACCTTACAGCAGGCTGCTGAGCTACTGGAAATCTTCCGGGAGACTCCATCGCTGTGTTCAGCTAACCCTGGCAGGACTACCTTGGTGGAACATGTGATACGGCTAAAGGAGAGACATCCCATCCGCCAACGGCCATACCGGGTTCCACAACACTTAGTGGGTAAGCTGCGACAGGAGGTGGAGCAGATGCTGGAGCTGGGAGTGATCGAGCCGTCCTGCTCTGAATGGTGTAGCCCGGTGGTCATTATCTTGAAGAAAGATGGCTCCCTACGTACAGTGGGGCAAAAAAGTATTTAGTCAGCCACCGATTGTGCAAGTTCCCCCACTTAAAATGATGACAGAGGTCAGTAATTTGCACCAGAGGTACACTTCAACTGTGAGAGACAGAATGTGAAAAAAAAATCCATGAATCCACATGGTAGGATTTGTAAAGAATTTATTCGTAAATCAGGGTGGAAAATAAGTATTTGGTCACCTCAAACAAGGAAAATCTCTGGCTCTCACAGACCTGTAACGTCTTCTGTAAGAAGCTTTTCTGTCCCCCACTCGTTACCTGTATGAATGGCACCTGTTTGAACTCATCATCTGTACAAAAGACACCTGTCCACAGCCTCAAACAGTCAGACTCCAAACTCCGCCATGGCCAAGACCAAAGAGCTTTCGAAGGACACCAGGAAAAGTATTGTAGACCTGCAGCAGACTGGGAAGAGTGAATCTACAATAGGCAAGCAGCTTGGTGTGAAAAAATCAACTGTGGGAGCAATCATCAGAAAATGGAAGACATACAAGACCACTGATAATCTCCCTCGATCTGGGGCTCCACGCAAGATCTCATCCCGTGGGGTCAAAATGATCATGAGAACGGTGAGCAAAGATCCCAGAACCACACGGGGGGACCTGGTGAATGACCTGCAGAGAGCTGGGACCAAAGTAACAAAGGTCACCATCAGTAACACACTACAACGGCAGGGAATCAAATCCCGCAGTGCCAGACGTGTTCCGCTGCTGAAGCCAGTGCATGTCCAGGCCCGTCTGAAGTTTGCCAGAGAGCACATGGATGATACAGCAGAGGATTGGGAGAATGTCATGTGGTCAGATGAAACCAAAGTAGAACTTTTTGGTATAAACTCAACTCGTCGTGTTTGGAGGAAGAAGAATACTGAGTTGCATCCCAAGAACACCATACCTACTGTGAAGCATGGGGGTGGAAACATCATGCTATGGAGCTGTTTTTCTGCCAAGGGGACAGGACGACTGATCCGTGTTAAGGACAGAATGAATGGGGCCATGTATCGTGAGATTTTGAGCCAAAACCTCCTTCCATCAGTGAGAACTTTGAAGATGAAACGAGGCTGGGTCTTCCAACGTGACAATGATCCAAAACACACCGCCCGGGCAACAAAGGAGCGGCTCCGTAAGAAGCATTTGAAAGTCCTGGAGTGGCCTAGCCAGTCTCCAGACCTCAACCCCATAGAAAATCTGTGGCGGGAGTTGAAAGTCCGTGTTGCTCGGCGACAGCCCCAAAACATCACTGCTCTCGAGAAGATCTGCATGGAGGAATGGGCCAAAATACCAGCTACTGTGTGTGCAAACCTGGTAAAGACCTATAGTAAACGTTTGACCTCTGTTATTGCCAACAAAGGTTATGTTACAAAGTATTGAGTTGTATTTTTGTTATTGACCAAATACTTATTTTCCACCCTGATTTACGAATAAATTCTTTACAAATCCTACCATGTGGATTCATGGATTTTTTTTTCACATTCTCTCTCTCACAGTTGAAGTGTACCTCTGGTGCAAATTACTGACCTCTGTCATCATTTTAAGTGGGGGAACTTGCACAATCGGTGGCTGACTAAATACTTTTTTGCCCCACTGTATCTGCATTGACTTCCGGAAGCTTAATGCCATTTCTGAGTTTGATGCTTACCCCATGCCCCGAATCGAGGGGAGGTCCGGTCTTTCCTGGGGCTGGTTGGTTGGTACCGAAGGTTTGTGCCCCAGTTTGCAACCATTGCGGCCCCTCTTACTGCGTTGACCGGTAAGATCCAACGGAATCCGGTCATATGGACCGCAGAATGTGAACAAGCTTTCCAGGGGCTGAAAACCTGCCTGTGTACGACCCCAGTTCTCTGGAGCCCGGACTTCAAAAAGAGGTTTTTGGTCCAGGTGGATGCCTCCAAAAGTGGCCTGGGAGCAGTGCTGGCTCAAGGGGACCCTGGAGAGGAACATCCAGTCCTATACTTAAGCCGCAAGCTGCTGCCACGGGAGACCAACTACTCGACGGTGGAAAAAGAGGCCTTAGCTATTAAGTGGGCGTTGGACAAGCTCAGGTATTATTTACTTGGAAGAGAGTTTGAGCTGGAAACCGATCACCGAGCGCTCACTTGGATCCAGTCCATGAAGGATCATAACAGTCGACTCACCCGCTGGTACCTGTCACTGCAGCCTTTCAGATTCACCATCCGTCATAGACCAGGAAAGCTCAATGTGGTGGCAGATTATCTTTCCAGGTTGCCGCACATCGGCCACCTCCGGGTGGAAGGGGATGATGTGACGGAGTTACATCGCCCAGCCGCAGACAGCTGATCGGGGCGCATATACGCACCGCCACCATTAGTTCTAACAGACACCAATAAACAAAAAGGGGTGAAGGGGGGGGGGATTTGGAGCAGCATAGAGGGTGGCCAACTTATTTCCCCTCACCTTGTTAATAAAGTCGGTCGAGGAGACGCGCTGTGATCTCCAATGATGCGGGATGATGCAAGCCGATGGTATTGTGTTCCGGGGTTTAAATAATGGGTTCACGTGGGCTTGGACGGTCACGTGAACTGCATCCTTTGTTTGGATTGTTTTAATGTTTTGTGAAACATTGTAGGCTGATTGGAAGTTGCCTAAGAGTCTGTATATACATGTGTGTTGTGAGACTACAGTGAGAAAGAAGCTGAGGGGGGACAGTGAGGATTAAAGTAATAATAAAGAAATGATTGTTACGTCTAGGGGGAGGGGCTACGGGATATAAGAGACAGGTCATACGGGGTGGGAGAGAGAGTCCAGTGAGCTGTTACAAGGAGGGTAACATGCAGGCTGGGTCGGGTATACAGACGTTTTGTTGACACTGACCCAAGTTAATTCTATTTGCTGTAAATAATTTTCTGTGCACTGGGGAGGCCGGCTAAATAAATTATCCACACTAAAAGACCTTACCGACTACGCCTGTGTTTGTTGTCCGGGAGAGGATTAAAAGAGGACCCCGCGACACAGAGTTGGGACCAGGAAGCAGAGTTGCAGTCTTTCTGCAGCTTCTCTCCTCCTGCTACACCCCCCCCCCCAAAAAAAACCCCCATCTCCATAGAGACTGTCAAAAAAGGACAAAAAACAAACTAAAAACCAGCAACAAACAACTTAAAAATAAACAATTACAAAGAAAGAACAATACAGTATCCACATCTGAACCAAAGAGTAAAACAGTGAAATGTGGATTATTAAATATTAGGTCTCTCTCCTCCAAGTCTCTGTTAGTACATGACTTAATAATTGATCAACAAATTGATTTACTCTGCCTTACAGGAACCTGGTTGCAGCAGGATGATTATGTTAGTTTAAATGAATCAACACCCCCGAGTCATTCTAACTAGCACAGGCCGAGGGGGCGGTGTGGCAGCAATTTTTCACACCAGCCTATTAATTAATGAAAGACCAAGACAGACTTTTAATTCATTTGAAAGCCTGATGCTTAACATTGTCCACCCCAGCTGTGAAACTCAGAAACCAGTCTTACTTGTTATCATCTATCGTCCACCTGGGCCTTACACAAAGTTTCTGTCTGATTTCTCAGACTTTATATCTAATTTAGTTCTGAGCTCAGATAAAATAATTATTGTGGGTAATTTTAACATCCATGTAGACGCTAAAAATGACAGCCTCAACATGGCATTTAATCTGTTATTAGACTCAATTGGTTTCTCTCAAAATGTAAAAGAACCCACCCACCACTTTAATCACACTCTAGATCTTGTTTTAACATATGGCATAGAAACTGAACATTTAACAGTGTTTCCTGCAAACCCTCTCCTGTCTGATCATTTCCTGATAACATTTACATTTACAATAATGGATTACACAGAATTGGAGAGTAGACTTCATCACAGTAGATGTCTTTCTGAAAGCGCTGTAACTAAGTTTAAGAATATAATCCGCCCACTGTTATCATCTTCAATGCCCTGTTCCAACACAGAGCAGAGCAGCTATCTGAACGCTACTCCAACAGAGGTCGATTATCTTGTTAATAATTTCACCTCCTCACTACGTACGACTCTGGATACTGTAGCTCCAGTGAAAACTAAGGTCTCTAATCAGAAGTACCTGACTCCGTGGTATAATTCTCAAACACGTAGCCTAAAGCAGTTGACTCGTAATCTGGAGAGGAAATGGCGTGTCACAAATTTAGAGGATCATCATTTAGTTAACTAGTAATGACTTCATGAACTTCTTCACAAATAAAATTTTTATCATTAGAGAAAAAATTACCAATAATCATCCCACAGATGTAATATTATCTACAGCTACTCTTAGTACCATTGATGTTAAGTTAGACTTTTTTTCAAATTCAAATTCAAATTTCAAATTCAAATTCAAATTTTATTTGTCACGTACACAGTCATACACAGTACGATATGTAGTGAAATTCTTGGACAACTGCTCGTGACCTAAAGAGAACAAAAAAGGAAAAGGCTATGAATAAGATAGGAAATAAATATGAAAAATTAAAAAGGGTAAATTTAACTAGGAAGGAATAAAATATAAATTAAGGTTAAAAATGAAATAACTGTACAACACAAATTAGAATGAAGGGTAAATTTAACTGGGAAGAATAAGATAAAGATAAATATATAAATTAAAGTTGAAAATAAAATAACTGTACAACAAAATACACAATACACAATATAGAACTATATAAGAATGTATGAAGAAATCTAAATATAAATAAATATATACACAATAACAGCAGCTGTACAAGTACAAGTATTCTCCAATTGATCTTTCTGAGTAACTTCAATAATTACTTCCTCCAAACCGTCAACGTGTCTTTTAGACCCCATTCCTACAAAACTGCTCAAAGAAGTCCTGCCATTAATTAATTCTTCGATCATGATCAACCTATCTCTAATAATTGGCTATGTACCACAGGCCTTCAAGCTGGCTGTAGTTAAACCTTTACTCAAAAAGCCACCTCTAGACCCAGCAGTCTTAGCTAATTATAGGCCAATCTCCAACCTTCCTTTCATATCAAAAATCCTTGAAAGAGTAGTTGTCAAACAGCTAACAGATCATCTGCAGAGGAATGGCTTATTTGAAGAGTTTCAGTCAGGTTTCAGAGCTCATCACAGCACAGAAACAGCTTTAGTGAAGGTTACAAATGATCTTGTAATCGGAAGGTTGCCGGTTCGAGCCCCGGCTCGGACAGTCTCGGTCGTTGTGTCCTTGGGCAAGACACTTCACCCGTTGCCTACTGGTGGTGGTCAGAGGGCTCGGTGGCGCCAGTGTCCGGCAGCCTCGCCTCTGTCAGTGCGCCCCAGGGCAGCTGTGGCTACAATGTAGCTTGCCATCACCAGTGTGTGAATGTGTGTGTGAATGGGTGGATGACTGGATATGTAAAGCGCTTTGGGGTCCTTAGGGACTAGTAAAAGCGCTATATAAATACAGGCCATTTACCATTTACCATCTTCTTATGGCCTCAGATAGTGGACTCATCTCTGTGCTTGTCCTGCTAGACCACAGTGCAGTGTTCGATACTGTCGATCATAATATCCTATTAGAGCGATTAGAACATGCTGTAGGTATTACAGGTACTGCACTGCAGTGGTTTGTATCATATCTATCTAACAGACTCCAATTTGTGCATGTAAATGGAGAGTCCTCTTCACACACTGAGGTTAATTATTGAGTTCCACAGGGTTCAGTGCTAGGACCAATTCTGTTTACATTATACATGGCAGCATCATTAGAAGACATAGTATACATTTTCACTGCTATGCAGATGACACCCAGCTCTATCTGTCCATGAAGCCAGACAACACAGGCCAATTTGTTAAACTGCAGAAATGTCTTAAAGACATAAAGACCTGGATGGCCGCTAACTTTCTGCTTCTTACTTCAGATAAAACTGAGATTATTGTACTCGGCCCTGAAAAGCTTAGAAATATGGTATCTAACCAGATTCTTACTCTGGATGGCATTACCTTGGCCTCCAGTAATGCTGTGAGGAACCTTGGAGTCATTTTTGACCAGGATATGTCCTTCAACGCACATATTAAACAAATATGTAAGACTGCGTTCTTCCATTTGCGCAACATCTCTAAAGTTAGAAATATCCTGTCTCTTAGTGACGCTGAAAAACTAGATCATGCATTTATTATTTCCAGGCTGGACTACTGTAATTCATTATTATCAGGATGTCCTAAAAACTCGCTGAAAAGCCTTCAGTTAATCCAAAATGCTGCAGCAAGAGTCCTGACAGGGACTAGAAAGAGAGAGCATATTTCTCCTGTTTTGGCTTCCCTTCATTGGCTTCCTGTTAAATCCAGAATTGAATTCAAAATCCTGCTCCTCACATACAAGATCTTAAATAATCAGGCCCCATCTTATCTTAATGACCTTGTAGTACCATATCACCCTATTAGAGCACTTCGCTCTCGCACTGCAGGCCTACTTGTTGTTCCTAGAGTATTTAAAAGTAGAATGGGAGGGAGAGCCTTCAGTTTTCAGGCCCCTCTTCTGTGGAACCAGCTTCCAGTTTGGATTCGGGAGACAGACACTATCTCTACTTTCAAGATTAGGCTTCAAACTTTCCTTTTTGCTAAAGCATATAGTTAGGGCTGGACCAGGTGACCCTGAATCCTCCCTTAGTTATGCTGCAATAGACGTAGGCTGCCGGGGGATTCCCACGATGCATTGAGTTTTTCCTTTCCAGTCACCTTTCTCACTCACTATGTATTAATAGACCTCTCTGCATTGAATCATATCTGTTATCAACCTCTGTCTCTCTTCCACAGCATGTCTTTTATCCTGTCTTCCTTCTCTCACCCCAACCGGTCACAGCAGATGGCCGCCTCTCCCTGAGCCTGGTTCTGCCGGAGGTTTCTTCCTGTTAAAAGGGAGTTTTTCCTTCCCACTGTCGCCAAAGTGCTTGCTTATAGGGGGTCATATGATTGTTGGGTTTTTCTCTGTATCTATGAAGCGCCTTGAGGCGCCTTTTGTTGTGATTTGGCGCTATATAAATAAATTTGAATTGAATTGAACTGAATTGAGTCCTCCCTTTTGCCGCGAAAGTGCGGGCAATATTAGACTTCCCAGCTCCTCAAATGCATTGAGAGCTGCATTGTTTTTTAGGCATGGCCGGTTACTACCGTAGTTTCTGCAAAAACTTCTCTGAGGTAGTAACCCCGTTTACCAGCCTTGCCAGTCCTAAGTCACTGTTCGTGTGGTCAGAGACATGTCAGTTTCCTCGGGTTTGATCCTGTACTTACTGACCCTGACTCTACATGTTCATTCAAGCTCGAGGTGGACGCCAGCGCTTTGGGGGCTGGCGCCATGCTCCTGTAGGAGGATGAACATGGCGTTGATCATCCTGTCTGTTTTGTTTTTTTTTTTTTAATTCATAAAACACCAGCTACATTATAGCATGATTGAAAAGGAGGCTTAGAGCTTTGCTGCTCGCCTTGCAGCATTTCGAAGTGTACCTTGGGTCCAATCTAGGGCTGGGTATCGTCACTGATTTCTAGAATCGATTCAATTCCGATTCACAAGGTCCCGAATCGATTCGATCCACGATTCGATTTAATTCGATTCGATTCGATTTAAATCTGGGAAATTTTGACAGTCAGAGATATAATTCAGATCAGGACATTTACATATTTTTGTATCTATAAAAAGGAAGCTGACACTCTCAAGACTTTATCCAAGGTGTGAGCATCACAGCAGATGCCTTTGTGTCAAAGTAGCTGAAGATAAAACACAGAAAAACATGTAGGTGATTTTCCTGGCCTGGGATTTTATAAAAATATTCTGCAGTACATCAAAAACGAAAGAAAACCATTAATTAATCAACATTACCTCTGACGTTACAGCGGTTTTATTAGAGACATGGCTAAGCATTTTGCATTTTGAATAATTTTAAAAAGTTTCAATTTGTTCAGTATTGAACAGCAGAAATGAGGTTTTCTTTTTGGAAGAATGTAAAAGGGGAAAAAACAGCGGCCGACAGCCTGTAAGCAACAGTAGACTTGTGTAACAAGCAAGCGAATAATGAAGAAAGCGAAACTGTTCGAGAGAGGGGGGGGGGGAGAGAGGGGGAGGGAGAGAGGGAGAGAGAGAGAGCTGCGCATCGCAATGGAAGCAAAACAGTAAAAGAGTGAATTCATGACGATGTTTATGTGAAGCGTTTGGATCTTCTTTTGCTGCTGGTTCGGTCAATATTGTTTGGAGAGAGATCAAACTAACAGCTTTAGAATCAGCGCATAAAGGGCGTGAACACAAAGCGCGGACCCGGATCAGCGAGCTGTCGGCTTTCAGCCCCGACTGTGAGAAAGGCGACATCTAACTGATTCTGATCCGCGGGTCGCGCTGTGTGTTTAAGTCTATGTGCAGAATCCCTGTACCTGCTCTCATTTACTGTTTGGTGGTTCTTGAAATTTTGTGAGATGTCACCAGAGATTTTGGCATTTCGGACAAAATAAATTTATATTAAAAAATCGATTCAGGATTTTAATGAATCGATTTTACGTTATCCAAGCCAGAATCGATTTTAATCGATGAATCGATTATAAAAACCCACCCCTAGTCCAATCCTCTACTAACCATTGTATTTTCCAACCATAACCCCCTCGTGTTCTTATCTCAGATGCAGAACAGCAACCAATGGCTCATGCTCTGGTCTTTACTCCTCCAAGACTTTAACATTGAAATCTGTTAAAAGAAGGGCTTAGATAATGTCATGGCTGATGCGCTGTCTAGATCATGAATCAAACTTCCCGTTGAGGACGAAAAGTTTGATATTGAATAGGGGGGTATATTATGATTCAGTGTTATGGATGTTTTGCACTTTGTCGGCCACACCAGAGGGCGGCATAGTTTGTGTCCTGTGTCATTGATGTTATGTGGGTTTTGGGTGTAGGCTGACCATTGATGGAGGACTGGGAGAGGCCGGCTATAAATGAGGACCCTTCTGAACCGGGACACGCCTCACAACTACTTCCTGTTCCCAACGAACTGTGCATGTGGCTGCATATGAATCTGTATTCTGGAATGAGAAGCTTTTGCTGTGTTGTAAATAGTTTTGTTGTAAATAGTTGTAAATACTTTTACTCAGTAGATTTAGAGGTGAGAAGCCATTTTCTTTTGGAACCTTTTCTCCTGTTTTTGGTTAGGGAGGCAGGTGGGGGTTTTTCCGTGTAAGTAAGCCAGTTGCACTTCATTTCTAGAGAGTTTTGTTTGTTGTTTTGGCCATGCTCACCCTGACGCCCGCTACCTTTTGGGACTTAATAAACTGACTGGTTGTTGTAAATCTGTGGCAGTTTTTGGTTCGTCTTCCTTGAGAGCAGGGAGTGTGGGGGCACTTTCCTTTCTTTTCTTTTTTTTAATTTTCCTTGTGTTGCACACCGGTTTCCCCTGGGCTGGGGTGTAAGTTTAGCCTCCACACTCTAAGAAATAAAACGTTGGATTTAATTGACAAAGTTAAGGCAATCTTTTCCACAAAACCTGGTCAATTAAACATAAATCAATATGGTTGTTATCTGCAATTTCAATGGTGATGTATATCAGAAGTGAAATTGTTGTATAAAAGCAACAGCTTTCCTTTCATTGTTACTATTTAACACCATTAATTAGAATTTAAACACTTTGTTCATTTTATTAACTGTATTGCTTTAGGTTCAATTGACAATATTAATTTGAATTTAATGGCACCATTTAGATTGCGTTTTGGACCTAATTAATTTGATTAATTATGATTTAATTAATAGTTTCATCTATATGTTAAATGTTTAGGTATCAACAAAACAAGTCTAGAAAGGTTCCTGAGTTGTCATCTATACATTGTAATTAGGTGTTTGGACCTTTCAGAGGTCTTCAGCAAAGGTCTGACACTTAACTACAGAGTACAGGTGACAACTCAAGAACCTTTTTACACTTGCTCACACGTTACCATTTATAACATTCAAGATCCTTGCACTTCAATAGAAAACTCTTACGCCAAAGCTTACATAAAGTGTAAATGCAATAAAAGGGTGCTGCATCAACAACTTTATTTACTGTGAGCCTTGACAAGGCAAAGCTTCTACAGGGAACAACACCGCATAAGGCAATATTAAATGCTTAAAGTTCATGAACAAAATTTAAACATTGGAAATAACTTTCCGAGTTTCAACAAAGTGACATTGTAAATCACTTAAATCACTGTATGTAATGCAATTACAGAAAATATTTAAGTGACACAAAAAGGTAAAAACGATTTAGTCCCCAGTTACAAAAATCTGATTCAGAATTTTAAGTTTTCTATTATATAATAAATTTTACAATAAAAAATGCGTATAGCAAATCTCAAAATATTCTTAATTAAATGCTAAGACCAAAAATCCAGTACTTAACTTGAGTACAGGTGACAACCTTAGAACCTTTTCACATTTGTTTGCACATACACTTTAACATTTATAACACTCAAGATCTTTGACCTGCAATGGAAACCTGGTACACGAGAACTAATATGAAGTGTAAATACAAAATAAATTGTGTTGCTTTAACAACTTGAACAAAAGCCTTCAATGAGGCAAAGCTTAAACAGGGAAACAACACTGCATAATGCAACATTAAATGGTGTGTAAAATAAAATGTAAACATCTGAAACAACTTTCCAGTTTCAACTAAGTGACAGTGCAGTGTAGTACAGTTGTAGGTCTGCAATGGCTACAGTCTGCAGAATTACCACAGCAACTCAAACTAAAGAAAATGTTGTGAAACAAGAAAATATATCCATCTGGGTAATTTTGTCCCCAGTTCAAAAAACTCAGTTTCTGAATTATGTTTTCTTTTCCACAATCAAAAAAAAGAAAAAAAAAGAAAAAAAAGTATTCAGTAAATCTCTTAAATATTAAAAGCTATGACAAAATATTTACAAACAAGGATCAACATATATACAATTTATAAACTTTTAAACAGTGAAACAGAGCACTTATTTTGGGGGACATTTTGATCTAGAAGAGTCATTGCGTCTCCTTTTGGCAGAGTTTGTTCTTCAGCACTTGTATTTTGTTAGACAGTTTTTTGTCTTCCAGTCCCATGAGCACCTTCTGGAAGAACTCAAATGTGTAGCGAAGTGGCTTTGGGTAACTCAGATTGAGGCAGTAAATTAGCCCAAACAAAAGTGCACACCCGCTCGCCACATCGTGAAGATCCTGCAAGACGGTGCATCTCTCGATAATGATGCCAACATCTTCAAGGGAGTCATCAGGCTGTGCTCCTTCATGGATTATTTTATAAACACCCAAATCCATCCTCTCGAGCTCTTCAGCTTCCATCACGTTGAAAGCCTGAAAAGGACAGAAATATTTTAAATCAGTTGTATTTTGGTCATCGCATCATCTATCTATTCACTCCATTTTAGTTCAAATGGTCCACACTACCCTAATTACACATATCCCTGAATGAGACTGAGGAGAACAGACCAAAGAAAAATGTGGATTTAAGACTATCAAATAAAGACCAAGAAGAAGATACATGAAACATGGACAGAGGGCAGAAGGAGTATGCATTAATAATATTATCAATATTCTGCTGACCAGGGTCATTTTCTTTAGTTTCGCATAAAACAATGTAAGTGAATGGAAACAAAATCCTAGTATTTCCCATGCACTTTATTGTTGTAAGCTAATTTAAAGAAAACTGATTGCTGCCAGATCAGGAGAATGCCTGGGGCCTGTTTAGAAAATACATTTTTCAACTTACAAAACTCTGGGAATTATGACAGTCAAAATTTTACTGAGGGGTGGAATATCCCTTTAAAAATAAACTTACCATGTACTCTTTGATGAGATTTTCAGGGTTCTCATTCAGGTATATAATCACAGCTTTAAGGATGCATTCACGCTTCACTTCGATAAACAAAACAACACATGCAGCGCAATTACTTTTTTGAAGTTTTTAGAGACCCCCACAGAACTTAAGTCAATTTTTATTGTTGTTTAACCAATTCATAATTGTTTCTAAGTAAATTTTAAACATGCTTTTTGCAAGCAAGTAGTATTTTGTGTTAGAGAATGAGAAGCTTACCAATTCATACCCATAAAGATTATAAGTTATGAGTCCAATTACACTGATTGCGATACATTGGGTCGTGGAAAATGCAGCTTTAGCGTGGTGTACCACCCGAAAGAAGGAAGAAAAGTGTTGTTGCATAGGAGTGCTGTTCAAAGGAATCAAAAACATTTTGATAGAGATTTCCAAAAATTAATGACAAAAACTACACACTGTCACGTTAATATGAGGTATGCCGGCTACCACCACATTTGCAGTATTTATACCAAGAGTGAAAAAAAATAATCTATTGTGTCACTGAGTTGTGGCGAAATGTGAAATGTTGTCTGCCTTTGTCTTTTCTCAGTGTAGCTAATTATTCCTTTGGACAATTAATGAGTAACAAAAAAAAGAAAAGAAAAAAGCTACAATGCCAGCAGCGGCACTTATGGCCTCTAGGGGCATGAGTTACTTAGTTCTGCTTTGTGTCAGGACCAAATCCAGAATATAAGCCAAAAGCGAGATGAAAAGTATAACGCAGGAGAGAACAAGCATGAAATGACCCAAGAAAGTTAAAAATACAGGTTAATAACCAGACCTGAGATCAACCTGCAACTAATCTATTAGTTACAGAACATTTTAACAAGACAGAATACCTGTGAAATTGCAGACAACGCTGCTGTGATCCGCCGCGCTGTTTCCCCTCCTTTTTTTTCGTAGAATCTTCATCAACTGGTCAGAGTACTGGTCAAGACTGCTCATGAATGTGGACAGCAGTGGAACTGTGGTGATTCGGGTGAACTCCGCATTGATCTACAAAGTTCAAAAATAAATTTTTTAAATAGTTCAGCTCAAAACGGGACTAAATCCAGACCAAACCTGATCTAATCCCAGACAAAAAGTTCTGGTGCTCTCCAGGTTTGATTTAAAGAAAGAAAAAAAAGGGGGGGGAGATTGGTTAATCAGATGGGAATGTGCAAAATCAATTACGATTACAAAAAAGGAAAAAAAAAGATTTTTAAATCGACATAAGTTATTCCAACATGCCACCCAAAACATTTATAGATGGACCGGCAGAATCAGGTGGCTGCAAAAGAGTGCCTCACCCATGCAGTACAAAAAGAAAAAAAAAAAAAAAAAAAAAATCACTAAATGCACAAATTTTGCACTTTAGTTGTAAAAGGAAACTGACGTGTATCATGTTAGCAACGTCCTGTTTTCCCAAAATTTTTCATTCTATTGGAGCTGCCCTTCTCACAACACAATTTAGCTGCACTAAGCTGAAAAGACATCAGCTCGGTGACATCAGCTTTGTAGCAGTACTTTTCTGTTCACGGCCAGTTTTTAACCAAGACTCAAACTCATACCTCAGGTACTTTGAAGAGGGCCGGCCATCTGCTTTTGAACTCTGCGATGAATGGCATCTCTTCAATCACCTCTCTTCTTCTGTGTGCAAATGTCTTATCCATCTTTGTTTTGATTATTTGATCGTTGTTTGTTTAAAGAGCAAAGCTTACAACACCACATTCATAACCTAAAAGACCAAATAAGAGAGTTCAAAATCTAAAATTGCGTATTAAGGAAAAAGTAAATAATATGAAAGCATTAGGTACCTTCAACATGCACTTTTGGAGCACAGCTCAAATCTCTGCAGCTCCAAATTCCACAACCAGCAACCTGAGAGAAAAAGAAAACCAGAAAAAATGAATCGTGTACAGTGAGACACATGCAAAGGGGTAGCACAGAGATGGTCTAAACTTAAGAACACTCCTGTTTCTTTTAAAATGTATTAAAATGTATTAATAATACAAGTTAAATTTCAAATTTCAAACGTTTGAAAATGTCATCGTTGTCCAAACAGGAACTTTAGAGTCTTGAGGTTTGTTGATAAAAAGATTTTAAAATGGCAGAGCTGATCCAAAAGTGTTTGTGTGGGAAGCTAACATGAAGGTGTTTAAAAGAAAACACACACACAAAAAAAATTAAGAACACAAAAAAAATAAGAACGCACACAAACACAAAGAGCACACAAACACAAAGAACACAGAAACACCAATGTCCCAGGCAGGATGTAGACCCAAACGCAGGACTCGAACTGAAAGAGGCTACTTTATTGCAGTAGAAAGAATTCCACAAAAACATAAAGTTGCAAAAAACAAAACCACATTAAAAACTAAAAACTATTAATAAAAACTCTGGGAAACCTGGAAACTCAAGGAGCACGGAAGCCAGCACAGCATGGTGAGGGAACAACACAACAGAGAGCAGAGGAGAACACAGGGCTTATATACACAGGGGAGTAATCAGGGAATGGGAAACAGGAGACACAACTGTGAGAAATTAGACTAACGAGACAGGGGAGACGTAAAACTGAACACACTGACATCAGACTGGGATTATCAAAATAAAACAAAACACAAAACAAAGCACAAAGATGTAGACTTGACACTGAGAGGCAGGCTGAAAGAATATAACACATGGAACGCAGAGATGACAGAGACTTAAAGAAGAATTAACATCAAATTAAACTCATGACCAGAGCAAAACTGAAACATCGATTTATAGTACTCGTCAAAACAGGATAGCTAAAGAATCAGACATAAATCATAATTGAGAAAAACACAAAAATATAAGAAACAGAAAATGATGGGTCAAAATGACCCAGAACCATGACAAACAAGATCACAAAAAACATCAAGAACACAAAAACACCAAGAACACAAAAAACATCAAGAACACACAAGCACCAAGAACACACAAACACCAAGAACACATAAACACCAAGAACACAAAAAACACCAAGAAATCACAAACATCAAGAACACAAAAACATCAAGAACACACGAACACCAAAAACACAAAAAACATCAAGAACACAAAAACACCAAGAACACCAAAAACATCAGGAACACAAAAACACCAAGAACACACAAACACCAAGAACACAAAAACATCAAGAACACACAAAAACCAAGAACACACAAACACTAAGAGCACAAAAAACATCGAGCCCATGAAGACCTTCAGTAATAGTAATAAATCACATAGCAATAGTACAATAGTACACCCAAGTAGTTGTAAAAAGCATGATAATATATTAAGCAATCCAAAGTATTAAGAATACGTTACTCTCATTCAGTAACGTAACGGAATACGTTACAAAATACATTTTGGGGCATGCATTCTGTAATCTGAAGAAAAAACACCAAGAACACAAAAAACATCAAGAACACAAACACACCAAGAACACACAAACACCAAGAACACACAAACATCAAGAACACAAAAACATCAAGAACACACAAGCATCAAGAACACAAACACACCAAGAACACAAACATCAAGAACACAAACACACCAAGAACACAAAAAACATCAAGAAAACACAAACATCAAGAACACAAAAACATAAAGAACACAAAAACACCAAGAACACAAAAAACACCAAGAACACAAAAAACATCAAGAACACACAAACACACCATGAACACACGAACATCAAAAACACACAAACATCAAGAACACAAAAACACCAAGAACACAAAAAAACATCAAGAACACAAACACCCAGACCACAAAAAATAAAGAACACAAAAACACGAAGAACAAAAAAAACATCAAGAACACACAAACATCAACAGCATAAAAAAAAGAACACAAAGACATCAAGAACACAAAAACATCAAGAACACACAAACACCAAGAACACAAAACACCAAGAACACAAAAACACCAAGAACACAAAAAACATCAAGAACACACAAACACCAAGAACAAAAAAAACATCAAGAACACACAAACATCAACAGCATAAAAAAAAGAACACAAAGACATCAAGAACACAAAAACATCAAGAACACACAAACACCAAGAACACAAAACACCAAGAACACAAAAACACCAAGAACACAAAAAACATCAAGAACACACAAACACCAAGAACACAAAAAAACATCAAGAACACAAACACCCAGACCACAAAAAATAAAGAACACAAAAACACGAAGAACAAAAAAAACATCAAGAACACACAAACATCAACAGCATAAAAAAAAGAACACAAAAACACCAAGAACACAAAAAACATCAAGAACACACAAACACCAAGAACACAAAAAACATCAAGAACACACAAACATCTTACTTACTTACTACTTAGACTTAGTTCCTCCTACGCCGGGCGGCGCATCGGGCAGCTAGTGATCTCCATCGATGTCGGTCAGCAGCGACTGTTTCAGCTTCGTCACAGGCAATGTCGACAGTTCTCAGATCGTCCATAAATGTTCGACGCCATTGCCGGTCCCAAGCCCGGATGAGAAAGGAGGAGGGAGTGGAGAAAAGCCCTCGGGTCGTCCACTGCCCGATGCGTCGACCAATTTTCGACCCAAAAGAAACAACACACAAACATCAAGAACACAAAAACATCAAGAACAGAAAAACATCAAGAAAACAAAAGCATAAAGAACACAAAAACACCAAGAACAGAAAAAACATCAAAAACACAAAAGCACCAAGAATATAAAAAAACATCAAGAAAACACAAACATCAAGAACACAAAAACATAAAGAACACAAAAACACCAAGAACACAAAAAACACCAAGAACACAAAAAACATCAAGAACACAAACATCAAGAACACAAAAACATAAAGAACACAAAAACACCAAGAACACAAAAACACCAAGAACATAAAAAAAATCAAGAACACATAAGCATCAAGAACACAAAAACACCAAGGGCACAAAAAAAATCAAGATCACAAAAACACCAAAAACACACAAACATCAAGACCACAAAAAACATTTACAACACACAAAATCACCAAGAACATAAAAACACCAAGAACACATAAACACCAAGAACACACAAAAACCAAGAACACAAAAACACCAAGAACACAAAAACCAAGAACACACAAACACCAAGAACACATGAAAACCAAGAACACACAAACACCAAGAACACAAAAACACAAAGAACACACAAACACCAAGAACACATGAAAACCAAGAACACACAAACACCAAGAACAAAAAAAACATCAAGAACACACAAACATCAAGAACACACAAACACCAAGAACAAAAAAACATCAAGAACACACAAACATCAAGAACACACAAACACCAAGAACACAAAAAACATCAAGTACACAAAAACATCAAGAAAACACAAACACCAAGATCACAAAAACATGAAGAACACACAAACATGAAGAACAAACAAACACCAACAACACACGAACACCAAGAACACAAAAAACATCAAGAACACAAAAACACCAAGAACACACAAACACCAAGAACACAAAAAACATCAAGACCATGAAGACCTTCAGTAATAGTAATAAATCACACAGCAATAGTACTATAGTACACCCAAGTATTCAGACTACGTTACTCTCATTCAGTAACGTAACGGAATACGTTACAAAATACATTTTGGGGCATGCATTCTGTAATCTGAAGAACACACATATACCAAGAACACAAAAACACCAAGAACACACAAATATCAAGAACACAAACACACCATGAACACACAAAAACCAAGAACACATGAACACCAAAAACACAAAAACATCAAGAACACACAAACATCAAGAACATCAAGAACACAACACACCAAGAACACACAAACACCAAGAACCCACAAACATCAAGAACACAAAAACACCAAGAACACAAAAAAACATCAAAAACAAACACACAGACCACAAAAAAATCAAGAACACAAAAACACCAAGAACACAAAAACACCAAGAACACACAAACATCAAGAACACAAACACACCATGAACACAAAAACATCAAGAACACACGAACATCACAAACACAAAAACACACCATGAACACAAAAACGAAGAACACAAAGAACATCAAGAACACAAACACACCAAGAACACAAAATCACCAAGAACACAAAAACATAAAGAACACACAAACACCAACAACACACAAACACCAACAACACAAAAAACATCAAGAAAACACCAACACCAAGAACACATAAACACCAAGAACACACAAACACCAAGAACACACAAACATCAAGAACACAAAAACACCAAGAACACACAAACACCAAGAACACAAAAACATCAAGAACATACAAACACCAAGAACACACAAACATCAAGAACACAAAAAACCTCAAGACCATGAAGACCTTCAGTAATAGTGATAAATCACACAGCAATACTACAATAGTACACCCATGTAGTTGTAAAAAGCATGATAATATCTTAAGTAATCCAAAGTATTCAGAATACGTTACTCTCATTCAGTAACGTAACGGAATACGTTACAAAATACATTTTGGGGCATGCATTTTGTAATCTGAAGAACACACAAACACCAAGAACTCAAAAACACCAATAACACAAACACACCAAGGACACACAAACATCAAGAACACAAACACACCAAGAACACACAAACACCAAGAACACAAAAAACATCAAGAACACAAAAACACCAAGAACACAAAAAACACCAAGAACACACAAATACCAAGAACAAAAAAACCCACCGAGAACACAAAAACATCAAGAAAACACAAACACCAAGATCACAAAAACATGAAGAACACACAAACATGAAGAACAAACAAACACCAACAACACACGAACACCAAGAACACAAAAAACATCAAGAACACAAAAACACCAAGAACACAAAAACACCAAGAACACAAAAACATCAAGAACACAAAAACATCAAGAACACAAAAAACATCAAGAACACAAAAAACATCAAGACCATGAAGACCTTCAGTAATAGTAATAAATCACACAGCAATAGTACAATAGTACACCCATGTAGTTGTAAAAAGCATGATAATATCTTAAGCAATCCAAAGTATTCAGACTACGTTACTCTCATTCAGTAACGTAACGGAATACGTTACAAAATACATTTTGGGGCATGCATTCTGTAATCTGAAGAACACACATACACCAAGAACACAAAAACACCAAGAACACAAAAACACCAAGAACACACAAACATCAAGAACACAAACACACCATGAACACACAAAAACCAAGAACACATGAACACCAAAAACACAAAAACATGTAGAACACACAAACATCAAGAACATCAAGAACACAAACACACCAAGAACACACAAACACCAAGAACCCACAAACATCAAGAACACACAAACACCAAGAACACAAAAACATCATGAACACAAAAACACCAAGAACACACGAACATCAAGAACACAAACACACCATGAACACAAAAAAACATCAAAAACAAACACCCAGACCACAAAAAATCAAGAACACAAAAACACCAAGAATACAAAAACACCAAGAACACACAAACATCAAGAACACAAACACACCATGAACACAGAAACATCAAGAACACACGAACATCACAAACACAAAAACATCAAGAACACAAAAACGAAGAACACAAAAAACATCAAGAACACAAACACACCAAGAACACAAAATCACCAAGAACACAAAAACACTAAGAACAAAAAAAACATCAAGAACACACGAAAAGCAAGAACACATGAACACCAAGAACACAAAAACACCAAGACCAAAAAAAACACCAAGAACACAAAAACATAAAGAACACACAAACACCAACAACACACAAACACTAAGAACACAAAAAACATCAAAAACACACAAACACCAAGAACACAAAAACATCATGAACACAAAAACACCAAGAACACACGAACACCAAGAACAAAAAAAAAACATCAAGAACACAAAAACACCAAGAACACACAAACATCAAGAACACACAAACACCAAGAACACACAAACATGAAGAACACAAAAACACCAAGAACACACAAACATCAAGAACACACAAACATCAAGAACACAAATACATCAAGACCATGAAGACCTTCAGTAATAGTAATAAATCACACAGCAATCGTACAATAGTACACCACACAACACACAAACACTAGTGATGGGATTTTCGGCTCTTTTTAGAGAACCAGCTCACTAAAAAGAGCCGGCTCTTTCAGCTCCAAACCGGCTCTTCGGGTTGATTTTTTTTTTTTTTGCTTTAATTTATTATTAACAATAATATAAAATTATGCACAAAAGGAATTATTAATTGTAAAAAAAAAGTGGTTTTATTTATCAATGTTTATATATAAATATATGCGGTGGCCCCTAGAGACAAAGTACGTACAATTTCAAAGCATGTACAAACTCCAAAACACATTTCTAGCGGTAACTGAACTTCCAAAACAGAGCTACCTAGATCACTTAAATTACACAATTGAAAGCATATGTGTATTGCTTGTGTATTTATACACAAACACTCATATATATTCAAATAATTAAAAAAAAAAAGTTCATTTACCTGTTACTACCACACACAAAATCTGGTCGTTGGTACTTGCTGGCTTGTGTAGCCACTAGGTAACAAAAGCTCAACACTCCGCCTAGCAACCTGGAGCACTTCTGTTGTGTTTTGTACATGTTTTGAGTTTTTATGTGCTTCTGAGTTTTTACGTGTTTTGGAGTTTGTACGTGCTTCAGAGTTCGAACGTGTTTGTACGTGCTTTGTCTCTTGGGGCCACTGTAAACATACTTTTATTTATTCACTCCGCATAAAATGTAATAAATAAATCATATTGTGGCATGCAGAGGAATCTTAACAAAGAAGCTCACAGAGAGAGATTGAACTTGTTATTCAACCCCAAGCTCGTAGGGGGAGCTCTTTATTAAAACACTTGCCGGTGCTACAATGTGCCTCATGGTTCAACAACAGCACAACAGAAGTCACTCATGGTACAGCACTCTCTCTACAAAACAACAACTGTCAGTGGCTCTGCACCACAGCGTAAACACAACATTCAAGATAACAGTTAAAAGTAACGTAACCATAAACAATAAAACAAGAACATTTAAACAGCAGCACATGTCCCAAGGCCATTACATCCTCACCTGATCTAGTCCCCCATTAGATCCCCCCCCCGCAGTTACCCTGTACCACATATCTAGCCCCTTCTGAAGAAGAGCAATTTGGATTGTAATGATTTTAATAACTACAGACCTGTATCCAACTTACCATTTTTAAGTAAAGTCTTAGAAAAACTTGTTTTTACTCAGATTACTGATTTTCTCAATGATAGACAGATCCTGGAGATATTCCAGTCTGGATTTAGGGTGAACCACAGCACAGAGACTGCTCTCCTAAAGGTTTTCAATGATCTTAGATGTAACTGGGACGCCCAAAAGCTCTCAGTCCTGGTGCTACTGGATCTAAGCACAGCCTTTGATACAGTAGACCACGCTATTCTTTTAAACAGACTAAAACACATGGTGGGCCTCTCTGGTGCTGTACACAACTGGTTCACTTCCTATCTCTCTGACAGAACTTTTATGGTGAGTATGGATACATGCTCCTCTAAGATCCATGAAATGACATGTGGTGTGCCTCAAGGGTCGGTTCTAGGCCCTGTACTTTTTAATTTGTATATGTTGCCTCTCGGCAGTGTCATCAGGAGGCATGGAGTGAACTTCCACAGTTACGCTGATGACATGCAGCTGTACATCTCCGTGTCTCCTGATGACACCAGACCAATGGATGCCCTTTTTAACTGTATCTTGGATATAAGATCTTTGATGGCAGAAAACTTTTTACAGCTTAACCAGGACAAGACTAAAGTTTTAATTGTCGGTCCTGAGGCTCAGAGAGAGAAACTCTTGTCTAAATTAGAGGCATTTTCACTATGTCCTTCGCTACAAGTGAAAAACCTGGGTGTTACTTTTGACTCTGAGCTTGGTTTTATCCCACATGTTAAACATGTAACCAAAATTGGATTTTATCATCTAAAAAATATAGCCAGAGTCCGCCCTATTCTCTCTCGGGCCAACACGGAGATGCTGATGCATGCTTTTATTACCAGTCGCATTGATTACTGTAATGCCCTGCTCTCTGGTCTTCCTAAGAAGAATATTTCAACTTTACAACTCTTGCAAAACTCGGCAGCTCGTGTGCTGACGAAGACCAGAGGGCGGGCCCACATTACACCGGTTTTAGAATCGCTGCACTGGCTCCCCGTGTGTTTCAGGATCGATTTTAAAGTTCTTTTATTGGTTTTTAAATGTCTTAATGGTCTTGGGCCTTCTTATCTCTCAGATCTGCTTTTACCATACGGACCCTGAGGTCCTCTGGCACTGGCCTTTTGATTGTCCCTAAAGTCAGGACACATACTCACGGAGAGGCAGCTTTTCAGTGGTATGGTCCTCGTCTGTGGAACAGCCTGCCGGAGGAGCTCAGGGCCGCAGAGAACGTACATGTTTTTAAGAACAGGCTCAAGACCCACCTTTTTAATTTAGCTTTTACTTAGCGTTTATTTATTTTTTATGCTTATTTATTCTATCCTGTTATTCTATTATTAATTTAGGATTTACCTAATATTTTTTGATTTTATTCTTATTCATTTTTTAATCTTCTTACTCTATTTATATTTATATTTATATTGTATCCTGTTCTTATTTATTTTATCATTTTACCCTGTATATATCGTATTGCGTCATATCTCCAGTGTTTCCTCGGAGGGCGCTCTCTGCACCGGGGCTGTTATTGACCGTGGCTGCTGGTCTCTGGGGTCCTCTCAGCCTGGTTGGGGGGCTCCTTGGCCTCCCTCCTGCTGTGTGCCCAGCCCGGAGGCTGCGGTCTGTGACCGGCTCCCGGTGCAGACGGCTCTCTGTTATAATGTTTCCTCACTTGGCTCATGCGAACCCAGCCCAATTTTTACTCTTTAAGTGTGCGCGTGTGTGTATGTGTGTGTGGGTGGGGGTGGGGGGATATATGTGTATTGAGAGTGTGGGGAGTGAGTTGGAGGGTGGGGTGGGCTGTTTTTAACTATGTAAAGCACTTTGTGCTACATTTTTTCTGTATGAAAAGTGCTTTATAAATAAAGATTGATTGATTGATTGATTGATTGATTGATTGATTGATAATGGGAGAGAACTAGCTGCTCCCCAACACGCCACAATATAATACAAAAACCAACTATTCAACACAACTTTTAACTATTTAAATTTTCAGCTTTTTCCTTTTAAACAAATTTAAAGTGAAACAACACAAAACACTGCAAACCACAATGCAATTAAATATAAATTAAAATATGAAAACAAAAAGAAGATGCATATTCTCTGTCATATGGGCCTGCATGAATAAACTTTCTGAATCCTTTATCATCTGCAACTGAAAATAGTTGTGGATGATTACTATGCCTTTCTAATGTGACGTTGTTTCCCTGGCTCTCTTTCTCTGTCTCTCCCTCCCGCTCTGTTCCTGCGCTACTGCAAGTGTAACTACCGCCCTTCCCCCCTCTTCCCAGCGCAAAACACAAGGGTCGCGTGCAGAGTGAAGCGGGAAAAAAGTGCGAGAGAGAGAGAGGGTGAGAGAAAGAAAAAAAACCCCACAGTTCGCGATAAGGAGCCGGCTCGCGTTGTTCACGTCAAAGATCTGGCTCTAAGAGCCATTTTGTTCGCGAACGACACATCACTAACAAACCCAAAGGATACAGAGATACACCGAGCAGGACTTCTGGTAAATCTGTCAGTGGTAAATAATATTATTATTATTTACCACTATTATTATTTACCACTGGTAAATATTAATATAATATTATCTAAATAATTTTGTTTAGATAATAGAGAGATGCTATTTTGGTCGTCCCTGGTTCATGCTCCGCAGAGTGACTGACTAACCTTCAACAGAGTCCCTCTGAAAGACACAGATACGATTCTTCTGATCCAGCGCTGAGCGCACATGTTAAACTCAAATGACCGCGTGTGTGTGTGTGTGTGTGTGTGTGTGTGTGTGTGTGTGTGTGCACTGATCCCTGTGAGTTCACAGCTTGGGCTGCTATGAACACTCACTTGATCAGTTTTTTTACTCTTGGATCGATCTGATGTCTGCATATGGTCACACAAATGGCTGTGTTTGGAATACAGCACCCATTTCACTAGTCTCACTGGTCGTGTCACGGACAAACAACCTGCTGCTTAACACCGAGAAGACCAAGGAGCTCATCGTGGACTACAGGAGGAATGCTGACCCACATCCACCCATCCACATTAAGGGGACGGCTGTGGAGCGTGTGAGCAGCTTCAAGTTCCTGGGAGTCCACATCTCCGAGGATCTCACCTAGACGACCAACTGCTCCAAGCTGGTCAAGAAGGCTCACCAGCGCCTCTTCTTCTTGAGGACTCTGAGGAAGAACCACCTGTCCTCAGACATCCTGGTGAACTTCTATCGCTGCACCATCGAGAGCATCCTGACCAACTGTATAACAGTCTGGTACGGGAACTGCTTTGCCTCGGACCGGAAGGCGTTGCAGAGGGTCGTGAAAACTGCCCAGCGCATCGCCGGAGCACCACTTCCTGCCATAAAAGACATCTACAGGAAGCGGTGTCTGAAAAGGGCTGGGAAAATCATCAAAGACCCCAGTCACCCATCACATGGACTCTTTACCCTCCTTCCCTCTGGGAGGCGCCACAGGAGCCTCCGGACTAAGACCACCAGCTTCTTCCCCACAGCTGTCAGACTCCTGAACTCTGCCTCCTGACATCTGACCCACGTTAAACTCATGGACTGAACATACACACACCCACAATGGACAACTGTACCCTCAAACACACAATAATAACATGGACTGAACCACCACTCACAACCACTAGCACTTTATATAGCCTCTGTAGAAACTATCTACACCCTCACTTATCTTAACTGCACTACTGTATAGCTCTGTGTAAATAATCATTCTGTACATTCGATAATCTTTAATCCTACAACTGTTTACAACTTGCATAGTTCCCATTTCTGTATAGCTGTATATCTCAGATTCTGTAAAGTTATTTATTTCATATTCTGTATAGTTTTTCATATTTATATCCTGTTCATAGCCTGTACATAGCTTGTACTCACTACAGCCTGTACATACTTATAGTTATAGAATATTCACAACATACTTCATACCGTGTACATTATAACATACCATAATAGACCCATTTCTGTAATATACTTACATATCTATACCATTGCTAATATATATTGTAATATATCTATATCACTAAAGCACTTCTGGATGGATGCAAACTGCATTTCATTGCCCTGTACCTGTGCATGTGCAATGACAATAAAGTTGAATTCTATTCTATTCTATTCTATTCTCTTCTATTCTAAACAGTGACATCACCACAATCCTGGCAATTTTATTTATAAAGCACATTAACTCAATGTGCTTAAGACATAAAACCATTAAAAACAGGCTTATACTTGAACAGTCATTCAGTGTAAGCCTGCGGGACCACTGAGCTGAAAGCGCACTCTGATCTGATTCTACATCATTTCAAAGAGGTCTAATGGGGTTAAAGATGCCCAGTTAGACCAAACAGTCGACGGCCTTCAGCTTCCCATTGCTGTTTTATTTGCAAAACTGAGTTATATGTTTTAACCAACAGGGTCTACTTCAAACTAATTAACCCACAGGCTTCTGTCCAAGATTCAACAAGTTTATTGTCATATACACTGCGTGTGTGCAATCACATTTCCTTGAGCAGTCTCCCCCTGCTGGCCATTACAGAGAATATAGATTTAATATAAATTTAATACATAGAGACTTAAATAATTAGATCTTTCAGAGGCAGTCCTGGAATGTCGTCCTGTACTGGTGCAGCTCCTTTAACTTGATGGTCGTCTCCAGGTGTTGGAAGAAGCTGCAGGCAGGTAAACCTGGTGCATCGTTCAGGTGAAAGCTTTCAGGTTTGCGTGGGCAAGAAACAAACCTCTGTTTTCAGTCTGAGGCTGGCAGAGTTCATTCTGTTTCCTTTGAGTGTTTTCCCTCAGATGCCCTAGGATGTTACAGTAGAAGAATGCACTGACAGTCTCACCCTGGGAGACAAATAAACACTGCACAACACAATGAATGTAAAGAAAAAGAATAATAGAAGACGAGCACTGCAGTCTCAGTCCTCACCTCACCTGCTGCCTTCAGGTTTGGAAGCACTGAAAACTATTAGGTCCCAGCTGGAGATCAGCAGCAGCCACCAGCCGGCATCTCGCCCTCGTAGGTGGGTCCAACTCCAACTGAAAACAGTGTGCTAATACATGAAACTGATTGTGTTCATAGTCAACGCATACTTCACTGAAAGGGTCACTGGAACTATTTTATCTGCTTTATGTTTCAGACTGAAGCTCTGAGAGTGACACTCTCTGTATGTGACCCACATGTTACCTTCAGCTTGTCTCTTTCTTTCTGACTTGTTTGGCAGGCCTGACGTGGTAACAAACACCCAGAGCCAAAAACACAAAACAGAGTGACACCCCAATACTTCAGCGAGATATGAATCAATATGGATGGAGACAGCCCAAATCTGGCTCCAGCCCTTCCCCGGGCTTAAAGGCACCGATACAAGAACACAAAATCAATACTCACTCTGAAGCTCTTTCAGAGGAATCTCATCTGCCAGTAACAAGCCTCCAGTCTACTGCTCGACACTCAGTTATCCTTGTTTAAATCAAGTTTAATGCATAATAAGGGTCTTTGTAGCAGCTGTAACAAGCTCGTATAATCAGCGAACAAAGACTGGAAATACTGTTAAAGGAAAATGTGAAGACAGAAACTCGAATTTGCCCTCAGCTAAACGGAATATCCTGAAACAAAGAATAGTTTTACACTCTGAGAAAAACAACACCGATATACATCAGCTACAGATACATCAGAGCCAGCAGCAAGTCCCAGAGTTACCCACAGAAACAAGCTGGCCAACCCTGCAGTTTCTCTACCGTCCAGCAGAGGCAGCAGTGAGTCAGTTCCCATAGACTCCCATGTTAAAACTTTCCAGCAGAAATAAACGTGTTTACAGCCAATTAGCTCAGTTGTACAGCGGTCCTTCTTCAAACTGAGGCTTTTATCTAAGGTGAGATCATTTTTATCTTTTAAAAACTTCGAACGGGCGATTCATGCTTTTATTATATCCCAGCTGGACTATTCTAACTCCTTATATGCTGGAGTTAGCCAGACCTTCCTGGCAAGGCTGCAGTTGGTCCAGAATGCTGCAGCTTGTCTTCTGACACGTACTAAAGGATGTGAACACATTTCCCCGGTGCTCGCCTCTCTTCATTGGCTCCCTGTCCACTTCAGAATTAACTTTAAAATTATATTGTTGACCTACAAAGCCCTGAATGGACAGGCTCCCGGGTATTTGTTTGACCTCTTGCAGACTTATACCCCCTTTAGATCTCTTAGATCAAGTGATCTTTTGCTTTCAGCTGTACCAAGGTCGAGGCTGGTTCATAGAGGCGATCGAGCATTTGCAGTCGTAGCGCCTAAGCTGTGGAATAATTTACCCCTATACATCAGACAGGCTCCCACTGTCAATCTTTTTAAATCTTATCTTAAAACGCATTTTTATTTACTGTCTTTTAATACAGCATGAGAGTTATTTATTATTTTATTAGGTATGTTGTATTCTTGTACAGTTTTTTTATTATGTATGTTGTATTCTTGTACAGCACTTTGGTCAACGCTCCTGTTGTAATTAAATGTGCTATATAAATAATTAAACCATTAAACCATTACAGCCTGATACACAAACTGTTTGGTCTCTGTGGACAATTTGCTTGTTTATAACAACATGTGTTTATAACTCACCTGTTTAAACTATATTAAGCTATTCTCTGCTAGTCTTCACCCCAGCTAACTGGAGTCCCTGAACTGGACCTCTGGACCATATTTGTGCTGTTGGAGCTTTTTTGAGCATTTTTAATGATATCATCTGACCAATAATATGGCTGCTGTGAGGTTGATGTACTAACAGACGTCCAAGAAGGCTGAGCTTCAGTTTTGGTGTTAGAAATTCTCTGTGATCATGACAGTCATGAAGCTACAATCTAGGCGTCAGTGGGTAATGGTCTAGCGACTATGCCAGTCTTGATCTGAAGTTTACAGCTAGGTTTTTTTGTCTTTTAAAGCAAATGTTAATTCAAAAGTCAATGAATGGCGAGTCCACATCCAGAAGCAAAAGAAAGCCTGCATGTGCAAAAGGAATATTCCAATATTCCAAACCGGCTCTGAATCCAACCAATCTGCTGAGTGACATTTCACATTGTATTTGGGACTTTGATGTGGACGGTTTACGTCAGATGGTTGTTGTAGGTCAGACTCCTGCCGACCCAACTGGTTTGATCCCTGCATTCTTCTGCTGGAGTAAATAAGACGTTCAGTAAAATCCTTCAGTGCCGATGATTAGCCTGTTAGCACCATCTGAAACATCTCTTTGTGATAAATGTGACAAAATGTCAGATGCTTTCTGCCCGTAAAGGTCAGAGTCAAGCTGTTTGAACTGGTTCTTGACAGGTTTAGGACGGTTTAGTTTAGGCCAGGTCTAACACACTTTAGAAGCTTGTCAAAACCAGCTGTTGACCTATACACACACACACACACACACACACACACACACACACACACACACACACACACACACACACACACACGTGTATATGTACAGGGTGGGCCATTTATATGGATACACCGTAATAACATGGGAATGGTTGGTGATATTAAAGTCCTGTTTGTGGCACATTAGTATATGTGAGGGGACAAACTCCTCAAGATGGGTGGTGACCATGGTGGCCATTTAGAAGTCGGCCATCTTGGATACAACTTTTGTTTTTTCAATAGGAAGAGGGCCATGTGACACATCAAACTTATTGGTAATGTCACAAGAAAAACAATGGTGTGCTTGGTTTCAACGTAACTTCATTCTTTCATGAGTTATTTACAGGTTTCTCCTTGTTCACATGTCGAAGAGGTTAACACGTGAGGAACGGATCGAAATTGTGTTGATATCTCGTGAACGCAGTAAACAGGTCATTGCAGCAGATTTCAATGCAAGACACCCTACGAGACCACCCATCTCCCATGCTACAGTTAGCAAACTGTGTCGTGAAACTGGTTCAGTGTTGGATTTGCCAAAATGTGGACACAAGAAAACTGTCACTAATGAAGAAACATCAGTGGCTGTTCTAGCTTCATTCAGCAAGAGCCCACAGTGTAGCACTCGCCGCATGTCACTGGAGAGTGGCATTAGTCGAACATCCCTTCGGCGGATATTAGCTACTCACAAATGGCACCCTTACAAACTCCAGCTGCTGCAGCATCTCAACGAGGATGACCCAGATCGGCGCACAGAATTTGCAGAATGGGCAAAACAAAAATTGGAACAGGACCCTCAGTTCACGCAGAAGATTTTGTTCAGTGATGAGGCAAACTTTTATGTGAACGGTGAAGTTAACAAACAAAACCACTGCTATTGGTCTGACACTAACCCACATTGGATGGAATTCTCCAAGACTGTTGGAACAACAAAAGTGATGGTTTGGTGTGGTATATGGGGTACAACGATAGTGGGTCCATTCTTCATCAATGGAAACCTCAAGGCCACTGGATATTTGAAATTGCTACATGATGATGTGTTTCCCTCTTTATGCACTGAAGCTGGCACGTTCCCTGAGTTTTTCCAGCAAGATGGTGCACCACCACATTATGGGTGCCAGGTCCGAGCATTCCTAGATGAACAGTTTTCTGGAAAGGTCGTCGTGGGCCAGTTGAATGGCCCCCAAGGTCTCCCGATCTGACCCCCTTAGACTTTTATTTTTGGGGTCATCTGAAGGCAATTGTCTATGGTGTGAAGATACAAGATGTGCAGCACCTGAAACTACGGATACTGGATGCCTGTGCTGGCATTTCTCCTGCGGTGTTGCTATCAGTGTGTGAAGAGTGGGAGAAGAGGGTTGCATTGACAATCCAACACAATGGGCAGCACATTGAACACATTTTATAAGTGGTCAGAAACTTGTAAATATCTCATGAAAGAATGAAGTTACGTTGAAACCAAGCACACCATTGTTTTTCTTGTGACATTACCAATAAGTTTGATGTGTCACATGGCCCTCTTCCTATTGAAAAAACAAAAGTTGTATCCAAGATGGCCGACTTCTAAATGGCCACCATGGTCACCACCCATCTTGAGGAGTTTGTCCCCTCACATATACTAATGTGCCACAAACAGGACTTTAATATCACCAACCATTCCCGTGTTATTACAGTGTATCCATATAAATGGCCCACCCTCTATATCTATCTCTATATATATGCAATTCACACAAAATGACCTGATTGTATTAAAGACAAACAGAAAGAGAGGTTCCACCTCGACAAATGCCGTGTGAAGATTCATATGACGAAGAAGTATTTGATGATATTTCGAGGAAATCAGAGTCCTCAGGTAACAAGAAGAAGCATCCACTGAGTGCATTTCAACTGTTTTGCAGCCATTTCTCTCTGGAAGTGTTACCTGTATTTCTTTCCTGTTTTGTATTAAGATGAGCAGATTTGCGTGAAAACTTTACCAGTGGTGTTGAATGGCCTAACTGATTAATTTTGGGAGGTTTTTTCCATCAAAGGTGTGGTTGGTCGGGGTCAGAGTCATTGTCATCTTTGTTCCACCAACCATTCATGTTCTGTGAAGGCTTCTTATTTCTCTGAGGAGGTCCCATCTTTTAATAGCAGCGGTTTCTCAGACGAGCGTGCAATCGATGGCATGATCTGACTCCGTCTCAGGATCAGTAATTGTGTTCAAATATTTTGCACTTGTCTTTGTCTTTGCTCTCTCTGCAGCTGAAGTGTCCATGTGTAATTTGTCTGTGAATGTCAGCTGCTGTCTGCACTCGTCTCTGAGCAATCTGGCATCTTAAAAAGCTTGGCCTGACAAGTAAATAGCTGAAAATTGCCTCAGACAAGATTTGTTTTGGCTTTTTGTTTTGATTTTTGCAGAAATTACATTCCTTTTAGGAAATGGCAAGAAGATAGCTGCGGGTGAAGTCGGCGGCATGCAAGGCCATCCTCATTTAAACTTTGGACATTTCAGCAGTGCGTCTTTGTCTTTGGCATAATGTCAGCTGTGCAGGATGCACAGACAGAGGTCCGATGATGACGATAACACCTGAGAATATTAACAACATCCCACGGTCCTGCGGACAGTTTATCCTCTGAACTCGGGAGGTTGAGAGGCTGTCAATTCGGAAAAACATTGCTTTCACAATCCATCTGCGAAATGTTAGAGGCATTTATTCTGGACGTGGACCCAAACCTGCTCTATGTTAACACATTTATGTGGAGTTTACCTGCAAAGAGGAACTGTTCTGTTTATTATGATTGTTTTATGTTGTGAATTCAACTGAGTAGATCTGCATGAGTCATACTCAGGTTTTAATTCATGCTTCCTCTTATGCATCGGCCTCAAACGGTCTTTTTCTTTTGCATTTCTAAATATTTGTGGCCAGTGTCTTTCCTGCCACCAGCATGAATCAGTAAGCATGTCACTTGTCCATTTGTGTTTTATTCAGTTTAGGAGACTCAGAAAGGTCAGCTGAGTTTTGTACAAAAAAGAAATTAGAGCTAGATTAGGTCAGATTACTGCAGTTCTTCATTCAGCTGATCCAAACTGCCGCAGCCAGACTTCTTCCTGAAACCTGAAAAAGGAAACAATTAATTTAAGATTTCAATGTTGACTTTTAATCTCCTTTAAGTGCCACTCTGAGCACAGCCCCTGGCTGTAACCACAGGTTCTCAGCTGAGGCTCTGCTGGTCATCCAACAATCTTGGCTGAGAACTAGAGCAGAGCACTCCAGTATCAATAGTATCGATACCAATTGTATGATACTGTAGCAAATGTACGATGATTCAGCTCATAAATCATGAATCATAAATCATACCTAACAAAAGTTAGGTATCAATCTCTTTAATGATCCCACCGAGGAGATTTGAGCTATTTCTATGATGCCCTTCATTTGTTTAATCACACTCTCCTTTAATGTATCTTAATTGTTTTATGTTTGCTTTTAATTAATCTGTCTAGGTTTAATTTTATTTATTGATCACTTGGAATCTCTTTGAATCCTGTACCTACAGCTGATCACCTGAATCTCCTCTATAAAGTTTGATTTGCAGTTTGTTTGCTTCTTATTCCTGAAGCACTTTGAAAGGTGACATGAAAGTAAAGTTTGTTATTATTTATTAGGACCTGCAGCGCTTTTTTTAAACTCTGCATTCTGAATTTAGAATTAGAATTTAACTTTATTGTCATTGCACAGGTACAGGGCAACGAAATGCAGTTGCCCTGCATTTAGTGGTGAGACAAACTAAATTCTGTTGTGGATACAAATTTTGGTGGTATATAGCAACTTCTGCTGAATGTGACAAACAAACACAAACGAAGAGCATAACATCGCATTCGCGGCATGATGATGAATCCAAACATCCAAAGAACTGGAGTTTATAGTAAATGTTTTTTAAACTTGCAGATGTTAATAATCGCTGCAGGAGTGACGGTGTTTGTGCAGTTCAGCCAAGCCTCTGAGGAGATAGGGTACATACAACTTGCAAAAACAAAATGTGTTCAGCATCATCACCGAGCACTCAGATCATAATTCTGATTGCAAAAGCTGCCAGACAGGACAAGATTTTTTTTTTTTTTTTTAAACGAACAAACAGAGCTCTTTGGGTCACAAAACTGAAGTGAACAATACGGAAATTTCAAAAAACAAAACACCAATAAACTGAGCTGTCCTACATGGCAATAAAACCTCCTGCTTAAACGTTTTGTGGTCTATACCTCCAGCACCTTACTCGTCTGTTCATGATAACTTTATTGGTCTTTTAAATGAAATGTTTAAATTAAACTTATATCAGAGAGAAAAAAATGATTTGAATGCAATAAAGAATGCGGTTTCCTTTTTTGGAAACATATTTTTAAGCGATATAGTTGATTTTTACCTGAAAAGAAAGAAGAAATAAGGAACTCAGGGATCACTGATGACTCAGTTCAGCAACAGATATTATTTTCACTATGATGGAAAAATGGAGCTACAGCATTCAATCAGCACTGCAGTAGCACAAACACAGAGGGCAAGCACAGCAAAAAGTACTCCGAAATGCAATTTATCCACATTCTGGAATCTACCACCAAATGCAACAGTCATGTGCTCAGAGAATAAGCTCTCTATCCTTAAAATACTATGATTTTATAAGCCAGCATTAATAACTGTCTCTACATAAGATGCAATTTGACATTTCGTTCTCCTTCAGTAATACTGATTATAAGAGAATGACACACACATTTTACAGTATGATCGCATATTTTATAACGTTTGCTAACATATAAATTGTGTTTTTCTTCTTTTTTCAGCTGCTCCCTTTAGGGGTCGTCACACCAGCTTATCTGCCTTCATTTCTATCCCAGCATCCTCCTCTAATCACAAACCCTCTGCAAGTCCTCCTTCACTGAATCCATGAATTTTCTCTGAGGTCTTTTCTCTCTCTTTACCAATCATAGTCCCGATATTTAAAGTCTATACTCTTACTTTAAAACTCTTGCCTTTCCTTCTCTCTCACTGCCTTGTAACATGCTTCCCCCCTCTCCTCTTCCTTTGTCTTTGGCCAGCAGTAGTACAGTTTCCACCTGTTACGGCTGTGGCCATAAGAACACTGTGTGGGCTGTTTGTTCTGTCTCTTTACTGTGTTTAAGAGCTCTTTACAGGTCCCTCCCCTAATGAAGAGTAGTGAGCAGCTGATTGGACCATGGAACAGGTGACCACATTCAAAAAGCCGCTCTGACAGCTCCAGAGAGAGAGAGAGAGAGTGTGGAACGAGCGAGTAGCCTGACAGCCGTCGCAGTCCTGACCCTGGTTTTCCCAGCCTGTGTTTATCTTGTGTATTTGTGGGAGTGTGAATTGTAAAAGCCGCTCCTAGTGCATTAGCTGAGAGCTTAGGCACTCGTGGGCTGAAGCGGAAGGGGTGAGCTGCCTTTTCTTTTGGAATCGTTTTCTCCTGTTTTCTTGGTCAGGGAGCGAGGGATAGCTCTGTCATTTGTTTGTTCTTTTTTCTTTCTTAGGGTTTAGTTAGTCTTTTCTGGTGGGACTTAGTTGGTTTTGTTTATTATTTTGGCCTGGGCTCACCCTGGAGCTATGCTTCTTGTCCTTAAATAAAATCACTTTTTTTACTCACAACTGGTTTGGATGTTTGGCTTGGGAACCAGGGCGGGGATTTGTCTCTCTCTCCTCCAACCTTATGTGCGTCCCTACCCGCCTAGACTAGGGGCGTAACACCACCCTGTTGACCAATACTGAAGGTGGTTACTGAAATCCAGTATTGAAATCTCATTCTTTACTATCCACATGTTTGACTTGGCCAAAAATTTAAGTGGATTGTCCTTCCAGACGTGACCTTCTCCATGGCTGGGTTAGAGGTATACTCATCTTCTGTTAGGAAGCTTTGCTCGCTAAACATAATTTAAAATGCCACTGCACCAACTAAGTGGGCTATAAAACGCTCACCAAAAACAACTTGTTGCATAGTTGACGTCAACAACCAAGCAAGGTCAGAAAGTACAGATAATATATTTCCCGGCATGCCTCTCTGCAATCACAGCATTTGAGAAAAATGCCTAAATAACTAAAAAATTACAGCTTAATTCATAAAGAAAATTCAGTTTATGCAGTTTTGCTAGTTTATTGTCTCCTGTACCTGTGTAAACAAAGTCTGTTTAACTGATTGTGGTCTCAGTCTGGTGTCTACACTTGGGTCCATCTCTTGTACTTTCCTCCAGGCCTTGTGACATCTTTTTTAGCTGTTTATCCAGTATGTTAAATATTTTCTTGTTTTTATTTATATACTGTTAGCGAACAAGCTAGTACTGCCACTTAAACCTACTGGTTAAACAATTAGAGTTGTTAGCTACCAATTCAATACATTTTGTTAATACAGCAGCATTTAGTCAGGATAAGCAAGGAAAGCAGTGCTTGCCCAAAGAAGTCTAAGTTACAGTGATTTCTCTACTGTCCCATTTCTCTCATCATTTGTGTGCATTCATTCTTTAAATTATACAATCTTGTGGAAGTAGTACCAGCATTAACTCAGGGTGCACTTGTAGAGTATCTCAAATTCCTCTAGAAGAACATCCTGGAGGACTTGCATCCTTGGTTGGAATCAAAAACTTTAAATAGAGGTTTGGATGAAATGCACTAAAGCTTTTGCTACAGAAACCACAGTCCTGAGACTCGACTCTGATCTGTATCTGCTCTCCACACACCTCATAATTCCCTCTAAAATGTCTTTTTTATTCAATTATCCATGCAAAGATTTTCAATTTGGATCAGAATAAATTCCTCCGCTATGTTCGAAGCCATATTGGCCAATTTAACCCATTTGTTTGGTTCAGAACAGCTTTGATCACTTTCCTGTTTCCGTGCCGCGAGTGTTCGGCCCTCTGCTGCCAAACGCTAACTAAAAAAAACAGAAAAAGTAGCTGCAGAAACAAAAATCGACTTGAACTCTCTGATCCTTTTAACCGCACTTTGTGTTTTGTCAAACGGAGATCTCAGTGTGAGGAGGAAACTGGAAACAGCACTGTGCTTTCATCTTTTCCAGCTCCCCACTGACTCAAATTAGGAACATACTGACTCACTGTTACCTACACAAAAACTAGCCATTTCTCCTCTGCATCACATCTTTCCTCGAGCAGATCCCAGTTTGATCATCCAGGTCTGGATTCACACACTGTGCTGTGTGGCTTTAAACGCCATCAATCACACCAAACATGCAAATCAGAGTGTGATTATTGGTGTTTGCGTGGAGAAAAATGAAAGAATTCACGCTTGTTAAGGGATGTGTTCGTGTTTATACTGAATGTGTGTTTCTGTTCAAAGCCTTCCTGCCTCAGCCGCCTGTTAAAGGACGAGGCAGGGGGATTTGGAGGCGGGCGTCTCCTCAGCTCATGAAAGCATAACTTGAGGCGACACAGACCAAACAATGAAGAATACCTCCCCTGTGTGAGAGCCACACTCAGCACAAATCAAAGCAGAAAACAAAGGAGCTGACAACCTGGTGAATTTTAATAGGATTTGAGTCAGCAGCTTTACGCAAATTCTTTTCTTTCTCAATGTCATTGACGCAGATGTGGCAAAGGGGGGAGGTCGTCCTGCATTAACCTGCATGGAAGCACCTGCATGGAGTAAATTTAACCATTTTCAGCTTCAGAGGGAAAGATTACTGCGTTACCTTATCTGACAGCTGAAGTTAGTATTCAGGCCTCTCAGTAAGACTTCACAGAAAAACAAAACAATGATAGCGCATTAATCAGCCAGAAAATTTTAATGATTGACAGGTGAGAACATTGATTACTTTATTATAATGGCACCTGTATGCGGGGAAAACGAGGATCTGCAGTTATTTTTCTCTTCTAACCTTCTAAATGAATAAAATCCATCCACTTAATGATTAAAAGGAAACGTCCTGTTGCTGTGCTGCAAATGAGTTTATTAAACAGAATGTTTTCATGGTTAGAGAAGTCTCGGTGAGAGCTTTCAAAAAAATGACCTTCTAGGTTTTTCCGAACACCGCTGGCTAATTAACTTCGAGAAGACCAACGGTTAGCTCCTTGTGATGCCGACACGAGAGGAGCAAACTGGGAGTGTGTTGTTAAATATATTATTGACTTTGAAACTTAAAAAGAGGTGGATTATGAATAATGGATTTATTCTCTCCCGTTTCAGTGCTGTGGAAAGCTTAGGGACAAAATGAGAATGACTAGCATGAATTATTTCAGTTACAGCTTTTACAACTGGAAATCTGAAAGCTTCAGCTCAGATTTTCATACAGAGCAGAGCACTAATGTACAGATTCATGTTTGGGTGATGTTTATTCAAATCTTCATAAAAACTACAAACTATACCATATAATTACTACAGAACAACACTGAGAGTAGGTAACAGACAACAAGAGCACGGATCATGTTTGAAGCCTGTTCAGCTGTTTATTTCTGCTGAACAGAAAAATGAGTTTACAGCCAAGAGAACTACAACCAGACATTTGGAGGGTTGGTGAAGTCTGCGTGGTTGATGGAAACACATGATGATGGAGGATAAGGGTTCACGTTGATGCCATAAACAGACCATGTGTCATGGTCCTGGGCAATGTTGGCCCAGTATTCTTAGTTTTTGTGTGTTTTGTATTTTGTTCTTTAGTTATGCCTTGGTTCCTAGGTTGTTTAGTTAAGATGTTCCTTATTTGGTTACCCCCTGTGTGCCCCTCTGTGAACCTTTGTTTTCCCCTCCTTGTGTTTTATTCCATGTTTTCCCCAGCCCGTTATATCCGTGCTCTCTCTCCTCCTGTCTGAACCGCTGTGTACTTCCTGTTTTACTTTGACAGTCTCCCGTCAGTTTTGCATTTACTCCTGCTGTGTCTTGTTATGATTATCAGTGTCAGCTGTGTTCCCCGTGTGCTCCCACTTCCCTCATTAACCCTCTGTGTATTTATGTCTGCGTCTCCCTCAGTTCTGTGTCGCGTTCTCCCACATGACTGTGTGCCCCTCCGTGTCTTTCCTCGTGAGTCAGTTCCTTAGTACTTCCCAGTTTAGTTTCATGTTATTTTGTATCGCCTTTATCCTCTGTCAGCAATAAAGCTGTATTTTGAATTCAGTCCTGTTTTCCCGTGAGTTTGCGTTTGGGTCCTCTCCTGCCTGCACACAGCCTGATCATGACACCATGAGATGATCCGTCCACAGTACGATCTTAGTCATTAATCCACTGCTGCGTGTTTTGGTTTACTCTGCAAAAACTCCTGATCCGCAGCTTCATGTCCACACTGAGAGGGATTTTTCTCTTCAAATAGTCACTGTGGGACACCTGATCCCAGAGGCTGCAGTCCAACCATTACTTCTTTACCCTGGATGGCTTTACCCTGACCTCCAGTAACACTGTGAGGAATCTTGGTGTCATGTTTGCTGTGTGGCAGGAAGGATGTAGGACCCAAACGCAGGACTCATACGCAGAGAATAAACTCAAAACGGCGCCTTTATTGCTGGAAAAACTCTAACATCAAATACAAAACTAAACTGGAAACAAGAAACTCAAACTAGAAAACGAACCAAAAAAGGTTGTGACGATGTGTGAGGCTGATGTTTCTGGCTGAGGAGTGAAAGCAGCGATGACACTCATTATCAGAGGCTAACGTACAGAGCAGAGTTCACTTCTAGTCTCAGTTCTTGTTCTGCTCTGTGGAAAAGTCAGAGGTGAGAGCAGGTGTGGGTGTTGTCTCCATGAGACAAGGCTGTTGTTCTGTTTCCTCCTGTAATTATATTTTTTTTTCACTCTTTACGCTGTTTTATTTCAGGCCTCTTATTAATCACAGCTGATCGGCGATCCACTAAGAACCGTTTGTATCTATGTAGATGCAGCATACCTGCGCTTCCGGATAATAACTGTAATTAATGGGATGGCATCACGGCTGACATTGCTATCCACTGTAATTACTCACAGGCGTTTAAAGTGCAGATCTATACATGTAAAGATTATTTAAATGGATTCACACAGTCATGAAAACAGCTTAAAGTTAATCTGCACTGAAGGGCAAAACAAATGGAAACTCAGACAGAAACAAACATCTGCCAAGGAGGCGAAATCCTCCCAGAAACACGCTGAAAATAGGACAGTGTGTGAAAGGAGGCGTGCAGTGCAGCACCTTCACTCAAGAAGTTCAGGCTTAAAGTACGTGAACTTTTCTCGAGTGTCCTCACAGATTTTATGGCACCTCAGATAAAATTATTAGTCACAGGTGACTCTGCTGTGAAGGTGCACTCGGCTGAAGTGGGAAGTTTAAGAACCCTCGATTTATTTTTTAAGTATTTCTGCGTGAATATCCTAAAACACATCTTCACATGTACTACAAGTACTTAATGAGATCTCAGGATAAAAATGAGACAAAGCCTTCATTTATTGAGGAAAATTATCTAAATTAGCATCAGTGAAGGGTGGACCTTTGCTTCTGGTGTCCTGTGTGACCCCCCGTGTGCAGAAATAACTGCATGATAATAATAATTTGGGGGATTTTTAGCCACTCCTCTACATGTGGGTGGGATTTACTTCATAGATGTTTATAAGAAACAAGGTGAACCCGATGCTGAAGAGTTTTAAACTGCCTTCTTTCCTCAAACCAGGAGAACTCCTCTAAAATATGATTGGATGGAAATCTGTCAGGAAATGAGCCCACCTGATCTCTGACCACAGTAAAGCCATTTCTGAGGCGTTCATGGATTTGGAGTATCATTTCCACCCATCTGTCCATTAAAACAAGGTGCAGATTTTAACATTTACAAACATATAATGAGCCTCTTTTAACAACATATGTTTCTGGGAAATGTCCAGAAGTTATTATGAGATCTATGCCTCTATCTGTCAAATCTATACCAGCCTCTCGAATTATATGATCCAGCATACTTTGAGTTTTTGCTGAAGTTCTATTCTGAACAGTATTTATGAGAGTCTGGGTCTGAGTTTCAGATGGCATGAAACGAAGCTCATTTAAGGAGAAAACAATGATCCTGCAGCTAAATATATCTGAAAAGCCACAGAAATGCTTGCATGCTCATCAGCTAAATAACATAAAAGCATGCTGTTATCATGTATCATCACATTTATTTCATAGCGTGACCTTTTTGAGAACAGGAAGATTCCTGCAGGCGCACAAATATTATTTTGTGAAGCGAATATCATCATGCAAAGACTAATTAAATTTGAGCAAAGGGAAAACTCACACTCAGTTCTCATTCTATCCACATGCACAATAATAATCTGCGCGGTTTGCCTGCACACTCAATCACAGAGTCATATCCTCGCAGCGTGGCGGGTGGTGCTGGAGGCTCGTTCTAATGTTTCTGGGAATTACAGAGACACAGAAACACCCAGAACTGCACAATCATGCAGAGGAGGTCCTGCTCGCAGGCCGGGTGGTCTGCAGGTGACAGTCATACAAAATTCTTGTGGCTCAGAATCACATAAACAATATTATTGTTCCTCATGTCTTACTGCAGCGATCTGATCCCAACGCAGAGCACCTGAGCTTTGTGCTTGATGGCCTGCATCCAAGTGTCTCCTCCTCTTGACCGATGAACATCAGCGGATCTGCAGCCGAACAATAGAAAGTGTTTTAATGACCATGCAGCTGTAACTCCAGTCACACCCTCCCCGTCTTAATGACAGAACTGTGGTAGTCTGTTAACAGTTTTCATTTTTAAAACTCTTTTTAAATATTAAACCTGCACCCTTTCTAATGACCATCAAGGGGAGACACTTGTTGTGGTCTTATTAAGGTTTCTCATATAACCTTAGAGTTGTCTTCCATATTAGATGTAACAGAAACATGTTTTTCTGACTGCTGGCGAACACGGCAACATGTTTCCCTGCTACCCGGTGGTTTCAGTTGGGTCTGCAGGTCTGTGTGTCTGGGGTCTCATTTACATGACTGTCAGCCCAATAAGGCGAACAAGCTAACGTTGTGTCTGCAAAACCTCAAGTCTGTGGAAAATCGGCCATGACCTCAATAGCACTTTCCTGGGGGGTTTTGGGTCAGGCGCTTGTTTTTGTTCTGAATAAAAAAAACATTCAAAAGTTAATTTTGTAGATTTTGGTCATTCTGAGTTTTGCAAAGGAGAATTTTCTAGGATATTCTGATTGGCTACCAGCTGATTAGGTACCAGCTAATGATTGACAGGACGTCAGGGTGGCTACGTCCACATTTTTTACTGTCTGTGCGCTCAGCCTGTATGATGTTGTGATGTCTCCTGTTTGTGATTGGTCAGATGTGGCTGACTCGTGTGTCACGTGACCATCCTTAGACTATGATCACGTTCAGGCAGAAAAGGGAAAGACATCCCGGCTGTGCTGAACTGCCTTTAGGCCGGAGGCCTCTGGACGACCTCACAATGAGAAGCTGAGGATGAAGCTGGTGAGATGCAGAGATGGAGAGAAGTGAAAACACAGAAACAGGCAAAGTTCAACAGGATTTAACCCAAAGAAGGATGAGAAAATGGCTCAGATAAACAGGAAGCCATGGGACAATGAATAACAGAAAACACAAATATCACGGAGCGTAACCAAAAAACATGACATCTGTCATCACATGTAAAGCAACTTCATGCAGTGCTCGACACTCACGGAAACATAAAAATATGAATACTTTTCTATTTTCTGCCAAGCATCGGTGTAGGCCAGCAAACAATGGTGTCCTTCCAGTGCCTCCTGGGTGGTTAGGGTGGAGCAGCGGGACTCTTGCTCGGCTCCATCCTGCAAAGGAGAATCTCATGTCTCATGTGGAGAGCCATCTCGTGCTCCTGTATTTCAATGAATAAATACAGGAGCACGAGATTTATTTACTTGAATATTTCCAGGAATGAAAGGCTTCACCTCTGAGAGAAGAAGGTGGTGTGAAAGTCTCACTGTGAAACTTGAAAAGTGTCATTATTTGAAGCGGGCTCTTTATTCAGCCGAGCGTCCCCGCAGCCAACACGATTAGTGGAAACATAACCTTGCATTAAATAAATATTCAAGTAAAAATACTTTATAGTAGTCAAAGTAGTTTAGTCCTCTGATGGCACCCGTGCCTTTCGAGTTTTTATAAGTGAGCGCTGCAGGTGGAGGCAAGCTGAGAGAGGCTGGTGTGAGCTGCTGTGACTGTGCAGCTGAAACAAATCCTCACTTTCACACAGGATCCCAGTAATCACGGCCCTCTTTCCCCAGCAGAACGGCTCCGGTACAAACCTCTCGGGCACTTTGTGTCCTTGGTTGTTGTTTCTAAAAATAAGTGAGCGGTCTGCACTGAGGCGAGCGGCGGCGTTTTTTCCAGCAGGAGCAAAAACATTCAGCTGGGGAATCGATTGTGCAGCAGACAGATGACAGGAGGTGAAGCTCAGCTCTCACAGCTGATCCAGGAATAATGATGTGATCGGAATGTCACGATTCCCAGGAGATGATCTGTAAAATATCAGCTTCTGCTCGGGCAGTCTTTGGGAAATAGCATGGCAGCCCCAGAGGTTGATCGTCGGGATGATTGCAGATGGATGTCGCAGAGCAGCAGGGGTCCGAGTTTCTGACAGCTGCCATCACGGAGCAAATACAGACTTTAAAGCCACAACATAACAAATATATTTGTCCTGAAATCGCCCAGAAATCATCAGACTGTTTGAGTTTGTGCTGACTAAAATAATCTCTCTGTTTAACCCTCCTGCCATCCTTTAAAAAACTCACACCCATCACCCTAGGGACCATTCTCAGCCACGCCATAAAAAGACCATATATCCATATTTTATTCCACTTTAAATTAGCCAACCTTGTAAAACTACTTCTCCCTGAAATATTCATGTAAAGTTTTAATTATATTTTCGTTGTTTTAACCCTTCAAATCCCAGTGTTATTACATGAGCGCCCTGTGTTATAAGCCCCAAAAACCAAAAAACGAAACTAAATATTTCCACAAAAAACCAGTTGAAGTAATATGTGATTGTCATTATAAGTAGGCCTTTAGATGGACCAAAGATTGGCACCAACATACATTTTGACCTGCCATTATTTTTTTTGCATTTTTTTTGCAATTTAAAAATTAAAACTTCAAGGCCCTGAGTCTTCATTGACATCCAAGAAAAGAAGAAAAAATAAAATCATATGATGATAATTTGGGGTTGAAAAATAGCATTTATAATGGAAGTCAATGGGCAGAAAATGGTCCCCAGGGTGATGGGTGTGGGGATTTCTGCTGCTCAGCCATTTTAGGCTGATTTAAGGAATTCACACTGGAATATTAACATTGACAGGTAAAAACTATCCTGTGGCAAGTTTGGTTATATTCCACTGAACACAGTGGAAATGGCAGCCATTTAACACATAGCAGTGGCACAAAAAGGTCCCAAGAAGGCAGGAAGGTTAAAGACACAGCAGTGAGCTGATTAGAAAGTCATCAGTTGAAAATTTTAATTAGAGCTGCTTCACTCCTTCTGTAGGAGTGTTATTTAAAGAGAGTGTTCAAACTGAAATGTCAGTCAGTGCTCTGTCAGGGCAGCATTCACAGGATCCTCAGATGATGTCATCCACACTCTGCTCGAGAGTCGTCCATCATATCAGGTGTGATGCGACCCTCGGTACGAGGGACAAATGCGTCTTATTCACCTTTTTGGCTGCTGGCTTTGTCAAGTGAACTCATTCATAGACACCCAAACACCTTAATGTGATGGCTTTAGTTGTTAGCAGCAGTTTATTAGCAGGTTACCATGGTTACCTGCAGTTTGCATGTCGACTTGTCTGCAAACACTTGGGGATTTCTATGTGATGCGCCTCCTCGTCTCTGAGTGGGTCTCCTCCAGGCGATCTGGACTGGAGGTGAGTCTATCTTCCCATGTTAGCTCTGCGACAGATTGGACACCTGTTCAGGGTGCTCTCTTATGAATTGAGTTATGACCCAGCCCAGCTAAAAATCCTCATTTTATTCACATAGTAGTTCCAGTTATCTGTATAAAGTACTGCTCCTGGTTATGCAGGTAATATTACTCATGTCTGTATTATATAAAAATGTCAGGGCTCTGTGTGAGAGCAGGCGGAAGTGAGGATCCAAATGCAGGACTTGGAGACTGAATGCAACTCAAAAACCACAGCTTTATTGCTGGCAGAAAACAAAAACATAAACCAAACCAGGGAAAACACAAACTGGAACACACAGGTACAATCTGAGGGTACGACGCAACACTGACACAAAGAAACATGGGGCATAAATACACTGAAGAAGTCATCAAGGAATTAGAGACAGAAGGTTAACACAGCTGGGAGGAATGAGACCTAACGAGACAGAGGAAGCGAAACTAGAAACACTGACATGAGACATAGTCCTTCAAAATAAAACAGGAATGGTAAATGGGATGCATTTGTATAGCGCTTTACTTAGTCCCTAAGGTACGGTGGCCCCTAGAGACAAAGCACATACAAATTCCAAAACACTTGCAAACTAAAAAACACATACAAACTCCAAAACACGTACAAACTCCAAAACACGTACAAACTCCAAAACACTTGCAAAATCCAAAACACTTGCAAACAAAAAAACACATGAAAAACCCAAAACACGTACAAACTCCAAAACACTTGCAAACTAAAAAACACATGCAAACTCCAAAACACGTACAAACTCCAAAACACGTACAAACTCCAAAACACTTGCAAAATCCAAAACACTTGCAAACTCCAAAAACACTTGCAAACTCCAAAACACTTGCAAACTCCAGAACACTTGCAAAATCCAAAACACTTGCAAACTCCAAAACACTTGCAAAATCCCAAACACTTGCAAACTCCAAAACACGTACAAACTCCAAAACACGTACAAACTCCAAAACACTTGCAAAATCCAAAACACGTACAAACTCCAAAACACTTGCAAAATCCAAAACACGTACAAACTCCAAAACACTTGCAAAATCCAAAACACTTGCAAAATCCAAAACACGTACAAACTCCAAAACACTTGCAAACTCCAAAACACTTGCAAAATCCAAAACACTTGCAAAATCCAAAACACTTGCAAACTCCAAAACACGTACAAACTCCAAAACACTTGCAAAATCCAAAACACTTGCAAACTCCAAAACACTTGCAAAATCCCAAACACTTGCAAACTCCAAAACACGTACAAACTCCAAAACACGTACAAACTCCAAAACACTTGCAAAATCCAAAACACGTACAAACTCCAAAACACTTGCAAAATCCAAAACACGTACAAACTCCAAAACACTTGCAAAATCCAAAACACTTGCAAAATCCAAAACACGTACAAACTCCAAAACACTTGCAAACTCCAAAACACTTGCAAAATCCAAAACACTTGCAAAATCCAAAACACTTGCAAACTCCAAAACACGTACAAACTCCAAAACACTTGCAAAATCCAAAACACTTGCAAACTAAAAAACACATGCAAACTCCAAAACACGTACAAACTCCAAAACACTTGCAAACTCCAAAACACTTGCAAAATCTAAAACACTTGCAAAAGCCAAAATACGTACAAACTCCAAAACACGTACAAACTCCAAAACACTTGCAAAACCCAAAACACTTGCAAACTCAAAAACACGTGCAAATTCCAAAACACAACGGAAGTGCTCCAGGATGCTAGGGGCAGTGTTGAGCTTTTGTTACCTAGTAACTACACAAGCCAGGAAGTACCAATGACCGGATTTAGGGTTTGCAGCCTTAAAGGCCGCATTTTAAGGCCGATTATGTCACAGCGACAAGAGAAGGCTGTCCCAATTCAAAGGCTGTTCTACATGCGGCCCTCAAATGCGTCCTTAATTTCCCTGAATTTTAAGGATGGGTCGGTGTAGCCTTCATGGCCCAACATATCCCAGACTTCATAGTGCGGTGGTGGTGTGGATAATTTTGCCGAAAAAAAACGGTGGAAGCGGAGCGGAGGAAGAGTAAACTTTCAGAAGTAAGTACTGAATATTAAGTCACTTATTTATGCGCCAATATTTTTTTAATGAAGAACATTAAACCATTATTGTTGGCCACATGTCGGGAAAGTTATGTGACATTAGCAATGTCTGTACTTTCAGAATTAACTTGGTTTTAAAGCCTTTACTTTAAAAGATATATATATATAAAGTCGACCTTAGTCTTACAGAGATTGTGATGATTTTGTGGATAATTAAAGTCAGTCATATATCCACAAACACAACAAGCTGAAAGTCAGTGATGTTGCTCGGTTTGCAGTCCTGAATATCACGGCACAAGCAGGATCCACTGCACTGTTAATGTTAGCTATGTTATATTGCTGCCTCTGTTCGGTGGTGTCGAGCCAAACTGACTTTAACGTGTGTTTGAACGAGCTGACGGTTCACTCGTTAAGCTGAAAGAAAGATGCTTTAATCGCAGGAGTCACACATGTGTTCACTGTACCATCTGGGAACTCTTCTTGTTTCGTAATAACACAAACACTAAATCCTCCTTCTTTTGTGCTGTTTTGTAGCAGTGTATACACCTGAGACTGTCACCTGTCTGTCTGTCCTGCACTCGCTCTCTGTTTCTTTCTCTCTGATTGTGTAATAAAAGTATGAACATGTGTTTATAAGTCACACTTGTGTTTGAATCCTGCAGCTTATCACACATTTGATTTCCATTTGTGACAACTGCAAGTGTCCAGAGTGAGGACAGACTGAGGGACCCACTGCTGCACATCACGTGTGAGGCTTTGCACCTCTGATGATCCACCAGGACAAACTCAGCAGTGTGTGAGGAAGAGGAGGAGGAAGAGCCAGCAGCAGCTGACAGATGGAGAGAATAGACAGACTGTTCCCTGTTTGTGAAGGACTGCTAGAAAAGTTTAAAATAACTAATTGTCTGTCCTGAATCAGTCTTATTAGGTAATGTTCAAATAATTTGATCATTCCAGTGTTTTCAGTGTGGGAGAAAGTACTCAGGGCCTTCAAGTTACACACTATGAAAGGCAGCAACAAGTTTAATATTCAGAAACCTAAAGTATGTATCAGCAGCAGAATGGAGCTAAAAATAAATGTTTGTTTCAGTTCTATGAAGCTTTGAGTATTTTGGGTTAGTAGCACTGCTGTGTTTGTTGCATCATATTGCTGTAATTGTTTATATGCTTTATATCATAGGTGTCAAACTCTGGCTCGCGGGCCAAATTTGGCCCACAGCCTAATTACATTTGGCCCGTGAAGCCATACCAAATTACTATCAGAGCTAGCCTACTGGTATTATACAGCTAATATATATATTGTTTAGTATTAAGCTTTGCTTGTTCCATATTCAGTTTTTTAGCAAAATGTGTTTGAGTCCATAAGAAAAGATTCATTCTTATATCTGGAGGAATAAATATATTTCAATAAATATTAACGTTAGCCCGCGACTTTGTTCCAGTTTTGAATTTTGGCCCACTGCGTATTTGAGTTTGACACCCCTGCTTTATATATTCTGAGGTAAGTTGATCTATAGTGTTACATCATATTCTATAAGGATGTTATGTGTTTGTATACTTTCTGCCCAGTTTGACCCATTTAGCAGAAGCCAGCCTGTTTAAGGCTCTGATATCTATTCTGTATGACTTAAAGCAGTTATGACATGGTCTGATTTTCTCACCCAATAAAGGAATATTTCATATATCAGTCTACTCTTCATTTTATCAGAAACAGTTATCACAGCTTGTACATTTTCTTTTTATAAATATATGTAAGCAATGAGCCAAATTTAGTAATGCCAAAATACTGAAGGAACAACATTTGTCTCTTATATATGATACACCTATATATACACTGTCAAAGATACTTGTCTTTGAATGAAGATTTACGGTGATAAGACATATAAATAACTGCAACTTGAATCTGTACTGAAGCTCAGTATTTGACACAGAGTTCATGTTCACTGCTGTAATAGCTAATAATGATTAATATAATAACTATAATATTGCCATATTATATTTACATTACCAAAGTGATATGACTTTAGTCTCATGAACAACATCAGCTAATTCTTATTTACTAATTAATCTTGAAAAAACTGTTCAGTACAGAAATGAAGCCCAAAAATCATGTTTTACTGTCCTGTGGTCTCAGCCTCAGATACTTATCAAATCACACAAAGCTCTTGTACAAACAAACAAACAAATGAACAAAATATGTTCTCCCTCATTTCTGTCAAACCAAGTTGTATGACACCTTTCCAGCAGTTAGTATCATGGTTGCTAGGCAACCTGGGAAGCGCGACAGAGACTAGACTGTCCCATACAGACAAACTTGCCGTTTATTTTGCAAATCGAGCTCAACACTGCCCCTAGCGTCCTGGAGCACTTCCGTTGTGTTTTGGATTTTGCAAGTGTTTTGGAGTTTGTACGTGTTTTGGAGTTTGTACGTGCTTTGTCTCTAGGGGCCACCGTACTAAGGACCCCAAAGCGCTTTACACTACATTCAGTCATTCACCCATTCACACACACATTCACACACTGGTGGTGGCAAGCTACATTGTAGCCACAGCTGCCCTGGGGCGCACTGACAGAGGTGAGGAAACAAGAGACAATTCACAAGACACAGACTTGACACTGGACTAAAAGAGACACATGGAAAACCTAAGAACTAGAAAACACATGAGAGCTAGAGGAGGAGAAATACAGAGAAAGAAGCTTAAACACTAGTAGTGATAACAATGATGAAAACCAAATATCAGATCAGAACACAAGTCACAGCAAAGAAATTATAGAACAATAATAATAAACAAAACACTGGGTCATCGATCCAGGACCGTGACAAAAAAACTTCCATGCAAACTGCAGGCGCTGAAAGCAATCATAAGAAGGTTTTCAAGCAACTTGTTGGGGAATACACAATTCTCCCTAGTGACTGGTTAGCCCGTTCTCACATGTTGGACTGGTGGTTGCCAGGGGACCAGTGAGTGATCCCTCACAGGCCAACTTCACCTCTAGCTTGTGCAGGTTTTATTCTTAATCAGTGTCTGGAAGCTTCACTGAGTTCCTTGAACTCTATATCATCTTTTTTGGTCTTTGTGCTGATTTTGTCATGAACATTTTCCTGTTTTGTGTTTGAAGCTGTAGAGCTCTGGCTGCCTTTTGCTGAATTTCACTGCATTAAGCTGGGCATACACTGCGATTTTTGGCCCATTTTGAGCCGATTTTTCAGTCGTGCAACCGTTTTGGCGATCGGCCCGATTTTGGCCTTCATCGTGTAGTATATATAGTATATATAGTAGATTTCGTTTGAAATCCTCACAACCGTGGTGACACCCTCACCGTCGTGAGGGTGTCACCACAGCTTCACACACTGCGCACGCGCAAATACATAAACGTCAGCGAAAAAGACGGAGTAGCATGGCAGTGCAGCGTTTTGTCTGGACACAAGCGATAGAGGCACAACTGGTTGAACTTTGGCAAGCTCATCTGAGCCTTTTTGATGTGGCTTAAAAAAATTACCATGACCACAACAAACGTGACAGGAGTTGGATGGAGATTGCTGCCCAATTGCAGCTTCCTGGTAATTTTTTGTCATTAGCAATTTAGCAAAGTTGATGGTGGTAGTGGTGTTTGTGACTGAGTGAAAGAGAGGGAGAGAAAGAGACAGATGTAAAACCCTATAAATCGACTTTCAGAAATATTTTTTTTTATAATTAATTTCCAAGTGAACACTCCCTCAAACTGCAGTTTTAACTTTAGTATGAGGAGAGTTTTGAATCTGAACTATTTAAATAAAAAGTACATGTTAATTTAAATTTTTCAGTGAATGAGGTGAAAACCCAGGTTGCATCACTTCGGACGCAGTATGGCAAACAAGGCGATTTAAACAAAAAAACCCTTCTGTCTTCCTACACCATGTCTTCTTGCCATGAAACACTCCCTGCAGGTGAGACAAAGTACTCGCAAAGGACATCTCGTTGTTTCTTTGCTTCCACTGAGGGGTTCCATGGAAGGCCCATTGAAACTGACTGAAGCTCTCCCTCCCTTCTCCATGCACCTTTGACCAGCTGGTGGTTGGCATCCTCAGAATCCACATAGCCAGGTGGTACATAGGCGTCAGATCTGTGGTCCCGGAGATAGTTGTGCAGACAAAGACACGCAAAGATACTGGTGACAACCTTGTCTGTGTCCAGGCAAATTGTTGTTCTGAACACTCTGAAGCGATTCGCCAAAATTCCAAAAGCGTTCTCCACAACGCGACGTGCTCTGGACAGACGGTAGTTGTATATTCTCTGATCGGTGTTAAGGTTTCGAAGTGAATATGGTTTCATGAGATCTGGTCGGAGGGGATAAGCATCATCTCCAATTAGCATGTGTGGCATCATAGTGTCAGTGCCTGGCAGGGTATCAGCAGGGGGAAGGTCAGTGTGCCTGTGTCCATTGCTTCTTTCAGGTCTGAATGGGCAAACACTCCTTTTTTTTCTTTTTTCTTTTTTTTTTTGCCTGTCCCGTTTGGCTCTTTTGCCATCAGAATTATTGTCTAAAGGCAAAGAAAGATGCCCAACGGATTTACTTTACCAAATTGACCATCCCAGCCTTGCCATAATGGTCCATTTGATTCACCTTTTATTGTTTATTTTATTTTCACTTACTGAATACGGGACAGACTTGACTGGGGGAAAGAAGGGGAGAAAGAAAGAGGGAAAGAGAAACAGCTGAGAAGAGGGACGGGGGAGAAGGGCAAAAGACAAAAACCAACAGAACGGGCAGAGAAAAAAAATGCATCTATCAATCACCTGGGTCACCTGCTGAGAAAGAAAAAAGAAAACAAGCAGAAGAGAACAAGAGTAATAGAATAAACAACATCACAATGATATATGGGAATATGACAGTAAATACTAAATATTAAACATTATTGTGCAGCACATAAGATCAACAGAACACAGTGTGCTTTGAGGTAGGAGCCAAAAAGGGTGTAGTTTGTGGGTGTGATCACCCGTGTGTACACCTGTGAGCATGGACGCGCTTGTTTTTTTTTAAAAGGTTCCTTCATGTAATGATCTGCTAGAGGGTGTGGGGGAGCCACAGCCCCATCCTCCAGGGCATGAAGCAGGTATGGAGGAGATCAAAACTCCAGACATCCAGAGGCCCCCAGAACACAAGAGACCAAGGAAGACCAACAGAGGGGCAGCCGCGCCACTGTCCCAGAAAGAGCTGAGGAGAGTCCCAGATGAGGGCTCACTCAGCAGCCGCGGAGCAGAAGCCAGGGGGAGTTGCAGTGACGCGCCCGTAAGCTCCGCCGGCAGCCAGCCGCGCCTGAGTGACCGAGCCCCAGGCCGAGAGGCCGGGGGCACCCCACCTCCGAAGTGGCCCGAGCGAGCCCCAGGCTCCAGGCCCCGATAAGCGGCCGCCAAGGAGTGAGCCGGTGTGTACCTGGACGCCCATCCCCGGACACAAAGAACCACCAATGCACCGATGTCTGAGGGGGTCCGCCACTGGCAGGGGGAGATAGGCCTCCAAACCTTGGAGGGCCTGAGATGTCCCCAGAGATGGGCAAACACTCCTGCATCAGAGACCCTACCTTGTGTCCCTGCGCTTGCATACACAAACTTGTAATTGGCATCAACAACAGCCATAAGCATTATGGAAAACCTGGACTTGTAGTTAAAATACATGCTGCCACTCTTGGGAGGGGGTTGGATGAAGATGTGTTTACCATCTATAGCTCCCAGGCAGTGTGGAAATTGCCACTTGTTTGCAAAGTCTCTGGCAATGGCCTTCCACTCAGACTCGGTTGATGGTGTCTGTGAAAGACAAGTAGAAAGTGATACAGCAAAAGAATCTCTGGTGAATTCCTTTCCTAACCATACATTCAAATCACTGTCACACTAGGAGTTCACTTTACTTTTTTATATACACATGTAACAAAGACTGAACAAATACATTTGTGACTTTGTGTTTTTGGTGAAAACTTGCTGTATTAACTGATGGGACATTTTTGACAATGTGTAAATCAATCTTTCAATAGTGTGAGCATGGGTAATTTCTTTTCTGTCAAAATTACCTTCAAGTAATCTTCATGTAGTGCACAGGTAAGAGCTGTGCATGTTTCCATGACAATCCTGCTCAGTGTGGTGCTTCCAATCCTATACTGGAAACTTAATGAGTTGAAGGTTTCACCTGTCAAATAGAACAAAGTGTCTTAAATTGTGTCAGGTGGATAGTGGACATGGATGGAGCTTCGTAGAGTGACAGATTTTAGGTGACAGATGTAGAATATAATGCAGTAGTAGCAGCTTATGTAGTATGAACGTATTCCTAGTGTATAGGTGGATAGATAGACTTGCAGTTACAGGGCCAGTGTAACTGGTGTAGAAGAGCAAAAATATGTATGTACTTGCATGGGTGAACTGATTTCTTCATGTGATATAGATAGATGACCTTGCCTCATGCCCATCATTCTATAGTTTAAGGGAGTTTATAGGGAGCATTACAGAATTTTCATGTCCACACACTTGCCTGTTGCCAAAAATCATAGGGTAACTGAAAGCCTTTCCCTGGGGCTGATGGCCTTCCTGGGGTGTGTATCCTTCTTGATGATAGCAGGACTAACCCTCTCCAGTAGATAGTTAAAGTCCTCCACAGACATTCTGAGAAGGTCCCGAAAACCCCTCATATCATCTACCTGTTTACACAGAGCAAAGTCAAAGTCAAGAACACACACAATAACAAAGCGACATAATAGTGGTTGAATGTTATTGATAATTAAAGAGTTTTTAACCAATGTTGTATAAAGCAGAAAGATGTCCCAAAAATCACTTTGGTAGATGTTCAAGTCATTCACTAGAATGCTACTCAAGTAAAATGTAAAAGTACTGTAGTTAATGGCCAGTAATCCAATTAAATAAAATACTAATAGGCTAAAAGTAAATGTTGCCTACTGAAAGTAGAAGCGTCAGATGTCTTCAAACATTTACCCATCATCATGCAGATAAAGTCCTGTAGGTAAGTGCAATTTAGCTGTTGCTGCTTACCTCCAGTTCTCGTTGTATAATTGACAGATCGTACTCATACTGCAAACGTTTTCCTAGCCATTTCCTTGTCCATACACGCAGTCGCTTTTTCTTTTTAGATCTTTCTGCACACAGAATGGCACACATTGCTAAGGCAGCGCGTTTGTCTTTGGTGAGCATTTTCAAATTTCCCAGATTACAGTTTCCCCAGTTCCGGATTCTTCTTCTTCTTGTTGTTTATTGGCGGTTGACTTCTTCCGGAAACAACACAACGTGTTGTGGATGTACGCACAGTGTGAGCACTCAGGTCACATTAGAGCATCGGGCCGTATAGTGTGAGACCCTGCATCGTGACCTATGAACTTCTAACCCTGCGAGTCAATTGTACAGTTTGAGCAGCAGCTGAATCGCACGACTGAAAAAATCGCACAGTTTATGCCCAGCATTAGATGGTAGAGGTGTTCCTAATAAAGCGCTCAGAGTGCATGCTTTCAGCAGCTCGGTGTAAGAAAAAAAGGAAACAGTATTTTCCAGTAATTTCTCATCTTCTCCTGTGGGACGTAGGTTCCTGAGATTACCCCACACTGCATGCAGCCGGTATCAGCGTTGTTCCATCTGGCTGTTTGTGAATATATTTTGTGTATACCATACAGAAAGAAGATGAATCCGTCTCCTAGCAACTGCTTTAATAGCTGTGAAACTGGCGTATGGTGTTTAGTGAGCAAAGCTTTTGAAGACATCACTTTAAGGTTGTTGAAGAAACATAAAAACAAATCTGCAGTCTGTGAGTGGAGCGTGATCCCTCGGAGGTCTGAAGACGATGCTGCTCAGTAAACATTTACTCTACCTGTGTGATAACTGTGAGCAGCACAGCTCCACGGGGAGCTCACATCCAGCAGAGTGGGTAACTACAGCCGAGGAGGGGGGAGGAAGACGGGCCAGCAGGAGGACAAAAAGACTAAGAAGCTGAACAACCAATTAACTCAGACTTTCTCTTAAATACACACTGAAAACAGAGCGGTGACAGTCCCATTACACTCTGCAGACCAAACACCAGCATCTTTGCAAAGCACAAACTCCTGAAGCCTGACGAGTACTTTAATTAACATCGGGTCCAGAACTTCACACACTTTTATCTGAGTGAACATCCCTGCAGTCAGTCAGCAGCAGCTCACACCTGAAGGCCACACAAGGAACCGCCGGCCCGATCGATCAGAAACTGAAATATAACAAGTGTCAGGACAACATGAAGAAAGCAAAAAATGAACAGGATGAAAAAATCTGAGAGAAACACAGAAAACACACAGAGGACAGTCGAGTGATAAAACACAGGAGGAGGACAAGACAATCAAATAAAAACAGAAGAACACAAGGGACTGCTCATTACCAAATTAAAACAGGAAGTGGATAACCATAACTGATAACAGGAAACTCAGACACATTTAACATGGCTGACTCAGGAGGAAAGCACAGAGAGAAATTATGAGGAGACTAAGAAATACATGAGGATGAAAATGGTCATTGACATGAAAAAACAAATCAAGAATATGTAAGAAATTTTAAAAAAAAATCACAGTTCTTAAAGTCAAAACCCCAGGTACAATACCCAGGACATGACAGGAAGTCTGCGTTACTAGGCTGGACTACAATCTGAAAACTCCAGTTTAAAACTGCTCAATATTGTTTATTATTTAGTATCTACTGTTATCTACTGCTAGCTAGTTTATTGTGATGGTGCAGTTTTTTTATTATGTTGCTCTTTGTTGTTTGCTTTCTCTTCTGTTTTTTTTCTCCATACAGGTGATCCAGGTGTTTTGTTTGTTTTTCCTTTTTTTTTTTTTCTTTCTTCCCCCCCTTCTCACCGTCTCTTCTCCCCTTTGGTTTTCTTTCTCTCCCTCTCTTTCTTTCATTCTTTCTCCCTGTCCTATCCCCCAGTCATGTCTGTCCCGTTTGTAGCAACTGAAAATAAAATAAATTCATAATTATAATAAAGGTCAATCAAATGGACCAATATGGCAATGCCATGATGATCCACTTGGTAAAATAAGTCCGCTTGGGATCTTTCTTGGCCTGAAGACAACAATTCTGATGGCTAAAGATCCAAACAGGACACAAAAACAAATAAATAAATAAAACTGCTCTTCTCCATCTAATTAAAAGTGTAAATCAGTGAGTCGACCACACTGAAGTTTGAATTTGCTTCAGCAGAAATGAAGCACAACACAACCTGTTGCAAGACCAGAGAAACCTCAAAATGTTTATGAAAGAGTGTCACTGTCATGGTCTCCGTGCCTGCCTGGCCGGCACCACAAGGCTACATTTGCTGTTTCAGTTCTCTCCCTCTCTGCCTGGGCGGAGCTCACTGTGGGCTCCCGCCCTTGGCCCACACACCTGACAACAATCACCTGTCATCACCGGGAGCACTATTTGAGGCTGGAACACAGATGCTCTCGTCGCTGGATGATTGTACTACTGACGTTAGTGTTCTCACAGCTGCTGTGGACTTGTGCTTTGTGATTTGTGATTAGTTTGTGACTTCCCTTCTCTTCTGCTTCAGACCTTCCCCCCCCCCGGACCTGCGACCTCCCTGCCGTGTGAACGTGTGTGAGTGTGGGCAAGAAGACGTGAGCGAGTGTGAGAGAGCTACCCTGTGATTCCCTGGAGCAGGGCTGCCCAATCCCAGTCCTCGAGAGCTACTATCCTGCAGCTTTTAGATGCATCCCTACTCCAACACAGCTGAATCAAATGAATGGCTTGTTATCAGGCCTTTGCCAAACACGATGGCATGCTGAAGAGGTAATCAAACCATTTGATTCAGCTGTGTTGGAGTAGGGATGCATCTAAAAGCTGCAGGACGGTAGCTCTCGAGGACCGGGATTGGGCACCCCTGCCCTGGAGTTTTGGATTCCCTTCACTGTATATATATTGTGCACTGCAGCCGTAAATAAACTGTATTTTGGAGACATCTAACCGCTCTGCACTTGAGTCCCTACAACCAGATCGTGACAGTCACAGTATTTTGGTTCGAAAAATCAAATACCTGTTTTCTGTCTAATGACCAGCAGGGGGCGACTCCTCTGGCGGTACTGAGCTTCATGCTCAGCTGATCACTGAGCTCAGTGAACTATTTCCTGATGAGTTTATGGTCTCAATCGCTGCTTTTCGTACTGACTGAATCAAATATTTAAGTTCATTTTGAAAGTGAAGGTCCTGTTAAGAGTCAAAAAGGAGGATGAAACAGGTGCAATCTTAATTTCCCTGCTACTGTCATGAGTTAATGTAAAAGTGACGTGCCGAAGCGGTTCAAACCTGCTTTCTTTCTGATGGCCAACAGGGGTGACTCCTGTGGTTGTACAGATGTTGATGAAAAACAACATCATGAGCCAATGAGCATGCAGTTTTACAGTCAGATGCACGCTTTGCTTGTCACTTCAGATTAAAGAAGATAAGTGTGGCAACAACGATAGCACTTGGCTCGAAGCTTTATAACGAGACATGAACCAATGGGTGGTGTGACGGTAGCCACGCCCGTCTTTCATACTACCTGGATTAATCATGACCAGAATCAGAAGAGTTTGACCTGATAAAACTGGCCTTCTCTCTTTTTCTCTTGAGTTGATCAGAGAAACAGTGTCTAAGCTAACGTATCCAGCGTCGCTAACTACTGCAGATGTAAACAGAAGCTTTGAAGCATCAATGACAAATTCTTTGTATTTTTGTGACTCTTTCTGAGTCTTTCACACAGAAATCAGCTCACTGGCTGCAATGGCGTGTCCAGCGGGGTGGCCTGGAGGGGCACAGGCCACCCCCCCCCCCCAACCAGACTGGCCACCCCAGGTGCCACCCCAAAGGTAAAACAATAAAATTCAATCAAATGTACGATTATGTTTTCACGGTGAAGCTCAGATATCCGAGTGTAAGTGAATGCAGCATCGGCTTCTGCGCTATGTGCATCACATTAGCAAAGGTAGGAGAGCCAAGCACGAAAGACGGCACTGCAGGAAACAATTTTTCGGTGAAAGAAAATGAGGACAAAATAAATGTCCCGGTAAGTAATATTAAGTTTGTTGAGTTTAGTAAACTTCGGTGAAATTAGAATACCAAGGAAAAAATAACACTTAAAGAATTATTGCAGCCGTCGAATATTTCAGACAGTATGCTACTGAGGGGAGCTAACATAAGAGTTATGAGTTATAAGATATAATCTAAGTCGTAACATTGCTGTATGGAGCTGCAAATTTGGTTGCAGGTTAACATAGCTGGACTGGCCATCGGGCATACCGGGCATATGCCCGGTGACTTATTTTTTATTTTTATTTTGTAAGGGCATGAACAATGAGAGGTGGTGGATTGGCCAGATGCAGGTCGATGTGTAAAAATAACTCAGTTGTTTGGTGGTGGCTATGGCGGGGCTTCCACAGAGGCAACAGGTGGATGAGGGAAGGGGAGGCAGGAGGAGAGACCCGAAGCAGCCACCAGTCCGAGTGTCAGGTGAACTGAACCTCAGGTAAGAAGTTATGACCTGCAGTCTATCTGGGTCAGATATAAACCAAATTTAGCTGGAGTTTATTTTTGTTGTGCTGACTTTTTACCGTCAGTTGCAATAACTCATACTGCGTTCTAGCCACCTTGATGGAGTTTTTAGGTGGGTGGGTGCTATGATGTTACTGATAGTGAACTTTATTTTATTCATAAGGTTAGTTAGTAGAGTTGCCAACGGCTCCTTAAAAAAATGGAATGGTCCCTCATTCAGAGAAAATATTACACGTTTCGTATTGAGCTGAGAAGAGACGCAGTTTGTCCCGGACTTTAGTTAGAATGGAAAAAGACACAAAGCTGGAGTTATTCTGTCGTTACGCTGCACTGCTGCCTCTTCTCTCATTCTCTCCCCCTCCCTCTCCTGTTGCTACTTCAATCATGAAACTGATCAATGATCAGCTGATCGGCTTTTCTCTCTCATTTATTTATCGTCCACTTTGCGCCAGAAAGAGGAAACCAGCGGATGTCGCGCTAAACAGCAGCAGCACGTTTAAGCTTGATCAGCTGTTGTTAGAATTTATTTAATATTAATTTCTAGTATCAGCTGATGTTTGCTGGAGCCACAGCTGTAAAACTGCTGGTCATGATGTCGGTTTGTATATGTGGTGAGAGGGAAACATGAAGATGAAACCAGGAAATGTCCTTACTGAATCATCAGAGCTGAACAGGTGATGGAGAAACAGGTTTACCTTTTAGGTGACATGAATGAGTTGAAGGGAAGTTATGAACTGTTTCTGAGAGACAAATAACACCAGGATCCTTTTTTATGTAGCTGACAGCTGGTAACTGTGCAGGGGCGGGTCTAGGAAAGTTTTGCCAGGGAGCCAGGTAGGGCATTAACAGGGAGAGGGGGCACAGAGAAATACTTTTCTTTCTTATTCTCATTTAAAATGTCTCGCTTTTATTAAATAATTATCTAAATCTTATAACCAAAGTTTTTATCTGACGTAAAATGTATAGAAATCATACATATACCAACAAGACTGTACATCACTGTCACAACAGCATTTGTTTTCATTCAAAGTCTTTATGGCTTTAATACCTGGTGGGCCGGTCTGTAGTCAAAATGCCCGATTTTCTGTCCCAGTCCAGCCCTGCAGGTTAATACTGGCAGTGTCACCATGCCAGCTGACTGTATTTTATCATCAGCCAGTGTTGTTCTTTATCAATATTACCAAAGTTTACCATAAGGCAGCATAGAAAGTATTTACTTGCTTTCAGGTTTTATTCAAATGTTAGTCTTTTCAGTTGTTTCCCCACTTTTTTCCTGTTTCAAAACCAAACACCAGTTTGTGAGAAGATTATCTTCTTTTTTTAACAGGCAGATAAAGTTTTTACATTGGAACTGGCTAATTTGTCAATTGTTTGTTACAAATGTTCGTATTTTAATATTCAAAAATGTTTTTGCCCAAAACATATGTGCACTATATGTCAGTAAAAATACCATGCAAATATTGCTGTCCTTGAATGCTGAGTAAACACTGACAAAGCACTGATTGTATCTCTTGTACTTTATCAACGCAGTATCTAAAAACTTTGCACCATAGTGGTTAAAATCTCATTCTAATAAGAGTTAAAAGCGCATTCGGTTATTAGGTTTATAGGATTATTGAATTATGGTTAATGGTTGGTAGAATTTTTTTTAAACATTATCTGCCAATTAAATCTGCCACCCTTCTCCAAATCTGTGCCCCTACCTGGCCCCCCCAACAAAAATTTTCTAGACACGCCACTGACTGGCTGTGCCCCACGCTGCTGACAGTAGAAGCTATAGCTTTTGTTTGTAGCTAAAACATAAAACATTTGGGTTTCTTTCTGTACTCTATGCATGTGTGTGGTGTGCAATCCAAAGTGACCTCTGCTGTCAGTGCTGATGTCTGACCGCAGCCTCCTGTGGTTCACCTGATGCCTGACATCGATCCGTGCTCTTCGGCACACAGCAGCGACTCCACTCGTCCATTGCAGCTTCAGGAAGCTTTGCCAAGAGGCTGAGTGAGAATCAGCTCGGGCAGAGACAGCTTCAGCTGTTAAAGGACCATGTCACCATGCTTTAACCAGCTGGGTTCCAGAACAGGAATTGTCTCAGTGATGACACAGTAGACTGTGATGAAATTTGGTTGTTTACACGAAGTGTATGAATTAATTGGACAGGAAAGATGATGAAGAGAGAGGCATTTGTTGTTGTCAGACACATTGCTCACAGCAGACTTTATTGGAATAATAAATTCATATTCCAATTCAGCGTCTGCTACTCTATCTGCAATTCATTGCAGCTCTCCTGAGCCCAACACATAAAAAAAAGAGTACAGACTATTAAAGGAACTGTAGCTCATGCTAATATAACAGCTAGCAAACAAAGCTCCAGTCCTCCTTTCTTCAGGGACATCAGCCACTCTTTGAAGCCTTTAGAGTCACTTTTCCTTCATGTTTGAGTCCATTTTGCCAACTCCAGTTTTCCTCTGTGATGTTTTAGTCTAATTTTCCTTCTTCTCAGATTTTTATTCCAATATTTTCTGTTATTTCATATTTCAGTCCACTTTCTGCTTTCATGGTTTAGGGGTGTTTTACTCACTCAGTACTTTTCCATCAGTAACATTTTATTGTCATTTTTCTTTGTGACATTGTACTTTAAAACTGGAATAAAATGTTTCCTCACTAATGTTCATTTTTGATTTTTTTTGTCACCTTTTATATTTCCTCCTGCAGCTCTCCTTGACCTTATTTTAGTCTTGTTTACCTGAATAAGGTTTAGTCCTTTTCTCTCCTCGTTTAGTCTTCCTTTTTGATAATTTGCTTTAAAGCTGGAAAGTGTTGCTGCTATTGGAGTCCTCCATTTTTTATTATTTAAACTTGTAACAGATATTTTTTTTATAAACAAACCTGACTTTTAACACTTTTCTTATCAGCTGCAATCTTATCTCTTCAGGCCTTTCTTTAAATTGGCTATTGTCCCACACTTCCTTATCCCTACTTATAATTAGTCATGTAAGTCAGTTTATTTGGTTTCAGGTCTCATTTTTAATGAATGAATTAATTATTTTACAGAAGAAAATAAAATTAAAAAAAAAACTTATAACTGCAGTTATGTGGAAAAAGAGAACATCCCAAGTTACTTTAATTCCCAGTTAAGGCCCGAAAATGCTGCATAATATCAAGAATTTGTGGGGTCTTTATATGATGGACTGATAGCTGTTAATATTATGTCATGCATAGAACAGAATGCGTAAACAGGCTTAGAGGACCACATAAATAAATAACGGTTGTTGTACCAATAACTCACAAACACTAGTACCAGAGGCGTTGCACTCAGAGTGCAAGGGAGGCTGTGCTATGCTGATGGTTGTGTGACTTGGGGTTCTATAAATGACCACTGCAGAGTTTTGCCTACAGCGAGCTGTAGATTTTCACCTTTGCCTAAAGCAGAGGATCACTCTGTCGCTACCACTGAATGATTTTTTTAATCTCAGCTTCAGTCAGGTGTCAGTGAGGTGGTAAATGACATCACTGAGATGTCAGATGGTTCTATTGACGTTTTGAAGGATTTTGACACAGTGGACTTTGTCGCCTCGCTCAATAGACTTCACATTATTGGCTTATCGGGTCATGCTGTAAATTGCTTTGAAAATTACTTGTCAGGGATTGCAGGTAATCCTTTACTTTTCTCACAGTATTGAACGATGTGCCCCATGGTTCAATACCGGGGCCACTTTTGTTCCCTATCAGTGGTCATTTTCCTGCATTCGGTTTCACTTTTAGATTTTTTTTGGCATAAAGGCATTTCAGTAGTTTTTTTTCTTCCTGATTCAAATTTTAGTTCAGCTTCTTTTCCGCTCTGTTCAGTCCAGTTTTCCTTGCAGTGATATTTTTCTGCTGTATTCCTTGGCAAAATATATTTTAGTCCTGCTTTGGCCTTGGTCACATTTCAGTCCCCTTTTTGTTACAGTTTATTTTTTCTGTTATATTTTATTCCAATTTTGAGGGCTTATATTTGAGTCCAGGTTTTTTCAGACACATTGTACTCCAGTTTCATCGTTTTCTTTCTCATTAACATTTTATTCTAGTTTTCCTTGCAGACATTGTAGTCCAGATTGAGTCATTGAATTTTTGCCCACGTTTCTTCCTGACCAACACGTTAAGTTTTCCCTCAGTGATCTGTTAGCCTGGGTTTCCTTTCTGATGTTTTACTCCATTTTTCTCATTGACACTAAATATGTATTAATCCAGTGAATGAATCGGAAGAGATCCCAACTTTTTAACTGAGTCATTGAAGATTTTCTGTTTTTTTCCAGAATATAGTGAGAAATTTTCTCATGAAACATGATGGCATCCATAGCTAAAATCTCTTTCTCTCATCTCAGGAACTGTCGTTGGTTTTTATTTAAAGTTTCTTTGAGAATTTCAGAGAAAAACTGTAAAAGGGAAACTTAATGAAAACCTTTACTGCCGTTTAAAAGAACTTGTGATGGGTAGATAAGATGCTTTATGATTTCAGCCCCTGGCTCTGGCATCTTTCAAGGTAACAACAGATTAACACAAAACCAGCCAAACGGTTTAAACGCTGCCCAGAATCATTAGCACCGATCCTCTTCTTCAAACTGTCAGCGTAATGAAGGTGCTTGGTTACCTGATCCATCTGTCTTCAGCCTCCGACTCCCACACTGCTCCCAAGGTTAACATCTGAGTTAAATATGCAAGCCTTGATGTCAAAAACCGTAAAGAAGACGTCCATCATTGTGATGTTTGAACACAGCGTAACAAAGGGATTCACAGAGTTAATCTGCATTCAAGGCTTCACTGGGAAAATGGGCCATTTTAAGTCTTTTGTTTTGATTCTTGGTTTTCTGGCAATTTTAATTAGCATGACTTTCCCAAAGCAAATGTTGCTCTTAGAGGCCAGCTGTGCATGAATTACATCCAAAGCAGGACGGAGGAAACGTTGAATGAAGAGGAACCTTTTGGAGTTTTAAACCCACACTGGCCTATACTGTTTGTCTTATCTCACCTCACCTGCTAAGCCCATATTTTTAAGAACATCGTTCTCCACCTTTTGACACATCCTACAACAAATCAGAGTTTGTGTGTTTCTGTGCCTGTGCACACAGACTGTGTGCATAAGCTATTTATACTGCAGTGCGTTTGATTATATTCGATAGAGTAGCGTCACAATTTGCAGCTCCACTGTGAAAGTACCTGTCAGACTCAGATAAGCATTAAAAAAAAGAAGCGAGGCAGAAGAGTGAGGAAAATACCTGGGGAGAGAAAGAGGTGGAGAGAGGGAGAAATAATAAAGACAACTGGAGACGAACAAGTTCTCCATTAACAGCAACAGCATCATTTAATGATCAGTGAAAGCAAATGCATGGAAATGGATGTTTTAATGGAGGCTAATATTTGTGGTCTGAAGAACAAGCATCAAACCAGTCTGATATTTTTACAAATAAACATCACTTCTGGATGAAGCTGAGAATATCGATCCCCATGTGTAGCTTAACTTAGCATAAACAACCAAACCAATACGAATCATGCAAACCCCTGGTCCCAGCACTCAATACCTCTCACCATAATAAATTCTTACAGCAACAAGAGGAAGTTGCAGGTATTAAAGTGTAAGTTAGGACTGGATCAGGTGACCCTGCTCACAAGGGATCGTGTGATTGGGTTTTTTATTCTAACATTGTAGTTTTTTAAAACTTTATTTAAAGAAAGAGTGCCACATAGAGAACAGACCTGCCGATGATGGATGGCAGTAAGTTAATGAAATGCTGCAGGTCAGAGGAAGGAGGATGTTTGTTTTCAGCCTCATTAAAGATGCAGTCACATCTTCAACCCAACGACAGCAACAGCAGAGATGAAAGTGATCATCACAGAACTGAAATGTGGATAAAATAGAAAAATGAAGCAGTGATGAGCTGGGTCTGTGTAATCTTAATCAGCACAGTGATCACAGGAACGATTACAGCTCATTCAGTTCCACAAGGCGGCACATTTCCCTCCAGTTCTCCGAAGGCACCACTGACAGAGACCAGCCAGCTGCCGTGGATGGAACTGATAAAAGGGGAGTAGTTCCTTCTGGTCATCTGAAATAGGTGAAGTAAATATACCAGTAGGCAGCTTATTAATGTAAGCCACAATATGACAGATATGATCTTCAGTTAATGCACACATCTTACATACATAAGACAAAAGATCATATGAGGAGCTAAAGTCGATCCCTGGCTGCCTGCCCACATGCCAAAGTGTCCATGCACCAGGGTCCTACTGCATGCCTCAGAGTGTGTGTGTGTGTTGTCTAAAGCTCTGTGTGAATGGTTGAAATAAAATGAGTGCTCATTTAGAGCTGAAAAGTACTTTTAATTACTCATCCATTTAAGAATTTATGAAACACCACCATGTCTAAACACAGTAAATACTATGATCACTTTCAATCACCACTCTGCCCGATAACATCAACATTCTTTCTTCTTCTTCAAAATCAGAAGCTGGGAGTCGTTGCTTATGTTTGCCAATGCAGGCCCTAATTTTTCCTCTTATACCAGCTTCACACGTGAACAGTCTAATACAGTCAAACCAGTATGACACAATTAACCCTTCATGAATGTGGCTGAGTTCTTACAAATGGGGACAGGTAAGGTCACACTTCTGTCAGAGGACCAAGAATGAAAGCACTGAAACATTACAGGCAGGCACGTGTGTTATTTAAGCTGCTTTGACATATGCTGTACGTCTGTGAAGCATCAACCTGACCTACCTGATGAGGTGTCCCACAGTAAACTGCTGCTCTGGTATTATTCTGAGCTCCTTAAAGGCCACAAATCATTTTCTATCATAACAATCCTAATTCCCCCCCAAAAAACTGCATTAGTGCTTTGATGTGCTCGTGCATGTGCACTGACGTTCACGTGAGACGATATAAAGCTGCTGTGTCTGTCGCTCATTCAGCTCCTGCAAACAAAATCCCCAAACCTTCGTTTGTCCTTGTAGTCGACATAAGTTTGTTCCACCAGTGTGTGTCCTTTTCCTCCACACACACACACACACACACACTTGTGGCTGTCAAATGTCAGCAGTTACAGCGCAGCGACACGGTGTGTGGAGGCTTCACAGAGAGAGATGATTGCTTGTGTTATCAGTGTTGAAACAGACAAATCAATCCCGCCCTGACAACCACACAATTAGCCGCTTTATTAGCCCGCTTGTAGACCAGCTCCTCTGGAGGGGGGAATCAAGTGCCCGCAAATAAATGCTTGAACACACGGCGGCAAGGCGAGGAGGTGGAGGACAAGAAGTATGTGTTTAATATGGAGAGCAGGGACAGGGGTGAAGATTGATTGGACTGATTCACACACACACACACTGACGTACACACACACACACACATACACACACACACACTGACGTACACACACACACACACACACACACACACAATTTGTTTAAACAATTTGTTATTAAACTAGGCAGTTATAAGTGTTTTTAGAGGGGGTCTCAAATATTCGCGGGCGGTTATGGTCCCAAACTCCTGTGAATCCCGGGGCTCAGCTGTATCTCATTGTAAAGAGTTTAGAGAGTTTCCCTTCAGTGTGAGGGACAGGAAATACCTGGGTTTACCTGCTCTGGGTCTGGTTCTTTGTGGTGTGTCAGTGCTGCTGAAGGACAAATCCAGCCTGTAGAGCTCAGGAAGTTTTGAGTGACTGTGTGGAGAGAGCGAGCCTGTCAACTCACCAAATGTGATTCAACATCTGGGCTACCTGTCAGTCAGACTCATACGAGCTTGTGCAGCATTCAGTTACAGTCAAGCTTGTTTAGCACAATGCTTCACCTCATTTTAAAGCCACCGAACTACATTTGTGTGTCCCAGTGATCTCGGGGCCTGTGCTGTGCAGGCTTTTGGCCCTTGCAGGGACTCCCAAGTACAGTTGGTCCTGGTTAGAGCCATTCAGACGACACCTATGAGAGAATAGAGACAGATCACCTGCCTGTGATAGGGAGCTCCAGGGAGAGCACCTGGTAGCTGGGCACAAAAATGAGATACAGACCTGCCTACCTGCAGGAAGTGCAGGTGGCGGTTGGGTGCAGTGTGCGTCAGGTTACTAAGGTTACTGAGACTGACTATGGGGAAATGGAAGTCACCTCTCTGGTGGGGAAGGAGACTGAACTTGATCACCAGTTAGATATAATTGGGGTCTCCTGGAGAGGTCCTGGACTCTGTTCCAGCACAGACCCCAAGACTCTGTTCCAGTCTGGAGTTGGTGAGAGTCAGCGGGCATGGTGGGTAACCTTGTATCCTCCTGGCTTCCTGCCTTTATGCTTGGTGTTTCCTGGTGGATGAGAGGGTTGCTTCACTGCACCCTCAGGTCAGGGAACAGGTCCTGACTGCACCCAGAGTAGCCTTCTTTGTGCTGGAGACCTGCCGACTCTATCTTCTACACATGCTCCTGCTGGTAACACCAGGCCGCCTACTCATCCCTCACTGTGCTACAAACAGACCAGTTTCTATACCTGACCCCACAAAGTTCCTCAAAGGATCCATCTGAGCTTGTTAACAGTGTGTAAATAATGCTCTCTCCGTGTGTCTGTGATCTCGATCGTGTTCAGACACTGCTTGAACGCTAAGACCGCTCAGCGAGCGTGCCCGAAAACCTGAAGTGCAGCAGCCATAAATCTTTAACCACCGACAGGGAGCGAAAACACGAGCAGTGAGCATCCTCGAGTCTGCAAACCAATACAAAACCCGGTCTGTGTGCGTGGGTGTGGACAGTCATTGATTTCCCGTCTGCAGGCTAACTCAGTTGGCCCAGAGAGGGGGTGACGGGATGGATGAGGATTATTTGTCGGATCCACATACGCTAAAAACACAGAAACACAGCGCAGTGCGCACACACACACACACACACACATACACACACATCAGATCAATGAGGGCGAGAGGAACATCACCCTGAAGACTGATTGTTTCCAGCCCGGATGCAGAAGGAGAGAAAATAGCTTTGTTATTGAATCAGCACCAACCTGCTGCTCCCTTATCACACACCCTGTATGCTGCCTCACACACCTGTGTGTGTGTGTGTGTGTGTGTGTGTGTGTGTGTGTGTGTGTGTGTGTGTGTGTGTGTGTGTGTGTGTGTGTGTGTGTGTGTGTGTGTGTCAGGGAGGAAATTATCCATCAAAAGCATCAGACACGATCAGATGAGCCTGAAGCCAGACGCTGGCTGTTTTCTTCTGCTGTCAGTCTCACTTCCTCTTGCTGTTTGTTCACACCCAGCTCAGCGAGCAACAGTTTACCGATGAACGAGCGCCACAATCTGCTTTGTCCGGCCTTGTCACACACTCACACTCGTTAACAAACACTTCCTACTGCTTCAGCTTGCTCTTTTCACTGCGCTGGTTGGAAATCCGGAAGTGGTCTCTACGTTGGGACTTCATTAGTGGCTCGTTTCACAGACCTGCCCGCTGCTGATTCAGGTGGAGGTGGAGGTTCAAAGGGCAGCAGGCACACCAACCGTGGAGGTGAAAACATTCAATGCATGCAGATGTTTGAAGTGATTCAAACTATGAATCAAACCAATGAATCCAGGTGACACTTTAGTTACATGACCCCTGACACCTTCTGCAGTGTCACACATAGTTTCCAGGCCTGAAAAATTAAGATGTCATATTGTGTCTCCTGGTAGTTACCATGGAAACAAAAACATGCCGACTGGATGGAAAGGTGGCCTATGATATGTTAAGTCTCATTTTCCACTTTTCCAGAGGACATGAGGTCATCAGAGAGGTGGCATCGTTTACTGTAAAATGTGAACGATGGACCGTGCAAGCGATCCAGAGACAAAGCAGCTGTTGATATAAATAAATGTTTACATTTTTACATGCTGGTTTTTTTTTTACTTGCTATACATAAATACAAACTGTATACCCCAAATTTCAATCATATTTAAGTCCACAGTATAGGGATGAATTGATAAAAATGCTACAAACCACAAAGAAATTTAAAATTGTTCTTGATACAGAAATGTCACTGCTGAATCCCTCAAAACCATAAATGAAAGAAGTCAAACAAAATCTTTTCAAACAACAGGAAATTTATTTTGAGTGTGTTCATTTTTCAGATACTCTAATTTTTATTAACTATAGCAAAAACAAAAATGGATATGATTACGTATAATTTGCAACAAAAACAGCATGTACATCAAAATAAACAATTTCCAATCAAGTGTGCACAAACATTTGTCCACTTGTGGACAAATGTGACAGGCTCTGAAAAAGTCCAGGAAAATGAATAGAATAGAATAGAATAGAATAGAATAGAATAGCCTTTTATTGTCATTGTGTGCAGGAATAAATAACAATCAGGAAAAATATAGACAAAAATAAAAGGCACAAATTAGAGAACAAGTTGCAAAGGACACACAGTGACATCACTCCCTGTCACAGCTGATCAGGTCAATGAAGAACATGTGACTGGATTCTAATGTTTTAGTTACGTGATTTCTGCAAACCCATCAGTGGAAGGAAACAGTTTCCCATGTTAACATTGTTAAGTTATTAATAAAGGATTCTGATCATTTTCTTTATGCTTTTTTTCTTTTCCTTGTTGTTGTTGCTGTATTATTTTAACATGTTCAGAATAAAGACACACAAACACAACTCAATGATCACTGTGCCACTGAGTGATGCTGAGGTCCATCGTGCTCTCTGCTCGGGACACGTGTCACCAGACCTTGTCCCAGTTTGTACAACAGGCTGCAGGATGTCTGAACATGCTGGCAAAGGTTCAAAGATTTTAATAAACACTTCAGAGTGAAAGCAGGTAAGACTGCAGATCTTTAGGGCGCTACAGGGTGGTGGGGCAGGTACATTCTCACAGGTCCTTTCACAGGTGTATTTGCAGACAGTGTTGGGCATTGACATATTTAAAGTACAGTATGAATAAAAATACAGTATGACTTTGAAAAAAAGAATCCTTGTCCACTTGAACAGGATTTTTGATGGGGCTCCCACACAAACACAAAGCAGAGGATGAAGCATCACCAAATATGCTTCCAAGCCAACTTGGAAAATATGATGAAGCACATCTTGCCTTTTGCTTCACCTGCACACTGGTGGTGCCAAGGTAGGTATCCCTGACAGAATTTTTTTTCCCCAGCGTCAGCAGCACATGCTGGGCTTTCCAAATCACGAACAAACGGTATCCCACATTATTGATTTTTAGTTCACAAACACTACTTATAATGACATTTTGGTGATGTTAGCTCTTTATACATGTAAAACTACAGTGGGATACAAATAATATCAGGCTGATCCTGCCGCAATTTGTTCCCCGGTTCAAATCACAGACAAATAGTATCCCACAGCTGTTTATGTTTTTAAACCCATTTAGCACAGAAAGACATTTTTGGAAAAATGTATTGACAGCAGTGCTGAATATTCTTACACAGTAAAAAAAAAAAACAGAAAAACAAAGCAACTATATGTAAAATTTTCTTTTATTTGTTAAATTTTTTTAGAAAAGGTTTGAGGTGAATCGCTACCATGAATCGCTACCTTATCGTGGTCGAGGGGTTTGGGTGTCCCAGGGATCCCAGGGGCTATGTTGTCTGGGGGCTTTTGCCCCCTGGTAGGGTTTCCCATGGCAAATTGGTCCTGTGTGAGGGACCAGACGAGCGATTCAGAAGACCCCTATGAAAAGATCATCGAGGGAACAGTTCCCCCTGCCCAGGATAGGGTTACCGGGGCCCTGCCCTGGAGCCAGGCCTGGGGAGGGTGCCCAAGGGCGAGCATCTGGTGGCCGGGCCTTAGTCCATGGGGCCCGGCCGGGCACAGCCCGATAAAAGGATATGGGCCCATCTTCCTGCAGGTCCACCACCCACAGGAGGCACCGTAGGGGTCGGGTGCAATGTGAGTTGGGCAGCAGCCAGGAGTGGAGGTCCTGGTGGACCGATCCCTGGCTACCAAGACTGGCAATTGGGACTTAGAATGTCACCTCTGTGGTGGGGAAGGAGCCTCATCTAGTGCGTGAGGTTGAGAGGTACCGGCTTAATATAGTCGGGCTCACCTCAACGCATGGCCTGGGCTCTGGAACCAGTCTCCTGGAGAGGGGCTGGACTCTGTCTCAGTCTGGAGTTGCCCCTAGCGTCAGGTTGGAGTGGGTATCTTGGTATCCCCTCAGCTTGCTGTTGGTATGTTGGGGTTTCTCCCAGTGGACGAGAGGGTTTGTTCCCTCAGGGAACGGGTCCTAACTGTCGTCTGTGCTTATGCACCGAGCGGCAGTTCAGAGTACCCAGCTTTCGTGGAGTCCCTGAGTGGGGCTCTGGAGGGTGTTCCTCCTGGGGACTCTGTTGTTCTACTGGGAGACTTCAATGCTCACGTGGGCAATTACAGTGAGACCTGGAAGAGCGTGATTGGGAGGAACGACCTCCCGGATCTGAACCCGAGCTGTGTTTTGTTATTGGGCTTTTGTGCAAACCACAGTTTGGCCATAACAAACACCATGTTTGAACATACAAGTGTCCATAAGTGCACGTGGCACCAGGAAACTCTAGGCCACAGGTCGATGTAATCATATCACCCGACCTAAGGCCATATGTTTTGGAAACTTGGGTAAAGAGAGGGGCTGAGCTGTCAACTGATCACCACCTGGTGGTGAGTTGGATCAGGTGGCGAGGGAGGATGCTGGACAGACCTGGCACACCCAAACATACAGTGAGGGTGTGCTGGGAATGTCTAGCAGAGGCCCCGGTCCGTGAGATCTTCAACGCACACCTCCGGCAGAGCTTCAACAGCATTCAGAGGGAGACTGGGGACAGACTGACAGACCTGCGGCCGCAAGGTAGTTGGTGCCTGTCGTGGTGGTGACCCCCCGAACCAAATGGTGGACACCTGAGGTGAGGGCAGCCACCAAGCTGAAGAAGGAGTCCTACCAGGAATGGTTAGCCTGTGGGACTCCGGAGGCAGCTGATAGGTACCAACAGGCCAAGTGGAATGCGGCTCGGGCGGTGGCGGAAGCAAAAACTCAGGTGTGGGAGGAGTTCGGAGAGGCAATGGAAAAAGACTTCCAGACTGCCTCGAAGAGATTCTGGCAAACCGTCAGGCGAATCAGGAGGGGATAGCAGTGTTCTACCTGCACTGTGTATAGTACAGGTGGAGTGCTGCTGACTTCGACTGAGAAAATCATCAGGCGGTGGTGAATACTTCGAGGACCTCCTCAATCCCACTGGCACATCTTCCGTGGCGGGAGCAGAGTCTGGGGATGAAGGGGATGACCCGCCAATCTCTGGGGGCAAGGTCACTGAGGCAGTTAAACAACTCCTTGGTGTCAGAGCCCCTGGGGTGGACGAGGTCCGCCCTGAGTTCCTGAAGGCTCTGGATGTTGTAGGGCTGTCTTGATTGACACGTCTGACACGCAATGTTGCGTGGAGATCAGGGGCAGTACCCCTGGACTGGCACACCGGGGTGGTGGTCCCCATCTTTAAGAAAGGGGACCACCACCGAAGGGTGTGTTCAACTACAGGGGAATCACAGTGCTCAGCCTCCCTGGGAAAGTCTATGGGGGTGTGCTGGAGAGGAGAGTTCGTCCGTTAGTCAAACCTCGGATACAGGAGGAACAATGCGGATTTCGTCGTGGTTGTGGAACACTGGACCCTTGAGGATACTCGAGGGCACATGGGAGTTTGCCCAACTAGTCTACATGTGTTTTTTAGACTTGGAGAAGGCATTCGACCATGTCCCTCGGGGGGTCCTGTGGGGGGTGCTCCAGGAGTATGGGGTGTCTGGCCCATCAAGAATTTACCAAGATTTTCTTGTAAAACAAAAGGGGGGCTAGCACAAACGTTTGGGAACCACTGGCCTAGTGCAACTACCTTGTTTTAGTTGTGGCAGCTACCTGGGTTATGCACCACTTCGATATCTTTGATGTGCTATAGCTGTGTGTGTAATTACTATTAATGCAGGCTGCATTACAACCTGCTAGCTGCAATGCTAGCTGCTATGAGCAGTTCTGAAAGCACACAGAAAGAAAACATATTAGTGATACAGAAATAGTTTTCTTTATGAGGTCACTGCAAAAAGTGCAGCCTTACCAAATATCCACCCTACTGTTACTCATTTTATATTACAATTTAAAAGTCTAGTTGGTATTGCTTTCAGAACTGCACATGAATATTTGCAGCAAACAGGTTGTTAATAGTATCCATCAAGTCTAACGGTCTGCGGTCCATGAACTAACCTTAGCTAACGCCAGCTAACAATGTTAGCTCAGCAGTGAGTAGCCTTCAGTATTAGTATATAAATTACACAGCAATAGTACATTCATGTAGTTGTAAAAAGCACGGTACTATATCAAATAATCCAAAGTATTCAGAATACATTACTCACACTGAGTAACATAACAGAATACGTTACAAAATACATCTTGGGCCATGTTTTCTGTAATCTGTAGTGGAATACATTTTAAAAGTAGTCTTCTCAACACTGTTTGCAGATAAGTCTTGTCATCAGGCTTGGATGCAGGTAAGTACTCTTTAAATCCACAGGTGTGAACTCGAGTCAGGATTTCTTTGTGACTGGGAGTAGGTCAGGCAGGTTTCGCCAGAGGTTAGGTGAGCAGGTCAGGTAAGTACACAGGTAACAGATAGCAAACAAACAAAGCATCAAACTGGGAGGTCTGAATCTCTCCACACACTGTAGTTTAGCAATCCAGCGAGGGATGGAGAGAAGCACCAGGATTAAACACTGCTGGGGATGGTAGGTGGGGATCAGGTGTGCAAGCTGGGGCAGCCACACCTGCTTCTGGGAGGGGTAAGTAGGTGTTATGAGTTATCACTGTGGGCATGAAGGCTGGCTCATCTCAGGCCTGTTCATGGGAATCACTGATGGAGTGCCATTACACCTGCAACGTTTCCTTTCACTCATTCAGACACATTCATGACATAATGATAGCTGCTGTCATTCATTCATTATTCATTTAGACGGAGCTCTTCAAGATGAACCGTCCTCAACTTTTTTTTCCAACAATATCTTTATTATTTTTTTACATTGACTTACAAACAGTCCAACATTCTAAATACTACATGAACATACACTCCTCTCAGACAGCAAAAAGAAAACAAAAAAGTCATCAGATTTATCACTCTGTTAAAGGCCTAAATTTATCATTATCCCAAATCAAATGTCATTGCCCTCAGTCCTCGTCCTCCTCAGATAATACAAATCCTTCTACAAAATTCACAAATGGTCTCCACACCTTCTCCAAAACATCCAATTTCCTTTTCAGTATACATGTTATCCGCTCCAATGGCAAAGCCACCATCATTTGTTTTATCCACTGTGTGATACTCGGTTCCCTTGTTCTTTTCCATTTTAGTGCGATTAATCTTTTTGCTTGTAACAAACCCATATCAATAAACATTCTGTCACTTTTTGTGTACCTCATGTTTTCTGGGTACAAACCCAGAATAAGGAAGCCAGGATCCAAAACAACCTCTTTGGATAATATTTGTTTCATAGTTTGTGTTACTGCAACCCAAAAAGAGCCTATCTTCCTGCAATCCCAAATACAATGCCAAAAGTTACCTTTATCTTCATTACATTTATTACAAGTGTCTGGAATATTAGAGTTGTACTTATTTATTTTTTCCAGAGTAACATATATTCGCATTAACCATTTGTATTGCAACAACCTTAGTCTAGAATTAATAGTTTGTTTATGAGCTTTTGCGCAAACCAATGCCCATTGTTCCATGGATATGTCCTTACCGTCCTCAACTTTTAATGTCGGGTCACATGTTTTTCTCCACAATCAGTGCACTCTGTCCTGATTAATCAGTGAAATTATAGTGTACTGCAAAGTGTGAAGATGAAGGAGTTTGTCCCTTGGCCTCAGAGTCACTCCAGAGCCATCGTCAGTCCAAGAGTGCCGGCGATAATGAAGCCTCACAAAGTTAAATGGAATCCAACTGATTTTTCTGGAAGCTGAGACACGGCCCACATATAAAGGTTTATATTTTAACATCATCAGAAATATGAGCAGACATAAGAACAGTTATTGTTCAACAGGAAAAGAACACTCCTGATATCGGAGGAAAGTATAACCACCTTTAGCAGGAGTAACTTCCAGTAGGCGTATCCCACTATTCTTAAACACTCTCAGCTTGTTAGTGTGGGGAATATTCACTGCCCACTCGTGCAGCTGACTAAACCTCCTTGTGAAAGTTCCCACATTTAATTTTTTTCACATCTGGCGACTAACTGTTTGCCCAGAGAAGCGTCTGGCACCCTCCACCTCTCAGCCACCATCTTTGATCACAAGGCAACTGCACAGGTCGCCTGGCAAGAGAACACCTGTCTGACTCAGATTCACTGGTCTTATTTATAAGAGGACGGATGGACGAACGGATGGATGGGTGAATTGCTATTAAGATGGAGACCTCATGGTGCCCCGGTTGTGTGTGCAGCAGACGAGGCAGCTGGACTTTGTGTCAGCTCCTGAGAGCGTCTCCTCCCACCACAAATGTTTGATTCATCACAAGAAATAAAGCTGATCGCTGTGACTGCTCGAAGCTCCACTGATGGGATATCAGAGAAAACAAGTTTGATGAAGAGCCGTTTCATTTTAACAAGTGGCTGAAATGGCCCGCTGGGGTAGCCGATAGCAAAGAGTAAGGATGAAAGCTTTCCTCCATAACACCTGTGTGTGTGCGTGTGTGTGTGTGTCTCACCTGTGGGAAGTTTTTTGAGAGCATCCTTCATGTTCTCTTTAGCTGCAGTCCCCACAGAGCAGCACAAGGCAGTTAAAAGAGAAGAAGAAGAAGTAAGTGGAGTTAGTTTAGGTAAACAACCTTTCTGCAGCGATACTGTTCCCACATCGTTTCCTCCTTTTTGAAATCATAATCTCTGACTTTGCACACATTTGTAGGCACACAGGCAGGAAGCACACACGTGCCCACAAGATCAAAACCCAGTTTGAAATGACTCCAATGGGTTGTGTTGAGATTAAGAGGATTAAAAGTCATGGAGCCCTGGCAGCGGTGAGAAAGGAGACAGTTGTTCCCAAGGTAACAGTGCTCGCAGCCTCCCTCCACCTGACACCCTTAATCTGCGTCTGTGAATCAACACGGTAAACTCCCTCCCTGATTTCTCTTTTATAACTGTCTGTCACTTTAGTGCTTCAGTTTGTCTCAACATACTTTTGTCTTCTTCCCATCCAGCTTGACCTCAGAGTTTCTGCTCCCTCCATGCATTCATCCAAGCCCCCTCTCAGTCCCAGGACATCAGATACTCCCTTTATTCAAAGCCACACCAGGTTTATGTTAATAGTTTCCACTCTAAGTTTATACTCAAGTATAAACTTCAAAGGCTGAAAAACTGAAGCTAATCCAGAAGTGCCAAACCTTCAGTTCCTCTACTGCACAGCAGAGGCAGCAGTGAGTCAGTCCCCATAGACTCCCATGTCAAAGCTTTCCAGCAGAAATCAACATGTTTACAGCTTAATACACACACTGCTTGGTCTCTAAAGATACTTAACACACAAGAAGTCTGAGCTTTACTAAGCACTGATGGATGTTATGGTTGTTAGCATTACCTAATAACATCACAACCAGAAGTGACCATCAAACTTGGTCACTTCTGGTTCCCAAAAATCCCACAGTGGTGAACAAAATCTAGAATTACAGGCATTTCCTAAATCTAAAAAAAATATTCTTGGTCCCTAAAAAGTCCAGAGAGTGGATGCAAGAGTAAAGCAGCTGAAAACAAAGGAAAAGCAGTGTGGAGCCCAGCAGCTGTTAATGGTCAGCAAAAAAAGAACAGGGTAATAACAGCGATACAGAGGGGAGATGGCAACAGTAGCACGATATCTTCTATCCCAGCTTTGAAGTAAGCAACTCAAGTAACTACCAGTGAGAGTGAAGAAGACCTCTGAAACTCTCTGACTGTCATATGTCCAGGAGAAAAGGGCTTAAAGGTTCATCTATTGTAATGAACCGCTGATCTGTACCATAAGTCATCCTTGCGGGGGTTGTCGGAACTGTATGCGCAGTCGCACTAAGGACAGATGTGCTCAGAGGCATGCCCCGTAACGTGTATGGAGCAGTCTGTCGCGGCAGGAATAAGTTGTACAAAGTCCATGTAAGTTACGATAATACTTTGATAAGTATGATAAGTGTGTTTCTAATGTAAGGTATGTTGCTGCGTTTGTATTGTGAGCTATCTGAAAACCTTTTTATTCTGTATTTACGTTACTTACATCCATGTGCTATTTTTTAGCTAGACATGTGTGTCATGCAAGCTAGCAGCACCCCATGAGAAACGGGCCGAAGTGTTTAAGTGTTTACCGGAGTTTTGCACCCTTGGCAAGCGGACTGAGGTATGTGGTGAGAGGTGATCTGTTGTTATATTTTATTTAACTGAACTGTGTAACCCCTTGATGCTGTTTGAAGTAACCCCTTTTGTTTTATTTAATCTGTGACTCTATATCTCAGAATTACTTGTTTGAACTTGCCTGAATTAACTTAAGCTCATTGTTGTTATTGCTCATTGCTATAGTTCAAAAAGTACTGTACGGGTATCAATTTTTTCTTATTTTATCGTTTTCACGGTGCTCAACGTCCAGAGAATGAGCCGTGTGTGGTGAGGAAATAAATGGCTGCACCCGTTAGAGACTCTTCTGTCATTCTTGATGCCAAGGGCTGCTACATCTATGCTAGTGCAATGTCCACCAGCAACACACCAACAGCTAAATATGGTGCAAAACTTATTTGACCCCCAGAGGACATTGACCCATCTACCCATTTGGAACCATGATTAGAGACTTCTGGTTGATCGGAGCTGGCTTGGATCAGGTCTTGGAGAAGCTTACAGCTCTGCAACAGGAAATTGATAGACCTGATTACCAGTGATGGTAATGGTGATTAGATCAGCTGCGGAGTTGGATGCAGTTGTTCGCATTAACCCAAACAACCCTCTCTCCTCACTCATGTGGCTCCAGAACAACAAATTCTTTCTTGATAACGGGACTCTGGCCCTATCCTTCAAGGACACCTGCACCAGCTGAGGACTGGTGACTTTTGCTTAACCGGGTGAAAGGACACTCTCTCTCAAGTTGAACAAAGGATACACACACTGCCCTAATTCAGTTCACACGCACACATACACCTGTACACTGACACAGATGTACACTCACCCCCCTCCCCCCTCCAAACGCTTCCGATGCTTGCCCCTTCCTGATGCAGATCAACTGGGCCAGCGCAGAATCATGCTGCTGCTGGATGCTGCTGTCTACACTGGCAAACTCTCACCTCATTTACTCACAAATAACTTCATAGAGACAACACATCAACAAACGAAGTTCAGTGAGTTGCACAATGACCACACAGAGACCCGAGGTCATGTTCCTGGGGCAGATGACACGTATAGTCTGTAGGTATGCATCCATGCCATCATCCGAATTAGCTCTTAGTTTGTGTGTTCATAATCACCAAACCTCTCCAATACCACATTATTTATGAAAACTATATGAAAACCACGTGATAACGAAGGTCCAGTGTGTGTGTGTATGTGTGTTTCTACATTTCTGTAAGGGAAAGAAGAGGAGCTGGTGTGCAGGTTTCTCTGCACAGCTGTGTAACAGTGTGTGAGACTCTCAGAGATAATTGAATGTGGATGCACATTGAGTCTTATGGCATGGAGAGGAAGGGGAGCAGGAGGCAGACCTCCCCTGCAGCTGTCCTAGAGGTTTAAGGGCCTCATTAGCCCACCATCACAAGCAGTAACTCTCACAGGGGGACATCAGTGGGGGGGGTGGGTCCTCGCAACTTAACCCAAAGCCCCCGAGTGTCCTCCTGATCAGCTTGAGTCACATGTTCTCCTGCGCCCTCCTGTGTCCTCACACTAATGGAACTGCAGGCCTTCATTCAGAGCACACAGACACACACTATCAGGAGTGTGTCTGTATGTCTCTGCACGGATGAGGACACAAAATTTAAAAAAAAAAACAGCTGCAACTAAGACACAGTGATTAAAATGACATGATCACAAAGATGTGTGAAATGACCATGAAGAGATACAAAGTTATATTTATGGTAAATAAACTGGTTCTTGTATCACAATTTTCTACACTGAGCACTCAAAGTTCTTTATACAAGTCCACACATTCACACAAGCACTTTTTCTCTGCTTTTACAACTGACGTGCTTGCTATCTAACAATCACACATTCATACTCAGATGGATCCATCATCCAAAGCTTGGAGTTAGTATATTGCCCAAGGATGTTTGGCATGGAGACTGGAGCAGACGGGAATCGATCCATTAACCTTCCAATTAGTAAGTGACCTGCATCAGCCACCGTGTTTTATACCTACTCATTTTACTTGTCTAATACTGCAATATAACTCATCAGTGTACGTAGCAGGGTAACTTGCACATGTGTGACGGCCTCAGTGATGATGAATGTTTTCTACAGGTTTACACGAGCAACACCTGCTGCTGTTTCAGGGTCTTCCTTATTTTAGCCACAGAAAGTGAAATGTCATTGTTCATGTTTTCTAACAGCATGACGTCACACCTGTCCTGCGTGTCATCCTTTATAAACATTCTGATCATTATGTTGTTAAAACTATGACAAAGGAGGTTGTGAACTTAACTCAACTACTCGCTGCAGCTTTAGTCTCCATACAAGTTAACCACAACTAGAGAGATGAAGGACAGCCTGAGCTCCAGCAGGAAAACAGGTCTGACAACACACACACACACCAGCACACACCAGCACACACTTGCACAGGAGCATGCCCAGTGGAGTCTGGTGTCACATGGGGGCACAGAGTTTTATTGTTGGTGCTTTTGCTAAAAGACATGTCAGAACTCCTTTGCTTCCTCTAAATCCCTGCATGAACACACACACACACACATTCTGTAACATGCACTCTTCAACCTCGTGGCTGTAATCAGGGAAATGTTCTAGCAAATTTGTTGTGCAGCAGCAGCCTGAGAGGAGGCTGAGTAATGAAGCCCTACAACAAACACACAGCTTCTGTGTGTGTGTGTGTGTGTGTGTGTGTGTGTGTGTGTGTGTGTGTGTGTGTGTGTGTGTGTGTGTGTGTGTGTGTGTGTGTGTGTGTGTGTGTGTGTCATACAGACAAGAGAAAGTACACAGCGTATTAATCTGCAGAGGATGCTTTGTTTGGGTGCTTAAAGAAATAAATGAGCGCAGAGCAGATGACACAACACGGTTTGTTTTTTAAATCGGTCACACACGCAAACACACAAACCAGTCACAAAGGGCTTTCTTTATTTTTTGCATTTTCTTCTGAGCAGAAGTAAAGTGAGGACATCAGGGCTCTGAAATGTCATGCTTTATGTTTCAGATTGTTCACGAGGAGCTTCGGTTTGTGATGTCAAGATAATCCTGGGTTCAGGGTTCATAAAGTGAATGCGACCACTCTGATTTTACAAAGCAGAAAAACAGGGACAGGTTCAGGAGAGCACAATAGAAATATGACCAGGAGAACTGATGGTGCTGCTGGAAGAGAAGGTCAGCATCAAAGTTGGTCAGCAGATGGAAGCTCCAACATGTCCTGGTGGATGCTGTGTTCAGTTTGGATCAAATACTGCAGACCAACGACCACCAACAGCAGCAAATGACCTGGACCCCAGACCATCGCAGACTGCAGGAACTCCTCTCTGATTTTCAGACATTCAGTGTGTCTTCTCCCAGACTGCAGGAGCTCGATTTCCATATGAGAAGCAATATTTACTTTTATCTGATATAGTCCAGTCTGCTTCTCCTCACGAGGGGTTTGATATCAGGACTGTGACAGCTGAAGCTGCTTTCCTGAAGACATCTGCGGGTGGAGGCTCTTTGATGCAGTAACACCAGCCTCAATCAGCTCACTGTGAAGATCTCCAAAGTACTGATTTTCCCACTCAGGTCTGCGGTGATTGCAGTTACCTGTGCTTCTTTATTTGTTTAACATGCTTCCATGCAGCCTGCAGAGAGCACCCAGCGGCTGCAGCAGCGACCTGCTGTGGCTGAGAAGATCACCGTGGTGGTGTACTGAACTACACCAGGAAACACAGTTTTAATGCAGTCTCAATAATAATTTAGTCAAGCTGCAAATGTTCTAAAAATCTGAGATGTTTGCTTTCTGATTTTCATGAGATATAAGCCACATTCACCATAATTAAGATTAAAAAAGGCTTTAAATGTTTCACTTAGAACACATGGAACCTGCAACCCTTCCTCCCAAAATACTGAGCTTTAATAAAACTAACTGAGCTTTGCAGAAAGACTTAACGTAATCATTTTAAAGTTCTGCCTTTAGTTAGGAAAATAGCAAACTTTAGGAAGTAAACTCTGTAAACTTCAGTCACAGAGACCTATCAGTGGCTCAAACACACACCGAGTCCCAGGGTCTCCATTCAACTCTGTATTACTCTCCTGTCTTTGGGTCAATTCCAGCCGGACTTAGCTGCTCATGAATTGGCTGTGGTACACACACACACACAAAAATAAACACACACACACTCACACACATACAAACACACACAGACTCCACTGGTGCCAGTTTCAGATATAACCGTGTTTATTCAATTCAATTTAGGGCTGTCAGCGTTAACACGTTAACGCATCATCCCGATTAATGCAATTAAAAGTTTTAACGCATTTAACCCTTCTGGAGAGCAAAATGGACAAGCTTTGGACAAACTGCCCAAAATACACTGACAGAGACATTTAAGGAATTTTGAGTTATTCTGCGCTCCAGATGGGTTAAATGTGTTAAAAAAGTTTTAATCACGTTGATCATGATGACACGTTAACGTGTTAACGCTGACAGCCCCAATTCAATTCATTTCAGTTCAATTCAATTTATACAGTGCCAACAACAGTCGCCTTTAGATGCTTTACATGGCCAGCTGCCACGACCAACCCTGGAATAATTCACAGAAAAGACAGAAAATCATATTGGGGGGGGGGGTCATATGATTGCACTGAATTGAATTGAATCTAATTAACTATGACCCCCTATGAGCAAGCACTTTGGCGACAGTGGAAAGGAAAAACTCCCTTTTAACTGGAAGAAATCTCCAGCAGAACAGGTTCAGGGAGGGACGGCCAGCTGCCACGACCAGTTGGAGTGAGAGAAGGTAGACAGGACAAAAGGGTCACCTGATCCAGCCCTAACTATATACTTTATCAAAAACAAAGTTTCAAGCCTAAACTTAAAAGTAGCACAATCAGGAATCCCATCAGCACGTCTGCAGGGAAAATACTGCTAAAGAGACAGACAGTGAAAGTTTGGGCATAAAGGGATAACTTAAGGACAATTAAGGATATATATCCTTGATTTTAACATAAACTCATTGTTGCAGCCAGGGACAGCATAATGTGACCCCTTAAACTAATTTTTAGTCTTGGTGTCCTTATTTTTCCCTGAGTTATTGGATCTGTTACTACTGCATCTGTTTCATTAGTAACATAAACTAATGTAAGTCTACTGACCGCAGCCAACCAACCAACCAACCAACCATACGATGTCATGTTCTGTACTGACAGAAGATGTTTTAAAAACTTTAAGCACTCAATTCTTAAATCCAGCTTCACAGACATGTATCTGTTTCTCTTTATTTTGTGTCTTTTTCTTGTACACAGTGTTTCTGTTGTCATTTTGTCTCAGCCAAGTGCAAACTGTGTGTGTAATAGAAAATATGCATGAAAAGCATGTGGAAACCCACAGACTCACATCCTTCAGCAGAATTAGACAGACATTTTCTCACACAAACATCCTTCCCATGCACACATACACAAACAGCAGATTCCTTCACAATGTGAGAGCGGATGGTGATTCGATGCCTGTATATTCCTGACTGGGTCGGACTCAGGATCAGGTCTTCATGCTTCCGTTCTGAAGCTGTGTTGTTTGTATTTGGAGGTGCAGCTTCTCCTCTGCATGAGACGGAGCTCCCTGCATGAGACGGAGCTCCCTGCATGAGACGGAGCTGTGTGAAACATTCAGCAGGGAGCACAATGTAACTACCTGAACAGCAGAACCCAGCTGCTTCATAAATGAGCTATTGAATGCAGAGGATGAACTCAACAGGCAAGCCCACAGAGAAACAATGGCAGCGTATCGATGTGTGTGCAGGAAGTAGAGCTGGAGGAGAGAGTAACTGGACACATTATTAAAGCTTCAGAGTATGCGGTTTATTTTGGATGTGATGGCAGATGTGGCAGTGAATGAACCGCAGACGACTGTAACTGTAACAAAATAATAAAATACAAACCCTCACCTATATTCCGTTTTATTTATAAAGCACCCAATCACAGCAACATTTGACTCAGAGCACTACAACAGACCCTACAACATTAGAGGGAAAACCTTAAGAATCAAACCATCTCCTATAAGCAGCAGTTGGTGACAGTGGGAAGGTAAAACTCCTGTTTAACACGATGAAATCAGAAGAATTAGGATCAGGGAGGGGCAGCCATCTACCATAACTAGGACAGCACTGGGAGGCAGGACATGTGACACAATGTTGGAGAGAGAAGATAAATGTGATTACCTGCAGCAGTGGCTCAGTGCATGATGGGAAATTCCTCAACAGACTGAGCCTATAACAGCATAAGTATTTGAACTATGACTGAAACAATATGCTAGTGACCAAGCAATCTCAGGAGGTTTCTACCAACTATTCTGAGAATACCCAGTTTTTCCCCAGTGACAGGTGATTACCAGAGCCATCTGTAGGCATGTGACTGCTGTGTGACAGCAACCTCTCACAACCAATGGGGAAATACAAAATTTTCCTGACCGATGGTTGCCAGATAAGATGGGCGGGTCTGTAGGTCTGTATGCCTGGGGTCTTGTTCAGTTAATTCCACATCCTCATCATGACTGTCACATGTCCAAAATTGCAGAAAAGTTAACATCAAGTGATTAGTGGTCACGTGTCTGCAAAACCTCAATACACTTTATCAAATGAAAAATCTTAAAAGTAGGTGGTCTGTCACCTGAACCAAACTGGGAGTTAACTGTTTTGTGGCTTCATTGATAGATAAAGCTGCAGAAAAGAAAATCTACACAGTCTCTTTTAAAGGGACTTAAATGGGAAACATGTGTAATGTAAAAAGTATTGGTCCCAAAACAGAACCCTGTGGAACTCCATCACTAACTTTTATGTATGAGGGATCCTCGTTTACATGAATGTAAATAATTCTGACCACACACAGTGTTCTGATAGCTTTTTGTGACACACACAATGCACTTCAGTTCGGCACCATTATTCCAGCGTGGTCAGCTTTCCAGCTGGTCTCACACACACCTCCTCTTCTGGTCTCTGACCTCACTACAAAAAGGAAAAGACCTTGTTCAATGTATCACCCTCACCTGTTCCTCCAACCTCTCTGGCACCGCCCCCTTGAGCTCACTGCACCACCCCTCCTCTGCAGCTGAGCCAGGGACCACCTTTGCCACAATGAACAAACTGGAATCTCTCAGATAGATAAGATTCAAACCACTGCAGCGCACTTCCTTTATTACCAACAGAGGGACAAAAGGACCCCCTGATGATCCTCTAATCGCCTGAGCCAAGGTGTGAAACTGGGCGTGGGTCCCAATCAGCCAGAGTTTCGGGTGAGTTCATTGTGAAACCTGGCCCCACCTTATCATGCGAATTCCTGAGATCAGATGGCCCAGGATGTGAGTGGGCGTTAAGGCGTCTGGGAAGGGATCTCAAAACTGGATTATAGATGGCAGAGAGTTGGTGTCGTAAACCACCGCCTCTGTTCAAAGATGGTCGCTCACAGTGGACATAGATGGCTTCTTTCACTCCTCTTTCAAACCATCTGTCCTCTCTGTCCAAAATGTGAACATTGGCATCCTCGAAAGAGTGTCCTTTATCCTTAAGATGCAGATGGACTGCTGAGTCTTGTCCTGTGGAGGTGGCTCTTCTGTGTTGTGCCATGCGCTTGTGAAGTGGCTGTTTGGTCTCTCCAATGTAGAGGTCTGGGCATTCCTCGCTGCACTGTACAGTACACACCATTGTTAAGTTTGTGTTTTGGCGTTTTGTCTTTCGGGTGAACCAGTTTTTGTCTGAGCGTGTTGCTGGGTCTGAAATGCACCGGGATGTCATGCTTGGAGAAAACTCTCCTGAGTTTTTCTGATACACATAGGGGATGACAATGTTGTTGCATCTGTCCTTCTTATCCTCCCTCGCTGGTGTCTGGTCTTCTTTTCTGTGCCTCTTTGCTGACTTTAAGAACGCCCATTTAGGATAGCTGCACGTTTTGAGTGCTTTCTTTACATGTGTGTGTTCCTTCTTTTTCCCTTCAGGCTTAGAGGGAACATGTTCTGCCCGGTGGTGTAGGGTCCTAATTACTCCAAGTTTGTGTTCCAGAGGGTGATGGGAGTCAAAGAGGAGGTACTGGTCCGTGTGTGTGGGCTTCTGGTAAACTTCGATGTTGAGGTTGCCATTCTCTTCAATGTGCTCAGCACAGTCCAGGAAAGGCAAACAGTCGTCCTTTGTGTCTTCCCTGGTGAACTTGATGTTCTTATCCACAGCGTTAATGTGCGCAGTGAAGGATTCCACTTCTTGTGTCTTGATTTTGACCCAGGTGTCGTCCACATATCTGTACCAGTGGCTGGGTACTCTTCCTTTGAAAGAGCCAAGAGCCTTCCTTTCCACTTCCTCCATGTAAAGGTTGGCTACAATAGGTGACATGGGGGAGCCCATGGCACAGCCATGTTTTTGTCTGTAAAAGCCTTCGTTGTATTTGAAATATGTAGTGGTGAGGCAGAGGTCTAACAGTGTGCAGATCTGATCGGGTGTGAAGTTGGTCCTGTCCTCCAAGGAGCTGTCTTCTTGTAGTCGTTTTCTGACAGTCTCCACGGCCTCCGTGGTGGGTATGCAAGTGAAGAGAGAGACTACATCAAAGGACACCATGGTTTCATCTGGATCCAGGGTAAGTTTCTGGACCTTGTCAGTGAAGTCGGTGGAGTTCTTGATGTGGTGTGGGGTGTTCCCCACGAGAGGAGCAAGGATGGTAGCAAGGTGTTTTGCAATGTTATAAGTGGCTGAGTTTATGCTACTGCCTATGCGTCTGAGTGGGACAGCTTCCTTGTGGATTTTAGGAAGTCCATAGATGCAGGGTATGGCCTTACATATCCCCCAGGCGGTGATATGTAAGGCGGTCATTGATTTTGTCCCTTTCAAAGTCTTGAAGGCAAGCTATAACTTTCTTTTTGTAGCTGCTTGTGGGGTCTCGCTTTAGGGCTTCGTAGGTATTGTTGTCACTGAGGAGAGTAGTGATCTTTGTATGGTAATCTATAGTGTTTAGGACCACGGTGCATCTTCCCTTATCAGCTGGTAAAACAGTGATGTTGTGATCTTTGCTCAGGGAAGCGACGGCCTTCTTTTCCTGTATTGTGAGGTTGGATGGAGGGACTTTGGCACTGGAGAGCGTGGCTGAGACTTTCATCCTGATTTGCTCTGCTTCTGTCTGTGATAATTTATTAATCCGTATGGCAGATTCTTCTTCTCACCCGAGAAGAAGCTTCTCGGATGGGAGGTGAAACGTCTTCAAGTAACTTAAAGAAGTCCAGACGCTTTTCTTTGCAAGCTACTTTGACTACGATGACCTGGATGACTGAGAACCTTCACAGACATACTGTATTTTAGAGGTAAATAAAACAGGAATTGAAACTGATGTGCGCTCCTTGCAGTGTGCAGTAATACAAAACACTGCTGCTCTCAGGTGGCATTAGTTCCTTGTCTTGTCTTTGGTTGAGTCCACCTCATAATCAGTACCTGCAGGTGGAGGTCAGCAGGGGGGACAGGCGGCACGCGGCCATTAACCAGCGTTGTCACTGGCAAGTGTGTTTTCAGTGTGTTCAGTGTGTGTGGAGACATGCTGGGACACAAACTGTATGAAAGAACGGCAGCTGTGCAGTGCTCCCATTGGTTTCCATTTCCTCTGAATGAGAATCAGTGGAGCAATAGGAGTCTCATTTTCTAGAAATAAACAGCAGCATGTGCATTTAAGTGCACGCAGGCAGATTTCAAAATTCGAGGTACTGCTTCTGAGTTACTGCCGCACGGAAATTATATCACAGGGTTATCAGCAGATGGGGGAATGTGAAATAAGAGAAATCGGTGGATGTGAGAGTGATTTCTGCTTTTATTTGAGCTTTAATTAATTGTTTTGTCACCAGCATGAAAAATATCACCTTGACCTGAAAATTCATCCAATTTAAACACCTCAGTTTACATCCTGATAATAACGGCAGAGACATTTTCCCGGCTGTTTGTACTCATTTTGCATCCGTTTCATCAGTGTGCAGGGTTTACATCGCATCATTTCCTGCATTCAGGTGAATTTTTAAGCATTAATTTGTGCCTTTGCTGACTTTAAAAGCTCATGATTTTGAAACAGATTTTTTCTGCTCATGTTTTTTTTTTTAAAATCACATACACTGGATTATTTAACTCGTCATCTTCAACCCAGCTGTTCACTTTACTGTATCTATCTTACCTTAAGATTAGTGAGAATCATAGCAAACAGTACTGAACTTAAGAACATCACCTCTGACTCATAAATCTGTTGGTTTTAAGGCTTTTTGAAAGACTCTAGAGGAGAGGAGGATTCTGTGTCACTGAACAAGTTTTCACAATGTGGCTTTGAAAAATTCCTGTATATGTGTTTACATCTTCCTCTGCAGTCAGTTTGTGTGTTTCCAATAGTTTGCATCTTTCTAGGATTTTTCAGGTTCATTGGTCGTTGCTTTGAGCCTCTGAGTGGGCTGTGGGGAATTGTTGCTTCTTTATACAAGGGGCCTGGACCCAGAGACCTGGAACCCAAGTTGGCTCCTACAATAATTGTTGATTGAAAAAGGTTTCGGGCAGACTTCAGGTTCGAGTTTAAAGGAATCAGCCTGATAAAGAACCGCTGCTGCAAAAGTCGATGCTGGAGGTCATGACAAATTTTCATTTTGATGGACGATGAGATAAATGCACGCAGACTGTGGCAGTTTATACACACTGACCTCTATGACTGTTTGTGTGTATCCTGCAAAATGTCCATCATTTTTTTCCAATAAATCATTAATGTGCTGCTGCTGGAGGCTGTTTTCATAGCAGTCTAATTACGAGCAGGCAGAAATCCAGTCAGGTCGACTGGGATGGATTTCAAACGTGAAATCCATCAATCAGTTTGCCCTTCAACTCACTCTGAAAACACCCTAAAGAAGAAAAGAGGTCAAAGTTCAGAACCAGACTGACAGCTTCAGATGACAAATTTCAGTCAGTGATAATGATGTCACACTGATGTCACAGGTGACATCTGAAGATTGATAAACTTTACACTGTCCTGAGACCATCCACAGAACACCTGTCAGTCTGTGGTCATCAGGAAAATGTTTATCTTCTGATGATGTCATTAGGAGAAATAAATCACAAAGAGGGTGCTGCTCTGAAATCATTCTGAATGCTTCAGTTGGCCCTCGCTAGAATGCAAGACGCCGCCTTATCGGCAATCAGTCGCTAACTAGCCACCAAGTGCTAATGAAAGGAATCCCATGGGGGTTTTTCTTGGTGCATCCTAGATCTCTTTGCAGCCACTTTCACTTAATGACAGCAAGCGATCTTCAGAAACCTTTGGCCACCTATCAGCTAATATTCACGTTTTTCCAGTGGGTCTTAATCAAGTTATTTTAGTTCCAGGTTCATTAAGGCTACCCTCCCTTAAAGTCCACTGTCTTCTGATTGGACGCTTTCCGGAAGCTTGCCGAAATACTGCCTACACTTTGGAGACATGACTGCAAATGTGTGAGTATACACTTCAAATTAAATCAGCTGAAAAGATGAGCAAACCAGCTGGAGAATATGTTTATCTCCTACATTTATGTCTCACCATGTCAACCATCCCAAAGTCACTTTTTCTGAAATATCAACTTCTAAAGTTTGACACAAATCAGAAGCTGTAATTTCTGAAAGTTCACTGAGATTTTAAATTAGCAAGAACAATAAATGTGTACGTGTGATCATTTATTTTCTTATAAAGCTCTAAAATGTTTCAAAAGAAGAAAGAAAACACAGGATCTCATCAGTGACCACTAGAACCTCACAGCCTGATGGAGAACCTCTTTATTCACCCCTAGAACCATGTGAAGTTCACTGTTCTAGGACTCCGTGTGTGTGTTCTTTAACCTTTTTCTTTCAACCTTAAGGTAAATATTTGCAAGTCTAAATAGGTCAAATCAAGTGTGTGGATGTTCTCGCCACAAGGGAGCCAAACTCGTTTCCTCTTTTTTTATCCGTACTAATGAAAACAGCATACCAAGGGGCCATGCCTGCAGACTTCAGGCTTCACTTCAGCTGACAACAAAGTAAAAGGTTTGTGATATAGCTAGGAGCCAGACCCTGTGCTGCCTCACATGTAGCAAATGATTTTTAAAACTGCAGCTTAAAATAACCGTGAAGGAGGCTGGAACACATAATTGGCTGCATGTTTTATTTTAGCATGTTGAAACAGAAAAAATAAATAAATAAATAAGTCATATTTTCACTTGTTCCAATCTGCAATTTTAATTAATGAGGCTTTGGACAGCAGTGTCTCATTAGTCAGATGTTAGGCTTGTCTGTCCTGGCTGAGCCACATAATCAGAGGCCTTCAGGCTTCACACATTAATGTCAGAATCAAAAACTAAATATAAAACAACTAATAAGCTGCATTCAATACAGGTGTTGTTTTATATAAATAACACCTGTATTCCAGCAAACTGCAGCCATGCTGCAGCTCTGCCAGGTTTACAGTGTCAACATGCTGACAGTCAACAGACTTCATCTTCATCATCATTAGTTTCATTAAATGCGAGGCTTTTCCAGATATTCACAAAAAGTACATCTGTACATCTTTTAGGATCTTTCCAAATCCTTAAAGGATGTATGGGACCTCTTTACTAATGATTGCAACCCCCAAAATCCCAGGAACCCACCCAGTTCTCACAAATATCCAAATGGCCATTACAATATGTTGAAAGAACTAAAGTCTCGGTGAGAATTCCTGACTGGACCCAATAAAATCTGACAAGCCGTCAGGAACCCCACGGGCCACAGAAACAGCCCAGATGGTACCTCAGCAACCTCTGTGACATAAAAGACCTTTACAAACTACTGAAGGATGTTTGGTTCTGACGATTAGAACCTCCCAAAGGATCAACAGCCTCATTAAGGAAAGCAGACAATTAGCTCAAGAATTTCTGAAAAAGCCCATTCAGATTCATGCCAATGACCAAAAACAAAACTTTTATGAAGTCTTAAAAAAACCTTTTGACCAACATTATTAATAACTACAAACACTTGTAGGTTTAACCCTTTTAAATCCCGGTATCACTGCAACCACGTAAGCTAGCGCAATAATTTTTTTTGCATATGAAACCAGAGGAGTTGTACTTACATCTTATGCCATCAGCTTGTCCTAGGTCACGGTTTCCTTCCACATATAGCTTTGCAAAAACTGCATAAAAAGCACTTGCAGCAACAAAACATAACATTCCAGAAACACGCTTTACCGATCCAATCAGCTGTTTGTAACATTTCCTACATTGGAACAGACGTCAGCGCGAACTTTCGCATGCCCGCCATTACCTGCCCGAAACCGGAAGTGACGTCATTTTCACGGAAATGTAGTTTTTTACCATCAGGGCCTTATGAGCCTATACTGGTGTTTTTTAAAAGTTATGTTTGACTTTATGACTTTCTGTGTCGTTTCTGGGATGCTTAGGACTCATATTGCACTGCTGGAAATAGTTTATTTTGATGCATATGCTGCTTTTTTGCAAATTTACACTATAATATTTATTTTCGTTTTTCCTGCAGTATATAAAAATTGGTGTATTTCAAAAATAAAACTATGAAGACACTCAAAATAAATTTCCTGTGGTGGAAACTATTTTGTGCAACTTTTTTGTATTTACAGTTTTGAGGGATAAGCCTCTTAAATTTCTCTAACTAGAAATATATGTTAAAAAAACAAAAACAATTTTCAATTTTTTGTAGTTTATTGCACTTTTTGCAATTTATGTAATTACTATGCAAATAATGCATACATATTATTACAATTTGGGCTATAATGGTTGTATTGATGTATAGCAACTTGAAATGCTCCCAAAAATGGCACTACAACATGTAAAAATATAATATAAGCTCTGGCGGACTTGGTTCTATGGTAGGTCTTAAAGGGTTAAAGCCCTCATATGTAGAATGTCCTCAGTGGCCTCGCAAACATCATAAATGATAGAAACTTCCTGATCATTAAATATGTACAATTTCAAAATATACTTTAAGGTTTTAAGAGTGTCCCCAAGAACTTCTAAATAACCTTTATGAAATAAAATATATTAAGGACTCCCTAAAGGTCAAATAAAATCTCTTTGTACGTGGCTACAACCTCTAAAAACTTTATGTAGAAAGACCTTAGTGAGCTCTATAACATCATAAATTGCATAATACCCTCCAATGACCAAAACCTTTAGAACATCTGTAACTTCTAGAAATTATCAATGAACAACATCAATGACCTCTACATCCCTGCAAATGATACAGAACCTTTCCATTGACCAATCTTGCAAAGGTTCAGAGTGGAAAAACATCTCGAGTCGGCCCATCTAGAACTTTATCAGTGACCATTAAAATCACAAAAAGATCGACCTCCTCAGTAGCCTGAAGAAACAAAAAAGCTAAAGTAAGACTTCCAGAAAGTCTTAAAGAACCAGAAAGTCCATCAGGACTTAGATAAGAACTTTTTCAACCCCCCTGGGGGATTTCTATTCGCACAAACAGTGCTGTCACACTGGTGGGATCACGAAAATAAAACCAGCAGCAAATAACAGAGTAATACATATGTATGTGGAAGGCCATGATGCCTCTCAGAGTCACTACCAGGATAAAACTCTGAAGTTAGATTAGTTACTCAGACAATAATTCACTGTGAATAAATATTACCTCTGTGCTTTAGGAAAGAGACTGTGTCTTAATTGAATCATTTGCAGCCAATTAGAGGACATTAGTGGGAACACAGGCATAGGCCCAGTGGAGCCATCAGCAGCGCTCCGCCTTCGCTCTGACTGTGGTGTTACAGCGCTGGCAGCTCGCCTGGAGCTATATCCACAAAGCCTGAACATTTGTGTCCGGGCTGCCACATGGTGCATGTTGTCTTATTCACTCATTCCAAGGTGCTGCCTATAGCAGCTTGGCACCTTTTATTCTGAAAGGCTGCCATTTATTGCAGCCTGGGATCGATTAAAGAGACAACAAAGGCGCTGAGATTCAGAATAATAAAAACCAAAATAATGATTTGTGGTTTGATGAAGCTATATGTTGTTGTTTTATAAAGCATGAACCTTTGGATGTTTTCAGGTAATCATTTTTAACTCTATGATTCATAGTAAAAACCATAATTCATCTGTGTGTCCACGTGAGAACAGTGGGACGGATATGATACATAACTTCCAGCAAAATGTATAATCCAATATTCTCCGAGACTCTTTCAGTTTCATTTATCATGAATTAGTTTTTTTGTTGTTCACCTAGTCCATCAGTTTCAACACCCCTGAATGACATTGATGATCAGCAATCCTGAGTGTATCTCTGTGTTTCAGACACACTCTGATACCACAGGAGAAGATGGTGCATCGGCAAAAAGGAAAAAAAATCAGTTTAACTGAGACACTCAGTGAGGAAAAGCCAGAAAACCTCCCTCCACTCTCAGGCATCAACCATCACTAAGGCCTCTCTGATGGCTCACCACGTCCCAACACACAGCCTCCCCTGTCAGAGATTTTTACCGTCTCCTTCCTCAGCTGACCGCTGGAGCACCAGAAACGTTATTCAAATTTCACTTTTTAACCAAATCTCCACACGTTTTGCATGTCTGACAGGACAGTGTGACATGGTGATGTGACTAACTAAAGTGCAGATCGGAGCTCTATGTTTGATTTTATTTCACCATCAAACTGTCCTGACCTTATCTCAGTACAGACAAACCCAGCGTCAAACACACAGACCGCGTGAAACCAAACAAATCTCAGTCAACACAAAGTTGAGGCTTGTCCACATCAGGCAATTACATGTAACCCTGAAAGACACACACAACCAAAACGCAATGAAGCGCACACACAAACTAAACCCCTCAACACACAAAGAACTTACATAAATGATTCCTACATATAGATTTGCATAAAAAGTCAAAACACTGGAAAGAAAGAGAGAGCCTAGTTTTTTTCTGCCTGATATCATCAAGAATTTATTTTGTCAGACTCCTGCAGGTCAAACATTTTAGTGCTTCATGAACTACAAAACTCCTGCTTCCTAATATCCTGACCTTGTTCTCTCCTCTTCTTCCCGGTGTGCACCTTGGCTCGATCATGTTTTCTTACAACTTGAAGTAATCCCTTATTGTCTCCCTGCATCAAGCTGGACTTACCTCCAAACCAAGCACAGCCAATTCCTTATCAACAATCAATACATCAGTACTGCAATACTCACCTGCCTCCTCCTACCTGTTGCTCTGGAAATAGATTCAAGTAAGAACTGAACCAAAATCCTGTGAGCACAGTTCATCATCACCCTTTGACCTGCTCTCTCTGCTCTGGGAGTTTACTTACAGGAACCCTGCCTGCCACCTCACAGGTGTCTAAAACAGCCAAATTCATCCTTGTGAATTTGACACATTCATGAAAAAAAATGTTACAAAACCTTAAACAACCAAAGACAAAACCATTTTCATTTTTATATCTGAAAAAGAATTCGTTAAAACATAATAAATAAAGATGGATAAAGATTTTATTCATTCCAAATTTAGGATTTTCATTTGTTACAGCAGTTTAAATAACAACAACAACAATAATAATAATAACAACAATGTTAAACAGGTTATGTACAGGTGACAAAGGGACAGCAGGTGTGCACGCTATCATCCAGATGTGTAGGTGTAGGAGGGAAAAGGCTCAGAGTGCAAAGGAAGCAAAATGCTGCGCGAACACGACTCATCGGCAGACCTGCTGCCTGTATAATGTAAGAGTGAAGGAGCATGAGTGGGTGGCGTGAAGGTAAAACTGGAGAGAGTGAGGTTCAGCTCCCCGGCAGCGCTACCTCAGCCCTACTGCTCGCTCCAAACACAGATGGCACTGATAGTGGGCGTAAAAAACAAAAATAAAACAGATAATTATCAAGGATTTTACACTTTTTAAAATCTGTATTTCAGTTCGGTTATTGCTTCTCAGGAGCTCCCTTATTCCCTCAAACACTGCTTAACTTTACTAGAACAATATAAAAAGCGGCCTGTCAGGTAACGTGGATGTTCCGTAATCTCACAGTCCAATCCCAGGCCTCTCCTCCGACACGCCTGCTGGTTCTTGCATTGATCTGTGTGTTCAGCTGCCAGTCCCCACTTTTTTCTTTGTTTTTACTTTTTTCTGCTCAAATGTTCCTTTTTTTAGTTTTGATTAACGTTACTTGAACCTTATTATTTAACCTGGTTTTACTTGTCTTCTTTGTTCCTTTTCCCACTATTCTTATTATTGTGATGGGGGAGGGGGGGGGCTTTCCCTGCTATCATTACTGTTACCTCAGTTCTCAGTTTCCTACTGTTATCCCTCCTCTTGCTGGCATCTGACCTGTAAATTGTGAAAAGCTACTTTAATCCCTTTAAGCCAGGAATATTATCAAAAATGTGACGTATAAGAAGTAGCTATAGGTTTAACACTAACTGCATCTTGTGTAAATATATAAAACTGTTTTATATAAATGAACTGAACACAGTATGAACTTCAGGTGAAAACAGTTTTTCCTGAAGGAATGAGGGCAGGTTTTTTTCAGTCTGAGCATTTTGCCTCCTGAAAATGTTGGAGAACTGGAGCTTTTACTGCTGTTTGTCCTGTGTGCCGTGATGATGATGATGATGATGATGATGATGATGTCTTTCCTCTGACCACAATCTACCCCTCCACACTCAGCCAGGGGACAGAGCCAGGCCGTTTTTAGGTTAGATGCTGTGCTGGAAGCAGGAAACTTGTCACAACAGCGTGATGGGCTTGGGGCCGTGCACAGAGAAAGTGGTAAATGGCCACAACAGCCCCACTTTGCTAAAAACAAATTACTTGGAGCTGCTGGCAGTGAAATGTTTTCTGCTGTTTCTCCACCGCTGTCACGTTTTGATGAGCTGTGACAGCTCCACAACAATACCTGACAGCAGCCAGGTCCACTCACACAGCAGGAACTATTACAGTCTGGATTTGACCCAAAGGACGCCGGCAGTCAGCTTGTTTGGGGGGCAGGAGTCCTATGGTACTGCCATGGAGGACTCTGTTTATTTGATCTGTCGATGTTACAGGAATCTGTTTTCTCCTGAATGTGAAAGACAAAGTTCTAACACATCTTACTGTGTCGCTTATTTACTGTTCACAATGGAACAGAGCACATATTATGTCATGAAATTAGGTCATGTTTAAGTGGACCTATTTTTTCATCCTCAGTTTCATTTTTTTTTTTCCTGGACTGTACTGAAGAAGAAGCAAAGGATCATTTATCAGTGTCCCTTTTTTCATTCATTTATTCATTAATATGCTGATGACACCTATTTACCAATCAGCTCTTTCTATTCACAGCACCTGTTCTGCACTATTTATTTTTGGACTCTTCTAGAGTAGCTTTGCATGATTCACACTTTGAAATAATCCTTCTGTATCTTACACTGGGTCTTGGTGAAGCTTTTCATTTCATCCTCTGTCTGAAACAAACTGTTTTAGTCCTGCCACTTTAAGCCAGCTCACTTTTAAACCTTCATTAAGAGTTTTTCACAGATTTTCTGCTCTTGGATCTGTATGATTTCACAGAGAATGTATACAACCGAAATATAGTCATCCCAAACACTGAAACCACACCCACTTCTCGGTGTTTAGAGCAGTCTGTAGCCTGAACTTATTTACAGCTACTGTGACATCATCACATTAAGCTGTGGTCATGTTTAAAATGAACATCCTCCATATATGAAGAAAACAACTTTAATGAGAGAGTTCAGCTCCAGGACATAAGAGACAAAGGTCTTCTACAAAATTCACCTACCTGAGGCAGGCCTCTTAATGGCCTGCCCCCCCCCCCTACCTCTCGGAGCTACTACAACCATATACACCTGCCCGTTCCCTTAGGTCCGCCAATCAGCAGCTCCTTAAGGTACCGAAAACTATGTATAAATCTAAAGGTGATCGTGCTTTTGCTGTAGCTGCTCCAAAGTTGTGGAATGATCTACCCTTGCATGTTAGGTAGGCCTCTTCTCTCTCTGAATTTAAAAGTCTTCTTAAAACATATTTATTCGCTGAAGCCTTTGGCATTGATTAGAGGGGTTGACTCAATTTGTTTTAACATGTTTCAATTTATTTTAGTTTTTTTTAGTTATTTATTTTATTTTATCTTATCTCATTTTAATTTTCTTTACTTATGCTTTTAGCATGTACAGCACTTTGTGAACTCTGGTTTTATGTTAAAGTGCTTTATAAATAAAGGTGGTATGGTATGGTACCTGAGACATTTAGTGATTACCAGAGGCGTAAATGGTTGGGGGACGACTTCCTCCACCAACACTGAGCATTGGCCAGGTGGATTCTGGGAAGGATATTCTGCTGACTGCTGTTCCAGCTCATAATGGAGCTGCTGTCAGCTTCCAGACCCAAGCTTTCATCCTGGCTCCTTTTGGCTGTGCTGAACCAGCTCATGGAAAAATGTGAAGCAGAAAAATTGTTTGTTCATGTACACGAGAGTCAGGTTTCTTTCCCGACTAACTCCTAATGGAAATGAAAGGAAACAGTGGAAGAAAAGTAAAAAGTTAACTCTGTGTGTGTGTGTGTGTGTGTGTGTGTGTGTGTGTGTGTGTGTGTGTGTGTGTGTGTGTGTGTGTGTGTGTGTGTGTGTGTGTGTTTATGTACATAATAATTAAAAGTCATTGCTTATTTACAATTAAGATATAAAATTTAAAAAGCCAGGCTGGGCTAGAAGTAAAGGGTTTTAAAATTGTTCATCAAATATGAAAATGTAGTTTGTTCCAGAGATTGGGAAGAATTGTAATCCTCGATTTTCTGACCAGGATTTGGGAGATGAAGCATAAAAGTGCATGAGTGCATTTATTGATTTAAAAAATATTATAACATCATATGAAGACGTTTGTATGTCTGTTCCCTAATTCCTCCTACTATTGTTAATTAACCTGGATAAAATTTACTGTATGAACAGCCCATGGTACCATTATTGTCAACATCTTTATAGCTTTTGGGAATTATTTTTATAAAACTTTAATTCTTACAAATTATATATAATTTGCGTGGAAGATAATTTCGAAACAAAGAGTGAGATTATGTCAATGTTGCACATGTATATATATATAAGTTTGTAAATAGGTTTTGGTGAACAGTTTTATTGCAGTGACACTTGTGACACTGTCTGTATTGATTGATTGATGGATTATACAATAAATATGTAGCTTGCAGAAGAAGAAAATATGTTTTTATAATTGATTTGTTGGGTGTTCGTGAACAGTGATATAATGAAGAATAACAAATGAAAATCATTATTTGTTCAACTGTGGAGCAAAGTGCCTCAGACCAAGATTTATATTGTGCATCTTGTGGTCGTTCGTGCTGTTGCATGGAGATGTTTGTGTTCATTCAGCAGGTTCTCGTGTGTTTGTGAGCCTCCTTCATCCACACTGCATGGACATTCTCCCAATACTCCAGCTGCAGTTGTTAGCTGCTAAGAACTAAGAGCCCCATTTAATGAGGCTGAGGAGCGATCGTGGTAAAGTTTATTTAGGTTTCAGCACTAAAAACCCAACATCAACAGCATTGTGTGCATAAATGAGCTTGAGCGTCAGCTCTGACAGAGTTTTATTACCTCATGACCCGGAGTGCTGGTGATGAATTTTGTTTCATAGTGGTGGTTTTGGTGTTTTGGTGGTGGTGGAGGTGGTTCTGCACGCCTCTGCCTGAAGCAGCAGTTATCCCTGCAGGCTGATGAGCCACACACACAGACCTTGACTGATGTTTGCTCAATTTTTTTCCCCTGAGAAAAACGAGGTGAGCTAAAGTGGTAGATTTTTTGATATGATATTTGTGAGCGTGCTGCTGAGTGGAAAAGCATGGCCTCACACACTCACACACATAAATACAGTGTGTATTCCCACCGTGTGCCAATTTTATGAGCACACTGTGCTACAGTGAGCGCTAACAGAACGGTCGCTGCACACCGGCCTCCCGCGGCATCATCACAGCCTCAGGGAGCTAATGCTGTTCCTATTAGCGTGCTGCGTGATGACACAGGAGGACATCAAGGAGTCTGTTCAAGGTCTGCACACGCTCTGAGAGACCATCAGGGAGGCTCTGAGCTTACATCCTCACTCACATACATGGACCATACACTGTGTGCTTCAGTTTCAGCTGCAGGAAAGAAGGAAGAGAAAACGATCATAATGATCATCTACATGAAGTGAAGGCATTTAGAACACATAGAAACATCAAAGAAACAGAAAAACTGACAAATCTGATGTTAGAGTCAAGTTTAAATGTTTAGAGCCTCAAACATCACAGCTGCTTCATCTTCATCAGCTCTTCTGTTTCATTCATCTTCAGCGTGACTGTCAGGCTTTAAAATAGCATTATTATTATTCATATTCTGATTATTTTAGCAAAAGTATAATTTAAATTAATTTAAATGACATTTTTTCTGTTTACAGTTACTTTCCCTTCTTGTTTTAGTTATACTTGTATGTTGATCTGAACTTGTAAATGTGTAAATGAGTACAGGTGGATGGAGCTAAAAGGAAAGGAGGACTCGGGTCAGCATCCTCCTCTGAAACTGATGGATGAGCAGGAGACGCAGGAGGACGTCGGCATTCAGGGACATTTGAAGCAGATTATTTCTTCATAGATGATCTATCCTCCATCCATCGATCGTTCTCTCCCCGCGCTCCACAATCTCCTCTACCTGATGGAGTGAAGAGGAGCCACCTGTGGCCTCCTCCTCCTCCCTCCTCCATCCGTTTATGAGTTTGTCTGATGTGCTGCCCTCCTTCTCTTAACCTCATCCGCTTCCATTTCCTCCTCTATTTACTCTCCATCTCCTCTCATACATCCACAGCAATGGTTTTATTAACATCCGTCCTCTTTCTCATTGCTTGCTGTCCTCCCAGCACTCATTTACCTCCGCTTTCATCTCCTCACCCTTTTCATTTTCATCACAACCAACAGTTTCTCACAGGAAACAGCTGACTCTCTCTCTCACACACACACACACACACACTCAGACACAGACAGACAGATAGACACAGACACACACACAGGCACAGAAGTACACACAGACACACAAACTCACAGATACACCCGCAAGGACACACACACACACACACACACACACACACACGGTGTTTGGAACATGAAGCAGGAGCATAAACATGTTTGCTTCAGTGTGATGTCTGATGCTGTGCTGCCCCCTGCAGGATCACTTCTGTAAGTGCGGGTTTCTTTCACACTTACTCTTTTTTTCATTCTTTTATTATTTATAATTTATATAAATCTGATGTTTCTATAGCAGATAAGCGATAACTGAAACTATAATTGTTACATTTTTGTTGTATTAATAGAATCAGTATGTTTTTTCTTCACTCTGTGCCATATACCAATGTTTACACTTCCCCAAATCTCTCATTTTTATTTTTTTCTGTAGTAGTTTTCCTCCAATGTCATGACACCAAAAGACCAGTTCGTAAAATAAGATGAGCAAATGATCAAATGAAAGGTCAAAATTATGATACAAAACGAAAATTTCAAAATAAAGGATGAAATAATTTGGTGCAAAATTTAGGTTAAAAATAAATTTATGAGATAAAAGTGAGAACTGGAAAATAGCAACTTTGAGAGAAAAGCTAAAATTTCAAAATGGAATTACAAAATTATTGGGTGAAAAGTCTGAAATAATAAAATGATAAGAGATCAAATTTAAGAAATGAAAGTAAGAATTACAGAATCAATTGGCAGAATTGTGGGCAAAAACTCAAAACAAGGTCATTACAGTTTTTTTTACAAATGCTAGGACACGTTTCTCAATACTTAGGTCACTTTTGCAAAACTCCTCACACGGTGAGCACAACAGAAGTCTATGTGGGCTAAACTGAGGATCAGTTATCATTGTTTTGGCACAAAATGCATTCAATGACTACATCTCTCAAATTTCATGAATTATCTTCTCACTCAGACACAACTGCCAAAATCTTTGTACGTACAGGACATTTTGCATGTACTTACATACTGTTTTCAAAACTGTTAAACTTATGGTCAAAACAATAACACAATGCAAAACTGAATAAGACAGCAAAATTCAACAGCAATTTTTTATTGAAACATATTTTACAGTTTCACTCGATTGGTTTGGCTTATTTCTTGAAACCGAGATGACATTCTCAAAACCATAAGGTCATTTGGCCAAACAGTCTTACAGTCCTGCCCAACATTATAGCTCACTAGCAAAATCAAATATCTTTCCCCAAACTCTTCATCCATGCTTCAAAAGCAGATTCCTTTCCCATATAAAAGGTCAGTACAGTCAAAATAGCACAGATCCTTCTCAATTGCCTTGGCACATGTGCATTCATTTAGTGCTTTTGTCAAAATAACCTGGATGGTTTAGCACAACACCATGGGTCCCCTGCAAAAGCTCATCTCTCCCAAAAGAGTTTATCCATGTGTCAAAACTAAATATCCTTCTCATAAATAGTCAATGCCCCCAAAATGCATTATACCTTTGGCATTGTTTAAGCACTGCAAGTCAAAATGCTTAGAAGTTTTGTCACTGAGGCACAGGTCTAGCAACAGAATACCACTATGAATAAAACTAAAGGATTTTACAGTAAAATCAGCCTCCAATAAACCAATCATACTCAAGGAAACTGTAAACATTTTTATTCGTACAAAGAAATGTTAACATTAGAGAACATACTGTGAAAAGAAAACATATACAGGATTCTGTAAATGTGAACAGTTATAAACAAACAAAAAACCAAAACAAACTCAAGCCTACCATACTGTAAATAAATTTTCAGAACTATAGTACAGTAATATTTTCAGTGGTCGCCATTGTCACCCTCTCTTTCCTGGCCACCATCCTCATCCCCCTGGCCATCGACGCGCTGCTCTCTGTCAGGCCATAAATTCTCATCCACATCGCAACGGATATTTTCTCTTGCGATGCAGCAAGGGAAGAAACGGCGTGAATGTCTCACCATCCCCTACATTGATCCACTGTGATGTCCTCACATGCAGCATCCATTGCATGCAGCAGGGCCCTCTGGTCTTGAGCCTGATGCTCATACACCCTCCACCTCCAAGCTGAAAAAAACTCCTCAATTGGATTTAGGAAAGGAGAGTAAGGTGGAAGAAACTCCATTAGCATCCGGGGATGGGTGGTGAACCAGGTTCTGATGCGTGGGCCGCGGTGGAAGTTCACATTATCCCACACAATGACATAATGTGGTAGCTGAGGTCCTTCTTCACCTCTCTCATTTTCTGGGATCAGATCAGCATAAAGGTGGTCCAAAAAATTGAGGAGCTTTTGTGTATTGTAGGGCCCTAAACTGGGAATGTGTGTGGCCACACCTCTTTCTGATATAGCGGCACACATTGTTATATTTGCTCCTCGCTGGCCTGGGACATCCACAGTGGCTTGGTGGCCAATGATGTTACGGCCACGCCTTCGACCTTTGGCCAGGTTGAAGCCAGCTTCATCAATGAACACCAGGATGTGAGGGTTTCGTTGCCTTCTAATGTCATTATTCTCTACAATAGAATAGAAATAAATCTAATCAGTCAAGTAGAGACAGATACTGCAGGGAGGATCTAAAGTACTGTAAAAACAGGGAGTGGAAAACTGAAGACAATTTCTAGGCAAAATGCTCTAGTCACACAAAGCTGGATTCTGAAGGTAAAAAGGATAACGCAAAACAAAAAAACAGTGGTAACCATGTCTTACTGTAATAGTGTTACAATGATAGACAACCAGTAGTTGACTTACATGCACATACTGGTACTCTGTCACAGTTTCTCTCAAATGGTACCCTGTAAATCTGTTTCATGGTCATCTGATGTTTCTTCAATACCCGGTCTATTGTGGAGATGCTGATAGAGTTTATATTTTGGAACATTACATTGTCTAGCAGGATTGCATTACGAATCTGTCTCAGTGTGATGGCATTATTTGCAATTACCATGTTGCATATTTCTTGTTCTTGTTGTTCATTTAGAAGTTTTCTTCTGCCACCCACTTGAGGCTGTCGTCCAAACCTAGACATACAAGTCAAAGGTCAACACTGTAAATTTGTTACAAAATGAGTTACCAATGTAATTGTACTGCTGTTTTATGGTACTAAAAGTGTGATGCACTGCACAGTGACTGGAATACTATTCACAGTATTTTCTCCATTTTTTTTTCTTTGTCATTTTTATAGTATCATATAACATCACATGAAGATATTACAGTACTCTAGGCCTACACACACACCAACACTGAATAGTTCAATAGCATAGTTCTGTACCTGTTTGCCCTGCGAAAGGTTTGGATGATGGAGGAGACTGTAGACCGAGGCACATTAGGCTGCACTCGGCGACCTGCCTCTGCCATTGTGAGGCGATGGTTTATAACGTGGTCAATAAGGGTGGCCCAGATTTCATCTGGGACATCATGGTGCCTCCGTGCTCCTCGGCCTCTTCCCCCTATTCCTCCACGCATTCTCACTCCTCCTCTTCCTCGAGCAGGAAGTTGCTGTTGTACTTGGCGAGGTGCTTCCATGTTCACACTGCAAATGAAACTGGCCCCGGGCCAAGCTCTGTCTATATACTTTTGGCAGCAGTCATAATCACAACACCTGTCAGGTATCTAAACAACCTGTTTGATTGGTCATCTGAGATGTGGGAAACTGCTCCTTCGTTAGTTCTAATTTCACCTGATTGATTGTCAAGTACTGTCATAACTTTATCAAATGTTCCAAGATATTCTTTCATGGTATTATATCTTTGACTACTTTTGACAGTTGAACAGACAATTGTGCATATGATGACTTACACAATGAAACCATGCTGATATGTTTTGGAGTGAGAAACCATTTCACTGAAAAATCAACTAATCAGTTTAGATCGCCAAGATCTATTTATTTGGAAAATGTGCTAAATGTGGGCTCATTGTGCTAACTGTAGCTACTTGTACATAATCATTTGAAAAGAAGCACAGAGTCACTTGAGACATGTACTAAAGCATTTGCAATTTGATAAAACCAATGAGAAATGACATTCTGTTGTGAACAATTGCAAGGTGGTTTGGAGATTTGTCCATGTTATTTTGAGAACTTCATCTCGGTTTCAAGAAATGAGCCAAACCAATCGAAAAAAACTGTAAATCCAAAAATGCAGTTTAACCAGCCACAGCTGATTCTCATTGTAGATGAACATCTACACATGTGTTACTCCTTCAATTTCATTAGAAAAGGAGACAACTGCTGAATAGGTTTGTTTTGTGATGTAAACATGGACCCAGCCAGAAATGGAGAAGTGGCTGAAAGAGGAAGAAGAGTGGCTGGGAGGGGGCGAGGAATACGTATGCGTGGTGGAAGAAGAATAAGAGGAAGATCAAGAGCTGTAGTCTCAGATGAGATCAGAGCTACTGTAATTGATCATGTAGTAAATCATGGTCACTCAATGAGAGACGCTGGTCAGAGAGTGCAGCCAAATCTGCAGCGCTCTACAGTGACATCTATTGTTAGTTTTCCAGCAAACCAACAGGTAACTTGTATTCTGCAAGGGCATTTGCACATTTCAAAAGTAAATAAGCTTTTGTGTAATTGTTGTTGCATTTCTGCTTAGGACTCAACGGTTACCTCACACAGGAAGGAGAGGACGGATGTTCACTGATGTGCAGGAAACTGCCATTGTTGATATGGTCATCAGAAACAATGGGATAAAACTCACTGAAATTAGACACAGAGTCTTGGCAGACAACGTCACTTTCGCAAATATTCACAGTGTAAGCATAACAACAATTTCTAGAGTCCTGAAAAAACATCAGGTCAGGATGAAACAGTTGTACACTGTGCCTTTTGAGAGGAACTCTGAACATGTCAAGCAACTCACTGTGAACTGCAGGAATGTCTTAAAGACAAAGACCTGGATGGCCGCTAACTTTCTGCTTCTTAATTCAGATAAAACTGAGGTTATTGTACTCGGCCCTGAAAATCTTAGAAATATGGCATCTAACCAGATTCTTACTTTGGATGGCATTACCTTGGCCTCCAGTAACGCTGTGAGGAACCTTGGAGTCATTTTTGACCAGGATATGTCCTTCAACGCACATATTAAACAAATATGTAAGACTGCTTTCTTCCATTTGCGCAACATCTCTAAAATTAGAAATATCCTGTCTCAGAGTGACGCTGAAAAACTAGTTCATGCATTTATTACTTCCAGGCTGGACTACTGTAATTCATTATTATCAGGATGTCCTAAAAACTCGCTGAAAAGCCTTCAGTTACAGTTTTTTACAGACGCTAGGACACATTTCTCAATACTTAGGTCACGTTTGCAAAACTCCTCACACAGTGAGCACAACAGAAGTCTATGTGGGCTAAACTGAGGACCAGTTATCATTGTTTTGGCACAAAATGCATTCAATGACTACATCTCTCAAATTTCATGAATTATCTTCTCACTCAGACACAACAACTGCCAAAAATCTTTGTACGTACAGGACATTTTGCATGTGCTTACATACTGTTTTCAAAACTGTTAAACTTATGGCCAAAACAATAACACAATGCAAAACTTGAAAAGACAGCAAAATGCAACAGCAATATTTTATTGAAACATATTTTAAATCTAAAAATGCAGTTTAACCAGCCACAGCTGATTCTCTTTGTAGATGAACATCTACACAGGTGTTACTCCTTCAATTTTTCAACTCCTTCAATTCTGGCAGCCAGAAGATTATTTCCTAGGTGTTTTGCCCTAGATGACATAAGATGTGATGTGGATGAGAACCTGTGGCCAAATGGAGAAGGCCGAGTAGATTAGCATTACTATTGTATGTGTATCAGTGGATGGTGTGTATACAAATTCTTGTATTTTGGGATTACTTAGTGCAAAAAAATAAAAATACATAAACAAATATTAACAAATTCTGCATGATGTCTGATTCATTCCAGTAACATATATTGAAATTATAAACAGAGATGTGTCCTTGTTTTACACAAGAAAACACTGTGTAATGCTACATGTTGTTAGTGTTTTTTAGGTCATTGTTTTGTGGGTGATAAAGTGTGTTTGTCGGCTGTCAACCTTTGCTAGTGTTCTGGAAGAATGAGTTTATTTGAGACCTGAATGAAGTGTTTTGGTAGTTGTAGTGCATTTTGAATGTGAAATGAACTGCTTTGCCAAGCTGACGGTCAGTTAGGAGAATTGTGTGAAGAGTTTTGCAAAAGTGACCTAAGTATTGTGAAATGTGTCCTAGCGGCTGTAAAAAAAACTGTAATCCAAAATGCTGCAGCAAGAGTCCTGACAGGGACTAGAAAGAGAGAGCATATTTCTCCTGTTGTGGCTTCCCTTCATTGGCTTCCTGTTAAATCCAGAATTGAATTCAAAATCCTGCTCCTCACATACAAGGTCTTAAATAATCAGGGCCCATCTTATCTTACAGTTTTTTTACAGCCGCTAGGACACATTTCTCAATACTTAGGTCACTTTTGCAAAACTCTTCACACAATCCTCCTAACTGACCTTCAGCTTGGCAAAGCAGTTCATTTCACATTCAAAATGCACTACAACTACCAAAACACTTTATTCAGGTCTCAAATAAACTCATTCTTCCAGAACACTAGCAAAGGTTGACAGCCGACAAACACACTTTATCACCCACAAAACAATGACCTAAAAAACACTAACAACATGTAGCATTACACAGTGTTTTCTTGTGTAAACCAAGGACACATCTGTTTATAATTTCAATATATGTTACTGGAATGAATCAGACATCATGCAGAATTCGTTAATATTTGTTTATGTATTTTTATTGTTTTTGCACTAAGTAATCCCAAAATACAAGAATTTGTATACACACCATCCACTGATACACATACAATAGTAATGCTAATCTACTCGGCCTTCTCCATTTGGCCACAGGTTCTCATCCACATCACATCTTATGTCATCTAGGGCAAAACACCTAGGAAATAATCTTCTGGCTGCCAGAATTGAAGGAGTTGAAAAATTGAAGGAGTAACACCTGTTTAGATGTTCATCTACAATGAGAATCAGCTGTGGCTGGTTAAACTGCATTTTTAGATTTAAAATATGTTTCAATAAAATATTGCTGTTGCATTTTGCCGTCTTTTTAAGTTTTGCATTGTGTTATTGTTTTGGCCATAAGTTTAACAGTTTTGAAAACAGTATGTAAGCACATGCAAAATGTCCTGTACGTACAAAGATTTTTGGCAGTTGTTGTGTCTGAGTGAGAAAATAATTCATGAAATTTGAGAGATGTAGTCATTGAATGCATTTTGTGCCAAAACAATGATAACTGATCCTCAGTTTAGCCCACATAGACTTCTGTTGTGCTCACTGTGTGAGGAGTTTTGCAAAAGTGACCTAAGTATTGAGAAATGTGTCCTAGCGTCTGTAAATGTAACGGAGCGGAAAGGCTGATTTTATTTCCACAGTATCGTTTTTTAAAGGAAGGAAACCTTCCTCCAAACGGACAGAGCAGTGGAGCCGCCAAGGGAAAGCACACGATTAAAAATCTGTAGAATTAAAATATAATTTATTATATTTAAATAGTTAAAAATGTAAGATAAATTAAAACAACCTTGGCCAAGGGAAGACACAATAAAAATCAATAACACACAACATTAAAAGTCCAGTGGGATCCACCACAGCATAAAAGTCCCAGGGAGTTAAGAAATCCAGCGAAGTAAAAGGGAAATCCAGCGGAGTCCTCTCCTTCCTTTCCGCATTCGCGTCTTGATATGCTAGAGAAAGGGAGGAGCGGCAGTCACTATTCTTCCGGCAGTTTTTATTCGATAAAAGGGGATAAGTCAAAGACTTACCCCGGGTGGGCAGAGCTCTCAACTCCGCCCGCCGCTTCTTTAAAACTGCAAAGCCACACAGCCGTCCCGTGCCTTCCGCTGGTGCTGTCTCCGCTCTCCCCGCTGGTACTGTCACTCTCTGCACTGGTGCCCTGTGCGCTGATCCTCTGCGCGCTGGTGTTCTGTGCTCCGGTGCTGTCCGTCCTGCCGCGCGCTGGTGCCTCTGCGCGCTGGTCCTCCATTAGCCAACTCTAGCCGCCTTATATGTCACTCTGTAAATTATCTTAAAGCCTCACGTCAGGCCTCTCAGGCCCCATCTCTTAAGCCTCCGTGTCACTCCAGGCTCTCGTCCGTTCCCGTGACACTCATGGGTGCCTTCATGCTTCAGTCCTCTCTTGCCCCTCGGTCAACCGCTTCCTTTGGTCTGCCAGGCCCTCTTATTGGCCTCTCTGGGATCTCTCGCAGGTGTGAACAGTTTATTATCAGGTAGGGGCGGAGTCTTTCCAGGACAATTTGACAGTATAACGAAAACATGCAACAACATAACCACTGCACAAAACATGACCAATACATGCAATATAAAAACTAAGTAAATACACTTCATATTAAAATATTAAAAAGGTAAAACAACAAAACATGCAAAACTTAAATAACTTGTCCCTTTCCACCCCGTGACATCAAAAACTGTAATGGCCTTGTAGTACCATATCACCCTATTAGAGCACTTCGCTCTTGCTCTGCAGGCCTACTTGTTGTTCCTAGAGTATTTAAAAGTAGAATGGGAGGGAGAGCCTTCAGTTTTCAGGCCCCTCTTCTGTGGAACCAGCTTCAAGTTTGGATTCAGGAGACAGACACTATCTCTACTTTCAAGATTAGGCTTAAAACTTTCCTTTTTGCTAAAGCATATAGTTTGGGCTGGACCAGGTGACCCTGAATCCTCCATTAGTTATGCTGCAATAGACGTAGGCTGCCGGGGGATTCCCACGATGCATTGAGTTTTTCCTTTCCAGTCACCTTTCTCACTCACTCCGTGTTAATAGACCTCTCTGCATTGAATCATATCTGTTATTAACCTCTGTCTCTCTTCCACAGCATGTCTTTTATCCTGTCTTCCTTCTCTCACCCCAACCGGTCGCAGCAGATGGCCGCCCCTCCCTGAGCCTGGTTCTGCCGGAGGTTTCTTCCTGTTAAAAGGGAGTTTTTCCTTCCCACTGTTGCCAAAGTGCTTGCTCATAGGGGGTCATATGATTGTTGGGTTTTTCTCTGTATCTATGAAGTGCCTTGAGGCGACTTGTGTTGTGATTTGGCGCTATATAAATAAAATTGAATTGAATTGAACTCAGGAACCAGTATGTCCAGGTAAGATCACAATAAAATACAGATCTGTTTTTGAACAAAACCAAACAAACACAAAGACAATTTTTACAAATTTACTATTGTAACAGCTTATGTCGCCTTGTGGATTTATGTTAGAGAGTCATGGAGATTGAAGGCAGGCAAACACACCACATTTTCATCTTTGTCGATGAGGCAGGTTTCAACTTGGCCAAAGCACGGCGACGAGGGAGGAATGTGATTGGGAAGAGGGCCACAGTGAATGTCCCGGGCCAGAGGGATGCCAACATCACAATGTGCGCAGCAATATCCACTGATGGACTGCTGTTACAGACCACTAATTGGGCCATACAACACTGAACGGCTCCTTGCGTTCCTGCATGATCTCTATGGAAGGGTTGTGCTAGGTGAGGAAAGGGATGCGGAGAGAAGGAATCAGCCAACATTTATAATTGTATGGGACAATGTGGCATTTCATCACTCCCGTGCAGTCACCGAGTGGTTTGCAGCCCATCCCAGAATGGAGTCTCTTTTCCTCCCACCTTACTCTCCATTCCTCAACCCCACAGAGGAATTATTTTCCTCATGGCGGTGGAAGGTTTACGACCATCATCCACATGATCAAATGTCCCTCCTGGATGCAATGAATGCTGGATGCCTGGAGATATCAGCAGAAGATTGCCAGGGATGGATCAGGCATGCCAGGAGATTCTTTCCTAGGTGTTTTGCCCTAGATGACATAAGATGTGATGTGGATGAGAACCTGTGGCCAAATGGAGAAGACCGAGTAGATTAGCATTACTATTGTATGTGTATCAGTGGATGGTGTGTATACAAATTCTTGTATTTTGGGATTACTTAGTGCAAAAAAAATAAAAATACATAAACAAATATTAACGAATTCTGCATGATGTCTGATTCATTCCAGTAACATATATTGAAATTATAAACAGAGATGTGTCCTTGTTTTACACAAGAAAACACTGTGTAATGCTACATGTTGTTAGTGTTTTTTAGATCATTGTTTTGTGGGTGATAAAGTGTGTTTGTCGGCTGTCAACCTTTGCTAGTGTTCTGGAAGAATGAGTTTATTTGAGACCTGAATAAAGTGTTTTGGTAGTTGTAGTGCATTTTGAATGTGAAATGAACTGCTTTGCCAAGCTGAAGGTCAGTTAGGAGAATTGTGTGAAGAGTTTTGCAAAAGTGACCTAAGTATTGTGAAATGTGTCCTAGCCAGTGTTGGTCAAGTTACTTGAAAAAAGTAATCAGTAATTAATTACTCATTACTCCCCCCAAAAAGTAATCCCGTTACTTTACTGATTACTTATTTTCAAAAGTAATTAATTACTTAGTTACTTAGTTACTTAGTTACTTTTTAAAAACACGATTTACAACCTGAAGAGGTGATAAAGTGATAGATCTTTCAGCCCAATTCTACTTTTTCTACATAATCCATCATACAAAATGTAATCAAATGGAAAAGTCTCTTTTTTTAACTTGTTTTATCAGTTTTAATCTTTTAACTTTATGCATCAAGCAAAACATTTAATTATATGCCACATTCTCTGACTTGAATAAATTAGTTTAACATTTAAACCTATTTTCTACACATTCCAGCACATAAAATAAAATATTTTTTGTGTTTTCACTCACTCTTTCAAACAGATGCAAGTAAAACACAGCAGAAAATAAATAAAGTCAAAGACTCAGCGGTCCTTTTGCTCTATTTTCACCTGTAAAGCAGGAGCAGGGTAGGCGGAGGGTTACCCTGGTGTAGGTGTGCTGCGGTCAGTTGAAGAATCTGCGCGAGTGTCTCTGTGAGTTTCCCATCACGTCGTAGCTACTCGGTGCTTGCTCGGAAGTTTAGGGGTTTTTTTCGCTGTAAAAAGAAGTTTTCTTCCCACGCACGATGGACGCTAATGTTTTTGTCACTTTTTATGGAATCAAACTCAAAGTAAGGTCAGTACTTCCACACTTTAAACGCTGCACGCTCATACTCTCTCCCGCACTCGATATATTATCCATTGTTGATCTGCACACAGCTGCTGTCACCAACGTCGCACTTGCTTACGTCACTGTCATGAGACATTCTCGCAAAAAAAATCACGGTTTTAGTAACGCAGTAACGCAGCGTTCCTACGGGAAAGTAACGGTAATCTAATTACCGATTTTGCAATAGTAATCCCTTACTTTACTCGTTACTTGAAAAAAGTAATCAGATTACAGTAACGCGTTACAAGTAACGCGTTACTGCCCATCTCTGGTCCTAGCGGCTGTAAAAAAAAAAAAAAAAAAAAAAGAACTGTAAGATAGAAATATTATGACAGAGAAAATGTCAAACAGTGACTATAACTAATAAATATGAGTAGAAAAAGTAAAATGATGGAGAGGAAAACATCTGATTACTGATTAGCATCTTTGGTCAAAATGAGCTTCCATAGGTTTTCTGTACATGTTTGTGCTTTGAAGAGGAGACTGCTATAATGAAGAGAGAGAGAGAGAGAGAGTGTGTGTCATCCACCTGTACAGCCCGAAGGAACTCACTGAGAAACATTAAAGAGCAGGTTTGAAAGACAAGCCGGAGAGATGATGAAATGCTAAATGAGGCGCAGCAGGAGATGGCTTGCGGTCAGCTAGAGGCTGAAAGGTTTCCCTCTGTGAGAGCTTCAGCACATGAAGAAGACTCTCTTCTTGTGGTGCATGTGATGAGTCATCCAGCTGGACAACAGAAATCATCCAACAATGGAGCTCCACCTCTGTCCCATGGCAGGAAAGAGACACAGAACATCTCAAACTCAATCTCCATCAGTTACTTATGCAACTGATGGAGATCCCTCTATTGCCTGGGTTTCATCTGTATGCATCGCCATGCATGTGTCTCATACTTCTTGTTTTAGTTTGACGGTCTCTTGTCCTGTGTGTACTATGTTCAGCTGTGCTTCCCTTGTCTTGTCAGTTTATTGTGTTCAGCCATGTTCCTCAGGTGTTCCCTCTCTGCCCTGAATCCTTCTCATGTTTTTATTGTCTGTTTCCCTCTGTCTAGTGCCGCGAGCACCCTCATTCCCCACTGTGTGTTCTACCTGCTTTTTTTAGTCATTTCCAGTCTGTTTTTTGTATTCATCTTAGTCCAGCAATAAAACTGAGATTTGAGTTTAGTTTCAGCTCTTACTAAATCTTACTTGGAGAGCTGTCAGTATATTCTGTTCTTATTTTAACAGATGATTCTGCATTAAATCTAACTTTAACAATATTTTAATCCAAGAGAAAACCTTTTCGCCAGGAGCAGAAACAGCATCCCACATAGCAGACAAGTCTGGCCTGGATCTGGTGTCAAGCCGGCACGTCTGACTGATTGGTGTCATGGCAGGGCGTATGTCAACCAGATGTGGGCCTCGTCTGGCAATGATGGCACTATTTATGTTCCTATTTTCCTGTTTTAGTTAGAAGACTGGTTAGATTAGTTTTAGTTAGAAGATTAGTGACCGAAAGAACGAGATCGCGGATACAAGCGGCAGAAATGAGCTTCCTCTGAAGGGTGGCTGGCCTCTCCCTTAGAGATAGGGTGAGAAGTTCGGCCATCCGGGAGGGGCTCAGAGTAGAGCCGCTGCTGCTCCACATCGAAAGGAGCCAGCTGAGGTGGTTCGGGCATCTGACAAGGATGCCTCCTGGGCGCATCCTGGGTGGGGTGTTCCAGGCATGTCCCACCGGGAGGAGGCCCCGGGGCAGACCCAGGACATGCTGGAGAGATTATATCTCTCGGCTGGCCTGGGAACGCATTGGTGTTCCCCCGGACAAGCTGGAGGAGGTGGCTGGGGAGAGGGAGGTCTGGGCCTCTTTGCTTAGGCTGCTGCCCCCGCGACCGGAGGATGGATGGATGGATAGTTAGAAGACCCAAATGCCATGTTGCAACGTTTCAAATGCAGGTTTGACAGGTTTGTGAGTGTACACTTTATCCAAAACCTAGTTAGGGTTCACTTGTGTTTTCCACTGTGTGGCTGTAGCTCAGGAGGTAGAGCAGGACACCTACTGATTGGAAGGTTAGTGGTGTTATCCCTGGTTCCTCCAGTCTGCATGTCAAGAGTGTGAATGTGTATGAATGTAGTTAGGAAGCACTCAGTTTAGAGAAAGTGTGTGATTGGGTGAATGTGGCACTTTGAGTAATCCAGGAGAGTAGAAAAGTGCTATATAAGAATCAGTCCATTGACTGTGTGAACAGAGTTTCATCATGTGACAGCACATGTTTTTATTACATGGTTTGATTAAGGTACACATTAGGCTGACATCTGGGGCCAGAGCTGAAACTGTTCTGGGCCAGCAGTGTGTCTGCATCTGGCCCGTGGCTGCACACAACTTACACATGGCCCACATACCGCCAAGAATGTAATCCACACATGGGCCAACACAGGACCAGCAGTGTGTCTGCAACTGGCCTTGTGCTGGCTCATGTGTGGGCCAGCACAAACCAGATCTGGTCCACCAAAGGGCCGTCATTCTTTGCGGTATGTTGGCCATGTGTAAGCCCATTGTGTGGGCCAGATCTAGGCCATACCAATTTTGCTATGTGGGGTGCTGATATGTGAAGATCTTGGTAGTCAACTTTAGAAGGAGGAAGTCTGAGCTGCAGCCTGTCAGCATCAACTGGGAGTGTGTAGAAAGGATTTACAGTTTCAAGTTCCTGGGTGCGCACATTGACACAGACCTCCAATGGAGCTCAAACACCTCCGCAGTTTTGCTAACGCTAAATTCTTGTGAGTTTTTTTTTCAGTGTAAAAGCTGTGAAAATGCTATTTTGTTTAGAATGTGGTTTTACCAAACTTAGATTTTTTTTTCACAACGATGTAATGAAACACTTTTGTTCTTTATGCACTATTTCTGATGAAATGTAACATTTGTTTTGAAGTCAAATGTATATTTTGGTGGTTTACTATGTAAAACTTTGCAGTAAATTCTATGCAATGATAAACCCAGTAGATTGGATACGGTTTACTGATACAGAGTTATAAGTTAGTTGTAGTTCATCTCATGATTTACAAAAACACCAATTCATCTGTCGATTTCCCGCTCCCTTCTCCTGTCACTCGTGAACAAGACCGTAAGACTTAAACTCCTCCACTTGGGCAGGAACTCATCCCTAACCCAGAGGGGGCACTCCACCCTTTTTCGGCTGAGGACCATGGCCTGCGAACCATTCCAAGGTGAGCTGGAAGCCATCACCTGATGAGCCAACAGAACCACATAATCTGCAAAAAGCGGTGATGAAATTCTGAAACCACCCAGGTGAAAGCCTTCTGCCACTTGACTACGCCTAGAAACTCTGTCCATAAAAATTATAAACAGAATCGTCAGCCCTGGCAGAGCCCATCAACCGCAAGGAATGAGTCGACTTACTGCCGGCTATGCAGATCAAGATCTTGAAACGGCTGTATGTGTTAGGTGGCGGCTGCGTGAAAACAGGAATAGGACCCAAGATGCAGACTCCAAAGACAAACTTAAACCAAAACAGCTTTAATGCTGAACTCAAACATAACATAACTGGAAAAAGGTCAAAAATAAACTAACACCGGCGGATTGACAAAACACAGCAAAATAAACGGTAGATCGCGACACGGACACAGAGAAACACAGGGCTTAAATACACAGAAGGAGCAATCAGGGAATGAGTAGGAGGGAAACACAGCTGGGGCAAATCAGAACTGACGAGACAAAAGGAAGCGTAAACTGAACACACTGAGATAAGACAGAGACCTTCAAAGTAAAACAGGAAACACATAACACAGACTCACATGCAGGCACTACAGAGGGAACCAGGATATAGGAACTAAGGATACACAGAGACGCGAACTAGACAAGGGGATACAGGTGATAGGGGAGACAGAGCAACTAAAGAAGACAGAGACATAAACCATAAGACAGAACTCAAAGAAACCAAAGACTAAAAAGTATAAATAATATAATAAACTCAAATACCCTGGGTCAACGACCCAGGCATCCTAACAGTATGACAATAATAATAATAAACTTTATTTATAAAGCCCACTGAAAAACCAAGGTGCTTGACAAAATAAGATAGGGAAAAGGAGTATCAATTATAAAACCATGACAATCATAATACATACAGTACATAGCAAGATTAAATAAAAAAGACTTTAACCGGGATTTAAACAATGACATAGAGTCAGACACCTGGATAGCAACAGGACGATTGTTCCATAAGACTGGGGCAGTTACAGCAAACACACGGTCGCCCCGAGACTTCAGCCGAGAACGAGGCTGCTCCAGAAGAAGTTGGGTAGCAGATCTAAGTGCTCTGACAGGAGTGTGTAACCTAAGAAGCTTATTGAGGTAGCTTGGCGCCAGATTATTGATAATTTTGTACGTGAAGAGTAGTATTTTAAATTGAATGCAGTACTTAACTGGCAGCCAGTGCAAGCCAGCAAGAACAGGAGTGATGTAGGAAAATTTCCTGCTACCCGTCAAAAGACGTGCCGCCACATTCTGGACAGTCTGCAATCTAAGGAGAAGGGAGGAGGAAAGGCCAATGTAAAGAGAGTTGCAGTAGTCCAACCTGGAAGTCACGAATGTGTGAATAAGGGCTTAAATGAGGCGCAGCTGATGAAAACTAGACCTCACTACGGCAGATACTTGCTTGTCAAATCTTTAACCTCACGCATGCATTCACGAAAATAATGAAAAGACATAGCAAGATTGTCAGTAATCTCAAAGTAAATCTGTATGTCATCAGCATACCAATGAAAGGCAATATTATACTTCTCAAAAAATATGTATAAGGATCAAATGGCCCGTAGCAATGGGAATACACCCCTAACACCCCATATTCCTGGAGCACCTCCCACATGTCACTTGGAGGGACACATTTGAATGCCTTCTCCAAGTCCACAAAACACATGTATTGGCTGGGCAAACTCCCATGCACCCTCAAGTATCCTTGAGATGATAAAGAGCTGGTCCAGTGCTCCCCAAAGAGAACAAAAACTGCATTGTTCCTCCTGATTCCGAAGTCCGACTAACGGACAGACTCTCCTTTCCAGCACCCTGGCACTTTCCTAGGTAGGCTGAGGAGTCTGATCCCCCTATAGTTGAAACACACCCTCCAGTCCCCTTTCTTAATGATGGGAACCATCATCCCGGTCTGCCAATCCAGAGACACTGCCCCTGATCTCCATGTAACATTGTAGAGATGCGTCAACCAGGACAGCCCTACAACATCCAGAGCCTTCAGGAACTCACAGCGGACCTCATCCACCCCAGAGACTCTGCCACAAAGGAGTTGTTTTACTGTCTCAGTGACCTAGCCCCCAGAGATTGGCGGGTTTTACAACGTACTATTGAAAATGTCAAATGTGTCAGGGTCCTGGGTCTCCTGACCCAGCGTTTTAGTTCTTTGTGATTTTTGTATTATTGTACTTGGTGTGAGTTATTCTATGGTTTCTAGTTTCGATCCCTTGCCCTTCTCGTTTCTCTGTGTCCCCTGTGTTCTGTAAGTCTGTGTCTGCATGTTTGAGTTCCCCTCCGTGTCTATCGGTTCTTAGAGTCCTCTGCCTTATGGTTTATGTCTCTGTGTTTCTTAGTTGCTGTCTCCACGGTGTTAAGTTCATGTCTCTGTGTGATCCTTCCTGTTTTACTTTGAAGGTCCGTGACTTATGTGAATGTGTCCTGCTTTGCTTGTCTCGTCAGTTCTAATTTCCCCCAGCTGTGCCCTCCTTCTGTGTCTCATTCTCCTCGTTACTTCCCAGTGTATTTAGACCCTGTGTTTCTCTGAGTCAGTGTTGCGTCGTACCCTCAACAAGCTGTGTGTGTTTTGCCTCCGTGTTACCAGTGTTTTGTTTCCAGCTCTAGCTCCAGTTCAGTATTTCTGCTTCAGTGTTTTAGTCCACCAGCGTTTTTGTTTGTCCTTTGGTGAGTTTAGTTTAGTAAGAGATTTTCCCAGCAATAAAGCTGCGCTTTAAGTTGAACTTCTGTGTCTGAGTCCTGCATTTTGGATCCACCACTCCTGCTTGCCCGCCTGCCACACAGCCAACCATGACAGAACGACATGCTGGACAGTAATCCACGCTGAGGACACCCCCAAGAGACTCATTCAGGTGGTCTTTTTTGACAACTTTTTGTCGTCCACCCTCTGCACAGCTGGTTTTTTGGACATTAACAGATTAAAACAACTAATAACAGCTCTGAGAGCCAGGATTTGCTTCGAACTGTTTGGCATGGGCGGTCCAGGCAAGGAAGGGTCAGCTACCCTCCTGGAAGCCCTCGCTGCCTGGTATTCTCAGCATCAGCATCCTTTCCCATCAAGATTTATCACTAAATCATTCGATCCTCCCTTAAGAGAGAAACTGCATCCTCACTGCCTTCACCCCAGTACACCAGTGTCACCTGTGTCTCCAGTAGCTCAGCTCCCAGTGTCACCTGCCCCACAGCCTCCCTCAGCTCGGTTAGCTGCCCCGCAGCCTCCCTCAGCTCCAGTGCCGCCTGTAGCGCAGGCCCCAGTAGCTCCAGTGCCGCCTGTAGCGCAGGCCCCAGTAGCTCCAGTGCCCCCGCTACCCGTAGCTCTGGCTCCAGTAATAGCGGTCTCACACATTCACGTTTTGCAGGGAGAAAATTTAAGGTCCAGTCGGGGAGTTTCTCGCGCTTTAGCTGCTTCAGGCACCGTTCTGCACTCCAGGGCTTCCCCAGAGGCTAGGTCTCAGTCCCCAGCTGATTCTGGACCCCTGAAGATTAAGCAGCCCTCAGAGAACAACTCCGTGTCAGTGCTGTCTGAGCAGGGCCAGTGCTCAGCACAGCACCCATTGTCTTCGTGTCTGCCAGAGGACTCCATGCCTGCTGGCTTTGTGATGGCTTCTGCTGGAGGGTCCGAGGGGCCCGTCCAGCCTTCATCTCGTGTCTCCGCTGGAGGGTCCGAGGGACCGCTCCGGCCTTCGTCTCGTGTCTCCGCTGGAGGGTCCGAGGGACCGCTCCGGCCTTCGTCTTCTGTTTCCGCTGGAGGGTCCGAGGGACCACTCTGGCCTTCGTCTTCTGTTTCCGCTGGAGGGTCCGGGGGGCGCGTCTGGCCTTCGTCTCGTTTCCGCTGGAGGGTCCGAGGGGCCCGCCCGGCCTTCGTCTCCTGTTTCCGCTGGAGGGTCCGAGGGACCGCTCCGGCCTTTGCTTCCTGCCTCGTCAGCTGGGGGGCCCGAGGAGCCCGTCCAGCCGCCAGCAGCAGCTTCCTCATCATCCTCGCCTGCTGCAGCTTCCTCATCATCCTTGCCTGGCCCAGCCTCCGTGCCTTCAGCCCCGCCTGGCCCAGCCTCGTTTGGGTCTGGAGCTAAACGGCCGTTTTCTAGACCGCTGGCTAGGCCACTGGCCGGGCACCATTGTCGTCGTGGGCGGCCCCCGGACCGCCTTCGCCTCAGCGGCCGCCGTTGCCTTCCGCACGGCCGGCCCTCGGACCCTCGTCGCCTGAGCGGCCGCCCGAACTGTGTCCACGGATTTCTTGTGCTTCTGTGTTTTTGTTTCGTGCCCTCCTTCCTGGGCCCCCGCCGCCCGCCCTGGTCGGGTTGTTTTCTGTTTTGGGCGGTTTTTGGGTTTGGTTTTTTTTTTTTTTTTTTTTCGTTTTCTTGTGTTGGGCTGTCGGGAGCCAGCCCTTGGGGGGAGGGTACTGTCAGGGTCCTGGGTCTCCTGACCCAGCGTTTTAGTTCTTTGTGATTTTTGTATTATTGTACTTGGTGTGAGTTATTCTATGGTTTCTAGTTTCGATCCCTTGCCCTTCTCGTTTCTCTGTGTCCCCTGTGTTCTGTAAGTCTGTGTCTGCATGTTTGAGTTCCCCTCCGTGTCTATCGGTTCTTAGAGTCCTCTGCCTTATGGTTTATGTCTCTGTGTTTCTTAGTTGCTGTCTCCACGGTGTTAAGTTCATGTCTCTGTGTGATCCTTCCTGTTTTACTTTGAAGGTCCGTGACTTATGTGAATGTGTCCTGCTTTGCTTGTCTCGTCAGTTCTAATTTCCCCCAGCTGTGCTCTCCTTCTGTGTCTCATTCTCCTCGTTACTTCCCAGTGTATTTAGACCCTGTGTTTCTCTGAGTCAGTGTTGCGTCGTACCCTCAACAAGCTGTGTGTGTTTTGCCTCCGTGTTACCAGTGTTTTGTTTCCAGCTCTAGCTCCAGTTCAGTATTTCTGCTTCAGTGTTTTAGTCCACCAGCGTTTTTGTTTGTCCTTTGGTGATTTTAGTTTAGTAAGAGGTTTTCCCAGCAATAAAGCTGCGCTTTAAGTTGAACTTCTGTGTCTGAGTCCTGCATTTTGGATCCACCACTCCTGCTTGCCCGCCTGCCACACAGCCAACCATGACAAAATGTCACAGTAAAGTTGTCCTGTGTTAAAGCCAGCATCACTTCTCCCACAGCAGCAGATGGTGAACCACATGATTTTATAGCAGCCATTTCTGGAATCTGTTCATCCAGACCTGAACAACAGGACACACCGCTGGCTAACTTTAATCTGAAGGTCTTTGTGGATGATTTGGTATCACGCATCCCAGACACTAGTGAAAATAAAGTAGGATATGTAGTGATCACAGAACATAAGCAAACAAATGGGGTGATACATGATTTTGAAACATTATGGAAACAATAGATTTTAACTGATCATGGAAATCCATCTCGCATCACAAAATTGTGACTCCATTGCTGGATGCCTTATTAGGACCATCTGTCACAAGGAGGGATGGTACAACAAATACAGCTTAAAAAAAAAAAAAAGGATTCCAGATTTACGCTAAAACATTTGGCAATTTTTCTATGATTTGTGTAACTAACAATCCATGTACAGGTATTACAACACTACAGGTAGAACATCTATGTCTAGATAAGCCTTTTAATCGTGTAAAAAAAGACTCCAGTGATTTCACACCATATGAAGGTAAAAATATTGCTAGGTGATTGTTGACATGTTCTTAAAATGTTCTCTAGTAAAATAAATTACTGATCACAGCCTGTACATGAAGAAATCTACTGGAGCACTCAGTAGAAATGATTATGTTATGATTCCTTTCCCCATACTGGTCCATTACAACCAAATTTAATGTTCATCCACCTGTTGAATCCACTTTAACCTCTTCTATACCCATTTCTTCTTTAGAGGCAAAGTCACCCGCTACAATGGAGGCAACAGAAAATAGAGGTACTTTTTTTAACTTTTGTTTTCCTTTTCTTTTCTTTCTCTGCTCATGTTCTACTTGCCTGATTCAAGCAGGGAATATTATAATGTAATTTATAATATACATTGATATAGCATATGGTTCAGTTAGCTTTATATAAAAATATATACTTTCTTACATTTCAGAGCTGGTACTTTTACTTGAGTAAGGAAGTTGAATTAGCACTTTTACTGGAGTATTTTCTAACAGTAGCATGTGTACTTCCACTTAAGTACTGAATGTCTGTACTTTTACCACTTCTCTCTGTGACCTCCTTCATAGTCCACCAGAAGCTCTCAGTCTGCTGTGGAAAAATGGGTGATCACCTGAGGCCTTCATTACTGTGTGAACTTTACCCACACACCACTCTTCACTGCTCCCACCTGCTGGACAGTCGCACAGTATAAACCTGCTGATTCATGTAAAGGGAGAGGCAGTAAAACCAGAAAAACAGCTTCAGGAAGAGGCGGAGCAACACCTGAAAGACGAGAAGTTCAAGGTCATTTTCCAGAAGTGAAAGTGTGTGAGAGCAGTAGCAGACCTGCAGTCAAGACCTGTTAGTCTCTAAAAGAAAACTCACTGGAGTCCATCAGGTTTCTCTCAGCAACAGTGTTGAGTGCATTTTCTGTTTCTACACAAATCTTCAGTTTACTCTGCTCACTTCATGCTGACTCATCACAGTCGCATTGGTTCCATAGAAATCTGCTCATGTAGCCACAGATCCACTGTAGAAACATTGAGCTGCTGTGTGAAACAGTCTCACTGTGGTCACTTGGTGAGTATCACTTCCTGTTCCTGTCACAGTACTGGGTCTTGGGACCCAGGGCTTGTGTTTTCTGCTTTTTGAATATTCTTTGATTTTGTTTCATTCATGTCATAGTCTTTGTATTTCTTGTTTCTTAGTTATTTTCTGTAGGTTCTAGGATTTAGGTTTGTTTCTATGCCTTCCCTGTCATATTCCATGTTTCAAGTCTAGTCACCCTTGTCTCTATGTTCATGTATCTCCTGTGTCCAGACTATGTTCCCTTGTCTCCCTAGTCAGTCATGTCTCCTGGTCTCAATGTTAAGTCCGTGTCTTAGTCTGTCTCATGTTTCCTGTTTTACTTTGATAGTCCCTTGTCTAGTGTTTAGTGCGTTCAGTTTTGCTTCTTCCCTGTCCCGTGTATGTAGACCAAAGTTTTTATGACGTATTTATGACTATATTTTGTTTTTGTTTTCTCTCTTGTGAAGCACTTTGTGACATCTGTCTGTGAAAAGTGCTATATAAATAAACTTTTACTTACTTATGTGATTGCTTTCAGCTGTGTTCCTCTCCTGTGTCTCATTCCCTCGTTATCCCTCTGTGTATTTGAGCCCTGTGTTTTCCTCTGCCATTTGTCACTTTGTCCCAGTAGCTGTGTGTTTTCCTGTGTGCTTCTTGGCTGCCTAGTGTATTCCTAGTTGGTTAATTAAAAACGTATAGATAACTTCTGATTTCATAGTTTAATCTTCACAAGCTTCATACGAAGCATGTTGATTCATCTACTAGTTATATTCACAGTATTCACTCACTGCGGCTTTAGGGATTCGCTAACTTAGCTTAGCTCATAGCAGCAGCTAGCAGCATGACCTCTTCCTTTAGAAATAATGATACTTGTAATACATGTAGCCTATTTACAGCTCTGGAGGCCAGGATCACTAAAATGGAGACTCGTCTTTGGACCCTTGAAAAACCTGGAGCTAGCTGGGGCCCTGTAGCCAGTGCAGCAGAAGGTAGCATAGACTGCTAGTTGTCCCACGGCAGACTGTCCAGAGCAACCTGAGAAACAGGATAGCTGGGTGACAGTGAGGAGGAAGCATAGTCTTAAATTGAAGCCCCTGGTACACCACCAACCTGTTTATGTGTCTAACCATCTTTCCCCAGTCTGTGACACTGCCGACAATCAAACTCTGGTTATTGGTGATTCTGTTCAGAGACATATGGAGCTAGTGACAACAGTAACCATAGTCAATTGCCTGCTATTGACAGAGTCTTACACAAATCTCTGCAGCTTCTCTCCTCCCATTGCCTCCCAAAACCCCATCCCCTTAGTGACTGTGTCAGCTCCCAAACAGACAAAAAACTAACTAAAAAACAGCAAAAAATGACATAAACATAAAAAATAACAACGAAAGAACAATACAGTATCCTCAACAGCATCAAAGAGTAAAACAGTGAAATGTGGATTACTAAATATTAGGTCTCTCTATTCCAAGTCTCTGTTAGTATATAAATTAATAATTGATCAACAAATCACTTTACTCTGCCTTACAGAAACCTGGTTGCAGCAGGATGATTATGTTACGTACATGACCGACCAACGCGACCACGACATGGACACAGCAGACTCTGAAAGAGCGAGAGATGTCTTTCGCCTCCTACGGCTGTGGCAGCGCATTTCCCACACCTCGGATAAACGGACTTTATCTATTGGAATTAATGCCATTGAGGCAATTTTTCTGGATAACCCTCACCTGCGCCAGCTACCCATAGCTTCAGAGTTTGCCCATAATCTGGCCGAAGCAAAAGAGGCACTCCAAGGCACGGAGCTGGCCCAACCACCCTCAACCACGTCCCAGCAAAAGGATGTCTCCACACTGTCGCAGCAGATGAATTCTTCCATGTCACTGCAGCAGGGGGCGTTTGTTCCCTTGCCGCAGAATCTCTTCCCCTCCACATCCCGATCTGACCCGCATTCGCCTGCCTCCTTCCCGGCTGCAATGTGGTCAGAGGATAAAGAGCAGGTCACCAGTACCCCATCATCACCGACCTCCTCTGTTATCTCTGCTCCTTCTTCCAGGAGAAAGCGGCGTCCACGCCACCGGCGCACATCACCACGGCTGGAACCCAGTACTTCCTTTGAGCAACCAGTCGTGGTGAGTAAAAAAGACCATTTTTGTGCTCCATCCGAGCTGGGAAAGAAAAAGTCTATTCATTCTGAGGCCATCTATTCCAGTTCCGTGGACTTTAAAGACTGTTTGCCTTGTGCTCCTTCCAAGCACGGATTAACAATAACTGCTCTGCCTTGTCCTGTTATGGACATTGAGACAAAACTTAAGGACTCTAAGCTCTCAGTTTGTGAATCCAGACTGACCCCCAACAAAATTAAACTGTGTGTTTCCCAGGCCTCTGAAGCTACGTTTTGTGTTCCTCAGCTGACTCATTCTAAGACTTTGAATGATGTTGTTTCTGTTTGTGCAACTCGATCTGTTCATTTGGAGACGGATACACTTTCTGAAAGGACTCTTATTATGGACAATACGCAAACTGTCTTCTCCGTTCCTGAGTCTGGTAAGGATAATTGTTTTGTTGCCGAGTTTACCTTGGATTATGGGAGTTCTGTTTCAGCCCTGGATTGTGTTATGTCCCACCCAGCTAGTAATTCCAGGGCAGACTCTGAGTTTTGTGCGATAACTTCAAATACTCTAGCATCTGTGTGTGCCAAGACTGTTTTTGACAATGCTAAACATTTCCGCTCGGAGACTAAAACTCTTCCCGAGGCCTACCCAGCGGCTGGGCCTGTGACCTCAGCTGCCTCTGGACCACCTGAGGTTTTGCAACCAATGCAGCCTGTTCACCCATCATCTGTCTCCGCTGGGAGCTCAGGAGAGTCATCCCAGCCACCTGTCTCTGCTGGGAACTCAGCTGAGCCATCTCAGCCATATGCAGCAGCCTCTGCTGGGTGCTTAGCTGAGCCATTTCAGTCTCCTGTCTTAGTTGGAACCTCAGACGAGCTTATCGAGCCAGCTACGGACTCCATTTTGCTGTCTGGTAGTGCTCCACCAGAGGTTTCCACACCGGATGGCTCTGCTCCAGTTTCCGCTGGAGGCTCAGGAGAGCCCATCCAGCAGTTCCTTGTGTCAACTGGGGGCTCAGGAGTGTCCATCCAGCCTTGACCTGTCTCCACTGGGGGCTCTTTAGAGTCCGCCCAGCCTTTGCCTGTCTCCGAGGGGGGTTCAGGAGAGTCCGTCCAGGCTTTGTCTTTCCCTGTTGGGGGCTCAGAAGAGTCTGTCCAGGTGACTGCTGCTTCCACACAGCCACCAGCTCAACCACCAGCTCGGCCACCTGCATCCTTCATGCTGGCCCAAACACATCTCCACCATAGGTCATCACGCTGTCTGGTCCAGCTCCATCTCCACCAGAGGTCGTTGGGCCATCTGATCCAGCAATGTCTCCGCCAGAGGTCGCCGCACCGTCTGGTCCTGCCTCATTTGGTCCTGCTCAGCCTGAGCAATCTGGATCTGCTTGACCTGGTCCTGTTCAGCCCAAGCCAGAGGTTAGCGAGCCATCTCGACCTGCACGTCCTGCTCAGTCCACATCCTACACATCCACGTCCTGCACGGCCAGCACATCCACATCCTGCATCATCTGCACATTCTGCATGTGCCAAAGCAACCCAGCACCAATCATCTACCAAGGCATGCCATCACCAGCTACCTTCCAGGCCACCAGGGCAGCCTCCTAAACTCATTCATTGCCACTGCTTCCCACGCTGACGGCCTCCAGAACTGTCTCGTTGTCACAATGTGTCCCACGTGGTCTGCTTCCAGAAATGTTTCAGTGCTCCTGACTTCCACACAGTCGGCCCCCTGCACTGCCGCTTTTCATGCGGACAGCCTCCAAAACTGATTCAGTGCTGCCGCTCTCCATGCAGACAGCCTCCAGAACAATTTTGGCGTTGCCACCTTCCACACAGTCGAACCCCTGTACTTCTGGTTCTTTCTTTTGGACTCTGTTTTCTTTTGTTCTGGAGTAAAACTGGTCTTCTTAGAAGAGAGAGAATCCATCCCACTTTGTATGGAACAGCTCTCATTTCCAGAAATCTGGCCAAATTTAATAAACCCCCCAAAACGTGACTATCCAGAGTTGGAACCAGGAAGCAAAGTTGCAGTCTAACACATTTCTCTGCAGCTTCCTCCTCCTGTTATACCACCAAAACCCCATCCCCTTAGTGAAGGTGTCAGCTCCTAAACAGACAAAAAACTAACTAAAAAAACAGCAAAAAATGACATAAACATAAAAAATTACAAAGAAAGAACAATACAGTATGATCATCTCAACCAAAGAGTAAAACAGTGAAATGTGGATTACTAAATATTAGGTCTCTCTCTTCCAAGTCTCTGTTAATAGATGAATCAATAATTGATCAACAAATCACTTTACTCTGCCTTACAGAAACCTGGTTGCAGCAGGATGATTATGTTACGTACATGACAGAATGACGCAACCTTGACATGGACACAGCAGAGTTTAAATTAATTAACACACCAGAGTCATACTACCTATTAGAATCCTTGAAGCACAGGCCAAGGGGGTGGTGAGGCAGCAATTTTCCACACCACCTTTTTACTCAACTAAAGACCAAGACAGAGTTTTTATTCATTTGAAAGCCTGATGCTTAGCCTTGTCCAAGCTAGCTGGACAACTCAAAAACCAGCCATATTTGTGATAATTCTATTGTCCACCTGGGCCTTACACAGACTTTCTGTCTGATTTCTCAGACCTTTTATCTGATTTAGTGCTCAGATCAGATAAAACAATTATTGTGGGTGATTTTAACATCCATGTAGATGCTAAAAATGACAGCCTCAACATGGCATTTAATCTGTTATTAGCAGTGTTGGGTAAGTTATTTTAAAATAGTAACTTAGTTACATTACTAGTTACTGCTATCAAAAGTAACTCAGTTACTTCAAGTTACTCGTTACTTTCAAAGTAACTAGTTACTAGGGAAAGTAACTTTGCTTTTACTCAGAATTCTCTTGGTAATGTGTTGCTTCCATAACTTTGCCAGTCTTCTAGCTTGCTTACTTGCCACAAGTGCACTGTGCCACCTACCAATAGAAAGGAAAAGATAATGTGCATATTTCCACAAGAGAAATCCCACACCTGGACTGTCGTTGACCACCGCCATGATTCTAGCCTACGTCACAGCGTCATGTGCGGTTTTTACATCCAACACGAAAACTGCAGTCGTGGTGCTTTCGATTGTACTCAGAGCTCAGAAATTCTGCCTTCTGAATAGGAAGATGTAGGTAACACCAGACTGCAGATGAGCTGCATACAGACTGGGACAGAAAATTGGCCCGGGCGTTTTGACTGACCGGCCCGCCATTATAGGAAAAATCATAAAGCCTTTGAATGAAAACAAACGCTGTTGTGACAGTGATGTACACTGTCTTGATGGTATATATGCATCAATCTATCAATCGTTTGTTGTAAGATTCTGATAATTACTTTTTAAAAGCTAGACATTTTAAATGAGAATAAGAAATAAAAGTACTTCTTTGTGCCCCCCTTTCCCTGTTAATGCCCATGGCCCCTTGGCAACACTGTGCTAGACCCGCCCCTGCACAGTTACCAGCTGTCAGCTACATAAAAAAAAGGATCCTGGTGTTATTTGTCTCTCAGAAACAGTTCATAACTTCCCTTCAACTCATTCATGTCACCTAAAAGGTAAACCTGTTTCTCCATCACAGCTCTGATGATTCAGTAAGGACATCTCCTGGTTTCATCTTCATGTTTCCCTCTCACCACATATCCAAACTGATATCATGACCAGCAGCTTTTACAGCTGTGGCTCCAGCAAACATCAGCTGATACTAGAAATTAATATTAAATAAATTCTAACAACAGCTGATCAAACTTAAACATGCTGCTGTTGTTTAGCGCTACATCCACAGGTTTTTTATTTCTGGCTCGAAGTGGGCGATAAACAAACAAGAGAGAAAAGCCGATCAGCTGATCATTGATCCGTTTCATGATTGAAGTAGAAACTGGAGATGGAGGGGAGAAAATGAGAGAAGAAGAGGCAGCTGTGCAGCAAAAAGACACAGAAAAAAACCAGCTTTGTGTCTTTTTAATGCTAGCTGAAGTCCGGGACAAACTGTGTTCCTTTTCACCTCAATACAAAACAAAAATATTACGAAACGCGTAATATTTTCTCTGAATACGGAACGATTGTTAGGATGCCTGGGTCGTTGACCCAGGGTGTTTGAGTTTATGTTATTATTTATACTTTCTACTTTTTGGTTTCTTTGAGTTCCGTCTTATGGCTTATGTCTCCCCTATCACCTGCATCCCCTTGTCTAGTTCGCGTCTATGTGTATCCTAAGTTCCTATATCCCCGTGTTCAGTCAGTGTTTGTGTCTGCCCTGTTCCCACGTCTCTGTTCCCTTTGTAGTGCCTGCATATGAGTCTGTGTCTTTGTTCAGTCTGTGTTATGTGTTTCCTGTTTTACTTTGAAAGTCCATGTCTGATGTTAATGTGTCTGGTTTTGCTTCCTCTTGTCTCGTTAGGCCTGATTTGCCCCAGCTGTGTTTCCCTCCTGTTACCCATTCCCTGATTGCTCCCTCTGTGTATTTAAGCCCAGTGTTTCTCTGTGTCTGTGTCGCGATCTACCGGTTTCCTAGCTGTGTGTTCTGTCATTTCTCCAGGTTAAGTTTGTTTTGAGTTTTTTTAGTTTTGTTATATTTTGAGTATTAAATTAAAGCCTTTTTTGAGTTCACGTCTGTCTCCGGAGTCTGCACCTTGGGTCCTATTCCTGCCTGCACACAGCCATACCTAACAACGATTCCGTTTTTTACGGGATGGTTGGCAACTCCAATAACTAACCTTATGAACAAAATAAAGTTTAACATCAGTAACAAATAACGAGCCTATCTAAATCCCAGTAATGATTAACGCGTTCCTGATTTTGGCATAATAACTAGTTACCGTGCTCGTTACCACAATAATAACGTAGTTACTGTAACGTGTTACTTAATAACGCGTTAGTGCCAACACTGGTTATTAGACTCAATTGGCTCCTCTCAAAATGTAAAAGAACCCACCCACCACTTTAATCACACTCGAGATCTCATCTTAACATATGGTATAGAAACTGAACATTTAACAGTGTTTCCTGAAAACCCTCTCCTGTCTAATCATTTCCTAATAACATTTAAATTTACAATAATGGATTCCACAGCAGTGGGGAGTAGATTTCATCACAGTAGATGTCTTTCTGAAAGTGCTGTAACTAAATTTAGGAATATATTACACCCACTGTTTTCATCTTCAATGCCTTGTACCAACACAGAGCAGAGCAGCTATACCTGAACACTACTCCAACAGCGTAGATAGATAGATAGATAGATAGATAGATATCTCCTGAATGTTTCATTGTTTCTTTTTCTCTTTATTTGATTTTATTGCTTTACATTGTAAATGTTATCAATTACATGAGTACTCAATTTGTATTTTATGTCAATATTGATCATTCTAAATAATTACTGTTTGTGCATCACTTCCTACTCTTACACTGTTTCTGTAGCTCTTTCAAAATAAAAGCAAAGCAGAGTTTCTTGATGTAAAAGGTTTATTTTTGGACAATTCTGAAATGAGACATTCTGAATAACCTGATTTTAAAAATGTCATATTTTTAGGCTCAGATTTGTTTTTCTGGGACCATTGTTCAAGAACCATCAGAAAGTTGAAAATCTGCTAATAACACCAATTTTTGTAAAGAGTACAACACTGACACTTGTTTCTTTCTTTTTAAAACTGAAATTTAAAGTGAATTTTAAATAAAAATCCTTCTCCGTCAGAGTGCGTCATCAGTGTCCATCCCGCCATCATATGAGGGGACTGTGGTGAGAGCTGTGGCTCAGCTGGAGGAGACACTCAGGAAACTCAGGAAGAAGAAGCTGTCTGAGGCTACAGAGCTGAAGAAGGTCCAGTAGTATGCAGTGGATGTGACTCTGGATCCTGATACAGCATATCCTTATATCATCCTGTTTGATGATGGAAAACAAGTGTATCATAGTGATGTGAAGAAGAAACTTCCAGACAACTCAGAGAGATTTACGCGTTATTTTAATGTTTTAGGAAATCAAAGTTTCTTTTCAGACAGATTTAACTTTGAGGTTCAGGTTACAGGAAAAACAGTCATTTGCTCCTGCCATGTTTCTATTTTTAGAAAAACTTCTCTCGTGGCATCTGTTTACGCTACTGGTTTTATTTTGAAAGTCCGGATAGGAAGTTTTGACCCTATGTCAGAGTCCTGGCAGTTTTCTGCCCTCTGGCGGTCAGACCTGAAACTACAGTATTGTCTAAGCCACTGCAGAAGACGTTTATCATCGTTATCAAACCTGCCATTTTTTTTTACCTTCAAATCTTTATTTACAACAGCAACATAACAATTTACAATAACAACATGACTGTGACCAAATAAAAACCAGAAATAACAGAGAGAGGGGGAAAAAAATTAGAAAACCAGCCCAAATCAAAACTTTATTTATTTATTTTTGCCTGAAGAGAAAACACAAAATTCAGAACTTAAGGGAAAAAGATCCAACATTTGAAAAATAAAATATGTTTAAATGTGACTTTTATTCTAAGAAAAAAGTGTGTGTGGCACCTGACAGCTGCAGTCTTTGTTAGTCTGCATGTTAAACACAGACTGGCTCTGAGTGCATGATGATGATTACAGAATAACATGAAAGTCAGGTTCATTCAAAGCTCATCCTTTGAGGAGCTGCACATCTGTCTGCAAATGTGAAGATCACAAAACCTCATAAAACCTGTTGTTTATACACATATCTATTTATTTAAATAGAAATATCATAAAAATGATAGTCACCCATCCATTTACCCTGTTCAGGAGTGCTCGGGTGCTGAAGCCTATCCCAGCTCTCACTGGGCAAGAGGTGGGTGCATCCTGGACAGGTCACCAGTATATGGCAGGAATAACACAGACAGTCATTCACGCCTACTGCAGATTCCAGATCAATAGTTCACCTAACGAGCACGTCTTTGGACTGTGCACGGGGAGAACATACAAACAGAAAGAACCCAGGCAGCCGATGGATTCAAACCCACAACCTTCTTCCTGTGAGGTGATGGTGCTAACACTCAAAAATTACAAACTTAAATAAATGAAAAAATATGAATCTATTCCTTTCTGATTACTTTTGAGCTTACCTGTGTAGATCCACTAACATCCACCAGAGGGGGCTGCAGTACCCACAGCACACCTTCCAGTTTTATACTAAAACATGTTATCGTATTAGATGGCATTGTGCTTCACTGGACTACATCACTGTTGTGTTTAAGATTATGACTCAACGACAGAAATATTTTAATAATCCAGCGTTTAGGACATTCATTCAAACAGCAACAAAAATACAACAAGGGCTTAGATATAATATGACCAAAAAATATGCTAATGAGGTCTAAACTCATCTGAAATTAAACAATCCCAAATACAATCAAGCAAAAATATAATTATAAATGTAAATATAAATAATTAGTAATAATATAAAAATCGCAAGTGCAATAAATAAACACGAAATAACTTTAGAAATACAAATAAAATATTCAATTTAATAAATCATACATTATAATACTGTTCTTGTTTTTTGATGTTTTACTATATGATAAGATGTTATATTACATTTGTCCATTTAGGCCATCTATCTATAAGCACCTTTAAAAATGTCAGTTAAAATACTAATACTAATACTACTACTACTACTACTACTACTACTACTAATAATAATAATAATAATAATAATAATAATAATAATAACAATATTAATAATATGACAGTAAAATTAATTTAAAAAGTCAGAAATTTATTTAAAAAAGGTTTTCTAATGAGTTTGTAAAATGTCTGTCACTAAACAAACTCTGATTGTATGCATAACTTCTCTTTGTTACATGTTATTATGCATTCATGTCTCTATGTATTTGATTCCAGTGTGTTGTAGTGCATTACATTGTGTTGTATTGTAACATAGCGTTACAGCGTTGTATTAATGAGATGTATAGTTTATTAATCTATTTGTATTGTTAAATGACATTGTGTTGTATTAAATTGTTTTATGTTGTATTTAATTGTATTAAATTGTATTGTGTTATATTAAATTGCGTTCCATTGTGTTACATTGTGTTGCATCGTGCTGCTGGAGTCCTGCCAGCGGCCACCAGCGGGGGCGCTGTTGTCACTTTGGTTACCCATAAGCGGGGGAGTGAGAGGTGCATGAAATGGAGAAAAATGGCGGATCATGTGCAGGTAAGCGGAGGTTTCATGTTTTTGTCGCGGATAATTTCTGTAGGCGGGCGCAGCTGAAGCTGAGGCCGGATCCGAGTGCGCCGCTCCCGGCACGGAGCTAGCGTGCAGCCGGTGCGTGCGGGCGGCGGCCGCGGTGGAGCTAGCGGGGAGAAAGAAAGGATGCGGCCGCCTGTGTTGACTTGTGGCCTGCTGTCACAGCACGGGCTGGAGGCTAGCCGCTGCTAGCAGCCAGGGGAGGGCTCGGGCTCCGGGGCGAACAAGGGAGTCTGCGGGCTCCGAATGTCCAGCCTGGTGAGTTCCGGCGTCCGTGGCCATCAGAGGCGAGTAACCGGAGGGCGAGCGGCGGGAAAAATCGATGTATTTCAGTGAAGTAAACAATGAAACAGGCGGTTAGCTGCAGACGGATAGCTGCCAGGCTAGCACGCACGGTCACCTGGCGCCACCGGGAACCGCCGTAAACACGCTTATCCCAGACGGACCGGGCGCGGTACCCGGAGCTTCTGTCCCGGAGTTCCAGGTTTTTGTGTTTTTATTCACGGCTCGCTCCGGTAACGACACCCAGCCATGCAGCAGGCTAGGCTAACGTTAGCATATCTACACGTCAACTTCTCCCGCCCGAGCGTGTTTGAAAACATGACCTGGTCTGTGTGAGCGTTAGTCGGTGAAACAGGGCGACGGTACCGGGCCGGACCCGCGAGGGGCTCCAGGGTGAGGACAGCGGGGGTTTTTACCCTGGTGTGGGCAGAATGGAGCGGCAACTAGCCAAGGCGCTGTGCTCCGGCACATGTTTGGGAAGCCGAGGGATGAAGTTCAGCTGCTCTGGACTTCCTCCATGATGCCCCTGCAGGGAACTCTGTGAGGAGACTGTGGAGACTTTGTGCTGAGGGGCAGGTGAAACCCCGACAGGTGAAGCCAGCTTTCGTTTTCTCTGCTGGTCACATGAGCTGTGTGTGACATGACATAATATATTGTTAATTGCGCACAGCATGCATGAACTATGAGGAGAAACTCATCCGATCCTCTCATGTTAGCGGCTGTAACAGCTCGTTATTATTGTTTCTGCTTCAGAGTAACTTTAATCAGTTTATCTGTGATCAGCTTTAATCCCAGGAAGGATTGTACGAACTCAGGTGGGGCACAGATTCACTGAATGTGGTCAAAGTGGAACATCTCAGCCTGATTTCATTAATATTTCAATAATTTACCAGGTAATCAAACGTTCAGGTGAGTTTCTGAGGGATTCTGGGTAAACGTGTGACGATGATTTCAGGTTTTTCAGTCTCAGCTCTGGTCAGAATACTGGGGAGAAAATATTTATTAGTGATAAAAATGATAATATAAATTATACTGGCAGCTATTTTCATGGTTATACAGATTTAACTATAAATTCAAAGACATGAAAACAGCAAATTTTATAAAAACAGCTTTAAGTTAGCAGATTTAACCTAAAATAAAGTTTTTAAAGCTTTTTTTTTTTACCTAGAAATGACACTTACTCCATCACCTACTCCCAGGTTTATGATCCTGTGAGTGCCATAAACTGTCTGATAATCCAGGTGAAAGTCTTCACTTATGTAATGGTTATACTGGTACCACTGAGCTGGATGTAGCTCATAAATTCATAATTAATAATGTGCCAGTAAAGTAAGAGAAGGGCCTCACGTCGGGCAGTTCTCGTAGCTGGATTAAGTTGAATTTCTGTGATTCTGACACACAATAAGCCCAGATCCTTGTTTTTAAGTATTTTTAGCTGAAATCTAACAGAACGAAGACTTAAGTATTTTTAATGATATTAAATGACTGAAAACGAACCACTTAAGTTCATTCTGGTGTTACTGAGACAGTTTTTGGTGGAATAAAGATCAGGCTGATATTTACTGTTCGTATCCACTGTGTGCTGTTTGCTTTCACTCAGCCGTTTGTCTCCAGACTGATGATCATGTGGCTGCCTTGTTCTGATGGGGGGTTGTTCACTTTCCTCACTGTAATTAAAATAACATTCACGTGTAATTTTTAAAAGATCGTCTCACGTTAGAGCATGAGCCCACACACCTTCATTCCTGTGATCAAACACTAACTTTAGTCAGTTCAGCTGTTATGAGCTGTCATTCAATGATGATGTGATGTGGCGAGTCGAAGGCCAACGCCATGCGGTCATGAGGTCAGAATCACCCGCCCCAGTCTAAAAAGTTCACGTTAAAGTCCAACGTTTACCCTGGTGTTCCTCACACAGTCAGGCTGGAGTCAGTCCACAGCAGGAAAAGAGATTTGGGCTCTTTAGCTCCATAAAACAGTTTCTAATGTTTGTGTAGTGACAGCAGATGATGATGGAGAGGATTTTTCTTCAGACATTTCAGGCACTGAATCGTCTGTTTTTCATACACCTGTGTGTTTATTTGAATAAAAAGGGGTGGCCTTTATTGACAGCCGTGCTCCTGTGATGTTCAGGACTCCTGCTAATGATGATTAAATGTCCATCTGGTAATCTTTAGATAATAGCTGATCAGCCGTCTGCTCCCTGACGCCTCCCACAGGTTCTCTGTTTATGGAGATAAGCTGCAGACCAAAAATCACCTCCTGAATATTTAATGATTCGGGAGGTTTCAAAGGATATCCCTCCATTATGTTTATTATGTTTCTGCACACATGGGCCATCGTAGCTCGAGCCTGCAGAGCTGTCAGGAGTTTATAGAATATAAAATACGTTAATAAATAAAAAATCTGCTCTCAGGTTTCGACTGAACCTATTCCTGTGAGGTGAGGTTATTATTTATTATCTCTGTTTTCTGATGCTTACCTCGGTCTAAGCAGAGACTCCCCAGCTATGGGACGCATCCTAGTCAGGTGCTGTGCGTCTGTGCTACGAGCTCCTCCCAAATCTGCCAGCCTGTCTCTGGTCTCTAAGGGAGCTCCAAGGGTCAGATCACCTCCATCCTTACACCTGCGATCCTGTCAGGATCACACCCGACCTCTATGGCGCCTCCATGGGACACTGTGTGTTTCCAGGTGGATTAAATGATAGTAGTAGTTGCATATTTGTGAAAAAAAAAAAAACACGACAATGTTCAGTTTAAATACAGGTTATTTAAAGTCTTTGGTGAACACAGCTGCTGTTTGGACGCTTCGGTTGTTTTTGTAACTCACTTTCATTGAAGTGACTCTTCATGAGTTTAGATGAGGAATAAACAGTTTCCCGAGTCTCGCGTGCAGCTGAGTGTTTTATTCAGTGGTTTCATTCTGACTGGTCTGTGTGCCGTCAGCAGGGAGGTCGATGCTCCTGCAGCATCACCAGAGGAGGCTGAGATGTTTCTCTACTAGCTTACCTGTAAAGCTTCAGCCTGAAGCTTGGCTCACTGGCTGTTGGTGTTTCTGAGGTGGGCTGGACTCTCCTGAAGCCATAAAGAAAACACCTCTGTCCTCCTCCCACACCTGCACTGACACAAAGTTTGGTCTCTTTCAGCTGTTGCAGCATCTCATGGTCACTGAACCGGTGATGAAATCATCAAACCTGTGTGCTCGTGTCTCCAGCACGGCCGCAGCATGTTTCTAAATGATGAGCTAAAGCATGGCAACAGAGTTGTGGTTTGACGCCAGAAAAAGCTCCGATGCAGATAAATTCAGATCTGTGACATTCACACTGCTGCTCGCAGGCCTGCAGCTGGACTCAAGCTCCCAGTACCAACCCTCTAAGTCAGATTTACCTTCACACTTACCTACAGCATTTACAAATTTGGGCTTTATATCTTTATTATAAAACTAAAAAACAAATGCATCCTTCTGTTCTGCAGTTTTTAGATGTCCTGAATATAATGGAGAAGAATATTGTTGAAGGAGCTTGCAGGGTTACGAGCAGGAAGTTAAAGATGTGCTTTCCTCTGGTTATCATCATTTAAGGACTAAAGTTATTAGAAACTCTTTGAGCAGACGGTCGAATAAAAAGAGACCAATTGTGTTAAGAGTTATTGACTGAATATGATAATTATGCAGACAAATAGACAGAATTTAAAAGGAATCAAAGGTTTGCTACTTCTTTCACGTTTGTTTGTGTTTCTGAGTCGTTTGTGACAGTAAATGTGAGTCTCTGGGTTTATTTAATTAAGATTAGACGTCAGAGTCAGCACAGGTGAAGTTTTCACTGTTTATGGACCAAAACACTGTTTATGGATTGAAAACACAAAGTTAGACCAGTGAGGACATGTTAGCTGCCACTGTAAAGAAACTGCATCCTTATTTCCACATGGATCAGCGTTAAAGCCGATTGATTTATTGATCGAGTGAGAGAAAGTTCCTCTCCAGTCCTTGTGATGGTGTGAAGGTGGAGATGAAGGGGAGGTCTGCATACAGCCCAGAGGCAGGAAGCCAGTACATTTACACCGTGATGCTCGGGTTAATGGTTGCTTTATGAGCCAGATTTTAAAATGTTTCCGATATGAGTGGTTTGAGGACTTTGAGTCGTATATCAGGGTGAAGTTGGTGTTAGCCAGGTAAAAATAAGGCTCCTCGATCACTTTAACTTTAAAGATTTTCTTTTTGTTTGATTGGTTTCTTATCTGTAATTGTTCTGCTGGAAATCAGGAAATTCAGATTACTTCCTCGAAGTCTTTCCTGTCCTGCTGAAAGCAGTTTTAGTTGAGCTGGTGAGAACTTCATTTCATGTAACTGGTCTGATGGTTGGAGGCTGCCGGCTCGAGTCACATCACATTTATGGTGATCCTTTATTTATCAGGTAAAATTCTCATTAAAAGTCTGTTTCAAAGGAGACGTATACAACAACAGTATCAGGACAAAGACGCACACAGAGCTGATATTCAGTCACAAACATGTGATCAAACAGAATAACAGGCCATCAAAAGCCGTCACTCTCAGTGGGATCTGAAGGTCGTGAGTTAATCTGTGACGCTGCTGTCGCTCAGTTTGATGGTTGTGAAAACTGAAATCTGAGAGTTTAACGCCAGCCCAGAAGTGTTGCTCAGTGGCAGCACGGTGAGGAAACTTTGTGAGGAAGTTGTAAAACCAGCTCCTGTGTTATGGGAACCAGTTCAAATGGCAGAAGTTCAGGTTAGTCCTGAATAATGAAAGTAAAGCATGCAGCTCTCTATGAACCTCTGTGGTCATTGTCTAGCCCAGATTTCTTTGTCATTTTCACTTAATTACAGAAGCTTTTATTTTGTAAAATAGACTGAAAACAGTTCATTTCATATTAAATCAACCAAATCAAAGGAAACTTCAGAATCAGCTGATTTCATTTTTAATTTAATTTAATGAAGCCATGAAAAATTAACCTTAATACTGTGAATGATTTCAGAGTTACAGGAAGTTTGGGAGCGTTTCTTAGATCTGGTTGATTTTCATATCTAAAACGGACTCAGCAGTCAAGACTCACTATCGTCCTCCCTCACTCTAATGGGACCAAAATAAACTTCACTTTTATTCACTCATAAAACTAACCTACAAACTCATCAGAAAGCGTTTGATGAGCTCAGAGGTCAGGTGGCTTGCATCCAATCAGACCTCAGAAGAGTCACCCCCTGCTGGTCGTTAGAGAGAGTGGATGTCACCTGTGAGATTAAAGCACCCAGAGTATGTATCTGCAAAATAAAAGCAGCAGTTAAAATCCAGAAAACATCCGTCTGCAGGCCAGACGCACGGCACAAATTTAAAAATAGAAACAGTTTGATTTAAAATTAGAAACTGGAAGCATCTGTCGGCTGCCAGCACCGGAAACGTGCTCGTCATCTCCGAGCATGAAGTAAGGAGAGCCTTCAAGAGAGTGAACACCAGGAAAGCAGCAGGACCAGACGGCATCCCAGGTCGTATTCTAAGAGACTGCGCATACCAGCTAGCTCCTGTGTTCACTGAGATATTCAACATCTCTTTATCTCAGTCGGTGATCCCCACATGCTTCAAAGAGTCCATCATTGTTCCTGTCCCGAAGAAACCCCACCCTGCTTCTCTCAATGACTATCGCCCTGTAGCCCTCACCTCAGTAGTGATGAAGTGCTTTGAACGCCTGGTCAGAGACTTCATCATTTCTTCACTACCAGACACACTGGACCCACTACAGTTCGCTTACCGTCCAAATCGTTCCACAGACGATGCCATCTCTCATCTCCTCCACACATCACTCACTCACTTGGACACTAGAAGGGGGAATTATGTTAAAATGTTCTTCATAGACTACAGCTCTGCATTTAACACCATAATTCCCTCCACACTCACCACCAAGCTGGAGCATCTGGGACTCAGCTCATCTATGTGTCAGTGGATCTCCAACTTCCTAACTGGCAGACCACAGGCAGTAAGGATGGGCGGACATGTCTCAGCCTCCACCACTCTCAGCACTGGAGCCCCCCAGGGGTGTGTTCTGAGCCCCCTGCTGTACTCTTTGTACACATATGACTGTGTGGCCACTACCAGCTCCACCACCATCATCAAGTTTGCTGACGACACCGTCATGGTGGGCCTGATCTCTGATAACAACGAGACGGCCTACCTGAAGGAGATTAGGAATCTGGAGAACTGGTGCCAGAGGAACAACCTCCTTCTAAACGTCAGTAAGACAAAGGAGCTGATAGTGGACTTCAGCACTAAGCAGGTGAGGAACTACCAGACCCCCGTCATCAACGAGTGCCCAGTGGAGAGAGTGGACAGCTTCAAATACCTCGGAGTTCACATCACGCAGGACCTGTCTTGGTCCTGTCACATCAACACCGTGGTGAAAAAGGCCCGTCAGCGTCTCTACCACCTCAGACGCTTGAGAGACTTCCAACTGCCCTCCAAGGTGCTCAGGAACTTTTACTCGTGCACCATAGAGAGCATCCTGGCGGGAAACATCTTAACCTGGTTCGGGAACAGCACCATGCAGGACAGACGAGCTCTACAGAGGGTTGTGCGGTCAGCTGAGCGCACCATCCGCTCCGAGCTCCCTGACCTGCACTCAATCTACAGCAGGCGGTGCTGGACCAAGGCCAGGAAGATCGTGAAGGACCTCAGCCATCCCAACAACAGACTGTTCTCTCTGTTGAGGTCAGGAAAGCGATTCCGCTCCCTGAAGACCAACACAGAGAGACTGAGGAGGAGCTTCTTCCCGCAGGCGATACGGTCTCTCAATCACACCACCACACAGTACTGACCCACACATACAGTTCTTACACACACACTGGACTTTCTGGACTTTGGTTTTGCACAACACTGGTCACTATATTCTTCATTTCCGGTTAATACTTGTACAGCTGCTGTTATTGTGTATATATTTATTTATATTTAGATTTCTTCATACATTCTTATATAGTTCTATACTGTGTATTGTGTATTTTGTTGTACAGTTATTTTATTTTCAACTTTAATTTATATATTTATCTTTATCTTATTCTTCCCAGTTAAATTTACCCTTCATTCTAATTTGTGTTGTACAGTTATTTTATTTTTAACCTTAATTTATATTTTATTCCTTCCTAGTTAAATTTACCCTTTTTAATTTTTCATATTTATTTCCTATCTTATTCATAGCCTTTCCTTTTTTTGTTCTCTTTAGGTCACGAGCAGTTGTCCAAGTATTTCACTACATATCGTACTGTGTATGACTGTGTACGTGACAAATAAAAATTTGAATTTGAATTGAATTTGCTGCACCGGGAAGAGCCGGAATCAGGCTGATGCCGACACCTCGGGAAAACATGGAAAATTTACACGAGGAAAAAAATTTATGAGGAAAACTGGAAAATGCTCTCGTTCTATTTTTATAACTTTTTTTGCGGAATATCTTTTCGGTTTAGTTTTCTTTTTCTTAGATGTTATTAGATGTTAGGTGTGTGTGTGTGTGTGTGTGTGTGTGTGTGTGTGTGTGTGTGTGTTACTGTTGAACTTGAGTTTCACGTGAAGCTGAGTGTAAGCTGAGGGTCTGCGGGCATCACCGTGGGCGGGGTTTGGTGCTCGCCGCTTATCTGACGCCTGCAGAAGTTCGACACACATGATGCAGTGCTCTGTCATACCTCACTCCATGTACCCTCAACGCATCACACGAGTGGAGGTGGCTAGCGCACCTAGGTGGAGGCTGTAAACACCATCAGACCATCAGCTTCCACCTGCACTCATGCCGCTGTCCCCCATCTTTGGCCCTGTCGGTGTAGTTTTCCTAGAAAGTAACCCGAGACGGTTGGAGCAGATGGCGCTCGGCATGTGTGTCTGTGATTATGAGTGTGTAAAGCTCGGCGTGGCTGCCCGTCTTATCTGCTGTGATCTCTGTTTGTCTGAAACGATGAAAGACTCGAGCCGGCTGCGGCTCACTGATAAGCCTGCGCTGTGTCCCTCTGTCTTATCCAGGGCCTCGCCCAGCTGGAGATCCTGTGTAAGCAGCTGTACGAGACCACCGACACCGCCGTCCGACACCAGGCTGAGAAAGCTCTGGTGGAATTCACCAACAGCCCCGACTGTCTCAGCAAATGTCAGCTGCTGCTGGAGAGAGGCAGCGTGAGTACAGACTACAGCCGGACTGTCCAAGCAGCTTCAGTTTAACTTTCCCACGTTAGCAGAGATGATGCTCTGCAGGGTCAGACAGTCCTGTGCCTGACCCTGCAGATTCAGATCAGACTCAGCAGACATGATGGGGGATTTTTGGAGAAGCTGAAAGCATGAAGACTTTCAGTTTTGTGCTCCATCTTTCACTTGGACAAAAGTCAAGTCAGTGAAAAATGAGGGGGAGGAGTCACGCCCTGATGAGGGTTAGCTGAGCACCGACTAATCCATCCACAGGTTCACCTGCAAAAGCTTTACCTCAAGTGTGGGCAGCGTTTCCTCTCATAGAGAGAAATGGTATCACACAGATACATGACCACAACGTGCAGACACACGATAAAATCCAAGAATCCCAACACAACAAATTTTTAAGTATTTGTACTTAATATTTATATCATATTCGGTGCTTGATAAACACAAACTGAAATATTTCAAAGGGTTTGTTTTAATTGGGATGGATGAAGTATCGTGTCATCCAGGTGAAGATCGCTGACCCCCACACTAATGAGGAGGTAACTCTAAAATGAAGTGGAGTCAACTCGTACTTCATATTTATGAGCAGGTTTCTGTAGGTGTGAGGGTATATTTTAAGATTTCAATTTTTTTTCATCTGCCTGAGATAATGATGGAGCAACCCCTTCACTAACCAGCATATCTGAAAGGCCATTTCCTCTTCTGTTGTCAGAATAAAAGCATGTAGATGGCTGTCAGAGGAGATAACCTGACCTCACTGTTTTGTCTCCTGTCAGTCTTCATATTCTCAGCTGCTCGCAGCCACCTGTTTGTCAAAACTGGTTTCTCGGACCAGCAACCCTCTACCCCTCGAGCAACGCATTGATATCCGTGAGTATCTCCTGAAAAAAGCGGATAAACCCTGCAGGTCAGGTCAGTCTGAGGATTAAAGAGAAGCTGGAGTGATGCATTAACAGTCACAACAGAGATGCACTCATCAAACCTCAATAATGACAATGAAGATGTTTGTCTTTCAAAATAAAACAAAATCGACATTACTAGTTGAACAGGTTGTGGGGTTTTCAGTAAAGCAAAGCAGGGTGTTTTAGTGTCTTATTTTGAAAAGCCCCTGCTAAATGTTTTGTTTGTTTGTTTTTTCAGGGAACTATGTGCTGAACTACCTGGCGACGCGGCCGAAGTTGGCGGCGTTTGTGACGCAGGCTCTGATCCAGCTCTACGCCAGGATCACCAAGCTGGGCTGGTTCGACTGTCAGAAAGACGACTACGTGTTCAGAAACGTGATCGCAGACGTGACACGCTTCCTGCAGGTCAGAGCGCTGAAACCCTTCTGTCCTGTGAATCTTGTGTATATTTATTTGTTTAATTTGTCAGAATAAAAAGTTTTAAGCAAGTTTTTAAAAGTAAGAAGATTCAGCTTATTGGTTCGATCATTACCATGGTGATTTCGGTGCTTTTATAACTGTTAAGTAGGCTCATTTGATCTGGTGTAAATGTGCAGCGTACTTTGATGTCATAATGACTTCTCCGCATGGCTCAAACCTGCTTACTCTGTTTCTGGACCTGTTTTATTCAGTGTGTGAGAAGAAAGAAAGAAACAGGATCATTTAAGCCTGGATTAGTTTAACCTGATCTGTGTGCGTTTGTAACCTTTTGTGTGGTTGTTTTTACAGGACAGCGTTGAACACTGCATCATAGGAGTCACCATCCTGTCCCAGCTGACCAATGAGATCAATCAGGTAAGTCACAGCGTGCAATTTATGGAGGTGTGGCAGATTTAAACAGATCCTCGCAGTGATCGACGACCACAGCAGGCCGAAGAGTTTGCATGTTTGGTGACGTGTCCAGACCAAACTGGGTTCTATACTACAAAACGAGTTCAGCATATCCAGCATACCTTTCCTGTATCCAGATTCACTTACACTAACAGCAGCAGTCAGGATAAACAGTCACATGACCGTTAACTTGTAACTTGCTAACCCAGATTTCGCTGCACGTTCAACGAAAGTGATGATGTTGGCAGCATCTGACCAACCACAAAGGGTCATTTGACCTTTATAGGCTCTACAGAACATGAAAATGATCCCTATGAGTGTCACCTGCTCCAGGGATGTTACCAAATACTGGCTCAGTAGAGCAAAAATAAATCAACCTAGTTATAATGTTCAAAAAAGTACAGCAGCTTTAAAAACAAGCAAGGAAATAATAAAGTCTCTTAAAAAGAAAAAGTTCAGTAAGGTGGATTAAAAGAAATCAAGTGACTTGATTCCAAAATAAAATATATCTGTGTAATATACAGTGAGCGTACAGTGCAGGATATTGAAGCTAAACTCTGGAAGTGTCATTTTTATTTATTTTTTGTTGATGATGAAATCACCAGCATTAGTTGGTCCTCAGATTTTCTGCCGACTCTGATCTTTTTTTTTCTTTTCTTTTTTTTTTTCTCCTCAGGCCGACACGACGCATCCTCTGACCAAACACAGGAAGATCGCCTCCTCGTTCAGAGACTCCTCGCTCTTTGACATTTTCACGCTTTCCTGCAACCTCCTCAAGCAGGTTTGTTTCGTCCTGTCGGCAGTTTCTCCCATACAGGCTTACATATACACTGCATTTCATTTTTGTACTGATTTCCCGCTTTTAGTTTTTTAATTATTTCAGACCTGTGTTATTTTATTTTTGTTCTGTATTTAATTTTGTATCAATTCCTCAATTTATCTACCTTAACTTTAGATTTATTCTTTTTCTTTGCATGTCCATGTTAGTCTGATGCTGTCAGAATAAAACTTGTGTCTTCTTTGTGTCAGATATTTAATGTTCATATTAAACATGAGTTGATGCTTCAAACAAAGAGCAGAAAGTATGAAAATGTGATCTCTGCAAGGAAAACATAAGTGCTGCCCTTAAGCAGGCTTCCACAAGTTGGCCAATCAAAAGAAAATGGGGGTCTTAAAGGCTGAACTAAGGCCCATTGTAGGACAAAGGATTATTTTGACCTGTGGATCACGCAAAGCTGCTATAAAAACTCATATAAAGATGTATTTTGAGTGAGGCAGCTCGCTGTGGACACTAACAGATCATATTAAATGCCTGAGTGAAGCTGATGATGATGGCGGTTTGTTGATGCTGATGATGATGATGATGCGTTTGCTTTTCAGGCTTCAGGGAAGAACCTGAACCTGAACGATGAGTCTCAGCACGGCCTGCTGATGCAGCTCCTGAAGCTCAGCTACAATTGCCTCAACTACGACTTCATAGGAACCTCCACGGACGAGTCGTCGGACGACTTGTGCACCGTGCAGATCCCCACATCATGGAGATCAGGTAGAGGAGCGAGGCGCCCGCCGCTTACAGATTAATGTGGTGTTGTTACTGATATTTACTGCCTCACGACAACATGAAAACGGTTAAATCTGTGTTTTGTCTTCTGCAGCGTTCCTCGATTCCTCCACCCTGCAGCTGTTTTTCAATTTATATCATTCCATCCCTCCATCCCTCTCCCCACTGGTAAGTGAGCACAGTCATGTGACTACAGCCTGCAGACTGATGCGTGAAGCTTTACTGTTCGTGTGTGTGTCTGGGTGCAGGTGTTGTCGTGTCTAGTTCAGATCGCCTCAGTTCGGAGGTCTCTCTTCAACAATGCAGAGCGAGCAAAGTTTCTGTCACACCTGGTGGACGGAGTGAAGAGGATACTGGCAAACCCACAGGTAACACACACCTGTCTGAAAACACACACACCTCTGTAGCTTCGTGTGTGTTGAACAATGTGTGTTTGTGCTTCAGTGTTTGCCCGATCCAAACAACTACCACGAGTTCTGCCGCCTGCTGGCGAGGCTGAAGAGTAACTACCAGCTGGGTGAGCTGGTCAAAGTGGAAAACTACCCAGAGGTCATCCGCCTCATCGCCAACTTCACCGTCACCAGTCTGCAGGTGGGTTTTTTAACTTTTTCCGTCTGTAATAGTGTATGTGTGTGTCATCCACGTTTAAAAAAAAAAAAAAAAAAAAAATGTATGTGTGTATATATTCACACACACACACACACACACACACTTACATCGTGGTCAAGCAGCAGTGTTGTGTACCTGACTCTTTACTCCTACTCTTCCTCCTCAGCACTGGGAGTTCGCCCCCAACAGTGTTCACTACCTGCTGAGCCTGTGGCAGCGCCTGGCAGCGTCAGTCCCTTATGTTAAAGCCACGGAGCCCCATCTGCTGGAGACGTACACTCCAGAGGTCACCAAGGCCTACATCACGTCCCGACTCGAGTCGGTCCATGTCATCCTCAGGTGAGACTTAAACCAACCTTAAAGTTAGACAGGATTTCATCTTGTTTGATTTTCCAGCAAAAGATTGCATTTCCATTTATTCCATTAATTTAATTAATGCGTTCATAAGATGTACATAAAAACTTAGATGTGTTGGGAACAGATTCTGGATGTTACTCCCATGATGTGTTCGGTGTTTGTGGCTGTGAATCGGTGCAGTGACGATGGTTTGAGTCTGAAGGGTTGGGTCGGTGATGGCTCAGGCAAACTTCACCTGAGGGTTTTTAGGGATGAGCTGAGCATGTCTCTGTCCGTAGGGACGGGCTGGAGGACCCTCTGGACGACGCCGGCCTCGTTCAGCAGCAGCTGGACCAGCTCTCCACCATCGGCCGCTGCGAGTACGAGAAGACATGCGCACTGCTCGTCCAGCTGTTCGACCAGGCGGCTCAAACCTACCAGGAGCTGCTGCAGTCCACCAACTCGAGCGCCATGGACATCACAGTGCAGGAGGGTAAGAGCGCGAGCCCCACCCCTGTGCTATTTTGGGGACTTCGGGAGTCTGACGCCTCCTCTGCTTCTCTGCAGGTCGGCTCACGTGGTTGGTTTACATAATCGGGGCAGTGATCGGAGGACGCGTGTCGTTCGCGAGCACAGACGAGCAGGATGCCATGGATGGAGAGTTAGTCTGTCGGTAAGAGTGCGAATGTGGCGAGCCGGTGTCTGGGGGCGTGACTTCCTGTCGCTGAAAGCCTGACCTTGCGTTTCCTGCGTTTGCCTCAGGGTGCTCCAGCTCATGAACCTGACAGACTCGCGGCTCGCTCAAGCTGGGAATGAGAGGCTGGAGCTGGCCATGCTCAGCTTCTTCGAGCAGTTCAGAAAGATCTACATCGGTGACCAGGTGCAGAAATCATCAAAGGTAAGGCGCGCCTCTCTGTAAGCTCCACCCCTTTCAGCTGACATGAATGAGCAGGTCTGACTCTGTGTGATCTCTCTGCTCAGAAACTGCAAAGTGTGAACATCCAGATAAGTGCTTGAAAGTAAATTGTGGTTGGTGTTAGCGCCCCCTGCTGGCTCGCAGAGCATCATGGTGGTGTTTAAAATTCAGGATGTGGTGTTAGGTAGGCATAGAGTCAGCTGTGAGTCACATGGTCAGCCTCCTCCTCCTGCTCCTCCAGTGGTTCCCCGGGGCGCAGCAGTAACTCACTGCACAGAGTATATGATTATATATCTCTGCTGGCCCAGGAATGCCTCAGGATGCCCACGAGAAACTCAGAAAAGTCTGCAACCTCCAGAGCTCGGAGAATCTCAGTCGGTTTTGTCAAAACATCGGTCAAACCCGAGGCCTTACTTTTGGATTCAGTTCCAGTACCTGTTCTCGGGCTGGAAAGTCTGGCTGAATCTGGAGCGTTGTTCACACAGTGCTCGGGCCAAATTACTGATTTCTGACTGGCTGGATTCAATCGATTTAGCGTTTTGGGGCTAAAACTAAATTTAGGGGAGTAGTAAAGTCCTGAAACCCTTTTTAAACGCTGAGGGTGATCAAGCATTCAGTAAAATGTTCAGTATTTTACTGAATGTGGACAGGTTTGATAGTATTTTATTAAAATATTTATTATTATTGTTTCTGTTTTCATTGGAACTAAAGTAAAATAATAAGAAGCAGAATTCAGTGCAGACTGTTCCAAACTGAAAACACAGAAATGACTTGAAGCGTCCTCTGAAGTGGCAGCCGCGTGGTGATCATGTGACTTCCTGTTTGTGTTTGTTCGTAGCTTTATCGACGACTATCAGAAGTTTTGGGCTTGAATGACGAGACGATGGTACTCAGCGTCTTTATAGGGAAAATGTGAGTAACTGAAGTCCAGGTAACTCCGGCACACCTGAGAGCCGATGTTCAAAGTTAAACGAACTCTCAGCCGCTGTAAATATGTAGAAGTAAACTTTCCTCTCTTTCAGTATCACAAACTTGAAGTACTGGGGCCAGTGTGAACCAATCACCTCCAAGACACTCCAGCTCCTGAACGACCTCTCCTTAGGATATCCTTCATGTCTGTGACCCACACAAATGTTTTCATGTTGATTTAGTCTAGTTTTTATCTTTGCTGTTGTTTTTGTGTAGTGAAAGTAAAGCAAAAGAAGCCTTGCCCACCTGATCTTATCGTTAATGAGGGGCAGCCAATCAGAAGAAAGTTGTCTTTAAATGTTGAGCAGCTTGTTTCAGATGAGCTGAGGGCCTGGTGCCTAATAAATAAGGATAATTATGAACCGTGAGTCATGAAAAGCTACTGAGCAGGATAATGAATCCATCTTAAGGACTTAAAGGTTAAACCAGGCACTGAGTTAAAGGAAGGGGTGGGGCTCTGGGTCAGCGTTTTCTCCTTGACTTCACTGTCTGCACGTACAGCAGCGTAAGGAAGCTGGTGAAGCTCAGCGCTGTCCAGTTCATGCTGAACAACCACACGGTGAGTACTTCACATTTATCGGAGCCCAAGTTTCACGTCTGATTAAAACGCGTTGAGCTGACACACAAGCATCACAGACGAAGAAGAAAGTGAGCTGTGATGAACTTCCTGCTGCTGTCTTTGTCAGAGCGAGCACTTCTCCTTCCTGGGAGTGAACAACCAGTCCAACCTGAGCGACATGAGGTGTCGGACCACCTTCTACACTGCACTAGGACGCCTGCTGATGGTCGATTTAGGTACGCAGACACAAACACACACGCTGGTGTGGCTTCAAGTTCTTCAGTTTCGGACTTTTTGTAGACTTCACTTGGCAAAAGGTCGCTGAGACACAGATCCAGAACGACCCACTGCGGCGCCCCTTGTGATGAAGAAGCAGCAGAAAGTTTTTATCTTGTAACAACACAAAAGCTGAAACAGGAGAGATACTGGTGCCTGGAAATGAAGTGTGACGTGGTCTGCAGGAGCCACACACACACAGTTTACACTGGGCCTCGTGTGTGTCTGTGTCTGCAGGTGAAGATGAGGACCAGTTCGAACAGTTCATGCTGCCTCTGACGGCGGCGTTTGAAGCAGTGGCTCAGATGCTGAGTACAAACACCTTTAACGAGCAGGAAGCCAAGGTCAGAACACCCTCACAAACATACAGACACATAAACAGCATCAGTTTTGTCAAACATTTATTTCTGTTTTTGCAGACAGACACACATTGTGTTGCTCGTGTTTGTGTTTCTGTGTGTGTGCGTAAACGCATGTGTGACACAGCGATGGCGGTGTAGCAGGGATAAAGAATAAAGCGGGTGTAACTCAGAGTTGTGCTAATAAAATTGTGACCCTGCTTAAACACGAGGAAACTCCAGCAGAAGCAGCTGAGCACATGTTTCGAAACATTGACCTTCCTCCTCTTCCTCCTGCAGAGGACTCTGGTGGGTTTGGTCCGGGACCTGCGAGGAATTGCATTCGCCTTCAACGCCAAGACGAGCTTCATGATGCTGTTTGACTGGATGTATCCTTACACTGACTTCAGATCAGCACGCGGTCAGATCCTGGTTTTTCTGTTTATTGTGTAAACGATGAAAGTGTGTCCTTAACCCGCTCCGCAGATACCCGACCTACATGCCCATCCTGCAGCGGGCCATCGAACTGTGGTACCACGACCCAGCATGCACCACGCCAGTCCTCAAGCTCATGGCAGAGCTCGTCCACAACAGGTAAACCTGCCCAGTGACGAAGGGGCAGGTTTAAGAGTATGACCTCTGACCTCTGTGCTGTCACATCCTTACAACGGTTCAGCCTGTGAGGATCCAGAGACGACTCAAAGAAAGTAAAGGCAGCCCACTGGCGGCCTGGGATCAGCTATGATTGTAGCATTTTCCCTCCCAGCAGGAGCTGTGGGAGTGTTTTCATTGGTTCATTCTAAGAGTACACACAGTGAACGTCAGCAGAATAGTCAAGTTTTAAATGAGGAAGCCGCCTCAGAGGTCTGACACCTAATGTTTTCAGAGTTCTGGTGAGGCGTGACTAATGTAGATGGTTTTCAGTGATGTTTTACTCGGCTCAGAAACCAAAGCGCGTCTCCTTTCAGATCAAATGTAGAGGTGAAAGGTCACTAACTGTGTTTGGTTTTTGTTTTGTTTTCAGATCACAGCGGCTTCAGTTTGATGTGTCGTCGCCAAACGGCATCCTGCTGTTCAGAGAAACAAGCAAGATGATCACGACCTATGGTACAACCTTTGACCCCCACTCAACCGCCTCAAAGATATACCTGTCTTTGTTCTGGGCCGCTCATCGAGTTCCTGTTTTCTCCTTCAGGGAATCGGATCCTGACGCTGGGCGAGGTCCCTAAGGACCAGGTGTACGGGGTGAAGCTGAAGGGCGTCAGCGTGTGCTTTGCTATGCTGAAGGCGGTGCTCAGCGGGAACTACGTCAACTTCGGGGTCTTCCGTCTGTATGGCGACGACGCTCTGGACAATGCCTTACAGACCTTCATCAAACTACTGCTGTCCATCCCTCACAGTGACCTGCTGGTATGCTCCACCTCCTCACAGGTTTTTGTGACTTTGGAGACGTGGACTCCGTTTGAGTGAGTTTTTAACCCTTGACCTCTGGTCCTGTCTCTGCAGGACTACCCGAAGCTCAGCCAGTCCTTCTACTCTCTGCTGGAAGTGCTGACGCAGGACCACATGAACTTCATCGCGAGCCTGGAGCCTCACGTGGTCATGTACATCCTGTCCTCCATATCAGAAGGCCTCACAGCACTCGGTAAGGCAGCAACGTTGGTCAGGTGTGTGTGTGTGTGTGTGTGTGTGTGTGTGTGTGTGTGTGTGTGTTTCTGTGTGCGTGCGTGTGTGTTGAAGTTACATCATTGTGTCTTTGTGTGTGTTTCAGATACGATGGTGTGCACCGGCTGCTGCTCCAGCCTCGACCACATCGTCACCTACCTGTTCAAGCAGCTGTCGCGCTCCACCAAGAAGCGGCCCGCTCCCATGGCGACAGATGACCGCTTCCTGCACATCATGCAGCAGCACCCGGAGATGATCCAGCAGGTGAGCTGATCACACCTGAGTCACCTGACCACACACACACACACACGTGTTGACACCTTGCTGCTGTCGTTGATCAGATGCTGTCCACCGTTCTGAACATCATCATCTTCGAGGACTGCAGGAACCAGTGGTCCATGTCGCGACCTCTCTTAGGCCTCATCCTGCTCAACGAGAAGGTAACTGCCGCTCGCACTCGCCTCAGAGGTGGCACCGCGTGGGTCAATGTGCGCTATAACACGTGTGTTTTTTCTAACTGCAGTATTTCGCTGACTTGAGGAACAGCATCGTCAACAGCCAGCCGCCTGAGAAGCAGCAAGCCATGCACTTATGTTTCGAGAACTTGATGGAGGGAATTGAGAGAAATCTACTAACAAAGAACCGGGACAGGTGAGAGCAGGCAGCATTCATCCTCTCACGTGGTCAGGAACGTGAAAAACGGGTGGAGACGTGAGACACGCTGGACTCGGTCAGGATCGTAGCTTAGCGTTAGAGATAAAAGCCACTCACAGACTGTCACTCAGTCTGTGATCATTCAGACTCTGCAGCAGGGATTGTATGAGGTTGTGATCCACAGACAGGGTTACCTGCAGAAAGCCACACCCAGAAGTAGGTACAAACTAAAGGTACTGCTGTGGACTCGATTACTACTGTCACTGATTTATTACTCACTTAAACTGGAGGAAATAATTTCTGTACAAATATTGTGTTTGTTCGCGATCTATATCTAACCTCAAACCGAGTTTTAAACATGGCTGACGTGCAGATAATACTGCTGTTTGTGCAGTGCATGGTCACATTACTCCAGTCGAGCAGTTATACATCAGTCTGTGCTGTAACAACCGAAAAATCCTAATGATTCCCACGGTAACCCTTGCCCTCGGTAACTAACGAGTGTTTCTGTGCTGATGCCGCAGATCTGCTCCTCTCCACCAGACTTCATTCACAAAACCACAAATTTATTCTGTAAAAACACGTCGTTACACGCTGGTCAGAAATTCAGGCCCTGAAAGGAGCACTGCCTTTCGGAGGTTTTCCACAAATAAACGCGTTTTAATGTGGGCGGATCTTAACAGTCAGGATTAGCTGGTTCTGACCTCCTGCAGGGGAACACTGAGGGGAGTTGTTCGTGTGCCTGACGAGGTAAAAATGCTCTGTGTGTGTTCTGCAGGTTCACACAGAACTTGTCAGTGTTCAGGAGGGAGGTGAACGACAGCATGAAGAACTCGACATACGGCGTCAACAGCAACGACATGATGAGCTGACATTCCACGCGGCCGCCCACCGAGTTCGCCTGGCCCCTCGACCCGCCTCTCCACGGCCTCCTACCCCTCACCTCTCTGCATCCCCCTCTCCCCCCCCGGGCCCGGATGCCCAGGGATCATCACCCCGCCACGACACCAATTCAGCCCTCCCCCTCCTCCTTTTTGATATAAGCATATATAAATATATACAGATCTATTTTAAAGCCAGCCCGCCGCGTCCGGCTCGCCTGGCTGCTCGAACAGAGGGGGGGGGAGGGAGCATGTCTGAGCACTCTGAATCACTGACAGGAAGTGGAGTGCGCCGCAGCCAGAAGAGGCGGCGAGGGGACGAAAGGACGAACGCCGGTAAACGTAGTAATCCGCTTCTGCCTGCCTTGTATAGAAACCACCCGAGAAACCAAGTGTACATTTTCTTTCGTAACATTTTGAACAATGTTTATAATGATCGACTTTAAAAACCCACAAAGACGAGACAACAAACCAACGTGTGATTGAGCTTTTTACAGAGTAGTGAGTTAGTGCACATGTCTGTCTGCGTGGGCATGAGGCCGGAGGGTGGGCGGGGCAAGCACAGGAAGCAGGTACACACACTAACGGAAAGGGAGGCTCAGAGCATCCATGTTGTACATTTTTCTCTGTCTCTGCTGCTTGAAGTGATGTAAATATTCCCGAATGACGGCCTCAGAGGGACCGTCCTGCTGCTTTTCCTCCTCGGTGTCATAAAACCGTCACATTTTGGTCACGGCGAGGTAGAAAAACGCCACCTCCATCCTCGTTTCCTGTTTTTCTTTGCCCATAAACACTAACCTGGAGGTCTTTGGGCTTTTCCGTGGTGCTCGGACAAAATTAAACACCTTCAGCAGACCAAACATCTTTCATTAGAGCTGCTTTTATTGTGAAGGCTCGCTAAACCTTCAGCTTAAAGTTGGTCTAATGTCAGCATGTTTGTCAGAGCGTCATAAAAATGATTTAAAGACGGAAATAGTGATTAGCTCCTGTTTTTCTTGGTCACGTGACACTTTTTCTCCAGCCATCATTTAAAAAGATTCATCAAAACCCCCGTGGTTGTCGTTGTTATTATTATTATTATCATCATTAACTGTAAGCTGCAGAACAATAAGCTGGCACGTCATCAACTTCAGTTTGACTAAAGCGTGATCAAAACAAAACTTTACCTCTTTATGGTTACAGTAAAACAAGCGATCACACAACACACAGGCTGACATTTCAACATTCAGGGAAGTTCAGGGTGTCATCAGGCTGACAGGAGGTTTGCAAATATAGAGGAAATCCTCAGAGAGGCTTCATCAAAGCCGTATTAGTATGATGATGATGATGATGATAATAATAATTATATTATTATTACTGGAGCTGCAGTGACGATTTTAGTGGCGACACAAAGTCGGACATAATTATCAATCTTCAGTCAGATTTTTGATTTAATAATCTGCTGATTATTCCTTGATTAGAGCTTCTGTTGTGACGAAGGGTCATAAAAGTTTTCAGTCTCAAAATGTTTCAAATGTTGAACTTTTAGATATTTTGTTCTTGAGTTCCAGCTCTTCTTTTTCCCGCAATACTAAAGCAGATTATTAACTTGCTCGTTCTGATGATTAATTAACGCTGCGTTATTTTAAGCGATTCATCTTTTGATTTTTAAACATTTGTCAAACATCTGAAGACGTCTCCTTAAAAGTTATTTTTCATTTTTTTCCCCGTTATTCATTTATCAGACAAAATGATCTGCAGCATTTCAAACAAACATTTCAGACTCGAGCTCCTGAAGCTGGGGCACTTCCTGCTTTCGCCCCACTTAACAGTCCCCGAGTGAGTTTTCAGCTCTCCGATATCTTCACCTTAAAAATTCTCGTGCTTTCTGTAGATTTTTTTTTTCTCTTTGTAATGAAAATAAACTTTCCCAATGAAACCAGCAGAAAATGAGGATATAATCACACTCACTTATCATATTTTCAGTTGAATTAACACAATGAATCATATAAAACTAGATGTGAGGATTCTTTTTCAGACAGACTTTAAACAGATCGTAAAAGCGGCATGTTTAAACCTCCGTAAATCTGCTTTGACATCAGAGGAGTGTCGGAGTGCAGACGTCCTCTAATAATCTGCATGTTTTAACTTCAGCTTCTCGTTGCCTCGTGACCCGAGTGTTCATCATGATCACCAGCTGCTGTTATCGGCTTCAGCTCGACTAAAACAGAACCACACGAGCCTTTAAACGAGTCTTCAAACTCAGGAAAAACACTGTTAAAGTGATCACATGGTAACATTACAGTATTACCCCGATTCGCCTCGACGACTGGTTTAACAGGATGTTGTCGGGTTAATAGAGTTCATGTCTCAGATTTTCTGTGTTGATGTTCTTGAGTGTCTGACCGACAGAACAAAGTCCAAAACACTGAATCCACTGATCGAGGAAAACGTTTAAAGCTGAGCTGAAACCTCCACAGATCTTCAGGCAGCACCAATTTCTACCAAGTCTCAAGTCGAATACGGCAACATGACTGCGTTTAAAGACTCGTGACCAAGAAAAACCACACAGGAAGTCAGGGAGGAGGGTCACCGTTTGTTCATCGCCACATGAATTGTTTCTTTGACGGTTTTTGGAGTACATAAGGTCATATTTTCTGAAATTTCAGGTTTCACCACGTTATTTGTTGTTTTCATGCAGTTAAAAACGTGAAATCCTCTCCAGCGTCAGCTGACTGAATTCACAGAAAGTGATGGAGGTTTTTTGTTTTGTTTTGTTTTTATTGTATAAAAAAAAAAAAAAAAGCAGCAGAACTTCCCTTTAAGGCACCCGTCTGCATCGCCGCGGCTCTGCCTTCCTCTGAGCATGGCGGCTGCGCCAGTGGTGACGTCCTGCAGGTGTCGCACGCCTGCTGCTTGATGAACGTGTAAGCAACATGGTCACAGCTACATTTTCCCCTCTGGTAGGCTGGGTGCAGTTTCCACCATTTTGTTTACACTCTGGATTCCTCGGACCAGGTCTCGGCCTGCCCCCCTTTTTTTAGGGAGTCCTTTTTGGCGTGTGCGTTGATGTTGTGTGTGTTTGCGTGTGCGTGGAGTGGCTCTCTGTTGCCTGGCGTGCGTGTATGTGGTGTCTCACGGTGCTGCGACGGCTTGAACCCGCGATGGAGCTCAAACAGCCAAGGTCTGAGCCACCAAGCGGGAAGCAACAGGGGGAAACCATCGAGGCGGGAGTGCGGCGAAGGCGTCCGGATCGGTCGTCAAACCTTGGCAGAAGGTGTACAAAGAGAAGCAGGAAGTGGAGTCTATTAGCAACTTGTGTTACTCTCTACGATGTTGCTGCTAACTGTTTGTGACAACTAGCTCATCTCTAACCATGTCAGCACTCACGGATGTTTATTGAGTTCCTAATTTTTTGGCTTGTGTCCCTGATGTGAATGTGTTGGGTCCATAGAGTGAATAGCTGTTTGAGTTGTTTGGATGTCTGCTACATATAGTGTAAGCATTGTGACTGCAAATAAACCTCATTGATTTTTACCTCGCTGCCTCGCATCCTTTTCTTGATCTCAGCTGATCTACAGCTTGCCACAGGTGCTCAGCAGCAGTGCTGCTCTTTTTGTGAGCTTATGGTCACAACATCAACAGTCCGCAAGACTACGAACCTCCCTCAAGTTCTTCCTCTTTTCCTCCATCTTCATCAGCCTTTGTCAAATATGTCCACTCTCTTCTGATGTCATCCTGCTCACTGCCATTGAAGATCTTATCATCTTAAGACAGCCTTAGTGCCACCATCTCCAAACCATACATCATTATAGTCCTAAATGTCGTAGGTAACAAGATGCTCAGAATCAGTTTTACTTATAACGCCAAGCCACAGCATCAGTCACATTAAGGTGCTTTATATTGTAAGATAAAAATCTCACAATCATGCAGAGAAATCCCAACAGTGAACAAGCAGTTGGTGAGAGTGAGTTTCTTCCTGTTAAAACTCCCTTTTAACAGGAAGAAACCTCTGGCCATAAAAAGGCTCAGGGAGGGGCGGCCATCTGCTGCCACCTGCTAAGGGGGAGGAGAGGGATACTGGACAAAAGAACAAAAGTAGCAGTAAAGCCTCAGAGCTGCTCTTACATCATCACCAATGTCTCTGCTTCACATCCAGGTAAAGGTGTTTCCTTATGTAGAAAAATGGGGGCGTGACTGTATGCAGATTGCACAGTCCAGCTGCTTCACACAGATTCTGATTGGCTAACATACACAGGGCACATGGATGTTTTCATATGGTACATCAGTAAATGAGGGTCAGCCAGCTAGCTGATAAATTCTAAATCAACTAGCGTGCCCATGTTAGCAACTAACATCAACCAGAGAAAATCCAGTTTAATCTGATGTCTATTTGAATAAACAGGAAGTTAACTTTCAGTTTAAGGTAAATTATTATAGTAATGCTAGCAAGCTAACCTAAAAACAAATGATGTAATGTTAAATGTTGATTTTTTTTTCCACCATTAAATTGTGTAACAGTATAAAGAGGCTAACTAGCTACCATTAGCCAGGTAAACATATTTTATAATGTGTTCCATTTGAAGTGGGAGGCAATCTCTGAGTTGGAGCCTTCGACTAGATAGCCCCTAAAGTTGGACTTGCTGAGTTTGAAAGTCGGAACAGGAACTCCATTTTTTGAGCACCGTGTACCACATAAAATCGGTTAAGTTCAGTAAGCACAACCAGAATTCATACATGAGGCGCACTGTAGATTTTTCAGAAATCAAAGGATTAATTTGAAGAGTGACTTATTTTCCGAAACACACTACTAATTATGGCATACATGCCAATCCTCCCGCTTTTTCCAGGACAATCCCGAATTTCCACCCGGACATAATTGAAAAACCATATCCCAGATTGGACCAATCAATTCCAGTTTCCAACAATGGCTATAACTACTGCATCTACTTAGTTTTAATATTACTCTTATTTTTGTTTCTGCGTCGCAAAATAAACTTTTAACATATTTTCAGGCAAGAATGTAGCTGTGTAAACTTGAAATATCTGAGCCGGGGAGAACAGCAAACTCCCGGCACATCGTTTTCAAACCCCCGCTGTCTTTTGCTACTCAGGTTAAACATGATATACAAGTCACTTAAATAACTTAAACATGTTATTGCTTGGCCTTTTTCAGTGTTTTATTATTAGATTAGATTAAATAAAACTTTATTAATCCCTCGGGAGAGTTCCTCCGGGGTTTTCACACAGCTTTTGAATGTCTCCCTAATTTCGAGGTCTCAAGGTTCGGAGTATGAATGATGGCCCGCTTGCATGCTCTACCAAAAATTATGCTTTGTGGTGGGTATCTGACAGACGAAAGCCAAACCAGTTCCCCACCACTGAAGTTGCACCATTTTATACAAACCAATTCTGGTTCATCTGTTTCATTCAATGATCTGCTATCGCTCTTATCATTCTCAGTCGCTGCCACGCTTTTCCGCCATGTGCGTATGAAAACAAAGGCACTGCGCATGCGCGTTTTACCCGTATTCTATCGCGATATTTCATTTTCTTAACATTGTCTAACATTATACCGGTATTACCGTGAATGGTGTGATATGGCCCAGCCCTATCTGCAACTACACCACAACTTTCACAGTGTGTAAGTAGCTTAATGTCTTTTATTGTGAAAGGAAGGAACAGGAAGAATCCCTTCTCCTGCATGTGTAGAGTAGATCAGGTTTACAGAAGCTTCAGGTTTCTGTTACGACTGCTGGAAATAAGTTTTTGTGTTTGAAGCTTCGGGAAATCCTCTGCGAGGCCTCAAAGAGTGTTCATGAAGACGTCCCGCCAGCAGGCACTTGTTTGTTTTGGGGGGTAAAACGGAGTTTAAACACAGGGATTGGCGGTGAAATGAAGCTCAGGTTTTATTGGGTCAGACAGATACATTTCGGTTTTTACAAAATAAAATAACCACTTATGATTGGCACAAAAACCTTGGAACTTTACAGTAAATACAAAATTCATTGTGTTCATTACATCAATTTTAAATGTTCAGGAACTGTGAAGAAGACTTTCAAACAGGTCAGGTAGCGTTGGTGACAAAGAGTTCGGTCCTGTTCTGGTTTGTAGAAATGGTTCTGATCCGATCAAAAATTTTAATGCCGGACATCAAAATAAACACAGATGGAAACTTTTCTGGAATAACGAGCGAAGCCTCGAAGGCGTCTGCTCCACTGACGGTCGGCAGTGCTGGGATCCTGACTGCAGGTTAGCTCTTTGAACTTTTGGACTTGAACACAGCATTGTTGTAACCCTCTCTGTTCCTGGCGATCTCAATCGCGAAGAACTGAACCCTGGTGGCTGAAGCCAGAGAAACAGGAGCCAGTCAGAACTCACCTTTATGGGTTTCTTAAGAAAAGGGTCATTTTGTCTCAAATCAACAAATCTTATTTTCTGCAAGATCTGCAAAAAAAATCATTTATAAAAAGTGCTGTGGAGTTTTAGCTTCATATTTAAAACTATTCATTTTGTAAAATTCTGGATATTTTTTAGCATACTGAAATCTGAAACATAAATCTCTAAGCTGTAAGAAATTTTCACTGTTCTTTCTCATCATCTACATCAATCAGCATCTATACTTTAGGACTGATACATTAAAAAATGTCTCAGTATCTCTAGCTAAAATGTGAGGGAAGTACAGTACGGTGTACTATGTGTTGTACACAGTATACATGTTTACATTTTTTTAAGTTTCTATTAAAATTGAAGACCAAAGCGGAGAAGGCCCATGCCTGACTGAAGACGCCAAACTCGGGAGAGCACACGGAGGTTTAATTCTATTCTAGTGTGGTGATTAGCACTGTTGCCTTTACAGTCAGGCAGCAGTGCTAATTCTATCTAGAGTTTGCATATTCGTGTTTGCGTGGGTTCTCTCCAGGTACTCTGCTACTGGGTACCACGGTCCAAAGACATGCCCATAGGTGTGAGTGCAAATAGTTGTCTGTCTCTGTGTTAGACTAGGGTGTCCAGGGTGTACCCCTCCTCTCACCCAATGGTATAGGCTACAGTGACCCTGACAAGAGGATGTATGAACTTTTGGTTTGGAGAGATGAAATGAAGCAAAGCAGTCTCTATGATTCAGTTTGGAGACTAGTTCTTGTTGTTGATACTTGTACTTGAGTACAAACGTCGTGAGTTAAATGTTTACCAAAGATGGTGTTTTCCTCTGTGTAGTCCTTCTCACAGTCCAGTCGCAGCAGCGTGCCATAGTTGAAGTCTTCTACGAGTCCTTCGAACTGGTTACAGAACGGACGCCACGTCTGAAAACACAAACCAAAGCTTTCTGATCCACCCAGCATCTGTGACTCTAAGCACTGATGGAGGAGCATGCTGAGCTAACAGCAGGTGCTGACTGACCTCTTTGGCCTTTTCAGACTTGAGGTCGTCTGCGTTGAGCAGCTTTACGTCGAGGTCTTTGAAGGTTTCCCTGAAGCTCGAGTAGATTTTGTCGTCCATCTTCGTCAGCTTCAGGAACTTTGGATCCACCGACGAGATGAGCTGAAGGCAGAACGGAATCAAACACCTCATAGTGAAAACCCACAGCACTCAGCTGGTAATACAGATCATGTGATCTTCAGCCTGCTGAGGTCCGATAAAGGCAGTTTTGTGAAGGAATATCACGCCGTCGTCTTTAATAAAGCGAAGCATTCCTACAGATAACCAAGCCTTTGACCTTCGAGCAGACACGGCATGTGCTGGTTTCAAACCAGTAACTAATAATAACTATAACGAGCCATAACCAGCTCGATTAACGTGGTGAAGGGTGGAGCAGCAGGTGGACTTACATTGAAGTAAACCTCCGCATGGTTGTAGGCCTTCATTGCCCACATGACCTCGAGCCGCGGCTGAAAGGAGAAAAAAAGTTTGGATTCATCACACTGTCAGGAATGTCTCTCTGGGAATATTCAGGAATAATTACGAGGTGTTCACAGCACTGCAGAATTGTTTCACATTTCATGTTTAACGCGAGGTCTTCTAAGGACACAGTGACTGATGAAGAAGATGACGTAAACTTACATCATTCCCATAAGCCTCTGCAGGCAGAGACAGAGCATGTGC